>NC_068343.1:18691856-21091856 GCF_014633365.1 Diospyros lotus
CAAACATTCTGTGCTCCTCCACTTAACGGCTCCATCTTTTGTCTCTTTGGGCACTCTCACGAGATATGCCCTGGTTGTCCGCAATTATAGCACACCACTTTTCCCTGGTACCCAACTTGTGGCGTTCCTTTGATCTTTGGGCAGTTTCTTCCAATGTGGCCTTCCTCGCCGTAGGCATAGCATTTCACGATGCATTTTTTTCCAAAGTGCTTCTTCTTACACCGAGGGCACTTCCCATCATCCTTAGATTGAGTTATTACATTTCCCGGCTTGCTGCCCTTGCTCCCTTCTTCAGTCTTGATTATTTTCACCCTAATCAAGTTTCTTTCAATAGTCAGAGCTCGATGTAATGCTTCCTTGTAAGTGTCAATGTCCCATCCGTTTAACACTTGCTGAAGACTTACTTGCAATCCTAAAACAAACTTCTGTGCCTTCTGACTTTCGTCGGTTTCGTACATAGGCATGTACTTAATCAGCTGAGTGAATCGGTTGTCGTATTGATTCACAGACATCTCGTCAGTCTGCTTGAGTCTCATAAACTCCCAGATTCTTTCTTCCTTCTAGCTCTTGAGAAAATACTTGGCGTTAAACTCTTCCTTGAATCCTGCCCAAGTATACACTGGCGCATCTTCATCTTCTTCCTCGTGTTCTTGTTGAGATCTTATCATCGAACGCTCGGTAGACTGCCACCATCGACCTGCTTCTTCTTCCAACATATAGGTTGCGCACCTTACTTTCTCCTCTTCACTGCACTGTAGGTGTTGAAGTAGTTTCTCTGTCTACTCAAGCTAATACTCGGCTGAGCTAGGATCATCACCAATCCTTCCTTTGAACACAGGGGGTCTCAAGTGTCGGTATCGCTCCAACGCCATGGTCGTGTGCTGAGTAGGCTCCTCTCGACTCACGTATGTCAGCATGTTCTCTAAAAATTGCTCCATTCTCTCAAATCGATCCTCACTAGAACTCGATTCTCCGACATATCTTCTATTTCCTCCTGAGTGATTCCTGCGATCACCCTGGTCACCGGGATTACTTTCCTCCCTTCTCCCATTTCCGTCGTGGGTTGCATCTCGGAGTCTTCGTGTATTCACCATCTGAAGTGAATCACGGAAACAAATTATGCACAATACAAGAGTATTTCTGTACAAGAGGGACAGTTTTATTTATTAACAGTATCCCACAAAACATAACAGCTTAGTACAACCGAAAAGGAAATAAACATAACATCCTATTATATTTTTATATATTCCTTCTTCCTTCAGTTATCTCTTCAGCCTTGATCAGTAGTCCTTTGGCCTCCAGATCCAAGTTTCCTTGTGGTCTCCATCACTGTCAGATGCCACTGGGGGTCCTTCGTCATCATCCTGAGCCTCCTGAGATTCCTCATCAAAACTGATGTTGATGACCTCAACTTCGAGATTTGCAACACCCTCTTCTTGATTTTCCTCATCCATAACCTCCCCGTGTAGGTCCTCATGCTCGTTCCTCATCCTCGTGCAAAATTCATGTAAGGAGTCATAATCCCAGACCTCCCATAACCACTAAGAGAAATTCTTCCACTCTCCTTCCATCTGGTCAATAAGATAACCGATCTGATACTCTGCCAGATCTATCAACTGTCGGTAACTTGGAGGTACATCGTCAAGAATTTCCTGCATCGCATTCAGAAACTCATTCATACCTTCCTCTTGCGGGTGTCCACGAGCTTCAATCCTATTTGCCTAGTGTGACAGTAGCACTTGATCTACCATGGCTTGCTAATAATACACAAATGTTTTCTCAGAAACCTCAAACATGTGTTTCCTAAAATTTCTGTATGTCTCTTTAGAATTCATAACCTTATCCTAAGTTAACAATCCTAACCATGCTAAGTTCAATAACCTAGCCTATTCATCCTAAGGTTTTAACCTAGGGCTCTGATACCAATTGTAACACCCCGCCTTACACAGGCGCGTCACTATAAGGAAATTCCCGAGAATCTTTTTTTTTTTTAAAAGAAGGTCTGTCACACGCAACGCCATGGATACAATCTTCACATGTAGATGAAACATTCATCGCATACAATGGCCGACGCCCGCGGTGATTCCAAGAACAATCTTCACAAACAGATGAAAACCCCGAGAATTCCAGTTTTACTCGTTTATCTAACAAGATCAAATGACTTAAACTAAACGAGATATAAAAACAATACAGCGGAACAAATACAACAAAATGTCGTGGCCTACCACGATTTTAATACTAGTCAAACCAACTTCGAAATACAAGTTGCAATATTACAAAATGATATCAATAGTATCATATGACCGTTCGTACATATATCAAAATAACTTATGACTTCTTCAAAATGGTAACAACGACTATCGACTTAAACACTATTGGCCCCGCTGGCCATCTCCTCGACCTTGCTGCAATCCCTTGCTGGAACGTTGAATGTTTCAGGGGCATAACCCAGGTTAGATGATAAAACATCTAAGTGATGGCATGAAACAGTTTATACAACGCATAAACAACATATGAGCACGGCATATACTGAAAATGACAACATACAACATGTCTAACTTGAGAAATCTCCCTGACATACTCAACCTCCCGTGGAAAAACCATTCCACACACCGTTGGGGTTGACCTTGCCGCGACATACTTAATCCCTCGAGTGCCCTACCGTGTCACTCATTTATCAAGATCAACCTTGTCCCATTCTCAAGAAGACCCCATCCTGTCCCATGTGGACCCAACAACGACACGAAAATCAACACCCCGATGTTATGAAAATACATGCCATGCACCGACTCGTTTTAAAAATGAAAACAGTTAATGCAACATATCAGAGGTTTAGTATGCAAATGATGCCACAAAATACATAAGTGAAATGTCTCTGTAAACCATCCAAACTCCGGAAGGTATAAGAGCTCATAGAACTCACTACACACACTCCAAAACACGTTTAAGACCAGGTAAAGCTAGAATCAAACCAATCACCTCAATTTGGAAAAGTCCGGTTTTCGTCTCAAAAAATGTGCCACGCCTCGAAAAACGTGCAATCCTTCTTTTCAACGCATCAATAGTCTCCTATTCACCATTAGGACCTTAGAAATCAATATTTCTATTTTTCCTTAATTTTTCCTATTTTCTCCTATTTATCAAACATTTTTCTCTTTCGAAAAATCATAATAAATACCAAACGCCTAGTTTTCTCAAATATTTTTACATAAACCATCCTAAAATAATTTTATAAAAATTATAAAATTAAAATCAAGAAAAACTTGGGCTTCACGCGCCCTCACGCGCTGGCGCGTGGGTGCGGCTGGGGTCCGCGTGTGCAGCCACGCATGTTGTCTTCTCCGGCCTTCTTCTCCGACTCCGACGATCTGCAACCACCTTCGATACTCAATCTAATTGTAGGGCCTTGAAGATCTTGGAGAGGCAACCTCAATGGCACCCTTGCACAGCCGAAAAAGTCACCGAAAAATGCCTTAAAAGGCAGTTGCAGGTCTCGATCCGGCAGCGATCGCTTTTCCGGCCAACTCACAAAAAACCCATCAAACCTACTCGAAAACACTCAAAATTCTCCAGAAATTACCCTCACAACTCGTAGAACAAAAACCCCTTATCCCTGAGCCTCGATTCAAGCCAAAATGCCCTTAATTTCACTTGATTTTTAAAAAAAACCCTCAGCCTCGGGCGTTTATTTATACCCCATCTCGACCCGATTTTCCACCCCAAATCGGTTGGTCTTATCCCCTTAACCTTAGATCTAGCCTCCTAACCAATCGAGAAGCACCAAATCGAGAGCTAGAACCCTGAAAAAATTTAGCCAAATCAGAAATCTTTCTTCATTATTTTCGATCACATCAAGGATATTTTTCGACCAATGAAAGCTCCTAACGGCCTCATCATCGCCTGGAGGCTACCCTAGAGCCTCCGGGCGACCTGCCCGGTGCCTCAGAGGCGGCCGCCGGCGGCCGGTCGGTTTCACACCATGCAATTTTTTAAAATTGCATTTTAGCCCCTAGCCAACTTTCAATTACATTTTCTCCCATTTTTGGATACCCCTAGACTATCTAACACTTTTACTACTGCCCATAAGTTCCATATTTTTCATTTCCTCAAGAAATTTCTGAAAAATTCGTCATTTCGATCTCCCTCAGATACTTTACAAAATCTACACTTTTGCCCGAATGCCCTTATTTGCATGTTTTTGACTTCAAACCTTCGAAAATCCCTTGATCTTGTCGAATATTGTTTATTTGGGAAATTTGACCTTTATTGGCTTACTTGATATAGTCCCTCACCTTCTGTTTATGTTTGGAGTATTGCAGTTAGGCCCGAAACTATTATGAATTTCATTTTTAACCTCGTAATTTTCAAAAATTCTCTTAATATTAAATACTGGGTATTACACAAAATATCCAATTGACTAATCAGATTGATCATTTTTAACACTAGTGCCCAACATCAAACCTTTCCATCAACAACTTCGTTGATATCTGATATCTAGTTGTTCGACTATGTTCTCCATACAATTCTCGAAGATTCAAAATCATGCTCGAGGCATCAATCATATGCTCATCCTGATGCTATAATTCGTTAGTCATAGGGGCGAGTATGTAATTTTCAACCCTGAAATCATGTTCTTTCATTTGCTTCCATGTTGCATGCTCTTCCTCACTTGAATTCTCAGGCAAAGAGGAAGAAGGACTCTTATCCAAAACATAATTGATCTTTTCCATACTTAAAACGATTTTAAGATTTCTTAGCCAGTCTTTGAAATTTGGTCCACTTAAAACATTTTTATCTAAAATGTGAGAAATGGTTTGAGGTGTTTGTCATTTTTAAAAGCTACAAAAAATAAACAAAAGGACTATTAGTTGATTTTATCTTGTATAGCCATTTAGTTTCGATCTCAAACCAAATGGTACCTTCCACTAAATTTTTCAAGTTCCACACTTCCCAAGTGGAAAACATGAATCTACTAGGACTCATAGTGGGTGATCGAATTCTCTCTTACATGAATACCCCTCACATTTGTAGTTTCTTAGGATACCATATATTTGAGTAGGTAACTCTTGCCTTCCACATCTCATGTGGGGTTCGATCTTCGGCACTTATGCCACCAAGCCCTCACATTTGTATTTTCTTGGACCAATAACACAGTTACATTTAACCCATCACCTTAGCCAATGATCCATTTTAACATTTATGACCTCACATTTTTAGTTTCTTGGCCATATCCATATGGGTACATCGATAACATCAATTTCTTTAGATAGATACATCGATCAAATCTCATGAAATGCGCCCTCCTAGGTTTTCCTAGCCAAAGTGCACCCATTTGAGTGATGATTCCTTATGACGATGGAAGACCATGATAAATCACATTTATCATTTTTAATATAATATTAATTTTGCACAATAAGGGAAGATTTTTGTCTTTATTTGAAGGTCTCACTTTGCACATGCATTATGTTTTTCAACATGCATCACATATATCAAAACTAATGCGTATAAATAAATAGGATGATCATGGACTCTTGCTAATTAATTAAAGCTAAGCTTCTCAGCCTTCTTGCTCATTTTACATTGACTATTGTACAATATAATTTTGAATCTAAAATGAAAAATAAAAGGAGACTTATGTCTCTCTTACATACTAAATGAAAGAATAATTACAATTTAATCATATCAAATACCTATAACATTCATTCATTCATCCTTTCAATCACATTGAATCTAGTCTATGATCATCCATTTGATTTAATAAAAAAGGTGCATTTTAAAATAAATAGTGTCTATGTAATGCATGTCACTTTCTAGACCTTTGACATCTCATGTCAAAGTTCTTTCAGTTTTGCTATCTAATGCAATCTCATTGAATTTTGGCGTCCATCGACAGAACACAACTGGAAAGTTGACAATGCTTCATAACGATCGATTGTTTTATCAATGTTATAGAAACGATTGACCGTTCACATAAATGGGTTGACTATTCTCTTACTAAACCAAACGAGTCGACAGTTTTTGAAGCATGTCGACTATTTTTCTTGGTTTGCTTTTAACCAATCAATAGTTTTTGAAACAAGTTAATTGATTTGTTGAAATGGTAGACAATTTCTAGGGTCGATCAACTATTTTCAAGGCAAAAGCCAAAAACACTCAACCGCCTAGACAACCCGATTGATAGTTTTTGCAAAACCTACAAAACAATAAGTAATATCCACGCCCAAAACATACAAAGCATTACACACGCATGCATATATTGAAATCAATGAGTCAAGGATTTGATACCACTGAAAGGAAATGCCAACACTTGTGGATCATGCAAGGGTTTAGACAATTTTCAAAACTTTTTCAAAACACAAGATATGCAGAGGAAATGGAACAAAAACACCTTGTAAGACTCAGTGATAGCAACCACGTACATATTATAACAAATCCATCCATAGAAGGTAAGAATGGTATACCTCAGTGGATGAAGATAAAGCTGGTTTTGATTTTGCTTTTGTTGTTCCACTTGTCCTGGACCCTTCAACCTCCTAATTGAGATTCCACAAGCCACCTATCATGAGCAGTCATGAACAACCTCTAGGTGCTCATGTTCTTACTTCTTCAATGACCAATCCACCCTCATTAATTCAATGGACCGAGTCAGTCCATGCCTAAACAGCTAATGGAAGCCTTCGTGAAACTTATGTGCTAGATAAGCTTCAACAAAGGTGAAACAAAGTTGTGATATGGTCCTTAACAAATGGAACTAGTAGTCACTCTTTCATGGGATCAAAGAGAATAAGGAAACAATATGCTCATTAACTCTTAATGATTCTCATTTGATCCCTTTTGTTAACTCTTAACACATCCATCATTATTAACCCTTAATGATTATTAAGCACTCATTACGGCTATGCATCACTAATCCAATGCTATGCTCAGTTTGTGTGTTACTTTCTAGGTTCACGACTGAGTAACAATTGAGACATGCTAACCACTTTGATGTTGATCAAACAATTTGATCCATAATGAGGATCTCCCCATCTCCTCAAAGCATTTGAAAGGTCTTGAGTGATAGCTAGCATTATGTCAGGACAATCCTATCAGCAATGAAGTCATTACTTTGAGTGAGCCTATTCGGGCATTCGATTACCGTGTACTTTAATCCTTCCATTGAATGACATCCCAATCAAGTAAGAACTATGGACTGATCAAATTCATAGGACTCGATAATTATGCCTAAGATCTAGTATGGTGTGATCAAGATGACACGTCAGAACTCCTTCCACCATCAGAAACTCATTTCCAATTGTGCATACCCTAGAAAGGGGATTTACCAATCACAAATCAACTATGATCGCATAGAATGCTCACCTCACTCCAAAGATCAATGTATCCCATCAAGAATCAGCTACCTCCATAACTACTAAT
This sequence comes from Diospyros lotus, assembly GCF_014633365.1. Lineage (NCBI taxonomy): Eukaryota > Viridiplantae > Streptophyta > Magnoliopsida > Ericales > Ebenaceae > Diospyros > Diospyros lotus. The sequence goes on from NC_068343.1 coordinate 18,699,273, forward strand.
AGAGACCACACAGAGAACATTCCTACCTCTTAATTAGGTGATTTTGCTCAACAACAAATCTTCGACACTACAATATAAGACAACTATGTCGCATCTGGTTCAAGGACTAGTTACAAAATCGAAGCCAATAACAAATCTGTTGAAAAAATTGTATTTTGATTTATTGAGAAAATAGTTTTTGAAAAATATATTTTCAGTAAATTTGGTTTATTGATGATTTTCAAAATATTTTATAATTTTCTTAAATTGGAGAACTTCATACTCATATACATATTTTTCAAAATAATCGAGCATGATTTTGTATTAGTTGAGTATGATATAAAGCTTGTGATAAAATCTCTTTGAAAATCGGCTAAGTATGAAAAAACTTTTGTTTTAATCAATCGAGTATTGCTCAATATCTTTCCAAAACAATTGATTATTTGAATTGATTCAATTGACTATCATAAGTTCCTATTCGAGTATGTTATGCAAAAGCTCTATTTTCTTAAATTTTAATCGAGTATGGTGCTTTTGAAATCGTCTAAGGATCTATCATCACTCGAGTAAGTTTTTTGAATAATTGAGTATTTCAATAGCTCTTAAATAAGAGCATATTTAATCGAGTAAAGATTACTTTCAATTGACTAATGTATTTGGATAATTAAGTAAATATATGTGTAATGGCTCGTTCTTGAATGTGCCCGCTAGCATAGGACATTCGAAAGAAGGTCGTCACAAGGATGATATATATAAAATAAGACATCACACAAAATACTCATATTCTGATTTAATTTCTCGTAGTGGAATTTCTATAACCTTTTTTTACAAAATAAGGTTTGACAAATCTTGGCTCTATGGCCATAAAAAATAATTATGAGGCTCTAATGTAAATGAACAAAATAAAATCTTGTCGAATCCAGCCTCACCAAATCACTATCTAGGATCTTCAAGTCAAGGGAGCCTCTGTACACCACTATCCTTGGGTCGTAGTCCCACTGGACTCGCCCCCAATAATTGTTTTTCCCTTACTCGGAATGACATAAGAAGATCAAGTGAGCCACAAAGCTCAGCAAGTTCAAGTACAATGAACAATTTACATAATTGCGAAATCATGGTGACAATGAAATGGAGTGACAAGAAGTTAAATATTAATATAGATGTCGTGAATTTATCGGTCAAGATTGTCATTCATGTCATCGTGTATAATTATGCAAGTGTGCATATCCATCTCATGTGCATACATCGTAAGTGAAGATCTCACCAATCCCATAGGCTCGTAAACCACCATGCAAGGTATGCAAAAATGTATCATGTCAACAATTCAACACATATAATAGTGAGCACTACCTGCCGAGCTATGGTCATCTCGACCCGTGCCAGGCACTCCTAGGGTACCCTTTCTCCTTGCGCAAAATAGTTGGTGCTCTAGATTATAATAATATGATGCATCAAAACACAATCATATGACTTATGTACAAAATATAGGATTCCCAAAACTAATACCATGCACACACTGCCCATATATATATCCACAAGATTTGAACTCACATATTGATAACAAACCATTCATTGCAAGCACAATCTTTATAATTGAGTCTCCATTTACTTTAATGCCCATATTACTCGTGTTACCCCATTTATAGAATTGTATTGATTTGATCATAAAGGATCTGTAGTGACCCAGATTTAGTCTCTCTTTTCAGTGTTTTATCATACCTTGAGGTTGAGTTGGTTGGTCTTAAGGTGTAGTATGTTGCTTTTAGAGGTTATTAACTAAGTGTAGTTTGTATTCGGATGAATAGGCTTGCTTTGGTTGAGATATTTGAATATAAGGCTTGGCATTCAGATGTGTTGGAATCCTTGTGTCTTTTATTCGGATAGGAGGTGGAGGTATCTGAATATGGGTGTATCTATCCAGATAGATGGTTGGGATATTTGAATTAGGCTATTCTGGGGCAATTTCAATAGCATTTGGTAATCTGGGCATAACTCTCTCATCCAAGCTCCAATTTAGGTGATTCAAGATGCTGTAAAACTAAAAGAAAAATATCTACAACTTTCATGTTTTGAGTTTTAAGAGATTCGGGATGAACCAAGGTTAAAATGGGCCTTGAAGTTTCTATAATTGTAATATATTCAGATAAGAGGCTGGGATATTCGGATTAGGCTATTCTAGGTAGTTTCGATGTCATTTGGTAATTTGGGCATAACTCTTCTGTCCAAGCATACATACATACATACACCTTCTTCCCCAAGCTATCCTATTCCTAGGGCAACCTAGAAGAGAGAGTGCTACGGATTATGAAAGGATCAATAACCAACCACCACCAAACCCACATTAATTTAACAGACCTCAAGGATTACAAGCACAATTCTTTTTAGGTTATATAAAATGAAATAGGTTCTATACAATCACAACAGGATCTCCCAAGACCTTTAAAGAGGGAGTAGACCCGCGCGCGCATACTACTACCCATCCCTCTTGCTTGACTCATCGCCAACTATACCCTTATCTTTACCTGAAAAAGAGGAGAGTACAATGTGAGCTACAAAGCTCATCAAGTATAAGAAACATGAAGGAAAAATATGGCAGATAAAAATCTGATATAGGTATGGTGGGCAGTATCCAATAAGCATATAGATGTGGATGATAGATTATAACTCTGGAACCACACACCCACCCGTAATGATAATGTCATGCATAACACACATCAAAGTCGGTAAGCACATAACTGGCTAGTGGCCTCACATAACAATATAAAATACATCATAACACATACCGGCCTGTAGTTGATACCTGTAACCAAAGAAGCTGTAATAACATGTGGACTATAGGTCCTATCTCATATACTCGGCTATAGCCATACATATATATATATAATCTCACCCATGGTCGTCACCACTAGGCGCGCCCCTCAGTTGTCACCGTAGGCGTGTAACCCCAATCAGGCTAGTGCCTACTGGTTTTTGAGGATATATCCCAGCGGTACATAACCGCAATGCGTTTCATCTCTATCCATGTCTTTTCAATACACATGCAACACATAGAGTGGTCACATACAATTTGAGTGTGTGACAGAAATACTAGTCTATGCCTATGCTCACCCATGAAATATGATGATAGAAACCAAACCAAGACGTGTTCATGATGCACAGTTACTATACATCCAAGACATGCCATGGCAGTGAGTAAGTCATGCAATTTAAAGTTATTTTGAGTTTATGAACATGATCCACATAGCTAACTGGTAGCATTGAAACATGGATTTCCTACTTAAGCCCCAAGACTGCGATGAGGTATTTTAGGGAATACGGAACGGTAATAGGGCATGGAGAAGAGACAAGCCTCCCATGAAAAATTACAATCAATACCCCATTCCTTAGGAATAGTGGGGAAAAACAAACCCCACATGGCTATTAAAAACATCCCCAAGTTTAAGTAACAAGGCCTCAATCACGCTCTCAAGACCCGTATCCAAACTCAACCACAAGATAAAGTCCAAGGGAAAGGAAGAAATGAGAGGAAAATTGCCTTTTATGCGTTCTATATCACCTAACAATGGCTAGAAACTCCTTGGACAGTAGGGTTTAACTTGTTGCTGAAGAAAAGGAAGACGGTTTGAGAAGATATAGAGAAACTTACGAGAGAGAGAGAGAGAGAGAGAGAGAGAGAGAGAGAGAGAGAGAGCTCGAGTTTATCTCCTCTATTTTTGTGATATTTTCCCACAAATTCTCTCTTTTATATTTTCCTCATAAGTTATGTTTATCCATTCATTCACTTTCTCAAATCTAGAATTTTCTATGTGTTTCCCGAGTCAATGGCGGTTTGGATAATATATATATATGTATTCGTAGTGTGCGAGAGATATTCGAATGTAAGATTTAAAGAATGTGAGAACCATTCAAATATAGAGATGAGAGGCCCAAGCATTGTGAGGGTCATTCGAATGATACAGTGAGCCATTTGAATGGCTCACTTAATTTTACTCCGGGCTCATTCAAATGGAAGGTGGCAGCTTCAACACCTCTTTAAATTTTGGGCATAACTCTCCCATACGAGCTTCGATTGGGGTGATTCAAGATGATATAGAATGAAAAGAGAAAGATCAAAAACTTTCAAGTTTTGAGTTTTGAGAGATTCGGACTACAACATGGTCGAAATCGGGTTTCATAGTGAAAACTGCACACGGGGAAATAGGCAATCCGAATTGCTCACATCCAATCTGGATTGCTCACTATAGAATCCAAATCAGCCTCACTAACACTACATTTGAATGCACTCATGCCATTCGAATTGTTAGACACAAAGCCAAAGGCTCATCCCGATAACTCATATGCCATTCGGATGCCTCCACCTTAAATCTGCATGCTTCCATGCCACATCTGGATGCCTCAACCTTCATCTGGATGCATCTTTGCCTATCTGAATATCCTTATGCCTTATTCGGATCTTTCAATATATATATTGTTAAGCTCAAGGGTAAGTAAATATGATTTTGATGATAATAAAAATATTGTTATGAATAAATGTATTTTTTATTCATGCAAAATGTAAATTTATTTTGAATTAAAAGTGGGTACAAAGAGTAAATTTATTTTGAATTAAAAGTGGATTGTATTTAGACATGTTTCCTTGTTTTGATCATTTATGTTTCAAAAGTTTATGTTTAAATTTTCATATCTTGATAAATACATTTCTTACTCATGTATAAAGTAAATTTATTTTGAATTAAAGGAGAATTGTTTTGAGATATGTTTTCTTTTACTCATGCAAAAAGTAAATTTATTTTGATTTAAAGGAGAATTATTTTTAGACATGTTTTATTGTTTTAATCATTTATATCTCAAAAGCTTATATTTGAATTTTTAAATCTTGAATTAAAGGAGAATTGTTTTTAGACATGTTTTCTCTTACTCATACAAAAAGTAAATTTATTTTGAATTAAAAGAGAATTATTTTTAGACATATTTTCTTGTTTTAATCATTTATATCTCAAAAGCTTATATTTGAATTTTCAAATCTCTCATGCAAAAAGTAAATTTATTTTGAATTAAATATGAGACGTGTTTTCTTATTGTTTAAGAAAATCTAAACATTTTTTAAATTTCAAACTTCATATTAAGCTTTTCTTTAATGGGTAGTGTGTTTGGAAGATGTATCAAGGTTGAGAACAAACTTGATAGAGCATTCAAACAAGAGTGAGAATGTTCAAAGTGTTGGAAGTGTGCTAGCTGGTGGAATTCTCAACCGTTGGTGACTTGTTTGTAATTGTCTCTGGTTGTAAGTTTGTTATTTTTACTTACTTGTTGTGTGAGGGGATTATATTTACTAGTGTATGCTAGTGGTTCTTGCTTGGGCAAGAGATTATATATTAGTTCTAGCTCCAATTAAAAGCTAGTGTTGATTCTCCCTAGTGGAGCCTCAAGCTAAGTCTTGAGAGAAAGGACTCTTTAGATCCGAACCTCTATAAATTTCTCTTGTTATTTGTGGTTGTGTGATTTTATTGTTATTAATCCTATTGCAATCACTACATATTAAAATTACAAATTTAAGAGTTTTTAAAAGAGTTAAAAATTATCAAGTTTTTTAAAAACCCAATTCACCCCCCTCTTGGGTATTTTTTTGGGCAATATATATATACACCTCACCTTGACTCTCAAATACTTAGAAAATAATCACCCAAAAATGATATGCTGCACATCTAGGCTATCCCATACCACCTCAAGACATAATAAAACATTACATCACCAAATTCAAGTCGTTACATGGGGAGATTCAAGACAACCTCCAGAATATCTATCATAATAGTTGTAGAAGAAGAAAATGACAGGGCAATAGAGGAATGAAGAGAAGAGGACAGAAGCCAAGGAGAAAGAGTAGAAGAAGAACAAAGAGAAAGAGCAGAAGAAAAATAAGAGGAAGACAAGAAGATGAGAAGAAAGAACAAAAGAAGAATAAGGAACTGAAAGAGAAGAAAAAGAACCAAGAAGACAAGGAGAAAGAGTAGAATAAGAACAAGGAGAGGATAGAAGGGAAGCATAAACAAAAATAGGGCAAAAAGACTAAAAACCAAACTATAATAGATTAGGATTGTTAAGAAATTTGTATTTTGATTTATAGAAAAAACAATCTTGAAAAATATATTTTTGGTAAATTTAGTTTATTGATGATTTCCAAAACATTTTATATATTGAAAAACCTCATACTAATATATTTATATGTGTCTTTCAAAATAGCTGAGTATTAGTTTCAATTGATAAAGGAGTATGAAACTTATGAATATATTTTTCTTTAAATTAGAGAACTTCAGGCTCATATATTAATCTTATATTCTTCAAAATAAAAAAATCTAGTTTTGTAATGATTAAGGGTGATGTTAAATGTTTGAGAAAATATTTTAAAAACTTGGCTAAGCATAAAAGCCCCTTTGTTACACTTAGTATAGATTTTTTAAGCTTGTGAAGGCAAAATATTTAAACATTCTCTCAAATCTTCTTTACTTGTCTTCAATCTAAAAATAAGTTTTTAAACAAATATTGCTCAGTATATTTTTCAATATATTCATGTATTCAATCAAAAATCTTTATAGAAACTAAAATGTGAGCATGTGTTTAGTCGAGTAAATGCTCTAGTGTGTTTCAAATCAATCAATTATATGCCTTGCCAAATCTTCTTTTAATTGACCATTGAGAATTCTTTCTCAAGTATTTTTAACAAGCTCTCTATTTTTCAAATTAAAACAATCGAGTAAGGGATATTTTTCGATCAACTAATGTATTTTTACAATCAATTATTTATATATGTTAATCAAGTAAAGATTGGATGAAATATGGCTAAGTCTTTGAGCTTATTTTTATTCAAGTATCAATTATCTATACTCAAGTTTATTATTTTGTTAGTCGAGTAAGCTTAGCCAAGTAGTCGAGTGCCTAATGCCAAGCCTTTGTATCTTTTGGGTCAGTCGAGTAATGACTTTGTCATACTCGAGTAAGTCCTTGCAAGGCTTCTATATAATTGATTACTTGAATTGTCCAATTGAGTGTGTGTTTCAGTAGTCGAGTAAGTTTATAACTTAGTTGAGTAACTAGCAGCTGATTTCAAATTTTATAGTTGTTACTCAAAAAGCAAAAAGGGATCCGTTTTGACCGTTAGAGCTTTATTTAGTAATTCCAATGCATCTAACTGAGTTCACTTATAAAAGAATGTTAGAATATATTTATGCAAAAATGCTTAATACTTCCCATGTATATTATGCATATGATTCTAATGAATTTGATCATTAGTGGTCAAATCAAAGAAGCTGTGAGTGTGTGCAGGTTTCCATCCCCTTCTTCTCAAAATCTCAAGCTTTTATAAAAGGCTAAGAGTAGCAAAAGATGAAGCTACCACTCAGAGATTAATGGAAGCTATTGATGTTGTGCAAAACTCAACTAGCTCTATCTTTTCAGGCTAATAGCAAACACTTGAAGTGAGCATTTTTAATATTTGTTCTTCTTCACTTCAAAGCAACTACCTAGTGAGATTAATTGTTTATCTTTCTAAAGCATATTGTATAATAGAGTTGAGTGCTTATTCATTTATTCTTTCAAACTTTCTTTTGTCCAAGAGAAAAGTGGTATCTTTGTACATCTTATATTTTTGTCTTGAGATATCCTTTCACAATTTTGTGAACTTGTAAAGGTTATGCGTTATCCTTTAAAAGGTAGTGATTGTGGCTTAGCCTAGAATGAAAAAACCTCATGTTATAGGTAAAGCCTTATCCTTTAAAGATAGTGGTTGTGGCTTAGCCTAGAAAGAGAAAGCCTCATGTAAGAGTTCTTACTTAACCCATTAAAAGTGGAGGTTCCTACTTAGCCTATTAAAAGTGGAGGTTATTGTTGCTCCTGTAAAAGCGGGGGTTCCTACTTAGCCCTTAAAAGTGGAGATTATAGTTGAACTTGTAAAAACTACTATTCTTAGTGGATGCTTTCAAAATCCTTAGTAAGGAGTTAAGGTAGTGGACTAAGCTAATTGGTTGAACCACTCAAAAATTGTTGCGTCCATGGTGATTGTTTTTTATATTCTTTCTAGTAGCAATTTTCTTTATCTGTTTTGCACATATCTTCCATACATAAATTCAGCATATCACATTTTTATGGTCCAAATTATTTTAAATATCATACTTTTTTACATTTTCAATATTGTTCTGAAAATCTTCTCATTTTAAAAAAAATTCTTTATCTTTACATAAAAATTATATGTATAAAATCTACTTCACAGTTTTCATAAAACATCTCTTTCAATCTCTTCTATGCTCTTTCATGAAATTTCCATCAGCATTCTCTATTGTTCCAATCTTCATTAGTTACATAAAAGGCTTTTCAAACATTAGTGTTACTACATACAAATATGTTTCCTAAACATCTTTCTAATATGCATACATCCTCATAACAGTATCTTAATATATAAATCGAAGTCAAAAGTATTTTCTTAATTTATCTTCTATGAGAAATCACGTGTGCTGATTAAGTATTCTTATCTAATTTATCTGCTGCTGCACTTGTTTGTAGTTTATGAAAAGTGTTTTTATCAAATAAATTTACAGCATCATAATTTTTCTAAAGATATTTCCACTCTTTGTAAATTAAAAAGATCCAAAACATCTAATTCACCCCCCTCTTGGATAATCTTTCATGGATCAATTAAATATTTTGTATAGTGAAAATTTAATTAGACACAAAACTCCTTGATGTTATGGTCTATTACCTTTTTATGCATAGTTTCGCTAAATTCTATACAAATATATATTTTGTGAATTCTCCTTATGGTTAAATGCATATTCCATGTGAATGCTCCTTGTGAATTCTCTTTATGTGCTATATATTCTATGTGAATTATCTCTATGAGTTCTATATTGCTTAATCTTTACATGCACATTGTCCACTAAGTCAGTGGAAGTTCTATTACTTTTTAATCCCTTGAGAGTCATTTTTTGATTTCTGACAAAAAGGAGGAGAACAAGGGAAGATTTGTTTCAGAGGGAGCTTCCTTATAAATCAATGTTTTAGGGGGAGTTTCCTGAGTTTCCTCATTTTTCGTAAAATGTCTCCCTATGTGTTTTCATTAAAACTCCTTAGCCTAAACTATTTTACCATCATCGAATAGGCACATAAATACAAAAGGGCGAGACTGTTGAGAAATTTGTATTTTGAATTATTGAGAAAATAGTTTTTGAAAAATATATTTTCTATAAATTTGGCTTATTAATGATTTGCAAAAGCTAAAATCCCTTAGTGGATATTTTCAAAATCTTTTGTGAAGAGCTAAGGTAGTGGACTAGACTTGTTGGCTAAACCACTCAAAAATGTTGTATTCTTGTGGTTTGCTTCTTTTTTTTTTTTTATGGTATTGTTTTTTATCTGCCATACAATGTTTTCTCATTTGAATTCAGCTCATTGGTTTCAAGCATAGCACTTCCAGTTTTCATTACAAGCATAAAAGATTTTAAACATCACTGCTTTCATGCATACTTCTCAAATGCATATGTTTTCCATCAGATTTGAAGATTAAAATTTAGATGTGAAAGTAGAATGTTTTTGCTGCCATCATAATAGTTTTTTTATTCTTATCTCCAAATGATGCCTCTCATCTATACATATATGTTCTATGTCTAAAATATGTTTGGATCAATCTTTATGAAAAAAAATTTAATGCATAAATTTATATATTTTTGTTGCAACCTTTTTATGTTATTAAAGTACTATTACAAATCTACTTTGATGCATAATACTTTTAGTATTACAAAAATATTCAATACACCCAATTCACCCCCTCTTAGGTATTCTTTCAAAATCATTAATTCTCTTAGCCATGTGATTTTTACTTGCATCACATTCGATAGATATTCAACCAACACCCCTACCCACATGTCTACTATTTACATCTCATGCACTATGGTATGCGACTCACCATCCTTTATCATTAACATCTCATACTAATCAAAGGTAGTAGTCCATGTGCTAATCCATAATTGATTAATCGTATTCCTCTTCTAAGAAATCTAAGGACCAAGAATTCCCTTAAGAAATTCTAAACTAAAGATCTTTGTCAAATATTTTTAACAACTTAAGAATAAGATCTTTATCAAGAGATCTAGGGACTCATTTTGTAATGACTCGTTGTTGAGGTCGGGATTTAATTAGCAGGTTATGGTAATCATTTGCATGAGCATATGGGTGTGGGTGTTAGTGTTTTGGATTTAAGGGCTAGAGGATGGTATCCGTGTGCATGCTTGGTTTTGGGCTTTGGTATTTGAATGGAAGCATGAGATATTCGAATCAGTGAGCTTGCTTTAGCCTTGGTATTCGAATAGGGCTTGATATATTTGGATATGTTAGAGTTTTGGTGAGGAATCCGAATACCTATAGGGCTATTCGGATATCCCCTTGGAAATGGCATGGTATCCGAATACAATGCATGGTATTTGGATAACCCTATGGATTCTTGGGTCTCATATTTGGATAGGAAGCCATGGTATTTGGATACCCATTGTATTATTGTGACACCCGTAACTTACTTACATGCTTAATGATAAAAATATTCATATAAAAATATCCGGAGCTTAAAACCAAAATCATACTTCCTTTAAATCAAATAAAATTCCAAAACATGCTTTATGGCATACATATAGGAAAAGATCAGAGTTCAACCCTAAAAAACATTATTTTCAAAAGGAAACTAAACTTAAATTCTTGAAAATCCTTTTTAAACAAACCACCACGCTCCACGTCCATGTCCCGATCTCCTCATTCATGCTCACCTGGGGGGGGGGGGAAACATAAGGGGTGAGATTATGCAAATCTCAGTAAGTACAAGAGATCCATCATATGTATTTAAACAAGTCATGACATAACATAACATATCATATGGAGACACGAGAGGTTCCACCAACTTGCAGGGGTAAGAACCCTCGTGCGTAGCGCTACCGAGCTCCGATCCCGAAACTTGCGTGAACATAACATAACATGAGGGACCACATAACATAGTTCATAGTCATGCTTAAACATCATAAATAGTTCATAATGTACTTACCTTAACTTGGTTTGATGAGATTTGAATGCTGAAGGCTTCACCTTTACAAAAAGCTCGAAGCACTCTCGTTTAGCACGAATTTATCCCAACTTAGAATGAGGAAACCCTTGGCCATGAGCCCTATTTATAGGCTTGGAAACTTGGCCACCAAGTAAGTCACAATCATTTCAAATCTTTTCTAAATCTTTCAAGATATTCCAATCATTTCAAATCTTCTAAAATATTCTCTAATCATTCCAAATCTTCTAAGATGTTCTCTAATCATTCCAAATCTTCTTAGATTTTTTGCAATCATTCTTATCTGAATCAAATCTTATCCAAATAAGATCTTATCAAATCTTATCCAAATCAAATCTTATCTTATCCTTAAAGTCATCATGAGGCTTAATCTTTATCTCTAAAGTCATCATGAACCTTTATCTTATCTCTAAAGTCATCACGAGCCTTCATCTTAGTTCTAATGTCATCATGAGGCTTCATCCTTATCTCTAAAATCATTTATGAGGTTTTTTTTGAATCTCCCAAATGCCCTTAGTAAAAAGGTTTCAAGAATTACACTTTAGCCCAAACTTTTTAGGTAATTGCACTTAAACCCTTTCCAACTTAGTCCCTAGGCCAATTTTTAATTGCATTTTAGTCCCCGAAGAAAGGACTAATTATGCTAATACCCCTGATTTTTAGGTAAATTACACTTTTACCCAAACCTCAATATTTACGATTTTGCCACTGGCTTAAAAACTGAACCTTTGTCTCAAGGCTTCTATAATCCCTTGAAATGACATATTTTCTCAAGTATTAGAAGCTAAAAATCCCAAGTATTACATTACATTTCAGTTTAAAAATCTTGGGCGTTACAATTATTGTCTTTTGTATTCGGATAGGGGGCTAGGAATTCGAATATGTCTTCTTTAGTATTTGGATATGTGGCTTTGGCATCTGGATATGCCCTCCCATATTCGGATATCACCTATTATATCTGGATGAGCTTCTCTGTAAACGACTTCCCAGGCCATTTCCTCATCCAAACCGACCTTCGGTCGGTGGTGGAGGCCCTTTATCCAATCTTGCCACGTGTCTAAACCCATTTTCCCCTGCCTCTTGCTATATAAAACGAGTGGTTGTTGAGAGAAGGGGATATAATTCTAGAGTGTTCGACCTAGAGCAGGGAAGAAGAAGAAGGCCGAGAGCAGGGAAGAAGAAGAAGGAGGAGGAGGAGGAGGGTTCGGCCAAGCTTTTGGGGATTGGTTTTCTCTTCCTTTTAGGCAAGCTTTTACCCATTCTACTTCCATAGCAACCAATGTTCAACTTGTAGGAGATTATGTTACTTCTATGTTCGGCTTATTCCCGTTGTCTTGGTTAGACCCTTGCTCAGTTGGTGGATCTCTTCTTGTGAGCTTTGAAGCATTCAGTTCCCCTTCTGTTTTGCTATCAGAATAAAGCTAGGTTGTTGTGTGGGTTGATTTTATTAGGATGCGGTACTTTGTCATTTCAAATGCATGTAGGGGCTTGGGGATTATGGATTTGGGGGAATTCATGTGACTTGTGTGCTTGACCACGGGCATACTAGGTTGTTTTAATACCTAGGTTAGCTGGACACGAGCACTGCATTGAGTGTGACTTCCTATATGGGCAAGCAGGGCTTGATGCATGGTTTTATGGGGGATATGTATCATTTTTATGCTCATTATACCACTGCATGGTTTTGGTTTATGGATGCAAGTAGCATGCCGCTTCGGGTTTTGATTGCGCTAGCTTGAGAGAGCTTTAGCTTAGGGAGTTGCACATGTTGCCTTTCAGGGCAATGATAGGTTTATGACAGGGACTTGGGTGTTGTTGTGTCTTGTGTGAGCCCCAAGCATCAATATGTGCATATTTTATTATGCGGCATTTCTCTATATCTGTCATGTATCTGCCATGTGATTCATGGACATGCTATGTATGGTTGTTTCACGTGGGGTGTGGGTTACTCTTTAGCTTCCATACTCTAGTTAGCATTTCCTTTCTTAAATGTTTGTTGAGTCTTGTGACTCACTGTTGTTTCTCTTCATTCTAGGTAAGGGCAAAGCTAAGTGTGGGGTGAGTGTAGCGGTTCTTGAGCTATTCTGATAGTTGGTGTAAAAGGCAGACTTACCGGATCTTGTTTTGATTAGTGTCCTGAGTTGTCGTGCCATGTTGTTTATCTTTTGAGTCCTTGGCATTGTTTTGTACATGTACATATATATACCATGAGTTATGCTTTCGTTGCCCGTTTCTTTTATATGAGTTCAGGTGATCTTAGTTGAGCATACATGGCAGGCTGGGGTGGTTACTTTTCTATTTCATTACCCTTTCTGGGGCTCTTGCTCTGGTTCTTTAGCTTAGCTGGGGTATCCGAGTAGGGGTTCCACACATTCACATACAGTTGAAGAGGTATGAATAAAGATATGACCATTTTAATAATTTGTAACATTTACATCATTAGTCCTAATTGCATATATTGTTAGTGATGTGCCCTAATGCTAGATTTAGATGACATCTAGCATATGTAATAAATACATGTGATGTATCTTTGTATATTAATTAATAAAAGGCAAATTGATCATCATTCATTAAACTTTCCAGTTTCTTATATGAATGAGTCTCTGGATCTTTTATTTGATAGTCTTATTCTTAAGGTGTTAAGAATATGTAACGAGATTCTCTAGTAACAGGATTTCTTAAATATTCATGTTCCTTAGATTAATTGGATGTGGACTCTGATTAGTTGATTATGAACTGGCACGATGTTTACTACCTTGATTATTATGAGATACTAATAGTTAAGGGGTGGTGAGTCACATACCATATGACATGGGGTTGTCTCTAGTAAACTTATGGTTGGTGGTTGGAGAACAACGTACAGAATATGACACTGATGAATGATCACATGGCATTGTGGATAATGATCATGTCATCTAGTTGCGATTCTGTATTGGTTCTTAGACTTGAATTAACATGGTTGTCTTATGTATTAGTGTGCAGGATTTCCTAATGCACTGAACCATCCAATTGCTAGGTGGGGACATTCATCTATGTGCTTTACATGGAGATTGGTGTTTAGGGATAGGATCTATCACCCTCTTCATTTTGATGAGGTGAACGTCCTATGTGGTCTACTGTTAGTGTGATAGGAAAGTCCTTGGCCAAGATAGTATGATTAATCAAGAAGTGTTTCTTGAAGTGTCATCTAGTCCCGTTGATAAGATCTAACACATAGTTACTGATTTTGTGAGTTTATCATTTCATGACTCACTCAGTCGGGATATTAAGTGACGGAAGGATTATAGTACACGATAATTATCAATTATAATAGGCTTATTGCCTTCTATATTGTCCTGTACCACTGTTAAGCACTTCCCAAGGTCTTTCAAATCATCACTGGAACATGGAGAGATTCTTGTGATGGGTTAAGGTATTTCAACTAGTACCAAATAGGTTTTGGTGCTATCTGTTTGCTAGCGAACAATGAACCTAAAAAGTCACACACCATATAGCATATCATCTGGTATCAGCACTATGCACTTGTTGTGTCTTAGACAACATTAAATGTTAATGGGCCATGTTTTGGTTCGCTAATTGTTAGTGGATCGAGCTGTAGTTTCTTCTAGAAATAGTAGCAAAGTTGAATGTCCCATTTGGAAAGTCAATTGCTGCAGTAGTCGACTCCCTAAGGTTGCCAGTTGATTCCCATACCGCCATAGGAAAAAAATAGTGGATTACACATGGCATGAAATTAGAGGGGTGGTGGAGGGTACTTGGGAAAAGGAAATTAGACGGGAGAAGATGAGGTGTGGGGGGGGGGGGGGGGGGGGGGGAGGGGGCTTAGCTTCTACTTCCTCTCTGCTTCTATTACTAATTAACTTACACAAACGCGTGAGGTCATGCACAGTAACTTTTGGAGAGTCCGGTGAGACGCACAGGTGCCAGTGAATTGCAACCCTCAGGCTAGCATGAGACGAGGGTCACAACGTGGTATCGAGTAGCTAGCTAGGTGTGGACAAACTAGACCCATCACAACTTGAGGTGGATTTGGTCTCAGTACAGAAACAGTTTCTGTATCTGTCCTAACATTGGTCTACAGGTATGTTATTTATTGTATTTCATATGATAAAATATCATATTGCTTAAATACTCAAACTGTGTATGGTATGTGTATTTATGTACTCCACTACGTATCTCTAATGTGCAAAAAGTTTTAAATTTACCTACATCGCCATACGTGTAATCCAACATACACTAGAAGTCATTTAAATCTAGCATTTGGGTACTAACACTAACAAATATGTGGCAAGGTGTTGAATTGTAACACCCTACTTTCTCGAACGTGTTATAACTTAAGACAATTCTGGGATAATAATTTTTTTCTATTCAAAACCACAGCTAAACCATATCGCTCATCATATCTATCCCAAAATTTTCATTCATTTATCTCGAATGAGAACATCATAAACATTAATTGCGGAAGCTAGAATCGAACCTTAACTTTAACATTAACCAATAAAAAAGTTATATATCATCACTCTTCAAAACGTTCAAAATTCAAAGTAGCAGAACTTAAATTCATAGGCTAAATAACATACATTCATTACATCATGCACTTTGCTAAGTGCCATTACATGACTTTTTCATCCTCGTTTCTGCTACAATCTCCATCTAGAACATTTGAATATTCCAAGGGCAAATCCCACATTAGATGCTGAATCATCTAAGTAAAGGTATATCATTTAATGCACATGTATGTAAGCAATACACATTCATCATTACTCTATGTTTGGGTCGACCACACCCAACTGTTGCCTGCCATTTTTACAGTCTCCTTGCCAGATCGAGGTGTATGGGTGCACCCTTGGCAAAACAATGATGTTAATACCTAATCCCAAACCCATGCAACGTATGATCATGAATCTCATCATGCACGTATGCATATTTCATGTAACATTCCGCATCGAGCAATAGGAAAGATCGGAACAACTTACCCTGATGGGCCAATGCGACCTTCCCAGGGGTCGCCCATCCTTGAGCTTCCCCATCTCAAGCACGCTTAACTCGGGAGTTCTTTGCCTACATTCAGCTCACAAGGTATCCAACTGGTGTTGTTTCCTTCCTTACTTATCCTCGATATATACTATCTTTCTCTATCTTCCTTCCTTACTTATCCTCATCATGCGACCTTACAACTGGTCTCAGATCTTCTCCCCTTTGGAGGTTGTCATCCTAGAAGTCTACTAGAAGTTGTTCCTTGTACAGGCCCTCGAGCCCCAGCGCCACTCCCCGCCCTCATCAAACCACCTTCACCAAGGATCGGCTTTGATACCACTTGTAACATCCCACATCGAGAAATAAGAAGGTTCGGAACAACTTACCCTGATGGGCCTATGAGAACTTCCCAGGGGGTCACCCATCCTTGAGCTTTCCTAGCTCATGCACGCTTAACCCGGGAGTTATTTGCCTACATTTAGCCCAAAAGGTATCCAACTGGTGTTGTTTTCTTCCTTACTTATCCTCGATATATACTACCCTTCTCTAGGCTCTTGGGGTATTACATTTCATCATCAGAAAATGTAAATACACTCTACGTGATGCATAACATACCAAGACATGACAACATGATAACAAAACATTTGCATGAAACTGGGATTTGGGTTGAACCACTTACCTCAAACATATCTCATATCATCTTGATTCTCGTGTCAGGCTTCTAACGTACTCAATTCGAATCCTTAACATACCCATATTTATTCAAGGATATCAATATCCTATTTTCCTAAATTTCTCAGAGTTGATTATGCTGAAACTTTCAGTTGGTTGTTAAGGCTCCCACTATTCGCGTTTTATTTACCTTAGCTGTTACATTTGGCTAGGACATATAGCAAATAGACATTAATAACGCATTTTTAAATGGAGATTTGACTAAGGATGTTTACATGTCCCAATCTTAAGGTTTACTAATGCTCAGTTTCCCTCTCATGTTTGTAAGCTCAAAAAATCTCTCTATGGCCTTAAATAGGCATCTAGAGCATGGTATACTAAATTGAGAGTGGCTTTGCAGTCATGGGGATTTGTAAGGGCTGTATCTGATGCCTTACTGTTTGTCAAAAGAACTTCTCAGTTTGTTTTGTTTGCGCTGGTGTATGTTGATGATATATTGATCACTGGTTCTAATTTGACAGCTCTTGGAGATTTTATTCATGATTTAGACACAAACTTTTCTCTAAAAACTCTAGGATCGGTTCATGATTTCCTAGGTTTTAAAGCTCATCAAAATCAAAATGGAATTTATCTTACACGGTCTAAATATGCTTTGAATATTTTAAAGAAAGCTGATATGCAAGACTGTAAATCATGTGATACTCCTATGATTTTTGTTGTGTCACTAACAAATGAGGGTGATTCTTTAAAAAATCCATCTCTATACCAGATAATCACTGTCTCCTTACAATACTTGACCTACACTAGACCATATATTTCTTTTGTTGTTAATAAGCTTAGTCATTTTTTATCCTCTCCGAAACAGCAACATTAGACAGCTTGTAAGCAGTTGCTTAGATATCTAAAGGACGCACTTGGTCTAAGCCTCTATTTCTCACCAACACCACTTGATTTACCACTAATTATCTACACTAGTGTGGATTATGCCGGATGTAAGGTGAGTTGGAGATCTACTAATGGTGTTTGTGTATTTCTTGGGTACAATTTGATAGTTTGGAGTTCAAGAAAGCAATCAGTTGTTACCAAGTCAGTTGGAGAGGCTAAATATAGAGCTGTTGCACAAGGGGTGACTAAAATATTATGGTTGCAATCTCTGTTTTTAGAGCTGGGTTATAAGTGTAGTTCAAAACCAATAGTATGGACTGATAATATGGCTGCAAAAAGTATTGCTAAAAATCCTGTTTTTCATTCTCGTACTAAACATATTGAGATTGATGTCCACTTTGTGCATGAAAATGTTTAAAATGGTGAGGTTGAAATTCGGCATGTGCCTACTTTACATCAATTAGCTGATATCTTCACTAAGAGTTTGCCAAGAAGTAGGTTTCAGGACTTGTGCGACAAAATCAGTTTAAAAGAATCACCGATTCAAGCAGCCTCAGCTTCACAAGGTTTTACAAGAAAATAGCTGGTCAGAATGGAGTCTCAACTGAGGGGGAATGTGAAAGAAAATATTACGTAATTTGTTTTGGTATTTATTTTATTTAATTATGAGTTTATATGTTATTGTATATTGTAGCAATTAGTCTTGAACTTGCACTTAAGTTGGCACATTCTGTTGTGTCAGTAACTTAGGCCTTTGCCGAGTATATAATCAGCTTAGCCTTACCTTTCATGTATTGATTTTTCTTCTTCGATTGAGAGGTTATTCAAAGCATTTCCTTCTCTTCATTTGTGTTCTATTTTCTACCCTAATTCAATCTTTACATGTTCAAGATAATTGAAGGGAGTAATATTAAGTTTTGTTGATGATGAAGTTAACAATATTGAATCTTTGCAAGTGTCCACTATTTGTCTTCAAATTGGAAAACCAATTTGAATTCTTTCTTTTTTCAAGCTTATTAATATTGAGAAACTACAAGCACATAGATATATGTTGATGAACTTGAAAATAGTTAACTGGATTGTCGAGTAAGTAAATAAGTAAACTATAATTTTTTATTAAAAAAATATTTTCTTTGCATGTGGTGGTAATTTATTCAATTCATCTAGAGAATTTAGGGAGCTAACAAAGGAAAGGCTTAGGAACAAAACACGATCATTTATAGAGATTAAAAGAATGGTTTGTCGAGAATTTGTGGATTGGTTTCCAGGCATGTGAGTTTGTTGTTAATATGTTTATTTATCTAATTATTTAAACTTTGTTAATTTATCCTAATCGGTATCCTTCTACATCATGATAGATTATGAATGATGAAAATGAATCCATTTAGATGATGTTATGTTTCTTACACAAGGTCCACTTTAATTCGCTAGAAGGTTTAGTGCATATAATGTCAACGAATACAAATGTAGAACTATATGGATGGAGAACAAGACTTAAAAAATCAACACATTGTTATTTTTTTTATAGTTGGAATGAGAATCTATTAAAAAATCAGTGACCACGACCGAGTTAGTGGAGATCTTAATTATTATGGAAAATTGGTAGATATAATTGAGTTGAACTATTATGTTTGGTTCATAGTTACTCTTTTCAAGTGTAAATAAGCTAATACCACTACTGATAGAGGGATGAGAAATTATGCTTTGCAATTTAAATCAATGAATTCTTCTCGGTTGATACATATTGTTGAATGTGAAGATGATGAACCTAATGTTATGGTTTCACAAGCTCAACAAGTGCACCATGTTCAAGATGAAGTTGAAAAGGATTGAAGTGGTGTGGTACATTTAAAGCTAAGAGACTTATATAACATGGGAGAAGATGTTATAGAGACATTCTATTAGAATGAGTCATTTCAAGCACAAGAGCTAGACTTGTTTTTTCCTAACAATGCTAAAATTGTGTCATTGGAAAAAAAAAAATAAATGGATGATGATCTGATTACCAATGATGGCAATCTTGACGAATCATGAAATGTCTGTTTAGGCTTACTATGTTAATTTTATTTTTTATTGTAAGAGTAATCGATTATATTACTAAGGGTAAGATCATTGGTATAGGTGCAATTTCTTCCCTTAATCTCATTTTAGAAAATATGTTCTTGGTAGAAGGCCTAAAACATAATTTGATTAGTATAAGTCAATTATGTGATAAAGGCCATAAAATGTAATGACCCGTTAGTAGGCTTAGGTTATTTTGCCAATATTTTTATGTGTGTTATATTTTGGCATAAGTCAAAACTTAAGTGAAGTTTATGTGTGTAGAAAATGGCAAAGAAAAAAGAATATATGTGGATGTTGAAAAGTTAATGAAAAAGGAAATGAGTAAAAAGTCAATTGTCGTGTAATGAATTGTTAAAGAAAAAATTATCTAAGGGTTGAAAAGTCAAAAGAGTCGAGTAAGGAAAATTCAATTAGTTAAGTGAGAAAAGTCAAAATTAATTGGGGGTTTAATTTTAAGTGGTTGCTGGCTATGTGTGTGTGGGTATTTATATAAATGTATGAGGGTAAAATGGGGGGAGGGAAAAGATTTAAAAGGGAGGGTAGTAGGACTTAGCGTTCAAGCCATCTTATTTCCTCTTTCTCTTCTTCTTCCAGCTCTCATCTTATCTTCTCGTTCTCTTTTTTTATCTTCTTCCTGATTTGGAGTTTCAAATAGAGGTTTAAGTTACTGTCTCGGCAGGTCGTGTGTAACACCCCGCCTCGTCGGGCGTGTCACTATAAGAGTATTTTCGAGAATCTTTTTTTTTTTATTTAACATCATCGCGCGCGGTGCTTCATGAGCAACCTTCACATGCACACACAAGATCCCGAAAGCCCCAGTCTTGCCCGTTTAACTTAACAACTAAACGAGTCATATCATAACGCAACGGATACATTAACATCAAACACCGAGGTTCTTACATAGTATTTCCATAACAAAATGTGTAATACAAATGACCAAATGATAACAACGTTATCGTACAACTGTTCATACACAAGCTGAAATACATACTAAAACTCCAAAGTTTACATCGACTATCAATCTAAGCACCGTTGACCTTCAACCAGCCGTATTCTTGCCCTCGCAGCAATCCCTGACTGAAACATTGAACGTTCCAGGGGCATAACCCAGGTTAGATGACAAAACATCTAAGTGACGACATGAAATAGATATACAATGCATGAAAGACACACGAACATGGCATACTAAACGACAACATGCAAGACACGTCTAACTCGAGATATCTCCCTGATATACTTAATCCCTCGAATGCCCCACTGTGACACACGTTCACCTGGTTTAACGTTAATCCCTCGAGTGCACCGTCGTGACACCCGTTCACCTGGTTTAACATTATTCCCTCAGGTGCCCTAGTGTGACACCCGTTCACCTGGATTAACATTGTCCCAATCTCAAGTAGCCCCCATCCCGCCCCATACGGACCCAACGATGACATGAAATTCGACCCCAAATGATATGAAAATTCACACGCCATGCACCAACATTTTAAAGTAAATCAGTTAATACAATGTAACAAATGTTGACACGATGATCATAAGTAAAGCCGTGTAAACAATCTAAGTCCAGGAGGGTATAACCGCTCACTAGAACCCACCACAAGCACTTAAAAAAAAACACTTCCAAGACAAGGTAAAGCTAGAATCAAACCACTCACCTTATGTGAAAAGTCAATTTTTGCCTCGTAATGCATGCTAAGCCTTAAAATACGCGTCTGAGTAATTTTCTGGCTTTGGCATGCTCCCATAGCCTCAAATTAATCCTCAGAACTGTTTCTCCAGCGCCCTGAACCAACGCTCACGGCCATGCGGCTGCCGCCGCTTGGCCTTCCACCGGCCTTTCCCCGGCCCTCCGTTGGCCTTCGCAATGCCACCGGACCGCCGCCGCCCTGCTGGGTCGTTGCCATAGCCGCTGCTGGCCGCCCCAACCAGCTCGCTGCTTACTGTCCAGCCGCAACAGCTCGCGGCCATGGCTGTCGCTTGCTATTGCAGCCTGTTTCGGCCGCTTCCGATCATCCTTACAGCTTCCTCCGATCACCTACATGACTCTTCAACACTCCCTCTTGATTCCCCAAGCTCTCAGCCATGCCCCTGCAACTCTCAGCCACACTCTCTCTCGCTGAAAACTCTCGGCCAACTCGCTTCTTCCTTTTTTTTATTTTCCCTTCAACCTCCTCACCTATTTATAGCAAACCCACCGACTTTAGCAAGCTTGGCCACCACTCTTCCAGCAAAACTTGGCCACCACTCTAAGCAAATTGGCCATGAAGCTTCTCGTCACCTTCACAGAAAACAGCACATGCGTGTGTATCTATATATATATATAACTATATATTACTCTATTAATACAAACAAATTACACATTAACACTCAAGTTTCCATCTTAATTTCACTTGAGTAAATCTCTAATTGCAATTTCATCCTTAAATCATAAATTAATTTTTATTATAATATCGAAAACACAAAATTAATACCTTTAAAGTTACTCAATAATGACGATTTTGCCCCAAAGTCCTCATCGGGCTATTGTTTCATCTCGAAACCACTGAAGGGTTATTCCCTACGAAAAACTGGAGCCCCCTCAGGCTTCTGTTGACTTCCCGGAGGTCTCTTATATCAATTCGATTTCTAAGCCTAATTTGCAGCTGCATTTTAGCTGTACCAAAAATTGTTCCCGATCTCACTTCTTTCATCACTAAAAATCATAATTCGGATCACTTGTCGATACTATACAATTTTCCTTGGCTATCTAGGGTCCGAGGTACTCCCTCTGATTGATTCAGTCGCTTAAGACTGCGATAGTGTACCCTAAAGCCTCATTCTTTTGATAATTCTAGTTATACCATTCATCAAATACCATTTATACCCTTAATAATTTCTCGAGTATTACATCGTGTTCCTATTTCAGTGACGTAGTTCGTGGCTTTCTTCTTTTTTCGATTCATCCATCAAAAAGTTCTTAAAGGCAAATTATCTTCTGTTTCTTTCTTTAAGTGCAAGTTCCTTTCCTTTTTGCTTCTTAAGTAAGTTGTCTTCTTTTCTTCTCCCTTCGGGGGTAAATCTTGATTTTTCTCTTCGGTTTGGTATCTTTGGATTATCCATTTTCCTATTTTGGATTCTGGAAACCCCTATCTCTTTGGTAAAAAGGGTTTCAACCCAATTGCTTGTAACTCGTGTAGTTTTTCTTGAATTCTAACAAAATCGCTTTAAAGTTCCAAATGGAATTTTGGTTCACTCCATCTTTTCTAAGAAATGACAAGCTTATTGTTAAAGTTAAGTTGTGTGCAAGAATTTGGTGTCTCTTGTATGTATTTTTGTTTCTAGCGTATAATTTTTGTTGCTATCAGTCGACCATTTCTTTATCCATGTCGACCGATTGGTGAAGTTGGGGGATGATTAGGTGAGTGGCGTTCCGGCTATCGACTGACCACGCCCAATCTGTAGACCGTTTGAGAGGAAAGGTCTCTGTTGGTCGATAGTTAGGGGCGAGGCTATCAATAGATTGAGAGCACTAGCTTCTGGTGGTCGACAAATACCTTCAATTTGTCAATCGATTTGGCCCTGTGGTCACCCAATTCTTCTTTTAATACTTGCAAACCACCCTCAGACCATCATGTTAGCTTCCAAAAAGCTCCTCCACAAAGTATAACCTTGATTGTCGCTCATGAAGAGTGAGAAACCTACTATGTGTCCTCGTGTGTATGTATTGATTACTATATTAAGGTTGATTAATACAGATGTGGAAGGCTATGTTGTGCATGATGAGATCAATAGCCACAAACATGTTAATGGATGATTAATATGTGAACATGCTCAATTTATATATGCTATGATTGAAGGCATGTGCATGATATATATATATACGAAAATTAGAGCACCTATTATTTTGCACTAAGACTATGCCGTGTGGGGAAAAGGATATCCAAAAACAAGCTCGGTAGGCATTTTCCTGATCATGGCAGCATAGGCTCATAATGCTCGTCTGGGGTAAAACTAGAGCATAGGTGAACAATGGTTCACAAAGTGATGGTATAGTATGATAACGCATTGATATATATATATATATATATTGTGGTAGAGCATGATAATGGCTTATATAATTTTTGTGTGGGAAATTATACTTTACCTTAACATCTATTGTTCATGCCTTCGATTTATAATGCTATTCAATTGCTTTATTATATATATTTGCTGAGCCTTGTGGCTCACCCATGTTTTCTTTTCATCATTTCAGATAAAGGTAAGGCCAAGAAAGGGGCCGAATCAAGCGAAGCTTAAGTCTTTTGAGTGTAGATGTGTACAGAAATATCCCAACCAAAAAGATCTATGGGGGTTGTTTTGAGGGCATGAGTACAAAGTCTTATTTTTCATTAAAATTATATAGCCCAAGCACATGTATAAAAGATGATGTAATTGGGTTGGTTTAGCTTCTGTTGATTAAACAAGTAAGTTTGGGAATGTTTAAATTTGGATTGTTTTTGTATCCACTTTGCGGGGCTTCCTCCCAAAACTCCTATGCTAGCAGGATTTTTGAGAGTGGACCCTCACATAAAGTATCTTTTGTTTCAAATTCTTGTGAAGTTGCATGCTTAAAATCAAATGAATCAAGATTCATAGGAAATAGAATAGGGAATGTTTATATAATGTACTTAGACATTTCATCATCTCATATAGAAAGTTGTTTAGTTGTTTCAATTTCTCAAAACTCTTGGTTATGGCATAATAGGTTAGAACATACTAGCATGAGCATACTTGCTAAACTATCCAAAAATGATCTTGTTAAAGGATTGTCAAAGCTAAAATATGCAAGATATCATATTTGTGATGCATGTATGAAAGAAAAGAAAATTAGTGAATCATTCAAGCTTAAAAATGAAGTTTCAACTTCTTGACCTCTAGCCTTGCTTCATCTAGAACTTTTTGGTCCTATGAGAACTCAAAGTCTGGAGGAAAACAATATGTATTTGTAATTGTGGATGATTACACTAGATTCTTTTGGGTTATATTCCTTGTGTAACACCCTGCCTCTTCAACGGCG
This sequence comes from Diospyros lotus, assembly GCF_014633365.1. Lineage (NCBI taxonomy): Eukaryota > Viridiplantae > Streptophyta > Magnoliopsida > Ericales > Ebenaceae > Diospyros > Diospyros lotus. The sequence goes on from NC_068343.1 coordinate 18,723,977, forward strand.
AATCACTATGCTGGGGCTTAACATATAATTACACATTCTCTTTCTAAAAATACATTTCTTAAACCTCAAGTATCAGATTTCAAAGAGAAACCCCCAACATATCATTACAAATGCGGAAGTAATAATCAAAACCTGATATGATACATAATCAAATTCACTTTAATCATAATATAAGAATTCGTACCATAGTATATTTTCAAAACTAAATACATGGAGATTCATCATCAAAAGGTAACAACTAAGTACCTCAAATAATCAAAAGATACCTCACCTAACATTAAAATAATATTACATGATCGATTTCTCAAATCGCCATTCGGAATACATAACATACTTTGAGATTACTAAACTAATCCTCAAAAGAGCATAAGATTAAATACATATCAATCTCTTCATGATGAACCAAAATACTAGAACCACATATTAAATCCATTGGACACGTCACCACGTGTCGTCACATCTTAATCACTTTCATGCCTAAGCTGCAAGTCCTATCTGGAACATTTGAATGTTCTAAGGACATAACCCAATTAGAAGATGAATCTTCTAGTGAGGGTTTAAAGACAGATACATGAATGTATGATGCAAATACATGAACAAACATATGCTCTAATGTAACTTCCCTGGCCTTCTTGCCTAATACGGAACCCTCGGTAGTAATCCCAACCTACTTCCGGGATACTCCCAAACGTTGTTCCATCATTACCCTTGGGGGATTACGGCTACACTATTAGGGCGACATCCCAATCCCATGCACAAGTATCAATATGCCAATAATATCGTGCCATATGAAAATCACGACTTTTCATGCAATGGTATATGAACAAATATGACAAAATAAACTTATAATACATATAACTTAGCCACTTTCATGACTATCATGCTCAACAAGGGCAAAACATAACAAATATAAGCTTTTGGGAAAAACAACTCACTTGTTACACAAAGTTCATAACACCTCGAAAAATGTGCATTACCTCGATTTTTGTGCCCAACCTCGATTTTCATGCCAAACTTAGAAATCACTTAATCTCGAGCCACAATGATCCTATAAATCATGTTTATACAAGGAATACATCAATACCTCAATTTGTTCATATTTTCCTTTATTTTTCTCCCATTGTCCTCTCTAATATTCCAAATAAATACTTCCTTAACTATTTTCTCAAATATTTTTCACAACAATTCATAATATTCTAAGAATTTTAAAAGAAAAATCCAGAACTTACCCCGATGCTTTGACTGCACGTATATCGAGGCTGGTTTACATGAAATCCAAGAAACCTAAAAGGTAAACACCAATTCTTTTTGCATAAACCTACTTATTTTATTTTTCTATTTTTTTTATATTTTTCAAGGCCCGCACGCGCCATTTCCTTCCTCTGCCACGTGCCTCACCATGCAGGGTCGGCTGGCGCATGCATTGCACAAGCCAATCTTCTTCCTCAGGCAACCACGGGCGACCATGAACCAACTCTGGTTTTTTAGCTTTTTCTCCTTCGTCCGAGCTCCATTTCGCCTCCTGTTTGAACCTACGTCTTCATCTTTTCATCCTCTACAGGATTATAGCTTCAAACACCTCGTTCGGAGCCATTTTTCAATTGGTTCAACATGGATTCTGACAAAGCTTCGAAGTACCCTCAAACCTTAACTAAAATCACTCAAACTTTCCAGAAATGATCCTTTGAACATGGGGAACAAAATCCACTTATTCACTTCCCTCAATTTTCCCTCAAACTCTTGACTTTGAGAGATTAATTTTTTCCACACATTTCGGCCATCTCTTAAACCCTTTATTTATAGGCATCCCCAAGCCTTGCAACGCTCATGACTATCCAACATGAAGTCTCTAAGGCTTCTACCTGCCCAGATCATCCCAAAAACATCATCATTCAACCATAAAACACGGATTCAATGCACCAAAATTCTAGCCAAGAAACAGTCAGAAATCACGAAAAATCGGCCATCTTCATGGCCAATATTGGCCTAGGCCCTACCCAAGAGCATCCCCGACCACTTTCCTCGAGACCTCGTGGCTGAAAGTGGCGGTCAGTGGCCAGGAAGGTAGTTGGTCAGCCATGGTAAATTTCTCTTTGCAAGATTTTGCAAAATTGCACTTTAACCCTAACCTCTTTCCATTTTGCACTTTGGTCATTTTCTTAAAACCCCTGAGCTTCCCAATAGTGCCATTACAACCCACAAGCTCTAAACCTTTCATTTCATCCCCGAAATTTAGGGAATAGTGTCTTTTTAACCTCCCTCGGGCAAAATTAAAAAAAATGCACTTAAGCCCGAATGTACATTTTGATCGTAAACCCTTTTGCTTCCTCTTGAAACCACTTAAGGGTTATTCCTCGTGCAAAATATGAACCTCATCGGGATTCCATTGACTTCTCAGAAGTCTCTTACAATAATTTTGTTTTTCAACCCAAATCATAGATGTACCGAAAACTGTCTTTGATTTGATTTCTTTCGATGCCATAAATCTTGCCTTGAAATGCTCATTAATACTATATCATTTTCCATAGACATCTCGGCTCCAGGGCACTCCCTATGGTCGATTTGGTCATTCACAACGGTAAACAATTACTCTATAACCCCAATTTATCTATAAATTTCATTTTTGCTCTAAGATAAATTGCCATTGAGTCCTTTAGAAATTCTCAAGTATTACACCTTGCTTTTAAAAATGAAACCTTCAAAACATTTGAAAAATTTTGCAAAAGAATTCAAAATGAAAAAAGTTTTGTTATTTCGAAAATTAGAAGTGATCATGGGGCAGAATTTGAAAATGAAAATTTCAAAAACAATTGTGATGAAAATGGTTTTGAACACAATTTTTCTTGTGCTAGAACACCTCAACAAAATGGGGTTGTTAAAAGAAAAAAAATAGGTCATTGTAAGAAATGGCTAGAACTATGTTTATAGACAAAACCTACCTAAATATTTTTAGGCCGAGACTGTAAACACTTCTTGCTATATTTTGAATAAATTTTCCATAAGACCTATCTTAAAGAAAAACCCCTATGAACTTTTTAAAGGAAAAAGGCCAAATATTTCTTATTTTCATATATTTGGGAGCAAATGTTTCATTCTAAATAATGGAAAAGATGTCTTAGGGAAGTTTGATGTAAAAAGTGTTGAAGGCATTTTTCTAGGATATTCTCTCAAAGTTAGGCTTATAGGGTATTTAACAAAAGAACATTGATAGTAGAATGTAGAGTATGTTAGCTTAAGAGGGGGTGAATTAAACTTTTTCACCCTTTAAAAAAGATAAGAACTTAAATCAAAAGGAATTGAAAAGTGCAGCACACACAATATAGAGTGGTTCAGCTTTAAGCCTAGTCCACTACTTTGGTTCCTCACCAAGAATTTTGACAAACTAGTTTTACTTAGGTAGCTTTTAAGCAGGCTCAGCTACTAATCTTTACGCAATGTCTTTTAACTTGGTTCAACCATAACCAATGCCTTTTACTAGGATAAGGCTTAACCTTTATAGATTTCACAATGAAATGTGAAAGAGATTTTTTGAGATAAGATAAAGGTATTACAAATAATCAAAGACTTCTCTTGACAATATAGAGAGATAAAGAAAAATGATGAATTTAGTCACACTCTCTTTTAATGGCTCAAGTAGAATGGACGTGAAAGCTTGAGAATTCTTGAGAGTAGGAGATTTGAGCTCAGTTGATTGTTCTGTAACCTTTTTCATCAGGTTTCAACTCCTATTTATACTCTTCTGATATTGAATGCAGTTGTTGACCTGTCCTTAACAATTGGAATGTTGATTTTATGTCATAACTGACACTTTTTGTCTCTAAGTTCACATGTTGCTCAAGTAAAAACTAGGGCCTACTCAAATAAGTTCTATCTTTACTCAACTATATAGGTTTTGTAATCGATTACTTTTGTTACTTACTTGAGTACAAAGATACTTTTACTCAATTATATTAAAGTCACAGAAAAATCTTTATATACTCGATTACACAGAACTATTTACTCAATTACAAAAAGATCCTTACTCGTATACAAAGTTTCTTACTCGATTAAACTTAAGATCTAGAGACCTAACATACTTTCAACCTATGTTTACTCTATTACAAAAAGAATCTACTCGAGTACAAAGTGACCTTCACTCAATTACAAAAACATTCCAGAATTTGATAGAATTTTCAAGAAAATATACTCTATTATAGAAACAATTTACTCGAGTATAAATTAGACATTACTTAATTACAAATTCTATTACTTGATTATTTTTAACATGACAAAGAGTTGCATTATATACTCGAATACAAAGATTTATTTAGTCGAGTGTACTTCATCTTTACTAGATTAATCCTACTTTTCTAATCGATTATCTTTAGAAATATCATAACCTTACTCTATTACACAATCTTTTCACTCGATTAACAAAAGGTTGGAAAATCTACTTAAGCCTTTTCTGATTGATGAAATACTCAATTATTAAAAGCTTATTATTCGATTAACAAGGATCAAACCTTGACTTGATTTGAAAGATTTACTCGATTTGAAAACTTGACTTAGTCAAAAAAATTTCATATCATTGATAATTGTTTTAGTCATCATCCTTGAACCAAATTTACTAATTTTTTCATTAAATCAAAACATCAAATTTCTCAACATAAAAGAATCAATCCATGTAGTGGTTGATGATTCAAATTATTTATCCACCAAAGTCTTGTGAAGAAGCAAATGATGATTTGAATCAAAATTTTGAAAAATTATCTTTGGAAAACAAGGAAGAATCATCCATTAGTGAAAATTCTTTTGGAGAAAATTTGGAACTAGAATAAAAACCTAGAGAAAGAAGATATGTTGAAAATAATGAGATTATTGGAAATCCATCTAAAGACATAAGAACTGGGTCTTCCATTAGAAATGAGTGTAGGTTCACCACTTTCTTATCCCAAATTGAACCTAAAAACATAAAGGAAGCTTTAGAAGATGAAAATTGAATCATTGTCATGCAAGAGGAGCTAAATCAATTTGAAAGAAATGAAGTATGACAATTAGTTCCAAAACCTAAAAATCATCCAACAATAGGACCGAAGTGGGTATTTAGAAACAAAATGGATGAAGGTGGAGTTATGATTAGAAACAAAGCAAGATTAGTAGTTCAAGAATATAGTCAAGAAGAATGAATGGATTATGATGGAACTTATGCCCCCGTAGCCAAATTAGAAGCAATTAGGATGTTATTAGCATTCGCATGTCATAAGAATTTTAAACTTTTCTAAATGGATGTAAAAAGTGCTTTCCTAAATGGATATATAAATAAGGAAGTTTATGTGGAACAACCTCCTGGTTTTTAAAATCCCTGTCATGAAAATCATGTTTTAAAACTTACCAAGGCCTTAATTATATGATTTGAAACAAGCCCCTAGTGCTTGTTATGAAAGCTGTTGTAGAAAATCTCTACAAAACAATAGGGTTAGTGCAATAACATCGAACCAGATTTAATCGAATGTAAAGAACAATACACAGAGTATCGATAATAGCAACAAAAAGATGAACATGAAGTAAAAACTCCCTATATAAGATCGATTCAAGGCTCAGATCTGTGAGTCCGTTCACCACTTTGGTAACCCCAACGAATAGGAACCACAAGCCACAACAAAGCCCTCAAACCGAAAACCCAGAAAGCCCCAACACCTCTCGGCCAAACACAAATGAAGCCCTCTCTCACCGAATCAATCAAAGCCACACATAGTAGGTTGCCACAGAAGGTAGATCGGTCACAAAGACAGAAGGTAGAAAGCACAAAGCAAAGAGAAACTGCTTTCAGAGAATGGATGATCGAAACCCCCTAAATAGGGCATGCGACACCAACAAATCGGCCAAGATCAACAAGGACAGATGTTATCTCTCAACATGGAAAGGAGCATCAAACCGACATGGAAATAGAGCCATCAAAGATCAGCCGCAAAAGGAAACCACGAAGGAAGCAATCGGCCAAGCAAGGAGATACGAGAGAGAGAGAGAGAGAGAGAGAGAAGAGCTAGGGTTCGGCCGAGATAGAGAGAGAGAAACACCAAGGAAATGGGCTGCACACGGGCCTTTTATATGTGGGCTTAGGGCTTGGGCTTTTGGGCTCAGAACAGTAGGCTTCCCTCCCACTTGAGCAAATGGGCTAAGGCCCATTTCTCCTCTAAAATGGGAATAGGGCTTGTGGCCCGACTTCTAAAATGGGCTGCCTAAAAATGGTGACGGACTTGGGTTCTTCAATCCCGGGCCGAAGCCTATGAAGATAAAACCCACTCGAAAAATCGTCACAGCCTTGGGCCTCATTAGGAAACACAAAACCAACAAAAGCCTTAGGAAATTCCTATTAGACAAAGACTTTAAAAGAGGAAATATAGATACAAACCTTTTTATTAAAACACATGACAAGGATATCTTATTAGTTCAAATCTATTTATATGACATGATCTATTTATATGACATAATCTATTTATTTAATGTGCTTGTGATGAATTTAAAATTAATGCAAGGGGAATTTGAGATGAGTATAATAGGAGAATTGAAGTATTTTCTTAATTTACAAATTAGACAAAAGAGTGAGGGCATTTTTAAATCTCAACGAAAATATATTAAGGACCTTATTAAAAGATTTAATATGCATGATAGCAAGCCTATTGCTACTCCATGAGTAGCTCATCATACCTAGATAAGGATTAAGTAAGTAAGTCAATTGACATAAAATTATATAGAATTATGATTAGATCCTTGCTTTATTTGACCACAAGTAGGCCGAACATTATGTTTAGTGTTTGTTTGTGTGTTAGATTTCAATGCAATCTTAAAGAGTCTCACTTAAAGGTCGTAAAAAGGATTTTTAGATACTTAAAAGGATCGTCTAATATTAAATTATTTTATCCTAAGTCAAATAAGTTTGATTTAATAGCTTACACCAATGCCAACTATGATGGATGCAAGATTGACAAGAAGAGCACAAGTGGATCATGTCAATTTTTAAGTCACTCTTTAACATCTTGGTAAAGTAGGAAACAAAACACTATTGCACTTTCTTCTACTAAAGCTAAATATGTAGCAGTTGAAAGCTGTTGTGCTCAAATTCTTTGGATGAAACATCAATTGAAAGATCTTGGCATAAAACTTATCAATATTCCAATCAAATGTGACAATACAAGTGCAATAACTTTAACAAAAAATCATGTATTCCATGCAAGAACAAAACATATTGAGGTAAAGCACCATTTTATTAGAGATCATGTCCAAAAAGGGGACATCAAGCTTGAATTCATAAACATTAATCATCAAATAGTTGATATTTTCACAAAATTGTTAGATAAAAACAAATTTGAATTTCTTATGAGCGAATTGGGAATGATTGCTTCTTAAGGTTACACATGTTGGATGAGTGAAACTTTGATTATTGTAATGTGTTTGATGTGTATTTATATGAATTAAATTGAAATTATCCTTTTTGTGAAGTATGTTTTCATATTTTTCAAAAAGACATAGAGAAACTATTAAACGTTTTTATTTAGTAGTCGGTTCTTTTTCACATATGTTGAAAGCAATAAGAACAACATGAAACTGTCAATCATTTTCATGAGACTGTAGACCGTTTAATTAAAAAGTCAACTTTTTTATTAAAATTGTCGATCATTTTTATCAAATCTAGGGTTATAAAAGTCAACATTACCAACCAATTCGGCCCCCATTTCATTCTCTCAAACCCTAATCCCTCATTCTCGCCTACCCTCATAGATTGACCGAACTTCTTCGTTCACCCAAGTCGATCTCTTGCTTGTTTTTCAATCAATTCCAATCGACTCAAGGAAATTCTTGAAGCTTTGTACACACTCAACCGATTGATTCATCCAACCTCTCTCTTTTGGAATTTTTCTAATAGAATTGACTAGCAATGGCATCACAACCCAAGGGCGGTGAATTGGTTGTTTTAAAAATTTAAGCAATTTATAGTGGTTCGGCTAAACCTAGCCTAATCCACTCTCTTAGCTTCTAGCTAAGGATTTTAAAACATCCACTAAATCCTCCTACTTGATCACAAATAGGCCTTCTAATCCCCAAGACTAGGAAATACAACCTCCTATTATCAAAGTAGGTTCTCTAGTAATCTTGCTAGGTAAATACAAGAATTTTTACAATAAAAGAGAATCTGAGAGATAAATCTTCTCAGTTACAAGATCTCTCAAAAATCAAAAACAAGGCTTAAAATCAAATGATACAAATTGAATACAAAGTGTTTTAGAGAAAAATAAATAGAACAATTAAGCACTTGAAAGATTTAAACACTTGATTACATGAAATAAATTCTCTAAGAGCGTTAAATGATCTACCAACCCTCTATTTATAGTGCTTGACTAGTGCTTCCAAAAATTTGGCCGTTGGGAGCAATTAATGATCTTTTAGAACTAGCCATTGGAGAAGTCTGTGAGAAAAATAGTCAACAGATTCATAGAATCGGTTGACAGGTTAATTCATAAATTTGAAAATCAGTCAACATTAGGAGCAAAAACGGTCGACATGCTAAAAAATGGTCGATCGATTTGTATGCAGTGGTTGTTGACCGCTCACGGCCGAGAGCCAAAAATTAATCGATCGACAAGCTATAAAAGCTGGTCAACAACAAGGACCAAAGAAGTCGACAGTTCCTTAGAACTAGTTGACAGCTTATCCTTTGCTTTTTAAAGAATTTTGCCCCATTTTCTTTGACACTTTAGAAACGATTTTGAATAACATTTAGGAGAATCTTTTGAATCATAACACTTTGTTTTTCCGATCTCCATCAAGATATTTTGAGAATGAAATGTTGGAATTGATTTTCATTTGAAATCAAAATCATTTTATAAATTGATTTAGGGCATAGATATAAAAATAATGTTTTTCATCATCAAAACCAAAACCAAGAGCAAAATAACATTTTCATCTTTCAACTGTTCATCTTCATATTTCGACCATGGCAAGGACCAACCACCTTCGTCTCAACCCATCATTCAGTTATTCTCAAATCCATGCCAAAAGGAGATGTTCGAACATGGATTTTACTCATGTGATGTACTTCTTGGTCGATATTTATATATTCAATTTTTAGAGTCCATCAAATTTCCCTACCTAAATACTTCCAAAGAATTTGGATGGTGGGATTTTATGTCCATTCATAGAGATATCCTTGTTGATTTAGTTGAAATGTTTTACTCAAATGGGAGCAATTTATTTAATGGCCAAAGATTGGACAAAAGGTTTAGGACAAACCTAGGGATCATTTCATTTGAAGTTATTATGAATTTGATTCGTAATACCTTTAATATACCTAAAGGGGGAGAAGATTATGCCCTATGGAGTTGTAATTTTGTAGCTACGTCTTGACTAGTATTTTGAGGATAACACTATCATTAAGTTCGTTTCTAATACCACCAGGATGTCATTACACAACTAGCTACTTCACATCATTTGTACTCGAGTATTTGTGCCTAGGAGTGGAAATTATGCTTAGATAACCAATGAGGATTTATGGTTAATGCAATGTATAATTTCCAAGAGGAGACCTAATTTGTGCATACTTATAGTTAACCAAATGATTAGGGCCTTTAGTGGCAAATCTAGATCATTACCATATGGTATGGCAGTGAGTTCTATCTTGGACAGAACAGTAGGTAATTTGGGGAGTGTCAGGAAAGCATACATTAACCCTGTTCAGTACCTCAATGCAGCCACAGCTATGAGAATGGGTTTCAAAGAAAATAAAGATGGTGTTTGGGTAAGAAGCCTAGTTGAGGGAGCCCATGATGATGAGCAGCCTCCATCTCAGCCTGATATTTGCACTTCATCCTTATTTCCTAGAGAAGACATGGAGCATTCAGATAGTGATATTCAAGTTCTTCTCCATGGGATGGTGGAATTTAAGAGTGAGATCAATGACCTTTGCTCCAAGCATGACTTGATCCTCACTCATCAAGAGAATACCTCGTAACAGCTTGCTCAACTCATCCATTTGGTTTATTCCATTCTTGCCCGTTTACCTTCATCAAATCCATCCTTGCCTCCTTGAGATCCTTAGATTTTTCTTTGATTTTCTCATCAATGTTGTTCACATTTGTATTTTTCTTGTGTTGAGTTTTTCATTTTGATGATGTATTGCTAACTTTTGGAAATGGTCATCTTATGTATTAAATGTCATAATGAATTTATGTCAATGAGATATGACCTTGTTGATCTATTTTTCTCTTGCCTTGAGTTTATTATCAATATTAAATTAAATGCCTTGAGTTTATATTACCTCAAGCTCTTACAGCTCTTTGGTTAAGAAGTTATCTACAACTGCTACATTTGTAAGTACTACTTACTCATGGATTAAGGGGGAGTTCTTACATTCTATTGTTGCAAATTTAATCTTTTTAATTATGATAAAAAGGGGGAGAGTTGAAGTATATTTCAAATGTTGATGTCTTCTAATGTCAAATTTTTCAAAAGGTAAATCTATTATTAAGGGGGAATATTTTTTGGGACGTTTTGTCATCATAAAAAAGGGGTAGATTGTTGTTATGTTTCAAAGTAATTTTGATTATGCAAAACTAAATTGGCTTGGAATTTGAAAATGAAAGAGTGGCATATGCTTACGCTTTTCAAATTAAAATTCTCATGGATTAGAATCGCGATTGTTATTCTAAGATTTTAATAAGCCATACAAGATTCTCATTGAAAAATATCTCCTTGAATCTTGAAAAACCTTTGTCAAAGAGTATTAAGTTTTTTTTAAGTCCAAATCTTCAAAATCACACTCTTCTTACAATAAAGTAATCAAAAATGTTGACTTCTTCACTCTTCTTGTATACTTTTGTGAGTTCTTTGATTCATTTTTGAATTAATTGACTAGGGGAAGAACTTCCGTCGTAATGTAAGATTCCTTTGAATCTGAACACATAAATCTCGTGTCTCTTGTGCGTGTATGCTTTTGTTTTTTTCTATATTTTGTTTCTTGGATTGTATGAAGCTTGTGTTGATCTTGCTGTTGGATGCCTAAAGTATAACATGTGTCTTATTGAACTATTTTATCTTTCGTTTTTTTATATTTTTCTTTCTCTTTTGTTTCTCTTGTGATCTCATGGTTGTGGCAACGACGATAACTACACCTATTCATAACAGTTATAGCAACGAGAACATCTATTCTCTCTCTTTCTCTTCAAATAACCCTAGGGTCACCAGTGACCATTGATTTTTTTTTTAATTTTTCTAAAATTAAAGGATAGAGGGGAGATAAAAGGAGGAAAAAGGAGAAAATTAAAAGTGAAATGGTCATTTCATCCTTTTTTTTTTTTTTTTTTGACAATATGGAGAGTTATTGTTCTTTGAAAACATGAAGAGTTATTCTTGCAATTACATCAAAGTTCAAATATGATCGTTACAATTTTCCTATTTCCTTTTGTTTAACTTAAAAAAAAAAATGGAAACATGTTCCCAACTACTTTAGCTAGTAGTACTCGATAAAAGACAAGGGACTAGGGGCTACAAAAGTGGTGCCTTACATGGAGAAAGTATTTTTTGTTTCTAAGGTGTCACAGTCCTTATTATCATAATTGATATTAATCACATTTTGTTCTATATTTCTAATAAGATTAAACTTATAAATGTTAATATAATTTTGTTAAATATATTTATAAATTTACTTGTATCACTAACATATATAACAATATATGATTAATTTAAAACATTACTAACGTAATGGCTTGAAAGCAGAAAAAAATTTCATCCCTACCCGACACCATGCAAGCCATACACTGAGGTTCTTACAGTTGTAAGGCCTTATGATTTGGAATTAGTTTTTAGTATTTCTAACATTGGAAAGCATTTTTCAAGTATTTTTATGAAAATGATGAACACTAAAGGGCATATATGCTCAGTTGTACAATATATATATATATATATATAAATACATATATTAATTTGTGAAACCACTTCTAGCAAGGAATATTATTTTCTCCGTTTTGCATCGTCTTTGTTCTTTAATTACCGACTTTTTTAGTTGCTTCTCTACCTGCATATTCCCTCCCCACTATATTTAGTTTAACAATGAGCAATTAACACGAAAAGCAAAAGCATAAAATACCTGCACGAATAATTCAATTGGTAGGGCATATATAATAGTTTTCAATTTTGCAATCAAAATTCCAAGTGTATGCTGAATACATTGCATCAATGGAGATGCGTATATTGCATGACATGTTATAGCCAAAAAGCAAATAAAGCTTATCGCTAAGCTGAAATTAAACCCCAACTAATTAACCAAACTACAAACCTTATCACTAGGCGCATATATATATAAATATATATATATTAATTAAGCTGCATGATTGATAGTATAATTCTGGCCTTTTTGTTTGTTGTGTCATGTATTTTGGCTGTTTAAGGCATCGGTATAAGTTGATTGGTGAGAGCATTTTGCTAAAGGGCAAATACAGTTCAATTCCGTGATAAATCGAGTTAAATTTTCTTCTAATCAGGGCTCACCTAACACCAATTAATTTTTTGTATTTTTTTCAAAGTTTTACGTCACTTAGGTAAGTGATTAGACACCACTTAGCCCCTATATTTTCAATTTAATTCATCCTTTTGACTTAAATGGGAATTTTTCCCAATAAAAAATCACATTTTAATCATTTAATTTAGGTCATTTATACAGGGTACGTCAACAGGTTCTGGGTTTACAAATTGGAAAATCATGAATAAACAAAAATGAAACACAACCTTTATCAGTCTTAACAATGAATCAGTCAAAGGGTGGTGGTTTGATCTTTTTTCTTCTTTTTTTCCTGTTATTGGGTGTCAGACTAGTGATAAATTGAGGTGTTGATAATTTCGAGATATCATGATCATTCAATTTCGTGAATCCGAGATGTTCTTGACAAAAATATTTTCTTAACTTAAAAAAAAATAACTAATGACATGATCATTAAAACATACCAGAATATCTATTTAATCTCTTAAACAATTTTTCATAATTATACTAGCAGAGACTATTAAGAGAGAGAGAGAGAGAGAGAGAGAGAGCCATAAATATGCTTTGCACAAGACCTGGAAGCATGTGTTGGAGGATGAAATATCAAAGTGTTTCCGTATAGAAGACAAGTCATTTTCAGTTTGCCCAACTGATCCATTAATATTTATTATTGGGATTAAGACAACCCACAAACTTCCAATCCCGAATGGTTCCGTCTTCCAACCATAATCACTTTGCTTTGCTGCCATTTCGCCACCTCTACCGCTAGCTTTTCGTCAAAAAGCTAACTCAAACTAGAATTTTCTCTCCTTCCAAACACTTGCTTGGATTTGAACCGACACCTGCACAGATTTAGCCTTTGTACATATGGTCAAACTTACCATACGATCCTGTCATCAGACACTTGCAGGCATACTCATTCTCCATCCCTCCGCCATCTTTAGAAGTTTAAGAATAATTTACTATTTTTTTACTCATATACATATATATAGAGAGAGTATCTCTCTCTACATATATACACAATAAAGAAAAGTCAAACAATATCTTCTCATGATCTCTTCGTCTCCTTTCTGCATCACTCATTCATGGCCATCATTTCTCTGAAGTCTGAACCACAATATCAATAAATTTAATTTAAAGAAACAACAAATTAAACATATGATCAAATCTTAATTAATATATATACATTTATATTTATATATGTGGGCAAGATAGTACATGATGTTGATGCACTAAACCTAGACTAGTCTAAAACCAACCCTAGGGTAACAGCTCTTCGTTTTGATTCTTTCTTCCCTCTTAAACAATGAAGTCTCTATCACGCATGTACCCACCAAATATAAACCACCAATGTTTTGCTTTTAATTAATTAACCAAATAAATCAACATATATATATATATTATATGCATATTTGAATAGTATATATCTCATCAACTATGGCTCACCATGGGCATTAATGTGGCTAGGTGTCCAAGTCCTAGTTATAGACCAAGAGTTCCAGGTCTAGAAGTAGCCCCTCCATCGTATTGATAAAAACTTTGGTACATTTATGCGCTTTATTTGTTGATTGACCTGAATTTATATTGCTTTTATGTATGTTAAACAATTGACACAATTGTTTTTTAAGTCTGTAATTTGAAAAACTAATGTTCAGCGTTGTAACCAGCCAAACTCAAAAGAGCTTGAAAAATAATAAAATGGCCTAATGTTTAAAGTATCCCTATATCTATGTAACATCTTGCTGATAGCGTATTATATATTGTTGTCAATTTGGAAAAGAATGAAAAACAGACAAAATAAAAACAAAATCGAAGGAAAGTATTATATGGCCTTGATATTTCTACACAATATTCACAAGATATCTGTCGGCTAATATGCATGTGTGTGCGTGTGGAAATAAAGTGAGGATGTGATAATAGACCCCCATACTTAAGACTTGTAAAAGCGTGTTGTTTGGGGGAGGCAGTCAACAATTGGACCAGCTGATGCACGTAGTAACACACACACACACACACAGCCAAGTTTAACTTCTAGTTAATTAGCTACCTTGACTTGGGGCTTGGCGCTTGGGGCTTGGTCGTGGGGTTGGACTAGTGGTGGCGTTGATCATGGATCCAAGGCATCATGCCGTGGCAAAGCTTGAGACTGTCCATTGAGCTTGAGCCTCACGCATACGCACGCACCCCTATTGGTTTGTCAGTTTGACCGACTTTTCCCAACCAACCATCACTGACCGCTGCTGTTTCGATAAAATTGCATAAGCACCTTCTGCCATTGGTCTCAGGGGGGGCTCCTTCAACTACTGAACTTTATTCCAAATTATCATGATTTAGTCTGTTTGTTTGCCTGTGCATTTTCTTTTTTGGGGTTACCTTATCTAACAAGTTTTATAAATCTTTTCAGGGCCTACAGATTTTTGAAGTATAAAATTTTGATATAATGTTTTAAAATAAATTACATTCAACATCCTTACATATTACCAAAAAAATATACATATCTCATGACTTCACTACTCTAGATATATTTTTTCCTTTTTCGTTACTCTTAAAGATTTTAATATGATGAAGGCATCCTCAAATTTTTTATTCCTCTCCCTCTCTTCTCCCCAGCGAACTAATTAGAATTTGACTATCTATCTCTTTCTCTCTCTTCAATTCAATAATGGTTTAACTTCACCGAGAGAAAAATTAATAAATTGTTAGATTCTAGCCAATTTAATAAATAAAGGTGGACGATAAAAGAAGGGCAAGAGAAGATGTGAATGTATTTTTGTCATATGACCAATTATAACAATGATGGAATGAAAGTGTAACTCAAATTGTAAAATCAAGAAAGATCATCGTCATTTTTCAAATATGAGGCATGTTGCCATTTTTCTATCAAGCCTCAAAGGTGTTGAATGGAATTTATCTTAATTTTTAAAAAATTTGAAACCAAGACCCAACTTGAATTTAATGGGAAGGAGTTAAGTTAGGTTCAAGGTCCAAGACTGTAAATCTGATCACATTTGGCATGAGTCTGAATTTACCTAAACCCCAAATGAATCAGACTGGCGAGTGACGACCACTCCTAATTGGACTGTAGCTTAAATTAATTGAATATACAGAAGGAAAATGAGTAGAAGAATGGAAAATTATTGGGCCAAACAAGGTTGGATCCGGAAGTGAAAGTAGTCGAATGTACCAATCCTGACCAAGTTGGGCCCAGGCATTTAAGAATGGACCGTAATTCAGCCCATTTAGCTTTTTCTTCGGATATTCTCGTGGAAGGAAGCCCGCTTGCTGAGCCATGAACTTGCTTCTGCCAAATGCCAACGCTCCATCCTCCACGTATCACTCAAGCAGTACAGGTGTCTCAAAAACCATGCAAAACCCTGTTTATACAAGTGAAGAGGTGAAGATGCCGGAGGGACACGATTTCCAGATAGAAATCAAGATGTTCAAGAAGTTGATCGGAAATGGCTATTAGAAGGTGTCCAATCTCCTCGCCAAAGCCGACCCAAAGAACCAGGACTTTCCGGCCCTGAGAGGGCACCCGGAGGCGCAGGAGCACGCAGAGATGAAGATGGAGCAACAGGACAGCATCAAAGGCAGAGTTAAAGCCCTGAAGAAGGAGTTCAAGATCTACTGGTGGAGCCTCGACGACCCCAACCAGAAGCCCTACCTGCAATCCTACTTTGTGGACCTGTCGACCTGCGGCCCCACGGTGCTGTACGCCCTGCAGAACATCAAATCGGAGGTGGACTCCAGCCTGAGCTACCGGAGGTCTTGCCGGGAAGGGATATGCGGGTCGTGTGCGATGAACATCGATGGGACCAACTCGGTGGCGTGTCTGAAGCCCATAGATGCCGACACTTCGAGGCCTACGATGATCACCCCTTTGCCCCACATGTGTGTCGTCAAGGATTTGGTCGTTGATCTCTCCAATTTTTACCAGCAGCACAAGTAAAAATATATAGTTTGAGACATGGATATATTCATATTAATAGAGTTGTAACTTTGTTATATTCTGTTTTGTATTGTATTTTGTTTACACATTGGTATTGTCATATTTTTTGTTTTTATAGAAAGGCATTTCTGTAATGTTGTTGTAAAGGATATTTTTATAATTTGTGTATTAGTTTTAGGTTATATTTAAGGCCAAGATCTCCACGAATAAAGCGGTTGGTGAGGCCTTCTATTTTTCGTATTCCTCTCTGCTATGGTATTAGAGCTTTTTATCAAAACCATAGACTTTGTCTTTGTCGATTCCCATTCTTGATCGATCTCCAACACCATGAGTTTTAGGTACGCTTCCTTTCCTCTTTGATCAATGTTGTGTGTTGTTTTTCCCGGTGTCATTGTGATTCTCCATTGTTCGGAGTTCTACAAGTCGGTATTATCGTCTTCCTTTTTATTCAATTTTTTTTAGATCGCGAACCTTATGATCTTATTTTATTATTGTCTTCATTTCTTTTGAAATTTGATCGATCGCTCATATTTGTTCTATGGCGACTTCATTTTCAAAAATTTCTTCTCCGTCAATGAGCACCTCTACTGTTGATAATGCCTCAAGTAGTCCTTATTTCCTACATCATTTTGATAATCTTGAATTGTTGTTGGTATCTCAACCATTGATTGGAGACAACTATGCATCGTGGAGCTATACTATGCTTATTGCTCTCTTAGTAAAGAATAAATTAGGTCGTGTTAATGGCTTGATTTCTCAGCCACCAGGTGATGATTCTCTTTTCAATTCCTGGATCAGAAACAACAATATTGTGATTTCCTGAATTTTAAATTCTGTTTCTAAAGAAATATCTGCAAGCGTGATATTTTCTGAATCTGCCTATAATATTTGGAATGATCTTAAGGAAATATATCAACAGTCTAATGGCCCTCGGATATTTCAACTTAGGAGAGATTTGATGAATCTGACACAAGACCAGTTGTCTATTAGTGCTTATTTCACAAAACTTAAGACCATATGGGAAGAACTTAGCAATTATAGGCCAAACTGCTCTTGTGGAAGATGTTCATGTTGTAACGGCCCGTTTCTCCAGAACGTGCATTACAGATTTCAGAAATTTTTTTTTTTTTTTTTTAATATCATACAACATAAGCCTCTCGACATACATACCCTCATCATAGTCATTTCCTGACAATCCCGATCATACATTCTCAGTATATCAAAATTTAATAGACTAAGACAGGTATTATCAATCACATCAGCGGAAGCAAAATCGAAACTCAATGATATATATAACTGATAATTCCTTTTACAATAACCAAATCGATGTTTCACATGAAAATATCAAAATATTACATCATCTCTGAACATCATAATCATAGACAAAACCTACGAAAACTAAACATAACAGCTACATCTCAATGACATTCTTTCCCTTGGCGCCACTGCTTTCACCTGGAACGTTTGAATATTCCAGGGACATAGTCCAAATTAGATACTGAATCATCTAAGTGAGAGTTCAAAAACATTTTCATGCAGATATGCAAAATCATATATAAAACCGATAAATCCCGACACGCCCCAGCCTAAGAGAATCCCACATAGCACTTAGCCCTAACCGGGGAAAATGCAATCTCTCTAAAAACGGCACGACCACACCGACTCATTGACAAACCAATCCTACTTAAGAGGGACAACCTCGACATATGAACCCAGAAATCACCCCATTGTCATTGTCAGGCTTTACGCTCCTACTCAAAAGCATTCCAAAACCCAACGTAATCCTAGCCCCAAGAGTGTCACATCAGCATTATCCCCGAAATCCACGACACATCGGCCTTAATGATATTGCTCAAAGGAACCTGGGGTGGTGTCCACTCTCAACCCCGCCACTTGAGCCAACAACTGGGGTGGTGTCCACTCGCAGCCCCGCAACTTGAGTACCGTAGGGTGAAGTCCGTCTCAGCCCCGTCCCAAGTGGGTCACATAGCAATAACCCTTGGCACGCATTCCGAGTGCTGACACTCAAGACCTACGTCACAGGTTAACAACCCACGTCCCACATGGACAACACAACATGCCAATGTCAAACAATCATAACATGCATAACTTAAAATCAACAGTTCGATGTATGCAATCGTACGAAATTCAATGTATGTGTAAATAATCATTTGGACAGACCATCACAATAAATCAAGTCATAGGGATGAACACTCAAAGTAAACCATTCACATGTTACTATAAGTCTTTTCGGGTAGAACCACTCACCTTGGGCTAAATTCAAGATTCCTAGAAATACATGCCCGATCGACCTCGATTCTCGTGCCAGGCGCTCTATAGTTCAAATTCGAGCCTCAACGATACCCTAGACATCATATACATTCGAAGGGAAATTAATATCTATTTTTCCAATTTTCTCATTATTTTTCTCTAATTTCTTCCTATTTTTCTCTCGATAATTTCAAGTAAATACCTCTTCAAGCATTTTTTCTAAATTTTTCTCCACAAAAATTCATAAAACAATATTTATAAGCCTATGGAATTTTCTGGAAATTTTTCAGATTTTTCTCCTATTTTTTCAAATTTTCATAATTACTTTTCCTTGAGAAAATTTATTTCTCATTGATTTCGTTAGAATATACTTCAATAAAAATCACCAAAACTAATAAAATAAATTCCTTATCCTTCTGGAATTTTTTCAGAATTTTATAAAAATCCCTCATATTTATTTTCCATTTACATTTCCTCTCAAAAATCAAAAATAATTATTTATATGGAAAGAAACTTTAAATAATTATTTACATTGCCTAAAAAATAAAAATCACCCCACCTACTTAAAAAATGAATTCTATGGAAAGAAACTTTAAATGTTTGTACCATACACAACTTTTTCATAGAAAAATTAAGAGTGTTTGATTGTTTTCATAGAAAATATGTGTAATAATTACACATGATTAGACATTTTCTATGAAAAATGTGTGATATCAAACAAGCCCTAATAAAAATACAGTTAGTACTTTTTTTTTTTTGAGAAAATTACATGCGATACTTTTGAAGATTAGAACAATTATAAAATAGTATTCTTATCATTTGAGAAAATCAAGTAACGATGAGTTTTAATATTATGTTGTAATTTCTCATTATTATTAGTTAATCCTAATTAAATATTATAAAATTATCAAAATACTTTTATATTTAAAAACTTTGTTCTCTTTTCTCATTTTTTGTCTTTCCCTCACCTCTTAAACACACACACACACACTCTTATCTCTCTCTGTCTGTCAATAGTGGTGGTAGTCCGTCTTTTTCGGTGATTGCATCAATTCAAGGCGACACCAACTTTTCTCCAATGCAAATGTCTTTCTATCACTTTCTCTTTGTCCTAATTTTTCTCTCTCTCTCTAGAAATCAAATGATCATAAACCCTTAGACAAAAGATTTGTAAAATGGGCTTTCCAACAACAATAAAAAAGAGAAAGGGAGAAGGACTTCACAATGTTGATGATAATCTCCGCGGTGACATGACAACAACAATGTAAAGGTACCCGACACCCATCTCTCTCTCTCTCTCTCTTTCATCGATGAATCTAAAGACACTTGGCATTCATTACCATGAACCCAAATCTAGGTTTATTGTAGGTCATCTAGATTATTGCAAACCCAAATAATGAACCTAGATTTGGATTCACAGCAAAACACTCTCTCTCTCTCTCTCTCTCTCTATATATATATATATATATATATATCGTTCTTTTTCTCTCTTTCCCTCGTCTTCAAACCCAAATTGGATTCGTTATTCATCTCAAACCCAAATCTAGGTTTAAGATACATTTGGGTTCATTTACTATTTATTTAAGGTTGGGACGATTTTATCCCATCACCTATCGAGAAAAAAATAAATTATTCTATTAACATGGGCTAAAATTATTTTACCCCTCCCATAAGGTAATTTAATCTCATTTTGATAAACTTATCATGTACAGATTTACTTATAAAAAAACTCACATTAAACCACAAGTTTTCAAACTTATTTTCATCAAATTTAATAATATTGGTGTGATAGGAATTGTGTTGGTATTTTTTTGTAAAGATAATTTCATTATTTAAGCTAGTCAAACAAGCATTTCGATACTGTTTTGTATAACATATCATAGTGATTATTATTATTGAAAAAACACAAAGAATAAAGAAATTTTACAATGAATTGATTCACAAGCAGCCATATTTAGATGGTGTTTGGCTAAGCAATTTGACTACTTATAAACTATCAGCAAAGGTTAAATGTTGTATAACTTATTTAGTTACACATTTATTAAAAATTAAAAAAATTAAACGCTACTGAGCTTAAATGTCATTTTAGCAGCATTTTAGAAAAACTCTTGTTAAATCATTCGTATTAGATTAGCTAGAGAGTCTCAGGGAGGGCATTTATGTCAGGGATGTATTCGATATTTCATTAGTTAGTATTTATGTTAGTTGGCTTGTTGTAACGGCCAAGGTCAGCCGATTATGTCTTGTTTGGTCCACCCCTTATGTTTTATAAATAGAGGGTTATGAAGTCTCTTCTATTCATTCTATTTTCATTCTATCTTGTGTGCGAGTATGTGTTGTGTGAGAGAAAAGCTGGTGAGTGCTTTGTAATCTTGGGTTTAACTCTATATTGCCTGGGAATAGGGCTGTGAGAAAGTGTTCTATAGTGCAATTGTTCTTGTGATTCAAGATAGTGGAGAAGATACCTAAGGTAGTGTTTTTTATCTTTCGCGTGTGAAGAGTTTCCTATTATTCTTGATAGTTGAGTGTTTGAATAAGTGAGACGGAAGATTGGGATAACAATCTGATATCTGAGCCAAGGGGTCTCTACCGATCAAGAACTCAAGAAACTCAAGGGAATGAGACAAATTCTAGTAGAAACAAATGGTGTCAACTTCATTAAGGTATAATGTAGAAAAGTTTGACGGGAACAATGATTTTGCCATCTAGAAGATTAAAATAAAAGCCCTCCTCGGCAATCTTGGTCTTGAGGAGAAGTTGAAAAAGGAAAAGGAGATGTCAAAGGCCCTTATGTCAGAACAAAAGCAGGAGATCACCAAGAAGGCCTTCAATACTCTAATATTGAGTCTTGGTGACAAAGTTCTCCGAGAAGTATCCAAGATGAAAATGACAGAAGAAATTTGAAAGAAACTAAAAAGTTTATACCTAAAGAAGACCCTGTCTAGTCTCTACCTTAAAGCCAAGTTCTTTACATTTAAAATGCATGATCATAAAAAATTTCAAGATCATATAGATGAATTTAACAAACTTTGCTTAGATCTTGAGAATATAGATGTAAAATACGATGATGAGGATAAGGCCCTAGTTCTACTTCACTCATTACCTAGGTTATATGAGACTTTTGTAGACATACTAAAACATGACAGGGATAAGTTGTCCTTATATGACGTAATAAGTGCCCTTAACTCAAAAGAATTGAGGTTTAAACTAAATGGAAAATCCACCCCTGGAGATGTCCTATCAATAAGGTCTAAAAGCATGAGAAGGACCTTAGAAGTAGAGAAAAATCAAGGTCAAAGTCTAGGACATGAAAGAATCCCATACGATGTTACTATTGCCATGAAGAAGAACACATTAAATGACATTGCCCTAAGAAAAAGAGAGATATCCGATAAGGAGAGTTTAGAAAAGGGTGTGAATGTGTGTGAACTAGGGTATGAAAGTGTTGATGCATTAATAGTTTCTGAAAGAGCAAATAGTAATAAATGGGTCATGGATTCTGGCTGCTCATTCCATATGACCCCTAAGAAGCATTGGCTGCAAAATTATCAAGAAATAAACAGGGGAAAGGTCTTGCTAGGCAATGACCATGAGTGTAAGGTCCTAGGAATGGGTGATGTAAGATTAAAAATGCATGATGGATCATATAGAACCCTCATTGTAGTAAGGTATGTTCCAGAACTCAAGAAAAAATTGATTTCTCTTGGTGAGTTGGATAGGAATAGCCTAAAATTTAAGGGTGAGGGTGGAGTTTTGAAAATATCAAAAAAATCATTAGTGTGCATGAAGGCAGTGCTGTATAATGGTATATACCTTCTGCAAGCAATTACCTTAAGTGGTGAAGTTGCAGTAGTAAGCAGCAACATCCAAAATCAAGCAAGGTTATGGCATTTAAGAATATCACACATAAGTAAGCAAAGGCTCAAAGAACTTGACAAATAAGGAATTTTGGATCATGGACAAGTCACTGAATTAAGTAAGTGTGAATCATTTATGGAAAAACTGCCAAAATAAAGTTTAATAAAATAGCTATACACTCATCCAAATCAACCCTAGACTATATTCACTCAAATTTGTGGGGGCCAGCTCAAAGCCTAACCTATGGAGGCTCTCGATATTTCCTGTCAATTATTGATAATTTCTCTAGAATGCTATGGGTATATGTCTTAAAATCTAAGGATAATACCTTTGAAGCTTTTAGGACATGAAAAATAATGGTAGAAAACTAAAAGAACAGATCTACTAAGGCAATAAGAACTGATAATGGGCTCAAATTTTGTAATAGGGAGTTCGACCAAATGTGTAAAGATAATGGGATTATAAGACACTTGACTGCCCCAGAAAACCCTAAACAAAATGTGTCAGTCGAAAGAATGAATAGTATCCTATTAGAAAGGGTTAGGTACATGCTTTTCCATGCAATTTTACAAAAATCCTTTTGGGGAGAGGCAGTCTCAACAGTTGCTCATGTGATAAATAGGTCTCCATCAGCAGCCATTGACTTTAAAACCCCCTATGAAAGGTGGACAAGTTATAAACCAAGTTTAAATCACCTTAGAGTGTATGGGTGCTTAACCTATACTCATGTGAAGCAAGGTAAGCTTGAACCTAGAGGTAAGAAATTCCTATTCATTGGATATCCCACTGGTGTAAAAGGCTATAAGTTGTGGAACCTTGAACTTGAAGAGCCTAGAACAATAGTCACAAGAGATGTGACATTTGATAAAAGTACCATGAAATTAAGAAATAAACAGCATGATTTAAAGGAAAAGGTAGAGACCATAGGTGTGGAAATTTCTAGAATCGAGGCTTATAATACCCGAGAAACATTTGGAAACGATCTGGACCTAAATAAATAAGCCCAAGAAGAAGATTAGGACCAAGACTCAACTCAATATGAGGAAACTGAAGGAGGAAATGATGCAAACTCTAGCCTAGGGGACCAGCTAGACCCTTTTAGATATACTGTAGCAAGGGATAAGCAGCCTAGGACCCGAAGGCCTCCCCAACAATTTGGCTACTCAGATTTAGTAGCATATGCCCTTATGAGTGCATCAGAAAATGTAGGAGATGAACCTCTCACCTATGAAGAGACAATAGCCTCAAGAGACTTTGAAAAGTGGATAGAAGCCATGAAGTCAGAAATAAAATCCCTTAGGAAGAACCAGACTTGGAATCTAGTTAATAAGCCTAAAGGACAGCGTATAGTAGGCTGTATAAAATCAAGGAGGGTGTCGGAAATAACCCTAAATCTAGGTATAAGGCTAGGTTGGTTGCAAAGGGTTTTACCCAAGTACCATGAATAAATTTCAATGAAGTTTTCTCACCTGTTGTGAGACATACCTCAATAAGAGTGATGTTAGCCATCACTGCTCATTTAAACCTAAAATTTGAGCAAAATGATGTAACAATAGCTTTCCTTCATGGAGACTTAGATGAGAAAATTTTAATGCATCAACCTAAAGGCTTTAAGTCTAAAGGAGAGGTAAAGAATGTGTGTCTGCTTAAGAAATCTCTTTATCGGCTTAAGCAGTCTCCAAGACAATGGTATAGAAAATTTGATACTATTATGTTAAAACAAAGATATCTTAGAAGTTCCTATGATTAATGTGTTTACTTTAAACACATCTCACCTAGCATATCTATATATTTTTCTTCTCTATGTGGATGACATGCTCATAGCAAGTCAATCCAATCAAGAGATCCAACTATTAAAGCTAAGACTTAAATTTGAATTTGAGATGAAGGAACAAGGTGAAGCAAAGAAAATTCTAGGGATAGAAATCTCTAGAGACAAACAGCAAAGGAGAATTTTTCTATCTCAAAAATACTATCTAGCAATGTTGTTATCTGGGTTTGGAATGGCCAATGCAAAGGTTGTGAATGTGCCATTAGCCTCTGACTTTAAGTTGTCCTCGGACCAATCCCCAAAGGATGAGGAAAGTAGGAAAGAAATGGAAAATATTTCATTCTCGAGTGCTATAGGAAGTTTAATGTATAGTATGGTATGCACTCGACCCAACTTAGCTCATGTAATGAGTGTAGTAAGTCGGTTTATGGCAAATCCGAGAAATTCTCACTGGAATGCAGTAAAGTGGGTATTTAGATATCTAAGGCCATCTCCAATGCAAAGACAAAATGCTTGCTAAGCTAAAATTTGGAAAGCAATCCCCATAATTTCTACTCCAACGCTGCTCTCTACTTGTCTTGTCACTTTCCAAATTTTTGTGGAGCTTCAAATTGATACACAAAGATAGAAAGCCAAATATTGCTATCCAAATTCACCGCAATGCTACTCCCCAACCAACAGCTCACTCGTAGATTCAGAACAAGGAGAAGATGGCCGACGACGAGCAAAGGCGATGGTGAGGGTAAAGCAGATCGAGGAAGACCGAGCAGAACAAGCGTCTTCTTCAGGAATTTTTTGGGGAATTTTTTGTGTATTTAGTTATTGATTTGTGTATTTAATTATTGATTTTGTGTATGTATATATATTTGATTATTTTGTATATTTAATTATTAATTTTGTTTATGTGTGTATCTAATTATTTTGTGTATTTGGTTATTAATTTGTGTATTTGATTATTGATTTTGTGTATGTATAAAAAATATAAATAAAGTAAAATAAATAGAATTGAAGTTTATTAAAATAAATAAATGAAATAGGAAGTGAAATAGAGAGGAAAATAGGGAGTGTGGATTGGAGCATGCACACTTTTTGAGGCAAGTTAAAAATAGAGAATGATTTGTTTATAATATAATAGGAAGTGAGACAAGGAGATGGATTGGAGATGACCTAAAGGGATCATCTAAGAATGTCTTGTCTTATGGTGGAGCTAATATAAGAGATCAAGCTAGTATCTTAAGATTCTCGAATGCAGATTATGTTGTTGATTTAGATAAGAGGAGATCCACATCAGGGTATGTGTTTATGTTGTGGCACTCTACAGTTAGTTGGAAGTCTAGTCTCCAACATGTGGTGGCATTATCTACCACCAGAGCTGAATCCACAGTTGTATATTAAGGAAGCTATGTGGCTTAAGGGTCTAATTAGTGAGCTCCTAGGGATAGATGTCAAGGAAACTTTGATGTGTGATAGTCAAAGTGCCATTTATTTGTCTAAAAATCAGGCACATCATGAAAAGACTAAGCATATAAATGTTAGGCACTACTTTACTAGAGAAATAATTGAAAAACAAGATGTATTTCTAACTAAAGTTTCAAGTGAAGAGAATGCGGCTAACATGTTTACTAAAGTTGTACCTATCACGAAGCTAAGGCGTTGCATGAAGATACTGCATGTTATTCCAGATGGTGATTAAAAGGAGTAGCATGGTAGTATGGGAGGGTGTAGGTAGCAGTCCTGAGGAAGCCTAATCTAACTCAAATAGGTGGAGAATTTTTTAAATCATTCATATTAGATTAGCTAGAGAGTCTCAGAAGGGCATTTATGTTAGGGATGTATTCAGTATTTCATTAGTTAGTATTTCTGTTAGTTGGTTAGTTGTAACTGCCAAGGTCGGTCGGTTATGTTTTGTTTGGTCCGCCCTTTTATGTTCTATAAATAGGGGGTCATGAGGTCTCTTCTATTCATTTTGTTCTCATTCTATCTTGTGTGTGAGTATGTGTTGTGTGAGAAAAAAAAATGGTGAGTACTTTGTAATATTGGGTTTAACTCTATATTGCCTGGGAATAATGCTATGAGAGAGTATTCTACAGTGCATGTAATCGTTTTTGTGATTCAAGATATTGGAGAAAAAGCCTAAGGCAGTCTGAATATAAGTTTTCTTTCAAGGGAACTGAAGTAGGATAAATTCTGTGTCTTTTTGTGTGTGTGCATGTTCATTTATTCTCTGTTGTTTTCATATTTAATTTTATCTTTCGTATGTGGAGAGTTTCCTATTATTCTTAAGGGTTGAGTGTTTGCATAAGTAAGGCAAAAGACTGGGATAACAGCTCCCCCCATCTTTTCTCAAAACGTTGTTATCAACTTATAAAGTTGACCAAGTTTTTTATAATTTTTCCCTTAAGAACTCTAATATTTCCAACTCTCTTTGCCCTTAAACATTACAACCTCCCTCGCCTCCATTGTTGCCTCCCTCACATCTCTTTCTCATCGCCGTCTCCATTTCCTCCATCTCAGTGGCCGCCTCCAACCCTATCGCCATTGCCATTGCCATTGCCTCCATCTCCTCATTCTTCGCCTCTATCATCGCCTCCCACTTCCATCGTGGCATCACCACTTTTAGCCTATCGTCATCATTGTTGCCTCCTTCTCTTCCTTTCTCACCTCCATCGCTGCCTCCAGTTTCCATCGGTGCATTGTTGCCTCCAGCCCATCACTATCGTCATTGCCTTTATCTCCTCATTCGTCACCTCTAACTTCCATCGCAGCATCACTGCCTCCAACCCATCTCCTTATAAAATTAGTATTTTTATGAATTTTATTTATATTATTTAGTATCATGTTTATTTTAATCTTTTTATTAAGTTTTGATAGGTTATTAGTTTTTTCAAACTAAATATATAACTATATAAATGACAATGTAAAACATATTTATCTAAACGTTGTAAAATAGATTAAAAAAATGATTGAATATAATCATAGCTAGATTAAAGTGAAATCAACTCCAACAAGTCAACAGTGAGATCAATACAGAGAAAGAGAGAGAGAAAAATCATAGAGAAAAGATCAATATAATATTAACTCAAAAAAATTGTATTCTATTAAGAATCAAATCCCTATATTTATAAAGAGAAATTAGGATTGCAGAGGTACAATAGTCAATCAACAATAATTAATAATTTATAACACTTGCCCTCGAATAACTATTTTATACAACAATTATCTCATTAAAAACTTCCAAACACTACAAGAAATTCAAAATTTAGTGACGAAAATTTCTTTCGCTATTTTGCGACGGAATAGCGATGAAATCGTGATAGATTATGAAAAAGAATTTCGTAAAATTAGTAACGGATTAGCGATGGAACAATATTCCGTCACTAACGTAATAAAAAAAATTAACAATAAAAAAGTTTTTAAAGTTTTAGTGACCGAAATAATAATCCATCACTAAAATTAGAGATGGGCAAGTTTTTTTGTCGCTAACTTTTAATAATAAAAAAATTAAATTAAATTTTTATCTAGTGACGGAATGAATTTTCCGTCTCTAATTTTAGCAACAGGAAAAAATTTTCCTTCTATCACTAAATAAAAATTTAATTTAATTTTTTTTATTTTTAAAAGTTAGCGATGGAAACACCTATCCGGATTATTATTTTGGTCGCTAAAGTTAGAAATAAAAAATTATTTTAATATTTGTTTAAATAACAAAAAAATAAAAAAATAATTTTAGTAATAGATTTGGAGAATCCGTCGTTGATTTAGCAACGGAATATTCAATTTGTTGCTAATTTTATTTTTTTTTTCATTTTTTTATTTTTATAAATATATTTCAATCATTATAAAAATATTTTTAATTTATTTTAGTGACGAACAGAAGTCCATCGCTAATTTGAATTTCTAATTTAATTTTTTTGAATTTTTAGTTAATTAATTTATAAACATTTAAAATTGAGATGAATATTTAAATTTTATAAAAAATTAAATATATAAATGTATTTTAAAAAATTAAATATACATTTATACATGAGATGAAAATAAAAAAATTAATTTATAAAATTTAAATTTTTTTAATTTAAATAAATATATTAAGTTAAGATGAATTGAAAATGTTAATTTATAAATATTTAAAATTTTTTTTATAAATATATAAAATAAATATACTAATTTAAATTCTAAATATATCAATTAATATATTTTATGTGCATAAAATAAAAAATAAGAAATAAATTAATTATATAATAATTAACTATTGGTAATATTTATTAAATGCGTACAAAATTTAAACAAATACTACATTTGAAAAATAAATAAAAAATTTAAAAATCATAATATTGTTAAAGTTTTTATTATTTTAAATTTTATAAATCACAAAAAATAAAACAATATCAAGGGATTGTATTCTTAAAACTTAACCCGAACATGTAATTTTTATTAGAAAGAAATTATTTTTAAAATAAATTCACGAAATGTCTCATTATATTTTATGGAAGTATTATCAAAACTATTTCTAAACTCTCTCAATGTTCGTCTTCATGCTTCGGGCTCTTCATTATTTTGTTGATCATCGCTTGACCTCTTTACATGACAATCGTATATCGCCAATTTTAAAAATTTATTTTCTTTCCAGTATTTAGTTTTACTTTCGTTATTAACAAGTTTTGTCTCATTATTTTTTTGTGAGACTCGAGATCTACCCTGGTAATCTGTAAATGTTTTATTGTCTTCATTTAATGTAATTCTTATTTATAAAAAAAATTAATTATTTGAGGTAACAAACTAATAATAAATAATCCAATATATCAAACTAATTTATTATAATTATTTGATTTATAATATAATTATATTTTTAAATAAATATTAATTTGAAATGCAATAATTTAAATTATTTTATTATCACATTCTAGATGGTTACTAAAAATTATTATTTAAATTATTTAATAATTTTCATAATTTAAATTATTTTATCAGCTATCATAATCTTAAATTATATTGTTTTTATTAATTAATTAATTATTAATATTATTTTTATAAATTATATTATTTTTAATTTAATTATTAAATATTAAAAAAACTGAATTAAAGAGGCTGAAATCTCCCCACCTCTTTCCTTGGCCAAATTCCCCCTTCCCCCTAATCCCAAATTCCCCCCAAGTTCTCAAATCCCTAAATCTCTCTCATCTTTCTGTCTTCCCTAAATCACCTATTGCCCTATCTTCCCCCTCTCACTGTAACTCCTTGCCTTCTCTAGCCTATTAATTCTGTCGCTTGAATGTCGACGCTTCCTCAACGCCAATGTCACCTCCATCCACCACCCTCCTCGTTGCCTAGGGACGAACCCAGGAAAATTTTCTAGTAAGAGCGTCACTACTGCTCATTGATTGCGTGAAGCAGTGGTTTAGGCGAGGCGAGTGATAGAGCAAGAGAGAGCCAGAGAGACAGTGATTGACTAGCAAACGACAGAGGGCTGGAGGGGCGAGCCGGCAAAGGCGAGGCTGAGGTCGAGGCGACAACGCCAACAAGCAACGGAGCGAGATAGTCAAGAAAGACAACAAGTAAGAGCGAGCCATGAAAGAGCAAGAGCGAGAGAGGCAGGGGAGGTGGGCAGCAAGGGCTTGAGCAAGAGAGGGATTAAGTGAGGATTTTCACTTTTCAAATTTATTATGGGCCAAAGTGTAGTCCAAAATTAATGGCAGACCAAAGCCCAATAAGGGCCAAGACCTTCACTCGGCCTACATTAGCTCTGCCCCAGTCGTTGCCGCTGTGTTGTCTGCCTCCAAATCACACCAACTGGTCGCCGCCTCAACGCCTCAATTCCCTAAAGTTTGTTCGTTTATTATTACAGACACGTAAGTTCACCATTTTATTATCATTTCCTAGGACTTCGATTCATAGCACCTACTTGCTTACAGCTTTTGTGTTCTAATTTATTTGTTTTTCTCGTTTCCAAGTCCAAAACGACGAAAACCTTGGAAACACCATCTTTTTTATATAATTTTCGTTCTTGTATGAGAAACTACTTTTGGAACCAATGAAAGCAAAACTTTGATACTTGGTGAAATTAAAGTGTTTTTTGGCAATTTCAGAAAGCAGTTTATCTCAAACTAATTTACTGAATACATTCTTCAGAATTAATCTGGTTTCAGAACTAGAAACAATTTTTGAAACTGTAACCAAATGGACTGGTAAAATTTTAAAAATTTTACCCATTATATTCATTTTAATTTGTGGAATCTTGCTACGCTATTGTCATAAATCCATGTTTTGTAGGTACATGAAAAAAAGCAGAAAACACATGAATTTATTTAAAAAGCTATGTTTGGTGGACCTTTAACTCCACACAACTGTTTCCACTTTTATTATGTTAGGTTTGAAGTAGCTTTTCAAACTTTGTAGCTTTGTTCAATCCCACAGAACTGGAGAGCTAGTATATGAACCCTTATATTTGCTGATGCCTCACCCTTTTTATTTTATATTCACTTTTAACTGCTTATGCAATGCTTTGCTGGAAATTTTTGCTGACGGTTTCTTTACTTTATAGAGGTGGGCATAATCCATCATACATTTATCGTCTAATTGTGGATTATTATTCTGCTGATGATATGGTATTGCAACGGAGACTTGATTCTTGAAATTGACTGAGACTTTGGACCCTAGATATACTTGGTAAGTCATTCATATTGTTTAATTTATTTGACATCCATGAATCGCATTGTTGCATTAGCTTCAGTAACAAGTAATGAGTGGGGCTGTCAAACATAAGTATTAGCATATTTTAGGATATGCTCGTGTTTTGTTTTATTTATTGATATTTTGTTCAACTTTCATGTCTTTGTTATGTTATTATATTATTACTTGTAATTATTATGTTGTACTTTTATTTCAAGCACGATTGAAGATACAAAGAAAGTAATGATAAATGATGTTTATTTTTGCCTAGTAATGAAATTTTCATTTTACCACAAATGATTTTATGTCAGACGAAACTAAACTTTGTTTTTTTTTTTTTTTTTTGATTGGTGGTTTATAGTTCATATTTTAAATGATGTATATGTTTAGACGGAGTAGATTTAGAATGGCTTATATTTAGGATGGTTTGACATTTTGCATTAAAAGAAAATATTCCTTGATTTTATTTACTGAAAAATAAGTTGACATGTTTGCTCTAAATTAGACCAAAACATCTTGGGCCGAATGTGAAAAGGCAAGGGCTCATTGGGGATTTCATCCCCTATTTGGCCCAAGATTCATTGTCCTTGTATGAATGCCTGTTGATGCTTTGATGTTAATGGTCCCATGGGAACAATTTGGAGGGCGTTTGATGGGGTTGAGTGTATATAACAGTTAACAATTTGGAGGGCGTTTGGTGGATGTTTTTTTGTTATAATATCAATAAAAATGTCACTTTTTGTTTGTTAAAATTATAATATAATGACTTGTTGAGATATTTGAGATGAATTTTGTTGTGATTTTATGAGGTATTTGATATGTTGAAAATTGATGATGTTGCATATATTGAAGTGCTATACTTTTGTGCTATATATTTTTTTTTTTTCTTACAGGGGGTATAGTCTGATTAGAGGGAGACTTTGCTAGATTTTTTTCAAAAATTATATTAAATAAAAAATATAATTAATTAAATATTTCCCAGTAATTTAGTTAGATTTGCTGGAAGTTAGTCTTAGATTCTTATTCGGTGACTTCCTCGATGAAGCGAGAAGGTCACTGAATTGTCCAATTGGACAGTCTGAAAATTTGATATCATGTTATGTGATTGGTAGATATGTATTAATTTACTCATGTATGGCACGAAAATTCGGTAGCATCTCACGTTGTTCTCTGGTTGTATATGAGAATATGTTCTGATTCATGCGATTGACTCAAATTGAGTGTGACTCATATGAATCAGCACATAATCCTTACCGTGCATCTAGAGAACTGCGCTGAGATGCTGCCGAAATTTCATACCGTAAGTAAATACATCTGCTAATTGTCATATCACGACTCATTTCTGGATGGGATAGATCATAGCCTTCAAATTTTAAGGATGAGCTATAAAAAGTGGTTCAGTGGAAGAAGATTAAAAAAACTCAAAACAAAAAATTATTGTAACTATAATTAAGTAAATTTTTTTATTTAATTACCACAGAAAAAAATGAGACCAGATCGCTAGTGGATGTATATTAGGCGTAAAGAGAATGGTTATGTTTCTATGGAATTTATCAAGGGTGTTGAGGAGTTTGTTAACTTTGCTAAAAGTCAATGAGAGTGGATGGACGGAAATAAGATTAAATGTCCCTATAATCAATGAAAGTGTAAGAACATGGCTTTTTGTGACCAGGAAACCGTGACAAGTCACTTGCTCACCAAAGGTTTCGTTCCGGGGTATTACAAGTGGACACTTCATGGGGAATCGAAAGCTACGATCAATTCGGCTAATATATCGTACTCAATGCTGACGCTTGAAGCAGAGACAAACAAAGCATATGAGATTATGGTATTGGATATTGTCGGGACCGATTTCAATCCAAATATGGATGAGGAACCTCTGAATCTGGAAGTTCAAGCATTCTACGACATGCTAAGTGTTGCGAAACATGAGTTATATCCTAGTTGTTGAAAGCATACGTAGTTGTCGCTTGTTACTAGATTACTTAATTTTAAGTCGGAGCACCATCTGTCTGCGAGGGGATTTGTTCAACTCTATGAATTACTTAAGGAGATTCTTCCTTAACCTAATACGGTGATTAATAATTTTTATAGTACTAAGAAGCTGGTACAAGGCTTGGGCCTTCCCGTTGAGAAAATTGATTGTTGTAGAAACAACTGTATGATTTTGTGGGGTGATGACAGCGATTTAACAGTCTGTATGTTTTGTCATGAAAAATGGTACAAGCAAGTTGATCAAGCCGACACTAGCAAATGACAAAAAACTTATGTTCCTCGTAAGAAGATGCACTACTTTCCTTTGACTCATTGGCTTTCTAAGATTGTATGCATCTAATTCAATAGTGACAGAAATGAGGTGGCACGCGGATCATGCGGTCGAAGATGGCGTCATGCGTCATTTGTCGGATTCCCCCGCATGGATCCATTTCAATGAGACTCATAGAGATTTTGTTGCAGAGAAAATAAATGTCAGACTTGTCTTTGTATTGATGGGTTTCATCATCCCACTCGGTTGTCGGTCCTTTTAAGTCCGAATCACAGCATGTTATAGAGCTAGATAACGATCGGTAACTTTGTTTTCTCTATTTTTTTTTTTACATCATCTCTATTTTTTTTTACATTATGACATATATTATTTTTTATACTAATTATTATTATTTGCATACAAAAGCATTTTTTGTCGTAAAGTTAACATCTCCCATATTATATTGACGATCTTTAAGAAACATCTTCGTAAGGAGGCCCACATTTGGAAAGAAGTCCCTTCGGAGATGAGGGCTTGTACTAGGATGAATTTGTGATATTAAATTCAAATTAATAATATATTTTTTTATTAATTATCAATGTAGAAATATTTCAGCTATTTAATCTTATTTTTCCTTATAGGAAACTTTTCAATGAGATCTTACGATTGATGCATTGGTGAGGAAAGAGTAGGCACAAAAAATAGTTAAGTGATACATTAACAATATTCGTAAGTGGTATATTAATGGAAAACCGACATTTGTGTTAGATGATGTTTGGGACCATTAGATGTAGAAATGGAAACAAAATGAAGCTTTCAAGAAACAGTCTACACAGGCATCACTAAACTGCTTAAGTGAGACAGGTGGCCCTGGCGTCGGTCTTTTCCGCCATACTAGGGGCTTCATATCCTCAGCGGAGTATAAGAGACGAATGGTGAGAGATTTAATTAAAATTTGTTAATATTTGTAATCATTTTTATTAAAATTATTAATTCTATATCACATTTTTTTTTTTAGATAGAGGAGTTTGGTAATGAGCCCACACTGATTGAACTTTTTGAACGAACTCATTCCAGAAAAACTGAGGAAGGAGAGATGACGTATGTCGACAGACGTTCTGCAAGCGTCGTTGTAAGTCTTTTTTAATTGTAAATAATATCACTTTTATAATTAACATAAATTTCAATATTTGTAATTAACTTATTCTATTTTTTGTTGGTTAAACTGTCATAGGAAACATACAGACAATTGTTGGAGTAGGCAACTCAATTGGATGAGGGGTCTGAGGAGCTTCACCAGCCAGATTGCGACCAGATATTCCTCCAAGTTACCGTCGGGAAAAACAAGAAGAAGAATATTTAGGCACAAGATTCTTATCCCAATCAAAGTTCTCCAATGTCAGCAACTCATCCATTGTCTCATCTGGCCTCAATAAAAATCCAGTCATACAAGAAATGACTAAGAAGATAAATTCACAGACGGAGAAGATAAACTGGCAGACTCAAGAGCCGAAGGAAGTTCGATGGCATATGTTTGAGATGTGAACTCTGATTGAACAGTTTACTGCATCTACTCATGGCATATTTCCTTACTTTTGTTCTCAGCCACAGTCGACTTACTAGCCTGACTCGCCTAATACTGGTGACAATCCAGATAATTAGCTTTCGTAACTATTTTTATATAATAGTCAATATGTAATGGACAATTCAAATAATTATTAGCATTTTGTTTGAATATTAATTTTCATATTATAAATATAAATTTTATAATTTCTATATAATTCTTATTTTAATTTATATTAAAATTAAAATTATTTCAGATTAATTAGGTTAATTTAATAATTAATTATAATTAAAAAATAAAAAAATATCTATTTTAGCAAAGGAATTAGCAACGCCATTTCGTCGCTAATTTTTTTTTTTTATAACATAGTGACGGAAATTTCCATCGCTATATTAATTTTTTTATATATTTTTTAATTTTTTAATTTATTTTAGCAATGAAATTTTTTTTGTCACTAAATTATTTTATAATTTTTTTTAATTTATTTTAGCAATGAAAATTTATGTAGCTATATTAATTTTTTATATATATTTTTAAATTTTTTAATTTATTTTTATAGGTAAATTATTTTTTTATTTTTTTATATATTTTTTAAATTTTTTAATTTATTTTAGCGACAAAAATTTTCTTTGCTAAATTAATTTTTTAAATTATATATATATTTAAAAAAATTAATTTATTTTAGCGACATAAATTTTCTTTGCTAAATTAATTTTTTATATATATATATTTTTAAAAAATTTAATTTATTATAGCAACAGAAATTTTCGTCACTAAATTAATTTTTTAAATTTTATATATATATATATATATCTTTTTAATTTATTTTAGCAATAAAAATTTTCATCGCTAAAATAAATTCTTATTTCTTATAAAAAAATTTAAAAAAATAGAGACGAAATATTTTGTCGCTAATCCATTGCTATTTTGTTTGGTTGCCATATTAGACAACTAAATTAGAGTCAAAATTGCGACAAAAATTTATGTCGCTAAATTTTAAAAAAATTACATTTAGCTACAAAAATATTTGTCATTAATTCATCGCCAAATTGGCGACAAATCCTTCGCTAAATTGATTTAGCGACGAATTTTGGCTTTAGCGACGAAATATTTTTGTCACTAAAACCCAAAATTGTTGTAATGAAAGGGAAAAAAACTATCAAATTAAGAGAAAAAGTACAGATAAGCTATAAAATAACTTGGAGTGTCAATGTGCTATCTCATTAAAATCTTGCTAGGAAAACCCAGTGAGACAAAACCTGAGCGAAGGAAAAAGAGTACAGCTATTCTCCCTAATGTTAATCATTGAAGATTTTTGAGTCAACCCATTCCAATCCCATGTACCAATTTCTTGAATGTAGGTGTTGGCAATGCCTTTATGGATAAATCAACTATATTATTACTTGAACGAATCTATTGAACATCGATGTCACCATTCTTTTGAAGCTTGTGTGTATAGAAAAATTTTGGAGAAATGTGTTTTGTCCTATCTCCTTTGATATAGCCTCATTTGAATTGTGTAATACAAACTGTATTATCTTCATACAATATAGTTGGGCTATTTTTCATTGAAGCTAATCCACAGGATGCTTAGATATGATGGGTCATGTTCCTCAACTATACACATTCTCGACTTGCTTTGTAGCAGTCATCTCCAGGATAATCCCACTAGCATTGGACATCCGAAAGGAAGTCGTCACAAAAATAATATAGAACAATATAACTCAAAATCACAACTTCTAACTTTTAATATTAATAGTGGAAGCCATAATATAAGTTTACATCATCCTGCTACTATGGCCTATACAAAATAAATATAAGGGCACTAAGGAAATTAACAAAATAAAAATCTCCTCACAATGTGCCCTTAGCAAACTACTAACGTGGACCTTTTTGTTGGGAATGTCTTTGTACACTTCTAAACTTGGGTTCAAGCCCCACTAGACTCGCCCCCAACGATCTCTTTGCCCTTACTTGGAATGACGAAGATTAAACAATGTAAATTATAAAGCTCAGCAAGTATATATATATAATAACGAAAATAAGAATGAAAGGGTGGATAACAGAAATAGAGTACACCCGACTCCCCAATACAATTTAAACCCATCATTCAATTCCCATTATTTATACCATTATATACCATTATCATTATGGATTTATGCAACATTTCATTTCTCATAATCACATAGACCCCTATACATCGCATTGGCTTACACGACCTTCCATATACATGGATCACCTTGG
Source organism: Diospyros lotus (assembly GCF_014633365.1). Classification (NCBI taxonomy): domain Eukaryota; kingdom Viridiplantae; phylum Streptophyta; class Magnoliopsida; order Ericales; family Ebenaceae; genus Diospyros; species Diospyros lotus. The sequence goes on from NC_068343.1 coordinate 18,761,053, forward strand.
TTCTCAAAGCTAATCCATTCACATGCATGTATGCATACACACACACACACATATATATATAATCAATTTGCCACTCATTGGCTTAAGCATCGCCTACTGGGCTATATAGCCACCTCACATGCGTCAGACACTCTATAGGATATCCTTTTTTTTTTTTTATCCACGGAACATAGCCATCGCACCAAAATAATAATAAGAGGCGCAAAAATAATGATAATAATGCATCACACATGAGATTCCATGGACATGCCAAACAAGAACATTCTTAACAACTTTCCAACGTGATTATCATGCTTACTAATGCATCCCAATTACATTTTTTTATCTCATGAATCCCATGTATATACATATATATATCTTCAATCACATTCTAGTATTTTAGAGGATTGAGTGATGTTAGAGGAAGCAATTAATAGCAAATTAGATCAACAATCATGCTTAATTTGGATTGAGAAAAGTCTTAACCAACTCAAAAAATAACCAAAATATATAATATTATATATCAAATCGAATCCCTTGAAGTCTAGTTTATGACACTTTAAACGGATCTCAATTTTGAATTCTACATTAAAAGTTATAGTCAAAATAGTACAGCATGCGAAGTGCTAAAAAAAAAGAGCTTAGTCAACTAATGGAAGAAATAATTGACTTTTGGAAGGAATAATTGACTAAAGCTTAGTCAACTAAGAAAATTCTTAGTTGACTAATGCTTAGTCGATTGAGCAGATTGACTAGTTAACTGGGTCGAGGGCTGACACAAAAATTCGAGAAAACAGTCCTTTGTCGAGTTGACTAAATTCTAAAATTAGTCGACTCGACGCACACAAAAAGCACAAAATGGACCCAAAACACCCCAAAACAACCACCACTAGCTTCCTAACCCACCAAAATCATTCCTTGAAGTAAAAATAAGGTAAACAAACCCTAACAAAACACCAACAATACCTACTTCATGCCTACGAAAAGACTTACTAAGATACAACAATGAAAACAACCATACATTTTTCATGGAAAAGATTTCAATATTTACAATGGAAGATTTTTACAATGAAATGGATAAGAAATGAAGGAAATACTTGCACAACCTATTAAAAGAAAGTGCAAGAGAACTTGACTTAAATGGTGCAACTCCAAAGAGATGAAGAAAATTCCAAAATCTACAATTCTCCACTTGAAACTCCAACCAAGTGAAATGAAATGAAGAAGAAGAAGAAGAAATGAACAAGAGGGAGAGTAAGAGAGAATGGAGAGAGAAAAAGAAAGATTGTTTGAGAAGTAAGTAGGAATGGGGGAGATGGGCTGCCATCCCACTCCAACCATCCCATTCTTTGAAAATTTTCAATTATGCCCTCCATCACAACCCATACACACAACACATATCAAGCCCGTTTTAGACCTTTTGCCATTTTCTTTCTTTTCCCATTTCTTTAATTAACCCACATTAATACCCACATGGGCCTAAGCCCATTTACCAAGAGTCCCCTCATATTGGGCCCAAGCCCATTTAACCCATAACTTTGGACTCTTCCACACATTTAAACTCCATTTATGTGGACTTATAAATTTTAATTCCCTTACATTTATCATCCCACAAAATTATTCTTTTCATTAATTTCCTTTTATCAACACATAAATTATTTTTCATAATTAATTAAGGCAAAAACTCAAATACCCGAAATAAATTACCAATAACGCCTAAACCCACTAACGGATCGTTACATGTTTCATAGATTGTAATAATTTCAGAATGATTTGAAAATGTTGCTGTCAGGGTTTGCTTCATAGATCTCCAAGATATGGTTGTTTCTCCACACATAAACACATATCTTGTTTGTGATTTAGCTTTTATGTGGATCCGAAAGATAATTTGCATCTGCATATCCCATTAAAGAAGATCCAGATTTTTTTCAATAAAATAATCCAATATCATTAATACCTTTCAAATATTGAAGAATGTGTTTAATACCATTCCAATGTCTTTTAGTGAGTGCAAAGCTATATCTTATAAGGAGATTTACAGAAAAGCTATGTCTAGTCGAGTGTAATTTCCTAGATAAGTCAATGCTCCAATTGCACTAATATATGGTACTTCAGGACCAAGAAGATATTTCCCACCTTCAAGTGGGAAAAATGGATATTTTTTCACGTCGAGTGATAGAATGACCATAGGTAATGCCAGTAGATGTGTTTTATCCATATAAAAACGTTTTAAAACTTTTTATGCATATGAAGATTGATGAACAAATAATCATTCAAGAAAATGTTCAATTTGCAAAACAAGGCAGAATTTAGTTTTCCCCAAATCTTTCATTTCAAATTCATTTTTCAAATAATCTACAGTTTTGTCCCTTCCAAAGTTGGGAAAGTCATTTCATCAAAATGACAATCTACAAAGCGTATAGTAAATAAGTCACCAGTTAAAGGTTTGAGATACTGAATAATAGACGGTGAATCAAACCCAACACAAATTCCAAGTCTTCATTGGGGACCCATTTTGATATATTGTGATGGTGAAATTGGTATTTGGACTGCACAACCAAAAACTCATAAATTAAAAATATTAGGTTCTTGACCAAATGCTAATTACAAAGATGAGTATTGATGATAAGCAATTGGTCTTATATAAACCAATGTCACAACATGTAATATGGCATGACCCTAACTAGAAGTTGAGAGTTTTTATTTCATAAATAATAGTTTAGCAATTAATTGAAGATGTTTAATAAATGACTCTGCTAAACCATTTTATGTATGGACATGAACAATTGAATGTTCAATTTCAATCCCAATTGATGTACAATACTCGTCGAATGTTTGGGATTTAAATTTACCAGCATTATCAAGATGAATTGTCTAGATTGAGTAATTAGAGAATTGAGTTTGTAATTTTATTATTTGAACTCTTAAAGTGAAATAAATTTTAACAAGTTAACAGTGAGACTGATACAAAAAGAGAGAAAAGAAAATTACAAAAAAAGGATTAATATAATATTATCTTAAAAAATTTGTGTTCTATTAAGAACTAAAATTTTATATTTATAGAGAAAAATGAGGACTCATTTATCAATAATTAATAATTTACAACACTAAATATTTTATAAATTTAAATACTACGTAATTTTAAAGTTTTACACGACTCTTTACAGAAAGGGTCAAAAGGTTTATACTTTTGAGGAGACGACTGCAGTCCCGTTCTTGGAAGATAAGGAACCACAACGGCGCCGCTGTCGTCGTTGGCTAACCTCAGCGCAGTATACCCAGACCCAGTGCAGCTCCAACTGCCCCGAAATGTTAGCTAAACCCTGTCTCCGTGGTTCTTGTGGGCGGCTCGTTATAGAAAGAAAACGTTGAAATGGTTGTGTTTCTTTTCTCGTCCGATCGATTTCTGAGATACCCATCTGCGATTTAGCCTTAGATTTTATGGTTCCCATCCCTAAAAGTTATGCCTGTGTCAAGGTTTCTTTTGTTCTCCCTAAAGAACAGCTCGGCGGCATCTCTGAACCCGTTCAGACGGTGAGTGTTTTTTAATGCTTATTTTTGATGTTTTAGGATGAACTTGATGTATTTATTACCGGAATGGCAGTGATTTTATGGTCCGCCTTTTATGTTTTTGATGTCTGGATTCTTTTATCTTGTACCTGTTTGTTGAAATTGTAGGAGGCATTTGATAGTTTGTGCGTGTAGTGTGATTCTGAAGATTGTTTTTCGTGTGTTGTATTCGCTGGTGAACTGCCCTTTTCCACTTTGATGTTTGGTTTTTATATTTGTGAAATTTCGTAAGGACTTGATATTTTCTTGACGAGCAAGAAGCCTTTAGATTCGAGCACTTCGTATGACTTTAAAAACTCTTAACTTGGAACGGTTTTCACGTGGAAGTTGAGACCCTAATTGATAACAATTCTTTGTAAAGTGCCAGTATCTGAATAAAAAAATCTTGTGAAACCGTGAGGGGCATGTGAATTTTGTTCATTCCTTATGAGAATTTACTTCAGAGTTGGGAATTTGAGCTCATCTAAGTAGCTTGAAGCTTGATTATCGATGAGATCAAAAGGTTTCTATTAGGCAATGGCACCCAATTGCAGATTTCTTTTTGCCGTCTCACTCTAATTGATGCTTTTGAAGTAATGCTCCATTAAAGCAGGTTGTGAATTTAGCATTAAGGATCTCAATTCTTCAAACCGAATCTGATACTCCATCACAGATCCTTCCTACTTTAGTTTATTAAATTCCTCAATCACATTTGTCATAGACTTCTTGCCAAACCGGTCACATAAATCTTTCACAAATTCAGTCCAATTGGCCTCGATTCTCCTCATTTTAATCCAACCTTGATACCATGAGTCAGTCGTATCATTGAGATAGGCTGCTGCAAGGTTGATTTTCTGGCATTCTGCTACATTATAGTATTGGAAAAATCTCTCGCATCTTCAGATCCACCATCTCGGTTTTACTCCTTCAAAAACTGGTATCTCCAGCCTTGGCATTGGAGTGTAATGAGAGGTTTCAGAAGAACCTCTTACCTGAATTGCTGGCTCCAAGACTGGTAATTCCTCAGCTTCTTGCAATCCTGAAGCATGAGGAAGAATTCCAGCACCAGATATGATTGGATCAGCAGTGGATCAAGGTGGAAAATCCACTGGTTAACTAGACTGAGACAATTTTGAAATCATATCGAAAAATCCATCCAATCTTTGACCAAAATTAGCAACATCTTTCTGCATGCTTTCTCTTGTTGCTGTGTTTTCTTCTCTGCAGTGACTCACCTCCTCCTGAGTCACAATCCTACTTCTGTTGCATCCAGTCTCGCCTCCAGCTACTTCATTTGAGTGCCTTCTGCCATATCCAATGCTTGCCTCGAAATTCAACTCTGGACCGATTGTTAAGGATCGCTTGAATTAACAGCCGAGAATCGTCATCTCTGATACCAAATGTTAGGGATCTACCCTTGACCTATGGTTTTTAGTGGAAATTGGAAGAAATTGAGGAAGATAGAATAGAAAGGGAGAGTGAATTCAGAAGAACAGAGAGAGTAAGATCGGAAGAATAGAGAAAGGGAGAAAGAATAGAGAGAAATCGGAGAGAAATTCGAAAGAGAATTGAAGAGAGATATGACTTGAATTCTGATATCATTCAACAATACCTCTTATCTTATAAGATTTAGCCTATTTATAGGCTCTCTAACTTTCAGTTAGTTGTAAACTGAAAGGTACAATATGGATAGCAGCACTAGAGTATAACAAGAAAGAAATACATCTAATATACAATTACTATTATATCCATGGGGTCGTGATATCAAAAGGTGAGACAGGCGCTTGTGCTGCCCAAGGTGCTATGGAAGTGCCTTGCTTACTTCTAGGTGAGGCTGGAAAATTCCTAGGCTGTAACTTAGGGAAAACAAGAAACAAAAAAATGTGAAGAGGAAAAATGAGAAATCAAGTAGAGAAGCATACACAGGCTCATTTCTCTCCTGCAATGTAAACTGACACAAGGCACTATAACTTTCTTTTGATTTCTTCAATGTTTCTTGCTTTTTGATTGCTGTAGTGGATGTCATCTCACATATCTGAGAGAAACGAGTTCTCCATCACTGTTCTTGTATTCAGATGGTCCAAAATGAACAAGAAGCCCTTCTGTAAACTGTTCCCAAGTAGGAGATTCATGACACGTTTCAAACCAATCGTACCATTGCCATTGAATTTTTTCTCCATCTAACTGAATTGAAGCTATTTCTATGGAAGCAAAAAATTTCTCCACTCTAGAAATCCCACCTGTAGGATCTCCATCTTCCATGGTTGTTAAAGGCACAATGTGTATTAGGGTGAAAAAGTGCTTGGAGCCTATGTGCAAGACATGAGACTGCACTTCAAGTTGCATCTCCTTCATCAAATCTGCTGATGAAGACTTGATGATTAAGAATAAAAGTCGAATCTTTTTAGGTTTTATTTACTTGTGTTTCCTGATTTTAGATTTTTTTGCATGGCAGAAGAGGCATATGTCTCTCACCTATGCATGAGGCCTGTGCCTCATGTGCCTAAGTTGCACTTCATGAATAGCACCTCACCTCGGCCATTAGGAGGTGCACAGAGCTGAGCCTTGTGCCTAGGTGCACCTTGGACAACTATTCAATCTTCCCAATTAGGAAATTTCACCCTCATTTGAGGATAGCAATGATCATGCTCTTTGTAATTTCTTTTGGCAACTTTAGATTGCTCATGCTATTTGCTAGTAGAAGTAGAGATTTCATCATATTGATTTTTGCTAATACTCTCAAGTAAACTCTTTTTGAATTCATTGAGAGATTCCTGCAGTTTATTCACAATTTTTGCCTCAAATGCTTCAAGTTGAGACTTTACAAAGTTGTTAGAAGTCATTGCGTAAGATTGAAAATTTGTGATTCCTCAGTTTTGTTTTTGGTTTTGGGTTAGGGGCATTCAACGAATCCTACTTTTGAAAGGAAAAGATGCTGGTGGTGAAGGTAGCCAAAGCGAATCCTAGGAGAATAGGCTCTGATATCAAATGATAAAACCCTAGCTTTTAGTAGGGAAATTGGGGAAAAATTGAAGAGAGAATTGGGAATACGAGAAAGGGATTTGATCTCTTTGAGGGGATCGACCTCCAAATCAGCCAAAGGACCTTTCAACAACCCTCAAAATCTCATGATTTCGTTCAATGTTTAATCCACCCAATAACCAATAACTGACATTCTGCACTCTCCAAAATGTTACTAATAACATACCCAAATTATGAATTTAATTTCATTGACAAAGATCATTAAACGGGTTCCCACTTTCGATTATAGGAAAAATCTCAAAGATCTGCCTGGAAGCTTTGGAAGTTGACCAAACAGTTTTGCTTAGCAGTTGATCTTCTGAGCCCTCTGTCTTCCCTTCCGATGTTGATCTCATAGTAGACTTTTGATTGGCTCCCAGCTCATCAGCGAGAGTCAATCCCACTGTTGACTCATGTTGACTTTCTTGTCAATAACCTTCAACATATTTTCCAAGGCCACAATTTTGGTGTGTAATTAGTTTAAATACTAAACTAATCATGCTTATCCACAAAATTTATATTTGTGGCCCTGGTGGCAGCCTAAGAAGTGGGGTGAATTGTGTTTTAAAGTGGGAGTTGTAGTTTTAGAAATTTTGAATAAATCTATGAAATTTAAAGCGACAAAGTAAAAGAGTAAGTGTCGTATCCTCTTGGATCCGACAGCGGTTCTTCTTATGAGAAAGTTTAGGCGGGAATCAGAAGAGTATGGAAAGGGAATGGAGAAGAATTGGGAGGGAGAGAATTGTAGAACTAGGGGGATAATTTGAATAGGAATCAATTCAAAAGTGTTCGATGATTACAATTGTATTGGGCCAAGCTTTATATACTTGTTCCCAGCGGTTGGCGCCAACAGAATGGCCCTGTTACCGCATTTAATCTTCTATAGAATTCTAGTAATGATACTTGCCTCTCTTATTATGCATTTATTACAGTAAGCTCCCTTAGGTACACGACAACTCCCCTCCCCTTAAATTAATTCTTGTCCCCAAGAATGGTAAGCAAGTTGGTTACGTTGGGAAACTGGTGGAGAAATTCTGGGAGGTATTCCCACGTACTACTATCTGGGTATAGTGTAGACCATTGGACTAGCACCTGAGTGATATGGGCCTCTTGTTGGAAGATTACCCTATTGTCTATAATGACGATTTGTAAGACTGTTGGCTCTAGTTCTCGGAGGGGTACTGGTAGGGGCTAGTTGGCGACTTAAATTCTGATAGCTTTCCTGAGAAGGGACACATGGAACACAGGGTGGACTTGGGTTCCTTCGAGTAGTTGTAATCTGTAAGCTACTGGTCCTACCCGTTCTGTGATGGGGTAAGGTTTGTAAAATTTTGGACTGAGCTTAGTCACCTTTTGCTTTAAGATGGATTTAAGTTGGGGTTGGCTGAGTTTGAGGTACACTTCTTCTCCTATCTCGAATTCTCTTTCACTCCTCTTCTTATCTGCCATCTGCTTTGTTCGGTTCTGTGCCTTAGCCAATTCCATTTTAAGAGTTTGTAAGACATTCTGCTGATGTTGTAGGTAGGAGTCCACATCTGTCACTGAAGTTGGCTCTTCGCCCGTCCATGCTAAGTTGGGCTTGTACCCGTATAAGGCCTCAAATGGCGTGATCCCTATGGAACGATGGTGGCTGGAATTATACCACCATTGTGCCAAGGACAACCATTTGTTCCATCCTTTAGGTTGTGCAAAACAAAAACATTTGAGGCAGGCCTCCAAACATTGGTTGACTCTCTTTGATTGGCCATCGGTCTCGGGATGGTAAGCAGTTGGCATAAGAAGCTTAGAACCCAATGCTTTGAACAACTCCCGCTAAAATAAACTAGTAAACACTTTATCCCTATCTGAGATGATAGATTGAGGTACCCCGTGTAGCTTCACTACATGATCCAAGAATTCTCTGGCTACTTCTGGTGCTGTGAAGGGATGGGCAAGACTAAGGAAGTGGCTGTATTTAGTCAACCTGTCTACCATGACCAACACGCAATTCTTCCCTTTTGAGTGTGGCAGACCTTCTACAAAATCCATTGTAATGTTAGCCCAGGCCCGATCAGGTACTGCCAGTGGTTGCAACAGACCTGGTTTAGCCATTGATTCATGCTTGCACCTTTTGCAAACGTCGTGCTTGAGTATGTATTCCATCACCGATTTCTTTAATCCTGGCCAGAATAATACCTGCTTCACTTTTCTATATGTATTTTGAATCTCAGAATGTCCCCATAAGGGTGAGTCGTGCATAGTTTGTAGTGTCCTTCCCTTCAGTGCCTCATAGTCTCCTATCACTAGCCGTCCCTGATATCGAATGAGGCCGTTATTGAAGGTGTAACCTTATTTGTTGTTGTTGTCTATGCTCAGTTGTTCCATTAATTCCTGTGTCCACAATCCCTTGTCATAACTACCTATTACTTCTTGGTACCAATCCAGTGTCAACACAGATGTGGCCACACATTGCTTGTCCTCATGGCACCGTGATAATGCGTTGGCTGCAACATTCTCCTTTCCTTTTCTGTATTGAATCACAACCTCCAACCCCATCAACTTTGTCATTCCCTTTCTCTGCAAATTGGTGTTCAACTTCTGGTGAGTTAGAAATTTGAGGCTTTCGTGATTAGTTCTTATGATAAACTGTCAAACCTCCAAGTAATGCCTCCATTTTTCGACTGCCATAAGTACTGCCAATAGCTCCTTATCATATGTACTTAGCCCTTGATGCCTTAGAGCCAAGGCTTGGCTCATAAAAGCTAAAGGTCGCCCATCTTGAGATAGAATAGCCCCCACACCTGTGCCTCTCGCATCCGTCTCTAAGGTAAACGGTTTGTTGAAGTCAGGAATGCTGAGTATAGGCACCTCACTCATGGCCTGTTTAAGATTCCCAAATGCAGCTTCTGCTCTCTCACTCCACTTAAAGCCGTCCTTCTTCAATAGGTTAGTTAATGGCTTGCTTATTACTCCATAATTTCTTACGAACCGCCTGTAATAACTGGTTAATCTCAGGAATCCCCTTAGTGATTTGACATTCCCTGGTTTAGGCCATGATAACATTGTCGATATCTTCTTAGGATCAGTGCTAACTCTAGCACTAGAGATCACATAGCCTAGGTACTCCACCTGCGTCTGAGCAAAGGCACATTTGGAATTTTTGATGCACAACCGATTGAGTCTAAGGACTTGAAATGCAGTTTTAAGGTGCTCTAGGTGTTGGGTGAAAGAGGGGCTATAGATTAGGATATCATCAAAGAATACCAAAACAAGTTTGTGGAGGTAGGGTTCAAAGATATGATTCATAAGGGCTTGGAAGGTTGCGGGAGCATTGGTTAAAACCGAAAGGCATTACGGTGAATTCATGGTGAGTTCTAAAAGCGGTCTTAGGAATGTCAGTGGGGTTCATCTGAATTTGGTGATATTTGGACCTTAGATCAAGTTTAGAAAATACTGAGACATTAGTTAGTTCATCGAGTAGATCTTCAATGATAGGGATAGGGAATTTGTTTTTAATGGTGATGCTGTTGAGCTGGCGGTAATCAATGCAGAAGCGCCATGTTCCATCCTTTTTCTTAATTAAAAGGACGGGAGATGCAAAAGGACTTCTGCTAGGTCGAATTAAGGATTGATCGAGCATTTCTTTGACCAGGGTTTCAATCTCGGTTTTAAGTTTAGGAGGGTACCTATATGATCGAATATTGATGGATTCTGTATTTGGTTGTAGGGAAATTGTGTGATCAAAGGGTCTCTTAGGGGGTAGGCTGTTAGGTTCTGCAAATAAGTCCCCAAACTCAATAAGTAGTGCATCAAGAGAAGACAATTCTTGTACTTGCCATTGGTTGGTCGCGGGGATACTGTCGCCCATCAAGCATTGGCCTCCTTATTCTTCCTAATCAACATAAGCCTCAATGGTAAAGAGCTGTGCCACCTGGGACATCTTGCACTTCAGTAACTTGTGCAACCTTCTTCCTTTGATCAATTTGCACACCCCCGTCTTGACGTTTCCTTGCAACGTAATTCTCTTGTCTCCCCTCGCCAATGTAACCTCCATTTTGTTAAAGTCGAAGCTGATGTGACTGACCTCTCTCATCCAGTCTGCTCCCAACACTATTTGGCAGCCCCCCCAATATTAGTAATCTAAGATCAGCTTTGAAGGATTCCCCTTGCATTGTCCAACAAAACCCCAGACATGCCGATTTACTCAACACTCGACTTCCGTTAGCCACTATCACCGCCAATGGTTGAGTGTGGGATAACTCACACTTCATCTTCCTTGCAGTTCCCTTGTCGATGAAGCTATGTGTGCTCCCATTGTCGATCAACACCATGAGTGACCCCTCCGGTACCTTCCCTTCCACATTGATTGTTTTACTTCTAGCCACCCCTTTTATAGCATGGAGAGAGATGGTGCCATTGTCCTCCTCTTCTCCTTCCTCTCCGGCCACAAAATTTTCCTCCCTTGTATCATTCTCCACTTCACCTCCTTCCAATAATAACAATTGTCTGCCACAGCGATGCTCGGGGTAGTATTTATCTCCGCATCTGTAACACAATCTGGAGGCCTCTTTGGCTCTATCACTCTTCCCCTTTGCTGCATCGCATTAGTTGGTGGCGGCAATGCATGTTGCTTTGGTACCGGCCCCATTCTATACATTTCTCTTATCGGTCCTCTTCCCACCGTTGGGGCTGGAATGGATCCATGTCCCCTCGCTTGGGTTCTCTGCACCTTTATTATTGCTTCTACATTCATCTCCTGAAGCAGAGCATTCTCTATTGCTTCTTGTATCGTTCGGGGCCTGGTCATCTTCACTACAGACCTTAACTCCTCGTTCAAACCGCTCAGAAAACTTGACACGAAGTAATCTTCGGTCAAATAGGGATTGCGGCTCAGCATCTAGGACTTCAGCTCCTTGAATTGGAGCTGGTAGTCTTGCACCGAACCATTCTGTTTCATCTTGTTAAATTCCTCCACGATGTCTATGGTTCTCTTCTCCCCGAACCGCTCACATATTCCCTTGACGAAATCCTCCCAATTACAATCTTCCCTCACTCGTGACCAGCCTGGGTACCACACATCCCCTACGTCATTCAAATATGCTATTGCTAGGCTGATCTTCTGGTCCTCAGTCACCAGATGTATCCCAAATAGTTTCTCACATCGGCATAACCACCAGTGAGGTTTCACCTCATCAAACACCGGTAATTCTAATTTTGGTAGGGGAAAATTAGAATTCACCTGAGTTTTCGGTCTCCTTCCCATTCTGCTGTCTTCCAATACTGCTGGATCACCTTTCGCTTCCGACGAGCCAACCATTCTCCGGCTCGTACCGACTCCTAGTAAGATTGGATCCGATCTTTCTCTCGGAGGAAAATTTGGAGATAGTCTCACCTAAGTCTGACTCGAGAACATAAGCATAAATTGCTGCATTTGATCACTTAGCATATTGCTTTGCTCTCTCATCTCTTCTTTGATTTGGTTGCGCATATGCCCACGCAACTGATTTGTTACCTCCTCCAATCTCCAATCGATCACCAAGCCTAATGACTCCTCCATTGATCTGACTCGAGCTTGGACATCCATCACTGTAGCCGACACTTGCTGAAGCTGCAGTTCCATCTGCTTCATGTGAGTTCCATCCACCATTGCTTTTGTCTTCAATTCCTTGGGAGCCAGGAGTGAATGCTCTAATACCAATTGTCGTATCTTTTTGGATCCGACAGGGGTTCTTCTTATGAGAAGGTTTAGGTGGGAATCAGAAGAGTAGGGAAAGGGAATGGAGAAGAATTGAGAGGGAGAGAATTGTAGAATTAGGGGGAGAATTTGAATAGGAATCAATTCAAAAGTGTTCGATGATTACAATTGTATTGGGCCGAGCTTTATATACTCGTTTCCAGCGGTTGGCGCCAATAGAATGGCCCTGTTACCGCATTCAATCTTCTATAAAATTCTAGTAATGACATCCACCTCTCTTATTATGCATTTATTACAGTAAGCTCCCCTAGGTACACGACAATAAGGGAAGAATGAGACAAATCGATTTATAGAGGTTTGACTTATCAATCAAGCCTATGTTCTCTCTTCTCAAATTGCAATTTGAAAGTTTCACTACCAAAACAATCCTTTCAGGGTTCATGGGTGCTAGAGAACCTTACAAACCACATGGCTTCCCAAGTGTCATAGAATCTTACAATCCCTATAGCTTCATGCGTGCTATAAAACCTTACAATCCCCTAGATTCACAGGTGCTAGTAAACCTCCTTACCACAGCAAGATCCTTGTCTCGCAAGCTAGAGTAAACCCTCACTCGCAAGTGAGAATATGTCACATTCAATGCCAGAATGCAAGATACAATTGAACTTATGCCTCTTGAAATCTATGACATAGAATAAGAATCAAATATGTATAAAAACGAAGCTCTATTCTCTTCTTCTTCTTGCTTGATGAATCTAAGATTGAAAAAGGTTAGGTTTTAATAATATAGAGCTCAAATAAGATTCTTCTAAAAACAAGAAAATAGCAAGGTTGGTTTGTCAAAAGCTTTATTTTCTTCTCTCAAAAGATATACCAATAAAGCTAAACTATTTGCAAGAAAAACTTCACAAGATATTCAACCAAGAGTTTGCCCAAAAGTTTTTCACAAAAGCTTCTTCTCTTTTATGTTCTTCTCAAAGGGTTGCCTGTTTATAGGCCAAAAACTAGCAGTTAGAGAATAGGATTGCAATCACTTGAGAAGATCTGAAATCTTACCCTTTTACACATTGCAAGATAGCTTTTTGTCATGAACCTAGGGTTGATGACAGATTTAAAAGGTAATTGGAAGAAATTGGGGAAGTTATATTGGAAGAAATGGGGAGGAATTTAGGGAAGAGCAGAACAGAAAGGGAGAACCAAGAGAAAGAGAGAGAGATTGAGAGAATTCAAGAGAGGGAAATGATAGAATTCATTTAACCATCTAAACATACATTGTCCAAGTACTATAGCCTATTTATAGGGTGTCTAGGCAATGTAACAATAGAAAAGTACAATAGGTAAGTAGTAACATACATTAAGAGGAAAATACACGTATTAGATTATTCTTAATATATCCTTGGGTTGTGACAATTCTCCCTTCCTTGAGAGAGTTCTTGTCCCCAAGAACTTATGGCGAATCGCGCCGCTGTTTCTTCATTCAATCCTAGTTTTCACTTTCTAATTTGTCCATCGCCTTCTCTTTTTTCTTTCTCTTTTCTTTTTCCTTTTCTACCATTGCCTATCTAGATAAATCTTGAAAAACCACTGTAAGCATACCAATTTGTAAATGAAGCATGCCACACTGATATTCGTCAGTCCAAAGTCTTTTGTAAATGTAGCTCTTACACTTATGATCAGAGCTACATCTACCTCCAAGGTATACTTGTGTTGTTCTGTGTTGGCTTTGATGAGCTCAACCAGGATTGGGTTCCCATCCTCTCCTATAATAACCTTGGAGGCACACCTTCCAATGTGATAGACAATGTTATTTGGGTTTATTAAAATTCTTTGGACCAACCTTCCTATCTTGAGATCCAATCTTGCTCCTTGTCTGTCATAGTTAGCAACTAAATCTTGCAAACCTCTATTTACATATGTTTCCCCCAACACGTCACTTGTGATGTTGGCTGTTTTGAGCATAGAGGGTGTCATGATCCACATAGTAAATGGGGGTGGTATAGTAATTAAATGTAATAGGAAGGGAGGAATAGCGAATTAGTAGAATATTCTATAAGGGGTGGTACAAAGTTTGTTGCTGCTTTGGGTAGATTGTACATTCCCTGTTGTAAGCGATTACCTGCACATGGAGGAGAGGACCCAGCTATATATACAGTTGATTCCTTCCATCTCACGGTTATGCTATTATCCTAATAAGATTCTGAATATTCTCTCTCCTATTCTCTTTCTCTCTCCCACTCTAACTCTCTCTCTCTCTCCCTAATTTCCTTCTCGATCTCCCTTTCCTTCTCTTTCGATCAACCTGCTGATCGAGAATTACCAGTCAAATCCTTAGGAGCTGACATTTTGGTATCAGAGCCAGTTTCTTGGGTGATGCGCAGATCTTTTAGAAGCCAACGCCATGGCTAATGGAATGAGGATGAAACAAATGGAGAACCAACTACAGCAAGTTTTGATAACAATGGCCGAAATGCAGACTAGGATGGGTACTCTCGAATCATCAGTAGGAGTAGGGGTGGATAATCGGATTACTCAAGCGATGGAAAGATGGCATGAGGAAAATTGAGAGCAAAGTGCTCTGTTGAGGGGACAAGTGATGGAGTAGATGCAATAGTTCGTAAGGATGTTCGCATCCCAACAACTCGTAAGGCTCTCAACTGAGTTCCCTCCTAGAGATAGGTTGGAACTGATCCTTCTTGGAGTAGGGATGGAGCTTCCGCCTGTGGGAATGTCGGAATTTGAATTAGAACCGGAGATGGTGGAGGAAAGCATGTTGGGGAGAAGGCCCGAAGCTCAAGTTAATCGGCATTGGCCGAACTTCCCTATGCCAAAATTGGAGATCCCACTCTTTGATGGGGAGAACCCAAGGTGATGGATAAGGAGGTGCGAGAGGATGTTCTCCTTATACCAAGTTCAGGAACAACAGAAGGTCACTTTGGCATCTGCTTACTTGAATGATATGGGAGACACCTGGTTCTAGGGATGGCTTGCGCCTAAAGAGGGGAGCCCATGGAATGTGTTTGCTTGAGAGCTTTGTGCAAGGTTTGGGGATAAGAGCTTGAAGGATGTGATCGAGGAATTTAATATGCTCAAGCAAGATGGAACGGTGCAGGCCTATCAACCCAAATTTGAGGAGCTAAGGTCCTTAATGGTGGTGCACCAGCCCCACCTGTCTGAGGAATATTTTGTGTTGAGTTTTATCAGTGGCCAGGGAGACGAGGTGAGGCTAATGGTTAAAATAATCCAACCACAAACAGTGGAGCAAGCCACCGACAGTGCAAGGCTGCAAGAAATAACAATTGAGGCCTTGATGAAGAAACAGAGGGGCTAAGTGAGGGGGTAATCACTGGTGGATGGCAGGCGGGAAACAAGGTCACTGGAAGGGATATGGGGCATAATGGCAAAGGAGTCTTAACCCTGCCTTCGACAGCTACTAACCCCACCAATGGGGGAAGATTGATGGAACAGAGGTGCCAAACGGGTCTCTATTATAAGTGTGGAGATAAATACTTCTTTGGGCATAAGTGCAAAAGGCAACTATTGATATTAGAAGCAGAAGAGAATGAGGAGGAAGAGGTAATCCCAGAAGTTGATGAAGAAGATAAATGGGAGATTTCCCTGCACGCCCTAAAGGGATCAGCCAACAAGAAGATAATTAAGGTGGAGGGGATAGCTCGCAATGTTTCGGTGGTGGTGCTCATAAACATTGGGAGTACTCACAGCTTCTTGGATGAAGCCATGGCCTAGAAGTTAGAGTGTGAGATCTCAAACTCTCACCCCTGTCAGTGACAGTAGCAAATGGTAACAAGGTCTTGAGTCAGTCCTCCTGTTTGGGGTTTTGCTGGGAAATGAACGGAGAAGAATTTGTGGCTCATTTTAGGCTACTAAAGCTAGGAGGTTGTGATGTGGTGCTTGGGGTAGATTGGATGAAGGGGGTCAACCCTATTAGTTTTGATTTTTCAAGAAAATGGAGGTAACCTTCTAGAAGGATAGGAAGAAAAAGACTCTAACAGGCAATCAGGAGTCAGGGATGTGTAAAATGTTCTTGGGGAAGAGGTTGCAAAGGATGCTTTAGGAGCAAATTCTCCCAAGTAGCCCAGCTCTTTTCCATACATGCCATGGAACCCACTCAAGGAAAATGGGAGCAAGAAGGGGAGTTGGCAGTAACGGTGAACAACAGCTCACATGAGCCCTGGAAGGTACAAGAATTCAACTCTCTTAATGTGCTTTTAATTGAATTTAGGGACCTCTTTTCTGAACCAGCTTCCCTACCACCCTAAAGACCGTATGATCATGCCATCAACCTTAAACCCAATACAGAGCCAGTTAACCTAAGATCTTACCATTACCCGCCTAGACAAAAGACTGAAATTGTAAAGCTCATTAGGGATATGTTACAAAAGTCTATCATACAACCTAGCCATAGCCCATTTGCATCATCCGTGTTACTTGTCAAAAAGAAAGATGGTTCATGGCGGTTTTGTGTTGATTACCGCCAACTCAATGCCCTGACCATCAAAGACAAGTTTCCCATACCTATTGTGGAATATTTGCTTGATGAATTGAAAAATGCTTATGTTTTCACCAAACTCGACCCAAGATCCGGTTCTCATCAAATTAGGATGAGATTGGAAGACATCCCCAAAACAACCTTCAAAACCCACCAAGGGCATTATGAATTCATAGTAATGCTCTTTGGCCTCACCAATGCTCTAACAACCTTTCAAGCATTGATGAATAAGATTTTTGAACCCTATTTACACAAATTTATATTGGTATTTTTTGATGACATTTTAATCTACAACCCTACTTTTACCCAACACTTAGACCACCTGAAAACTACCCTCGAGGTCCTTAGATTCAATAAATTGTATGTTAAGGAGTCGAAATGTGCCTTTGCACAAAAGCAGGTGGAATATCTTGGGCATATTATATCAAAAGCAGGGGTAAGTACTGGCCTTAGTAAAGTGGAAGCAATGATTGCTTGGCCCAGACCTCAGAATGTCAAGGGATTGAGAGGATTCTTGGGCCTAACTGGTTACTACCGCCAATTTGTAAAGGGCTATGGTGTCATCAGTCGACCCCTCACCAACCTATTGAAGGACGGATTTTAGTGGGACTCCAAGGCAGAAAAGGTCTTCTGTGAGCTTAAACAAGCCATGAATGAGGTGCCAACCCTAGGCTTACCAGACTTCAACAAGCCTTTTGTTCTTGGGACAGACGCGAGTGCTAATGGTATTGGGCAGTGCTGGTTCAGGAGGGTAGACCATTAGCGTTCCTAAGCCAAGCCCTATCCCCGAGGCACCTTGGGCTAAGTATTTATGAAAAGGAACTATTAGCGGTGTTAATGGCAGTGGATAAATGGCATCATTACTTGGAATAAGGAAGATTTGTAATTAAAACATACCACGAGAGTTTGAAATTTTTGCTATAGTAGAAGTTGCACACACAACTGTAGCAGAAGGGAATGACAAAGCTGATGGGATTAGATCATGCAATCCAATACAGGAGGGGAAAGGAAAACCTAGCAGTTGATGCTTTGTCTAGATGTTTTGAGGAAGGGAGTATGGCTGCAATCACAACCATCATTCCTGACTGGTGCCAAGAGGTGGTTGACAATTATGAAGCAACCAGAAGGACCAAGGAACTTCTCCAGCAGCTGGTGGTAAACCCAACATCAAGGCCGGGTTACACTCTGAGTAATGGCTTAATCTGGTATCAAGAGAGGTTGGTGATAGGGGAGGATGAAGAGCTAAGGAGGAAAATAATAGAGGCACTGCATGTTTCTCCTATAGGGGGATGTTCTGGTATTGAGAACACTTATCATAAGGTCAGACAATTATTCCAATGGTTGGGAATGAAAAGGTGTGTCATGGACTTTGTATTAGGCTGTGATACTTGCAGGAGGTGCAAGTCCGAGAATGTAGCCAAACCAGGGCTACTACGGCCTTTGAATATTCTCAAGGGACCTTGGGAGAGTATCTCAATGGACTTCATTGAGGGACTTCCCAAATCAGAAGGAAGGGACTGCATCATGGTGGTAGTAGATAGATTCACCAAGTATGGCCACTTCATCGGGTTGATTCACCCCTACACTGCTCAAGAAGTAGCGAAAGTGTTCCTAGATCAGGTCATCAAGCTACATGGAGCGCCTAAGGCCATAGTATTTGATCGTGACAAGATTTTTACCAGTTTGCTGTGGAAAGAGTTGATGGGATTGTTGGGCATTAAGCTTCATATATCAACTGCTTACCACCCTAAATCGGACGGTCAAACCAAAAGGGTGAATCAGTGTTCGGAGATGTATCTAAGATGTTCTTGCTTCCTACAACCAAGAACATGGCACAAGTGGCTTCCCCTAGCTCAATGGTGGTACAACTCTAGCCACCACAGCTCCATAAAGAGGTCTCCTTTCGAAGCTCTCTATGGCTGTAAACCCCCATTGCTACCCTCCCTAGGAGACTCTTCTACAGTAGCAGTTTTGGATGTTTACCTTCAACAAAGGCAACAGGCCTTGTAGGTACTCAAAAAGGAATTAGCTAATTCCCATAACGGAATGAAACAATTTGTGGATAGGAGAGGAGCGAAAGGGAATGCCAGGTTAGTGAATTTGTGTATTTGAAGCTTAAGTTGGGACACCTAAGGGCTTTAATGCAAAATCCCAGCTCAAAGTTAAACCCAAGATACTATGGTCCATTCCCCATCACTACAAAGGTGAGAAATGTAGCCTATAGGCTACAGCTATCAGAAGGCTCCAACGTCCACCCAGTATTCCATGTTGCACTCCTCAAAAACTCAGTGGGAGCACAACCAACGAGCTTTACCTTACCCTCTCTCCCAAATGCCAATGATAGCACTAAGGAACCCATAGCAGTGTTGGATAGAAGGGTAATCTACAGGCATGGGGCTCCCATTCCTCAAGTTCTCATCTAGTGGTCTCATCTCCACTCGGATAATAATACATGGGAATATCTTCCGGACATACTCCACTAGTTTCCAAGATTGGCCAGCCTCCACCACATTTCTTGAGGACAAGAAAATTTTGTAGGGAGGGGTAATTGTCATGATCCACATAGTAAAGAGGGGTGGTATAGTAATTAAATGTAATAGGAAGTGAGGAATAGCGAATTAGTAGAATATGCTATAAGGGGTGGTACAAAGTTTGTTGCTGCTTTGGGTAGATTGTACATTCCTTGTTGTAAGCGGTTACCCACACATGGAGGAGAGGACCCAGCTACATATACAGTTGATTCCTTCCACCTCACGATTATTCTATTATCCTAACAAGATTCTGAATATTCTCTCTCTATTCTCTCTTTCTGTCCCTCACTATAACTCTCTCTCTCCCTAATTTCCTTCTTGATCTCCCTTTCCCTCTCTTTCGATCAACAGGTTGATCGAGAATTACTAGTCAGATCCTTGGGAGCTGACAGAGGGTTGTCTAGCTATATCCCCAGTTACGCCACTCTGATTAGGCAAACTGCCTTCCTTCTGCATCTTCCTTGGCTCCTTCTAAGCTTTTTCTTTCTCCTTTTTCTGAGGATCCACCAAGTAACTTTTGGACAGATCTTCTCGCTCTATAGGTTTCTCTATCGCCTTGAACTGTTCTTGCTCCTCATCATTTATAGACCCTAACAATGCTATAAAAGCATATTTTTCTTCCTATTTGACGTCGTACACCAGAGGTTCATTTTCAACAGTTTTTTCCTCAAAGATTTCTCTATTACAGTTGTATTTATTTGAAATCTCCCCTCCCGGCTTATAGAAGAATTCAGCTAGGATATTGAATTGACACTCCTTGGACAGCATTATGAAAAACTCCTGCATCTCCTCGCGTATTGCACCACCTACTTCCTCGTGCATCCGACTGAACTTATTATCCGATCTCTTTTCCTATGCCTCATGATTCCAGCCAAACTCCTCACGAATTTGGTTGTATCCCACAGGAACTGTAGCATTCTTCCGCTGCAGTTGAGACCCCAATTGTTTCATATGCGTGATATCTGTCATGGCAAAAATCTCATGAGCGAAACAAGCCAAAGGCCAAGAAGCCGGAGCTCTATACATCCTAAGTTTGACACTTCCCTCTGTATCTACCTCACAATAGTCACCTCTGAAATTGATCCAAAAAGTGGCAAATTGCAAGCGCTGTTCCGCTTCAAGGTCAAGCCTATTTTAGGATCAGAAGAGGTCGCACAGTTACAACAACTTGGTCGGCTTTCTAGAGTCCCCTTAGATCTCCATTAGAAATGAGAATTGATTGCTACAATGGTCACCTTCACAATCGAGATTGCCGGAGTCAAGGAATTGATCTAGATCACCTGCTTCCCCCAGTTTCCATGATTGTCTTCAATTTCCGAGAGTCAAGCTCCTTGCGTCGGAATCAATTGGCCAAGTTGTCTTCCAATTCCAAGCCTCAAATATCAGTCGACCTCACCTCCTTGTGCGTTGAACTCAATTTTTGAGATTCAACCATAAATTAATCAACAAAAAAACAGCAGAGGATTGACGCGAGTAGGGAGTTTGCCTAGCTGTCGGAAATCACGACCATGGACCTTGCTCTTGTCAATCCTCTTGAAGATCGAACAGCCAGCACCGAGTTACCAATTCAACTCACTGAAACGCCTCTTGAAAGTTCGATTAATTCCTTTGCCGCTAGGGATCGCCTAACAATTGGTCGATTTTTGCAGCCTAGGGGTCGGAAACCTAGGTTGGAAACCAACGAGCAAAAGAAGTCAAAGGAATTCACCTCTCACAAGGGACTCCACCTACATGTTCGAGCTCGAGAATTACCGAAATCGCAGTTGCGTGTCAACCTCTTGCTCGCCTCCAAGAAAATCAATCAACTCCTCCACTTATATGAGTCGTCTGACTTCCCTTCGGAGACGTCTTATCTACTCATCCTCAATTTCTGTCCAACCTTATTGGATTTCAAACCGAGTCTCAACTATCAGCTTTGTCTTCAAGACTCGGACTCGGATATGCCAGAATCACTGAAGTTCACTGGGATCTGTTCTGTGCCTTCTTCGATCGGCTCTGTTGCCGTCCTTCAAAGTCGCCTCAATTCACAACTAGAATCGATTGGAATCTCAGGCAAGGAACGATGCTCTACTTCAGCGTACGGACAAGTCGGATCGGAATGACTGAATCACAACCAAGAATCGCTGGCTTGTTCCGCCTTTCAAGAATCGAATCTAGAGGTGCTTGGCCCACTTCGCCTTCAATTTCCAAGTTCAATTCCGATTAACTGGATCGACGACGAAAATTATCTCCTCGTTCGATTGATGCTAATTTGGCTCGCCGAAAATCGCTCGAGACTCTGCTTCGATCATGCCTTCCTTCTCTCTATCTACTCACGATCAAAGTGAATTCAAGATCACTAGTGGAGTTCCTGCCCGATCACCGACCACTTGTTGGAATTCACCTAAATTCTTGAATCGATCTTGATTCCTTTCGGATGCTTGCACTTGCCTATCACACTGTAACCAATGGAACTCATTGGAGTCCTTGTACTCGCTGGAATCACCCGAAGTCTCTGCTTTATTGATTTCGTTGAGAGTCGTCGAAATCTGCCTTACCACAATTTTCAAGGGAAATTGCTCACCTCACAATAGTCGCCTTCAAGCCTCCTCGATCTGGACCTTAATCACTGGAAGATTTCACCGGCCTTCAACTGGAATCAAACCCACAGCCAAGGATTGATTGCTCTGATACCATTTGTCATGAACCTAGGGTTTATGACAAATTTAAAAGGTAATTGAAAGAAATTGGGGAAGTTATATTGGAAGAAATGGGGAGGAATTTAGGGAAGAACAGAATAGAGAAGGAGATTAGGGAGAACCGAGAGAAAGAGAGGGAAATTGAGAGTATTCAAGAGAGGGAAATGATAGAATTCATTTAACCATCCAAACATACATTGTCCAAGTACTATAGCCTATTTATAGGGTGTCTAGGCAATGGAACAAGAGAAAAGTACAACAGGTAAGCAGCAACATACATCAAGAGGAAAATACATGTATTAGATTATTCCTAATATGTCCTTGGGTTGTGACACTTTTCAAAGAGATGAAGGGTTAAGATAGTCTTTAAAGCATTTGAAAGGCCACTTGACTGGGAAACAAGGTTGGGTGGATAGAACATTTGAACTGCATTGAATTTGGTTTTCAAAAAATCCAAAAGAATGTGTTAGAGTATCTCACAGCTTTCCAATCTATTCTCTCAACCCAACCAGCTTCCTAACTCAAGAATATACTGATAACAAAGAATATAAAAGAAAACAACTCATCCACATGAGAAAACAACAAGATTTATCCTGGTTCGGTCTTGAAATCCAAGACCTACATCCAGACTGCTTAGGAGCCACTGAAATCCACTATCTTGAAACCACCAAGGATGATTACAACGAAAACTTAATCCCTCCCGCCCATATACACTGAAAGCTATAGGTGAAATAGGGAATACAAGCTAAGAACCAGCCACTCCCAACCTCTCACACTCAATCCCAACTCAAGATAGTAAACCGGAAACAATCCTTCACGATTTCTGGCACACTAAGACTCTCTCTCATACAAACCTATCCACGACCCCTATTTATAGGATATAGGGGTGGTGGAGCACAAGGAATAAAACTAACTAACCGCCTAACCGAATAACTAACACATAAAGCTAGCAGACTTCTTCTAGAAACAGACCTTCTAGAAGAACAACTAAATCTAACACTAAATCAGGAATTAAAATATGCAGCAATACAAAGTACATGATTACATTTAATCTAATCTAATACAAATGTTACAACAGAATGGGCAAGAAAACCAAATTCTGGGTCTTCTCAGTCAGCTGAGTCAAAACTCTTAGTCAATTGAATTGGTCTTTTGTGCTGAGACAAGGCTTTTCATAGACTAAGATGTGAGAGCTAACCCTGTTTTGGTCATTACATTCTGCCCTCATTCAGTCAGAAAAATGTGTACTCTTAGCCGAATTAGTTGGTTTTTTGTTAGCTGAATAAAGGATCCGACAGATTGAGAAGCCAACCCTAAAATTGGCAAACCATTGTCCCTTTACTCAGTTGATTGAACGTGAGATGTACGTTGACTGAAGGGCTCCAGAATAGAATTCCAGGCATTCTGCCCTTTCTCAGCTGACTGATTTGTGCAACACAGTCGGCTAAATCCTCTGTTTTTATGAAAGATGAGATCTTTAAGTGCAAAGTAGATTTCAATCTCAAAACGTTTCCCAAGTGATGTGAAATATCCTTTTAGGTTTAAATGCTTTGAGTTAAAGAGGATTTTCACAATTCATAGGCATTGGTTACTTAATTCTGGTAAATGTTAACTTTAGAAGTTTTAGAAGTAATGCCTTCACCAAAATCATTTTGGGTGATTGCTATGAATTTTTGAGAACATTTGAGCTCATTTTAAATCAAACCAAAAACTACTTTTGTATCTTTAATTGCTTCGTTATGATCATATTGGTGTGATCCACTTGAGTACCTTGTGATGTGTGATGTAAATGGGTCCCCAAAAGGCCCCAGTTAACCCATTTAAAGTGAAAACAAGTATAAAAATGAGGTATAGGTATGGGGCTCATTTGAAAATTTATTATTAATTGGGGTCACATTTACGTCCCTAGTGGTTCTTCTTGCGCAAGACCAATCTGTTCACCACTCAAGTAGAGACATTAAGTTCATGGCGTTTTTTATCATCAAAACCTTGGGCTGTACCCTTGGGGCTAACAATTTTAATAATCCTTAATAATTAAGGGATAAAATTACAGGTCATTATACTATTTTTGGCACAAATAGTGGCTAGGGTACCAATGCTTGTGAGGACTCCAGTGAGAAGACAATTTCAGCGATGATGACAGATTGCAGTAAGGAAGATTGGACAACAATCACTAAGTTCTTCAAATGTTTGCAATAAAAACAAACCCTAGGTTTCAACAATTAAACACACATTATTGTGTTGTCGATCTAAATTCTAAAGTGGCATATGGAAACCAAACAATGGCTCTATCTATTGGATTGTTGTCGCTGAAATTTTTTGGGTTAGGGAAGAGTTCCAACAACCTTTAGTTTTGGAAAGGAGATGGAATAGTGATGCCATGGTATGGTGAGGGCTGCAGTGAATTGGAGTTTGCTCTAATACCAATCTCATGTGAGACAAGGGGAGTATAAGTGGTAGAAAACAGAGGACAGAAGGAAGCAAAAGAGAAAGT
This sequence comes from Diospyros lotus, assembly GCF_014633365.1. Classification (NCBI taxonomy): domain Eukaryota; kingdom Viridiplantae; phylum Streptophyta; class Magnoliopsida; order Ericales; family Ebenaceae; genus Diospyros; species Diospyros lotus. The sequence continues at coordinate 18,785,486 of NC_068343.1, forward strand.
TACTAAAAGCAAAAAGGGGAAGAGAAGAGAAGAGAAGTCCAACAAGACAAGTAAAATACAGGGAAAAGAGGAAGAAGGAATAAGAGAAGGGGGGCTAGAAGAGAGAGTGCTCAAAGCTCTTTTGAAACTTAACTTTTATTCATCATCAAAATTGTCCTTTTTTAGTACATGCATTAATCATATTTATAGGATAAAACACACAAAATATCCAAGATCCTTTAAAAGATAATCCTATATAATATACTAATTCAATATCACTTAAAAGTCTATTACAAAATGTGTTGAAATTGAAAATATAAAAAATCATAATATATTAAATAGAGTTTAGTATTGGCCAATAAAAGATTTGTTCAAATGTCTTGGATACATCAATTCAAAAAGGTGGGGACACTAATGAAGATGTTACTAATAGAATTATGGTAGGATTGTTGAAATGAAAAAATGCGTACGATGTTTTATGTGACAGTAAGATTCTATTAAGATTAGAAGGGAAAATTTTATAAGATAACCATAAGCAACTCTATGTTGTATGCCACAAAGTCTTGGGCAGAAAAGCACTAAAATGTGCAACATTTACAAAGGTTATGTTATGATGAATGTGGCTCCTATTAAAGATAAGACGCATGAGACGCAATTAAGCTAGTTTAGTTATGTGAGAAGAGAACCAATAAAGGCTCAAGTGAGGAGAATGGATGAAATGGTCAAGACTTTGGCAAAAGAGGTAGAGCTCTTAGGTGTGATACAGGTTATAAGGGTTGCAGAAATCCCCTTTTTTGGAGAATAATTCACTATATTATTTTCCTTGGGAATGCCAAAAAAATATATATATACACAATGGATCCTAAGAATTCTCCTAGATTTTAGAGATTAAATTCCTACTTTGTAGGACTAGATTACAACAACCTTAAATACAAACAAATCTAATAAAAACTAACTAAGAAAGATAAGATGTAACAACAATATAAATCAAGATAAATTACAGAGGATAAATCAGCAAATAACAAGCTCAGCAGCTCGGCATAACAACTTCCGATCTACAAGGGTCTTACAAAAGATAAGGCTATAGATAGAATTCTATAGCCATGATTGGCGAGCTAGAATTTATGTAGTTGACCCCATATAGGATAAACTCCTAACTAAAACTCTTCAAGAAATAACCCCACCTAATATACTCATCCACTACTACTTTAAGTCCACAAATAACACCAATATACAACAACAAGAAGGCTGGATATGTTGTTGTTGTATATTGGTGTTATTTGTGGACTTAAAGTAGTAGTGGATGAGTATATTAGGTGGGGTTATTTCTTGAAGAGTTTTAGTTAGGAGTTTATCCTATAAACATGGCCGGTGGATGAATATGAAAAAGGGATGATTTTAATGATGCATAAAAGTTATGTTTTGAAAGAGTTTTGAGCTCTCTCCCCTTTCGCCTTTCTTCTTCCTTCTTCCTCTTTTCTCTGTATTTTTCTTCTCTTGATGGGTTTTTCTCTTCTCTTCTTTACTCCTCTCTTGTCTTCTCATTCTCTATTGCTTCCTTTTCTCCTTTGTTGTCTTCTTCTTATCATCCTTCTATTTACTGTTCTGCCTCAGTTGGTATCAGAGCAAACTTTGATCCACAACAGCCCTCACAATACTGCAGCATTGCAGTTCCATCTCCCTTAAAAATTATAGATTGTTGCAAAACCCAGGAGATTTCAGCAACAAAAATCCACTAGACAGCCATTGTTTGCTGTCCACAAGCCACTTAATAATTTCGATTGAAAGCATAAGCATTTGTCTTCAGTTGCAGAAACCTATAGTTTGTTATTGCAAATGTCTAAAGAACTCAATGCTGCTTGTCCAGTCTTGCTCACTGCTTTCTATTATCCTTACTTGAAGAATGCAAAGCTGAGATTGTCTCGTTCATGTTGGAGACCTGACAAACATTGATACCCCAAATGCAACAATTGTGCAGTGAGTAACTCTTTGTTCAAATGAAGAAGACAACTGAGATGGGAAAGAACATCTCAAGACTTTTTGTTTGGGTACCAAGATTTGTATCCAGATCTATGCCCAACCCGTTTTATCTTCTTTATCTCAACCCTCCTTGATTTAGTACCCATATTTTAACCTGGATTTTTGACCCAACCCAATTATTGCCCGGCCTTCAGTCTTTTAAGCTTAGCCCCCACTTTATGTTCTAAACTCAGGAACAACCATCATCCTGATAATTTAAGCCCACATTGTAAAGCATATAAACCCTCCTCAACATAATTTGAATCCAAATAAACTCTATGCATATCCTACTAGCCCTGTCCATATCAACTATCAACTTTTAGTCTAATTCAATTCTTCAAGTTAAAGGCATTGTTTCAACTCTCCAGAGGAGAGTTTTACTCACCTGGGGAGAATGATGGAATTAAAGAGTTTAGAATTTTATAATTCTTGTTGCAATTGGATTTTATTTATCTAAGAACTTCAGAGGATTAGGATTTTTTTATTTTGAATTTTAACAGATTTGTGATAGACTTTAAGTAGTATTGGATCAGTAAATATTGGGCAGATTACTTTTTAAAGAGTTTCATTTTTTTAGGAGTTTCATCCTATCAATGGAGCAGGTGGAATATTTATTAGACTGACAAAGGGTATATGTGTACCTTTTAGCAATCAGAATGATACATTTCAGGCTGTAGTGGCTGGTAGTAAACAATATTAATAGGTACTTCAGAGTGGTTCTCGTCATGTACCTTCACGCTCCATTCATAACTCTGAGCTAAATTGGTTATAACCTTTGAAATGACCAGTTTTGGTACTGTTGTCTTGGTGTTCAAATTTGATGGATAAAATATTCACATCTTGGACTATTGAACAAGCACAAACCTCTATGCCAATTCATTAGTTTGTGCACATGACAAATGTTGACATTGTGGGGAAACAAGAAATTCTGATACAAACTAATTCAGGACAACCTTCACTACCTTGAAGCACCAATGATAGAGTAACTGAATATTTGAGAAAATTAAGGCAAGGGGAGGAGGAGAGGAGGAAATTAGGAGAAATGAGGACTAGGCCATCACGTCTAAGGTTTTGGGTACTCATCCTAAAGACAGATGTGTCCACATCCACTAGTAAATTTGTCTGAAAAACACTCTACATTTGTTGTTTGAAAAACCTTGACACCCCAAATACAAGGCTCACCATACTAAAAAAGCTTTCAAGTTCATCTTGTTTGGGCCTCTATAAGATAGATCTATAATTTTTTTTTTTTTCAAATTTACAATGAAATATGCTGTAGAGTACCTGTTAAGTTATCAAAGCTATTAGCGAAGTTTCACATCTACTCTAATATCTGTTTGTTTATGCATCTTTGGTGTAGGTTTGTCCCATCTAAGAGATTTCATTCTTCCAGTTATTTGAGGTCAGCGAGAAGGCCAGACGGTCCTCCCCTATTACCTGAGAAAACACCAAGTTCTCATTCATGGAGTACTTATATAGTTGTATGACACCATAACTCAAATGATTTGCATACTCTACTTAGTTTTGGTGTCTAATAATAAAATCTTGTGCTGTGCTTTAACTTTCAATTTGGTAAGGTGATATTGTTTTTGGAGATATGTATGCTGACTTGCTTTCTCAAAAATTTGTTGGTTGAAGCCAACTGCTTTGCTAGGTGGGATTGGAGGAGTGGCATTTTTTCTTCACTATAATGATGAGAGACGGGCAGTTTTGAAAGGTGCGTCTTGATCTTATATTATCTGCTTGTTTTTTTCAATCCCACAATTTTGTTATTGTATTGGCTCTCATTGACTTAATTTCGGGCTCGGGAACTTTGAGGTTGAATTTTTGTGTATATTGTGCTCCTTTGAGTAGAGTGGATGGAATGGAAGAAATCTATAGCAAAAGAGGTAGATGATGACCAAGAAATTTTTTTGGAAAACTCTTAAACATGATCTGTTATGACAACCCTACTTGTTTGTTTATTTTATGTTTTTTATTTTTTTAAAGTCCTTTTCTTTTATAGAAAATTAATTGTCGTCATTATCTTTTCAATTAGAGGAAGTCCCTCAGATTATCTACAGTGCAGTTTATTAGTACATATATGCATTAGAAAAGAGCAAAGACAACTATGAACAATAGACTAAGAAATACGACACAGCTAATCAGTCTACTCTTTTACTTGTAATCAAATAACATCTAATTCTGCTAACCTTTGAAATTTGAACTTCCCCAAGGCAGTTACTGAGCTTCCATTGAACAAAAAAGTTGACTGTAAGTGCCGATCTAGCAAGAGTGTCCACATTAATATTGTCTAGCCTAGGAGTGTATGAAATCTTTCAACCTTTATAAAGGCTATTAGCTCATTCAGATCTTTTAATCATGGATTGTATTTCCTAATGTGTTTTGTCAGTGGACTAATTGACAGTTGTTATAATCACAGTGGCATCACCTTCAACGTTCGAACATTACTTCTAGCCAATATGTACATGTGTACATCATTTTGGACCACACACACATATACATGTGTATATGTGTGTGTGTTCATCCACGATTTAGATTCTTAATTTGGAAGAAAAGGTCTTGCAAAAGATATATTTATAGTTTGTGCTTGGCATTTGCCCCTCTTGGAAGTGTTACAAAATATCCTTGGGGAAATTATAACTAAAATGGTAAAACCTGAATATTTCTTTATTTCTTTACATATAATTTTTTTAATTTCTTTTTCCTTTTTTTTGGGGGGGGTGGGGGGAGACTAGCCAGCCTATCTTAGTACTTTTAGTTAGCAGTGAAATCGCTTGATATGTTGTTGCACTAAATTTCATATGGCTTTTCAGTTAGAGGAACTAGTGAATGCAAGCAACAACCATATGTTGTATTCTATTCATCATACTTTCTTTTTTAATGCAACCAACAAACATAAATATAAATGTGTTGCATATAAAATCATTACTATTGTCATGAGCATTCTTAGACAAATGATCTAATATAATAATACCTTTAAATCAACTTATAAAGAAATAAAAGATGTCTATTATTCTTTATTATAGAGAAGAAATTATAAAATTAATGATAAAAAATAAATAGAAGATATAAATTAAAGGAATAGAAATAGAAAACTTTAAAGATATATATAATTAATATTTTTTTCCGATTATACAATTAATGAAAAAGTAACTATAACATATTATTAATAATTTTGGACTTTTTATTTATTTAATAATTTTTATCACGTGTCTTGTCCCTGCAGATTGAAGGGTTAGCTTTTTCCTTGCAAGCTTCAATGGTTTAAGATATGGGGATCTGTTTGGGGGCATCAGGCGGTACCTTGGTATCATAAGATTTTGGCTAATACCGGCTGATATTGACCAGTATTTGGATCAAAGTGATATAGGTCTTATTTAGTCTGTTTTTTGAATGGTATGGTACTGTCTGGTACCCTAAAATATTAATAACTATGTACTGAATACACCAAAATTTCAATTACATCCCATTTTCATTGTTTCGTTCTTATTTCATTGATATCCATTTATTCACAATATGTTTTGGCATATCAAAATCAAACTAGTGTCAAAATATGCTATTCTTAGTTTTGACGACCTAAAGGAATGTAGTCAGGTAGTCAGCCATTGATAGGTTCTTTATGTGCAAAGAGTGGTGAGTCTATAGATCATCTCCGCAATCTTTACTTGGTGACTAAAGATGTTTTGAGTTTTGTGTATATAGTAGGTGTTGTTGATGTTTGGTTTTGGAGTTTGTGTGTGTTTGGAGGCGAAGTTACCTGTGGGTTAACTAGCATACAATTTGGGCATTCTGTCCTTTTGCTAGTTTTTGGTGTATATGGCTTTTGAGGGTTTTGAAGTTCTAGTTTTTGTTTAAAGAGTTACTCTTTTTTTTCATCCCTTTCTTCGAAGTAAAGGAGCACTTTGTAATTTTTTATGTCCTTGAAATTTATTGATAATCTTTTAGTTGTTGATAGTAGATAGTGTGAACTTTGGTTCCTTATCCTGTTTTATAGCAACATTAATATTTGAATTGAGGCATCTTACAACAACATTATTAATCACAAGCCTTAACGTCACTAGATAGAGTTGACTACATGAATTTTAAACCTGTTGATATCTTTATCCATAGTCATGTCTTCTTTGAGACCATTATATTCTATGTAATGTTTAGGAGTCACCATGTTTGTTTTGGTCTTCCTCTTTCTTTTACTACAAACTTCCTCCATTTCATCCACTCACCTCACATGTGTGCTTGTCAACCTTCTTTTCACATGTCGAAACTATCTAAATTGTGCATCCTACATTTTATCTTCAATAAACGCCATTTTAAACCAATTACGTATGACCTTGTTTCTTATTGTCTTTTTTTGTATGGTTGTACATTCATTGCTTATGTTTGTACGTAATTGCCAAACATTTTTGGTTGTACAACAAATATGATCTTATAGTTGTCCAATAATACTTAACTTATATCATATAATATGTTGGGTGCTCTTATATGCTTTAATCATCCTGCCTTAATTCTATGAGTAATATCTTTGTGTGTGTGTGTGTGTGTCTCTCTCACACACACATGCGCGTGCACTCATACACATACACCCCAATAACAAAAACAATTGATCCTCAATATGTAAACTGATATTTTCTTGGGATAACTTGATACCCAAATGACAAGTCTCAAAAAGACATCATCTAGGCTTCTATTTTTGCTGAACTAACATTCCATGTATTTAATTTTTGATCTACTCAACTTAGATTTCGAGACAAGCTGTTTTGGATTTTGAAACTTGGCCAGTATTCAGACAAGGGAAGACTAGGTATGACCACGTGCAATTTTCTGAAATTCAATTCAAAATATAACATAAAATAAATTTGTAATTTGCTGCCCAATCACGCCAATTGAATTTTTTTTTGGAACATTTTTAATCATAGATTTATTTCAAAAAATCCAATTTTGAAACATAGCTGGTTTTGGGCTCACTGGACAAGAAGATATGGAAACCTGGATTTTTGGGTTTCAAAACCTTGTCCTATTATGGAAATTGTTATATAAGATAAGTAAGGGATATTAGTGTAATTAACTTAAAATACCTGTTGTATATATATATTCTCTTGTATTATACATTGATGAAATATACATATTATTTTATTCGCATGATATCAGAGCCTTAACCCTAACCCTAATCCCAATTGTCGTCGTCGTCCTTGCCACTGTCAATGGCTGCCACCCTTCAACCACGCTGCATCCACCATTGTCCGCACGACCTTCCTTCTCCGTTTGGGGCTTCTCCTCCATCGAAGGCCTTTGGTTGTTGGTTGAAACACGACCTTGCCTTGCCATTGATTTGCCTTCGCCGATCATTTCTCCCTTGCCATTGCCGTCGTTGAACAACCAGTCTGTCTGTCTATCTTCCGCTTGGTCAACCATGACTGTTAGCTACCCCCCCTTGCCATTGCTGTCGATCTTCGTGCCTAATGCCATCGCGGATTGCCGCTTTGCACACAACCTTCGGCCTTTCCACCACGTCCACAACTGTAACCATTCCCCACTTTTCAGGCACGCCAGTTATTACCACGGAGAAATTGAACGGACAAAATTATTCTGCTTGGTTAGCAGCGATTGAAATTTGGTTTCTTGGATTGACCTTGAGGATCATTTATCAAGGACCATTACATCTATTCTTGAGGGAAATCAACCTTTTTTGGAAAAAGGTGGATGCACAGTTACTAAGTTTGCTGTGGCAGACTATTGAGCTGACTTTGATGCCTATATTTCGACCTTTTTATGAGTGTAGTGCTCTATGAACTGTATACGAGTGACATCACTCATATTTATGATGTGATTGATGCTTTGTTCAGTCTATGACAGATTGCTTTCGATATGACCACTTATTTGGGTAAGCTCCAATCTTTCATTACAGATTTTAACAAGTTGATGCTCTTTGATACAAATATAAAGAAACCACAAGAGCAACATGATCAAATGTTTACTATTCTCTATCTTCATGGGATTCGACCGACGCTTGAATCAGTTAAGACACAGATTCTCGGAAGTGCCTCTCTACCTCCTTTGACAGAGGTATTTCCTAGGTTACTTAGAGCCTCTTCTATTACTTTTGATCATGACATGTCTATACCTGGCGATCACTCTGCCCTTACTACTATCCAGATTGATTCTCATCCTAGTCATGGAGGTAATTCAGGTGGATGTCGTGGTGGTTGGCATCCTTGGCCCTAGTGCTCCTATTGTAATCGTCTTGGTCACACTCAGCAAACTTGCTATCGCTTACATGGTCGCCCACCTCAAGCAGCTAGTACTTCTAACATTGTTGTTGGCGCTTCAGAGGGTTCGCTGTCTATCACACCCAATGATTCCTCACCAGTAACTATCTCTAAGGGGGCGTATGCTCAGTTTCGGGTAGCATAATAGGCCACTTCACCTATCACATCCGTTGCTCACATCGATAACCCTAGTACTTACTTTACTAAGTCCTCATTTTCTCTTGGCCCATGGATCTTCGACTCCGGTGCCACTAATCACATGTCTGGTAATTATTCTCTTTTATCCCATATTCAAACTTTGAAGTCTCTACCTCCTATTACATTGGCTAATAGCTCTCACGCCTCAGTCGCGGGTATCGTCATAGCATCACCCCTTTCTATTTTATCATTGTCATCTGTTTTACATTTGCCACAGTGTCCCTTTAATTTACTTTCTGTCAGTCATCTCACTCATAGTCTTAATTGCTCTATAACATTTTTGTTTGATTTTGTTCTTGTTTTGGATCTAATTATGTTCTATCAGTCAACTCACTCAGGTTTTTGGCCTTGATTATAGCGATACTTTTTCTCCTATTGCTAAGATCTCATTTGTTTGCCTTTTCTTGTCATTTGCTGCTATGTTTCATTGGCCTATTCATCATCTGGACATCAAGAATGCATTCTTTCATAGCGATTTACAGGAAGAGGTGTATATGGAGCAACGTTTTGGCTTTGTTGCTCGGGGGGAGTCTAGGTTAGTGTGTCGCCTTCGACAATCCTTATATGGCCTAGAATAGTCTCATTGAACTTGGTTTGGTCAATTCAATTTAGTTGTTCTTGAGTTTGGGTTAACTCGTAATGGAGCTGATCATTCTCTTTTTAATTGCTCTCAGTTTAGCCACCACATTCTTCTAGTGGTATATGTTGATGATATAGTACTTACAAGGGATAATAATGTTGGTATCACTAAATTGAAGGCACATCTTCACCAACAGTTTCAGACTAAGGATTTGGATCCCTTGAAATATTTTTTGGGTATTGAGGTAGCTCTGTCAAAGCAAGGCATCTGTATTTCTCAAAGAAACTATGCTTTGGATATGCTAGAGGAGATAGGGTTGCTAGGATGTAAGCCAACGGATACCCTTATGGATCCGAATATCAGTTTGTTATCGAGACAAGGGGAGCCTCTTTCTAACCCTGGGCGTTACCGTCGACTAGTTGAGAAACTTAATTATCTCACAATCACACGTCCTAATATTTCATTTGCTGTGAATGTGGTAAGTTAGTTTTTAGATTCACCTTGTGATAGTCACTGGGATGCAGTGATTTGTATTCTTTAGTATTTTAGGGTTGCCCTTGGTCGAGGTGTATTGTGTCAAAATCATGAACACAGTCAAATTGTGGGATATACGGATGCTGATTAGGTAGGATTGCCTAGTGACAGGTGATTCACATCTAGATATTGTGTATTTGTTGGTGGAAACCTAATCTCTTGGAAAATTAAGAAACAATTTGTTGTTGCCGGTTTTAGTGTAGAAGCTGGATATAGGGCAATGGTCGTAACAACATGTGAGTTAATGTGGCTAAAATAATTAATTAAGGAGTTAGGGGTTACTCGTATCAAGTCTATGCAATTTATTTGTGATAATTAGATTGCAATGCATATTGCTTCTAATCCTGTTTTTCTTAAGAGAACCAAGCATATTGAAATGAATTGCCATTTTGTTAGAGAAAAGATGCTCTCTGGGGATGTAGTTACAAAATATGTGGATTCCAATGTACAATTGGTTGATTTACTCACCAAATCACTTAAAGGTTCTCATATGAATTGCATTTGTACTAAACTGGACATGCTCAATATATGTGCTCTAGTTTGAGGGGGAGTGTTAAATAAAGTAAATAAAGGGTATTAGTGTAATTAACTTAATACTTGTTGTGTATATATATTCTCCTGTATTATACATTGGTGAAATATACTCATTATTTTATTCACAAAAAACAAATGAAATCTTGTCCTATTTTTACTAGTGTGTTAAAAAAACTAAAAACTTTGTTCAAAAAATGCATACCTTTGAAATGCTAACTTAAAAGCACATGTAATATATTATAAACCTTTAAAAAGATATTTTGAAGTATTTTAAAAACTTTTCATTTAAACTAAATTTACCATTTAAAAATATTCTTCTTAAAATTCAAGTTTCTGTCTTGTCAAAATCAAACACAAGAAGTTTCACTCATTAACCTTTGTTTAATTACCCTCGGTTACTCTCCCAAAGTTTTATAGAGTTCTTTGTTAGCTAGATTCCTCTATAATTTTCATTACTTGGAACATCATCTTTTTATAAATGGGCATAAAAGTGTTATTTCTTCACTTCAACATTTAAGGATCAACATATCCAACCTTAATACTAGATGGTGTCAACTACATGAATTTTAGCCGTTAATATATATATATATATTTTATCTATGGCCATATCTTTTGTAAGACCTTTATAACTCATATTAATCTTATATATATTGTACTGAACTGAATGCTACATGCCTCAACCCTATAAAACTAGTATAACATTTTCTTATGTTCCATTTTATTTAAAATACCGGACAATACCAGTGGCACAGACCGATATTGGGTGAAATTAGTTGGGGCAGTACCCAAAAATGGATCACTATTTGGTGTGTCGAGCATGCCATGCCTGGGAGCAGGCTAATCTTAGTTTAGCCTGCAACTGCAATCTTAAGGAAGCTAGGGGTGTTGTAGAGCCTGTTTGGTATTGCTGTGGTTCTGAAGCACAATTGTTTTCTTATTAGAAGTTTTAGAAAAATGGTATTTGGTTATGTACGACTTTGTTTTTTAAGCAAACAGGCTAAGCTGCTTAAAAGCTAAAGAGAAACCCTGCCTTAAATTAAAAGCAAAGCAACTTATAGTGAGATCCACAATCTTCAAAAGGTCATTTACTTTAATAATGATTCTTTCTTCACATTCATGTGAGTTTCCAAGATGACCCAATATTTTGCCATTTTACATATTTACAGCATAGTAATAAAATGTTTACCAACATTTATTACTTGCTTTTAATTTTAATAAGTACAAGACTGTGGAAGAGACTGAGGCAGATTTATGTAGAAGAGGTGATCAAGGCTGTATATAATATAACCTTTCTATTGTATTCGATTATTGAGATTCATTTTATTCTTTTCAATCAAATTGGACGAGGTTCTTCTTTCTTATTCTCTTTACTTTCTCTTTCAAAGCTTCTGTTTCATTATGTTTCAAAGACCACACTCAGTTACCAAACGCTATTTTTATCAATATTGTTTCACATCACAGTACAACACAACACAATACCAAATTGGCCTGTAGCCTGATCCCTAGCATATTAAACAATATATATTTTATTTTATTCTGTATAAGTTTTTATATATGTACACATTATTATGGTTTTGTAACTATGATTTGTAGATATTTCATTGTATATATCAAATGAATTATATATAAATATAGCATTCTTTGTAATTTTTCCCTGTAACTTTATGATTACAAAAATAAATACAAAAGAATAATTATTGTTAAGTTTAGATGGTGATGAAAAATTTAATATACAGACAAGGTAAGAGTTAGATTTTTCATTTTATACTTTTCTATACAAGTTCATTTTTTCATTTTAGGTTCATATATGTTATATCATTAGTTGTATAATTTGTTTCTCAATTATTATTAATTGTATAATTTTTCATTCTGTAATATATATGTTTATATAGAGGAATAGATATGTTAAATTTATTATTTGTATATTGTATGTTTTTTGACAATAGTAATTGTTTTATATACTTATTTCATGTCATTTTATATATGAAATCATATCTTAATTATATTTTTTTTCTAATATTGTTAATTTTTTAATGAGATAAAAGCTTGATATGTTGTTTTATGTTGTATATCCAAAATGTATCTTGGCACCATAACATAAAAATGACAAATTCGATTCCTTGTTTGGTATGGTGTTAATAGCTACATGTACCGTACCTAAAAGTCTCTTACCAAGTTTTTTTTGGTCTTCCTCTATCTCTTTGCTAAAGACTTCTTTCGTTTCGTCCACTAATCCACTTTTTTCACAGGAATCTATTGATTTTCTTCTCACATAACTAAAACATCTTAATTGTGTGTTATGTGTCATACCTTCAACAAGAGCCCACTCTAACCTTATTACGACTAATCTTATTTATAATTTTATCTATTATTGTATGACTACATAGTCATTGTAACATCCTTGTCTCTCGTCATTCTCATACTTAAGGATCATATTAAACAATTTTGTTAACTAAAATTGCTGTCTCCTCTCATGCATTTCTATCCATATATTGGGATATTATCAGATCCAATTACTTTACTATTATTCATCTTTTCCATTATTTTGTTTTTACATATACGTCTATAAACCTTATAATTCTTATCCTCTTTGAAGTTTCTAAGATGCTCCAACATCGCAGTAGTTTTTCACCTTCTGTGGGACAACTTTGAGGAAAACTCTATCCACTTTCCTTTGATTGCCCCTCATTTACTAGCAGCTTTTGATTTTCGTCTTTTATGCATTTCACTTAGCTCAAATATATTGTTTTCCTGTCTCTACTTTAGGTAACTTACATATATGTATCTTTTTTCCCATCTTGTGTCAAGTCAGTGGTACAAATTTTCATAAGATTTTTACTTTGCTTCACTAATTGCCTTTTTTCCCCATTACAGCATGTAGATTTTGCAGCAAGCTCTTTAGGTTTTGACTTTTTTAAATACCTCATCATTCCACAAACTGAGACTCTTTTAGATTTTAAGCTTTTCCTTTTGACTCTCTTAGAATTGTATTTATCATATTTCAAATATAATTAGCCATCTCGATCAACGTTTTGATACTCTCCTTCACATTCTAATCTCTTGTGCCACACATTTTTTACTTAATTTTTTTTTCACCTTTTAAATCCCACAATTTGATACTTGGGCTTCGTTTTATATCATTCTTCCTCCATTTTCTGATATGGACATCAAGGATCATAAGACTGTTGAGTGGTTAGACATTCTCTCGGTACAACCTTACAATCCTTGCAACATAAATTATCCTTTTGTTATAAGATAATAGTATATATGGGTAGTTGATAAGCTATTTTTCAATGTGACCAAATGTTCATCCCACTTCTTGAACATAGTATTAGTTATGATGAGCTTTGTCGTTTCTTTCTCCAAATCCATAATCTCCATGTACATCTCTATACCCATTCATTTCTCTGCCCACCACGACTAGTATTACCGTTAAGGTGCTTTCTTTGTTTTATATTTCTCATCAAATATATATATATATATATATAATGCATTGGTGCAACAGCAACATTGCCCTATTGTAACCTGCAGGTCACAGGTTCAACTCAGGAAACAACTTCTTTGCCAAGGGTAGGGATTTATATGTGTGTGGTATGTTCTGAGGAGGTGGACCTAAAACAGGCTTATTCCTCTAGGAAGGGGCTTGCTTTGAAGAAGGGAGATTGCCTACATACCTAACATATTGAGATTTGGACACAAATTTGTAGGTCTGGACGGAAGTATAAAGCACAGTCGAGTTTCTATGCCCCCTAGAACTAGTTCTCTCCCAGTGTCATCATTAAGACGTCCCTTGAACCTACTCACATTAGGCATCATTGAGATTACCACATCTTCAGCTCATCAAATTGGACCACATATTCTTTCACAGGCCTGTTACCTTGCCCAGAGTTGTTCCATTGGTCCAATAAGTTAGATTTCTAAGATGGGGGTAGGAACTTCTCTTGCAATTCTACCTTCATCACTTCCTAGTCTACTACTAGAGCTTGATGTTTCCTTGCTAAGAGGGTTTGGATGCCTTCCTGATAGAGTCCAGCATTCCCAGTCAATTTTAAGGGTATGAATCTAATCTTCCCATGTTCGGAAAAATTTAAGCAGTAAAAGAAGCGGTTCATGTCGTTAATCCATTGGATAAAAATTGTCCAGATTCACAAGCCTCGAGGACAAGTTTTTCCTATCCAGGGAGAATGATAAGGATAGGAATTTATTTATCTTGTTTTGATTTCTCCTTGTTATTTAGATGATAGAATTATATTATATTTGATTTAGGGATTAGATAGAGTTACATTTGATTTCATATTTTTAGATTGTTATCTTTTAGGTAGGGTTATCTTTTCATTGCCTATAAATAGGCAACAGAATGTACTAAGGAAATCCAGCTCGACTGATTCATAATAATATGATTTCCCTCTTTGAATTTCTCTTCTCTTCTTCTCCAGCTTCTTCTTCTTCTTTCTTCTAAACCTTCTTCTTTCTTTCTAAAGTTTCTTCCATTTATTTGGTCTCCCACATCTGCTTTTTCTTCTTTCTTCTACAGCTTCTTCTTCTTCCTCTCTCAATCTTTTGTCCATCATAATATTCTCATCTTAGTTATGGTTATATTTTGTACATATTGGGGTTTTACTTTTACAACCCAACATTTCATGCTATGCAAGAGAATCTGTCTTAGAACTGTTTTATAAAACTTTCTTTTTAGCTTTCAAGGCTTACAATCATGTAGAACACTGAAAAAGCATCCAATTTTAATCATATGCCTTAATTTGTTGGTAACATCCTCAATAATATCTCCATCTTTTTGGATATATCTTTGAACTGTTCTTTTTTTGGGAGGACTTGGTCTTCAAGTCCACTTTATCATCATGCATACTTCAATTTTTTGTAAACTTATATTCTATATATTTGGCTTTCAATCCCATAGAATTTAAGGCATCCCTTCATACTTTGAGCTTAGTATTCTTTGCCTTATTTGGTTTCATCTATCAAAACAATATCATATATGAAAATAACATATACCAAGGCACTTCTTTTTGGATGTGCTTATTATTACAAGAGCAGGAGAGAAGTACTTAGTGCATATCCTTAGTGTAGTCCAATTGTAATTAGAAAAGTCTCATTATCTTTTTCACATGCATTAAGATGGATGTGCGGCCATACAAGAAAAGATAAAATTAGAAAGAAGTTATTCGTAATGAGATAGGAGTAGTGTCAATAGAGGAGAAGATGAGAGAGACTAGACTAAGATAGTTTGGTCATGTGAGAAGGAGATCAAGAGACGCTCCTGTGAGTAGAGTTGATGAAATGGAACAATTAATCAAAAAAAGAGGTAGAGACAGACCTAAAAAGACTTTGAGGGAGACATTAAAGTTTGATATGAAGTGTATGGATCTCAATGAAGATATGACAAAAGATAGAAATACATGGAAGTTTAGAATTCATGTAGCCGACCCCACATAGTGGGATAAAGGCTGGATATGTTGTTGTTGTTGTTGTTTGTTGACTGAAATATATTATTCTTTTTCTTGCTTGTCAATTTACATGCATCTCTTTTTCCTTCTTTTGTCAAGTCAACCGTACAATTTTCTCGTAAGTTTTTGGCATTGCTTCACTAATGACTTTCTTTGCTTCATCATCCTTCTCCATTTTGATATAGAAGTTGAGAATAATAAATCTATGTTGGGTGGTTTGGCTCTCTTCAATATTACTTTTACATTCCAAGACAAGCGATGTTTTTGCCTCATAAGAAAAAGTCTATTTGGCTACTCAATAAGCCACTTTCAAATGCAAATGTTTACCCTATTTCTTGAAAATGGTATTTTAGCTATGATGGGACATATTCCATGAAAAATCTAAAATAGCTTTTTTCCTGTTTATTTCTTTCTACAGAGTCATGATGTCCTTGTACACGTTTCTCTTCTACCAACATGAAGTCACTTCTTATAATGTTCTTCAATATTACAGGTATTCCTTGAAACATTTTTATTATCTTTTAAAATCTATTTTGCCTTCATCTCTTATCCAAATCCAACTTGTTGTATATAAGCACTAACAGTGTTCATTCTCTTCCCCTCAAACAACCTTTACCGTGGTAATCTTATCTCCCAATCACTTTACATCTACTACCTCATCCTTGAATAAAGTCTTGTCTATGATAAATCCTCACTCTATTTTTGTACAGTTCTTCACTGATTATTAAAGTTTATATTCTGGCTCAGCCAAAATTTTAAACCCATTTCATCTCTTACAAAAAAAATATATATTTTTCCCTAATTGTCACATTCACCATCTCAATAGATCTCTTTGTTAAGGTTCCAATGTTCCATGGTTCAATCTTCTGCTTCTAGTCTTGGACTAACTTCTTTACTCACTTCTGTTTGTGAATATGCAGGAACTCTTGCATATTTCATCTGCAACCCATTGCCAATGCAGTAACCTTAACCCATTTTTCACTGTACTCAGGCAATACGGGGTGTCACTAGGCTTTCTCCTAATTAATCCCTTGCACTAGCACGTAATGCCTCAAATATGTGCTTCTGCGTACTTCACATTCTACTTAATTTACATTCTGCAACATTAGGACACTATTGAATTCTTTTCAGTCTTGGACCTTTTTTGTTGACATTGCGTGGTTTGCAGTCTAGAGCTATAACCTTAAATGCTGATGGTTCAAACTTTAGGACTGACCTTCTGTGGGTTGAAAAGTGGTATACCAATAGCTTTCTTTCAGGGACACTCTGAATCAGCACAACCCAGATCAGATTTCCATCCTTTTGGCTGTTCTGTGACATGTATTTTGATTGCAAGCATCCTTATCACAAATCCTCTTGTAACTCTATTAGAAGTTGTGCAGAGCCAGGTCACTGAACGAAGTAATAAACCCCCTAAATGATGCTTGGTGGGCGAATTTGCTAATGCACAACTGAACTTTCTGTGTCCCAGCACTTGTAATATCTCTCCAAGGATGCTCAGAAACATTTCTTGCTTGATTAGTTGTGTCTGGTTACCTGACCCTTCTTTCCAATAGTGCACATTTCAATCTCAATCAAAGTAAACACTAACAACCTAAAGAAATATTTACTTGTTTGAGAATGTATGTCTTGAAGTTTGTATCAAATTTGTAGCTGGAAAGGAGTACTGTTCTTATTATAAATGTTTGAACTAACACGTGGCTGATCTCTGAACTCCTTGTGTTGCTCTGGATCAGGTCAAGGTGTAAACATTGCCAGAAGTGCCATCGAGGGGCCCATAATTGGTGGCCCTTTCACTTTGATAGATACAGAGGGTCGGTTAGTCACTGAACGCAACCTTATGGGAAACTGGGTTCTTCTCTACTTTGGTTACACTTCATCTCCGGACGTTGGGCCCGCAGAAGTTGAAAAAATGGCCAAAGTAATTGACAGATTAGGTTTAGCTCTTTCTTTTTCTATTTTTCCAATTGTCTTTTTCTTCATTAAATAAATTTTATATTGAACTCTCTCCTATTACAATGATTGATTTCTTGTGTTTTAACTGGAACAAGAATCAAAACAGAACCTCAAGGTCCTACCTGTATTTGTTACAATTGATCCTCAGCGTGATACTCCACCGCAACTACGTGCTTATCTAAGAGGTCAGTTTTGTTAACGTTGTGTTCTGTTAGTCTTTCTCTTCAACGAGTCCCTCTCCTATTCCATTACAGTTCAACCATGTCAATTATAAAATGTTTGCAAAACATATTATCTTTGCCGTGCATGGAATGCAGAGTTCGACTCCAGAATAATTGGACTAACCGGACCTGTTGCTGCCATTAGACAGATGGCCCAGGAGTACCGGGTGTACTTCAAGAAGGTTGAAGAAGAAGGGGACGATTATCTAGTGGAATCTTCGCATAACATGTATGATCCATGGCCTGTTGACATTTGCTTTTGTTGTTCAAGATCAATTGCATTCAGCTTTAGTTTTGAACCAAAACTATTGAACAGGTATCTGGTGAACCCGAACATGGAGGCTGTGAGATGCTTTGGAGTCGAATACAGTGCAGACGACCTGTCGGAGGCCATACTCAAGGAGCAGAAGAAAGGGTGAATTCAATAGGCCACAAGATCTGAGTCTGAGACATTTGAGTCGACATTTTTATTTTGCCAACTCATCAATCTGCTCAAAATTTCATGAGTGTTTCTTCAGGGCGAATTCAAACGTTATTGTTCACCATTTGGTGTTGGATTTTTTAGATTTGGAGCAGAATAGATTTTGCAATTGAAGAAATAAAACCCCTCTTCATGTTCTTGGTCTGCTTCTGTTCATATTCATCTTAGCTTACTAATGAGATCAGTAGACGTTCCTTCACAGGTTCTCACGTTGTTTATATACCTTTGTCTATTGTGACTGGGAAGAAGATGATATATGGTTGAATCGTGAAAGATGGCCCTTTTGGTGAAAATAAAGGGAAATGTTAAAAGTACTTTTTGGACATTGAAGATGTCGACTTTAGGACCAAATCGTCATATCCTATAGTTGTACATATGATGAAAGAGAATGATTGAGACGAAGAATAAAAGAATAGAGAGGGGTCAAATCCATTGATTTCTCCAATGGACATAACAGCTGGCATTAACAGAAGAAGTGGGTGCTCGGACACAAACTGCTACGTGAGCCCCTCTCCAACTCCTCTCTTCGCCTTCTCTCTGTATTTGGCTGTAAAAGGAAGGAAAAGGAAAAAGAAAAAGAAAAAGACAATTTGTAAATAGAAAATTCAACAGCTTCTTTCAAATTGTTTTCTAAAATTTGATGGATTCTGCTTTCTTCCAGGACCGGGTCTCTTGGCTTTAGTTTACCAAAATTAAAGACAAAAAATGGAGGAGAAAATATTTGAAACAAACGTCTTCTTTACTCTTTCTTTCTTTCTTTCTTTTTTTATTATGTGTCTTAATCATTGTTCTCTTTTCCGAAAATTTTCCTTTGCACGTCGGATCCTTCTTCTCACTCATTCAAATCAATTGCAATCTCACTAACCGAACAGAAGACACAAAATTTAATGAGAGATTGTTTCTTGGCAGTCATTGCTGCAAGATCAGGAGAGAAACCCTGATCCATCCGGGGGTCTACCAGTAGCAATCTCTCCCTATTTCTCCCTTCTTTTTCTTTTTCCTCTCTTGTGGGATATGGGACTTCTTGAATTTTGATTTCATGTCGTTGCACTTTCTTTGTCTTTATTTTCTTTCCGGCCCGAGACTTTCCAGGAAAATTCCCATGCACCGTATTTGACATTCATCCCCCCACATATACCCTTCTTCCCCAAGCTTTCATTCTATCTTTTCCACTATAAATCCGAAACGATTGGGCCAAACGGCCTAGGAAAATTTTAAATTAATTTCGCAAAATGGATGAGTCGCCGGAGAAAAGATCTGGTTGTGGCCTGTTAAGTGCAGTCCGCCGGAATATATGGCCCAGAAGGACCACTTCTACGGGCTCGCTTCATATTTCCAATGCCGACAACCTCGCCAGATTGCCGAGCACGCCCAACTCGAAGAGGCGGCGAGGCGGCTCCGACGATATCTCCTATCTCGACTCGTCGAGCGTTTCATCGGAGCCGTCGTCGCAGAAGCAGGTCGACAGAATCATTGCCAGGCCTGGACCGAACCACGGCAAGCCGCCTTCGCATTATCAAAATCATCAACAGCCCGTGCAGAATCACAACCAAGGAAGAAGAGCTACGGATGGCACGAATATGGCAAAAACCGGGCCGAACCAGGGTCATGGCCAAGGGATGAAAATTCCACAGGGCACCACCATCTCCGGCGAGCTTGAGAGCATGATAATCGATCACCAGAGGTCTAAGGGAGCCAGTTCCCTGGTCCGAGCTTCCTCCGGCAACGTCATGCTATGTGGCCATTTGGGTAACTTGAGGCAACCGGGCGCGGGCACCGGCGTTGGCGTTGGGAATTCGACTGCAAACAGAGCTCCAAAAGAGGAGCCCTCCGTGCCAAATGGCAGGTTATTGACATATGAACATTCTGTAAATATTTCGCAAATCATATGAATGTTTTCTATGAATACTGCTTCATTGTTTTAGGCCATATTCATGGCATTGTGCAGTTTCACATTAATTAATTATCAGAGAAATAACATCGCAACAGTTTTATTTGAACAGGTACCCGAATTCTGTGATGGGGAACATAGTGAAGAAACAGAATGAAGAGGCCGATAAGTCGACTTCCCTGTGCCGAGCTCTCTCGACCAGGATGGATCCCGAGGAGCTGAAGATTCTGGGCAATGAAGATTACAAGAACGGAAGGTTTGCAGAAGCCCTAGCTTTGTATGATGCAGCCATCTCCATCGACCCGAATAAGGCTTCATACCGGAGTAACAAAAGCGCGGCGCTGACCGCTCTCGGGAGGCTTCTTGAGGCCGTTTTGGAGTGCAGAGAAGCCATTCGGATTGAACCAAATTATCAAAGAGCTCATAATCGTTTGGCAACACTATATCTCAGGTTTAACAAAAATTATTGATGCATGTTACATATTTCTTTCATTACTTTGATTATCGTTACATATATGTTTAAAAAATCAATGCTTTTGCAGATTAGGAGAAGCAGAAAAGGCCATTTATCATTTCAAACATGCTGGGGTTGAAAGTGATCCTGATGTAGTGACTAAAGCCAAAACTCTTCAGCTGCATCTGAACAAATGTACAGAGGCCAAGAAACAGCGAGACTGGAACGCATTGCTGAAAGAATGTGGGCTGGCTATATCGGCCGGTGCTGATTCTGCACCGCAGGTTGGACGTCGAGTTAATTAATTAATGTACTTTCGATGTGTTTATGTTGTTGAGATTTATTTGGAGTTTTTGTTTGGTGGTTGTTGAGAAAGATTTTCGCTCTCCAAGCCGAGGCGTTGCTGAAGCTCCACAGGCACCAAGATGCCGATGAAGCAATGGCAAAGGGGCCGAATTTCGACGTCGATGATTGCACTAAATTCTTTGGCCCCATCGGCAACGCTGGTATATTACTGATACGGGCTCAGGTCGACATGGTCGCCGGCAGGTGAACTTTCTAGACATTGAACTGCTTCAATGCTTTTACTTTGCGTGCCGCAAGGATCATTAACATACATGTTAAGGTTTCCATTTTCATAATGATATATATATATATATATATAATATTATAGGTTGCCTCTCGTTATTGTTTAACGTAAAATAACCTATCAAAGGTGTCCTCTTTTATTTATTTATTTTTTTATCTTTCTGCTGGGTACCTAGATGTCTTCAGTTTTGGGAATGTCAAGATATAAGCACTAAATGGACGTATTCTTTCTGGATAAATGGGAACTAATAAATAAAGAAAACCGTTTTGCATGATAAAATTACATTCTTTGGTACATTTTCTAAGTAAAAAAGATGCATTTTACAAAATTGACAGAAGAAAAGTTATTGGTAATCAATCATTATGCAATTTATCTTCACTGAGTATAATAATGGCGACGTCTACCAAATCTTGTCTCCTAATTTAAAGGGAATATAGTCAACCTAAGACTTGCACACCTTGTAACAAAAATAAAAATAAAATAAAAACAGAAAAGGGTAATTGAATTAACGCGTGATGCACTTGCCCAAAACAGCTCAAAAGGAAGAACATAAGGGAGTAGAAGGATGCCGACTACCAGAGTTGGTAAACTTTGAGCTGAATACCATTGTTTATAAATTAAGGGAACAGGGAGGAAATGAAAGAAATCAATTTTGTGTTCATTAAAAAACCCACGTGCATGAATCATCAAAATAATATCTTGATAGATTCAAACACAATAGTAATAATATTGTCCAGAACTTAAAAGAAGATATAGAACAGTGTGGTTCTAAATATATGTTTCAAATGATGAGCAATATAAATACACACACACACACACACACACACACATATATATATATATATATTAAAGAGCAAAATAAACATGAAAATACGCGTTCTTAGATGTAATAAAGGTATTCAATTTCATTTTTACTTTCCTTTTCGTTGAAGAAATTAGGGTAGTTTCAGACTGAAGTTCGTGAGGCAATTGAAGTTTTTCACGATCTGCGCATGTGATATATTTTACAGATTCGAGGACGCAGTAGTGGCGGCTCAACGGGCGGCTCGGCTGGACGGCAACAGCAAGGAGGCGAGCCTGGTGGTGAGGAGGACGCGGGCGGTGGCGACGGCTCGATCGAACGGCAACGAGCTCTTCAGGGCACAGAGATACTCGGAGGCATGCGTAGCGTATGGAGAGGGGCTGGACCATGATCCCTTCAACCCCATCTTGCTCTGCAACCGAGCCGCTTGCCGCTCCAAACTCACCCAGTTCGAGAGAGCCATTGAAGACTGCAACTCCGCCCTTAGTGTCCGCCCCGCCTACAGGAAAGCCAGATTAAGACGAGCTGATTGCTACGCCCAGGTGACTCACTCACCAATTAATCTTAATTATGGGATATCAAATGCTCTTTCCTTCAAAGAAATCGTCATTAACATAAATAAACAAATTTTGAAAAGAGGAAGATGTCTATTATTGGATTTTTTTGTTGTTGTTTTCAAGGCTTTTTTTTTTGTGTTAGATTAAGTTTAGTGAACATACATTAATATTAGAACCTCAATAAAAATAATTAATTAGATTATCAAGGGCGCAACTATCTTGTATGAGCTTTGCTTAATCTACAATATAATGATATTAATGGGATCACCCAATAATAAATTTATAGCTTATAAAGAGTAAAAAGTGTACCTATCTATATATATATTTGTAGTACTCCATCACTTGATGGTTCTCTTTAATGGGCTTTGACACACGCTAATCATCCAGCTACATTTGAAACAAATGGTGTGAGAGATTTAAAATGTATACTTCTTTATCAAATAACTTAATCCATGTCTCATTTGAACTATCTTTTATCATTTATAATATAGAAACAGTTAATGATAGCAAAATTATGCTCGAAATTTTGTTTTCATGGCATTAATCTCATCATCAATGTAATATATAATTTGTGTGGATTGAAATGTTTACGAATGCAGTTGGGAAAATGGGAAGCGTGCATACAAGATTACGAGGTGATGATTAGGGAGACGCCCGAAGACGAGGAGGTGGGCAGGAACTTGAAGGATGCTCGGGAACAGCTCAAGAAACAGCGTGGCCAAGACCAATTTGGTGCTGTAAATTAAAAGCCAAAAAAAAAAAAAGAAAAACACATAAGCTCGCCAAGGAATATCATACATATGGTTGTTTAATTCCATCTTTGCCGGCAGAGCCCTATATATGTTTGTAACGGTGAGTACACACAAGACAGGATTGAAGGGGGTCAATGGATTAAGTTTTAAGAGTGTGGGTTCATTGCTTGAAATGTATGCGTTAAAGTGTGGATGTAATTAACCTAGGTTTTTGAGATATATAATTATCTATATATATATATATAGATATCTATAATACACGTATATGTTTATTTAGTCGATGGGCTTTGTTCGTTTTATGTTGTTACCCTCCACACCCATCATCTGTTTATTTGTTCCCTATCTGTTCATTTTATGATGTTACTCTTCAGTCTATTCTGTTTATTTACTCTCTCCCCGTCACCACATACGAATATGATGTTTTTATGTGGAAGTATTTGGAGAAGATTATATAAAGTTCTGTAAGGTCATTGTTAATCTCCTTTTAAATGTTTTTTATCTAACTAAAAATACGATCCACATAATAAAAATACTATTGATCTAACAAACTGATCAAGATTGAAACTTTTAATTGGCCTAGGATCCTAAAGAATTTGACAAACTGGTCAAATCTTAATAAATTTGAGATAAATTTCTTCTCCTAAATCTTAGAAAGATAATAGGGTAATCCCCATTTTTTCAATATCTAGTGTCAAATGGATATGGGTAGAACCTATGTTGCATGGAAACACTTCATATGAGCCATTTTCTCGTTTCAGAAACGTTTTCGAAACGTTTCCTATTCCTGTTTTGGACCTTATTTATGTATATTTTTTTAGAAGAATGTCCGTTTCTACGTTTCGTTTTTTATCAGAAGCATTTCCTATTTCCATTTCTGTGCAACATAGTGTAGAACTCACTCCTAAAATCTAATTCAAAGGAGGAAGGTGCCCAAACCATCAACTTCAACACCTTCCCTCGCCTAGTGTGCAAATATATATAGGCAGGGTCTAAACCCAACACTACAAACAAAAGCCTGCTCTGATACCATGTTCAAATCACATATATAAACAACATATAACAACCCAATAATTTAGTGATGTGAGACAAATGCAACTTCAACATTTTGGACAATTATTCTAAATGTTAACGAGTAGACCTAATTTTAAATGAATGATTATCTTTCTACATAATTATAAACAAAGGAGGATATTCCCAATGGTAAGCATTTATTTTTAGTATTAATCTTTCACTATCTCTAACACTCTAATATCCTCTGATCTTTTGCCTGTCTAACTTATGGATTAGCGTCATTTTCTTAGCTAACCTTGAGACAATCTCACTTCTTCTCTTTTACAATTTCCCCATTCTTGGATTCAAGTCAAGCTACATTTTTTTCCATTAAGTACTTCTTCTTCTATAAATATATTGGTGGTTGAGTTTTCATATCAGATCATATTTTAATTTTTATAATATATTAATTGTGAGCATCATAGTAAGAATAGAATGAGAATTTTATCCATTTAACACAATTTTAGTTAGCCAACTCAACTACTTTTTCGTTTCAAAATTGAGAGGTAAAGTGAATATTTTATAAATCATTGATGGATAAAAATACTTATTAGTGCACATTTAACGTGCCAAAATATGTAGGTAGCTTGAAGGGAATAAACCGTTTGATAATATTACAACAAAAACAACAATTAGTGATGAATTTAGAAATAAAAAATTTTACGTCTTAATTTATAGACTAATTTAACAACAAAAATCAAATGTAAGAGTTATTTCTATTTATGACCTATAAAAATTAGTTAAGATTAATTAATTAAGAAATATTATTTTTCAAATATATATTATTTATTAAGATATAATAATTGTTTCATTATGAAATATTGTAAATAATAATATTTCTTATATATGATATACAATATATTGATACTATATATTATATATGTCAATATCATCTATTAGTAAGTTAAATACTAATATAAATTTACGTATAGATATTACATAATATAACATTATTAATACGTAACTATATTAACAATCTATTTCTCATTGATGGCCTCTATCTCTTTAATTTATATAAAAAAAAAAAAGCATTAATCACTCTTTATATATAAAAGAATGATTGCAAATTAAATACATAAAATGCCAAGTTTTTTTTTAACCATGATTTGAATTGTCGGCAAAAAGTCCACTTAATTAAACACATTCTTTTTTTTGTTCTTAACAAACAATTAAAAACATTGTAAAAATGAAACTATTTTTTAATTTTATTTTTGAAATTAAAAACTACATTAAACTCAAAAAAAAAAAAAAACACAATTTCTGGTTTTTTAAATAATAATAATAATTGAATTGGTGGGTCATGCCCAATTTGAATGAAAGACTAGATCCAGATCTATATGGATCTAGGCAAATATAAAAATAAAAGAAATAAGGGATTAGGGTTTCAGATCAAACCCCCTCTCCCCCGGCGCAACGCTCTCTCCTCCTTTCTACAGTATTGTCCGTCAGTGTTGAGTGCGAATGTCGGCCAGCACCCCACCACCATAAACCACCAACCACTGTCATTACCATCAGTGACCACGACCCTTCTTTTACCAATAGCCAATGCTGTTTGATGGTAACAGGTAACCTAAAAGTTAATTTTTTGATGTACGTCAATTAGACTAGCAGATCACTTTAAAATGATTATATTCACAAATCTGTCCCAATTTATTTGTAAAAATGATTATATTCTCAAATTTTGCACCAGTTTGTTTGGAAACAAGACAATAAGGATGATGAGACTGTGACTGAATGGTTTCCTTTGTGTTTTATTTGTTCTCTCGACGGTGTCTCTGTGCTTTGATAAATGATCTTTGATGTTTTCTTTTGGTAGATATATACACGTACTCAATCAAAGAGGGATGCGTAATGAGCCTAACACAAACATAGAGTATGTATGTTCTTTGTATTATATCTATAGATGTTGCACAAGCGCTAGATGTCACTTAATGGTTTTCTGGATTCTTCATTTATTTTCAGTACTGGACTTTGTCTTGAAGATGAAAATTTCTCACGCTTAGCATATGCATGCATGTTATTGCATGTTGTTCTTTGGGTCATTGTTTGGAATGAGGATTTTTTGTTCTTGAAGAATACGTCTTGAATTATGTTGTTTATGATTTGATAGAATATAAAGTATTTATCCTCATAAAATTTATTTTTAGTTAAAACTACTCTTAATTAATGTTTAAAATTAGCAAAATTACATACTTTTATCAATCATACCTAATTCTTGTTTTATATCTTTAAAAACTGCTAGTCAATACAGTTCAGAAACCAAGATAACGAACCTTAGATCTCCCATCAATTACCATCCACGACCACATTTCAAACTCTAATTAACCAGTGGGACCATGACAAAATTGACACTTTCACTCCTAAGCCCAATTAAGCCATCAACAAACTGCCATTTCCTATATATGGTTTGGGGGTTGATGACCATTTTCCAACCAACTTAAGACACTTTCACGCATGGGATGGTATCTGGTCATCTAAACTCCACAATAGGTCAAAACTTCTATTATGGCGAGCAGTGGCAAATATCATCCCCACGAGAGAGGAATTGGCTAGGTGCATCACTATTGATGACCAAAGCTGCTTTCTTTGTCACGCAATGGAGGAGTCCATACTTGATCTTTTCGTGTACTGTGCCGTGGCGAGAGGCCCTTGGTTTGAGACATGGTAGATCCGTACTGACAAATAGGTTCTCTCAGAGTAAATTTCTCTCTATAGCTTCACAGACTTTTGAGGAATTAATGTCGTTCGTGATAAGAGAGGAGAGGCTATATCGTATTTCTCTTCATTCATGTTCGCCTCCTCCTGATATAATTGTGATTCAAAATTTAAATTTGTATATAATTAGAATTTTTAATTTGATCGTGATTAAGTTTTTGAATTTAATTGTAATTAGGATGTTATTAAATTGAATTTTAAGTGACATTTATCTTATCTAGAAGAATATCCTCATGAATTATTTTTTAATCATGATATAATTTTTTGTGTATATCCATAAATTATTTTAAGTTTATAAAAAAGTGGTCAATGTCTTAGAATTAAATGTAGCAATATCAATTTTGTAGTAGCAATATCTAATAGTGATATTTTGTTCTTTATGCTTGTGATTTTTCTCAATTTGAGTTTTTAGCGTTAAATTTCTATGTTCGTATGTGATTGATTGTTTGATTGTGGTTTATTTTCGATCCAAATTCGTAACAAACTAGTATCAAAGTCGTTGAATCAAACTATTAATGTTTTACAGATCTTAGCCTTTTGATCTACATATCTTTAATCATCTTTCAACCAGAACATAGGTTGTCCAACTACCGTCACTAGCTATCGTCGCCGTCGATTTCTGTTTTTAGAGCAGCCATTATAGATCGTCCATTGGCCTTCCCCTCTCATTAGTCTTCGCCATCGCAGCCACCGTAGATTGACGCCGCCGCTGTTCGACTCCTTACTTGACTGGCATCATCGATCCTCACTAACACTCACAATCGACCATCTCCACCATCGTCGACCTTTGGACATCCTTCGTCATTGTCTCGTTATCGACGTTAGTGCCTTCATCGTCATCAATTCGCCTTGGATTTCTTCGGGAGTCTAATCTTTTTCTTTGACTGACTGTCTTTGCTCCGCCATCATTGGCAGACAACCCTTCTCTCTCGTCATTGTTGCTTCTAGCCACCATACCTACCACTGTTGACACTAAATGCCTCACCTTGCCGTTGATCAATGACTTGCTCCACTATTGATCCTACATTTGTCCACCATTGAAAAAGCTTCAGCATTTCCAATACATCTCCCCTGCTATTGTCGTGATGGTCCTACAACTTTTGTTATTACTGACGTTTCACCTCTTACCATTTGTGCCGATCGTCACTGCCAAGCTGCTGCCACCACCGCTAGGTACTTCCGCCATTGTTGGCTATTTCAAGCAACCCAAATCCTTACCTAGATCTGGATCTGGTTTGACCCAACTCATTAACCCACTTCAGATCTAGTGTTTTGGTCTATTTTCTATTGGGCTTTTATTCATCAATCATTTGATATTATTTGAGGTTATTTAAAGGTTACCTTAAAGTATGATATTCCATTATTGGATCAGAATATTAGATTTTTTCCATAGCAGGTTAAGATACGTGCAATTTTGGACCGATGGATTTCGATGAAAGTGAATTTATATTAACGAATGTTGATTCATTAAGGTCAGTAAAGATATATTGGGAATGATCTTGTTGCTTATACTTTAAGTGTGTCTAAAGATATTCCCTATAGTAAACTTTGTGTAGATTTCATTGGTATTCCCTATGGTGTGGATTTAGTTAGTATTCGTCAAGAAGATTAACTTTTTGTAATTTTGTTGGAAAAAAGAATTATGAATAATTCTATATTTGAATTTCGTGTCAAGTTGGAGTTTGTTATAATTATGACCCGGAATTCAAATTTATCTATGATTGGGATTCCTAATTTGATCGTGGTTAAAATTTTGAATTTGACTATGATTAGAATGTTGTCAAATTCAATTTTAAGTGGAATTGATCTTATCTGGGAATATTCTCACGAATCATCTTCTAATGAGATTATGATTTTCTATATACATTCATAAATGATTTTGGGTCTATAAATACATGTTCAATGCTCTGGAATTAGGTGCAACAATATCACTTTTGTAATATTACTAATATCCGATAGTGATTTTTTGTTCTTTCTGTTCATGATTTTTCTTGATTTGAATTTTTCACATTAAATTTCTGTGTTTGTTTGTGTGGTTTATGATTTGTTTTTTATCCAATTCGTAACACCAGCTTGATCAAGCCAAATGGTTGAGGCTTTTGATCCAATTTCATAACACCAGTTTGATTAAGCCAAATGGCTGAGGCTTTTTCTCTCCAGCAAACTTATCTCCTGCTAGAGGAAAGTCATTGTGCATGTCTCTTTTGACTCTGATGCCAAACAAATCATTGATGCAATCTCAAAGGACTTTAGAATAGCCCACCAGTCAATTAAGACATATGTTCCTGACTTCCAACTGTTCAAGCATTTAAATCCTGGTTGGGAGTTCCTCAATTTCTCCAGATTCAACAATCAAATAGCTCACGCTGCATGGTGCAGGCAATTAAACTTTTAACAATTAGGTCCCTCTCTATTCCCCTCATAGCAATGCTATTTGTACAGAAAAGGCTTTACGAGTGGTTTTATAGGAGATAGAAAGTGCTATCTCTTTTCTCTCCCCTTTCCTTCCAACAACCGCTTCTTGTCGCTGCATTTTTTCCTTTGAGCAGTGAGGCGGCGAGAGACGGTTGCTGGAGAAGAAGGGAAGAGAGATTAGAGGTTTACACAAGAGCAACATAGTCATTCAAAAGCCCACCTATAAAGCCTTCCCTGTACAAATAGCATTACCCATTCCCCTCAACAATGCCCTCATTCTTCTGGACATTGAAATAAGTGTATTCCCTGCCTTCAAAAAGGAAATCGATGATGGTGTTATACTTGAAATCATCAAATGCCCTCATGTTTTGGGCAAGTACATCAAAGAAAATCGGCACTAAAGAGACCAGCCACCACATACAGGGGGCCCCGGAGTATTTGTTAGACAATTGGCATTTTAATTTCAGCATATTGCTTTATTGTTTTATTGTTTTTTTATCAGTTCTTTTTGTTTATGTTCCCTTCATTTTCTCTTTTGACCTTGTCAAAGTTTAGTTGCTATTTTTTCTAAAGTTAGTGGCTACGTATGGCTTAGATAATGGTAGCATTTTCTCAACAGTTTTACCCACTATATTTAGTGGCAAGTCTTTAGGGAAGTTTGTTATTTTCCTTATATATAAAGACTGCAATCAATGAAAGAAAAGTATGATAGTATTTTTTCAATCACTTTGTGTCCTTGTTTTTTCAATTACTGCTACTCTATTTTTTCAACAGTGGTATCAGAGCTACAATTGATCTTATAGGACCAAAAGACCAATTTCAACCCAAAATACAGATGGCATCTAGCAACCTAGTTTTAAACCCTCATATCATCCTCATTGATGAAAACTACCACATTTGGTCAGTGAAGATGCAAGCTTATCTTGAAGCATATGACCTCTAGGAAACTGTGATTCCTCTACCAACAAATCCTACCATGGCTCAAATCAAATTCAATAGTGAAGAAAAGGTAAAGAAATTCAAGGCCAAGTCACTCATTTAGAACTCAGTGGAAAATTGTGTTTTCTATAGGATTATAGCGTGTGATTCTGCTAAAGTGGCTTGGGATAGGTTGAAATAAAAATACCAAGGCGGTGATAGAACAAAGCAAATACAGGTGTTGAACCTGAAAAGAGAATTTGAGTCTCTGAATATGCAAGAGGATGAAACAATTGGTAAGTATGCTGATCGAATCTCCTTTATTATTAATCACATCAGATTACTTGGTGAGGAATTTGCAGAAAAAAAGATTGTGGAGAAAGTGCTTGTAACCCTTCCTGAGGGGTTCGAATCAAAGATCTCCTTCCTTAAAGAATCCAAGGTCTTAAGCAAGATCTCATTAGGTGAACTAATGAGTGCTCTTCAAGCATAAGAGCAAAGAAGGACTATTAGGCAGGAAAAATTCGTTGAAGGTGCTTTCTATGTGCAAAAACAAGTTAGTAAGGGCAAGAAGCAATTCAACTAGAAGAACAAAGGCAAAAATGAAGGTGGCAGCAACAATGAAGGTTCAAAACAGAAAAATTTTCCTCCCTGCATACACTGCAAGAAGACCACACATGCTGAGAAATATTGATGGTGGAGGCCTGATGCAACTTGTGGGAATTGCAAGCAATTAGAGCATATTACAAAGGTCTATAAATTCAAAACTAAAGACTCAAAACCTTAACAAACTCGTTTAGCAGATGCAGCTAATGCACATAAGGAACAACTATTTCCAGTTTCTTGCTTCTCAACAAATGATTCATTTGATGCTTGGCTCATTGATAGTGGGTGCACGCATCATTTGTGTAATGATCCTGAGATGTTCAGAAATCTTGATGAAACTTACATGTCCAGAGTGAAAGTAGGTAATGGAGAATTTCTAAAAGTCAAAGGTAAAGGCCCAGTTAATGTTCAAACAAGTTTAGGTATCAAAACTATACCTGATGTTCTACTTATACCTGAAATCAGTCAAAATCTATTGAGTGTTGGTCAAATGTGTAACGCCTCGCTTTTTTCGAGCGCATTATAAACTGGAACAATTCTGGGATAATAATTTTTTTCTATTTAAAACTACGACTAAACCATATAATTGCTCTTATCCATCCCCAAATTTTCATATATTTATCTCAAAGAGAATCATTATATACATCAAATGCGGAAGCTAGAATCGAACCTGACATCTTAACATTAATTATAAATCAGTTCTTACATCCTCATAAAGCATAAATAAGGTTATACATGACCGTCTCTCGAACTTAATCCCCAATACAAGGCTATTCATCAATAGAATATAAGTTCTCAACATAACTTAATACATAACATAAGTTCTTAACTAACATTAACCCTAAATAGAGTTATACATTATCATTCCTTAAACTGCAATCATAAATCATATCTTACATCATGGACTTTCAAAACGTTCAGAGTACAAAGTAGCAGAACTTAAATACATGGGCTACATATCATACATTCCTTACACATTCATTTCATCATGCATTTTGCTAACTGTCATTTCATGTCTCATTCATCATCGTTTCTACTACAATCTCCATCTGGAACATTTGAATATTGTAGGGGCAAAATCCAAGTTAGATGATGAATCATCTAAGTAAGCATTCATTTAAAAATTTACATGCGTGAATGCAAAATGCAACAATATCCTTTCCACTTGGCCGTTTGAGCCGACGTTGCTTGTCCGTACTCTCAAACATATGCAATGCATGATGGATGGTAACGTTTATGTATGTATGCATCTCATCATAACAAGTCAATGCATCTACGTGCAAACACATCATAACATAACATGTCAACATGCCAAAACATACTTTGAAGCATACATCATATCAAACATATAGACATACAATTTCAAATAGTAGGGTATGTTTTTAGAAAATACCTTTTATAAATAAATTAAGTTTTGAGAAAACTAGCTTACCTTTGAAATTTGCTTAAGCCTCGAGAAGCGTGCTTTTAACCTCAAGTGTGCGACTGCCTCAATTTACGTGCATTCTCTTGATTTGCGTGTCAACCTCAAAATTCGTACCAGTCATTTCAACTTAAATATCAAAGCACCTTAATCATCATATTTATTTAAATAAGCATTAAAATCTATTTTTTCATAATTTCTTATATTTTCTTTATTTTTTTCCCTATTTCTTCCTATTTTCCTCAATAACTCCAAACTAAATATTTCTCAATTATTTTCTCAAATATTTTACTATGAAAATACATAAAATAACATTTCTGAATTTTTAGAATTTTATAGAAAATTTTACTTACCTTAACTTAGCTTCTCATACTTTCTCGGTATGCATGCCCCAACCTTGAAATGTGTGCCCAAACCATTTTTCTCGCCAAAGTATTCAGAATATTAACAAGTCTTCATTTCCTATTTTTTAGAACTTTTTTGACATTTTTCAAAATTTTTCTTTATTTTCTTCCCTTTTCTTTCTTTTCTTTTCTTTGTTTTTTTCTTTTCCCTCTTCTACTATTTATTCTTCCTCCGCTGCTTTCTTCCTGCAACTCCTACGCACATGCCCAGCCTTCATTTTCTTCTTTCTTTCCTTTCTTTTTCTTCTTTCTTCTTCTTCTTCTTCTTCTTCTTTCTCCAGCCGCCTTTGCAACCTGCAACGCACACTGCCATGTGCGCATGGCCCAGCTCCGCCGCACACTGCCCCACCCATCGCGTCCACCGCTTGCACCGCGCGCTGCTGACCGCGTCGCCTCCACGCTCAGCCACTGAGCTCGCGGCTGCCATGGCCGCTTGCTGCTCGCTTCCTTCGGCCAGCCTCATCTCTCTTTCTATCCCTCATCCGATCTCTCACTCTCGGACTCTCCATCTCTTTCTTCCCCTCCTCTCGGCCGTGCTCTGCTGCCAATTTATAGGCAGCCATTTGCTTGCTCTCCACAACGTGTATATATATATAAATTATACATCAATCTCCTACCTTACCTATTCCAAATCTCTTACGAATTTCCTCCTGCACACACGCACACACGACATTTAAATCCATCAAGCCGCAAATCTGCCCCCAACGCCTCCATTCGCATTCCTTCTTGCGCACACACAACACGCACACAGCACACACACAACGCGTACATATATATATATATATATATATAATTGTATATTATATTATAATAATAAAAGATTACACATTTAAATCTCACTTTTTTTATCTCTATTTCACTTGGTCAATTCCCTAATTGCAATTTTATCCTCAAACGACAAATTAATTTGTGTTACAATACATTAAATCCTAAATTAATAATTCCAAATTTACTCGATAAGGACAATTTCGTCCATGTGCTATCACCAGACCTTTGTTTCATCCTAAAACCACTTCAGGGTTATTCCTCATACAAAATTGGAGTCTTCCTAGGATTTCATTGACTTCCCGAAAATCCCCTGCGATAATTCAGTTTTTCAGCCTAAATCGTAGCTGCATTTTAGCTGTACCGAAAACCGTCTCAGTTCCGATTTCTTTTAATACCATAAATCCTATTTCGGAATGCTCATCGAAAGCATATAATTTTTTTTAGGCATTTACACTTTAGGGCATTTCCTACAGTCGATTCGATGACTTATTTTACTATTAATGTAAGCACCCCCGCCCGGATATCCCAATCGCCCGGTCAATCCGAACGAGAACGCCTACATAAGAGAAGGGAAACAAACACAAGACAAAAATACCCTGGCATGCATACATATGAAAAATACAACAGCGGAAGCAAAACAATAGACATGCACGCCTACAAGTACCCTGCTGGAACAGCAGTCAAGGAGTATATAAAAATATACAGACACCTGTGCCAACGATAAATGATACAAGGAACAACCGGGCACAGTCAAAAATGAGAGTCAGAACTCCTAACAAAACATCAGAGAAAACGGGGGCAGCTAACTGTACACCCTACCGACACGGCTGGCTGCTAGGTAGCGCGGTCCTCGCCCTCGACTTTTGCTTTACCCTTACCTGGAATGATGGAAAGCAAGGTGAGTCGCAAGACTCAGCAAGTTTATATGAAAAGGAAGGCTGTAAACGAAACAGAAGAGGAGATCACCCCAAATATAAACCCACATGTACACACAAGTCATGTGACGCAACAACGTAACAGTGCTGCATAATAAAACATATACCGGTCCTTGGGGCCCACATAGAACACCTGGCACCCAAGTCCCATACCAACCTGCCGCTGCCCTGAAAGGCAACATAAATCACCACAAACCTGTGCGCACTGTCCCGGGTCGGTACTCCCGTCACCCGTATCCCTGCCGGTACTCCCGACAGCCGAGCCAAAGGCTCCCTCGGAACAGTACTCTCGTCCGAGAACTAATAACTACCAGTAACCATGCAATGCATATAAAATGCAAGGCGTAATGAGCACCAACGTGATACAAGGCGCCCATACATCCAGGCATCAAGCCATGCTCCGCCCACGTAGTAAATCACACGCGATGCATATGCCCGTGCTGGATGCAACCTGACCAATCTAAAATGTCCGTGATCAAGCATAACCAAATCATGATGATCCCATCATGCAGCCCGAACCCATGTGCATACCAAACCATGCAACAAAAATGAAATAATCAGGCATGCTATAATCACATAACGGTAGAGTAGGTTAGCAGTGCCTGACACCGGTCAGCGGTTAGTGACCAGGAGAGACCATCTGACGGCCTAAAATAGACCATACAACAGTTTCACCGTCACCGAACGGCTATCCTTGCCCCCACTGCCCAACCGCTCTAGCCAATAAATAATCGAAAATCTAATAATAATACCCGACAGCTAAGAACCTAGCCCCGGGTGAGTACGACATCATTCCGATAGGCTTGGGGGTGATACAAACCCCCGTAGGCAACCAATGATTAATACCCTCGAAACCAGGTTAATAAATTAAATTATTAAACACACCGTTTAAATTCCATAATTTATTAACAGCCAAATCTAACGAAGGGAGGCCAAATAAATTGACATCGAAAGAATCGACAATGAGGGTATATAGAACTTGCCTTTCCGGAGATAACCTTAGGCTCAATTTGACAAAACACGGTCAACGTTATATCAACTGCAATATTCCATTTATAGACAAAACTAATAAAATTGGGCCCCAAATGAAATTTCAACCGCAGAAAATATTAATTACTAGCTGAGGTACATACCTGGATAATTAAATCAGGGATTAAACGGAGTTTAATTAGATTTTTGAAGCCCCAAAATTCTCAGATTTACATCGCGCACGCTACTGAATTTTCTGCCAAAATTTGCTCACTATTTGAGCAAAAGAAGTGCCCGAAATCGGGCTTTAAAAAGAGGCAAAAGGGGCGGCCCATAGCGCGCCACGTGGCGCGCCCAGCAGCTGCGCATGGCTGCCACCGCCTTGCCCAAAACGACGCCGTTTTGGGCAAGGGTTTTAGCTGAAAATCAGCCAAAATTCCTTCACAGTGCGCGCACCCGCGGGTGCTCGAACCCGCGTCTCCCCGCTGGCAATCCTCGCGCGCGACCACTGCGCCACACGCTACTTTTAACCTATATATGATTTAACTTATATTTATTATAACTTTTTCCCTCTTCCGCGATTCACGCCAGCACCCCTAAACTTTCATTATATACACAAACGGCCCCTATAATAATTACAGAAATGCCCGAACTTTCTAAAAATCACACAAATTAATTTATTTTAATTTTTTCTGTAATTCCAAAAATTCCTAAAATAATTAAATTTTTATTTAACCACCACAAATTATTTTGATATTTCTCTTAAACGCAATTACCCCCAAAATTAAATTAATAGCTATTTACGGGCGTTACAATTAAACCCACTTTTCAGTATTTTAATCTCACCGAAATTACGTGGCAACCTTATGCTGAAATGGGGTCTTACAAAATGCTTGAGAAAAATTACTTTCTTTATTTCAACGATCATAATGTACTATCTTTGATCCTTCTGGAAAACAATTATTTTGTGTGAAGATGAAGAACAAAAGTTTTGTTGTTGGTTGGGAAAAGGTTTTTGAACATGCCTACTCCAACACCACTCAGGTGGTTTCAAATCTTTGGCACAAAAGATTTGGGCACTTTAATCAAAAGAGTCTCTCAGATATGAATTGGAAATGGTTGAAAACATGCCTGCAGTCGTTGGTGAAATTCAAATGTGTGAAACTTGCCAACTTGGTAAGAAGTCAAAGCTAACATTTCCAAAAGGACAAGCATGGAGAGCCAGTCAAAAGCTTTAGCTCATCCATACTGATGTGTGTGGTCTTATGAAAACAACCTCACTTTGTGGTAACAAATACTTTATTCTTTTCATTGATGACTACACAAGGATGTGTTGGGTATATTTTATTAAACTCAAAAGTAAAATGTTTACTTTTTTTCAAAGATTTAAGGCTCTAATAGAAAATCAAAGTAGTTTGCTGATTAAATGCTTGAGATCTGACAATGGTATTGCGTATACTTCGAATCAGTTTGTTGAGTATTGTAATAGTGCAGGCATAGTTCATCAGTTTACCACACCATACACACCATAACAAAATGGTGTGTGAGAGAGGCAGAATAGAACATTAATGGAGATGGCTAGATGTTTCTTACTTGAGAAAAATATACCAAACAAACTATGGGTAACACTATAAAAAATCCATTAATTAGTGACAGAATTTTTCCATC
The DNA here is from genome assembly GCF_014633365.1 of Diospyros lotus. Lineage (NCBI taxonomy): Eukaryota > Viridiplantae > Streptophyta > Magnoliopsida > Ericales > Ebenaceae > Diospyros > Diospyros lotus. The sequence continues at coordinate 18,822,632 of NC_068343.1, forward strand.
ACTATTTAGAGACGGATTTGCGACGGAAATTTCATCGCTAAATTTTAGCGACGGATTTGTGACAGAAATTTCGTGACCAAATTTTTAAATTTTTTTTTATGTTTAGCGATGGAATTAGCGACGAAAAATTTCGTCACTAAATATTTTTAATATTTTTTATTAAAATGTTAAAATTAGCGAAGGGATAAACCGTCGCTAAATAATTAAATAAAATAAAAATAAAATAAAATTTCTTTAGCAACGGGTAAACTCGTCACTAACTAATTTATAAAATAAAAAATACAATAACATTTATTTAGCGATAATTAAAAAATTAAAAAATAAAATGAAATTTATTTAGTGACGGGAGAACTCATCACTAAATAATTTAAAAAATAAAAAGTAAAATGAAATTTATGTAGTGACGGGTGTTCCCGTCACTAACTAATTTAAAAATAAAAAACAAAATGAATTTATTTAGCGACGGGAATGCATGTCGCTAAATAATTAAACAAAACAAAATAAAATAAAATTTATTTAGTGACAAAACAACCCGTCACTAAATAATTTAAAAAATTTAAAATAAAATAAAATTATTTAGCAACGGGAGTACCCGTCGCTAAATAATTAAATTAAATAAAAAATAAAATAAATTTATTTAGCCATAATTAAAAAAATAAAAAATAAAATGAAATTTATTTAGTGACGGGAGAACCCGTCCCTAAATAATTTAAAAAATAAAAAGTAAAATGAAATTTATGCAGTGACGGGAATACTTGTCACTAACTAATTTAAAAATAAAAAATAAAATAAAATTATTTAGCGACGGGAATGCCTGTCACTAAATAATTAAATAAAATAAAAATAAAATAAAATTTATTTAGTGACGGAACAACCCATCACTAAATAATTTAAAAAATTTAAAATAAAATAAAATTATTTAGTGACGGAGTACCCGTCGCTAAATAATTAAATTAAATAAAAAATAAAATAAAATTTATTTAGCCATAATTAAAAAAATAAAAAATAAAATGAAATTTATTTAGTGACGGGAGAACCCGTCACTAAATAATTTAAAAAATAAAAAGTAAAATGAAATTTATGTGGTGACGGGAATACTCGTCACTAAATAATTTAAAAATAAAAAATAAAATAAAATTATTTAGTGACGAGAATGACCGTCGCTAAATAATTAAGGTAAATAAAAATAAAATAAAATTTATTTAGTGATGGAATATCCCGTCACTAAATAATTTAAAAAATAAAAAATAAAATAAATTATTTAGCGACGGGAGTTTCCGTCACTAAATAATTAAATTAAATAAAAAATAAAATAAAATTTATTTAGCGATAATTAAAAAAATAAAAATTTATGTAGTGACGGGTCCCGTCACTAAAGAATTTAAAAAATAAAAAGTAAAATAAAATTTATGTAGTGACGGGAATACCCGTCACTAAATAATTTAAAAATAAAAAATAAAATGAAATTATTTAGCCACGGAAATGCTCGTCGCTAAATAATTAACAAAATAAAAATAAAATAAAATTTATTTAGTGACAGAACATTCCGTCACTAAATAATTTAAAAAATAAAATAAAATTATTTAGCGACGGTAGCACCCATTGCTAAATAAATAAATTAAATAAAAATAAAATAAAATTTATTTACCTATAATTAAAAAAATTAAAAAATAAAATGAAATTTATTTAGTGACGGGTTCTTCCATCTCTGAATAATTTAAAAAACAAAAAGTAAAATGAAATTTATGTAGTGACGGGAATACCCATCACTATATGTTGACACATTTTTGTAACACCCCGCATTGAGCGATAGGAAGGTACAGAACAACTTACCCTGATGGGCCTATGTGAACTTTCCAAGGGGGTCACCCATCCTTGGATTACCCCAGGTCAAACACGCTTAATTTGGGAGTTCTTTGCCTACATTCAGTCCAAAAGGTATCTAGCTGATGTTGTTTCCTTTCTTACATAATCTCGATATATACTACCCCTTCTCCCTCCCTCCCCTGTGGCTGCCCACCCCCTCCCCTTCCCCTGGCACGCCACATGTCCCCCATTTCCCTCACGCTAAATTGAAATTTCCCCCCCACCGCCCCGCCTTTCCTCGCGCGAAATTGAAATTCCCCCCCTCTTCTTTAAATCCCCACCTCTTTTCCCTCCCCGTCCTTTGCAGTCCCTCTCTACATCTCTCTCTCCCTCTCTCGCTTTCACGATAAAGCAGTACAGTTGAGCTCTGCTTTTCTTTTGCGATGAGGTATTTTTTTTTTTATCTTTATATTTTATTTATATCATTTTAATTGTTAGGTATATTTGTAATGTTTATAAGATAAAAAATATTTATGTTAGTTATAGATTGTTTCTTTTTAAATGATACTAGTGGATCACCCATGCGATGCATGGATATCGTAAAAAAAAAAAGAAGAAAATGTTAAAGTGAAAGTTATATAATTTAGTAGTTACAATAAATGAAAATCACAATAAAGAAGTAAAAAATAAATAAAATAATCATGTTACAATCATGAAAGTACAACAAAAAGATTACAGATTTTGAAATATTTTTTTATATGTATTCAAGGGAAGATGAACAATTAAAAGCACATAACTCTATCCCGAAATCATGTAAAAAATAAACCTAAATTAACTTGTAATAAATAAGCAATGCGTAAAAAATACAAAAATTACACAATAACAGGAAAAAAAAAAAATGATAACCAACCTCTTTATTCTGAAATATGCATTCAAGGGTAGACGTTTTTTTTTTTTTATTTTCACGTGTATTTGTCTCATATGTGCATACCACATGAACCCTCAAGGCTTGAACGGGAAAAAAAATACGATTAAAATAGTGGTGTTATGTTACACTAGAAAATCAAACTGGGTAAAAAAATACGGTTAAAATTTACTAAATAAAAGTAAAGAAGAAGAGAAAATTTGAGAAAAATAATCGAGAAAGGAGAAGAGAGGAAATGGAAGGGTTGAACGGGAATGGAGAGGAAGAAAAGAGAGAGATATTTAATTTCTTTTATTAATTTCTCTTCCTTCAAATTCTCCTATTTCTCTCAATTTATCAAATCACATGCCATCATTAAAGGTGTATTTGATTTCATTACCTATAATTTAATTCTAGGTAATATTGCCTAGAAAATAAAAACAATCTCACACCCTTAGAAAATGAATTCCATGGAAAGAAACTTTAAATGCTTGTACTATGCATATTTTTCTATAGAAAAATTAAGAGTGTTTGATTATTTTTCATAGAAAATGTGTAATAATTACATATTTTTCATGGTAAATATGTACAATCAAACACACTCTAAGTTTCTCTTTTTTCCCACGCTTTGCCACACAATTTGAATCTTACTCAACATAACTTTCAAAACACAAATTTAATTTGCATTTAATTTCTCCAAGTCCAACATATAGCACATCTTCAAGTAGACTAATGGGAAAAATGAGAATTAAATAAATGAAAATAATCAATTAAGTTGAAAAATAAAATTATGACATTTAAAATTATAAAAAATAAAATAAAATAAAATAAATTGTATGTAAAATAAAGATAATTTAAATAATCAATTAATTATATAAATAATAATAATCAAATTTTCAAAATTAATTATCCATACATGACTTTACATATTTTTCCTAACAATTAATTATCACATTTAAGACAGGTCAAATTTTAAGGAAGTAAAAAAATAAAAAAGTTAAAAAATAAAATTATAACATTTAAGTGATATACAAATTATAAGAAAATTAATTTAAATTAATTAACTATATATAAAATAAAGATAATTTAAATAATCAATTAATTATATAAATAATAATAATCAAATTTTCAAAATTGATTATCCATGACTTTACATATTTCTCATGACAATTAATTACCACATTTAAGATAGGTAAAATTTTTAAGAAAGTAACAAAAAAAAAGTTAAAAAATAAAATTATAATATTTAAATTATATATAAAATTATAACATTTAAAAATATAAAAAAATTAAATTAATTAAACTATATATAAAATAAGAATAATTTAAATAATCAATTAATTATATAAATGATAATAATCAAATTTTCAAAATTGATTATCCATACATGACTTTACATATTTTTCTGACAATCAATTACCATATTTAAGACAGATCAAATTTTTAAGAAAGCAACAAAAAAAATAAAGTTAAAAAATAAAATTATAACATTTAAGTTATATATAAAATTATAACATTTAAAATTATAAAAAAATAAATTTAAATTAATTAAACTATATAAAATAAAAATAATTTAAATAATTAATTAATTATATAAATGATAATAATCAAAATTTCAAAATTAATTATGCATACATGACTTTATATATTTTTCTTGACAATCAATTACCACATTTAAGACATGTCATATTTTTAAGAAAGCAACAAACAAAAATAAAGTTAAAAATAAAATTATAATATTTAAGTTATATATAAAATTATAATATTTAAAATTATAAGAAAATTAATTTAAATTAATTAAACTATATATAAAATAAAGATAATTTAAATAATCAATTAATTATATAAATGATAATAATCAAATTTTCAAAATTAATTATTCATGACTTTACATATTTCTCTTGACAACCAATTATCACATTTAAGACAAGTCAAATTTTTAAGAAAGTAACAAGAAAAAAAGTTAAAAAATAAAATTATAATATTTAAATTATATATAAAATTATAACATTTAAAAATATAAAAAAAATTAAATTAATTAAACTATATATAAAATAAGACTAATTTAAATAATCAATTAATTATATAAATGATAATAATCAATTTTTCAAAATTGATTATCCATACATGACTTTACATATTTTTTCTGACAATCAATTACCATATTTAAGACAGATCAAATTTTTAAGAAAGCAACAAAAAAAAAAAATAAAGTTAAAAAATAAAATTATAACATTTAAGTTATATATAAAATTATAACATTTAAAATTATAAAAAATAAATTTAAATTAATTAAACTATATAACATAAAGATAATTTAAATAAATAATTAATTATATAAATAATAATAATCAAATTTTCAAAATTAATTATACATACATGACTTTACATATTTCTCCTGACAATCAATTATCACATTTAAGATATGTCACATTTTTAAGAAAGCAACAAACAAAAATAAAGTTAAAAAATAAAATTATAACATTTAAGTTATATATAAAATTATAAAATTTAAAATAATTAAACTATATATAAAATAAAGACAATTTAAATAATTAATTAATTATATAAATAATAATAATCAAAATTTTAAAATTGATTATCCATACATGACTTTACATATTCCTCCTAACAATCAATTATCACATTTAAGACAAGTTACATTTTAAAAAATGCAACAAACAAAAAATAAAGTTAAAAAATAAAATTATTACATTTAAGTTATATATAAAATTATAACATTTAAAATTATAAAAAAATAAATTTAAATTAATTAAACTATATATAAATAAAAAAATAAAAAATTTACTTGACAATCAGTATTCGACAGTATTACCTAACATCTCAAAATTTCTCCCAATTTAAAAAAGTCTCATTTTTCTGTAATTTATTTTAATTAAAATTTTATGTTAATATTTAAAAATTAATAATATGAATAAATTAATAATATTTATCTTGGCTCTTCATATACCTTATACATTCTTCAAACACTATTTAACCATGAAAAAAATCATTTATATGTTCCAAAAACTACATGTTTTTCACAAATATAGACTTAATTAATGACTTATAAAAATTCCATTTTGGATAAGTGAAAAAAATTAAAAAAACATAATAAAATATCAAAATAGTAACTGAAAATGGGCGGAAAAAAATTTGACGGCTGTTTTATTATAATATATATATAGATGTCAATTTCATTATCTTTGTATGTTATTGTTTATTTTATGTTTATATAATTATATATTTTGTATATATTATTATGTATTGTGTATATATTATTGATGATTTATATAAAAAATTATTAAAAAACGTGTAAAAAAATTATTATGTCAATCAACATTTGTAAATGAAATATTAAGTAATTATAAAAAATAAAATGAATATACAATTTTTTTAAACATGTCGTACGTAGTTATTTATTAAATATACTATAATAATTTTAAATAAAAAATTAATATTTATATTTTAACTAGTTTTTATTTATATTTTAATATTAAAAATACAAATATAATATTATAAATATTGTTAGTCAGTTAGGTATTTATTAAATACAAATTTTAAAATTAAAAATAAAAATATAATGTTATAAAATTGTTTAAAAATACAACCAGAGATAAAAATACAATCCACGTGTCCCCTTTCCCGGCGCGCCCCCCCACCCCCATCTGTTCCCCTTCCTCCCATCCCCCCTTGCACCCAACCCATCTCCCATTTCCCTCCCCCCCCCCCCCCCCCCCCACCCCACCCCACCCCACCCAACCCATCTCCCATTCTCCCCCCAAATTATTTTAATTTCCTACATGCGCCCCCTCCCCTTTCCTTGGCACGCCACGCGTCCCCCCTCCACTCGTCTTTAAATCTCCACCTCCCTTTCCCTTTCTCTTTCCCCTCCCCCTCCTCTACACTTTCTTTCTGCGTCTCTCCCTCCCTCCTTCGCTCTTACGATAAATTTATATTTTGCAGTATAGTTGAGCTCTGCTTTTCTTTTACAGTAAGATATTTTTTTTTCTTTTATCTTTATATTTTATTTATATCATTTTAATTGTTAGGTATATTTTAAATGTTTATAGGATAACAAATATTTATGTTAGTTATTGATTGTTTCCTTTTTACTGATATGTCAATTTCATTTTAATATCTTTGTTATTTATATTTATTGCATGTTATTGTTTATTTTATGTTTATATAATTATATATTTTATATATATTATTGTGTATTGTGTGTTTATTATTGATGATTTATATAAAAAATATTAAAAAACGTGTAAAAAAATTAATGTCAATCAATACTTGTAAATAAAATATTAATTAATTATAAAAAATAAAATAAATATACAATTCTTTTAAAACAGTGCTGTACGTAGTTATTTATTAAATGAATTATAATAATTTTAAATAAAAGATTAATATTTATATTTTAACTACTTTTTATTTATATTTTAAAATTAAAAATACAAATATGATGTTATAAATATTGTTGGTTAGTTAGGTATTTATTAAATACAAACTTTAAAATTGGAAATAAAATTATAATGTTATAAAATTTAATAAAAAATTTAAATAATATTTTTTTGTCAAATAAATATTAATTATATATAAAAACTTTAATAAATATATAATTTTTTTGTAAAAGCAGTGTTTTAAGTAATTATTTATTGAATATATTATAATGATTTTAAATAAAACCTTAATATTTGTATTTTAATTAGTTCTTATTTGTATTTTAAAATTAAAGATACAAATATAATGTTAAAAATATTGTTGGTTAGTTAGGTATTTATTAAATATAAATTTTAAATTTGAAAATACAAATATAAAGTTATAAAATTTAATAAAATATAAAATATATATTTTTAAAAAATTTATTAATTATATATAAAAAATTTAATAAATATACAATTTATTTGTAAAAATAGTGTTTTAAATAGTTATTCATTAAATATATTATAATAAGTTTAAAGAAAAAGTTAATTTTTTTTTATTGAAATTTAGTTCTTATTTGTATTTTAAATTTAAAAATACAAACATAATGTTATAAATATCATTGGTTAGTTAGGTATTTATTAAATTGAAGTTTTAAAATTAGAAATATAAATATAATGTTATAAAATTTAATAAAAAATTTAAAATATACATTTTTTAAAAGAAATATTAATTATATATAAAAAATTTAATAAATAAACAATTGTTTTGGGTAAAAACGGTGTTTTATTTAGTAGTTATTTATTAAATATATTATAATAATTTTAAATAAAATGCTTAACATTTGTATTTTAAAATTAAATTTACAAAATAATGTTATAAATATTGTTGGTTAGTTAGGTATTTATTAAATAGAAGCTTTAAAATTAGAAATACAAATATAATGTTATAAAATATAATAAAAAATTTAAAATTACTTTGTAAATGAAATATGAAATATAAAATATTGATTATATAAAAAAATTAATAAATATACGAATTTAAAAATGTTAAAATAATAATTAAATTAATGTTATTAAAATAATCATATTTAATGTTATAAAAATGTAATGTTTTAGAAATATTTAGATTTAATGTAATAAAAATCTAAATTTATTAAAATATTGCTATAACATTAAATATAATTGATGTTATAAAAACATTTAGATTTAATGGTATAATTAAGGACATTAGTTTTTTTCAATGTATGTGATATTGTACTTTTATTATTTTTTATTTTCAATGTAATTCTTGAAATAGATGTCAGGACATTCACCTCCCAGAGTAAGCAGAGGTAGGGGTAATAAGGGTAGGGGTAGTCGTCGATGCCATAGGGATACACCTTCCCCAGATCCTTCTACTGCTGCCTCGCACTCTTCTCCTTCTATTTCAATACATGTTGTCCCTTCTACTCCCTTCTTTCCCCAATCAACGCACCCACAGGCTTTTATTCTCATGACTCAGTTTTCACAGCCTTTTGGTGGGATGTCATATCCGGTGGGATATACTCCTATTATACCCACAACCCACCCACCTGAGCCTACACCACAATTTACCCCTTATTCGTACACATTTATGCCGATATCGCATCCACACCCTTCATTCTCTCCACTACCACAAAATGTTAGTTCAACTCAACCTGAACCAACAGATGCAGACCAAGCTGATCATCGAACAGAATTATCTTATAATCAGAATTGTGATCAGTGAGTATATTAATATAGTGTCTAAATTCATTGATCTATTTTGTTACACACATAAATTCATGTTTTGATTAATTTCATATCGATTTTATAGTTTTATCCCTCAAGTTGGCCCACCAGCTATTCTCTCAAGAATTTGGAAGAGACGCTACAATGAACCTTGGCTTCAGTGGAATGATGTTCTAGAAATAACACGACGAATGTGGCTTGAAGAGTTTAGCGTTAGTGTAATTCTAATTTTTAATTATCAGTTTAATATTTTATATATATTTATTCTTTTTTATTTAACTTGTTATAGAAAATGTTCAAGTGGCAAGCTGAAGAAAGTAATCGTTTATGGATTACTTGGAATAAGTCAGGTCAACGAAGTTTTAGGAGTAATTTGAATAAAGTTAAAAGTGGTGCTGATAAGGGTGATTGGATGGATTCGTCCGTGCGAAGGTCATTACAAGCAAAGTAGAATGAGGATGAATACAAGAAAAAATCTGAACAAAATAAAAAGAATTGCACATCTGAGATCGGCGGGTCAGTGCATACAGGCGGATCCATTCCTTTCATCGAGACTTGAAGAAGACTGGTAATTATTTTTTCTATATCAACGTTTCAGAATTTTAATAACTTATATAGTGGTTTGTATTTTATCTTATTTACTTCATATATATTTGTTATACAGGCAAAGGAATTAAATCGCGAGCCTAATGAATTTGAAATTTTCAAGAAAACTCACACTCGAAAAAATGATCAAGGACAAGAAGTATGGGTGGATCATAGATCACAAACTGTCACAGTAATTATATTTACTTATATGTATGTTATTTGATGATTTTTAATTTAATTATAAATGCCAATATTAATTTTAATTTATATAGGAAGCGTTCGAGAGATTAAATGCTGAGGCATCTTTACAATCAGCTAAGAGCGATTTGACATCTTCACCCGCAGTCAATGAGCACTACATCTTTCATCAAGCTGTCTCTGGTAAAAATAAGAAATGTCGTATCTGCGGTCTCGGCTCTCAAGGGAATCGATCTTACCCATCTCCATCCGATAGCACCTTTAATAGTTCATGTGGATCTGTGACACAAGATTTTGAACAAATGAAACTACAATTCACCCAAATGAATGAGGAGAATCAACAAATGAGGCAGACGATGTCCCAAATGAATATCAAGAATGAACAGCTATGGCAACAGATGCAGGATATGCTGACATGGAGGGATTAGATGAATCAAATGATGTCCAGAGTATTCAGTAATTCAACACCTCCTGGACCATCGAGAAATTCACCGGGTGGAAATCCGTTTTGTAATGATAAGGGTAATAAGGGTGAATATGAAGAAAATGAGAATGATGAAAATGATGATGATGATGATTGTTAATTCTATTGAGAACTATTTATGATTGTAGTAATGGAATTTATGGATTTGAATTTTTTGTCCATATTTGTTATCTCACAATTTTTTTTTCAATTAAATAAATAAAATTTTAATTAACAAATTTTGTATAAAAATTAAAATTTTAATTTGCATTTTTAATTAAAAGATTTCTTAATATAATTATAAAAATATAAAAATTAAAAAATTTAATTGTGAACATTCGTAAATAGTAATATTTATGAAAATATTTATTTTTATATAAAAATTAATTTATATAATTTTTTTCATATTTCAGTTGTATTTAATTTAATTTAATTAAGAAAATTATTTTTTTTAATTTTTACATTCTTACATGATTTAAAATAATTTAATTTTAATTTTATTATTATTATATTTTTAATTTAATTTTATTTTAATATATACTTTTTATTTTGTAATTATTTAATTTTTAATTTTTAAAATAATTTAATTTTATTTAAATTTTAATATATTTTTTATTTTTTTAATTTAAAAATTAATTTAGTGACGGCATACATGCCTGTCACATATTTTTTAAATATAATTTAATTTTTATTTAAATTTTAATATATATATATATATATTTTATTTTAAAAAATTATTTAGTGATGGGAGTTTCCGTCGCTAATTAGCAACGGTACTTCCTGTCACAAATTTTCAAAAAATAATTTAATTTTTATTTAAATTTTAACATATATTTTTATTTTTTTAATTTAAAAATTAATTTAGTGACAAGAATTCCCGTCGCTGACCAGCGACGGGTACCGCCCATCACAGATTTTCAAAAAAATAATTTAATTTTATTTTGTTAAAATTTTAATATATATTTTTTATTTTAAAAATAATTAGTGACGAGAAGCCATGTCGCTGATCTGTGACGGGGCTTCCGTTGATGATCTATGATAGGCCCGTCACAGATCAGCGACGGATGCCCCGTCATAGATCAACAACGGGGTTTTCCGTCACTAATTTCGTCACTAAAATATTCTGCCACGGGTTTTAGTGACGGATTTTTCCGTCATGTAGTGTAAAGGCAGTAAATACCTCTGTGTATTTGCTGAATAGATTGCCTTGGTAGGCATTAGAGAACAAGACACCGTATGAAGTCTGGAATGGTGTCAAACCTACTGTAGATCATCTTTGAGTGTTTGTTAGCATCTGTTATTGTTGTGCCATAGAATTCCCAAGTGTTCACCTAAGGGTGTTTCGATCATTTTGGCGCCTAGTGGTATTTCAATCATTAGCCATCTAGGGGTATTTTGGTCATTTGGCCTAGGTGAGTGAATCCCAAAAGTGGTTCTAAGCCCAGGTTTTCAATCCCTAGAAGAATCGTGGTCGAACGGAAAAGAAATTATTTAAATCGGAGACCAAATGAATAATGTAGCATTTAAGGGGGCAAAACTATAATTAAATAAGGTTGGAGGACCCTATATAAAGAGGTCAAAGGCGCAACCAAAAAAGGGGCCTGGGCACTATTCATCATCTCCTCTTTCCTTCTTGCCCGCTCTCTCTCTGTTTATTTCTCTTCGAGAGAGATTTTTCTCTCTCAGAGAGAATCCCCCTCTCTCGAAGAGGTTTCTCACCCTCTCGGAGATGCCTTCTTCCTCTTGGCAAGCCATCAACTCTCTCGGTAAGATCTCCCGTCCATGGCCATGCCTCTCCACAATAACTCTCCCTCTCTCGGTGGAAACTCCCTCTGGGAAAACGTCCACTCGCCGTTGTAGCCCTCTCGGTGGCTCTTCGCAAGGCAACGCTTCAGTGGCGATGGCTTCTCTCGGGAAGGTTGTCTTCCTAAGAGCTCTCTCCGCAACGACCCTCGTCAAGGAGCAGCATGATCCTTGGCCATGGTTGCAATCCCTCTTGGTGGTTAGTCTCTTTAGGCGAGGTAAGGGTGCCCCCCGGTGGCAATGGCTTCTCTCGAGAAGAGCCCTTTCCGAGGGCTCTCGGAAGCATCTTGCTTCTCTCGGGAAGAAGCCTTCTCGAGAGGCTTCTCTCTCTTTCTCCATCTATTGCTCCCCTATGAATATAATGTATATATATATATGTATATATAGTGTGTGTGCTCATATGCTCATGTGAGGGTCGAAGGTGCGGTTTTATGGAGTGAGGTGGGTTTGTATAATGTGTAAGATATGCATATGTATGTATATGTGGACTCGTGGCTTTGGCCAGGAGTATGGTCATGGGGCAATGTATATGATGTTAGATGATATATATAATATTCACATTATCTTACATGTGGAATGCCTATAGAATATAATAGGATATGTCTATGATCATGGAATGCGATATGTCCTTTTAGGAAATAGTGGATAAGTAAGTCTCACCCCGAGACACCTCCCACCAAGCCCGAAGCTACGCCCGGGCAGGTCCCTTAGAGGCCGAGACCCTACTTTGGCAACCCGCCGTGAGGCCCGCTTTCTCCTGGAGATCCCCCTAAGCTGACCGGCCCTCTAGGAGGGATTCTTCTTAAGGTTGTCCGATTGCCACTAACGTGCAGGTCCATCCCCAGTACTTTGTAATAGTATCATGATCGACCTCTCTCGTCGGGAAAGGTATAACTGTTCCCTATTTAATAATAGCATGCTTTACTTTTCTATTTTCTATTGGTACTGACTTAAGCATCGGAGGGCATATGCGGGTGAGGAATCCCTGCGTGCCTTCTAACTTGTGTCTGTGAGCGCAGATATGTCCCTAGCATACAAAAGGCCACTTCCAAGAGTTTTCAATGATACCCTCATAGGTCCCTATGCGACCTCGGTCAGTACATCGAGGACCGAAGCTACCTGGCGCCTATCTCCACCAGTAGACTCCTGCCAACTGTCAACCTCGCTCTGTCTCGGCTCGAGCTTTCCCTAATTACAAATTCTATTGTCGTGATTTTTTTTTGCCACTATAGTTATTTTCAAATATCTGAGCCAAAAAGAAGCAAACTTGACAACAAATCTTAGAAGGGCATTCTTGTGGGCTATGGGATAGCAACCAATGGATACATGATTCTCGGTTTGCAAACAGGAAAAGTCATCCTGAGCAGAAATGTGAAGTTTGATGAAGTGGGAACATGGGATTTGGAAAATCAGGAAAATGTGCATTCTGATTCTCCATGTGATGTCCAGAGTCAACTTAAAACTGATGATTTGGTGGATGATCTTCCAGTTAGGGGTACAAGGACCTTGGAGGATATTTACCAAAAGTGTAATATGGCAATCATTGAATCGACCAGCCATGATGAAGCTCAAGATTCTCTAGCATGGAGGAGAGCAATGGAAGCGGAAATGGAAATGATCAACAAGAATGAAACTTGGCAGCTGGTTGAAAGGCCTAAGGATCACAAGGTGATTGGAGTTAAATGTGTTTTTAAAACAAAACTCAATCTAGATGGGTCAATTTGTAAACACAAGGACAGATTGGTCGTGAAAGGCTATGCTCAACAATATGGAGTAAACTACCAAGAGACATTTGCTTCAGTAGCAAGGTATGATACAATCAGACTTCTTATTGCTCTTACTATTTCCAACTCTTAGCAGATTCATTAACTCGATGTCAAGTCAGCTTTCTTGAATAGCTTTCTTGAATTGTTTTCTTGCTGAAGAGATTTTTGTATAGCAACCAGATAGATATGTTGTTCAAGGGAAAGAGGATCATGTGTATCTTCTTAAGAAGGCCTTATATGGTTTAAAGCAAGCCCCTCGGGTTTGGTACGACAGAATGGACAACCACCTTATGCAGCTTGGATTCAACAGAAGTCAAAATGAAGCAACCTTGTATGTGAAATCCTATGGTAATCATCTCTTAATTATCTCTATTTATGTTGATGATATGTTTATCACAGAAAGTCAACTTAGACTAATCCAAGAGTTCAAGGAAGAAATGCATAAAGTGTTTGAGATGACTGACCTTGGAATTATGAATTATTTTCTTGGAATAGAAGTGTTGCAATCCAGTTATGGCATTTTCACATGTCAACAGAAATACGCTTCTAATATCCTAAAGAGGTTTAAGATGGAGGATTGTAAGCCAATGGGGACACCTATGACAATCAGTATCAAGCTAAGAAATGATGATAACTCTGAGAAGGTGGATGAAAGCTTGCATGGAAGCTTAATTGATAGCTTTCAACACCTCACAACAAGTAGACCTGATATACTATTTGTTGTGGGTGTTCTTTCAAGATTCATGCATTCACCAAAGGAGATTCACTTCGTAGCTGCAAAATGTGTACTTAGGTACATCAAAGGTACCATTGCTCTTGGTACTTTCTTTCCAAAAACACCAGGAGAGGCTTTGAAATTGATTGGCTACACTGACAGTGATTGGGGAGATTGCGTTGATGATTCAAGAAGCACATCAGGGTACTTATTTTCTCTAAGTTCTAGTTTTTTCAATTGGAGCTCAAAGAAGCAGGAGACAACAGCTCAGTCTACTACAGAAGCCGAGTGCATTGCCACTGCCTCAGCTGTCAATCAGGCTATTTGGTTGAGGAAGATGTTGAAGGATTTGGAACATGAGTAAGCTAAAGCAAAGGATTATATGTGATAACATTTTTGCAGTCTCAATTTCAAAGAATCCATTCTTTCATGGACGAACCAAGCATGTCAAGATTAAGTTTCACTTTATTAGAGAGGCCCAACAATTAAATGAAGTGGTGCTTGTTCACTGTTCATCTGAAGAATAGCTTGCAGACATTTTTACCAAGCCATTGCCTAAAGAAAGGTAAGACAAAAAATTGGAGTTTGTCATCATAATGCTAAGGAGGAGTGTTAGACAGTTGGCATTTTAATTTCAGCATATTGCTTTATTGTTTTTTATCAATTTTTTTCGTTTCTGTTCCCTTCATTTTCTCTTTTGACCTTGTCAAAGTTTAGTTGCTATTTTTTCTGAAGTTAGTGGTTGCGTATGGCTCAGATAATGGCAATATTTTCTCATCAATTTTACCCACTATATTTAGTGGCAAGTCTTTAGGAAAGTTTGTTATTTTCCTTTTATATAAAGACCGCAATCAATTAAAGAAAAGTACGCTGGTATTTTTTCAATCACTTTGTGTCCTTGTTTTTTCAATTACTGCTGCTCTATTTTTTTCAACAGTATTCCATTATTAGTGATTTTCTGAAACTTCTCTGTGTTATCCTCTCCATGCGTCCTCCTGATATTCAACTCCAACACCAAGACGTAGCCAACCATATTTTTCCTTCTGTTTTTCTCTCCAAGAAATGGTACATATTTGGTTAGAATGTAGACAGGAGGAGTTTCCTTTTAGAGAAGTAAATGAAATGAAAAGAGCAAACAGATGGCCATGCAAAATTTAAGAGACTAATGTAATATATTTTTTATTCTTTAGATGATAAATTTAATTATTTTTTGGATTTGAATTTTTGTTTTTTAATGGTAGATGAGAGTACGTGCCAGTTCATTGATTTGGATTTGAATATTTTCTTTTATATTGTAGATAACAATACCTAGCAACTAATTTTAGGCAACAACTCAGATGTTGGACTTTAGTCCTATTGTAATACTTCAAAACTTTAAGAAATTAGGGGAAAATAAAGAGAATACCTATATATATATATAATGATGAATCTCATAAACAATTATGAGATAAAAAAGAATAATTATACCAATGTTGCAAATAAGTATATTAACATATATATGAGCATATTTGGATATATATATATATGTGGATAATAAAAATAAAAAAGAAATTAAAAATATAAAGTATATATATATATATATATCAAGATTTTCAAAAGTCTGGCAATGTGAATGCAACTTTGCTGAACTACCATCTCAAGTTAGGGTTGCAAATGAGCCAAGTCGTTTGTGAGTGACTCGATATTCGATTCGATAAAAGTTTGAGCCTAACTTTGAAACTCGATTTGTAAACGAGTCGAATTTGAGCTTAATAAAACTCAGGTCGTTAGCTTAAGAGTTGACTCGATTAGAAGTCACAAGCAGACCTGATTAGAAGTTCGTTATTAGCTCGCAAAAATAGTCTCATTGATAAATACATTAAGAAATGTGTTCATAATTTTATAAATATATCATTTTATGATTAGATAATATATGTTGTTAAGCTCAAGGGTGAGTAAATATGATTTTGATGATAATAAAAATATTTTTATAATATAAATATATTTTTTTCTCATATAAAAAGTAAATTTATTTTGAATTAAAGATGGATTGTCTTTATACATGTTTCTTGTTTTGATCATTTATGTCTCAAAAGTTTATATTTGAATTTTTATTTATTGATAAATGCATTTCTTACATATGCAAAAAGTATATTTATTTTGAATTAAAAGAGAATTACTTTTAGACATATTTTCTCTTTTTCATACAAAAAGTAAATTTATTTTGAATTAAAGAGAATTGGTTTTAGACATGTTTTCTCCTCTTTATGCAAAAGAGTAAATTTATTTTGAATTAAAGGACAATTGCTTTTAGACATGTTTTCTTGTTTTAATCATTTATATCTCAAAAGTTTATATTTGAATTTTCAGATCTTGAATTAAAAAGAAATTATTTTTAAACATGTTTTCTCTTACTCATGCAAAAAGTAAATTTATTTTAAATTAAAAGAGAATTAATTTTAGACATGTTTTCTTGTTTTAATCATTTATGTCTCAAAAGTTTATATTTAAATTTTCAAATCTTGATTTCTCATACAAAAAGTAAATTTATTTTGAATTAAAAGTGATACATGTTTTCTAATTGTTTGAGAAAGCCTAAACATTTTTTTGAATTTCAAATTTTATATTAACCTTTTCTTTAATGGCTAGTGTGTGGAAGATGTATATATATAGGGTAAGTATAGAGGCTCAAGGTAGAACAAACTTGATAAAGCATTCAAACAAGAGTGAGAAGGTTCAAAATGCTGGAAGTGTGCTGGCTAGTGGAATTCTCAACCGTTGGTGACTTGTTTGTAATTGTCTTTGGTTGTAAATTTATTATTTTTACTCACTTGTTGTGTGAGGGGATTGTATTTGCTAGTAATGTGCTAGTAGTTTTTGCTTAGGCAAGGGATTGTATGTTGGTTCTAACTCCAATTAAAAACGAGTGTTGATTTTTCCTAGTGGAACCTCAAGCTAAGTCTTGAGAGAGAGGAGTATGCTTTTTAGAGCCGAACCTCTATGAATTTCTCTTGTTCTATGTGGTTGTGTGATTTTACTGTTTTCATTTCTACTACAATTATCACATATTAATATCACAAATTTAAGAGTTTTCAAAAGAGATAAAATTATTAATTTTTGGAAAACCCAATTCACCCCCTCTTGGGTATTTTTTTGGGCAACATATGTATACATTAGATATATATTTTATAAATATATTATTTAACATATATACATACATGCATATCATCAAGATATTATATTATTTATTAAATGAGTCTCTCTCTCCAAGAAAATCTTTGTCTGTTTCTCTCTCTTCCTTTCCCTTGGCAGCCTATTCCTTTTCTTTTCCAAGAGTCTATACATACATATAAGATATTATATCAATTAATAAATGGGTCTCTCTCTCCAAGAAACCCTAATGCCTATTTCTCTTTCTCCCATTCCCTTTGTCGTATGTTTCTCTTCTTCTTCTTCTTCAGCAATCTATATTTGCTTGTTTCTCTTTCTCTTGCCACCAACCCTCTCGCTACCTTGCCTCTCGTCGCCGACCACTATTACATCCTCCTTCTCCATCGTCTTTTGTCGTCGCTACACACCCCTCCATCTGTTGTTGTCGCTACACAACCTCTTTTTTTAGTGATGGCAAGTCGAGTTCTATCTTAGTTCATGTTAACCAAGCTCGAGCTCGAGCTCGAGCCAAGCTCTCAGGCTCAACTTGAGCTCAAGCTTGAGCTTTGGTTTACTGAGCTGAGCTGAGCTTGCTCGGCTCAATTGCAACCCTACCTTAAGCCACCATGGAACCACTTAAGAGGACTAAAACATTAGGATAATGATAACCTTTAGTCGACCATGGCTTCTGATTGGTGGATAGGGCTTCAATTTTGGCTATAAGTTTAAAGGTTTAGCCAAGGGTTTCATACAAGAACTTATTCAACTTTTGATCAATTGAGTGGTTTGGTAATTTTTTTGAGTTTTGGATAAGAAGTTTTTGTTTTCGTAGTCACTAATGGTTCATTGGTTGTTGAGGGGAAGATTTTGGTGTTAACTTGAGTGATTTTAAGGGGTTGGTCGAGAAATTAGGTTTCATTGGAAGCTTGCCAAGTTTTGGGATTGGTTTGGTTGAAAAAAGAGGGGGGGGGGGGAAGAGGAATCAAGTGTAGAGGTAGGTAGAGAATGAAGGGAAAAAGAGATTCAACCAAAAATTAAGTAGTTTAGTGTGGTTTGATAGTGGTACCTTGTTGAAAAACCAGTTTGACAAGGCAAAAACTGGCAATAAAAAGGTTGTTTTGGCTGGAAAAGAAAGGGAAAGGAAGGAAGAAAAGAAAATGAGTAGGAAGAAGGAAGAAAAAAGAGGAGAAAAAGAGAAAGAATAAGAAATTTTGAAGAAAATAAGTATCCACAAGTCATTATCTATAAAAGAAAGTGTTGGAGATGGAAACGTCATCGAGCACTTGAGTAACACGTGATGCGTGTGGTCATGCATGTGGAACGTGCACATGGAGTACACATGCCAACAATAAAAATATAAAAAGAAAAAAAGAAAAATATTTAAACAAATTCTAAGGCATATAAAAATTTCTAGAAAAAATATATTTTGAAGCTCTGGGCACGTACAAGCCCAAGTATACATAATTAAAACAAATAAAATGGCGAGTAATGTTTTTACAGATATTGGTAACTAAATATCTTAATTACTAAGATTAGTTACAATTAACTATAATTAAATAATTGATTACTCAAAGAAATTAAATTCTAAATTGTGCAACTAAACAACAACAACAACAACAACAACATATCCAGCCTTTATCCCACTATGTGGGGTTGGCTACATGAATTCTAGACTTCCATGTATTTCTGTCTTTTGTCATATCCTCATTTAGATTTATATATTTCATATCAAATTTTAATGTCTCTCCCAAAGTCTTCTTGGGTCTACCTCTACCTCTTTTTGTGACTAATTGTTCCATTTCATCAACTCTCCTCACAGGAGCGTCTCTTAGTCTCTTTCTCACATGACCAAACCATCTTAGTCTAGTCTCTCTCATCTTCTCCTCGATTGGAACTACTCCTACCTTATTACGAATAACTTCATTTCTAATTTTATCCTTTCTTGTATGTCCGCACACCCATCTTAACATCCTCATCTCTGCTACACTCGTCTTTTGCTCATGCTAGTATTTGACTGCCAACATTCTGAGTCATACAGCAAGACTGGTCTTATAGCTGTCCTATAAAATTTTCTTTTCAATTTTAATGGGATTTTACCATCACATAAGACCCCCGATGCATTTCTCCATTTTAGCCAACTTGCCTTAATTCTATGTGCGACATCCTCGTGGATTTCTCCATCTTTTTGAATCACTGATCCCAAATATCGAAAATGGTCTTTTCTTTGTAAGATTTGATCTTCTAATTTTATTATAACATCATCCACTCTTACATTTTTTCTAAATTCACCTAATAAATCCACTTTATCGAATTAGTTTAATCTTAATTGATTAGGTTACGAACTATGTCAATTAAATACTAATTTATTTATTAGTCTATGTTTAGCTGTAACAAGTTTATTTAATTAATCTAACTCGTTGTATGTCTATGTGAATTAGAATTAGAGAACAGATTAAGTATAGGTACTCATAAGATGAAAATATTATCACAAATATAATAAAAAATTGCATATGCAATCAAGTGAGTGTTTTCCCCCATTAACACGTGTTATTTTATCCAAGTGTCTATTCCTTACTTATCCATATCTAGTATCATCAAAAATCTCAAGTCATGTAATTGGTGATCAAGTAATTACAAGCATTAAGTTTAGAACTTAATAAACATAGTTGAAATACCAATCACAACAAAAAATTGAGTAAACTAATAAAGTTTCAATGCATTGAATCCTTTAGAAACCCTAGACAATTAATTAACCACTCATAATGAATAATATACCCCCAAAATCTTCCAAGATTTGTTGTATAATTGAGATCTTAAACAATCAAAGAAAAACATAATTTAAAAGATAAAACTGATTTTCTTTAAGGTCGCCTTGACTCCTCTTTGATGAAGCACCATTCTTTGTTGAACCTCTTGCCTCCAAAACCTAACTTTTGGTCCCTCTAGACTGTTGAAAAAGATAGAAATGAGTGGACAAATGCTTGAAACAAAAAGTTCAAAAGAAGAAAGAATGAAATAGAACAGTCTCCCCGAAAGAAAATATATCTTCTCTCCCAAAAGCTACACCTTTTCTCTTTTTGTTTTTTTTTAAGGGTTTCGTGATGTCTAGTCTCCTCTTTAATGTGTTTTCCACATCCCTAAATAGATGACTCCTCTAAGAAGTCTTAAATCAATTTGGAAACAGATTCCCAAACTAATAGGTCTCCTTTAACAGTAGGGCTACTGATTAGTGGTTAATTTTGTAAAAATTTTGTTATAATTATACCCTTCTTTCGATCTTAAATATGGTTTAAATTAGATATTAATATATATTTTATGGTTATATGTAAATTTAAATTGAAAGATGAATGAAATGAAGTTCTAAAGTAAATAATAATAATATATAAAATTATATATAATACATATATATCATTATATGCATGCATGTAATATATATATAATATAATCTAATATATATATGTGCCATGTGTAATACATATATATAATATATAATTTATTAATAACATTAAATTATTTTTATTTTTTTTAGGCATGAAGAATTCAAGCCCATGAAGACTTAAAGTCCATGAAGAATTCAAGTCCATGAAGAAATCAAACCCATGGAGAAATCAAGTCCATGAAGAATTCAAATCCATGAAGAAATCAAACCCATGAAAAATTAAAGTCCATGAAGAATTCAAGCCCATGAAGAATTAAGGCCCAATTTGAGCAACCCATGGAAAATATTATTTGGAGAAGGCCCAAGGATTATTTTTAATCCTAATGAAGATTAAAAATCAATTTATAGAAATCTATTTTTATTTCTTATGTGAGAGCTTTATTAGGTGTGTTTTTTTAGCTAAAATCCATTTAACTATTAGGTTGATATTATAGCTAAAATCCATTTAACTTTATGAGTGCTTTATTAGGTATGTATTTTAGCTAAAATCCATTTAATATTAGGTGTGTATTATAGCTAAAATCCATTTAACTTTAAGTGTGTGAGTGCCCATTAGATATAATTATGTCTAATTGAATAATTGAAATTGTGTGGTTTGTATTGCATCTTGTGGCCTATAAATAGCTCACTTGATTGCATTTGTAAGTGTGATTATTATTCTTGAATAAAAGTTTAGTTGTTTCCTTATAATTCTCTCTTTGAGAATTGTTCTTGTTCTTTCTCATTTTCTTTAGTACTTTCTCTTATAATCTTACTTTTTTCTTTCTTCTTTTAAATTCTTATGTTATTTATTATTACTTTATTATTCACCGCCTAAATGGCCGGTTAATTTGTGCCTTTAAATTTCTGCAATTTTAATTCTTGTCATTTAATTATTCACCGCCTAAATGGCCGGTTAGTTTATGCCTTTAAATTTCTGCAATTTTAATTCTTGTCATTTAATTATCCACCGCCTAAATGGCCGGTTAGTTTATGCCTTTAAATTTCTTGTCATTTAAATTCTGTTATTTAAATTACGTCATTTAAATTTATGTCAATTAACTTTCAAATAAAAATGAGTAGTTAAATATAATCTTGGGTTAAGGCAAGGACAGTGTCCAACGCCAATGATTCCCAAAGAAAGCTGCGCTTTAAATAAGTAACATTAATTTAAATTTCAGTATGAGTGTGTATTAATTATTAAAAAATCACTAGGTTTGGATTGAAGCGTAAGCCTAACTTAGAGCTTTCATGCCATGTATGAGAGTTACTAGAACTGGAAACGCTATCATACCCAAATCCAGATGATTAATTTAGTTGTTTTGTATATTAATTGTAATTGAATTTATGGTAGTTGCTTAAATTAGAATCCCGCATATCATGTATGGGGATTGCTTAACCTAGAACTATCATCATCTCTAATTGCATTTAATAACAAATCCTCATATCTGAAATTAAATTAATGTTACTAATCTTTTATGCTAAAATTTGGGAATCAACGGGTTGGTACTGAAATTGTCTTAACTCAAGCACTATCCAAATTCATATTTTTACGTTTAATGTTTATTTCAATTTTTGCCTTACTTTATTTTCTAGTATCTGTTGTCTAAAAACAAAACCATAAAAAATCTTGTTGTCAATTTGTCCAAATGCGTGTGCGTGTGTGTGACATTCTTTTTCTTTTGCCATAAATAAATCTCTCAGTGGACGACCTGGATTCATCCAGAAAATATAAATATAAATTTGGACTACAACTGCACTCGTACATTGGCGAGTATAAACCTCTCACTAAAATAAAAAAAATATAAAAGTTTTATTATGATTTGTTTTTATTGTGTTTTAATTGCAGGGTGAGAGTGCACTCAAATTTTGGCGCCGTTGCCGGGGAGATTAAAGCAAAAACAAAAAGAAAAAAATAAAAAAAAATAAAAAAAAAAGAAAGAATAAGCATCTCTTGATAAAATCGGTAACTCTATTTCTCTTTTACTTTATTTTTGTTTGTGCATTGTATATGAGACTGAGATCAGGTAGAATTTTGAAACAGTATTTTCATATCATTCTGAGTCTTTACCTGCAATTGGATTGTCAACTTTACACTCATGTCTCAAAATTACTACAATCTGTCTGCACAAGATACTTATCATGATGAAAATTATCATTTTGAATCTGATTTGTCTAGACCTCTTAAGGATTATCTATACCCTTTTAGGCAAACCACTTTTGATTTGCAATCAGACACTACCCATTTGTTACCTACTTACCATGAAATTGAGGTTTGGTGTGCTGTGTGTGAGACTTCAGCCCATTTAACGGATGACTGCCCTATAATACCTGCTTTTAAGGAGGTATTGTATGGTCAATCCAGTTACACACACACACACAACTATGAGAGAATGTATTACCAGAACCATGAGGAAAACTACCATTCGGACTTTGATGCATATCACCTTAATTCACACTTTCATCCAAATTTCTCATGAGAAAATGATTTTGTAGCCCAACCACATGAGCACTTCCTTTCCCAGCCTCAATCATTTCAAACTAATGAAGGGTCTACATTCGATGCATATCAACCCCCTCATGGGAGTTCATTAGAAGATACCTTCAATCTATTTATGCAAGGCCAAATGGAAATTTTTACACAAATGTCCAAATGTCAAGAACATACCATTAGAGTTACAGAGGACATTAGGAACCAATTGACACAACTAACACAGACTTTGAGCATGTCAGAGCCTGTCCATCCCAACTCACTCCAAATCCCATTAATAAAACTCATCATCAAAAGTGAAAGTCAGGAGCAGGACATAGGAGTGACTGTCTTAAGGAATGGAGAAATAATTGAGAAACTTGATGCCCCTAGGACAGTACACCCTTTGGTGCAAGAAGAGAGAGTGGTTGATCACAGTGAGGTAGATGTCAATGAAGCCTTGGAGGAAGAAAAAGACCAAAATGATGTAAGAAAAGAAGAAACCTGGGAGGAAGAAGAGGATAAAATTCGAGAGCCAAAATGTGAAAAAATCATAAGTTTATCCACATTTACCCCTCAATTTCTATCTTTTAGGTTAGTCGATATTATTGAGGATCAAATTAAACCAAACACGTGTGAGATGTTTGTGCAAATTAATGTGCCATACGCGGATATAATAAAACCAACACCTCCGGACGATATATTTTCAAAATATATATGTGCATTCATGAGAAAAATCAATTTATATAATTTTGAAAATAACTTTAAAAGTGGTGTAGTGAATGGGAGATATTATACGATTAGGTGGGCAACCACTCATTTGATCCTTAACTGGAAGAAAAGAAAAAAAAAATTCTAAAAATAAATAAAAATATAATAAAATAATTTTATATATATATATATACATATAAGTTATTCCTTTTCTTCATTACTTAACTAGTGTTTCTCTATGTGCAGTCTAAATAAAATTTCTCCATACGAGTTTATGTATTGAAGACCGCCAGATATGCCTATCTTCTATCCTTTTATTGCCAATTGAGGACAATACGCAATTTAAGTTGGGGGGTAAGGTGTCTACAAAATTTTACCTAAAAAAAAAAAAAAAACAAAATTTAAAACAAAATTAATTAAAAAAAAAAATTGAATTGAGAGAGACAGAATTGACGCTGGTGGTAGCCATCTTTTCTTGGGTAGTGCAATCACACTGCCCTATAAAGAAAGAAGGCACACTGCCAAATGTTGAAAACAGAGGCGCCGAGCGTTGAAAAAAAAAAAAAGGCACACTGCCAAATGTTGAAAAATGAGACGCTAAACGACGTCAAGTCTGACGGTGCAATTATGGCATGCCTCGAGTCGAGTGTAGAATAGTGATGCCCATTGCTCTATAAGAGACTCCATATCTGTATGAGGCAAGTCACCCCTCTTGAGCTCAATCTTCTCTCCTTTGTGTTATTCTCCGATCAGGTACTCTCATCCCTTTTGTAAAGTTTATAGTTCTTTACTTTCTTCTTAGTATAATTTTTTTTTTTTTAAAAAAAAAATGGATCTTTATCTCTCAAAAATTCACAAGTACTATCCATCTCTCCTGCAGAATGATTTGAAAAAAATTTATGTTGCTAGGTGTGAAAGACTTAGGTTGTTGATGCTTAATAACATCCCTGAAGATATTCGTTGGCTGATCGAAGCAAAAGTTCGATTAGCTGGTGAAACTTCACCTAGTTTTAAGCATTTTCCAGGCTTAGGGAAGAGTAGTTTTGCGAAGAAAAGAAGAGCGAAAAGAGTGAATGGTTGTTACAAATGTGCTCGATGGACCTGTAACACACGATGCAAATCTGTGGGGTTTACGTCCATAAATCGAGAAGATAAAATTAGTTTCATAAAGGATGAACTGAGTAAGGAGTCTTTGGATGATATCCGATTGACTCTTGAGACGCATCCATGTGGAATAGTGCAAAGAGAACTTCTTGCTTTATGGACCCAGTTCAGAAGTGACCACCAACGCTATAGTCTTGGGAATCTGACTAAAAACGACCCTGTTTGCCAATCTATAAGAAAATTGGATAGGAAGCTTATCCCCGCTTCATAGAAAGTGTTTAAGCCGTTTCTGGACGTAAAACCAGAGGAAGATGTGAGCCACAATCACAACTACTTATACATACGCATGATTTTTGTTTGTATTTATTTCTTGTTGAATTGTTGTATAGCTACTTTTGATCGCCAAACTTCTTTTCAGGACATACAAAAGGAACAAACATGGAAGGCCAGTTAGTTCGTCGAATCAATACCATATGTGTACTTTGTGGCTCTCAACTTGGGAGCGATATTTGTTACGCACTTGCAGCGAGCGAACTTGGTAAAAAATTAGGAGAGAAAAAAATTAATTTGGTATATGGAGGGGGAAGTCGTGGATTGAATGGTTATGTTTCACAAGCTGTACATCTTGGAAATTCATCTGTGGTAGGTATAATGCCAATCCCTTTAGCTGAACCACATATTTCCGGGATTACACGCGGTCAACTTATAGAAACGACTTCTATGTCTGAGCGCATGGCTTGTAAGATTTATCAGTCAGATGCCTTCATTGCTTTACCGGGAGGTTTTGGAACACTTGAAGAAATCTTTTGTATAATCTCCTGGGCCAAGAGTAATCTCCATACCAAACCTATTGGACTTTTAAATGTTAACCATTTTTTCGATGGGTTACTCTCTTTTCTTGATCAGGCTGTGGACCAACAGTTCATTTCTCGTTCAGCAAGAAAGATTCTCATTTCTGCATCCACCATTGATAAGCTGCTAGAGAAATTACATGCTTATGTTCCACAGTACGATCCTTATGAGCCTCGGATAGACTGGTCTAAGGCAATTAGTAACAAGCGCCAAAGGGGTCCGATTAATTTAGATTTATCACTGTGAGAAATGCTCTTTATTAAGATGGCTGAGTAAGGAGTACTTTTTTGTACTCTTGAGACGCATCTAGTTATTGTACAACTCGCAGAATTTTTCTTGATTGTGTTCTTTAAAAAAAAAAAAAAAAAAAAAAACAAAACAAAACTGTGGAATGTTGTTAGCAAAGTCTTTGATAAGATGGCTGAGTAAGGAGTACTTTTTGTACTCTTGAGACGCATTTTTTTATCTTATGACTTGCATCAATTTTTATTTTGGTATGAAAATATAAATATATATATATGGTGTGCTCATTTGTTGTTTAAGTTTTAGCAGTTCACAACAAAATGAACTTGTGGAGTTACAGGTATTCCTAACAACCCTAATTTATTACTGCAATTCAAGTTGGGGGGTGTAAGGTTTAGTTATGAATTATCTGGTTCATATTTAACTGTGAGTTTGCTATTGCTAGTTTGTAGTCTTGTGTGAATTGATTATCTTTATCTGCTCTTATTAAAAAAAAAAAAAAAAATTTGTGTTTCAAATAACGCTATTCCTAAAGTTTTGAAGTTATGCACTGATAGCCAGTTAAGTTTGCAATACGAAACATGGATGCATTGATTTCTTATTTGAAAACGTATGTGCATTAGAATAAGTAATTTGCATTCATCGGGGATTCAAAATTTAAAAATTGGTTATCGGTCATAAAGTCAAAGGTAACAGTAATTAGCTGATTAGTACATTGTATGATCCCTCAACAGAAGTGGAGACTATTACCCAAGTAAGTGTTTGAGCCTAATAACCATTAATTCTGAGTGAAATAATACTTACTCTAAATATGCTCTCTTGTTTATCTTATCTTTTCAATGGCTTCAAAATATCAATTCGCTTTGAATGTCTAGTATGATAGCGGATGAATTTGACTGGTTTCAAACTTCGACTTAGATGACTGAGAAGCATGATAGGGGGATCAATTTCTTTCAGTTTGAGCCTATTAAACCTTTTTCTTTCTTTAAATTAACCTCCCTTGCTATCCCATTTGAGCCATTTGTAGTACAATTTCTTTCGTTACTCTCGGTTAACCCATAACCATATGAATTTTATCCAACCTGGTGTGATTTTGGGAATTAATCTGTCTTTCTATTTTCATATTTAAAGAGAAAAAGAAAAAAAAAAGAAAAAAAAAAGAGAAAAAGAAAAAGAAGAAAAAGAAAAAAAAAGGGGGGGGCAAATTCTCTTAGCTATTCAGCATAACTGTTTCAAAATAAATGCTAAAAAAAAAAAAATCCCGACACACCCTTTGCACACTCTACATTTTCTTTGACAACCCGTATTAACCTTATAGCCCCATTACAACCCAGTCTGGTCCTTGTTGATGCTATAAATCATGTGATCTCAGAATTCGAGTTTGGAGTAGGGAATCATGTTTAAATTCAGAAGTTACTCATCTAGAGCATTATTCCAATCATGAAGCTATGTCAATTTCCTTGTTCTTTCATGAAAATACGTTCCTTGTATTTGGGATGGCACCAAGTTTTGAACTTGTTCTGCATTTACTCTTATAACGGTGCACCCCCTTGTGTGTACACCTGAGGAATCCTTTTTATTGGAGAGAAAATTCATAGTGAGATTTGAAGTCAAAACTTTGAGGGAGCAAGTCTGTGTGTTGGTTATCCTAATTTCTATTCCTGAGATTGTATGACCTTTAACCAAAAATCTGATTTAGAATGCTAAATTACTTATTCGATTTTATGTATTTTGGTTTCGAATTTGAAATTTTTACATTCATATAGTTATTGTGAATAAAGTTTGGCAGGTGTATAGTCTGATTGCTAAGGGACTAACAATGTTTAAGTTGGGGGGTATGATTAGTGGTTAATTTTGTAAAAATTTTGTTATAATTATACCCTTCTTTCGATCTTAAATATGGTTTAAATTAGATATTAATATATATTTTATGGTTATATGTAAATTTAAATTGAAAGATGAATGAAATGAAGTTCTAAAGTAAATAATAATAATATATAAAATTATATATAATACATATATATCATTATATGCATGCATGTAATATATATATAATATAATCTAATATATATATGTGCCATGTGTAATACATATATATAATATATAATTTATTAATAACATTAAATTATTTTTATTTTTTTTTAGGCATGAAGAATTCAAGCCCATGAAGACTTAAAGTCCATGAAGAATTCAAGTCCATGAAGAAATCAAACCCATGGAGAAATCAAGTCCATGAAGAATTCAAATCCATGAAGAAATCAAACCCATGAAAAATTAAAGTCCATGAAGAATTCAAGCCCATGAAGAATTAAGGCCCAATTTGAGCAACCCATGGAAAATATTATTTGGAGAAGGCCCAAGGATTATTTTTAATCCTAATGAAGATTAAAAATCAATTTATAGAAATCTATTTTTATTTCTTATGTGAGAGCTTTATTAGGTGTGTTTTTTTAGCTAAAATCCATTTAACTATTAGGTTGATATTATAGCTAAAATCCATTTAACTTTATGAGTGCTTTATTAGGTATGTATTTTAGCTAAAATTCATTTAATATTAGGTGTGTATTATAGCTAAAATCCATTTAACTTTAAGTGTGTGAGTGCCCATTAGATATAATTATGTCTAATTGAATAATTGAAATTGTGTGGTTTGTATTGCATCTTGTGGCCTATAAATAGCTCACTTGATTGCATTTGTAAGTGTGATTATTATTCTTGAATAAAAGTTTAGTTGTTTCTTTATAATTCTCTCTTTGAGAATTGTTCTTGTTCTTTCTCATTTTCTTTAGTACTTTCTCTTATAATCTTACTTTTTTCTTTCTTCTTTTAAATTCTTATGTCATTTATTATTACTTTATTATTCACCGCCTAAATGGCCGGTTAATTTGTGCCTTTAAATTTCTACAATTTTAATTCTTGTCATTTAATTATTCACCGCCTAAATGGCCGGTTAGTTTATGCCTTTAAATTTCTGCAATTTTAATTCTTGTCATTTAATTATCCACCGCCTAAATGGCCGGTTAGTTTATGCCTTTAAATTTCTTGTCATTTAAATTCTGTTATTTAAATTACGTCATTTAAATTTATGTCAATTAACTTTCAAATAAAAATGAGTAGTTAAATATAATCTTGGGTTAAGGCAAGGACAGTGTCCAACGCCAATGATTCCCAAAGAAAGCTGCGCTTTAAATAAGTAACATTAATTTAAATTTCAGTATGAGTGTGTATTAATTATTAAAAAATCACTAGGTTTGGATTGGAGCGTAAGCCTAACTTAGAGCTTTCATGCCATGTATGAGAGTTACTAGAACTGGAAACGCTATCATACCCAAATCCAGATGATTAATTTAGTTGTTTTGTATATTAATTGTAATTGAATTTATGGTAGTTGCTTAAATTAGAATCCCGCATATCATGTATGGGGATTGCTTAACCTAGAACTATCATCATCTCTAATTGCATTTAATAACAAATCCTCATATCTGAAATTAAATTAATGTTACTAATCTTTTATGCTAAAATTTGGGAATCAACGGGTTGGTACTGAAATTGTCTTAACTCAAGCACTATCCAAATTCATATTTTTACGTTTAATGTTTATTTCAATTTTTGCCTTACTTTATTTTCTAGTATCTGTTGTCTAAAAACAAAACCATAAAAAATCTTGTTGTCAATTTGTCCAAATGCGTGTGCGTGTGTGTGACATTCTTTTTCTTTTGCCATAAATAAATCTCTCAGTGGACGACCTGGATTCATCCAGAAAATATAAATATAAATTTGGACTACAACTGCACTCGTACACTGGCGAGTATAAACCTCTCACTAAAATAAAAAAAATATAAAAGTTTTATTATGATTTGTTTTTATTGTGTTTTAATTGCAGGGTGAGAGTGCAGTTAGCTACCCATGTCTATCAATTTTGCACGTATTTTAGACTATTTTACCGTCAGAACTAGGTTTTGTGAGCTTTGTAAAAGTTGTAGATAATTATCTTAGCTTTCCCTCGCATGTAAGAACACCCAAATTCAATATTTGTGAAGAAAGTTATGTCTTAAACATTGACAAGAGGTCCAGGTTGAAATTTCAATTCTTGTGCACGTAGGATTCCAATTCAACCCAACTTCTTTTTCCATGTTAATTAAAAACTCTTATTTCCAATTAGCCTTTTAATTCCTCTTCCAACTATACCACATAATAAAATAAATATTAATACAATATTAACTCAAGAATAAATTAATTAACACACTAATTATCTAAAATTCACAAAATTGGGCATTTAATTTGCAAAAACAATTCCATCTCATCATGGCCTAAGGACCATTTTGATAGGTCATATGAGCAAGCTACATGTAAATCAAGACACCAAATTTGACAAAAATTGACGTAATTGGTTTTCCTTGACCTTGAAAAGATTCACGCTGTGCATGATTTATCATTTGAGTTGCAATATTCATATTTCATTATTGTGATACTTATGCCATTTAAATTGCAACATATTATTTTTGTAAATTGAATTATTTTGGGTATTACTGTCATAAATAGTTCATGACAGTCACGTGTTATATTTTGGTGGTTTTGTGTTTAAGGGTGAATTAAAATTAATTTATCATGGATGAATATAGTGTTTTTCATCTAGATCTTGGATTTTTTTTTTTTTTATAACTAATGAATTTTGTTAGAAATTTTAATTTATCTTAAATAGGCCAAGTCACCCTACACATTACTAAAGTCAATACCCCTCCCACAAAATACCAACCTGGCACTACACAACACAATCAACACAGAATACAAAAGAAGACAGCCAGCTAAAGATAAGTAGCACTTTCCCATTTAGCTTTCAATATAAAAGAAGTTCCTTTCCTCCAATCTCCAAGTAGTCAATTTAACCTTCTATCTCCAAATGTCATCACTTATTTTCAACCACATGTTTTCCCATAATCTAGAAAACAAACTTGAAAAAGACTAATTTATCAGTTCGAAAGTAGCAAATTAGGTGGTAATCGATCATGGGCTCATGAACCTTGCAACCAACAAAAGCAAACTCTTTAAAACAAAGATCCAATAGTGATAAAGATGAATCCAAAGCCAACAACCAGTAGTAAGAACATTCAAAAAGGTGATTTCATGTTTGGTGACGGTGCCACCTATGCTTATGTTCGCCACATGCCCTGCTATTTTGGGCTCGTGTTCTGTTCAGTCCTACCTTTGCTAGTGACCATCTCATTAGATTAATCATGTCCATTTTGGAGGCCTTCAGGGATTATCTTCTGGCCATTGTTTATATCTTGTACATTTTTTATTTTTTGTTTCAATTTTTGTCATTTTGTTTTTATTTGGTCTAGAGGGTGATTGTTGCTATTTTTCCCTTAGTTTTTTGGTGGTCTAGGATTTGCCTTAGCTTTCGTTTGTAATCACTTCGGCGTTGGTTTTCGTTTTATAAAATTCTTATTTACAAAAAAAAAAAAAGAACATTCAAAAAGATGAAGTCCTCGATATCAACAGCAAGAACATTTAAAAATACCCATAACAATATCTAAATTATCTAGAATAAATAGTAACTCAAGTTTTAGTAGAAGAATCTAAAAAGACAACAAAAATATACTCTTAATTCTGAAATCCACAAAATAAGTCAATTATTCAATCCTCAGAACAAGTAACAAGAACATTTGCATAGATCCATAGCAGCAGCAGCAACAACAAAATGATCCTTAGTAGTGATAAGCTAATTAAAATAAGTGGAAACCAAAGGCAGTAACAAACTATCCATTTGATCCAATAGTGATCACAAGACCATCATTTGAGAATAATCAGGAAACATATATACTAGCATAAACATCACATGAATCAGGTCTAACCCAATCACCTAAGATAAGAAAAGCCAAGAATTCAAAGAACCCGAACAAGAAATGGGATGTATTAATTCAGCGCACATATCAATTGCAATAATAGAATTAAATCTTACTGATATCATAGAAACCAACCAACAACAATAAAAAAGACAAAGACAAAGAAAGAACCCTAAAGTTATGAGCAAACAACCAAAGAAGCTGAAGCAAAAACCAACTAGGAAATCAGTACAACAAAAGACATAAACCCCACAAAGCCCAAAAATAAAAGCTCTAACAAGAACCCCAAACAAGCAGAACAACCAAGAAATTAAGACCCCAATGAAAATAGACCATGCACCACACCCCGATAAAACATATCACACCCTACCCCCGACCAGCAAGACCAAATAAGCCCAGACAACCCCAAGAAGGCTCAGTTAAGAGCCTTCCAAATTAAACTCACATTGTACTAATAATCAACCATATTGAAATTTCTCCTTCCCCTCCACACTCCAACGTATACCAGTACCTAAGAATTACCCCAACACACTTTATACCAAAGCCCCAAACTCAACCGTCCTTTGACACCATTCTTTGCAATGTTTTCAGTCACACGATTTGCACTTCTTGAAATATGAGCAAAGGAAATGGATATAAAACCTTCCACCATTCCCTTAAGCCTAATAAGGAGATCCTAATGCTTCCACAAAAACTTTTTTGTCGTTATTAGCCATAGTCCAGTTGAAGCATGTCCTTGAGTTAGATTCAATAATGATCGATAAAGTCCTTATATTATCATTTGTATTAGAAATTTCAAGTGTCTTATTAGTTAGGAGCTCACCTTATTTGATTCTTTAACCCCAAGAAGACCAGAAAAATACACTTAAAACACCTCCTACTCTAGCTAAACCCAATTTACCCATGGCAGACTCGTCCATGTTTCATTTAATAGTTTCGACCTCAAGTAGAGTCTAAAACTCATATTTCTTTAAAGAAACAGAAGGGCTTCAATGCTTCAATGGTAAAGAAGACAAAAATATAAAAGATGAGCTGAAAGGAAACATTGGATCAACAACTTTCACCCAACAAGCTAATCTAGAGATAATTAAATGATGAAGAACTTGCACCTAGGGCACTATAGACTAAAAAATAATACTATTCCTTTTGAGCCACATACGCAACAAGCCACTGAAAAAAAGCAAGAACCAATACCTTTGATGAACAGTTCTAGAGGCCAATAAGGGTCATTGTAGAAACAGATTTCTCACCAATTTATGACGTAACCATGAGACTCCACACTACTTAAAAAAATCTTATACTAGGCCTTCCATATGACGTCACAAATAAGAAAGAGATGATTAACAATCTCCATTTCCTCACCACAAAAAGGAAATCCAATATCATTATCATGAATATCCCCTTCTTATAAAAACACTCTTTTTGTGTCAACTTTCTCATGATTAACCAACAACATAAAGAAGCCCACCTTTGAAGGACACAAGCTTCCCCAGACTTTATAGCAAAAGAGAAATTCCAAAAAAATTAACAAATAAAGCAGATTCAAATCCAACTAAGGACACATTGAATTTGCCAAGTAGCATCCATTTCTGTTGTAAGCCCAAACCAACCTATTTGGGGTGCCGGATTTTATATCTTGACAAATAACTTAGTGAATACCTTAAAACACATGGTGATGTTGGATCATGTAGAGCCTCATGTTTGTATATTTTGCATCCCATATGCATCAAAACATTCTTAACCCTCACTTAAATGTTCATCTCTTACATCAACATTGATGATGTCCAAGAAAATAGGACATGGCACGTAACCAAGCAGACCAAGTCACTTAAGCCATGCCACCAATCAACATCTGGTAATCCAAAATGTTTGACTTTGACTACAATGGAATTCTTTGCCAAATAGATGTTAAAAAGGACCAAGACTCTGGTCGAGAAGAAGACCCAGTCCAAGTAGAAGACAATCACCAAAGTACATATTGAATAGGATAATCAATCGTGAGTGCTATTTGTCAAACACCTCAATTACAATCCTAACAACAGAATACCTTAATCCAAGGTGATGCCTAACATCTAGGAGAAGATAAACTCAAGCCTGACGTGGAGAACCAAGGAATGGCAATACATGTTTACTTGATACCTGATAGAATTCTTCGCAACAGATTGAACCTCAACTAAAAAAAACAGTAGGAATCCCTCAATTACAGTAGCTTCCACGATGGATGTAAGCAAAAAAACAATGAAAGAACACAAATCAAGCCTATTCGAGAAGACCTCACTCTCCCACAACTTCTTCAACAAATTTTCCACTCCTCTCTCTCTTTCTCTCCTCCCTTATATACCTACTCCTCCCACTCATTCCAGCCACATGCTAGATTATTATCTTCTAACTAACTTGTGACTTTTTTAGCCTTGGGTCATTTTACTTGGTTGCCCCCTATGGTCCCCACCCCTTTCCCCTTTTTTCTCCTCTGATAAGTTTGTTTAATAGAGGTCCTAACAACACTCCTGCCCATAAGTCGCACCTTGTCCTCAAGGTGGAATTCTAGAAATTGAAAAAGAATCTAATGGTGAGGCTCCCAAGTTGCTTCCAATGGGGGCAGCCCCTTCCATTGAATAAGGAAATCAAGGTTCCTTAGATTTTTCCCTATGTCTGGCCTTATTCCCAACAGAAATTCCGATGACACTTTCATTTCCAACTCAGCTGAAAGCTGATCAAGAATTTCGAGGGTTTCCTTAATTGCTCCTTCTGCCTTGCACAGCTGCGACACGTGGAACACGGGGTGGATAGCACTAGAAAGGGATAAGGACAGCTTGTAAGCCACATTCCCGATCCTCTTCTCCATTGGAAAAGGTCCATAGAACCTTGGCGATAACTTCTCATTCAATCTCTTTGCCAACCTCTTTTGTTGATAGGGTTGAATTTTTACATAAACCATATCTCCCATGTCAAACTGCACATCTCGCCGCTTCCTATCTACTAACTCCTTCATTCGAACTTGAGCCTTCAACAGTTGGGACTTTAATTCATCAAGAATGGAGTCTCGCTCCAACAGTTGTTGTTTAATTGCCGAAACTACTATAGTACCCCTCTCAAATCTCAATAATGGGGGAGGTTCACGCCCATAGACAATCTGGAACGGAGTTAATTTTGAGGATGTATGAAAGGAAGTATTGTACCAATATTCAACCCATGGCAACCAACTGCACCACACCTTAGGTTTGGACGAACAAAAACAACGAAGATAGATCTCCAAGATGCGGTTTAGGACCTTCGTTTGTCCATCGAACTGTGGTTGCTAGGAGCTACTCCTATTCAATTTAGTGCCCTGCAATCGAAATAGCTTTTCCCAAGAATGACTCACAAAAATTTTATCCCTATCGGAGACAATAGAGTTTGGAACCCCATGTAACCTGATAACCTTATTCACAAATATCCCTGGTATGCTTGTTGCTATGAATGGGTGTTTTACAGCAATGAAATATCCGTATTTGCTTAACCGATCAACCACCACCAATATTGTATCTTCCCCCCCTGACCTTGGCAACCTTTCAAGGAAATCCATAGACACGTCCTCCCAGATTTGGCTCGGAACTGGAAGCGAATGCAGCAACCCACCAGGTGATAATGCTTCATATTTATTCTGTTGGCACACAGGGCAATCATGAACATACTGTTGAATATCCCTCTTCATCCCCACCCAAAACAAGTTCAAAGAGATCCTTTTATAGGTCTTAAGAACTCTAGAATGGCCTTCAATCCGACCATCATGCCCCTCATTTAGTATTAAAGGAATCAAGGTGGAGCCTTTAGGTAGATACAGCTTCCCTTTGAACAGCAAGTGTCCATCTACCAAGGTAAACCCAGGCTTTCTAGTGGGATTAGCCTTCACCTCTTTAATTATTAGTTGGAGTGTTACATCCTTCTCCACCTCCTTCTTAACTTAGTCAAGTTGCATCACTCGAGGAACGATGAGAGTCAATAATGAAACGGAAGATTAGAGACGTGAAAGGGCATCCGCTGCCCGATTTTCCAACCCGGGTCGATATTAAATCTCACAATCATATCCCATCAACTTCATGACCTATTTTTAGCACTCCAGACTGATCTCTCTTTGTTCCATTAAAAACTTTTAGCTTCATTGGTATGTTCGAATAACAAATTTCCTCCCAATCAAATAGTGTCTCCACTTCCCCACTGCAAATACCATGGCCATGAGCTCTCTCTCATACACGGACCTTTGTTGACCTTTGGGATTTAAGGAATGGCTAAAAAAAGCTATAGGTCGTTGCTCCTGCATCAAAACAGCTCCCAATATGTGCCTAGATGCATCAGTCTCTACCAAAAACTCCTTGGAAAAATTTGGTAAGGCCAACACCGGCAATTCGGTCATCACTCCTTTAAGAGGTTGAAAGGCATGTTCTCTTAATTCATCCCAAAAAAATTCCCCCTCCGAAGGCAGTCTGTCAATGGCCATGCTAGCTTCCCATAATTCTTCACAAACCTCCAATAATACCCCGTAAGACCCAAGAATCCCCGAAGCTCCCGTAAGGACTTAGGACTAGGCCATTCCATGACTGCCTTAATTTTTGAGTCATCCGCAACCACCCCTTTGTGAGAAATGACAAGTGTCCCAAGTACTCAATCTTATGTTACCCAAACTGACTCTTCTTCGCATTAGCATACAGCTGATGCACTACTAATAGCGCCAAAACGCACCTCAAATGTTCCTTGTGCTCAGCCATATCCTTGTTATAAACCAAAATGCCATTAAAAAAATACCAAAACAAATTACCTCAACTACTCCTTAAAGATCTCATTCACCAAGGATTGAAATGTGGCGGGGGCATTGGTTAACCCAAACGGTATAGCCAAAAATTCATAATGTCCTTCATGTGTGCGAAAAGCGGTCTTAGGAATGTCCTTAGGATTGATTCGTATTTGATGATGGGTTTTAAGTCCAACTTGAAAAAAATAGCAGCCCCATTCAATTCATCCAATAATTCTTCAATAACTAGAATGGGAAATGTATCGGGAATGGTTACCTTGTTTAAGGCTCGGTAGTCAACGCAAAATCTCCAACCACCATCTTTCTTCTTAACCAACAATACTGGGTTGGAAAATAGACTTACACTCGACCTAATCAACCCTGTTGCCAACATCTCCTTAACCAGCCTCTCGATCTCATTTTTCTAAAAGTGGGGATACCGATAAGGCCGAACATTCACTAGTGGTATGCCCGATTGCAATGTAATCACATGGTCCCGCTTCCGATGCAGGGGTAGACCCCTCATTTCCCCAAACACATGTTTGAACTCCATGAGCAACTCCTGCAAGCTGTTTGGAGCTGCCCCTCTAGCCTTGTTTTCAACAGCAATCAAGCTGCCCAATTCAAGTAGCACCCATTCTCCATTTTCCCTGAACGCCCTCATCATCGATTTCAATGTTACCAAGGTTTTCCTAAGGTTGGGATCCCCGTGCAGTGTCACAGTGGCCCCCCTGCCTTAAATCTCATCACCAATCAGCCCCAATCAACTTATGTCTCCCCTAGGGAAGCCAACCACTTCATTCTGAGGATCACATCTGAACTCCCTAGCTTTAATGGCAGAAAATCCTCCACTATTTCCATATTTTGCAGCTTTAAGACCACCCCCGCCCCTTGAACAACCATACCCGACCCCATGATTACCCTATATCTTCTTGTTTGTCCTGGTTAGCCCTAATATCTACACTAATTCAGGTGTTATAAAATTATGGGAAGCCCCACTATCAATTAAGACCACCACCTCTTGTCCCCCCACTTCCCCTTTTACTTTCATGGTTTGTGAAGGGGTTAATCCCATTATCGTGTTAAGGGATAGCTCCATCACCTCACTTAATTTGACCTGGTCTCCCCCTTCCCTTGAATATCCTCTATTCCAACCTCCTCTATCTCTTCTTCTTCCTCATCCCTTTCCTCCTTATAGATCACCATCACCTGCAGCTCCCTATTCTTGCATTTAAGGCCCACCGAATACTTCTCGTCACAACAGAAACATAACCCCTTCGCTCGTTTGGCCTACAACTCACTCTCACTCAACTTCTTGAAAGGAAGAATGCTCCACTTACCTACAGCTGCACTAACCGTCGATGATGTCAGCGACACTGGTGGGGGAGACGTAATCACCACCCTTGGATGATTCGAAGTTGGACCAAAATGAATCGGTCCCCTATTCAGTCCAGTTTTGGAAGGGCTCCCACGGACTACCTAATTCCTCTCTTTGATTCTTTGGGCCACGTCCATCATCTGCTCCAGCCCATTCGGTCTTAACACTCGTATGTCAACCTGGATATCTGGCTTCAGCCTATTGAGAAATTAACCCTCTAGCATACCTTCAAGTGGCGAGTCTCAAAATTGAGACGATAGTCTTTGACAGACCCCCACTGCCTGAGAGCCAAGAATCTCTCCTCCATCGTGCCCTCCTGTGTGGACCGAAAACAACTTCTTAGCATCACCTTAAGTTCCTCCTAGCTCCTGACTCTACGCCGCTTCCGTTCCCATTGAAACTAGGCGAGTGTAGGCCCATCAAAATAAAGAGCCATTGAGTCTAATTTCTCAACTTTCGTCAACTAATTGACGGTGAAGTACTTCTTAGCCCTAAAAACCCACCCATTAAGGTCGCCCCCTTCAAAGATCGGCATCTCTAGTCGCCAGCTTCTACCATCTTGCCTCCTGAAAGCTTCGTGCTCCGTTCCTACCTCACGACTACGATCGCCTTGTGCTAGTGATCCTCCCAAAGCAAGGGATGAGTCCGCCAGTACGTCCTTCTAGCCCTGTTTCCCTTTTCGTCCCCTCTCATGCTCTCCCTACTTCTCTGCCACCAAGTTAAATTACTCCAACACCATTGCTAAACTCTTTTTTATTCCTTGTATCCTCTAGAACTCGTTCTTTAGCGAGTCACTTCTCGCTTGCAGACCACCCATCCTTCCTTCTATTTGCTGCTGGTAAGTCTCCGGCCTCCCCTCTAACTCGCCCACCCTCTCCGACACCGACACTCCCATGGATCACGCTCTGATGTCGAAATGATAGAATTCTTCACAATAGATTGAACCTCAACTTAAAAAAAAGTAGGAATCCCTCAATTACAGTAGCTTCCACAATGGATGTAAGCAAAAAAACAATGAAAGAACACAAATCAGGCCTATTCGGGAGGGTCTCACTCTCCCACAACTTCTTTAACAAATTTTCCATTCCTCCCTCTTTTTCTCTCATCCCTTATATACCTACTCCTCCAACTCATTCCAGCTACATGCTAGATTATTCTCTTCTGACTAATTTGTGACTTTTTTAGAGTTAGGTCATTTTACATGGTTGCCCCTTATGGTCCCCACCCCTTTCCCATTCTTTCTCCTCTGATAAGTTTGTTTAATGGGGTCCTAACAACACCATGTGTCTTAACCTCTACAAACCTAGGTAAAGACAACAATTACCAATTTCAATTCAACTGCATCCCAAATTCGCGTAACAAAGGGGAATCAATTAATCCTTTGAAATAAGGGTGGGATAGTCCATCCTTATCACTATCCTCATCCAAAAGGTATAAAAAGACCTCAAAGGAAGAATAAAAGGTACATTCATTCACACTTGCTCTTATAGCTCTCAAATCTTTCTTATTGACTTAAGTATCAAAGTAGTATTCTCACCAAGCCTTATGGCAATTCTTATTGTTTTTGTTTATGCTAGCAAGTCGGTCTAGCTCATTGTCACATACAATCCAAGTCTCTCCTAAATCTTATAAATTCGATTGGTGATTGGATCTTAATGTCATCAAACATATTCAAATGTGCTAGGTAGCTCAAGCGCTAGCTAAGAAAAATAAAGAGATGGAAGTTGAAATGTTGTTTGTTTTAATTTATGTCTACTTTTGAAGAAAACATTGTATTATTGGAGCCTCTATGAATATTTTTACTTATTTTATTTACAAGGCTGTATCATTTTAAATTTTGAGATTTTATTATGTTTAAATGGGTATTTATGCCATCGCTTTTGAAGTTTATATTATTCAATTGTATGAAAAAAAAATTCTAAATTCCCAAGATTATAACATGTCTAAAAAAATGAGGTGTTACACCTATCCTTTGCTCCACATGACACATGATTGCACACATATGTTGTGCACATATGAAGTGTCACAAGTTCAATGCTTGCCACTTAACTGAAAAATAATTATTGTAAAATTATGTTCTCTATCCCACTTATATAGTTAATTAATACCCACTTTGATCACATCTAATGTAAAATCATCAAAAATGTGAAGAAACAAATGAATTCAGTTGAAAACTATGGTCGAATTGTGTGGTTGAATGGTCACTACAAGAAGAAAAACTGTTGCCGGCAGACAGAAGTCGCTGTTTGAAGGTGGTTAATTATATCAACCACAAAAGACATGCCTGGCTGTTCTTACGGCAGATGATCACTTTCCATGCACAGGCCATGCTCGGGTCATTTTTAATTTACCAGTTGCTTTTGCGTCCATTATGTTCTGT
Source organism: Diospyros lotus (assembly GCF_014633365.1). NCBI lineage: Eukaryota > Viridiplantae > Streptophyta > Magnoliopsida > Ericales > Ebenaceae > Diospyros > Diospyros lotus. The sequence continues at coordinate 18,863,350 of NC_068343.1, forward strand.
CGGTAGAGTTTTAAGGTCTGTGCTGCAAAAGGCTAAGTAGCCATTCTAGCTAGTGGTTGAACGACTGTTATTTTTCATGGCTGAAGGTATCATCATCGTCCTAATTAATAATAACAAATTAAAACCATATTTCTGGAAACACTGGAACTTAATTTCATTAAGAATCCAAGGTTTGTTGATACATGATATACCGCAAATGATTGACCTTCCTGTAAGAAAAAGTCACAGCTAAACTGGAACAGGCTTACTAAGAAGTGAGATAAAGATCAAATTACAACCCACAAATAATTGAGAATTTCAAATAAAATAACATCTTCATAGCATAACCCCAACTTATAAAGGCTAGCAAACCCATAACTACCTGAAATCTAGCCAATTAGATATCAATCACAAAAATAATTTGGAATTCCACTTGAGCCTTGTAATAACCCCTTCAAGATCTTGAACTAAAATAACAACCATCAAGAATAAGCTCATCTAGTAGAATTCAACCTGTATAATGGAGTAAATATACAAATATGAGTATTAAATTTATTAAATATGAGTATTACAATCTAGAAATAATATTGTGGGACATCCCACTTACATCATCAATAATCCTCCATGCCACAGTATTGGTTCATAGAATCACATGCATATAGACTTAAAGAAGATCTTTCATATATAGCTTTGATTGCCTTGTCCACACATATTTCAAAGAACTCCGCCCCCATAACCTTTCCCCCTATAATTTTATATGCATCGGCACATTGCTGCTTAATAAATGAACAATTTTTTCAACCTAAAAAAGTCATAGAAAGGTTAGATCTTTTATAGGTAAATGCTGAAACGAATTAGTATGAATTGACCAAAAAACAAAAACACTCATATTAAAATGATTCGTGAAGTAACAAAAAACAATAATAAAAAAGTACAAAATTAAATGCTTGTTAGCAGAGAACACTCATTATTTTTTCTTTTTATAAAGGGGGAAATTTTCATTATATAAAGAACATATGAGTATTTTTCACATATTCAAAATTCATAAAGAAACAAGGATTTCCTTCAATCTCTAAGACACTTAAACCAGATCAAGTAGAGGACAAAGAAATAGACAACAATGATCAAGGTGTTGTTTGATAATTAGGAAGATGTTAATCTTAAAGAGGCATGGAGATAAGAAATAGCTAACAGATTTTGGAAGATTCTAGAATTATTTGGTTGCATGGAGATAGGGATAGAGGGACTAAATTTGTAGGTTGTACCCCTACAGGGAGGGTCTTCTTATCTCCTGGACGTAAGCTTGAAGGCTATAAACAAGAATGTTTCCTTCAACCGTAATTCATTTCATTCTTCTCAGTTTTCTTAATAAGAGTTTTAAGTTCCTCTCCAATTTGCTCTCATGTTCATTTTATGTTTTCTTATTGGTTCTTGTATGTAGTTTCAGGTTGACTTAGCCATCACTAGGTGGGTGATTGTGAGTTAAGGTTGCATGACAAAGGCTCGAGTTCCACGACTGTGACATAAAGCTTGACATGCTTTTAAACAAATAAGCTTGAGCCTTATTTTTTAACTTAACTTAATCTCTTCTTAGGTATGAGCTTGATAAAATTATAAACAAGCAAGCTTGAGCTGTTTTCTTTCTTTCTTTTCTTTTTTCTTTTTTGATACCAGGGTTCTAGTCTTCACCTGACTAGTCCCTTATAAATCCCTGCACATTGACTTGTACAGATGGATAGAGTAGGACTCTGCTCATAGGACGGTGTGGCTCAAGAAATAGCCTCACTTGGTGCTTATATGATTTGAGCCTTAAACCAACTCAAAGTTGTTTAGACTCCAACACCACTAGAACTACCCTTTAGAGTTCAAGGCTAAGCTTTTATAGGCTAGACTTGGCTCATTTATTCTTGTTTTTGGCCAAACAATTCTTGAGATCTTATTTTTTGCTAAGTAAATTTGTGCACTTCTATTAAATGATCACGACACCCTGATAATTTTTAGGATAGATATTCTATTTATGATGAAAATGACAACTTTTACAGAATTTTTGTTCATAGGATAGACATTCTATTTTTGTTCATAAATAATGATGGGTAGCAACAACAACCCATTCTTCATGTTGTCCCATTTCTCCCATTAAATTGATGCATGCAGATGCAATGTAGTCTACCGTCTATGCCCACCACACCTTAGAAAGACAATGACCCAGCTTCATTGTTGAGGCTTAGACTTATTCTACTAAATATACTTGTCCGCATGTAACTTGATTAACAATAATAATAAAATGGTGGGGGCCTAAGGTGGCGCCCTCGAAAAGATTTTAAGTCATAATAAAAAGCTGCTATAATAAGCGTTTACCAATTACCATTTGCTTGGCCAACAAAAAGGCCACTTTATTAAAAATCAAAAATATTTTTTTAATCACTACTATAATCGTCTTTATGTTTTAATGCAAAATAAACTTTCTAATCTCTAAATCATTATTTAAAAATATTTAATTTAAAAATTGAATTAAATATCATGCAGAATGAGATATCATAAAACCCTCATTCTGTCAGTGCCCAAACAGTAAATACACCCGGATGGGGATGGATTGAATAATCCTTAGAATCTTTTTGAGCCAAAAAAAAGAAATATGCAAAGGTGGCGAGGTTGGTTCTATTGGGTGGGAAATTGGCAAAGGTGGGGATGCTATCTTTATAGGTTTCAAATAGGAGAGCAAACAACTGGTGACTCCTTTATTGTCGCCCCGGGGGGGGGGGGGGGGGTGTTCACTAATTGGAAGAAAAAAGAAAGATTTCAAATTCATAATAGCAACCACAATAGTGCTCACAATGAAGCTTGGAAGCAATGTCAGAATCTAATGAATCAAAAACAACATATTTATGCTGCTTCTTTCTTATCCTAAGAGCCATGAATTCTTGTTGGTTTACTAATTGATTGTTTTCAAACTCTTGGTGTGGGGTTTATAACCTCTTGAGCACCCTCCCCTTAACAGCTAACTTTTGAGGGTAAGTTCTACCCGAGGATTGTAATAGTGGTATCAGAGCCGACCTCATGGCTCCCAGTGCAAGTGAGCGGCGACAGAGGTGACGCCAGCATTGCAGTGTTCGCCCGAGACTAGTAGTGGCTAGTGCACAACTTGCTATCATGGGCGTCGAGCTGTAGAGCATGGCAGTATGTTATGGTCCATTGCAGGATATGAGACTTGTCCCACATTGGAAATTCAAGCTCCTAGTGTAGGGTTTATAATCTCGTGGGCACCCTCCCCTTAATAGCTAGCTTTTGAGGGTGAGTTCTACCCGAGAGCTGTAACACCTATGTTAATTGAAAACTTCTCTCGATGGTCATTTCATTCTATACATATGTATGAGATTAATTATCTCTAATCAACCTACGAATATATAAGTACGTATTCACTCTCAATGATCATCACATAACGATTTCACACGACATAATAGTATCTCTATCTATTATAAGACCCTATGTTGTTTATTACCATGTGCTAATTTACATTGAATCTTTAAAAAGCAATATAAATCACAAACACACTTTAATGGTGATCAAGCATCAAAACAGAATCAAAGTACAATAAACAATCAACCTAAAAAACAAGAACATAGCAAAAACGAGTAACTTCAAATTAATCCAAAAAGAAACGAGGTTACATCGTTAACCCTAATTGCAAGAGATCTAGCCGAACATGATTTCAATAGATATAACAACAATAGAGTAAGAATTCATGATCTAAGCTCTAAGAAGGAAAAGAAAAATACAACCCTAATCTTGAGTTTCTTCAAAATCTCTTCTCTCCTTCAACTCGATCTCTCTTCTCTCTTCTCTCTACTCTGTGGTCGTCCCTGTGTTATGGAGAATAAGTCCTTATATAATGCTCCTCAGGCCTTGAAAGTCATGCACAAGAAAGACTCCGTCCCAATTCAATTAGAAAAAACAGGCCTGAAACAAACCTTTCTAGCCGAACTCGTGCCCTACCATGGTAGGCATACACAACGGCAAGGCCGTGAGCAACAATGGCTTCATCCTACCGCAATATGCATGCCGCGATAGGTCGTGGTTCACTTCCAAATTTAGTGGAAATTGGTCCCCGAACTTTTCAAATTTCACTTTTTGCTCTTGAAGCTCTTCGAGTTCAAATTGATCCCCAAAAGTATCCAATCATGCCCTCACCACCTCGTTCAGCTCCAATCAAGCATCAAAATCGTCTTTTCGCTGTTCATCCAAAATAGGCTTTGCACCTACACAACCCATAATTGAGCCAAATTGTGGTAGAAATCCGCCCATTAAATGAATATATGCTAAGTTTATAGACCTAGATAAGTGTGTAAAAGACATTTATCAGATGATAATTGAATTTTGATTTCTCTCTCAACATTTCTAATCTCTCTCCCAATTTTGATTCTCTCTTTCTCTGTTTTGTTTGCATTTCTCCCACTATTCTTGTTGTTATCTCCCTCTCTTTCAGTCTAATCCTCCCTCCAATTCTCTCTATTCTGATTCTATATTCCCGATTACTTCCAATTTTCCTATTTAAACCCTAGGAACATGACACAATACGTTAGAGCAATTAATGGAGTTTAAAATATGTGAGTGAATTGGGTCTATGAAGATTTAACCAAAAAATATAAATTAACATGAAAAACATAAAATAAATGTGTAGCTATTTATAGTGGTTTGGTTTATCCCTAGCATATGTCAAATCCTCTAGCTCCAACTACAAATTTCAATATGCTATATTGAAACCACAAGATATAATCAGAAGTTGATTGGTGTTAGCTCACCTGCAAGAGTTTTCGCATCCCAAAAACTCTCCAAAAACAAACTCAAGTTTTTATTCCAAGAACTCTACAAAATCTATGCTAGTTGACATAGTGCTAGCTCACTTGCAAGAATTCATCCCAAGGAACTCTCACGCACACTAGGAGTAAAGGATACAAATGAAATTCTCTCTCAAAAGATTTGTTGAAAGCAATGAAGCTCACTCAGTAGTTAGTATATGGATGTCATAGAAAAGCCTCAAAATATGAATAATAGAGTAAAAGTGAAGAACTTGAATGTTCAAAACTCTATCTCCTAGAAAAGCCCAAAAATATGAATAATAGAATAAAACTAAAGAACTTGAATGTTCAAAATTCTTTCTCGGGCTGTGGCTTGAATTCTCTCGTTTTCTCTTATAAATCTTCAACTAAAAATGACTTTTTTATAGCTATATTCATTGGAGACTCTCCTCTAGCCATTGCCCAAGTAGGATTGATGTTAGAGACCCAACTAGTGGGATTGCTGCTTGTGTGTTGTTTTATTGTTGAGTTTTGGTATCATAGACTGACACAATGAGTGGTAGTTGTTGCATAAATGAAACGACTGAAAAGATGCTATAAAGCACCAGAAAGAAAAGGAAAAGATGCAGTAATGCACTATTTTGATGGGATGTAGCCACTGTGAGGGCCTCCTGGTCTCGCACCACATTCACCGCGTTGAATCTCTCTTTCCTCTTAGGATAAGAAAGAAGCAAGTACACAGAAAAAGCATTTCCAAAAAGGATTCCAATGTAAAAACTTTTAGTTTCCATCTAACAAGATTCCAAACCAGCAAGAATTCATGTAACAAACAGCAAGTATTGCTTAGGGCTCACAAATGATAGTAAAGGTGCTTTGAATTAAATTATGGTAATAATAGAAACAAACACTAACCTTTGGTGTGCAATTCCGAGACTGAGGGAGAGGTGCAATTCTGGAAAGAGCTAGTTCTGCAAATAGTATAGGACATACAATCAATTTTTGAGGAAAAGTAACTAAACACAAATCTGGTACCAGAACTAGTTCTAAAACAAACATGATGGAGCAATTTAATTAATTTGACTAATCTGAAGTAGACAGGCAGCCACCCGCTATTTTGAAACAGCATTGTAACAATAGAACCATGATAATGATAAATAATGTCCTTATACTTGAAGAGAAATCAACGTAGTAGAAGAATATAATATAAAATATCAAAGAAAGAAGAAGTAAAAACACAACATTATAACTCTAGATTAAATCTTATTATATTACATATATATATATAAATCTCATTTGGTTTAAATATTTTATTATTAAACATGTCATGATGGTCTAACCTGAATTCAGCCTAATATTAATCCAATAAAAAATATAAATGAAGTCAAACTAAGGTTTATTTTTAGGGAAAAAAAAATAGCCAATAAGATTAATTCATATTGATGCTCTGATTAGCCAGACTCACAAGCACCTTTAATTAATTATTCTTTATTGTCTCATTTCATTCAATTCTTAATCCCTCCAAATTAAGGAAATGATAAGAAAATAGAATGACAACCTCCCAATAAAACTAGCTTTTATCAAACTCTCTTTTCAGTTTTTAAACTTTTTATTTTCAGGTAAAAGCAATATGCCTGATGAAACCTTACTAGATATTTTGGACAAAAATTAGCATGACAATATTGACTTCAAGAAAGAAGCATAACATCACCACTGACTTAATCTTATGATTAATAAGATGACGAAGGATTATAAACAATACTAAAAGTCTTTTCAACATATAACAGTGATATTTTGTATTCCATTCTGCATTAATATTGCATAATTATCAAATTAATATGACTTTGTAGATTTTTTATCAAGTAAACTCCATTAATCTTATGATTAATATGATGGCAAAGGATTATAAACAATACTAAAAGTCTTTTCAACATTTAACAGTGATATTTTGTATTACATTTTGTATTGATATTGTATAATTATCAAATTAGGTAGCGTTTGTTAAAATGAGTAAGATAAGGGAGTATCAGATAAGGTCGAGATGCTTTTCGGACCAAAATATGGAATGGTCAAGATAAGGTTGGGAAGCATTCCAAGATTTTTATCAAACTATTTGTTAAATTTTTTGAAATGCACTAAAAGACAAAAGTTATTTTTTTCTTATATGTAAGGACCAAAATATGCTTATCTTGGAGGGGGGGGGGGGGGGGGAATAAGCATATCTGGAAAAATCAAAATAAAAAGTCACATGACTTCTTTTTCAAGAGCCACCAAATAAGTTTAACAAACATGTTGGAAAAAACTAACATTCAGAATGCTTCCCATATCTGATCTTTTCCACCCCATATCTTAGTTAACAAACATTACCTTAATATAAAATATATAACAAATCAATGAAAAGTTTCACACAAAGTGTTATAATCACAAATTCATAAAATAATGGTTCTAAATTTTCACTATTAAAAAATTCTAGAGATTAAAAACTCTCTAAATAATTGCATCTATTTTTGGTAGGGAGTTAAACCAAATTTGATGAACATAACCAAACTAAAATGACCGGGATAACTGCAACAATTGTACTGCCACTATAATAAAGTAAGCCAAGTGCTCGGTCAGAAAAACTTAATAAACTGGACCACCAGCCATTATAATCCAAATCCTTATCCTTGCTATATTAACTCGTATGTTCTTTCTCCTAATAAACTGAACTACAGAAGCTGAAGTGGCACCGAGGGTCCAGCTGAAACTGGAGAAGAAGTGGGAACATGAGCTTGAGCCAAAGAAGAAGAAGAAACCAAAGCTTGAGGAGTATAAGGCTGAGGCAAGTTGAAATTGAAATCCTCCATATTCAGGGGTTCCAGCACAACCATCAGTGAGCGAGTGAGATGATAGTAGAACATCTATGCAGAAAAACAGAGTTCCTTTTGCTCTTATTGGGAATAGCCATAGCAATGTATTATATTAAGTATAAAATGGATAAAACTTCTTTAATTGTATTTAATTTTTGTATGTTTTGGAACCTAATGATGTAAGTTTTAAATTTTTATTAATGTTCATTTAATAAAGTTCAAGGGGGCATTGGAATTGAGACCAGCCTGCCCATAGGCGGTTCTGGTTCAGGACAGTTCCGGTTACAGTTCTGGTTCTGGTTCAGGTTACGATTCCGGTTCAAGTTTAGGTTCTAAGGCAGTTTGAATACAGTTCAAAATAGATTAAAGAATATACAAAAAAACAAATATTATATTAAACAAAATTAAAAGTTTTAATGAATTAGAGAGGTAAAAAAAAAATTAAAAAAAATATATGTGAGTATATAACTGGGTATATATGTTCATAAATTTGTTCATAAAATATGTGAGTATATTTATTTCCGTTATTACTAAATTTGTTTTTATTATTACCATAATTCAATTCAAAACACAGTTAATAAGGTATCCATCCACTCGAATGTATCCTTGTAGTAACTTTTCTCTATTCCTCTCTCTAACCTAAGGTAAATCTGTAAAACCTTCTTCTCATTCCTTTGCAAGTTCAAATGCCCAGCCCTAATCAGATTCAATCACTCAAGTCACCTTGCTGTTTCACCCTAAACCCTAGCCCTTCCTGCCTCTCTTTAGGGTAAGGTTTAAGGTTTAGGGGTTTGGGGTTTGGGGTTAGGGTTTAGCGTTTGGGATTAGGGCTTAGGGTATAGGGGTTTAGAGCTTAAACTTTTCTCATTAACAAAGTGGGAACTGAATAAATTGTCCTTCACCAAAAGTACTAGAACATCTGATTCCACCAAGTAAAAGGAGCTTGGTGCCAATGGAGTATGCTCCTCAAGAAAGCAAACTTCACATATGTTAAGTCACCATTCGGGTATGGCTACAAATCATCTATTTTTGTTTAAATAATGTTCTCAGAGATGTACAAACTGTTCACTACACGAGTGACCGTTAATAGAAACTGTTGGAAATATAGAGACCGGTCTCTACACCTTTGCATTCTTAACAAGAAGGAACAAGGACCGGTCTCTATATTTGAGTATATATTTTCCTGTTTTTCCTAAATTTGTTCAGAAAATATGTGAGCATTCCATTATTACTAAATTCGTTTCTATTATTACCATAATTCAATTCAAAACACATTTAATAAGGTATCTATCCTCTCGAATATATCCTTGTATTAACTTTTCTCTATTCCTCTCTCTAACCTAAGGGAAATCCCTAAACCTTCTTCTCATTCCTTTGCAAGTTCAAGTGCCCTAGCCCTAACCAGATTCAATCACTCAATCACCCTAAACCTACCCCTTCCTGCCTCTCTTTAGGGTACGGTTTAGGGGTTAGGGGTTAGCATTTTAGGGTTTAAGGTTTAGGAGTGTAGGGTTTAGGGCTTAAACTTTTTTCATTAACAAAGTGGGAACTGAATAAATTGTCCTCACCAAAAGTACTAGGACGTCTGATTCCACCAAGTAAGAGGAGCTTGGTGCCAATGGACTATGCTCCTCAAGGAAGAAAACTTTGTACACGTTAAGTCACTATTTGGGTATGACTACAAATCATCTAATTTGCCAAATGCACTAAATTAAGTAGTACTGCAATTTAGCAATTTTCTCACAACATTATATGACTAATGTGTTACAGATTGTTTTCCCCTTGTGTGCAAAGGAAAATATGAAGAACGAGCAAGCCAACTGATAAAATAAATAAGATATAAAGTGTGAAACAAGAACCAATGTAATGATAGAATCAAGCTGCTTACCTATCTTGTCAAACCCATTTCAGAAAATTCCAATGCTCCAAAACAATGGATGTGACCTTCTGATGCTGCCATAGGATCATTACAGACATCTCACCTCCTAAATACAAGCAGACAATGTTTTGTCAATATTGAGTTTAAAATTCCATCCATATACAAACAGTGATAAAATCAATAAAAAAAATAAACAAACCTTTTAATTAAGTATTGATGGGCCAATGGAATTCTTCCTGCAAAAGGCAAATTGCTAGGTTTGTACCCAAACAAGTTGCAAAAACTTCTGAGGATTTAAAAAACATCCTGGTTAAGAGATCAATGTAACTTTTCATTCTGCCACCATGAAACAAACCCATAGTGAGACATTCTTTTTTCTTTTTTTGTAGTACATCTAAATCTTATTGCTTCCCTCTTAGGCTTGTGCTCTTCCGCTTCTGACACAATGCAAAACGCCGTGCCATAGCAGGATTATAGAATATCCTCATATGTTCTGAGAGTCTCTGGATACCTCGGAGGTCACCAATATCGGAAAGTTGCTTCAAGAAGGAATCAAACTTCCAATATGGCAATTTCAGTCCCTTATTTATAATTTCTTCCAAAAGAAAACAGGCAGACTCAATATTATTACAACCAAAAAGCCCTTGAACCATCAAACAATAAGTATCAACATCACGTGCACAGCCCCTCTTGTCCATCTCATGCCATGTCTCAAAGGCCCCATCAGGATCTTCCATCTCAAAAAACATTGCAATTAGCATGTTAAAAGTATGTACACTAGGCATGCAATCTGCTTCAATCATTTTCCCAAACAGCCTGAGTGCTTCATGACTGTTTTTTTGTTCACATAAAACCTTTAGAAAACAGTTGTAGGTGACTACATCAGGAGGATAACCTTTGTTTGCCATCTCTTCTAAGAATTTGTAAGCTGCCTCAACCTTTCCAGCCAAGCACATGCCTTCAATTAGTTCCTTGTAAGTAGATACATCAGGAAGACATCCACTGTTTATCATGTCCTGCAGAAGTTTAAAGGATTCCTTCATTCTATCATTTTGGACAAGTGCCACAATCATAATAGCATAAGTTTTTGCAGTTGGGGAAGACATGGTTGAACCTTTTGTTCTCATGAACACCAACAGCTCAGCTGCCTCTGTAACCATACCTGCTTTGCAGAAGGTATCTATGGCAGTGTTGTAAGTGAAGTTGTCAGGAGTATGACCCATTTTGATCATTTCATCGAGTATGCTCATTGCTCTTATTGGATTCCTGACCCTACACCACCCAAAAAACAGAATATTGTATGTATTAGGATTGGGCTTAATCTTATTCTTTATCTTCAAAAACATAGCTTCAGCATCCTCAACAAGACTGCACTTGCAGAGAGCATCCAGAAGAAGATTGAAGGCATCAATCTCTGGCTGTGCCTTCATCCTTATCTTCTTCTTCTTGGCAAATTTGTGAAGATGTGTCAGGTGTTTCTCAGTGTACTGTCTCAAAATAGTTAATAAAACATCAACAGGGACAGACTTCTTGTCATTTCTCTTCAAGTAATCCAGAAGGTCACAGATTATCCGATACTGTTTCACCATGTACTTTGTACTGGATAATATGTCAATCATCTCATTGTACGCCTGAGCTTCATGAGAATAACATTCTTGGTGCGATGCCCAGGTAAAGAACCTAAAGGCCAACTTTTCCTCAAAACGAAAACTGTGGAGGATTTCGAGAACCAATGGAGTTGTGAGTTTTATGTGAACAAAGTCAAGAGCTCTCTCCAAATTGTTATTATTGGGATCATAAGTGTCAGTTATAGTTTTGCATAGCTTATCGGCATCATTCATATTGCAGTCCAATGCACAATCCATTTCAACAGTTCCTGAAGAATGTGGATGTACACCCACCTGGACTGGAGCAGGTAAAACACTCGAGGAAAATCGACATCTTTTATATGGATGAGTTGAATTTTCTGGTAAATTCAAACTTCCAGCAAAAGAAAAAGCCAGCACAGAGATTGGAGTTTGTGGCCTAAACAGGAAGAACTTAACTGGTAATGGCACTGCAATTGCAAAAGAATACACATTTCTAAAGCAGCAATGGCTGGTGCTGGAGGCATTGAAGAATGCAGCAAGCTTCCCAAATCTAATAGGTGAAAAAACCATCCTCCGCAACATTCCGAATGAATCGTATTTCTTTTATCTAAACAACCCAAAAAAATATAAATTATAAAAGCAGCAGCAGCAACATCCTAGATTGCATAGAAATGAAAATGGAAACAGATATGATACAAAATAGGTTCTATGAAAATGGAAACAGATATGATACAAAATAGGAAACGATATTTTTCAAAAAAAAAAAAAAAGTAAAAAACAGAAATACGAGAGAGACGCATAAATAAAACAAAAATATAGAGGCCTTTTTATAAATATAATTTTTAATATAGAAAATTATATAAAATAGTTATTCAATTTAAAACTAAACATAAATTTCGTAATACATCCAAACAAACATAAACCTAAGTTTTATAAGGATTACATACATTCACATACATCTACAGTCAATACAAAATATCACATACATTCACATAATAAGTATTACATACATAACTATAAGTATTGCATACTATATATTACATATATAGTATTGGGTTACGCATTTCTCCCGTATTTCTGTTTTCTACTTTTTTTTGTTGTCCATTGGGCAGTACTTGCTTATATTGTGATAATTAAAAATGCCTACCAGTACTATCTTTAGGAAACTGTTATAATCACTTGTATTTAGTGTTCTAAAACTCGGGCTGGGCGGCCGCCAGCTGCGACGCTTTTGGGGGAGGCGGCCCATTTAGGTGGCCCCCCGACTAGGCTGTTCCAGGCGCACCTAGGCGGCCGAGGCAGCCGCCTAGCCGCCAGTCGCAGCCCTAGGCGGCCACCGCCTAGGCCTCCGCCCCCCACACTTTTCTTCAGCTAAGCGCGTAGATCGTTTTTAGGGTTTACATTTCATTTCGTTTTCAAATTTCCCCCCCTCCTCTCTCTCTCGCCTCTCGTTGTCTCATCTTGGTGCGTCGCCGATTGCTCCCCTCCTCGCCGTCGCCGGACCCGCCGTCGCTGCTCGCTGGAACGACAACCTGTCTGGCCGCCTCTCTCACCGCACCACCTCTCTCACCGAGCAACCTCTCTGGTCGCCTCTCTTACTGGTCGCCTCTCTCACCGGCCACCGCACCGCCTCTCCTCTGTGTTCTGCCACTGCCGAGCCCCTTCATCTCTCAGTCCGTCGCCTTCAAGCATCACTAACAGTATGTACTATGTATTTAAAACTATTTATTAACTATCATCTATGATTTTCAGATTTATTAACCATGTCTTTCACTAGCAATGTTTAGATTTTGTCTTCCACGTGATTTTGATTTTCAGATTTGTGTTAGCCTCTCTCTCTTTTTTTCTTTTCCTTGATAAGTCACCTGATGATCCTTTCATTGATTCTTATTGAATCTCCTTAACACAAACTAGACTTCATTACCCAAACTTACATTGCATTACCTTTACCAGTAAATTCAGTGCACAAAGATAAAATTAATGCTATTTGCTGATTATTTTACCAGGGATGGAGAGGTTTGAAAGTTCTTAGTCCATTGGAAAGATCATCCAGATTATGATTCTACTTGAAATCTGTTAGGCTGTTAGCATTAGCAATGTTAAGTTCACGTGTTAGGCTGTTAGCTTTGATTTTCAGATTTGTGTTAGGCTGTTAGCTTTGATTTTCAAATTTGTGTTAGGCTGTTAGCTTTGATTTTCAGATTTGTGTTAGGCTGTTAGCGATTTTCAGATTTGATTTTTAGATTTTATCTTCCACATGATTTTGATTTTCAGTTTCAGATTTGTGTTAGGCTATTAGCAATGTTAAGTTCCTGTGTTAGGTTGTTAGCTTTGATTTTCAGATTTGTGTTAGGCTGTTAGCAATGATTTTCATATTTGATTTTCAGATTTTGTCTTCCACATGATTTTCATATTTGATTCTGACTTCCACATGATTTTCAGATTTGATTTTGTTCAGTTTAAGTGATGTCTGGAACGGGGAGTACGGAAGCATCGTCCGCTACCGCCTCAATTCTTAAAAGGAAGTCAAATGATGTGGGGTGGGAGTATGGGATGCTAATTGATCCCAAGAATATGGACAAAGTCAAATGCAAGTTATGCAGTAAAGTGATGTCTGGCGGTGTTTACTGAGTTAAAGAACACATTGGCCACATTTCTGGAAATGTGTCTGCATGTCCAAAAGCTTCTCCAGATGATAGAGCCAAATGCAAGAATGCAATTGAGGAGGCAAGGAATAAAAAGAAGAATAAGAAAAAGGAAGAAGATCTGATGAGATCAACAGTCAATATTTCTGAAAAGGGGGAAGGGAATGGCGATGATGAATTGCAAGAATTAGGGAGTAATAACCCACCCCGCACACTTGGCCCTATGGATAAATTTGCAAGCTCCATCAGCCCTGAAGCTGGTTCAAGTGTAAAAATGACACAAAGACAACAAAATATCAATGAAGCACTCTTTAAAGAGAGGACACAGACAGTCCGTGAATATTGTGCTAGGTGGGTCTATGAGCACGGTATTCCTTTCAATGCCATTGATAATGACAGTTTCAAGTTGTTTGTTGAGGCAGTTGGTCAATTTGGGCCAGGCTTCAATCCTCCTAGTCAATACCAGTTGAGGGAAACGTTGCTAAAGGGGGAAGTTGATAGGATGAAAGGTTTGTTAAAGAAGCATGAAGAAGAGTGGGCAAGAAATGGGTGCTCCATTATGACAGATGCTTGGAGTGATAGAAAAAGAAGGAGCATCATGAACTTATGTGTTAATTCTAATGCAGGTACTGCTTTCCTTTCTTCTAAAGAATCTTCAGAGGAGGCACATACAAGTGAACTCATTTTTGAGTATGTGGACAAATGCATTGAGCAAGTTGGGCCACAAAATGTTGTCCAAGTGGTAACTGACAATGCTGCCAACAATATGGGAGAGGCAAAGTTATTGAAGGTGAAGAGACCCAATATCTTTTGGACATCATGTGCTACTCACACCATCAATTTAATGCTTGAAAGCATTGGAAAACTGCCAAGGTACAAAAAAGTCATTGATCAAGCCAAGAGTTTGACAATCTTTATTTATGCACATCATAAGACCTTATCCTTAATGAGGCCATTTACAAAGAAGAGGGATATAGTGAGACCGGGTGTCACTAGATTTGCTTCTTCTTTCCTTACTCTACAAAGTTTAATGGAGAAAAAGAGCCAATTGAGGGCAATGTTTACTAGCTCTGAGTGGGAGGAGTGCAAGTGGTCAAAGACTGTTAAAGGGAAAGCAGCCTATGCAACTGTGTTAAGCATTGCTTTCTGGAATGGTGTGACTATATGTCTTAAGGTTTTTGCACCTTTGGTGAAGGTGCTTCGAATTGTTGATGCAGATAAGAAGCCTTCTATGGGTTTTTTATATGGAGAGATTAATCAAGCAAAAAAGGATATTAAGGAGGCCCTAAACAATCTTCAAAAGAACTATTTGCCTATTATGGAAATTATTGATGCAAGAGTGAAAGATAGGCTAGATAGTCCATTGCATTTTGCGGCTTACCTTTTGAATCCATATTATTTGTTCAAAGATATGGATATGCAATTTGATAATGAACTGATGGATGGGTTTTTTAATGCTGTGGAGATGTTTTTTTATGGTGATGATCGCATGCAAGGGCATATTTTAAATGTTGAGTTGCCAAAATATACTTGCAAAGAAGGAGTTTTTGGAAAGTCATGGGCAATTCAAGGGTGTGCAACGAATGATAATAATTATAACCCAGGTATAAAATTCCTTCCTTTAATCCTTAAGACTTTTTTTTTTTTTAGTTTCTATCGTATATTAGTTTAGTGTATAAATTTCAAATTTGTTTAACCTATGTAGTTAAATGGTGGATGACTTATGGAAATCAAACACCAAACTTGCAACGAATGGCGAGAAGGATCCTCTCGTTAACTAGTAGTTCATCCGGTTGTGAAAGAAATTGGAGTACTTTTGAAGGGGTTAGTGCATATTTTAAAGTGTTTTCAATATTTTAATCAATTAGTTATCTATCATTTATATTGAATTATTGATATTGCTTTCATTTTCTTCATGTAGATACATACGAAGAAAAGAAATAGACTAGATGTTAATTGATTGAACAATCTAGTCTTTGTCCAATTTAATGCAAAACTGATGAACAAGCAAAAAAGGGAGAAGGAGAGGAATGTTGATGTGCTACTTGCTAGTGATGCTAGTAATGCACACGGATGGATCGTTGATGGAGAAGATGATGAAGAAATTGAGCCTGGTATGGGGCTCACTTGGGAAATGGTTGGTGAAGCTTCTGGAGCAGACGACATGCTTCAACCTCGAAGAAGTTCTAGGATGAGAGAACTTCATGAAGATGATTTTCAATCAGAAGAAGAAGATGAACAAGAGCATCATGAATTTGATTTTGAGTCTGATGAAGATCGTGTACTAGAAGAATATGGAGAGGAAGAAGAAGAAATCCACTAAGATAACTAGATATTACTTAGATTCTTCATATATGTTTTAATGTTTATGTTGTATTATTGCTGTTTTTGTCATCTTGACCTCAGTACTAATCTACAACAGTTTGTTTTTAAAGTTTTTTAATGTTTAAATTCATTATTTCACTTATTATTCCAACTTTGGTTTACTTGATATCAAATTGCATCAAAAAATTTAAAAAAAAAACACTATTTTCCAAGTCGCCGCCTAGGCCCCCTAGGCGCTAGGCCCCAGTCGGGCGCCCGACTAGCGCCTAGCGCCTTTTAGAACACTGCTTGTATTAGATTAGCTTAAGATAGTCTTGGGAGGGTTTTCTGTAGTAATATCAGTGGGTTGCATTTGTATATCACTTGTGTTATTCTAGAAGGGTTGGTTAGTGATATAGGCCGGTTAGTTGGTTGTAACTACTTGATAAGTCTTTTATTTTTACCGCCTCTATGCTTTATAAATAGAGGTCGGGTGAAGGGCATTAGTATTCTATTCTAATTTCCTGTCTTGTGATAAGAAAGAGGGAAGAGTATGCGCAAGTGTAACTTGAGAGTAAAGAGAGGATATCTTTGTAATCTTGGGTTGGGAAACTCTATACAGTTCTGTGTATAAGGCTGTGGGAGAGTTGTAGTGCATGTAATCCTCAAGTTTTTCGTTCAAGATAGTGGAGAATAGTGCCTCGAGCAATCTGGATGTTGCTCTTCTTTAGAAGACTGAACCAGGATAATTCTTGTCGGGTTCTTGTTTCTGTTTCGTGTTCTTCATTTCTGTGTTCATAGTTATTAAAGGCGCGCCTAGGCCCAAGGCGCCTTAAGGCGCCAGTTTGGCGCCTCGCCTGGGCTGAGGCGAGGCGGTTTCTGCAAGGCGCGCGCCTTGCAAGGTGAGGCGCTGAGGCGCGCCTCATGAAAATTGCGCCTGCATCACTTTTTTCTCTCCTCTCCAGCATCCCCTCTTCTCAGTTTCAGCATGTATACATCACTACTTATTTACATTTCTTTAGTTTAAGTAAATGTCCACATTTTCTTTTATTTATATTTTACCTTCCATTTACTTTAATACATAAATGTAAATAAGAAAGTACCCCCCATTTGGATTCAATAAAAATATCTAAAAAATCAAAATCCATAACAATAAGAAAATAGAATTTTGATTTTAGTACAAATTCAGGATTTAGCGATTTTACCACCCCCAAAATACATACCTACTATTTCTTGAAAAATTCATTAAAAATCATTTTAACAATAATGAATATTAACTATCAAAATACCGGGAGTTAGTTTTTCAAAATGAAAACATTTTCTTATATGTCTCCTTATAATGCCCTAATCTTCCAGACTTAGAAAAAATGCGCTAATCTTCCAGACCTAGAAAAATAGCATTTTTCAAAATGAAAGCATTTTCTTGATTGTGGACTTGTAGTGTTTATTGATTGTGGAGAATACTAAAGCTATTCCAAAATGTCCTCCATCAACAAAACAAGAGATTGGAGAGTACATGCAAAAGAAGAAAAATAACAGGGAATCAGGGATGAGCAAAATATGGCACCGTAAGATGATGATTTTCAATTTGGTGAAGGGTATGATGATGACGATGATTAAAACTTCTTTATTGATTGTGGACTTGTAGTGTTTATATGTTTGTTTAGAACTTTGCACGATGGTTGGTACTTGTTTGAGTTTGAGACTTTAAGTTTGAACTTTGATGATGTTTCTAGTTTAGAAATTGTATGATGAATGAATTAACTTTGATGTTGTTAGTTTAGAATTTGAAGATAATGAAACATTAATGATATGCATGTGTTATTATTGATAATTTGATAGTTTTTTATGATTTTACAAGATTTTTAGTTTTTTTTCTAAAAGGTGCGCCTCGCTTCGCAAAGGCGCGCCTCGCCTCGTGCGCCTCGCGCCTCAGGCTCTAGGACCCTTTGCGCCTCGCTGCGCCTCGCGCCTTTCAGAACTATGTCTGTGTTTTGCTATTTCTTGTTGCTGTGAGGATTTGAGAGGTTCTATTTGTGTTTTGGTGAGTGCGAAGTGCTGTGAATCTACTCTAAGAGAAACAAGACTCTATCAGCTCTTTTTGGACCCCTCTCTACTAAGAAATCTCTCATATTTTGGTCAATTTTATCCCAACACCCTGGATCATAAAAATTAATCAACAAATCTTCATGTTGAACATTGTCTTCTTCTTCCTCATTCAATTGATTCACATCAACATTTTCTTTTTCTTCTTCCTCATTTAATTCATTGACATCAACGTGATCATCTTTGTCTTCATTCAATTCATCAACCTTTTCGGATTGTTCATTGCCATTGTCATTCCACGTTTCTTGTTCCTCCACCAAAGTTTCACCCAAGTTTTCAACTATTTCTTCCCTCTTTGTTATTTTGTTGCTATTAAAGTATTTAAACATATCACCAACTTGACATTGAACTAATGATTCTTCCCTCTATTTCATTTTTCTTTTTTGAGCTCCAAGCATATGTTTATGAGACATGATTTGTGACTATTGCTTAACCCTAACAAAAGCCCAAAGGAAAAAAATATTATGACAATACACAGCACACTTAAGCAATATTAACATTAAACTTAATTTCTACATCTAGACTTGTAATAATAAGAAGAAGAATGTTAAAATGTTGTCTAGAGTATAGGTTCATAAGATCAATTATAGCATTGTATTTGAGGGCCAATGAAGTATTAAATAGAAGTTGTAACCCAAACTGTAATTAGTGTTAAGTTGGGGGGTTAATCTGTAAATATTTTATGTCTTCATTAGAATATCCACCCACTATTATAAATAGAGGGCAAGGGGTAGCAAATGGAGAGAGAGTTCTCATTTTTCTGTTTGTAACGAATGCTGATTGTTTCTGAGAGAAAGGCTAGGGTTGTTAGCTTTGTAATCTTGGGAGAAAATAGTTGGGGCGCTCGGGAATAAAAGGGAGAGAAGAGCCACTACTGTACTGATCGATTTCTGGAAATAAAGACTGCTCTCGGGAGGATCTTAGAGGTTGGATGTAGTGCCATTCACATGGCATGAACTAGGATAATCTTGATGTTCTTGTGGATGTGTGGTCTGTGTGTCTTGTTTGGTTTAATTCTGTTTTCTATTTT
Source organism: Diospyros lotus (assembly GCF_014633365.1). Taxonomy (NCBI): domain Eukaryota; kingdom Viridiplantae; phylum Streptophyta; class Magnoliopsida; order Ericales; family Ebenaceae; genus Diospyros; species Diospyros lotus. The sequence goes on from NC_068343.1 coordinate 18,882,524, forward strand.
ATTTTCTGTTGATTCTATTAAATCTGTTCCTAAGATCTAATCAGTGAGTGTGTGATAGGAAGTGTGGTAGAATTCCTGTCCAAAAAAGTAGTTCCAGCGACCCTAGGTATAACAAAGAATAAAATGAACAAGGCATCTCTTGTTCTAACAAGAAAACAATTGTCATGCAAAACAAAGATACGAGGACACTTAAAGGGTCCAAGAGATATAACAAATGTGGAGATATACCCAAGTCCAGAAATAAAATAAAGTGCCATAATTGTGACAAGCCAGCCTGGTCCCTTGGGAAAAAAAGCTGCAGGATCCTGATGGCGCAGAACATAAAGAAGTGCCATACTAAAGGCATATTAATTGTTTAAATCAATAATACCTATCTATAGCCTATAGGCTAAAATCCTATCACAAAAGCTATCAAATTTAAACAAAACATTACATTCTAATATCAAAAATCAAAATTAACTAACTACTGATCACTTGAAGCAGGAACAAAAGATGAGAAGAACCAGGAATAACAAGTGAGTATGGTAGTGTAAATACAGGAAACAATTGTGTCATAAAGATCAAATTAGCCGTTGCCATTTCTGTTCTTATTTAAATTTTCTGGAAATTAAATTTGCTTTTGCCAGATTCAGCCAAACATCAATAGAATAGACACAGGCAAGCGAGCCAAATCTCCGAATGCATCATAAACGAAACGAAATGAAGGAGCAACTGACCGCTAATTAAGAAGTCGGACAGAAAGAAAGTCGAGGCAGATCTGGAGGTTCTGGCTCTGAGAGGCTCTGAGAAGCAGTTCTGGCTCCGTCGCTCGGCACTCGAGAGACAGCAAGCGACGGAGCGAGCCACCGGCCACGAGGGCGAGCCGCGAGCGACGGAGCAAGAGAGAGCCAGAGAGGCAGCGAGCGACGGAGCGAGAGAGAGGCAGCAAGCGAGAGCGAGGCGAGCGACCTCAGCGACGGTCCGACGGAGGCACGAAGCGAGTGAGAGCGAGAGACAGGCAGCCGGCAGCGAGCGAGAGCGAGGGAGGGAGAAGGGCAGGGGCGGAGCTGAGCAGGGTTTGCGGCATTTCAGGATTTGCAGAGGGGGTGGGCGGCTGGGCCCCCCAAAAAATCAAAGATTTATGAGACCTGAGGCAACCGCTTCATGGGCCTCATTAAAGGTCCGGCCCTGCTTAAGTGCATCACAAACACACACACACACACCAGTAGATGAATTCTAAAATGGGCAACGACTGCTGGACTGGCAGATTGGAGGCAATAAAGTTGCAATTCAATATAAATTGCGGAATACTTGAGATGACTGTTTTTTGTCCGATTTTTGGTATTTGTGTTATCAATTATGTTAAAAAAGTTAAATTGTAAGTTAGATCTTTAACTCTTATGCAAAACAAGGATCGAACTTGTAATCCATCGAATTGACACTGACATATTGCTCATCTCACTACATTATCCATGCCCCAAGGCATAAATTGTGGAATACTTGTGTGCGTGCGTGTCATTGTGTGTATGAAACAAACAAATATAAGACAGACACATGATTTTAACTTGACTAATATATAACTGCGTTAATAGATCTTGATCAAGGTGTTATACTTGGGACTTTCTGAGATCAGAAGATCGTGTATTCTTCTGCCATATAGATTACAAATTGTTACCTTTCTGAACAGAATGATATAATAAATACTAAGGAGGCTCTGCTCTGCAAAATGGATTTCCAAATGTATGGATTTATAAAGTGGTTGAGGCGTTGGCAGATGAGTGAAATGCCAGGATAATTTAGACTTTTTAAATCGTCGATCAATTTATTCAGTCAGTCAATCTCATCCATTGAAAAATATAATGATTTTTTTTTTATTTTAGAAATAGAGTAATGTTACGTGATTACCAAAATAATTGCTTTTGAAATTTTCTATTGATGATCACTTAAGTTGAGAGTTAGCTCATGTCTCAAAATTGAAGTTTTAATTTGTGATTGTGTATAATTTAATTATTTGAATATTCATTCATAGTATAATTGACAAGTTTCAAGGATATAGCAATAACATTATTTTTAGAACAATGTTAAACAAATAAAAGGGTGGACAACTCTAAGTTCTTGTGATATTTTGACACCCAAAATATCACAAGAACTTGCATATTTTTTAACACTCGGCCAAATATAGAACCCACATTTTGACCATCTCTTACTCTCAATGTCTCTCTCTTTTACTTTGAGGCACTCTCACTTTCGGAAACCCCATTATCAGCGGAAGCACCCATTGCCGCTTCCCTTGCCATTGGATGCCCCATTTTCATAGATAGAGCAGCTCTGCATACAACTAGGAGTGTTCAAAAAAATCGTTGGACCGCGGTTTCCGGCCAAATCGAACCGGCCGATTTTTCGAATGTGTGGTTCGGTTCGGTTTGGAAATCTGCCAAACCGTGCGGTTTGCAGTTTGGCAGACCGACGATTCAGTTTAAAATCGAACCGCCCGAGTATATATATAATATATAAATTAAGAAAATAAAAAATAAAAATATAAAATATAAAATGGCTAGGGCGGGCGTCATCGGCCTCCTTCCTTCCTCTCATCTTTCTTGACCTCTCCACTGCTGTTTTCACGGCCTTTCTCGAGGCTGCTTTCTTGCGGCTCGCTGCCTTGCTTCGGGCTCTCTAGAGGACGCTTCACTTGCTCCTCCTCTTCGCCTGCATCTTCCGACGAACTCCTCTCCCTTGGGTCGCCGCCGGCGTTGCCTCTATTCTTCTCAGCTCTCAACTTCAGCACCTGTAGAAGCTCGTTCGCCGCCTTCTCCTTGCTCCGCCGGTTCTTGATCAGGACCTCGTTGATGTCCGCCGGAGTCATCCGCGCCTCGCCTACCACCTCCTCCAACTTTGTTAACAGCCGCTCGTCCAAGTTGCCGTCACCCAACCCTAGGTAATTCTTCAGCAAAATCTTCGCCAAATGGATAGCATTTGAACCCGCGGAAACCGAATCGAACCAAACCGCAAACTGCGGTTTGGTTCGATTCGATTTTCAGCACCAAATCAAACCGATCAGTTTGATTTGGTACAAAACCGACTTTGCGGTTTGGTGTTTTAAACCAGTTTAAAATCGGCCAAACCGAACCACGAACACCCCTACATACAACACTCTTACATATCTAAGCATTTGAATGCCTAACATTAAAATTTTGTTCTGAAACTAATAAAATTCGAATATGATTTTTCCCCTTTCTCCGATGTTTTCTGGAAGAAGGCTGATCCTTCAAAATTTTCTTTTTAGTCTTTGGAGATTGTTTAGTCATTTTGCATTTAGATAGAATTGTGTATTTCTTTTCCTTATCAACGCAAGCTTCTAAGAGGTTCTTTTTGATACCTGATTTCAAAAATTCTTGTAAAAGTTTTAGACTTCTCGAAGTATCATCTAAGTGTCCATTTTTTCTCTAGGATGCTTTGTACATTGGAAGAAAGACTTTGAATGCTAAAAACTAGTGGCAAAAACATATCAACTCAAGAGTAAGAAATCTAAAGTGAGCCAAAAATATAAAAATATAATAAAACTACCAAAAAAAGATTGCAACATATGGCATCAAAAGAAATAGATAGTTAAAATAGAAAGATAATGAGGTTTCGATAATGAGATCTCCGATAAGTGAGAGTAGAGGCCAGTAATGGAGTTGCGATAATGGGATCTTCGAGAGATGAAAGTAAAAGAGAGTGAGATGAGAATGAGAGAGAGTGAAAAATCAAAGGTGAAATTGTCTTTTACACTGAGAGTTAGATATGTAATTTCTTTAAAATTATCCACCATTTTGTTCGTGTAACATTTTTCTTATTTTTACAATTATATGTTGTTTTGTTAGATTTTTTTTTTCCATAATAGGTACAATGTGGTGTTTCATCCTATTTGAAATCTCGATATAAAATTATATTCTTTTTATTAATCACTGAACAAAGACACAAAGTAGGGAAAGAGCATAGAGAAAGAAGCATGAAACCTAAGCTATAAAGGGGTTCTATGAGGCCTCCGAAGAAAAATAATGGCCATACTTGATGCGAATGTGTGTTAAGTGTGTTAAATCTTCTATCCATCTTTTTTCTCGTTTCTTTCTTCTTTTTTTGCAAGCAAACCGTAGTTACTATCCTTCAATGTACATCTATCTCACAGTCTATAAAAACAAGATATGTTCAAGAACAACCAAGATAAACATCTGGAGATGTTGTTATGCTACAGGTCTTAACAGTTATAGCCAAACTTCAGAAACTCCAAAGGCATCTAAAAATCCATGTTCATTGAGCCCAAACTAAGGGGAAGCTGAATTTCATGATTCATATTCGAGTTTTAAACCTTCCTGATGAGGATAAACAACCTCTGGTCAAGCTCCAGCTTCTGTGCATCGCTTGGATCTGCTTTCAACAGCATCAGAAGCCCTCCGAATGAAGCACAAATCTCCCTGGAACAAACGTCGAAAAATAAAATAAAATAAAAACAAAACCGTCAAGTTTCCAAGAAGTGAAGTAGAGCCTTTCGATGGCAATCTTGCCCCAGCCAAAAGAGAAGCCCAGAAGAAGAAACAAACCGTGAAGAAGAGAAGAGAATTTGTTCATATAATTTTGACTCAAGTGAGCAACAACTGGTGGCACAGGAGTAAGACGTGGATTGCCCACCCATGCACCCACAAATGATAATCGAAACCAAAAACATAAGCAGGACACATACTGCAACTTCACGGTCAGGGTGTTTAGATCTCTAAACATTTAAGCTACTTAACTTTTCATTCTTAATGCAAAGTCTGATAGCAAGCATACATGGGGGCCTTAGAAACAGCAGATGTATATCTACAAGGTAAGGCATACATACACTTTATTATCAGGTCCTGAAGCATCTGAGATCCTATATGACTTCCCCTGCATGACATATTCAAACTTATCTGCAAGCGATTTCCTTCCGCCCTGAAATTGATAAAATAGAGTACATAAGAGAACCTTTTACCCGAAATAATATCAGGAAACATCTAGAAAATTTCACATCTCAACTGACAACGATTAGGATGGCATCCTACAAATGCATGGAAAGAGACATCCAAGGCCCAGTCATAGTTTCTACTAGTCAGGATATGACACTCTGGAAAATGAGAACTTGTGAATCTTATTTTGTGTTTTCTCCAAGTAGGTTTCCAATAAGTTTGAATAAATGCATGTTTTCCCATGCATTATGTGTTCACTGCCAAGTTTGGTAGGAAAAATCTATCTTCCAGTACCATCCTTGTACAGCATCCCTCTGGCTTCTTCTTGTGAATAATTTGGATTCCTTATCCTTCCGTTACATCTATTACCAATCCCATTGTCTGCTTCCATCATACACTATTGTGCTTCATACCTGAGCTGCAAACCATTAATCTGAAAGTACTTCTTATGCATCATATAACAATTTTGAAAAGTTAACCATATTATGAACACTTCAGCTCAGTTCAAGATCTAGAGTTATCTTAAGTTTCTCTTTATCCCAAATTGATTTAAGAAATTCATTAATGTTTCAAAGAGGTAATAAGACTACAGCTTGACACACATTCACAGTAGTTCTTCATTAGGAAATGGCAAAAGGGGGCAAAAAGGTGCATGGAAATGACATTGTCTCAAGCAATGCCAAGAGTATAGGGGGGAATTCAGAGTAGACGAATCTTAGATGATTCTGGTTAAGAATGAGATTTTAGATTCTAGAATCAAAAGCAAGGAGATTCTTGTCTCTCTATGTAATTCCACTAATAAAATTAGAGAGATAAGAGTCTACCAAACTCTAAAGTTCCAGGCATGATGGCAAAGCTTCATAAAATAAATCTTGCAATCAGATGAATTGAATCTTCTCATCAATGCCATGGAGAAGACGGGCTTCAGGGCAAAATGGAGACAATGAATCAGATGGCATATGTACAACACTGATACAATACAACAGAAACATGTCGAGGGCCTTGAGGCAAAAAAATAATGTATATTTTCATATATAATGAAAATAATTCACATTCTACATAACAGGAGAGAAGTTCAAATAGAAAAATCAAGGCAAAGTGTGGAACAATGCTATGAAAAAATACATAAAAGATTTGCCAGGTAGCAATATCAATGTTTGTATAAGGAGTTACAGTTGCTCTAATCAAGAACACCCTCTGCATTTTTTGCCAATTGTCACCATTCTAGAGTTCAAAGAAGTTGGAGAAACTCCAAAAGTAATCTCCTGCTAGAAGCTTAATAGTTTAAATTCTGCCGTGACAAATATCTGAAGTAGCGCGATAAATTGTATTAAGCTTACCTGAGTAAAATAACCACTATCAGGTGTTCCATCCAAATTCAGAGTAGATGCTAATACCATCAAGAATTTCTCCCCAACATGAAGAGGATATATGTCTATGTTCACATCTAGCTGCATGTACATTTCAAGCTGCTCACTGATTGCTTCAATGCGAGAAACTATATGAAACACATTATGGAACTGTTAGCTTCAAACTGTAACACATACTGCTTCATATTTCAGAGAAGGCAAGAAGATTCTTTCTTCACATCAAAAGCATTCAGTTGTCAACTAAAATGGCAGTTTAGTTATGATCTTTTTCTCCTCAAAAAATATTTCACATAATCTTGCATTGCAAAAGAGATTTCTTTCAAGGTAAGTTCTTGTGGAAAAGAATGAAGTATCACCAAGGAGTGCCAAATATGCAGAACAAATAGATAGATCACATAAAACAGACCAGTAGACCACCAAAATGTTAGGAAGTTTATTTTGTCTCCCTTTCTTGAATAAGAAGTCAGAAACTTACCTAGAGCAGATATCAGATGGAAAATGAATAAAAATCGGTAGATACTTGGCCAAAAAAATAAAAAAGAAAAGAAAAGAATGAAAACTAGTAGAAAATAAATGTTTCCGTAAAAGCCACTAATATAAAGAGTTTGAGAGAAGTTCCTCCCTTCTGCCATTCCCCTCCCCCAGCCCACGCAGGGCTCCCCTAAAAAAAAAGGTCTTTTCATTTATGCTGCATAATGCACCATAAACCAGTGTAAGCACAAAATGAAAAAGTCCTTTTGTAAAACATCATGCCTGAACTGAAACTCCAATTTCTAACCTCAGCATATCCCTTTGAATCCTAATTAGAGAGAGCATAATAGACCATTGATCTGAAGCCACTAAATAATAATGCACCAACAACGTGCCCTGCATTCACAGTACCAATTTGGTCTCACCGCAAAGGTTCCAACCAATTAGTAATACCCTTATATCCATGTTATCAGTGTGAGAAACTTCCACAAATCCACACAGTGAGCAAATGCAGACCGCCAATCACCCTCACACATGAAATACTCCAACTAAAACCTGCGATAACCCTTAGATCCCCTACTCCAGACTTCTGACATAACTTACCCTCAATTCTGCCATCTTTCACAGTCTGACATTCTTTTCTTTCTTTTCTTTTCTTTTTTTTTTGGTGGGTAAGTCAGCTATTTTCCAGTCTGCTTCTGGAGGCACACTGAAAATGTTAATGCAACCAGTCCAATTACAGCCTTAAATCATCACAAGCTCCCAATCACATAATGCTCAACAAATATCCCAATGGCAAGTCAGCTGCAGGATGGGGAAAAGGAATCTTTATCCACTAGAACTGTAGAGTTTTTGTATCGAAAACATTCTAGAAGACTTAGAAGAATCAGGAGAAGTCAGTTGAGTCGGATTGGTATTTGAGCGACAATTTAGTTAGTTAGCTTTTATTCTAAACGGTTATGCCTTGGAATGAAAGACAATTCCGAATCCGCTTTGTCTACGAACAAGGAAGCTATAAGTAATGCAACTATAAATCTCATGGAGAGTTCAATCTTGGCTCAAGATGAACGCTGGCGGCATGATTAACACATGCAAGTCGGATGGGAAGTGGTTTCCAGGGGCAAACGGGTGAGTAACGCATAAGAACCTACCCTTGGGAAGGGAACTATTAGAATTATTAGTATAATTAGATATATTGCATATTGTTGTATGTGTTTTTTATTTATTTATTTGTTATAACTATGTGTAATTAGACTAAGCCCATAGACTAAGCCCGTAGGTTATTAGGCCCATTATCCCTATTAAAAATAACACACCAAGAGACTAATCTCTTAGGTTTTTCTCTCATAATTGTTTTCCCCCATAGTATCAGAGCCACCGATGAGAAAAACCCTAGTTTTCTTTCTATTCGTCACTGTTTACGCCGAAACATCACTGTCCGGTCATCTTTTGCTGGAGCTGACCCCACCCTAGGGTTCGCCGCCTTCAAGCTGAGTTGCTGCCAGAAAATCGCAGGCACCGAAGCTCCCAGGCACCAGAGCATGAAGGCTCGTCCATCGGCCATTTTCTCTCGGCTTCTCCAGATCAGCTCACCTCCCTGCCCTAGGCCTATTCTCGGTGTCTAATCTCAATGATGCAATTTATGTTGGTGCTACTCCTGCAACCACACCTGTTACCCTTGCTGCCTCTCAGTCCTTTACTATCTCCAATCTTGGAACAGCCAATATTACCACTGTCAAGTTGATAGGGTCTGTCAATTATCTCTCATGGGCAGCCTCTGTCAAAATGTGGTTCAAAGGGCAAGACCAAACTAATCATCTTACCACAAAGGCTGAAAGTGTGCCGAAAGCCAATCGAGCTAGATGGGAACAAGTTGATGCCCAGTTATGCAGTCTCCTATGGAAGTCCATTGATTCATCCATCATGTAGCTCTTTCGGCCATTTGAAACTTGTGTTGACGTGTGAAAGGAAACTGAAGAATGTTATATGAATGACATCTAGCATTTGTACATTGTGGTCTCTAATATCAAGAATCTAAAGCAAGAGTCGTCCATGGAATCTTATTTGGGACAAGTTCAGGCTCTCATGCAAGAATTTGATGCTCTTCTTCCCATTACTACAACCAAGACCGAACAGGTTGCTCAAAGAGAGAAATTTTTTATGGTTATTGCTCTTTTCAGTCTAAAATCAGAATTTGACACCATCAGGCATCAAATCTTGACTAGCTTCACTAATCCTACCATTAAGGACTCTTTTAAAAGGTTGTTGAACATGACCGGTGCACATGGTATGTTCTCTTCTTCTCATGTTGTTCCTCCAGCCGAATCTTCAGCTCTTGTGTCTCAGGCATCCTACTCAGGAGGAAATAGAGGCCATAATAATAATTGGGCACGTCCATAGTGTACCTTTTGTAAGAAACTGGGTCATCTTGAGGACAGGTGTTGGAAGAAACATGGTCGACCCGCTGCTTCGCCTACATCATCTACCAGTACAGCTCATGCATTCCAGAGTAATCCTAGTTCTGTCCAATCTGCACCAGGTTCACAGTTGATACCTATGTCTGCAGCTGAGTATGATGTCTTTTTGAAGTTTCAGGCCATAGAAACTGCAACTCTCCTGACTCACTCTCTTCGTCAGTGGTCACTCCTGCCATGGATCCTCAACCTGACAACCTCCCTATTGCACTCTGCAAAGGTACACATCTACTCGCAATCCACATCCTCTTTATAATTTTTTGTGTTATGATCGCTTGTCACCTGCTTATAGTGCTTTTGTTTCGAGCCTTTCTTCTATTTCTATTCCTAAAACCACAGGTGAAGCCATGTCCCATCCTGGTTAGCGCCAGGCTATGTTAGATGAGATGGGTGCTTTGCATTCTATTGGCACTTGGAATTTGGTGCATTTGCCACCAGGAAAAACTTTCGTTGGTTGTCGGTGGGTGTTCACCCCTAAAGTGGGCCCCGACGGACAGGTGGAACGTCTTAAAGCCTGCTTGGTTGCCAAAAACTTTACACAGATCTATGGGCTGGATTACAGTGATACCTTCTCTCCAGTTGCTAAAATGGCATCTATTCGCCTATTTCTCTCTATGGCTGCCACGCGTCATTGGCCGCTTTATCAATTGGACATTAAGAATGTCTTTCTTCACGGTGATTTGCAAGAGGAGGTTTATATGGAACAACCACCTGGTTTTGTTGCTCAGGGGGAGTCCAATGTAATCTGCAAACTCAAGAAGTCTCTCTATGGCCTGAAACAATCTCCACGAGCGTGGTTCGACAGGTTCAACACTGTGGTTCAATCATTTGGTCTCACTCGAAGTGAAGTTGATCATTCAGTTTTCTATCGATATTCTTCTTCTTTATGTAGATAATATTATTATCACAGGAAACGATCAAGTTGGTATACAGAATCTGAAGGAACATCTCCATCAGCACTTTCAGACTAGACCTAGGCAAACTCCAATATTTCTTGGGTATTGAAGTTGCTCAATCAAGAGATGGGATCTCAATCTCTTAGAGGAAGTATGCACTTAACATCTTAGAAGAAACCGGTATGGTGAACTGCAAACCGATTGACACCCTAATGGACCCAAATGTCAAACTCTTGCCGGGATAGGGGGAGTTTTACTCAGATCCTAAAAGGTATAGAAGATTGGTAGGCAAACTGAACTATCTCACAGTCATTCGTCCCGATATTGCTTTTGCTGTGAGTGTGGTGAGTCAGTTTCTCAATTTTCCATGTGATTCTCACTAGGATGCTATTATCCGAATTCTGAGATATATCAAATGAGCACCGGGTAAAGGGCTATTCTATGAGGATAAGGGGCACACAGATATTTGTTGTTATGCAGATGCAGATTAGGCCGGCTCTCCTTCTAATCGTCGGTCGACTCCTGGATATTATGTTCTTGTGGGAGGAAATATGATTTCTTGGAAAAGTAAGAAATAAAATGTAGTAGCTAGATCCAGTGCAGAGGCAGAGTATCGGGCTATGGCTAATGCAACTTGTGAGCTCATCTAGCTTAAGCAACTCTTAGAGGAACTCAAGTTTTGTGAAGTGTCCCCTATCCCTATGAAGCTTGTTTGTGATAATCAAGCTACCTTGCACATTGCTTCCAATCCAGTGTTCCATGAGAGAACTAAGCATATTGAAATTGACTGTCACTTTATTAGAGAAAAAATGGTTAAAGGTGTTACTGTCACAGAATTTGTTAACTCCAGTGATCAACTTGCCGATGTCTTCACCAAGTCTCTAAACGATCCTCAAATAGAATATATTTGTAACAAGCTTGGTGCATATGATATCTATACTCCAGCTTAAGGGGAAGTATTAGAATTATTAGTATAATTAGATATATTGCATATTGTTGTATGTGTTTTTTATTTATTTATTTGTTATAACTATGTGTAATTAGGCTAAACCCATAGACTAAATCCGTAGATTATTAGGCCCGTTGTGTCTATTATAAATAACACACTAAGAGACTAATCTCTTAAGTTTTTCTCTCATAATTGTTTTCTCACAGGAACAATAGCTGGAAATGGCTGCTAATACCCTGTAGGTTGAGGAGCCAAAGGAGGAATCCGCTCGAGGAAGGGCTCGCGTCTGATTAGCTAGTTATATTAGGTATTGTTATGTCTTTTATATCCCTTGATGTTTTTGCCCTAATTGTCTATAAAAGGAAGGCAGGGTAGTCGTTTAGATCATCATTCATAATTGTGTGCGAATGCACGTGATTGAGAGAAAATACTAGAGAGATAGCCTTTGTAATCTTGGTTTTCATTCTGTACTCGTGAGGGACTCTTGTGTACTGATTCTTGGATGGTTTCTAGTGGATTGCTCTTGGATCGAAAAGGCTGGATGTAGGGTTCCGTTAAAGCAATCCAAACCAAGATAAATTACACTTGTCTACTTGTGTGGTTTGGTTGTTTCTATCTTATTTCAATTCCGTTTTCAATTCAGTTTTTCATTTATGCTGTGATTAATTTTAGGTGAGGGTGTGAATCATATTAGCATATGAATTGAGTGATCCTAAGAGCTCCTAATCCTAACAGATTGGTATCAGAACCTGGAACTCATTCAAGAATTGTCAAGAACCCTAGAAATCAATAGGTTGTAACAGGCCTGGGTAAGGAACTTGCTCATGTTTGCACCGCTAACATATTTCACAAGCTAATACAAAATCTACTACATCCTGTTTTTGCTTCGACCAAAAGAATAATTGTTTTATTTTGTGGTAGGTAGCCCGGATACCTGAGTGTCCGCTTATTGGCGAGCAGTGTAGAGATTACATAATCTTTGTCTTCAGCTCCTTATCGTCTCCTATCACTAGGCGCCCTTGAAATCTGAGAAGGCCATTAGATAGGGAGTAACCTTTTTCTTCCCTTGTTTACACCACCAATTTGGTCAGGAAAGGTTGCACCCATCCTGTATTTTCAAAACTCCGCTCCACCTCCTTTACCCAATCTGGTACTACTGCAATGATGCTATAACAGTGACCCTCATTTTCACTCTGATCCCTCCGGGATAGCACGTCCGCAACTATATTTTCTTTACCCTTTCGAGGATGGTGTAATCCAATCCCATTAGTTTAGACACCCCCTTCCTTTGTAACTATGATTGCAGCCTTTGTTGGGACAAAAATCTTAGGCTCTCGTGGTCTGTCTTGATCACAAATGGGTTACTCTCCAGATAGTGTCTCCATTTATCCATCGCCTTTAATATTACCAGCAACTCTTTGTCATATACGCTCCACCCTGGTGCTTAGGCCCCAAAGCTTGACTTATGTATGCGATAGGTCTCCTTTCTTGCATTAATACAGCCCCAACCCCTTTTTCACACACATCGGTCTCCACTACGAATTGTTTGCTGAAGTCTGGTAGGGCCACTATAGGGGCTTGTGTCATAGCATTCTTTAGATTTAAGAATGTTGCTTCTGCTTGGGGGTTCCAGCCAAATCCGTCCTTCTTGAGCAAGTCCGTCAAGGGTCTGTTGATCAAGCCATAGTGCCTAATGAACTTGCGGTAGTAACTAGTTAATCCCAAGAATCCCTTTAAGTCCCTCACTATCTGAGGTCTAAGTCACTCCACTATTGCTGTGACCTTGTTGGGATCGGTTTTGACTCCTCCTCCTGAAATGATATGTCCCAAGTAGCTTACCTCATCCTTGGCAAAAATACATTTAGATAGCTTGACATACAATTGGTTAGCTCTAAGGACCTCAAATGCTGTTTTAAGGTGGAATAGGTGTTGGTCCATGTTTAGCCTGTAGATGAGGATGTCGTCAAAGAAGACTAGAATAAATTTTCGTACATAGGAAGCGAATATCTGGTTCATAAAGGTTTGGAATGTAGCTGGGGTGTTGGTGAGCCCAAAGGGCATCACCACAAATTCATAAAGGCCTTGATGGGTGCAAAATGCAGTTTTTGGGATGTCTGTTGGTTTCATCCAGATCTGATGGTATCCGGATCTCAGGTCCATCTTAGAAAATACTTTAGCCTCAACCAGCTCGTCTAGAAGATCTTCAATGAGGGGAATGGGAAACTTGTTTTTGATGGTATGTGAGTTGAGTTGGCGATAGTATATGCAAAACCTCCAAGTCCCATCCTTCTTTTTAACTAACAAAAGAGGAGATGCAAAAGAACTTTGGCTAGACTGTATAAATGAGGTGGCTAACATGCTAGAGATCTATTTTTTGATCTCTGCCTTTTGTGTAGGAGAGTATCGATAGGCTCTAATATTTACGAGAGTGGTTTGAGGCTTAAGGATTATGGTATGATCCAAAGGCCTTTGTGGAGGTAGGGAGTTAGGTTCTTGGAAGAAGTCCTTAAAGTTTTCCATTAGTACGTGCAAGCTATCTAAAGTAGATACCTCTTGGGCAGTGGCGCGAAACATTCCCGTCCTGTCAAGCAGGTACGAATCTGTTCGATCTACTTCATCTCCCTCAATGGCATGTATTGAGTACAATTGAGATATCTATCCTTTCTCTGTCAACAATTTCTATAGCTTGTCTCCCTTGATCATTTTGCACTCCCCTTGTTCCGAACTTCCCACCAATGTTAGCCGTTTGCCACCCATTTCTAGTATAACTTCCAGCTTGTTGAAATTGAAGGTTAAGGGACTAACTGTCCTCATCCAATCCACCCCCAACACAATATCACAGCCGCCCAACTCTAAGACCCTCAGGTCCGCCTTGAATTCGTTACCCTGCATCATCCAGGTGAACCCAGAACACTTGCAGTGGCTATACATCTTGTGTCCGTTGGCTACGGTTATTGATAAGGGGTTGGTGTGGGTTAACTTACATCCCAGTTCCTTGGCTATAGCTTCATTAAGGAAGCTATGGGTACTTCCACTGTCTATTAGTACCATGAGTTTCTTTTTTCCCCGCTGGCCCTTGACTTTAATGATCTTCCCCATCAGTCCTCCTTTCAATGCGTGGAAAGAGATCTCCCTACCTTCTAGTGCTTGTTCTTCCTCCAATGCTTCTGGTGGTTGTTCCTCTTTTTTCTCATCTGCTTCTTCCTCCCTATCCAGCTCTTCTTCTTCATTCCCATCGCCACCTTCCATCTTGAACAATTGTCTCATACACTAGTGCCTAAGGCTATACTTCTTACCGCACCTGAAACATAATCCCATCATCCTCTTCTGGTCTATAGTGGTATTCCTGTTGGGTCCTGAGCTGTATCCCCCTGAGGAGACTACGGGCACCATTGCCTTTGAATTACCTCCGATGAAGGGACCCCCCATAGTGGGTGACTTCGTCATGGACTTGTTCTTTTTGAAAATGGCTTCAAGCATTAGTTCTTGAAGCCTTGCCTTCTCTGCCACTTCCCTCATTGTAGTTGGCATCATCATCTTCACCATTGATTTCAATTCGTCTTTGAGGCCACTGATAAAGCTAAACACGAAGTATTGGTTGGTTAAGGTGGGTTGCGCACTCCACATGAGTGATCCCAATTCTTCGAACTTCTCTTGGTACTCAATCATAGTTCCCTCCTGCCTCAACTTATTAAATTCCTTGATTACATCAGTCATGTTCCCCTCCCCAAACCTCACACACATCTCTTTTGCGAAGTCTATCCACCTCGCCCCCATACCTCTCAATCTAGACCATCCTTGGTACCAATAATCAGCTATGTCGTTAAGGTAAGCCGAAGCTATCGTGATTCGCTAGCTCTCAGGGATGCTATAAAACTGGAAGTATCTCTCACACCTCCGGATCCACCATCTTAGTTTGGATCCTTCAAACAAAGGTATCTCCAATCTTAGTACAGGTCCGTACAAGTCCGTGATTACTTCTAGGAGAGTTAAGATCCCTTACCTGATCGTATGTCTCTTTAGTGCATGTATTATCAGCCTCCCTCACTCCTGGGGGCCTAGGAAGTATTCCTTGCCCCGATGTTTCTATCTCTAGTGTCGTTCGAGGGGGAAATTTAGGTGGTAGCCTGAATTGAGGTAGTGCGGACAGCATGTTGATCACACTGCTAATCCGCTGCTCCAATGATTCTCTTTGTCGAGCTAATTCTCTCATCATTCCATCTCGGGAAGCCGCCATGTCCTCCCGCAATTCTTCTCTAATGGATCGAACCTCCTCTCAGCTCTAAGTCACTGCTTCCTGTGTTTGTGTTAGCCCGAACTCCATTACTTCCATCTGATTCTCCAATTGCTTCGTTCGTGTTCCTTCAGCCATTCTGAATCCCGTCGTCCGCGTCGCCTCTGATAATCGTCCACTAAGCCAGATTCACAGCCTAAGACCATCAACTCTGATACCAATTGTCAAGCCTCTGGATCGAGACTTGAACTTCCGACGTTTATGGGTAACGAGAAAAGAAATATGGGAGGGAAAGGAGATAGAATTTGGAGGGAGAATTGAGAGAGAATTGAGAGGGAAAGAATTCAATATTATTTTTATGAATGAATCCCCATCCTCTTGCCTCTAAGCCTTTTATAGGCCAGGCACTAGACGGTAACAACCTGTACGTGAGACATAACAGTCCTCACGCCACACTAGCCTATTAGTTACACTGCTACTTGCAGAAATTTAAAAAATGACAGAAAAGACCCTTGGGTTGTGACAGTAGGGATGTGACATTCAGTGAGGATTCTTTCTTAAAGGATGATAAGGAGGGTTCCAAAAGGATAGGAAGGGAAAAGCCAAGGCTGTTGTGATGGAAATGCAAGGGCATGATGCTGCCATGGATAATCCCATGGATTTGGTAGCAGATCAGCACACTGACAGTGCTGATTCCCTATGGCTATGGACCAGCATAGTGCTGGTGTTGATTCCCCTTCCTTAGATAGCTCCCATCAAAGTGGCAGCCTTGATCCCTCAAGTTCTGAGAGGTACCAGCCTTCTGATAGTGCTGGACCTTCAAGTTCGGATAGATCTCCTAGTATAGAAAGATACAATGTGGCAAGGGATAGGCAAATGAGGGAGCTTAGACCTCCTGTAAGGTATGAGTATTCTGATTTAGTCTCCTATGCACTGTTAAGTGCAGAAGACACGGCTAGAGATGAACCTCTTTCATATGAAGAGGCTATGAGATCAAAGGATTCCAAGCTATGGCTGGGTGCCATGAAATCAAAAATGGAATCCCTAAATAAGAATAAGACTTGGGTTTTGGTTGATAGACCCTCAAATAAAAGGGTGGTAGGCCGTAAGTGGCTCTTCAAGATTAAAGAAGGGGCAGGTAAGGAGCAAAAACCTAGGTATAAAGCTAGGTTGGTTGCAAGGGGATTCACCCAAGTTGCTGGAGTGAATTTTAATGAAGTTTTCTCACCGATAATGAGACATACCTCAATCAGAATCTTGCTTGCAATGACTGCCCTTAAGCCTAGAACAAATGGATGCGACCACTGCATTCCTATATGGTGAATTAGAAGAGGACATTCTAACAGACAACCTAAAGGATTTGAAGTTAGGGGTAAGAAGGCGCAAGTATGCTTGCTAAAGAAATCCTTATAGTGGTATAGAAAGTTTGATACATTCATGATCAACCAAGGCTTCAAGAGAAGTGTCTTTAATTGTTGTGTCTATATTAAGCATATTTCATCTAAAACTTCTATCTATCTCCTCCTTTATGTGGATGATATGCTGATGCTAGTCAATCAGATGAGAAAATTCATAGATTAAAGCTACAATTAAAATCACTTTTTGACATGAAGGAGTTAAGAAAGGCTAGAAAGATTTTAGGGATTGAAATAGTAAGGAATAAACAGGAGAGGTTAATCCAGCTATCCCAAAAGGCATACCTAGATAAATTGATTAGGAGATTTCAAATGCATGATGAAAAAGAGGTAAATGTTCCCTTTGCACAACATTTTAAGCTATCTCACAACCAATCACCTAGTGATGAAGAAAGCATGAGAGAAATGAACAAGATTCCCTACTCTAGTGCGGTAGGTAGCCTCGTGTATTGTATGGTGTGTATAGGCCGGATTTAGCACATGCTATGAGTGTTGCAAGTAAGTTCATGGCTAACCTGGGTAAGGAACATTGGGTTGTTGTTAAGTAGATTTTTAGATACCTCAAAGGGTCAATAAACATGGCTTTAGTTTATGGTGGAGCTAGTGAAAAAGATGAGCCTAATATATACTAGGGTTCAGTGATGCTGACTATGCAATAGATTTGGACAAAATGAGGTCATCTACCAAGTATGTATTTAAGTTATGGAATGTAACCATAAGCTGGAAAACTAATTTGCAATCGATAATGGCTCTTTCAACCACTGAGGCTGAGTATATAGCTGTTACGGAAACTATCAAGGAGTGTCTATGGTTAAAGGGTTTAGTAAGTGAACTCCTAGAGATAAATGTTAAGGCTATCTTAAAGTGTGATAGCCAGAGTGCATAGATCAAGCACACCATGAGAGAACTAAGCACATTGATGTTAGGTATCACTTTATCAGAGAAGTACTTGAAAGAAAGAAAATAAATTAGATAAAGGTAGCAGGAGAAGAAAATGTTACAGATATGTTCACTAAAGTAGTCCTTACGTCTAAGTTACATCATTGTTTGAGACTCTTACATGTTTGTATTTGTGAATGATTAGTTTGTTTTGCAGATCCTTAAAGAAGAGCAATAGATGGAGCCGGATTCTAGAAGCCACTCATGGAAAATGGTGGAGATTTGCATCAAGAACATTCTAGAAGACTTGGATTTGTATTTAAGCGACAATTTAGTTACTTTGCTTTTATTCTAAACGGTAACTTGAGTATAGGGGTATATTAGGTATTGTCATGTCTTTTATATCCCTCGATGTTTTTGCCCTAATTGTGATGTGAACGGTAAAGAAACAAAGGCAAGGATTGTCTAAGAGCATATAAGTCTTGGGCCAATTACTCGTTCAAGGACTAAAAAATTTCAAAAGGAACTTGAGTTATTTATTGGAAAGACTCTAACCCATTTGGAAGAGTTAGAATTCAAAGTAAATAAGTTAAAGCCCAAATTAATCACATTGCTTATTTGTTTGGAAGCCCATTGCTTATTTGTTTGGAAGCCCAGGACCAAAATGCAACCTAGGCACTCCACAATTAAGCCCAAGCAATCAACCATTCTACTAAGCCCAAGTCTTTCCAACAAGCCCAAGTCTCATAAATGATGTCATGGATGATGTTACCCTTCATTTGTCCTTTATGTTTAAGAGTGTTTTGTCTTTATGTATCATTGTGTTTTATCATCATGACTCCACTTGTCAAAAGTGACATGATGATGTTTTTCTTTATGCTTTGGTTTGTCTTTTATCATAATTAGTCCCATTTTGTCAAATGAGGCAATCATGATTCTCTTTGTCAAAAGTGGCATAATGATGATAAAAGACAAACCAAAAGCATAAAGAAAAATATCATCACGCCACTTTTGACAAATAGAGTCATGATGATAAAACACAATGATACATAAAGACAAAACACTCTCAAACATAAAGGACAAATGAAGTTGACATCATCCATGACATCAGTTATGAGACTTGGGCTTGTTGGAAAGACTTAGGCCTAGTAGATGAGCAGATTTCTTGGGCTTGATCATGGAGTGCCTAGGTTGCACCTTGGTCCTGGGCTTCCAAGCAATGTGATTAATTTGGGCTTTAACTCCTTCACTTTGAAACTCTTCCAAATGGGTTGGAGTCTTACCAATAAAAAACTCAAGTTCCTTTTGAAATTCTTTAACCCTTGAACGAATAATTACCCCAAGACTTAACATACTCTTGGATAACTCTTGCCTTTGATAAGAAAGTTCGCCACAAACAAGAAAATACTAGTTTCGATTCACCACACTCTAAGATAGAAGAAGGAAGAGTGATAAGAATCAAGTAAATTCGCCACTAAACAAATAATTTGCTTAGATAAGAATTAGGATAAAAATGTTCTCTACACTTTCTTCATAAAAATGTTCATACCAAAACATTATAAGATCACACATATAAATACCAGTCTTAAAAACAAACCTCATAGTTAAAGACAGATAACATCATTGCCTTTTTTGACAAAAGAGGGCTAATAATGATAAAAGACAAACCAAAAGCATAAAGTAAAACATCATCATACCACTTTTGATAAAGGGAATCATGATTGCCTCTTTTGACAAAATGGGGCTAATGATGATAAAAGACAAACCAAAAACATAAAGAAAAACATCATCATGTCATTTTTGACAAATGGATTCATGATGATAAAACACAATGATACATAAAGACAAAACACTCTCAAACATAAAGGACAAATTAAGGGTGACATCATCTATGACATCAGTTATGAGACTTGGGCTTGTTGGAAAGACTTGGGCCTGGTAGATGGGCTGATTGCTTGGGCTTAATCATGGAGTGCCTAGGTTGCATTTTGGTCATGGGCTTCCAAGCAAACAAACAATGTGATTAATTTAGACTTTAACTCTTTCACTTTGAATTCTAACTCTTCTAAACGGGCTGGAGTCTTCCCAATAAATAACTTAAGTTCCTTTTGAAATTCTTTAGCCCTTGAACAAGTAATTGACCCATGACTTACATGCTCTTGGACAACCCTTGGCTTTGCTTCTTTACTGTTCACATCATCATCCCTTGGTTGAATAGGATTTGCCCTCAGATCCAACTCTTCGGTGTCCCCCAAATAAGGTGTTAAATCCCTTACATTGAATGTAGTTGATACTTGATATTCACCTTGTAAGTCAATTTTGTAGGCATTGTCATTCACATTTTCTAATACTTTGAAAGAACCATCTACTCGTGGCATAAGTTTAGGCCTCTGTTTGCTTGGAAATCACTCTTTTCGAAGATGAATCCACACAAGATCACCTGGAGTAAATTGAACTTGCTTTCTTCCTCTATTTGCCGCTTTCTCATAGGTTGCATTCCGCTTCTCTATTTGTTGTTTCACACTTTCATGCAACTTCTTGATCAAGTCAACCTTCCTTTCTCTATCCAAACATGCTCGCTCATTAAGTGGAAGCGGTGCTAAATCAAGTGGTGTAATGGGATTAAATCCATAACCACTTCGAATGGGATTAAATCCATAAACCACTTCGAATGGAGAATGTTTGGCTGCACTATGCACACTCCTGTTATATGCAAACTCAACAAAAGCCAAGCACTCATCCCAATTCTTCAAATTTTTACTAACAACTCTAAGTAATGAAGAAAGTGTACGGTTTACCACTTCGGTTTGTCCATCGATTTGAGGATGACAAGCGGTACTAAAGAGCAACCTTGTGCCAAGCTTCTTCCACAATGTCTTCCAAAAGTAACTCTAAGAATTTTGTGTCCCGATTAGACACTATACTCCTTTGTATTCCATGCAATCTTACAATGTCTCGAAAGAATAAGTCCGCTACATGAGAAGCATCATCAGTTTTGTGACAAGGCAAAAAGTGAGACATCTTTGAGAACCTATCAACGACCACCATGATTGAATCATTTTCTCTTTGTATTCTTGGTAGTTTAAATACAAAATCCATACTCACATCAACCCAAGGTTGATCCGGAACAGGTAATGGCATGTATAACCCATGAGCAGCTTCCTTGCTTTTCACCTTCTTACAAGCTACACACCTTTCTAGCACTCGATGCACATCTCTAATCATTCCCGGCCAATAGAAGTATTCTTTAATCAGCTCCAAAGTCTTCTTCTCACCGAAATGACCAGCTAAACCTCCCCCATGTGTTTCCCTCACCAAGAGTTCCCTTATAAACCCATTAAGAATACAAAGTCTCCCAGATCTAAATAAGTACCCTTCATGCCTATATTAACCATTAACAACCCCTTTCTCACAAGCCAAGTAAGTTGAAGCAAATGTTGGATCATCCACATACTGATTTTTAATCAATTCAAACCCTAGTAGTTTAGCATTCATCATGGTGATTAGAGTATACCTCCGTAATAATGCATCTGCCACTACATTTGAATTTCCCATTTTGTATTTGATGACGTAAGAAAAGGCTTCTAAGAACTCCACCCATTTGGCATGCCTACGACTCAGCTTGTTTTGCTTCTTTAAGTGTTTCAAAGATTCATGGTCCGTGTGAATGACAAACTCTTTGGGTAGTAAGTAATGCTGCCAAGTCTTTAAAACTCTAATCAATGCATAGAACTCCTTGTCATATGTGGAATAATTCAAACTTCCTCCACTTAGCTTTTCACTAAAATAGGCTATGGGACACTTATCTTGCAAAAGAACAGCCCCAATTCCAACTCCCCAAACATCACACTTCACTTCAAAAGTCTTCAAAAAATCAGGGAGAGCTAAAATAAGAGCGGAGCATAATTTCTCCTTGATCAGCTCAAAACTTCTTTGGGCAGCCTCATTCCACCTAAATTCACCACTTTTCTTGATGCATTCAGTCAATGGAACAAGAATAGTGCTGAAATTCTTCACAAACCTCCTATAAAAGGATGCTAGCCCATGAAAACTCCTCACCTCTGAAACACTAGTAGGTATAGGCCACTCCTTAATTGCTTTCACTTTTTCCTCATCCACTTCAACCCCATGTTGTGAAACCATGTAACCAAGAAAGATTATTCGGTCTCGATAGAATTGACACTTCTTTATGTTGCCAAATAGCTTCTCCTGCCGTAACACTTCAAAGACTTTCCTAAGGTGCCCAAAATGCTCCTCAAGAGTTCTGCTATTAATCAAAATATCATCAAAATAAACCACAACAAATTTGCTAATGAACTTACGAAGTACATGATTCATCAATGGCATGAAGGTGCTTGGTGCATTAGACAAGCCAAATGGCATAACTAGCCATTCATACAGCCCGTGCTTTGTTTTGAATGCAGTCTTCCATTCATCCCCCTCCCTTCATTCAAATCTGATGGTAGCCACTCTTGAGATTTACCTTTGAGAACAATTTAGAGCCATGCAACTCATCAAGCAATTAGCCCATCTACCAAGCCCAAATCTCATAACTGATGTCATGGATAATATCACCATTCATTTGTCCTTTATGTTTGAGAGTGTTTTGTCTTTATATATCATTGTGTTTTATCATCATGACTCCATTTGTCAAAAATGGCATGATGATTTTTTTTTTATGCTTTTGATTTGTCTTTTATCATCATTAGCCCCATTTTGTCAAAAGAGGCAATCATGATTCCATTTGTCAAAAGTGACATGATGATGTTTTACTTTATGCTTTTGGTTTGTCTTTTATCATCATTAGCCCTCTTTTGTCAAAAGAAGCAATGATGTTGTCTGTCTTTAATTATTAGGTTTGTCTTTAAGACTAGTATTTATGTGTGTAATCTTGTAATGTTTTGGCATGAACATTTTTATGAAGAAAGTGCTGAGAGCATTTTTATCCTAATTCTTATCTAAGAAATTCATTTGTTTAGTGGTGAATTTACTTGATTCTTATCACTCTTCCTTCTTCTATCTTAGAGTGTGACGAATCAAAACTAGTATTTTCTTGTTTGTGTCACGACCCTAGGATTTAGCTAGGGTCTAGGAAGGAATTAGGAAGGATTTGGGAGGGAAACGAAGGAGAATTGGAGGGAGATATAGAGTAGAAATCAAGAGAAATGAGAGAGAACTAGGAAGAATGAGAGGAGAAAATAAGGAGGGAAAATATGAATTCATTATATTGCTTCAGCATACATTTCTCTACTTGCTATGGCCTATTTATAGGTTGTTCAACTGATAGAATATTGTAGAACAGCACCCATGTGCACTTTAACAAAATGAATAGCATCTCCTAACCAACAATCGTAATTAATGACAGCATTGCCCCTCTAATTCCTCTTGGGTCATGACAATTGCCCCTCCTTGAAAGGTTTCTTGTCCCCAAGAAACTTATTACTATTGAACCGTTGTTATTCATCCGATGCCCATCTTCACCAATTGGTTTCTTCTTCGCCTTTTCTTGTTCTCCTCCCATATTACCCTTTTCTTTTACTTTCTCTTTCCTTCTTCCTTAACAGTACTACGACTAGCTGCAACCCAAAGTCCAGCCATCCACCTCTTCCTTATTGCCATTGAAAATGGTTTCAATGGAGCTATCAATCCTGTAACCATCTCATTTCCAGTCATAGGAAGAAATTCAAACTTCTCTTTAAGCAAATCAACCCTTTTTGCAGCTGATGTCCTGTTTTGTGTGCCCGTGCCAATGACATACGTATGAGATGTCCCAAACAAGGTGCCCGGTGCAATACTTTCCTCCTTCTCCTCAAGTATTTGGTAAAGAGGCTTTCCAAGCTCCTTCCTTTGCTGCTTCTGGAGATCAATAACATCAGCAGGGCTGTCCTCCTTCCTTGCAGCTACCCTTTTTGTTCTTAGTACCTCATCAGCCTCATACTCCTCCTGAGCTGCATGAACACCGCCTTCCTCTTCCATGGCTACTATATCAGCTCCCTGCAATTCTTAATGAGCAGCCTTAGGAACTCCTGTGACAACATTAGTTTTGGGCCTTTCTCCAAACCGAGTACACAAGGCATTTATGATCTGTGGCCAGCTCCATTCTACCCTTCCCCAGCTCCAATTCCGGAACCAAACATATGGAATTTCACTCAGATTAGTTGCAGCCATTTTTACCTACTCCTTTTCAGCTACTCGGTGTTGGTAGAACACCCGTTCACATTGCCGGATCCACCATTTTGGCCTATCCCTGTCAAACACCAGAATAACCAATGGAGCAAGAGTGGGAAAATCGACACTTGGAATTGAGGTCGATAAAGTCTGATTAGCAGTCTGAAATTTATGTGAACACAAGATCAAAAAATCGTCCAGCTGCCTACGGAGGTCCTTAATTTCCTTTGTTGCAGCAATTAGTCCTTCGGCCATCTCCTCAGTTCAATTCCTTAAAATTACACCCTGCAATAGCCTCCTGATTAGCTTCCAAGGATCTATTCAGAAATTTTCCTGTACTAAAATTCAACAACCCAAGCCAATACAATTGTTACTTCCAATTCAGCAACCTTAACCCGCTTTAGACCTTGCCCTAGCAATAGCCTAGACCTGAATCATCTTTTTAGCTTCAACTGAATGTCCTTCAAATCAATCTCTGAGATCTAATCGAGTTTGTTCAACCTTCAAGTTAGCCTACTATCAGCTTCCAACTCACCCAAAACCTCTAACAGTTTGATTGGCTCTCGTTGCAACTTCTTGTGAATTGCCGACTCTCACTTTCCCAAGTCACCGAAATTCCGTCCGAAATCAGCTCATAGTAGTTGTCTAGGAGAATCACCCACCTCATAGTAGTCGTCTTGGTCACACAGCCAAGGATTCCCCCTGCTTCGCCTTGGCAATTCAAATATGAGCCGAAATTCACAGCCGCAAGCATAGTTATTAAAGGCATGCCTAGACGCAAGGCGCCTTAAGGGGCCAGTTTGGCGCCTCGCCTGGGCTGAGGCGAAGCGGTTTCAGCATGGCCCTCGCCATGCAAGGTGAGGCGCTGAGGTGAAAGGCGCGCCTCATGAAACTCGTGCCTGCATCCTCTCTTCCTCTCCTCTCCAGCCTCCCCTCTTCTCAGTTTCAGCATGTATACATCACAACTTATTTACATTTCTTTAGTTTAAGTAAATGTCCACACTTTCTTTTATTTATATTTTACCTTCCATTTACTTTAATACATAAATGTAAGTAAAAAATACCCCCTATTTGGATTCAATAAAAATATCTAAAAAATCAAAATTCATAACAATAAAAAAATAGAATTTTGATTTTAGTACAAACTCAGAATTTAGCGATTTTACCACCCCCAAAATACATACCTACTATTTCTTGAAAAATTCATTAAAAATCATTTTAACAACAATGAATATTAGTTATCAAAATACCAGAAAATAGTTTTTCAAAATGAAAACATTTTCTTATATGTCTATTTAAAATGCCCTAATCTTCCAGATTTAGAAAAAATGCGCTCATCTTCCAGACCTAGAAAAATAGCATTTTTCAAAATGAAAGCATTTTCTTGATTGTGGACTTGTAGTGTTTATTGATTGTGGAAAATACTAAAGCTATTCCAAAATGTCCTCCATCAATAAAACAAGAGATTGGAGAGTACATGCAAAAGAAGAAAAATAACAGGGAATCAGGGATGAGCAAAATATGGCACCGTAAGATGATGATTTTCAATTTGGTGAAGGGTATGATGATGATGATGATTAAAACTTCTTTATTGATTGTAGACTTGTAGTGTTTATATGTTTGTTTAGAATTTTACACGATGATTGGTACTTGTTTGAGTTTGAGACTTTAAGTTTGAATTTTGATGATGTTTCTAGTTTAGAAATTGCATGATGAATGAATTAACTTTGATGTTGTTAGTTTAGAATTTGAAGATAATAAAACATTAATGATATGTATGTGTTATTATTGATAATTTAATAGTTTTTTATGATTTTACAAGATTTTGAGTTTTTTTTTCTAAAAGGTGCGCCTCGCTTCGCAAAGGCGCGCCTCGCCTCGTGCGCCTCACGCCTTAGGCTCCAGGACCCTTTGCGCCTCGCGCCTTTCAGAACTATGGCCGCAAGACTTCTTCACTTCTCGCCTGAGTCAAGTTAGAATTCGCCTAGGACTCACCTCTCGCTCAACTTTCAAATCTAAGTTGAGGATCACAATCAAAATCAAGGCAATTGAGAATCGTCGCTTGCGGAATTCTCCTCTGGACCGTTTCTGATGGTGCCTACCTTCACAACTCGATCACATGCAGTGACCTAGATTTGCTTTGGATAATAGCCGAAGTCACATGTAGTGGTCGCGCCTTCCTTCTCGCCTTGCTCAAGGCTATGATGCTTCCTATTCTCCCGAATCAACACCTCTGATCTGCAATTGAATTGCAGATTATCGGACTTGCTTGCAACTGATCACTATCTACCCATGGTCCAGCGGATTCAATGATCGCCCAGGCCAATGCCTTCTTCTCCACCCAATCACCGACCTCTAGTTGTCGGAATTCACCTCCCTCAGCTTCCAGAGAACCAAGCAAATCCACTTCGCTAGGATCACTTCTGATCAGCAATTCGCTGATGTTCCACAATCACACAAGAGATTGTTTCATGCCTTCACCTTCCTCACAATCCAAATTCAGCAGTACTAAGCTCGCCTCAATCAACTGCACATGACCGCGTATGTTCGCAATCACCGTCAGAATCGCCTTCCGAGTTTCGAACACAATTTACCAAAATTCACAATTGGAATAAACTCCTAACTCCGCCTTTAAGATTCGTTTCCGATCCCACAATCTGCTGCGCCACTCTAATTTGACTTCAAATTCAAATTGAAATTATAGCTGGGCGATAGATTTGAATCAGCCCCCTGATATCGCCTGCTAAAATTACCCAGATCCATAGAATCAATGTTCTGAAGGATTCTCCTGAAATTTAATCACCTCCTCAAGTTGATCACTCCGCTTCAGTCTCCGTGGGCGATCACTTACGATCCACTTCCAACCGCGTCACCTTGAACTACCTTCAGATTCTCTCAAAATCACTGTTTCAAATCCCCAAACCTACTGCCTCGATCAATTCCGCAATCTATCGTCTAAATTTGCTGCGGAATTGCCTTGGTCAATTGCTACGACTTCCGATTCACAGCCGAGAATCGTCGGCTCTGATACCAAATGTCACGACCCTAGGATTTAGCTAGGGTCTAGGAAGGAATTAGGAAGGATTTGGGAGGGAAACGAAGGAGAATTGGAGGTAGATATAGAGTAGAAATCAAGAGAAATGAGAGAGAACTAGGAAGAATGAGAGGGAGAAAATAAGAAGGGAAAATATGAATTCATTATATTGCTTCAGCATACATTTCTCTACTTGCTATGGCCTATTTATAGGCTGTTCAACTGATAGAATATTGTAGAGCAACACCCATGTGCACTTTAACAGAATGAATAGCATCTCCTAACCAACAATTGTAATTAATGACAGCATTTCCCCTCTAATTCCTCTTGGGTCATGACAGTTTGTGGCGAACTTTCTTATCAAATAAGGGGTGTTAGTATTTCTTTTGTATTTCGGGCACATCAAATTGTCTATAAAAGGAAGGCAAGGGGCAGTCGTTTAGATCATCATTCATAATTGTGTGCGAGTGCAAGTGATTGAGAAAAAAAACTAGAGAGATAGCCTTTGTAATCTTGGTTTTCATTCTGTACTTGTGAGGGACTCTTGTGTATTGATTTTTGGATGGTTTCTAGTGGATTGCTCTTGGATCGAAGAGACTGGATGTAAGGTTGCGTTAAAGCAATCTGAACTAGGATAAATTGTGCTTGTCTACTTGTGTGGTCTGGTTATTTCTATCTAATTTCAATTCCGTTTTCAATTCAGTTTTTCATTTCTGTTGTTGTGATTGATTTCGGGTGAGGGTGTGAATCATATTGGCATATGAATTGAGTGATCCTAAGAGCTCCTAATCCTAACAACAACCAAAAGAAATTTATGTTTATTTGGTGTATTGGAGGAGTGAGGGTGAGTCTTCATGGCAAGAATATGGCATCCCCTTTGTGACTATAAGGTTACAATGCAAAAATAGCTTATTTGCAAAGTAAAGATAAAGCTGCATACAAAAACAACCCTCCCCAACCCTATAAAACAGGGAGCCGTGTGTACTAGGACTAGCCTTTTGGTATATAGGAGGAGTAAAATTCTAGGTAAAGGATGGTGATCAGTCAAACTCATGACATAAGGCATGAATTAGAATGTCACTCATACTGCATTAACTCTCCCTGATATCGCCCATGCACATTTATATCATCATACACATTATTTTTCCAAATATTCTTTCAACTTTTTCATTGTAGATTCTCTTTAAAATGTCTTACAGTTTATATCCAAGCCTATCGACAGAAATTCTTATATCACTCCTGTCAGTTCTAATAATTTGATTCCAAATTTCTTGACTGAATTTACATCATGTGAATTAGTATCCCTCTTCATTTACATTGCATCAAATTTAATTCTCATAAGGGTGAGACTTCGTTGCAACAGTAATATTACTCCTCTAAGACTGGATAGTCACAGGATCAAATTGCACCAAAAAAAACCCTTTTTAAAGTAAATGTAAGGCTAAAATGACCCTCTCCCAGCCCTTGCAAACTTGGGAGCCTCCTCCATTGGGGGCACCCCCTATAACTTAGTTCTCATGAACATCGCACCATATTTTATTCTTCACAACCATTCCATCCTAGTACTAAAAAACCAAAAAAGATGTTTAAGAATTTTAAAGGTTCCAATAAGTATTCTGTCTACAAGGGTCCATTTTGTTAAATGCATGATCATTTCAACATATGAGACGGTTCCCAATGAAGTAATGAGGGGGATTACCAGAAATCGTTTGATAATCCACAAGAAAACCGTAGTAAACAGGAGAAAAATACCATGGAAGCACACGTAACACCAAAATCAACAAAAGGGTTTGCTTCCAGTAGCTTGATTAGGAGCAAGAAACACTTTAGAACCAGATTTCCCACAACTAATATGCAAAAGAAACGACGAGTAACTGTAAAAACAAGCCGATCCCAACAATCACTTGTGAAATTGGGAAAAATACCTTTATCGAACTTTTTACCATCTGGGTCCAGACGCTCCACCCGAAATATATCCTCCAAAAGTGTCTCCACCATCCTTCAAACGAAGGTTCTCTCTCTCTCTCTCTGAGCAGAAACTGTGGTGAGGATGGAACTTTACTTTTCTGCTGGTGGCTGCTGCCAGTTAGGGTGTGTATGATTCGAGAAGTTAGAAAAGGAAATATTTTTTAATTTTTTTAAAAAATAACAATTAATCTTTTAAGAATTAATTTTTTAATTTTATAAAAAAATATGACATTTTTTATTTGAATAAAAAAATAAATTTTATGAAAAAAATTACCAATCAAACATTTAAAGTTGGAATTTAATTAGAAAATATTTTTTTATATTTTAAATACCAATTAAACACACCCTTAATTTCAAGACTACCAGGAAAGGATGAGAAAATGGGAATATGGTATTTATCAAAAAAAAGTAATAAAAGAAATGTGGAGAAAATGTTAAAATGAAAAAAAATATATATAAGAATTTTTTTATAAATATATTTTTTAATATAAAAATAATTATTTAATTTAAAAATAAATATAAATTCTATAATACATTCAAACAAATATAAATATAAATTTTATAAAATTCAAATACATCAAAAGTCAATACTCTACAAATATTTTATATATTCAGATAATATCTATTACATACGGTCTATTACATACACAATATTGAATTAAAAAAAAATAAGTATTACACACTCAATACATACACTATACATTCACTAATTTACATAATATATATACTATATATACATACACGAAACATTCATATAACAAAAATTAATATATATAAATAATATATATACATATATAAAATAATACAAAACTAAAATAAATACATATAAAAAGATAAGTCAGATGGTCATCTCCGGTTGCTCATCAAATAGCCAACTCAACCAAGAGTTTGTGTTTATGAATCGACGATGGCATCGAGTAATCGAAGTTGTGAATTGATGGCAACACCAAGTAATGAGAGTTGTGACTTGTGAATCAATTTGTGTTGCACAAAAATAGTGGCATTAAGCACGAAAACATCAATTTATGTTTGTGAATCAACGGAGACTCAAATTTATGTTTGTGAATCAATGATGACACTAAGCAATTGGAGTTATAAATAGATTGCAACACCAAGCACCGAGCAATCGGGCAACAATGATAAGGGGACAATTAGAGGAATAGAAACTAGGGTTCAAAACAAAATTAACATTATGTTGGTTAGTGACAAAGTTTTTCCCTTTTTAAACTTTTTATGGATAGATTCATTTTTATTATTTTTCTAATATTACAAAATATTTCTAAAATTGTAGAAATGACTCAAAAAAAAAAAATTCAAAATTTTCCACATTTCAAAATATAAAACATATCAAAAATATTAAACGACACTTCTAAAATATTTTCGTGCATCATAGGTTGCAGGGAACTTGAATTGCCCAGGTGCTACAATGACGATTCAGGTCTGGCCATGTTGTGTGATGGAATCACAGTGGATGACTAAGTGTAAAAGTGTTGATTCTGTTCATGGCAAGTTGGATTTGCCTAATTCAAATTGGATTAGGATTGAGGTTTTTTAAATTTTTAATTGAAGATTGAATTGGTTCAATTGGGACTGGACTATTCGATCATGTTTAATTTTAGGACCGTGTTATATCGACGGGATGATAAGCCCAATAACCGAATCAAATTTCATCATCGATCATCAAAGCATCGCGGATGGGAGAAGCTTGGACTTCATCAAGCTCGGGGCTTCATCTAAATGCGACAACGACAAATTAGGTGAGGACGTTTTTATCATTTGGCACCTTCAATCATCCTCTCGATAACTCAGTTGTTTGTGTTGTGGAAAAAACTACAAAACAGAAAAGGTTAGTGCAACCAAAATCAAACCAAATTTAACCAAAAGTAAAGAATGCAAGAACAGAATGCAAAACTCCTTGTTTCAGTAACAATGGCAATCACGAAGACTGTTCCAAGGCTCAGATCTAAAAGAACCATTCACCACTTTGGTAATGCCAACGAATAGGAACCACAAGCCACAACGAAGCCCCAAACCATAAGCCTAGAAAACCCCAAGAAATCTCGATCGAACTCAATGAAACCCTCTCTCACCCATACGATCAAAGCCACACATAATAGGTTACCACAGAAGGTAGATCGGTCACAAAGACGGAGGGTAGAAAGCACAAAGCCAAGAGAGAAAGCTTATTGAGAATGGATTATTGAAACCCCCTAAATAAGGCCCACGCATCATCAACAAATCGGCCAAGATCACCAAGGAAATATGCGGCCTCTCAACATGGAAAGAGGCATTGGACCGAGATGGAAACAGAGCCATGGAAGATCAACCACAAAAGAAAACCACGAAGGAAGCAATCAACTAAGCAAGGAAACACGAGAGAGAGAGAGAGAGAGAGAGAGAGGGGGGGCTAGGGTTCGGCCGAGAAAAGGAAAACACTAAGAGAATGGGCTGCACAAAAGGGCCTTTTATATGTGGGCTTTAGGGCTTAGAATAGTGGGCTTCTCCCACTTGAGCAAATGGGACAAGGCTCATTTCTACTCTAAAGTAGGAATAGGGCTTGTGACCCAACTTCTAAAATGGGCTGCCTAAAAGTGGTGATGAACTTGGGTTCTTCAATCTCAGGCCGAAGCCTATGAAGATAAAACCCACTTGAAAAAAAAAAAATCATCACAGCCTTGGGCCTCATTAGAAAACACAAACCCAACAATCTTCACCTTGATTCCTAATGAGGCCAGAACACATAGGCAACACATGCAACAAATGCATAAACTAGCAACAAATGCACAATTTTAAGCAACACATGCATAAAATTAGCAACGAATGCCTAATCATGCAATAAAAGCCTTATCATCCACATGGGAGATAGATTCATAAACATGCATAATCTTGCAACAAATGCCACACACAAAAAAAAACATGCAACAAATGCATAATCTTGTAACAAATGCAAAAAACATGCAACAAATGCATAAACTTGCAACAAATGCATAAACATGAGCTAGCTCTCTCTCCATCCCACTTAGGGTTAGAATCTCTCTCCCACTTAGGGTTAGACTCTCTCTCATCCTCCCATTTAAGCTAGGGCTGACTTTCCACCTCGTTCAAGGTGGTGGGAATAAGGATACACAACTCTTATCCATTGATTCATCCTCCCACTTAGGCTAGGATCTCCCTAATCCTCCTACTTAGGTTAGGATTTCTCACTTATCCTACCACTTAGGCTAGGATTTCACTCATCCTATTACTTAGGCTAGGATCTACCTTATCCTACCACTTAGGTTAGGACTTCACTCATCCTACCACTTAGGTAATTAGGATATAGCTCATCCTCCCACTTAGGTTAGAATCTCTCCCACTTAGGGTTAAGCCTTTTTTCCTTCTCCCACTTAGGATTAGGATCTCTTTCTCTAATCCCACTTAGGGTTAGGCCCTCTCTCATTCTCCCACTTAGGGTTAGGATCTCTTTCTCTAATCCCACTTAGGGTTAGGCCCTCTCTCTTTCTCCCACTTAGGGTTAGGGTCTCTTTCTTTAATCCCACTTAGGGTTAGGCCCTCTTATCATCTTCCCACCTAGGGTGATTGGGTTTAGTGACTCCGCCTTACTCAAGGTAGTATCCCTTTCATTTTTTGTTTCAAAAAAATAGACAAAATCCCCCTTCCTTTTGAAAATCCCTATTTCATAATGTGTGGCCATGTTCACAAAAAAAATGCTTAACACAAATAAGTAGTGCAACCTATAAAAAATACTAAGTTTTTCACACTGTATCCTAAACAATGGGTATGCACAAAATAGATTCAATCAAGGGGCAGAATTTTTTAACAGGGATAATACTGATTTACTAGGCACAATTTTTAAAAGCACTATGCAGTTAAAACAGCCACAAGAGTATAAGAAATTAGATATGCAACCTAAGGAGACTTTAAAGAAAAAACACAAAGTTTTAATTTAAAAAAAAAAATGACTCAGGCAGCAGATTCACAAAGAATCGAAGACCAATTAGAAACAGATTTTTCAAGCACCACTACAAGAAACAAGATTTTTAGTGGAGGCCAAGACCGTCACTAAAAGCATAAAAACTCGTCACTAAAAGTTTTAGTGGCCGCTAAGTTGGTCGTCACAAGCTGTCACTAAAAAGTCTGTCACAAATAGTATTAGTGGCAATTATTGGCTGGCCGTCACTAAAAATACCATTTAGTGGCGGCCGAATGTGACGGTCACAAAAAAATTTTTAGTGACAACCACAGTCGTCTGCCACTAATGTCATTTTTTGTGATGGTCATGGCCGTCACAAATAATGACTCTTCAGCGATGGCCACCGTTGTCATAGGTAATGAATTTTTTGTGACGGCTTTGTTGGTTGTCACAAATGGTAAGATTTTAGTGATAGTGTTGGCCGCCACAAAATGAGCGTTTTTTAGTGACCACATTATATTAGTTGTCACAAAAAGTGTTTGATAGATACTTTTAGTGAGAGTCATGGCTGCCACAAAAAAAGACATTTTTAGTGACCACTTTTTGTTGGCCATCACAAAAAGTGATTTTTATAAAATTTTCTCACAACCCATCGCTTGTTTTTCTATATTTTAAACCCTATTAATTTAATACATTGTATCCAAAATAAATACCATTCTAATCATCAAGAAACTTTAGAAAACAACTCTAGTCAATTAATAATTGACTAGCACTTTACATTTACATTGTCATCAAAAAAAGATATCTAGCAATTTACAATCACATTGTCATCAAAAAAAGACATCTGGCACTTTACATCAAAAAAAGACATCAAACAATTAAGTCTAGTCAATTGTTATTTCTAATCCTTCTTGCCCTAACATCTTCCATAAAAGCTTCAAAAATTGATTACCTTTCTTTGACTTGGTCCAATTCTGTCGACAACGCTTCATTTTTCTCTTTCAAAAGTTGCATTTCATTTTTCAAACCATTATTATGTTGTCGCATTTGTTCTAGTTCTGTAACAACCTCATGACGAGATGGAATCTTTCCAAGGACAGAAAAATGAGTTGGTTCGAATCCATACCCACGAACACGTCCATGTCTTTCTCTTCCCATTACTTTAGAAAAAATTTCATTTTCATCAATAGTTTGAGAAGGTTCTTCCTCAGCTCTTTGGGTTACTAAAGATTGAATTTTGTCCTGAAATTTGATAATAAATAAAATAGATATGTTATAACATAATACTAAAATATATATCACAATAACAACATAAGCTATTTAAAATAAAATTTACCACTATTTCTTTTGATGTGGAATCAACCATTGACCCGTCTTTTTTCTTGTGTGTCACCTTGAACATTTCTCATGCAGACGGTTCGTGTCCTAATATTTCAGCCTGTATTAAATAGACAAGTTAATCAACAAAAAAAAAAAATTGTTAATGAGAAAGATGTATAAATGATTTAAATTATACCTGTTCAACTCTAACTCGAGCAAAACTTCTAATGCTTGTAGTTTTAGTCATTGTTCCTTTGACCGATTAGACTTATTACGAGCACAAGAAACCTATATGTAAGACCAAATACAATAATCATGTTTTAAATAATTAAAGTAACTTGTGCATAAAAAAAGTAAAGGGTATAGAATACCTGAAACTTATGTGAGCTCAACCAACTAACAAATTGTCTCCATTGTCCTTGGTCGATTGTTGTTGGAGTAAACTTAATTCGATTATCATCATTGTCATATGCATCATAATAGTCAGCCTTCAACTTATATCTATGGTTTGCAAAAGCCCTTTTCATCTTTCTAAAGATCCAATTTTTTCTTACTTCGTTTTCATCAAATTCAAATTTCTCCTACACAAGTTAAAAGAAAAAGTTGTTTGAAACGTTATAAGTCATGAAGAACAATTTAGTACAATATCATATAAGTATAATATAGAATAATTATTGATCTTACCAGTGCATAAGAATACATTTTATTCTTATTGTCTTGTGGAACATCTTCCCAATGCTTGCAAGAAATTGGTGCATCTTCACATACTTTAACAATCTTGCCAATATGACTTGCAAACACATTAGCATTTGATCCAATGGCTTGACCATAATTATTGAATTCCAATGGCAATTTTTGACTAGGAGCCAAAGATGTTAGTATTTTATTCTTTATTTTCCCTCGACCTTTTTTTCTTGCATTAGATGATGATGATCCTATACAATAAATATATGATAAATAAAAACTAATAATTATTTTATCATTTTACAGATGAGAAAACCAAACTATTAAAACATAGATAATTATTTCTTACCAGCGCAACTTTGTTTTGTAGATGGATCAAAATTAGGTGGTGTGACGAGAGTTTGTTCGTTGGTTTCAGCTATACCCTCCATTGGCTACAACATAGACTTATATAATGTTAGTCAGTCTCTTCCTAAATTCTAGGTTTTTCTTCTCCCTAGTTAATGCTATCGCCATGTCTTTTTTTTTTTTTTTACTTTACTTTAATAATGATGAAGAAAAACCTAAGAGGGGAGACCCTCAAACATTACATTCCTACTACTTGAATATCATTCTCATGGGCTCTGTAGGCATTTGAGCAAATAAGGCTAGAAATATTCAGCCAAACACCCTACTAGTCTTACTGATCAAATTCATGCCAACCTAACCTCACCCAACTTCACACTCAATCCAACTAAACTAAATGTGGCAAAACCCATAATATTTACAAATACTAAAATTATACTAAACTTACAAACAAAAAAATGATTGTAAAGAGAAATAGTTAAGAGACCTTTATCTAATAAGATTAAAGCTTAGGATTGTTGTTGTATAATGGGCCAAGGTAACATCTAATGATGGCATAAGATAATTATGAATAAATTCTAGGGACTGTGCTTTAAATTTGCTTAAATTGTACCAACCACCCTTATAGTAGTTAGTAAAAGACTTACTTATTTTCGGTATTTGGATGGAAAAAAAAATAATGTAAACTATTTTTCAAGCAAAAACATTTTACATCAAAATATAAAACACTTCCCTAAAAATTTTGGTAAACAATAATAAAATATTACTAATGTGACGAGGAATCACACCTACACAGACAAAATATAGTCATATTTTTTAGTGGTTGATTGTTTTATCTAAATATTTTATGTAAATATAAAATAAAATGAAAAAATAGAACTCATTATAACTGAATTTGATAGTTAAAACTTGATGACATGTTTTAAAACTTAAATCACGTGTTCACAACTTGATGAATTTGCTAACTCACCTACATGAGCAAATCCAGAATTTTAGAAATGGAAAGATAGAAATAACATAAGCACAAACAAACAGAAGGTATTCACTGAATCTTTTCTTGTAAAAGTGGTCTTCTTCTAGTAATTGAGGCTCTTTGTTTTGGGTATATTTAAGACACTTGGTTTAAATAGGAGATGCAGGACAAGTAGCCAACTTAACCCAAGTATTATAGTTGGTTATTTATTCAAATCGCCTATTGATGCTTAGTAAATAGATGTAGAAAGAATGGATTGTTTAGAGTAGATGATTTAGAATAATGTGATGTGAATGTAATGGGAGAACGTACATGGTTGGAGTAAAAATTGCTTATAATTTTTAGACACAGTTTATAAATATATATATATATATATATAAAACATAAATACAGAACTTAAAGCTCATGTCTAGAAATTAATATATCGAATCACCCATAATTGTTCCTTTACTTTTGCGATTACAAATACCGCTACAGAACAAAGATTTCTACTATGGTTGAAGTCACAGTAATCTGTTACGAACAAACAGAGATAGCAAATCTCCACACACACACTGTCAAAATCGACTCTAATGAAATAAAGACATAAACGAAACAAGAGGCAAAATATTTATAGTGGTTCACCCCAAAACAGGGGCTACGTCCACTTGAGCTCCGATGAGAAGATCTTACTCCACTAATATATTCAATCCAATTACAATGAAATCGAAACCCAAAACAACCCTAGTTTTCAATACAAAAACGCTCAGAATCACTAACAGATTAAGAGCTTACATTCGATCAAAACAAGAAATCAGAGAACACGAAAGGGAGGATGAACTGTACAGCATTTACAGAGAGAGAGAAAATGAAGAAATCCTAAAATGATAACCCCCTCGGCACCCCTCTTTTCTTCCGTCTTTTTCCTTTCCTCGAATCATCAATCTCGAGGCATGATAAATAAGGTAATTGAATGGCTGGGATTGCTCTCAATAAAGCAGCACAAACGGCCTGGATAAGATTGTGCAAAAGGAACGACTACAGGCAACACGACAAAAGGCCAGAAAACCAAGGGCTTGGGTTGGCCCAAAGGTGGCTGCACATTGGCCCTCCAGTGGGCGCCCAAAGGGTAGCCCATGGTTGCCTAATGGCCCCCCAATCCTATGGGCCACATTTGATGATTCATAGAAAATATAACAAACTCCACCTTGAACCATCAAATGACTAAGTAATTAGACAGAAAAATATAAGAGCAGCATGCTACAATTCTCACCTTCATAGCTCTAGATGACTAAAATAATTTAACCATCATCAATATGCAACAAATTCAAGCAATATTTAAATTTAGTTGCAATTAATACCTTGGTGCCCATGTCGGCAGGATTGTTAGCTGTAGAAACTTTCTGGATGCTCACAGTTCCGTTGGCTATCATTTCCCTTACATAATGATACTTCACATCCACATGTTTGGTTCGATCATGATACACTGGATTTTTGGACAAGTGGATGGCACTTTGGCTATCCGAGAAAACCACCACTTTGCTTTGAAGCAAGTGAATTTCCTTGAGAATACCTTAGAGCCATATGGCTTCCTTGAAGGCATCTGTTACAGCCACATACTCTGCCTCAGTAGAGGACAGAGCT
Organism: Diospyros lotus; assembly: GCF_014633365.1. Lineage (NCBI taxonomy): Eukaryota > Viridiplantae > Streptophyta > Magnoliopsida > Ericales > Ebenaceae > Diospyros > Diospyros lotus. The sequence goes on from NC_068343.1 coordinate 18,920,186, forward strand.
ACAAGTGGCTGCAACTGAGACTTCCAGCTGATGCAGTTTCCACCCAAGGTAAAATAGTAGGCAGTGGTGGATTTTCTAGAGTCTCTATCTCCTGCAAAATCAGAGTCAACATACCCAACAAGATCAAGTGTGTCATGTCTTTTCTTAAAATTTAAACCAATGCAAACAGTACCATTTATGTACCTAAGCAAATGTTTTAAGGCATCCCAATGAATTTTCCCAAGGTTAGACATGTATCGACTAAGTAATGAAATTGAATATGCAAGGTCTGGCCTAGTACTTATCATTGAATACATAATTGTTCCAATTACATTTGCATAAGGGACATTTTCCATTTCTATTATTTCAGAATTGGATGTGGGACACTGTAATTTAGATAGAATAAAGTGTCCAGCCAATGGAACTATAACAGTTTTATAGTTTTGCATTCCAAATTTATGAACAGCTTTTACCAAATAATCATGCTGATGTATCTTAAGGCTATTGTTACTTCTATTTCTCTCAATTTTTATTCCTAATATTTTCTTAGCATGGCCTAAGTCTTTCATATAAAAGGCTGTGTTTAACATAGATTTTAACTCCTTAATCTTTGACTTAGACTTGCTAATAAGTAGGATATCATCTACATACAGCAGTAGATAAACAAGAATATCAGTGAGCATGAAATAGAAGCAGTTGTCATATTGACTTCTAACAAAACCAGCCCCTAGAACAAAATTATCAATTTTTTTGTACCATTGTCTTGGGGCCTGTTTTAAGCCATACAAAGATTTTTTTAGTAAACAGACATGATTAGATTTTTCAGACACAACATAACAATTGGGCTGAACCATGTAAATGTGTTCATCAAGGTCTCCATGTAAAAATGCAGTTTTAACATCTAACTGTTCAAGTTCTAAATCAAATTGAACTACAACTGCAAGCATTATGCGAATTGTCTTAAATTTAACAACATGAGAGAAAATTTTAGTATAATCTATCCCTTCCCTTTGTGTAAACCCCTTAGCTACTAATCTTGCTTTATATCTAATAGGGTCATTAGGAGACATACCTTCCTTTAATTTGAACAGCCACTTACATTGGATCAGTTTCTAATTTTCTGGTCGAGGGACAAGAACCCAAGTTTTGTTGGCCATCAGAGAGGCCATTTCTTCGTCCATGGCTTGCTGCCAATTTTTACTTTCTTTTGAGCTGACAGCCTTCTCATATAGGAAGGCTCACTGCTCCTCATTTCAATACCTGCCACTAGGGCACAAAACACTAAATCTGAGAAAGCATACCTAGCAGGTGGCCTTATAGACCTCCTGCTTCTATCTTGGGCAAGTTGATAGTTACCAAGATCTTGTTGAGGTGAGTCATGATGCTCCACCTCAATCTCAATTTCACCATTTTGTTCCTCATGATCAGAGGTCTGGTCTAGGTTCAATATAGGTGAAGGATCACCTTCAGGTAGAGGTTCTGGTATAACTGGAGCATTAGGAGGGTTATCATTTATAACTTGGTGCTCCACCTCTATTTGGGTTCCTCCTAAGTGGATAAAATTATCTGTGTCACTATGATGATTGGGTTCGTCAGTTTTAGATAATTTGCAAGGGAAAACTGATTCATTGAATATAACATCTTGGCTGATGATAATTTTTACACCCTTAGATTGTCTTTCCCATAGCCTATATCCCTTAGTTCCTTCCTGATACCCAACAAAAACACACTTAGTGGATCTAGGTTCCAGTTTGCCTTCTGACTGTGAGTATAAGCTTCACAGCCAAAAGTTCTTAAATAGTTGAAGTTTAATTTCCTTCCAGTCCACTTTTCTTCAGGACATTTAAAATTAAGGGCAGTTGAGGGACTTCTATTTACTAGATGTGAAGTTGTTGCTAAGGCCTCTCCCCAAAAGGATTTAGGCAAACCAGATGTGAACAAAAGGCACCTCACTTTTTCAATGAGGGTTCGGTTCATCCTTTCAGCCACCCCATTTTGTTTGGGTGTGTTCCTAACAGTCTTATGCCTATTTATTCCTTGGGAGTTGCAATATTCATCAAACTCTTTATTACAGAATTCTAACCCATTATCTGTTCTAAGAGTTTTGATTTTCCTATCAGCTTGGTTTTCTATTAAGATCTTCCAAGTTTTAAACTTCTCTAATGTTTGATCTTTAGTTTTTAACAGAAAAACCCACACCTTCCTAGTAAAGTCATCAATGATAGAGAGAAAATACATGTTGCCACCATGGGTGGGAACCTGGGAAGGTCCCCAGAGATCTACATGTAAGTACTCAAGGCATGCCTTCGCCAGGTGAGTCCCCTTATGGAAACTCATCCTGTGTTGCTTGCCTAGCACACATGGTTCACAAAAACCTAGGGTCTCAGCAGACACTGGACCAAGGTATCCTTGGTTTGACAGTGCCTGCAAACCTTTCAGGCTCATGTGACCAAGCCTCAAGTGCCATAGCTCTGTCTTATCAGTGTTAACATAGCATGCAGAGTTTGATATAACAGAGGAGTGAAAACAATCATTTAAAACATATAAGCCATTTTTCTTTAAACCAGTTAAGATTAACTCCTTTCCTTTAAAAACATTCATAGAACCATTTTCAGCTATGTATGAGAATCCTAACTCATCAAGAGTACCGAGAGAGATTAATTTTTTTTAAGGCCTGGTACATATCGTACATCAGTGAGTGTTCTTACTTTGTTGTCATGTAATTTAAGAGTTATGTCATCTTTCCCTGAACACTACATGAATGGTTGTTTCCCATATATACTATTCCACTTTCTCTGTTATCAAAATTATGAAACCAGTCAATGTTAGGGCACATATGAAAAGAACAACCAGAGTCCATAATCCATTCATTTTTAACAGTATTAACAGATATATTAAGCACCTCAACTAAACAATTAGAACTACTAGCTGCTACTGTTACATTGCCCCCTTGCTTTTTTTTTTTCTTCAAAAAATCATAACAGTATTTCTTTATATGTCCCTCTTTCCCACAGTGGTAACACTTCCATTTTTATTTTTGTTTTCCCTTCTTATCTTTCTTTTTTTCCTTATACCCTAATCCATTAAGTTGTTCAGTATTCACAGTATAATTTCTTTTATCTGCATTTCCTTTTATAAACAGATTATTGCCCGTTTTCTTAGATGTGCTAAGTTCTAGTTCTCTAGCCTTTATACCAGAAATAACAAGTTCCATACTAGGGACTATACTAGTATAATGTAAAGCATGCTTCACTACATCATAATCATCAGGTAGAGAGTTTAACAAAATCATGGCTTCACTAGTATCACCTAAAGCCTGATCAGTACCTCTTAGTAACAAAGTGAGTTTAATAAATTCATCTATGTTTTCATCCATAGATTTAGAGGTATTCATCTTAAAGTTAAACAACATGCCTTTTAAATAAACCAAATTTGGAGCAGACATAACAGAATATAGAGATTCTAATCTATTCCAAAGATCAAGGGGTAGAGATATACTGTCAACCTTACAGATTACAGAATCACCGAGATGAAGAAATATCAGATTAAACGCCTCTTCTCTGATTTCATCAGTTCGAGCCAGTTGCTTAGGTGACCATTTTCGGTCATCTGGCTCAAGTGCTATAAGCACTTTGTGATGAGAGAGAAAAACCCTCATATTCTTTTTCCAACTTCCGAAATCCCCCTTTCCATCGAATGTACCGATTTCAAATTGGGTTGTTGTCATTTTCGTGTTGCACGAAAAATGCCCAAAAAATAAACCCTAGATTACTGACTGAGACCTGTACAGCAAACTCCCTCTGACAGGGTCTCTTCTTCAGTAAACCCTAGAATTTTTAAAACAACACCGACATAGAGAAGAGAAAGGAAACCCTAGATTTCAAAAAAATTGAACACGATTTTGACCCAAAACTTTTGATACGAAACCAGAAGCTCTGATACCACTGTTACAAACAAATAGAGATAGCAAATCTCCACACACACACACACTGTCAAAATCGACTCTGATGAAATAAAGACATAAACGAAACAAGAGACAGAAGATTTATAGTGGTTCACCCCAAAACAAGGGCTACGTCCACTTGAGCTCCGATAAGAAGAGCTCACTCCACTAATATATTCAATCCGATTACAATGAAATCGAAACCCAAAATAACCTTGGTTTTCAATACAAAATGCTCAGAATCACTAACATATTAAGAGCTTACATTCGATCAAAACAAGAAACCAGAGAACACAAAAGGGAGGACGAACTGTACAACATTTACAAAGAGAGAGAGAGAGAGAGAGAGAGAGAGAGAATGAAGAAACCCTAAAATGACAACCCCCTCGGCACCCCCTCTTTTCTTTTGTCTTTTTCCTTTCCCCGAATCATCAATCTCGAGGCGTGATAAATAAGGCGATTGAATGGCTAGGATTGCTCTCAATAAAGCAGCACAGACGACCTGGATAAGATCGTGCAAAAGAAACGACTACAGGCAACACGACAAAAGGCCAGAAAACCAAGGGCTTAGGCTGGCCCAAAGGTGGCTGCCACATTGGCCCTCCAGTGGGCGCCCAAAGGGCAGCCCATGGTTACCTAATGGCCCCCCAATCCTATGGGCCACATTTGATGATTCACAGAAAATATAACATAATCAGACTTCCTTATGTAAAGGCAAACCTATGTTACAGTAATTGAAAACTATGTGTAACTAAAGTTAGCAATAGAACATTAAAGGTCGTAGAAAGTACCTCAGTTCAGTTTTGGAATGCGCAACATCAGTTTGAATTGACGCATGCGGAATTGTAATTAACTAGCTCTCATCTATATTGTAAATCGCATGACCACATATACATCCGATTTGCCGATGTTTTGTCACCAAAATGAGGTAATACGACTCCAAAAATTTAATACAACCTACAAGATTAATGAAACCTCAAAATTATGGGCCAAAACAAGAAGACCCCAAAATAACGCATGAAGTCAAATTATACACAACATTAATTGTCACCAATTAATCTTTGGATAAAATTTATAATCCAGTCAGTTTATAGAAATTCTAAGCGTGTTTAGCTGCTTCTACATACTTCAACCTCTTCTGATTTATTATTTTTTATTAATTTTATTTTCCAAATGAGTTCTTCTAACAAGTATATTGTTTCTGCTGGAGAAGGAGATTCAAAATTGATTTATTATTACAAGTATATTGTTTATGTGCAATGAACAAAGAAGAAAGATACCTGCTGGAGATGGAGACACGGCGGCGTTAAGGCAGCGGAGGCGGCAACAGCGACAACGTTGAGGCTGCAACGGAGGTAAAGCCGAAGACGAAGAAGGAGAGGGAAACGGAAACGGAGATGGAGACGGAGATGGTTGTGGCAGTCAGACGGCGGAGAAGGAGATGAGGTAGGAGAGATGAGGGAGGGAGGGAGGGAGGGAGATGGAAGGAAATGAAAAGGGGGCGGGAGAGAGACGAGGGAGGGAGATGAAAAGAAAATAAAATAAAAGTTTTTAAGAATATTTTTAAAAAAATATATATAACTTTTGTTTATATTTTACGGGAAAAGAAAAATAAATAAAATATATATTTTTTTGTAAATTTTATAATAGTAAAAATATAATATTGAAATAAAAACTAGTTTTAATTATTAATTATATTTATATTTTAAGAATATAGAAGTATATTTTTTAAAAATAAGTATATTATTAATTATTAATTATAAAAGTATATTGGAAGAAAAATGTTATTAAGAATGAAAATATTTTTTATTAATTATTAATTATATATTTTATATTTTATGTCACATTTTATGCCACAAATAAGTGTATATTCCAATTTACATAGAAACTTATAGTGGCCACCATGTTTGATTGCCACAAATAAGTATATTTTTAGTGGCCGCCAGCTTTGGTCATCACAAATAATGTGCTTTTAATTGGTAAGCCATATCTCAAGCTTTTAGTGGGCTTCCCCATCACAAATAGTTATCCTTTAGTGACCGCCCCCGTTGACCTTCACAAATAAGCATAAAAGCCAACCCACTTTTAGTGGCCGCCACAACCAACCGTCATAAATAAACGTTGTCTGCACCTTTAGTGGCGGCCACTATTGGCCGTCACAACTAATCATGTTCTATTATGCCCACCATCCCAACGTTTTATTAGTGGCCGCCATGGCTGTTTGTCACAAATAATTTATCTTTAGTGGCTGCCACTCGCGCTTGTCACAAATAGTTATCTTTAGTAATACACCAGTACCGACGATCATAAATAATGGTTGTGTGGAGCACCTTTAGTGGCGGCCACTAGTGACCGTCACAAATAATCATGTTGTGTGGAGCACCTTTAGTGGCGGTCACTATTGGCCATCACAAATAATCATGTTTCATAAATAATGGTTGTGTGAAGCATCTTTAGTGGCGGCCACTATTGGCTGTCACAAATAATCATGTTCTATTACAACGTACCACCATGTGGTGATGCTATAAATAGTCCACTTTTAGTGGCGGCCAGTGATGGCTGTCACAAATAACCATCTTTTAGTGACCACAACATGTGGCTGTCACAAACAAAGGGATTTTGGTGGCTAATTTTTTGTGACCGCTACTAAAGATGTCTTTCTAGTGACAAACGGCACCGGCCGCCACTAATAGTTTTATTTGTGACGAATTTTTTCTGGCCGCCACTAAAAGTCACTTTTCTTGTAGTGCACTTAGCAATTTCAGTAATGACACAGATTAACATAGGTAATCAAAATTCTAGCAACAAGTAATGGTTACCTCCACGAGATAACCCCCAAACCGACTCAGGCATCAGATTCACAAGAAATCAAAGACTAATTAAAAATAGATTTTTCAAGTACTTAGAAATTTCAGTAATCACACAAATTAACACAGGTAATCACAATTCTAGCAACAAGCAATGGTTACCTCCACAGGATAACCCCCAAACCTAATGGCCGCCCCCACACGATGACCTGCTAGTTGTTGGAAATGAAAATCACAGAATTTAAAACCACAGAGGTTACTAATACAAATCTCAAGGTTGAGATTTGTGGATCAGATTTGGAACATAAGAAAGGCACCCCGACCTCCACACGCTGCCTCATGCACCGCCGCCTGCAAGGCCAAGCACCCCTGGCCGGCATGTGAGTGAGCAACCACGTGCTGCTCGGGAAGATGACCCATGACTTGCTGGATCCGGATCTGGGGTCCTTTCGACCCAACTCACAACCTACAAAGAGAAATCGAACCAAGATCATATCCGATATGGAAACCACTTACCGTAAAATCGGATCTGAAAATGATGGGGCTTTTCAGATCTGATTCAAACAAGGCACTTCCCAAGAGCTAAACAAGGCTCTAATACCACTACAAAATAGAAAATGTCAGTGCAACCAAAATCGAACCAAATTTAACTGAAAGTAAAGAATGAAAGAATAGAATGCAAAACTCCTTGTTTCAGTAACAATGGCAGTCACGAAGACTGCTCCAAGGCTCAAATCTAAAAGAACTGTTCACCACTTTGGTAACGCCAACGAATAGGAACCACAAGCCACAACGAAGCCCCAAACCATAAGCCTAGAAAACCCCAAGAACTCTCGGCCGAACTCAATGAAAACCTCTCTCACCCAAACGATCAAAGCCATACACAGTAGGTTATCACAGAAGGTAGATCAGTCACAAAGACAGAGGGTAGAAAGCATAAAGCTAAGAGAGAAATCTTACCTCGAGAACGGATGATCGAAACCGCCTAAATAAAACCCACGCATCATTAACAAATCGGCCAAGATCACCAAGGAAATATGCGGCCTCTCAACATGGAAAGAGGCATCGAATTGAGATGGAAACGGAGCCATGGAAGATCAGCCACAAAAGGAAACCACGAAGGAAGCAATCGGCCAAGCAAGGAAACATGAGAGAGAGAGAGAGAGGTTAGGGTTCAGCCGAAAAAGGGAAAACACCAAGAGAATGGGTCACATAAAGAGCCTTTTATATGTGGGCTTTAGGGTTTAGAAGAGTGGGCTTCTCCCACTTGAGCAAATGGGCCAATACCCATTTCTCCTCCAAAGTGGGGATAGGGCTTGTGGCCCGACTTTTAAAATGCGCTACTTAAAAGTGGTGACGGACTTGGCTTCTTCAATCCTTGGCCAAAGCCTATGAAGATGAAACCCACCTGAAAAAAAATCGTCACAGCTTTGTGCCTCATTAGGAAACACAAACCCAATAGTTTGTACAAGTAGTATTTTTCTTAATTTTAAATAGTCTTGAATATTTTTTTATTTTTTAATATGAAAATTTAAAAAATATACACATATATTATATACATATTTAAAATTTTAAATATGTATATAATATTTGTTTAAAATTAATCTATTATGTATATTATTATATTAATGACAACCGATTTTCAATATCAAACAAGTCTTGAATTAAATTGAACCAAAAAGTAATTGAAACTTAGCTAGCTAATAAAATATAATGTCCAAAAAATATTCTTAAAAAAAAAATACTCTTATCATCTTCTCTTCCATCACGGAAGAATGTAATGTGTGATTAACCCTTTGCCAGGGTAGAATCAATCCAGGGAGGAAGACTCATATGAAGAAAAGTGTTATCACCCTTAAAGCAAAGTTGTCATTTTCTTATCGTCGTGCCCCATTTGTGATGGGGTTGAACTCATGGAGGATCAGGTTTTATAACATTATTATTATTATTGAAAATTGAAAGGATCAGAATAATTTATTCTCAGGGGCCTATCTGAATTTTTCAAGGGGTCACTTATCATTGAGTTTCTCCAACTCAAACACGCTTAAGTTGAGAGTTCTTTACTTACATTCAGCCCAAAAGGTATATATTCGGCTGGTGTTATTTCTTACTTTACTTATTCTCGATATATATTATCTTTTTCTGAGCTCTTAGAATATTACATTCTCCCCCCTTGAGCATATGACGTTCTAGTCATGCAACTTTACAACTGGTCTTATATTTTCTCTCATTTGGGGCTGACATCCTAAAAATCTGTCAGAAGTCGCTCTTTATATAGGCCCTCGAGCCCCCGTGCCACTCCCTGCCCTCATCGGACCGCCTTCACCAAGGGTCGGCTCTGATATTATTTAAGATAGGTGAATATGATATTTTGACTATTTTTAATAAATAATGAAAATATCATAAAAATTATAATGTAGTAAAGTTATTTGATGAAATCATTTTTCTTAAATTTCAAACAGGTACAACAACGGATAAAATAAGCATGGATGCGTGCACTACATATAGAGTTTTTCATAGATGATAATCTAAGAATTTTTCATAGATGATAATCTAAGAAAACATTTGACATTTAATAAATTTATATAAAAAAAATTAATATAAGAATGTATGCACTTAAAAAATGATTTAAGAAGCATTTTTGTTATTCAAAGAATTAGGTTTGAAACATATGAAACAAAAGTATGCAATGAAAAATTACTGTGTAGTTAGAAAATTTTAAAATTTAAATAAGTTCTTATATGAAGGGAGACTAATACTTGAAAACTTTTTATGAATGTTATGAAAATTGAAAAAGAGATAATTGATGATGCTTTAATTTAATCAAAATGCATTATGTGATGATAACGAAAATAGAATCTAAAGAAAATGTATGATGAAAGAGGATAAGTTTGTTATTTAGAAAAAAGAGTTAAAACTTAAATTGATTTAGGATGATTACAACCAACAAAACATTTTTATGACAATTATAAAAACAATGTAATAAACAGATTTTATGTATGAAGAGTGAATGCATAGCAAACAAGGATTAATGTTGAAAAATGTAATCAATATACAAAAGACAATATGAACACAATAATTTTAGAGTCGTCCGGTCAATTGCCTAGTTCACTACCTTAGTTTTTCACTAAGAATTTTGAAAAACATCCACTAAGAATAGTAATTTTTATATGTTCAACTATAATCTCTATTTTTGTTAAGTAGGAACTCCAGCTTTTACAATCTAAACAATAACCTTTACTTTTATAAGTTAAGTAAAAACCTCTACTTTTTGCAAACTAAGTAGGAACATTCGCTTTTCACATACTAAACAGTAACATATTACATGAGACTTTTTCATACTTGATTCAACCACAACCAATACATTGCTTTTCAAAAGCACAAGCATAACCTTTTACAAATTTACCCAAAACATGTGTAAGGATTTCTAAAGAGAAAAATATAAAATGTACAATTATAGCACTATTCTCTTGAACAAGAGAAAGTTCGAAAAATGAATGAATAAATCACTCAACTCTCTTTTCTACAATATAATTTAAAAAGATATACATATAATCTCTCCATATAATTGCTTGGAGTGAAGAAAGATAAGTGTGAAGAACTACCACTCAAGCATTGGCCTGAAAGAATATAACTTGTTGTGTTTGGACTAGCTTAATGTTAGTTCAACATTAGCTTGGTCTTATAACACTAGCAGCTTAGATTGATTCCGGAACAACAACTTCATCTCTTATTGCTCTTGACATTTTATAGAAACTTGAGACTTTTAGGATTTGGCATAGAAACCTGCACACACTCACAACTTCTTTGATTTGATCAATAACGGCTAAATTCGTTAGAAACATATGCATATTATAAATATTAGCATTAAGCATACCATGTATAAATATTTCTATCATTCTTTTATAAGAGAATATATATAGTCGATGTATTAGGATAAGTAAATAAATCTCTAACGGCCAAAATTGTTCTTTTTTTGCTTTCTGACTAATGACTATATTTTTTAAATCAAATATGAATTACTTGACTAAGTCCTAAAGCTACTCGACTAATGAAATACTCTAATCGATTGAATAAATCAGAAAATCAATTATATAGAAGTCTTACTTGAGTAAGACAAAACATTATTCAACTAACTTACAAGCAACAGAGGCTTTGCATTAAACATTCGACTATTAGGCTAAGCTTACTCGACTAACAGAAGGATATACTCGATTAAAATTAAACATAGAGACTTAGACATATTTCATCCAATTTTTACTTGATTAAACTATAGAGATAATCAGTTATAAAAATACATTTATTGATTGAGAGAAAAGCATACTCAACTAAGGAGATACTTGGACTTCTTAATAGTAGGAAAATACTAGATTGGAAATAGTCTTTACTCAATTGATTTTTGAAATACAAATAGCTTGTAAAAATTACTTGAGTAGGAAATCTTAGCAATCAATTGAAAGAAGGTTTTGCTAAAGGATATAGTCGACTAATTTGAAAATCACATAGAGAAATACTTGATTGAAAAAATATGTTCAGATTTCAATGATTATAAAAATACTCGATTATACAAATACCATACTTGATTGAGTTTAAAAAAAACATAGCTTTTGCAAAACATGCTCGAGTAGGTTTTTATAAAACTCGATTGAATACTTTAATACATTGAGAAATACTTGATTGATAAAGCTACTTTTAATTGAAGATAGGTGAAGAAGATTTAAAAGAATATTTGAATACTTTGCCATCAAAAGGTTCAAAAAATACATATACTTAGTTTAACAAAAGGGCTTTTATACTTAGATGAACTTTCAAAATATTGAACATCAAGCTCTATTAGTACAAAACTATATTTTTCAATTTTGGAGTGTATAAAAGTATATGAGTCTGAAGTTCTCCATTTTAAAGAAAAATATATTTATAAGCTTCATACTTCTTGATAAACCAAAATCAATACTTATAGCACTTTTTGAAAGACATACATAAATATATGAGTATGAGAATTTTCAATATATGAATATATATATAAATAATTTATAAAATATTTTAAAATCATCAATAAACCAAATTTATTGAAAATATATTTTTCAACATTATTTTCTCCACAAATCAAAATATAAATTTCTCAACAAAAACACATAGAAGGGGAGAAAACAAAAGGAAATAATGGTTGTTAGATTTGTATAATATATAGACTATGATGCATGGACACATCTTGAAGGCTTTATTTTGGCATTTTCAAAATGTTTCATAGTTTGAAATGCTGAAAATGTTTTCCAGTTGTTTATGCAATTCAAAAAATGTTTTCGATACCGTTTTATAATAAGTTGAAAATATCAAAAATAAGTTTTTGTTTTGAAAATGCATTTTTGTTCTTGAACGAGCATATATTAATTGGTTGCCCTAGTCTCTATCTATGATCGTCTATTTATCATTGTTCCCTATTGTCGTCCAGTTGCTTGGTGCTCGGTGCCATAGTCGATTCACAACTTGGATTGCTTGGTGCTGTTGTCAAGTCACAAACACAAACTAGACTGAGTCGCTGTCGATTTGCTAACACTAATCGATGTTTCAATGCTTGGTGCCACTGTTTTTGTGCAACAAGAATTGATTCACAACTTCAATTGCTTGTTGCCACCATCAATTCACAAACACAAATTGGGCTAAGCCACTGTTGATTCACAAACATGAAGCAACGTTTTTGTGCTCGGTGTTGTCGTTTTTGTGCAACACGAATTGATTCACAACTCTAATTGCTCAGTGCCGTCGTCGATTCACAACTTCGATTGCTCAGTGTTGCCATTGATTCACAAACTCAAAGGGTTTGGACGAGTTGACTTTTTAACCAACGACTACCATTTAGCTTTTCTCTCTGTATGTATTTATTTTATTTTTGTATTGTATTATGTATGTTTATATATTATATATATATTGATTTTTGTTATATGAATATATCATGTATGTATATATATTATGTGACTTAGTGATCATATAGATTATATGTAATACTTATTTTTCTAATTCAATATTATGCATGTAATACATAGTATGTAATATTAATAGTTATGTACGTAATACTTATTTGTGTAAATGTATGTGATACTCATAGCTAGAACTTATGTTTATTAGGGTCGCAAACAAGTTGAGTTATTTGCGAATAGTTCAACAAAAGCTCATTCAAGTTCACTTACTAAAGTAAATAAGTCAAGTTTAAGCCTAATTTTAAAACTCGATTCATAAATAAGATGAGTTTGAGCTCAGTAAATATCGGTTCATTAAACCTCACAAACATATTCAATTAGAAATTCTCAAATAGTTCGTGAACAATCTCGTTTATAAATATATTAATACATTTATTATAATTTTATAAATATATCGTTTAAAGTTATCAAACTTGAAATTACTATATTAATATAATTAAATTAAATGTGTTTAATATTATTATTCTAATATTAATTTAAATTATTCATAAACTCATTTATAAATATATTAATTTATTTCTAGATTAATGTTCATAATTATACTTTTAGAGCTGCCTATAAATAGACTAAATGAATTAGAAAATGCATATAGATCGATGATAATTAAATTTTGGTTTGTGATCTTTCTCCCAATCCCTCATACTCTCTGTCTCTCTCACCCTCTGTGTTTGGCAACTCTGCATGGGACGGTAATTGTGGCTCAGAAAATAACCTCACTTGGTGCTTATATGATTTGAGCATTAAACCAACTCAAAGTTGGTTGGACTCCAACGCCACTTGAACTACCCTTTAGAGTTCAAGGCTAAGCTTTTACAGAACTTTTGTTCATAAAATGATGTCTGATTGATAATTTTATAGTTACCAGCTGAAGCGTTTTGATGGAAGCAAGCAGGGGAATGAAAAAAGAATTTGACTTGGAACAGATTTTAAAATGGAGTCGGGTTGGGTTTTTGGGTTTGACCCTCACCCATTTATATCATAGATCTGGTTCAAATAGACCCACCCGATTCATTTGGGATCAGTATTTAACAGGTTTGAATTAAATATAAATTTTAAAAATACGGATCCTATTCGACCCATTGACAAGTCTGAATAGACTGTCGGTAGCAACGACAACCCATTCTTCAGTCTTCTTCAACATCAGAAGGAACAAAATTGCTTCATCTGAGAGTGGCTGAACGCCACGATGCAGGTGCCGTGGCATGTTGTCCCATCTCTCCCATTAAATTTATGCATGCAGGTGTAACGAAGTCTACCGTCTACCCCAACCGCACCTCGCCACCTTAGTGAGGGATAAGGCTTCTTCATTTATGCACACTAATTGATGCGACGACAAATGGATGCCAACCGACCGACCAACCAACCAAATCCAATCCCCGCTTGACCTTTCACCCAGCAAATTATAGAGCGTTTGACAATTTTTTTTATTATTTTTATAAAAAAATTAAAAAAAACTCCAGATTGTAAGCACAGAGACAACGACCCAGCTTCAGGCTTGGACTTATTCTAGTAATTATACTTGTCCGCATGTAACTTGACTAACAATAATAATAATAATAATAATAATAATAAAATGGTGGGGGCCTAAGGTGGCAGCCTTTAAAACATTTTTAAATCATAATAAAAGGCAGCATTACCAATTACCATTTGGTTGGCCATCAAAAAGCCCACTTTATGAAAAATCAAATATATTTTTTAAATCACTATTATAATCATTTTTATGCTTTAATGCAAACTAAACCCTTTAATGTGACCAAACAAGTGAATCCCTAAGTCACTATTTAAAAGTATTTAATCTAAAAATTGAATTGAATATCATGCATTGCACGGAGAATGGGAGGCGTTGGTTCCATTGGGTGGGAAATGGGTTTACATGTTATTGTTATTCAACGTCGAACCATAGATAACATCCAAGTGATTTTGACATCTAAACCCTAACACACTTCTCTAAGCACCACTCTTTCACACATCCCGAAACCATAACTCGGCCGTTCGCCCACTCAAAATTACACACAAGTTTTTATCTTCACATTGCCGAAACTACAGGCCCGTGATGGGGACCGCCGATCTCGCGAACCCGGTGATCATCACGAGCTTTGAAGCCGTAGGATCCACATTCGTCCCTTATGGCGGTGAGCTCGTAGGGGGAGGTGTCGGTGGCCAGCCACTGCTCCACCGTGAAGAGCTGCTTAGCGCAGGTGATGTGGGGCCCCGTCGTCGTCACTTCCACGTAGTTGCAGTACCAGCCGTGGTGCTTGCCGGAGCCGTCCGAGGTCAGGTTCATGGCGCAGACCGGCCCGGCCAGACACGGTCCCCGCCCGCTGAAGATATCCAAGTTTCCCCTCTCGAAGTAGTTGTAATCCCGACCCATTAACCCGCCCCACGCCTCCAGGTTGCTGATCCGGACCCCCCACCCGTCCGCGTCGTACAGGGTCAAGGTGATGATCGAGTCCGTCCCGCCCTTAAAGATCGACCCGGTTCTGACGTACACGTTGTACACACAGGTATCGTCGTCATCCTGCACATACAGCGTTCATCGCATTTCACATACATGCATATATACATCAGAAATGATCGAAATACGAGAAGGCAATCAAGATCCATTCATGGCGACTTACGGATCGGACGGCGGCGGCCGCGACGGAGACGACGATGAAGAGATGGAGCCAGAAACGATTGGCTGCACCCATGTCTTTTGGGCTTCGATCGCTGTATAGAAAAGGGTTTTTAGTGCGTTTGGTTTTATAGAGGCTCCGATTTGATGGGTCGGGGACACGATCACATGTCAGCCGAATATTTGATATATTGTGTACAATCTAGGAGCAATCCAGTGTTCCGGATACTCAGAACGGTACGTAAACTCGGTTAGACATAAGACTTCTGATAGTGAGCTGGCGCTCTGTGATTGGTTCCTCCGAAAGGCCGGAACCTTTTCTGAATTATATAATGCCGGGGCGGCAGATTGCGCGGCAGACACGTTGGGGTTGAGGGTACGGAAACAGTTAAATATCGCTGCGTTTGGGTGACACCTGTCTACTTGTCAGGATTGAAGGATCACGTGGGTGGAATGAAATTACTGGATTGCCATCACTTGTGAAATTAGTGAAATTAAGGGTGGCTTTTGTAAGTTACAGATAGCTTTTTGGAAGTTGTTTTGACTTCAGGTGATTGAATTAAGATAACTTAAAATTTATATTAATAATTTATAGATTTAATTTTTTATTCTGCATAGTAAGATAAGATCTTCATTTACGATTTATTGTATTTGATAAAATCGAGAATACGAACAATAAATAACTATATAAGGACAATAATTCTAAAATAGATTTTTAAAAATTAACTTTGATCTCTTTCTTCAAATTTTTGTAGGGTCAAGATTTTATTGGCTGACCTGTCCTTAGGGGCATAATTTGGTGATTCTAGCGATTTTATTTGGAGTCTATTATGTCATAATCAGAGTGTTATTTTAGGATCAAAATTAATGACCACTAAATTTTTTGATTTAACTCCTTTATTATATTCTGAGACTAATAGGTGAAAAGCTCGTGACGAGACTTTACCAAAAAAGATTTCAATGGCTGAACTTGTTTCCATGTTAGTACCAAGATTTTCGAATAAGAAATAAGTGAAATTTGGCAAAACTTTTCATATTAAATGGATTGATAGAATGAGAGAGCATATCTTATTATAAAAATCAAAGAATGTCATATACTATACATTTAAGGGGCGATGGGTTCTCATATATAATAGACATGTGAGTGGTGCACGTGGGCCAGCGAAGCAGGCGATGATGTCAGTGGAAGAGCAGAACGCACAATAATTAAGCATGGTTTAGTTGCGATCTTCTCTAATTTAATTTAATTTAATTTAATTTGCAGGGGAGGGGAATATTCCAGTGGATCGCAAGAAAATCCGGAGAGTAATCACACTAATCAGCAGCATTGGTGGGGGCGGCAGTGTTGATGAAATAGTGTAGTGTCGTGGGTTTCTAAATTTGATTGACAGTTAGCAAATTTTTAATACATAATAATTAATTAAAATCAATAATTATAAATCATCATCTGAAAACTGTCCGTTGTTTGATGAGTCCACACGCCTCTGGCTCTGGGAATCATCAGTACAATTTTGGCATAAGGGGGGATTAGGAAATAGCCTGCCTCCCACCCACGCTTTTGGAGCCTTCTGTATTCATTCTTAAGATTCACTCTCCATTGCGCTGACGCAACCCAATATGATATTTTGTATATATTATTATTATAACATATCAATAATGTGGTACAAGACGTATCTCAATTATGTTAATCTAAAAAAATAATATTTATTAAAATGATTATAATAAAATTATATTAAGATAAAATTAAAATGATTTGAACTAAAATATAAAATGATCAAAATAAAATTGAGAAACATTTCAAATTTTTTATTAAATTGTTTGTTAATTTTTTTAGAATATATTGGAGGATATATGGATTATTTTTTCTTATCTATAAGGTTCAAGATAGGCTTATTTAGAGAGATGAGAGTTAAATATATCTGAAAAATATCAGATAAGAAGTCATGTGACTTCTTTTTCAGGAGTCGTCAAATAAATTTAACAAATATAATAAAAAATATTTTTATTTAAAATACTTTTTATATTTTATTTTTTATCTGTATCTTAGTTAACAAACACTACTTAAAAACTTACCAATAGAAAATAAATTTTTCAACAATAATAAACTTTTGTATCACTCAAAATTTCTTACTAATAATAATTTCTTACCAATAGTAGGCGATTTACACAACTTAAACCTCAAGAAAATTCCTTAAGGTTAATTAGCTTTTTGCACCTGGCTACCACATTAGTTGATTACCTAAGAACCAAGGCCTTAGTGAAACCCTTGAAATGACGACGTTGAGGAAATTTTCTCCATGGATAAACCACACCATAGGTTACCTATGAAAGGGTTGAATCCCTGATGGAAGGAGGAAATCTTGGATGCTCATGGAATGGGCAGCTTGATATGTGGTGGAAGGAGATATCCTATGTAGACGATCCAATGTATTGCATATTCTTATACGATTTTTGTAGACAAGCCAAGCATAATATGCCCTTAAGGAAGTTCATAAGGGCACCTATGATAACCACATTGGTGAAAGGAGCTTGGCATACAAGATCTTGCAACAAAGGTGATGAGGGAATATTTATAGGGGGGCAATTTTACTGTGCTACCCCTAGAGGTTACTATTAACTTGGAGCCATGTGTGCTAGTAAAGGCCAATGGGCGATCGCCACGTGTCAAGACTTAGGAACTCCGCTTATCTTTATAATCCTTATTATGATTTTGAACTGGAAAGAGATAAAGAGGAAGATTAAGTCAACCAATGATATCTTTAAATATCTCAAGAATTATCTCTATTAGGGAAGATTATCTTTTCTCCCCATGGAAAGGGGATCGACATCTCTTTTTGAAATATATCTTATCTCCTAAGGGAAAGGCTAACGGACATCTATAAATAGAGGACAACCTCTACAGGTATGGGATCGGATCTGACTCCTAAGGGACTCATATATTATTTTTCCATTACTATTATACTCCTCAAAAACCCTATGAACTGACTTGAGCGTCGGAGGGATCACGGGGAGCAAGTCCCCACCCTTTTTGCAGGTACTTGGTTCGAGACAGAAGAAGATGATCGGCTCCGCATCATCAATTGGCGCCCACCGTGGGGCCTTCGTCTTTTCCTTTTGTTTTCCAAGTACAATTTCAAGCCGTAGGAAATCTATTCAACTCAATTACACGTATTTGCTGATTGCATCATGGGTACGCTTGTTTCTCTTTTAATATTTTTTGTGCCTCCTACGGTTTTTATTTTTCAATTATTGTTTTATGTAAAAATAATTGAAAGAGATGGCCGAAAGATTCATATATATATATATGGATATATATATTCAATCACATAAAAGAAGCTTAATTCTGCCATTGTTGTGGATCACACGCACATACATACATGATACACATTTACATTCATGTTATATATATATATGTTGGAGAAAAGCTCCTCATAGAAGCTTAGCAGAGTAAGTAAGAAAAGAGGTGTTATATTATAATATTAAAGGGGAAGGCTTTCTGGAAAAATGGTATATACCCAGAAGCCACCATGGATGACCCAGGAGATGGCCGCAACAAGCAGCGATAATGGCGGCGACGGAAGCTCCGTTAATGTCGCTTTGGTTAAAACTTATTTCTCTTGTTTTATCATTCTAGTGTTTTAACTACTATCTATTGGAGAATTGCTAGTTAGCAGAGGCAAAAGCTTTTAATTTGAATTGCTTGATATATATGCTCCAATGACTTGAATTTTAATTGATTCCGTTAAAATGTTCGGGATTAATAACATTAACAGACGAAAGGCTTGCCTCGAACACCTGCGGATGTAGGCGTTATGCCGAACCGCAAAAATAAAATACTCTATTTAATTGCGGACGTAGGCATTACGCCGAACCGCGAAAACAAAATATTTGTTATTTTTAATTGCGGATGTAGGCGTTACGCCGAACCGCGAAAACAAAATATTTGTTATTCTTTAATTGCGGATGTAGGCGTTACGCCGAACCGCGAAAACAAAATATTTGTTATTCTTTAATTGCGGATGTAGGCGTTACGCCGAACCGCGAAGACAAAATATTATTATTCTTTAATTGCGGACGTAGGCATTTCACCGAACCGCGAAAATAAAATAAGGATATTATTTGAAATCCCGTCATCAACTATAATCCAAGCCATTATGTGCGCATGAAAACCGAAGGTCCGAAAGGCCTCGACAACGTAAGAGTAAAGGATCAGATATGATCCCCGGGGGGCCTCGAACCCCCGAGCACTCAAAAGCAAAGGATCAGATGTGATCCTCGGGGGGCCCCGAACCCCCGAACACTAAAAAACAAAGGATCAAACATGATCCTCGGGGGGCCCCGAACCCCCGAACACTAAAAAACAAAGGATCAGATGTGATCCTCGGGGGGCCCCGAACCCCCGAACACTAAAAAACAAAGGATCAGATATGATCCTCGGGGGGCCTCGAACCCCCAAACACTCAAGATGAAAGGATTAAATATGATCCTCGCAGGGCCCCGAACCCCCGAACACACATTATCTCTGACTGCGGATGTAGGCATCAAGACCGAACCGCGGAGACAAAATATGAACATTATTTCTAATTACGGACGTAGGCATTTCGCCGAACCGCGAAAATAAAATATGGATATTCTTTAAAATCTTGTCATCAACTACAAATCCAAGCCAGCATGTGCAAACGAAGACCAAAGGGGACCACCCCTACTAATTAAGGTACCAGTTCGGAGGCTACGAACCTCCGCCAAATGAAGACCAAAGGGGACCACCCCTACTAATTAAGGTACCAGTTCGGAGGCTACGAACCTCCGCCAAATGAAGACCAAAGGAGACCACCCCTACTAATTAAGGCACCAGTTCGAAGATTACGAACCTCCGCCAAATGAAGACCAAAAGGCGTCAGTTCGGAGGCTACGAACCTCCGCCAAACGAAGACCAAAGGGGACCATAGCCTCGGCCAATGGCCCCGAAGGCAAGGCACGCAGCCTCGACCAACACAGCTTCGGCCAATGGCCCCGAAGACAAGGCACGCAGCCTCGAACAACACAGCTTCGGCCAAACGGCCCCGAAGATAAGGCAAGCGGCCTCGGCCCCCACAGCCTTAGCCAGCGGCCCTCGAAGATGAGGAATGCGGCCTCGACTAGCATAGCCTCAGTCCTAGGCCAAAAATAACAATAAAAATATATATATGTACTAATTTAAGAGCTGGCCCCTTTTCTACTACAGGAAAATTCTCGAACGTCACTATCACCTCGAGCGACCTAATCACCCTTTGCATGGGAAGACTGAAAAGGCACCGGGAGACTTAAGAAGCGAATTCAGCATCCGAGACTGCTAACCCAAATTTTTAGCAGAATTTTTTTACAGAGGCTCAGAAAAACAATGATGACTACTCCTTCAGCTACTCAAACTCCTCGCTCGATCAGCTCAAGGAGTGGGAGGCAAGTGATGAGGGAATATTTATAGGGGGGCAATTTTACTGTGCTACCCCTAGAGGTTACTATTAACTTGGAGCCATGTGTGCTAGTAAAGGCCAATGGGCGATCGCCACGTGTCAAGACTTAGGAACTCCGCTTATCTTTATAATCCTTATTATGATTTTGAACTGGAAAGAGATAAAGAGGAAGATTAAGTCAACCAATGATATCTTTAAATATCTCAAGAATTATCTCTATTAGGGAAGATTATCTTTTCTCCCCATGGAAAGGGGATCGACATCTCTTTTTGAAATATATCTTATCTCCTAAGGGAAAGGCTAACGGACATCTATAAATAGAGGACAACCTCTACAGGTATGGGATCGGATCTGACTCCTAAGGGACTCATATATTATTTCTCCATTACTATTATACTCCTCAAAAACCCTATGAACTGACTTGAGCGTCGGAGGGATCACGGGGAGCAAGTCCCCACCCTTTTTGCAGGTACTTGGTTCGAGACAGAAGAAGATGATCGGCTCCGCATCATCAAAAGGTATTATTAACACCAAGAGTGTTGCTCAGAAATGTAACACTTATCAATGAGAAACCAAGTGGACCTACCAACCAACCCAAGCAATTAACTACCATGGTGTCCTTTGACCATTTGCTCGATTGGGATTGGGATTGGATTTGTTATGCTTTCTCCCTTAGGTCATAAGGCCACGAAGGTACACTATAACAAAAAAGATTTGTTGAGGTATTTTTTTTAAGGTATTTTTAAAAAGTACCATCTAAAATACTATTTTAAGGCACAATCTAAAAAAGTGCCCTAATGCAATCACTCTAATGAGACACAATAATTAAGTGTCCTAATAGATAAATCTAAGTACCCTATAAAATACCATTTTAAGGCACAATTTAAATAAGTATCCTAATAAAATAATTCTAATGAAGCACGACGATGAAATGCCCTAATAAACAAATCTAATAGAGAAATTTTTTTGAAATGTCAGATTAAAATAATTCTAATGAGACACTTTGATGAAATGTCCTAATAGACAAATCTTAAGTGTCCCAATAGAATAATTCTAATGAAACTTAGATATACTATAAAATTAATATAGGTACATATATTAATAAGATGATGTGTAGATTAGGTGGTCACGCACGTGTAAGAAGAAGAAAAGGTTCAGGGTTTGAGCCGAGAGAAAGGGTAAGTTGGAGTTAAGAGAGAAGGCCTTGTGGGGGGATGTGAAGAATAAATTTATAGTGATTTTTTAGGCATCTTTAAGTGTCCCAACAAACTTAAATTTATAATTGTTTTTGAGACATTTGTAAGTGGCTCAATATGTTTTTGGTGCACAATTACACACAACATTATTATTAGTGTCATAATAGTTAAAATGCTCCCAATAAACTATTTATTAAGGTATTTTTAAATGTCTCTTAATCCAAAATTTGTTGTGGTGGTATTTGATTATCAAAATTTACCACTTCGCAAGTGGGCAAGAGTTAAGCCACTTACCAAAATTACAATGTCCAAGGCCCCACATTTCTTATAAGGATTCACTATTTGCATATTTGGACTTCTTTGGAAGATAGACAAGACAGAATTTGATAATTGGGAATTCCAAAAAAATATAAATATCCTACCACATCCATTTAAAGTTCACAATAGTCAACTACTCCCAAGCCAATAGGCAGACCAAAGTGACCAATTGGATCCTCTTGCATGTATTGAAACTTGCCTAGATTTAGAGAAAGGAATTGGGGACAATAGGCTTCATAATGTGATATGAGCCTATTAAACAACTACTCAAAGTATAACTAGTGAAACCCCTTGAATTTGGCTTTCAAAATTGAAGAAGTGCTACCTAAAGAGATGATGTAACGTAATCATCAAGTGGTGAACTTTTTAGAGGTTGAAACATTACAACATTAAGAGAAAACTTGGATCTAATTAAAGAAAAAAAAGATCAAGCCTAGATTTGACAAGCAACATATTAACACAAATTCACGGTCTAAAATAGGCTAAAAAGATAAGTGAGTTTACTACCAAGTAGGGAGGGGAGGCTTTTGGAGTGTTTAAGGTGATATGCTCCGAGTTTTAATAATTGCAACATCCAAACAAAACTAAAGTCCCTTATGCATTGGCCTTTGAGAATCTAAAGAAGTACAACTACTAATGACTATTTCGTTAGCTTAGGTTTCTTAAAGCTTTTCATCTTTCAATAAATTGTCCTTAAAGAACATTTTTGTCTCTTAGGGATAATATCTCAACCAAGTTCAAAAAAGTCCCACAAGAAATCTTCAAACCTCAAAACCTAATGCTGGCGTGGCCTAAAGAAAGCTTTTGGATTTGTGGATCTTATGCAAAAACAACTTTATGGAAAGCTACAACACTTTGATGTTTTGCCTTTGATATGGTTTTGATGATGAAAAATAATTGTATTTTAATGATAAAATTATTTTGTTAATAGTTCTTAACTTAGTGCTCCTAATTATTTTTATATGTTCTATTAAACACCAAAATGAAAATCAATTTCATCATGCAATCCAATGCCAAAAATCTTGTTCTCAAATTTATTGATGGCATTTGAAAAATTATGTTTTTATTTGATTAAAAATATTGTATCAAGAATAGTTTTGAATGTGTTTGAAAGTATAACAATCTTCTTTTTATGCATAGGCATTTGTTGGCCATTTTTGGACCAAGAGTTGACTCTTGATCTTGGAAAGTCAACTTCCAGTGTTAGAAGTCAACTCTCGATATCAAAAGTCGACTTTCAATCGACCATTTTTTATACTATCAAACGTTTTCTATATACGGTTGATCGATTCTTTTTTGTTGTTGATCGGCTGTCTTTTGGTTGTCGACCGATCTAAATCTTTCTTTCTGTTGTTTGTTGTCGACCACTTCTGCATCATGAAGTGTCGATGATATTTCTAAACTATAGACTGTTTTACTCAAAGTGTTGACCGTTTTTTGAATTTGAGAACTAATCTGTGGATTGATTATTTGAATCTGTTGATTGTTTTTGTTTCAAAGACTTCCAATGGCTAGTTCATCAAGTCATCAATTGCGGCTACCTACCACAAATGACTATATTTTTGAAAGAGCTCATGAAACAATATAATTAGAGAGTTGGAAGATCATTCAAAACATCTAAGAGAATTTATTATAAGCTTTCAAGTGCTCAATCTTTCATATACTCTATTGTTCTTCATTTTTCTCTTTAAAAGTTTTGCTTATCTTTTGTATCATTTTGTTCAAGTCTTGTGTTTATTTTGAGAGATTTTGTAACTAAGAGTGTCTACTCTCAGATCATCTCTTTTGTATCATTCTTGATTTTTCTAGCCTGAATAACTAGAGGGTTTACTTGTGTATAAGTAGGAGGTTTGTATATCCTAGCGGTTTATGCTAAAGGGCCTACTTGGGATCAAGTAGAGGTTTAGTGAATTGCTTCAAATCCTTAGTAAGGAGCTAAGAGAGTGGATTAGGCTGGATTTAACCGAACCACTATGAATCGCTTGTATTCCTTTTGCATTTATTTTGGTTGTGTTTGCTTGTTTTGATATTTGTTGACATGAAAGGGAAGGAAAAAAGAAGCGACAATGCAACTTGTTTTTGGAATGCTTTATTTAAGATTTTATCTTGATTAGATTAGTTTCTTAAGCAGATTAGGAAAGAAGCCCATTGTATCATAATCTTTCCTAAATGTGTTGTAATCCTTCCTATTGTAAACTTTCTATTTCTATAATTTCCAACCCTATAACTAAGGCTGCACATAATGAATATTCAAGCTTTCTGTTCGAAATCTTCATGGTATCAAAGCCACTTCTGATTGTCTTATGATTTTCGGCCTTCATTGCTATCTGTAATTTAGTCCATTCCCTAGCCTTCATTGTCGATTCCTTGCTCTTCTTTCTTAACTGTTTCTGGCCGATTGTTGCCATACTTTCAGTCGCTCAAGCCTCTAAATTCCTTCTTGTCTTTACCTTCATTGCTAGAACTTTTCCTTTTTGATCATGTCAGAAATATAAGAAATAACGCCAGTTTCAACCATGATATCCGGTGAGAATAATGGAGTTGATGCTCTAACAGGAGGTTTTTCTTCCAGCAATTTACCAAGGGTGCATCAGTCATACAAGCTGGACGGACGCAACTACTTATAGTGGGCACAGCTGGTCCAAACATTCCTAAAGGGGAAGGGACACATTTTCCATTTGATAGAGCCTAGTCCACAGAAATTCGATCAAGGGTTTAATGCTTGGGATATAGAGGATTCCATGATCATGTCATGACTATGGAACGCCATGCAACCAGAGGTTAGTAAAAATTACATGTTCTTGTTCTCTGTTAAAGATATATGGGAAGCAGTTAGGCTTACCTACTCTAAGATTCAAGATACATCAGGTATTTACGAGATTAAGATGAAGTTACATAGTACTAAGCAAGGGGTCTCAACAATCACTGAATATTACAACAAAATGAATGGTTTTTTTGTTAGAACTTGATCACTACCAAAACATTAAAATGGAATGTGGGAAAGATGTAGCCATTCTTCATTCAATTTTTGAAAGGAATAGAGTTGTAGAGTTCTTAGCCGGACTTAATAATGAGTATGATCAAGTTTAAGTGCAGATTCTTGGAAGGGAAAAACTTTCATCCCTTAATGAAGTGTTTTCAGTTGTCTGAAGTGAAGAAAATATGAGGACAACAATGCTGGGTGATATGACTTCTAAAGATCAACAATGTTTACAAACAAATGAGCAGGGTTCAAATTTAAACCACTGTAAAGAAGAGGTGATGTGCAAGGTAGGCTACATGAAAAGGAAGGTATATGGACTAATAGACAAAACAAAACACAGAACAAAAGGATTATGGTGTTCTCATTGCAAGAGGCCAAGGTATACTTGAGAGACATGTTTTAAGTTGCATGGGAATGAGGATGTGTTGCAAAAACTAGGGGCCTTCCAGAATATGACCTCTTGAAATCAGGCCTATTTTTGAAATAGGCAAGAAGAACTGGCGAAAAAAATCAAGGCAACACCTAAGTTAGAGCAGAATCAGCTGAAAACTGATGAAATTAGAAAGCTTGCTGATGAAGTTAGCAAACTCAAGATGTTCTTAAAAACTTTTCAGGATGGATCATGCTCTATTGCCCAATAAGGTAATCAACCAGGTAATAGTTTCCATTTGAGTTCTTTAAGAGCCTTTAAAACCAATAGGAATGATATATGGATTCTAGATTCAGGAGCTACAGACCATATGTCCTCTAATCTAAATGTTTTTTTATACCCATCAGCCTTTTCTGACACCTAAACAGATTGCTATTGCTAATGGGACTTCTATTCCTATTAAAGGTCAGGGATAAGTCACTCTTAGTCCTAAACTTTTTTTTTAAAGAGTCTTTCATGTTCCTAATTTGTCCACTAACTTGATTTCAGTTCTTCAACTCACTAAGGATCTAAATTGTCAAATCATTTTCTTTTCTTATCTTGTGAGTTTCAGGAAATGTCGACAAGGAGGATGATTGGAGCTATTGAGGAGAAACATGGACTGTATGTTTTGAGAAAGAAGACCTTACAGCCTTATCACATTCAATCTAGATTTCAACCTAAATTAGCCTGCACCTTTCAGTCTTCTAGTAGTGACATTTGCTTCATCACTACTGCTTCGGGCATCCACATTTTTCCTTACTCAAAGTTATGTTTCATGTTTTATTTAAACATGTGGATCCTAGTATTTTTCATTGTGATGTATGTGAACTTTCCAAACATCATCCCTTTTTCCTATTCTATTAGTAATAAAAGATCCCCACGTCCTTTTGCTCTCATTCATTTGAATGTTTGGGGTCCATATAGGATTCTCAATTGTTCTGGGGCTAGATGGTTTGTTACCTTCATAGATGATTGTATTAGAATAACTTGGATTTTCCTTCTTAAGGATAAGGCTACTTTTAGTGTAACACCCCTAATTTCCCTAGTGTTAAATAACTCAGGATTTCAGGATTTTTTTTTCTTTTTTTCATAACACATATACTGATGCACAATGTATAATTCCTAAAAATCCCAATTTCACCTTCTCAACCTATCAAACCCAACAATCAAATAGCTAAGACAGGTGTTATAATTACAAATGTGGAAGCTAGATCGAACCTGATATGGTACATAACCATAACGCTTTATTTATCATATGAGAACTCGTTCAAGACGTCTACAAAACGTATTACATGGATATCATCTCTTGAAAGCGATAACCGAATGCCTCAAACATAACTGAATACATACTAAGGTTCACATTAACTGACTCTTTCATACATACTTAAAGACATGCTAAACATGCTACCAACAAAAAAATGAGCTTATTCTTAAATTACCTTTTTTCCCTTCGAACCGCTTGTAGAACCTGGAACGTTTGAATATTCCAAGGATATAGTCCAATTAGAAGATAAACCTTTTAGTGATAACTTCAAAATAGTTTATATAAATGCATGAATAGGTATAAAACATATGATGAAACAACAATGACTACTCTGAAATGCCTTGTGAACACGTCAACCTCTTCCAACGAGAGCTTTTCCAATGACACATGCATAAAGCCTCTCGGGAGGTCCCCAACAATGTCACCTCACGATCTTCCTTGGCATGAAATCTTAATGCATATATGAAATTTGTTTTATTTGAAAATATATGTTGTTGGCTTTCAACTATTGCATTTATAAAATCTGTGTAGCAATACTGTTGTACCTATCTATTGTTACCCAAGGGCAAAAGCTCGGAACGCAGCATGTCTCTTCATCTTTACCTTAGCGTGTAAATAGTTAGTTGATTATTCATGAGTAACACCCGTAAGTGGGAGCGGGGCGTTACACTTCGTCTCTGCATCATCAGTTTGTTTGCAGACGAAGCCTCGGGCTTTGTCTGCAAACGAAGCTAAATCGACCTTCGTTTTTAGATGAAGCCCGATCGGGCTTCATCTGCAAATGAAGCCTGATGGGCCGCGACCAAGCCCTGATACCCAATCGAGCTCCCTCGATTGTTGGGTTGTGACGCAGCCCAATTATCGCTGCCCAACGAAGCCCGATCAGGTTTGGGTTGCGATAATTGGGCTTCTTCTTCTTTTACTTATGCTTTTACATGGTCACTAACTAAGACAATTGTTGTTTTTGTATATTTTTTTTCTTACAGATAGCTGAACAACAAACTATAAAATTTACTTATGTTCATGCTCACCGGATATTATTGCCCGGAATGCGAGTTACTACTCGTTGTGGGATCAAACACCTTGAGGCGATGTGTCGTGCTTTAGACCGATACAAGTTATTGGATAGATTCCTACAGGGCCCATTAGGACATTTCTTGAAAATGCCTTTATCCTTCCATTTAACTGCACCACAATTGATATATCATGTTCTACTTAAAGAGGTGACATTTTTGGGTGCCCGTCACGATGCGATGTGGTTTGAGATTGGAAACACACCATACAAGTATGGGAGGCAGAAGTTCATACTTATTAGTGGACTCCGATTTGGGGCTGTTGATAGGGAAAGCCTTGAATTGAAACTTGTTGAGCCAGAGAGTTTACGTGCTCGACTATTTCCACAACATAAGAAAGGGGTGACTGGAGACGACGTTGAATTACTTATTAGTACCAGAGAGGACATGGTTTCAGAGGATGCCTTGAAACTGATTTACATTGCTGTGGTCGACATATTTTTGTTGGGCCAGGATGAGCATGGGTATGTGAATGATTTCTTGTGGACTATGGCCAAGGATTTACACGCATTTGAGATGTTCCTTTGGGGTACGTATGTCTACAGTAAGAGTCAACATTACATCCGGTTGGCCATGAAAGAAAGAAAATTGACTAGTGAAGGTGGGAAGAAAATCAACCTTTATGGTTTTGTATGGGCGTTTCAGGTACTCTCTCCTTATTGTATATGATTTGTCTATAGTAACTAAATGATTGTTTTGTTTTTTAATTTTTATTTTCAGCTTTTTTTTTTGCTCTCTACAGTGGTGGTTGATCGAAATGTTCCCATGGATTCAGAATAAATGGGCCGTAAGACTGTCTGACGCAGACATTCCAAGATGCAGAAAATGGCTATCCAAAAAAAGGCCACAGATAAAAAATTACGACGACTGTCTTAGGAAGGAAGTAAGTGTGCAACTTACCTTTAAATTTCGTTTATTTTTAAATCATATCTATCTAAATAATACAATTTTGCAGGCACAAGAATTGAGTCCGACTCTTGAGTTCACTGATGATGAGCGCGAAACGAATTTTTGGAGGTCTTTCAACCCTCAACACTTGGTTGGGGTTGATGTCTATAAATTTGGGGGCGGAGGGGGTGAAGAAGAGGAAGAGAATGACGGGGATGAGGACGAGGCAAGTAGGATATATTTAGATGAGGAGGGAAAGGAAGAGAATGGGGAGGAGAAGGATAAGGAGGAGGCAAGATTCCCTGATAGTTCGCACCATGGACAATACGAGGCAGGGGTATGATTTTTATTATAATAATGGTTTTAATTTATAGTTTTTGTAATTGTTTATATATTTTTTATAGGAGGAGAAGGATAAGGAGGAGGCAAGATTCCCTGATAGTTCACACTACGGACAATACGAGGCAGGGGTATGATTTTTATTATAATAATAGTTTTAATTTATATTTTTTGTAATTGTTTATATATTTTTTATAGAAGGAGAAGGATAAGAAGGAGGCAAGATTCCCTGATAGTTTGCACCACGGACAATACGAGGTAGGGGTATGATTTTTATTATAATAATAATAGTTTTAATTTATATTTTTTATATATTTTTTGTTTACCTTTTGTAGATCACCGAGATGCTAAAACAAACTCTAGATATGCTACGGAGAATAGATGGGGAAATGAGTCAGGTAAGGACACAGTTGTTGAGACTAGAGAGGGCGTAGGAATCACTAGAGAGGGGCAAATTGCACTAGAGAGAGGGCAGGCAGAACTATGTGCTCATCTACGCATCTTGCATATTTCCCCAGATCACAGCGATCATGCTTATGAGCAGTCCCAGGGTGGTGATCAGGTAGATACTGATCATCACGATGAGGAGCAGCCATCTACATCTAGAGTAAGTTCCAAATTTACTTTTATACGTTTTACTTTATTCTAAAATACCATTTTGTAACAGTTAGGTTTTGTTCAGCCACAAGAGTAGGAAGTGGTTAGGGTCGACAGGCGACCTATGCAAGATAGATTGCCATCGCAGTTTCGTCGGCCACCCTTCACCGATCCAACAAAATATAAAAGGAGAAAGAAGGATGCCGTTTTGGAGGGGTCGGACGTGGACCCGACGCCGCCGGTACTAGACCCAATGCCGCCAGACATAGAGACAGTGCCCCCTGAGGGCTATATTGAGTTCATAGGTTCCAGCGAAAATATTAGGTAAGTAATAATATTTACATTTTTTTCTATATACATCAACAATACATTCTTACTCTTATTTTTCTTGATTGTTGTAGTCTTCACACCGATTTCATTCTCAACCTAACACCGGATGACCTCCGAAACATAGAGAATGAGGCCAACTGGTTGGAGGGTTACCATATCAATAGTTACATGTGTTGCTTGAGATGTATATAGTCTCGGTGTCAATATGACACAAACTACGCTATCATATTAACCTCGCTTTTTGTGAGTTTGCACTACTCTTTTTTTTTTTTGCATCTTAATTTAGTCTATGACTAATATTTTTATTTTATTTTATTTTTCAGACATCTATAGTAAGATTTTGGGAACAGGAGTACGGGGGCAACAAGAGGGTTTTTGCGCCTTCTATCGCATCTGTCTCGGAAGAGTGGATCGATTTCGTTGACGGGCGCACTGACGGGAGTCTCCCTTGGTGGACGGTCGATTATGTAAGTTAGTCTTAATTCATTCCATTTAATGATTTATTTATTTATTTCCATACGACTGGTGTATTAAAATAAAATACAGGTGTTGCTCCTTTGTAATGTAGCAAATTTTCACTAGTTTCTCTTAAAGATTTGCTTGAAAGATAGGAGAGTTATTATATATGACTCTAATGCTATGAATGAAGATGGTCATAAGAGCAGGGCCGAATCTATACAACCACTTGTGAGCTTGTTACCCATTCTACTAAAGAAAGCTGCATATTATGAACATGTAACCGCAATTGTGATGCTAAACAAAAATTGGGAAGTGGAGAATACTGATCCTCAGAAGTTGCCTCAACAACCGGATGGGCAAATTAATTTAAATTATATTACAAAGTCAATTTTCATGAAAATATGGTTATGCTGCCAATGGTGTGTTATGTCTAATACAGGGCCAGCTGCGGGTGCTACGTTATCAAATACGTCGGGGACATACTGAGGCATAATGAGGATCACTGGCAGATGCACCCAACTGTGGATGTCCGTACCCTCCGGAGACAGATTGGAATATTTTTGTATAAACATAGCACAGTAGTATACTTGTAGATCAATAGATTAGAAAATTCTTCTTTTTGTGTTTTTATTTTCATCTAGTTCAAATGTTGTATATTTTTGTATAGGTATAACAAATAGCAAATTGTGTATTGCTCACTTGATGAAATGTGGTTTGCGGTGTTGTTGAGGGTAAGGGATAAGTGGTTGTGGTGGCAGTATGTTGTTGGGAAGAGAGATCGAGTTTCTAATGTTGTGATGGTAAATATTGTCATGGTAGTATGTTGTTGGACATAGAGACTGAGTCTTTAATGCAGGTTCAATGTCCAAGAAACAAGGGAGACTCTATCGAAATTTTTAAATTACACTTGTGGGGTAATTTGAAGATTATTACATCATGTTGGTCCAATGTTAGTAGTTAGAACAATTCATCATGTATTCGTTGTGCATTTTACCTTCAAGTAACCTGAACAACATAACAAGAGATCATTTTAGTGTTAGTGGAACCCATAGATTGAGAGGAAAAAAATGAAAAACTTGGAAATGACAAATGAATTTTTTGAAGTTGTTCCTCACACAAAGTGAAAAATAATGATAACGTTATATACATTCGGGCTTATCCAAGAAATATAAAAAGACATCATTTTAGTGCTAATGGAACACACTAATTTGAAGAAAAATTGATTAGTGGTTAATTTTGTAAAAATTCTGTTATAATTACACCATTCTTTTGATTTTAAAATTGGCTTAAATTAGATATTAATACATATTTTATGGTTATATGCAAGTTTAAATTGAAAAATGAATAAAATAAAATTCTAAAGTAAAATTTAAAATAATAATAATAATAATAATAATAATAATAATAATAATAATAATAATAATAATAATACATATATAAATATATATAATACATATACATCAATACATGCATGCATGTAATATATATATAATATAATCTAATATATATATGTGTCATGTGTAATACATATATATATAATATATAATCTATTAATAACACTCAATTGCTTGTTTGTAGGCATGAAAAAGGTGGGCTTGCAGACTCATATTGGATTGAAGAATGAAGAATTCAAACCCAACCCATGAAGAATTAAATCCCAATGCATACCCATTAAATTGAAGGCCCAAGTCCTAGCATATGTTTAAGGCCTAACTTGAGCAAGCCCATGGAAGACATCATTTGGAGAAGACCCAAGCATTTTTTAATCCTAGTGAAGACCAAAAACCCAATTGTAGAAATTTATTTTTTTTTATTTTAAATATTTATTTTTTGAGTGCTTTATTATGTGTGTTTTTTAGCTAAAATCCATTTAACTTTAGGTGTGTATTATAACTAAAATCCATTTAACTTTAAGTGTGTGAGTGCCCATTAGATATAATTATGTCTAGATAAATAATTGAAATTGTGTGGTTTGTATTACATCTTATGGACTATAAATAGCTCACTTGATTGCATTTGTAAGGGGGATTATTATTCTTGAATCAAATCTTAGTTGTTTTCTTAGAATTCTCTCTTTGAGAATTGTTTTTGTTCTCTATTATTTTCTCTATTGTTTTCTCTTGTGATCTTACTTTCTTTCTTTCTTCTCTTGAATTTTTATGTTATTTATTGTTACTTTATTATCTATCGCCTAAATGACCGGTTAATTTATGTCTTTAAATTTCTGCAATTTTAATTCCTGTCATTTTATTATCTACTGCCTAAATGGTCGATTAATTTCTGCTATTTTAATTCCTATCATTTAAATTATGCCATTTAAATTCCTGTCAATTAACTTTTAAATAGAGATGAGTAGCTAAATCCAATTTTGGGTTAAGGTAAGGACAGTGTTTAATGCTAATAATTCCCAAAGAAAGCTGCGCTTTAAATAAGTGACATTAATTTAAATTTTAGTATGAGTGTGTAGTAATTATTGAGAAATCACTAGGTTTGGATTGGAGCATAAGCCTAACTTAGAGCTTTCATGCCATGTATGAGAGTTACTAGAACTGAAAACGCTATCATACTCAAGCTCGGATGATTAATTTAGTTGTTTTGTGTATTAATTGCAATCGAATTTATGGTAGTTGCTTAAACTAGAATCCCGCATATCATGTATGGGGATTGCTTAAACTAGAACTATCATCATCTCTAATTGTATTTAATAACAAACTCTCACATCTGAAATTAAATTAATGTTGCTAATCTTTTCTGCTAAAAATTGGGAATCAACGGGTTGGTGCTGAAATTGTCTTAACTCAAGTGCTATCCAATTTCATATTCTTACATTCAGTGTTTATTTCAATTTCTGCCTTACTTTGTTTCCTAGTATTCGTTATCTAAAAATCTATAAAAAAATCTTGTCGCCAATTCGTTCAAATGCATGTGCATGTGTGTGACATTTTTTTTCTTTTGTCATATATAAATCTCTCAGCGGACGACCTGGACTCATCCAGAAAATACAAATTTAAATTTGGACTACAACTGTACTCGTACACTGACAAGTATAAACCTCTCACCAAAATAAAGAAAAAAAATAAAAAAGTTTTATTGTGTTTTTATTGAGTTTTAATTACAGAGTGAGAGTACAGCCAAAAATCAAGAAAAATTAAAAAAATTCATTTTTGGGCTTTGTGGCCCACAAGGCCTGATGGCTGGGTTTTGTGGGCCACAAACCTTGATTTGTTTTTTACAATTGAATTTTTTTTTGAAGTTTCCCACTAGTAGTCTCAAATAATAATGATTGTTAAGAAATTACACTCTAATTTTTTAGCAAGTTTATTATCATAGCGTTATTATCTTGCTTTTTCCAATATTATGATTAGTCGCTAGAAAACAATTGATCATGTGTCGGTTGAGTTGATGGTGGATGGACATCCTCACACAAAATGAAAAATAATGACGTTGTTGTAATATATACATTCGGGCTTACCCAAGAAATATAAAAAGACATCATTTTAGTGCTAATGGAATACACTAATTTAAAGAAAAATCAAGAAAAATTAAAAAATTTCATTTTCGGGCTTTGTGTGCCACAAGGCCCGATGCCCGAGTTTTGTGGGCCATAAGGCCCGATGGCTAGGTTTTGTGGGCCACAAAGCCTGATGGCCAGGTTTTGTGGCCCACAAAGCCCAATTTTGCTTTTTTTTTTTTTTGCAATTGAATTTTTTTTTAAGTTTCTCACTAGTAATCTCAAATAATAATGATTGTTAAAAAATTACACTCTAATTTTTGAGCAAGTTTATTATCATAGCGTTATTATCTTGCTTTGTCTAATATTAATAATATTAGTAGCTAGAAAACAATTGATCATGTGTTGGTTGTGTTGATGGTGGATAGACATCCTCACATAAAGTGAAAAATAATGACGTTGTTATAAGATATATATTCGGGCTTATCCAAGAAACATAAAAAGATCATTTTAGTATTAATGGAACACATTAATTTGAAGAAAAATCAAGAAAAATTAAAAAATTTCATTTTTGGGCTTTGTGGGCCACAAAGCCCGATGACCGGGTTTTGTGGCCCACAAAGCCCAATTTTTTTTTAATTGAATTTTTTTTTGAATTTTCCTACTAATAGTCTCAAATAATAATGATTGTTAAGAAATTATACTCTAATTTTTGAGCAAGTTTATTATCATAGCGTTATTATCTTGCTTTGTCCAATATTATAATTAGTAGCTAGAAAACAATTAATCATGTGTCGGTTGAGTTGATGGTGGATGGACATCCTCACACAAAGTGAAAAATAATGACGTTGTTGTAATATATACATTTGGGCTTACCCAAGAAACATAAAAAGACATCATTTTAGTACTAATGGAACACACTAATTTAAAAAAAAATCAAGAAAATTTAAAAAAATACTGATTTGCAATCTTTGTGGGTCACAAAGCCCGATGGTCGAGTTTTGTGGCTCACAAAGCCCTATTTTTTTTTTGTTGAAGTTTCCCACTAATAGTCTCAAATAATAATGATTGTTAATAAATTACACTATAATTTTTTAGTATTATCATTGCATCATCTTGGTCCAATGTTGTTAGTAATTCATATTTCAAAAAATTTTAGCAAAATCTCCCTTGTTTATGAGCCATTGAAACTGTATTATATACTCAGTTCTCTGCTCAACAACATACTACAACACAAGCTGTCAATCATTAATTATGAGTTTAGGTGAAGGAAACTGAAAGATTACAAATATAAATAAATCCCAATTCAAAGATTAATGTAAAAAATAATATTAATTTCTGAACGCCTGACAAAAAGAGATTTTATTGATGTTGTCATCCTTTTTGTATCGTGCCAGTGATTTTTGAGCATTGCTAAAACACAGAGGATATATGGTCAGTAAAAATTCCATTAACACTTTGCAAGTAAAAAATATGTTTTTTTTTTTTGCACAAACAATCTAACAACTATTGATAACATATGTGATAACATTATATCATACCTGAATGAGTTCATGTCTATTGATTGCTTTCATCATTGCCAATATTATTATCACCTGGAATTGACAACTGTACAAGGCATCGACGACGAGTGTGTCCAGTCTCTTTGCAAATGCTGCATTTCCGGCTTGCCCTTGTAAAGGCCCTAGCAGCGTCCCTGGATTGCGGAGTAGTGGCTGTGCTCGACTCTCCAATGGAGGAAGTCTATTCATTAGGGCAACCAAGACTATTGTGTCATAGTTCACTACATTTTTCACATTTTTTTCTTCGACGAGCTTCCCCCATGGAATGAATCCGACCATTTCTCGGTCTACCCAGTTATCTTCTTTGTACAGGTGGGAGTATAACCATCTGTCTGAGGTACGCTGGAAGAACCTAAGTGGCCTTGTTAGAGAGAGGATTGATTGGAGGTGCATATGCGCGTCTGACCCAATCTGCGGTGTAATATGAATGGTAAAGCATATGGTAGTGCACCCTCATGAAACTGTCGCATAGGGCAATGAAACATATAATGTTAACATATCACACTAAATTACAAACATAATATGCAAATAAAAGTCAAACCATGATACCTACTAGTAGCGATTGCATGAAGACATGGCATTTGATCAATGTCCCACTTGCGACAACTGCATGTACTCGCAACAATGTCAACTATCTCATCGCCTTCCTTTGCATGTAGCACGAGGTATTTGTTCCCTTGTATTACAAGAACTACACGACATCCTCAGCCTAATGTTTTGGCATGCGCTAAGTTGACATGTGCCACTGCAGCGTTGGTCACAATGGCTTCGAGTCTGGAAACTGCAGCACGCTTATCACTAAACCATTTTTGAAGCATATGTCTCAGAAATTCATGTGCACTTGTTACAGGCAATCGACGTGCTTTCATCATGCATTTATTAAGAGACTCAGCAATGTTGGTGGTCATTATGGAATATCTTATTCTTGGACAATATGCACGCGACCACTTTTTCGGTCTTGCTTCCATCAATGTCGATGATGCATCGACTGTATTTCTGCTAAGTATGTATCACACTCTACTGTGGTGTAGCTGTATGCTGCAAGGTAGAATGTAGTTATCACATTTTTTCGTTGTCTACAACGTTTCTTCAAGTTTTGTTTAAGGTGGAAAAAACAAAAGACTTATGGGACAGAAGGGAAGACATGGCTCATCGCATTCGCAATGCTTTGGTGACGATCAGAAACAATGACTAAATCTTCTCGCACTCCGATAGCCTATCTCAATTTCATCAAAAACCATATCCATGATCTGTCAGACTCACCATCTCCAAATCCAAAAGCGATGGGATAAATCATTTCCTCCCCATCTTTGCAAGTGGCAACGAATATCACCCCTTTGTGTTCACCTTTCAAATGTGTGGCATCAATGGCAACAACTGGTCTTATGTAAGACCGGAAACCATGAAGGCAAGCTCCGAGTGCAAAAAATGAATATAAAAAATAATTATTTTCATCTGTCTCTATTGCCGTGATACTGTCGGGATTTGTTTCTTTTAACATGTGAAAATTTGAGGGTAGTTGCTGATATGATTCATCCACATTACCATAAGTAAGTCTCTTTGCATGTTGTAAAGGCCTCCAAGCTTCAGTGTACATAATCTGCACACCATGTTGCTCCAGTAACTCCCCCATTAGCATTCTAGGTTTATATTCACTACTCGCCACTCTTTCTAAGAACAAACTTCCGATTGTAATAGCCTTCACACTTCAAAAATGTGAATCGTAGACATTCGGAGTACACGCGTGACTTGGCATAAATTTTACCACATGCCAAAACGAACAACTAGGTTTGCATCTTGCACGAAGTATAAATTTGCAGTTCACATCCTTGCAACCAGCCTGAAATCGAATTGTGCACGAACGTCTGACTTGATAGTCCATCTTCACATCAACACAATATTGTCTAAATGCCAAAATTAGTTCCTATTTACTTTTAAAGAGTGCACCCATGTGTAAAAGATCACCCTGGTATGGAATCAACACTTTGGGTCTTGTTTCCTCAATTGCATAATTTTCTACACCAGGAACGATCCAGTTTCTTTGTAAATGGTTGTCCTCAAATTGTGAACTTGAAAATCTTACTTCTGGGTACTCCAGACTGACTCCTCTTTCATCACCACCACCATCACTATTATCACAATCACTATCGTCACTATTATCATCAGTTTCATTGTCACAATCATCATCTGTGTGTGGAGCATCATCTGACAAACCACCCATACTATATGTACCAAAATGATCATTTTGCAGTGGACTACGTGCGGATGTAAATGGAATGACAACACCTGAATCTTGATTACCACCACTACGTATGTTACAAACTCCAACATCTTTACAAATCATATCAACATACATCACTTTATATTTTCTGTCATCGCACATAATAAACCTGACACCATAGTCGTCCTTGATAAGGAACTTGGTAGCTGGAAGTTCGCTTGAGTGTTCCGTTACAAAATGAATGGTGATGTCGTACCTTATTTTATCAATTCCCGTCACCGTGTACACAATCTCAACCAATTGAGTAAAAGTCATATTTTTGTAGATTCCCGCACACATCCTATTACCCCCAATGTACTTATTATCATTTCATTCCATGTTCCACACGATAACCAACTACACTAAATCCATTGCTGCAAGATTGAAATGAGGAAAAAATTAATCTCACCATTACCATGGATGCAACGGACCCACACACACCCATTAAGGGTATTTTGGTAAATGAGGGTATTTTGGTAAATGAGGCTAAGGACAGTAGGGTTTTCTATTTTAAAATCTCATTAAGGGTATTTTTGGCATCTTACATAAAAGTGGTTATAGAGTGTAATTAGTTTTTTTGAATAGTTAAAAATGTTGTTTTTCTGTGAAAAATACAAAAATGATTTTATATATTTGACTTTGGTCAATTATGAATTCAGCCCTTATATTTTTCTGTAAATGCACAAATATAATTATTAAACTATTAAAATTGGGCATTACTTATTTATTGATAATACAACATATTGAAAAATTATGAACATATTAACAAAAATACAATATATCAAACTAATTAATTTTTTTCATAAATTAATTTTTTTATAAATAATATTTTTTCATAAATTATTTTATTTATTGATAATACAATATATTGAAAAGTTATGAACATATTAAAAATAATATAATATATCAAACTAATTAATTTTTTTTCATAAATTATTTTTTTATAAAGATCAGAGTAGCATAGATGAGAGCATGTTGTCATTGTCCCGTGGGCTATTAAAAAATGTGACATGTTACAATGGTTACATTGTCAATAGGTATAGGTTTCATGTGGAATATTATGATAAAAAATTAACAACACAAATAGTGGAGTTGTAACGCTCCGTTTTCTGAGCGCGCTATAACTTAGGACGATGCTGGGATAATAATTTTTTTTTAATAACTATTGTTAAACCATATCATTTCTCATATTTATCCCAAAATCTCCATACATTTATTTCAAAAGAGAATCAACACAAACATTAAATACAGAAGCTAGAATCGAACCTAACATCTTAACATTAATCATAAATCAATTCTTACATCCTCATTCTTATTAACCATAAATAAGGTTATACATCATCATTAATTATAAATGAGACTATACATCATCATTCCTCAAAATGTTCAGAATTTAAAGTAGCAGAACTTAAATACATGGACTACATAACATACATATAACTCATCATGCACTTTGCTAAGTGTCATTTCATGTCTCATTCATTCTCATTTCTGTTACAATCTTTATTTGAAAAGTTTAAATATTTCAGGGACAAAGCCCAAGTTAGATGATGAATCATCTAAGTAAGGGAACAAAACATTTAATACTCATGTATGTATGCAATGCACATAACATCATAACTCTCATGTTTGGATCGATTGCACCTTAAGATTACCCGTTATTTTTTCAGTTTCCCTGCCAGATCAGGGTGTATTGGTGCACCATTGGCAAAGCAACGTCGCCAATACCTAATCCCAAACCCATGCAACGTATGACCATGAATCTCATCATGCTCATATGTATATTTTATAAATTAAAACATGTAAATGAGATCTAAATAACATACTCACATCAAGGCATGACAACATGACAAAATCATTTACATAAAATCGGATTTTGGGTCAAACCACTTACAAACCAAGCATTTTCATAAAACTAAATCTAGTTAGGAAATACCACTTACATTCTCAACCTTATCCGAATACCTCAATATTCGCGCATTGCCTCGAAATACGTGCATCATCTCGATTTGCATGCCAACCTCAAAATTCGCACAAGTCACTTCAACTTAAGTCTCAAGGCATCCTAATCATCATATTTATTTAAACAAATATTAAAACTTATTTTTTCATAATTTCTTACATTTTCTTTATTTTTCTTTCTATTTCTTCCTATTTTTCCTCAATAAATCTAAACTAAATATTTTTCAAATATCTTCTCAAATATTTCACTATAACAATTCATAAAATAACATTCCTGAATTTCTAGAATTTTCTAGAAAATTTTTACTCATCTTGACTTAGCCTCTCAGGCTTCCTCGATAAGCGTGCCCTAACATCGAAATGCATGTTCGATTAATTTCCTGTCTTCGGAAAACTCTTCTAGCCCAAAATAATTCCTAAAATTATTTTGACATTTTTCAGAATTTTTCTCCATTTTTTTCCTTTCTTTTCGTTTTTTTTTCCTTTTCTTTTCTTCTTCTCTTTCCTTCCTTCTTCTTCTTCCTTCCTCCCTTGCTCCCTACTATGCATGAAGACCTGCAACACGCGACCTGCGTGTTGCCTCCTCGTAGCCACCTTTGCCCGCGCACCAGCCGCCACCATCGCTTTTCGCAAGCGCCGCCACTGGCCACACCTCACCACCCCCTAGCTGCAGCCATCGGCTGACACCGCCGCTGCAGCTCTCCCATGCGCGATGCCATGGTCTATCGGCCTCCTTCAGCACAACTGTTGGTTGTGGCTTCCTTCGGCTGCCACAACCAGCCAGCCTCCCTCGCCAGCCCCCAGCTACCACCATTGGTCGCCTTTCACCTACGAGCAGCCACCGCCTGTACCTAGCCACTGTCGATTCAGCCATCGGCTATGGCAGCCCTCAGCATCGCATTTGCCTCTAGTCGTACTTTCAAGCGCCACCGCAATCGGCCTTCTCCATCTCTCTCTCTCACTTTCTCAATCTCACCTTGGATCTCAACCCAAGCCAGCTTTCTCTCTTCTACTCTCAGCCATTTCTCTCCATCTCTATACTCTCTGCAACTCACACGCACACACCGCGCGCGCGCGCACACACACACACACACACACACATATATATACCTTCCACATCACATAATCAAATAATTGCAGCTAATCTTTCATCCTTATCCTTAACCCAATGCTTTAATTGGTTATCCCTTAATTACAACAAATTTGGCCCTCACGCGTGAATATCATCCCTCATTGTCTGTCATTCATTATACACTTATATATATTACACTAATATGCTTATGAGAAAATATACATTTAATCCCCATATTTCATCCTTATTATCCTTGGAAATTTCTAAATTTGCAAATACACCCTCAAACGTCCAATAAATTTACATTACGATACAGAAAAATTCCAAAATTAATAATTTTA
The DNA here is from genome assembly GCF_014633365.1 of Diospyros lotus. NCBI lineage: Eukaryota > Viridiplantae > Streptophyta > Magnoliopsida > Ericales > Ebenaceae > Diospyros > Diospyros lotus. The sequence continues at coordinate 18,961,467 of NC_068343.1, forward strand.
AACTTACTTAATAAGGAAAATTTCGTCCATGCGCCATCCTCGAACCTTGATTCGTCCTAAAATCACTCCAGGGTTGATCCTTATGAAAAATCGGAGCCCCTCTAGGGTTCCGTTTATTTTTTGGGAGTCCCCTACAGTAATTCAATTTTTCAGTTTGAATCGAAGCTGTATTTTAGTTGTACCGAAAATTGTCTCAATTTCGTTTTATTTTAACACCATAAATCCTATCTTGGGACACTCATCGAGACCATATCATTTTTCTTGGACAATTATGCTCTGGGGTATTCCCTATAGTCGTTTCGGTACTTATAACTACTATTAAGCCATTTTTTCGGTATTCTAAACTTGCTTAAATTACATGGCAACCTCATGAAAATATGGATTCTTACAGGAGTAGTTGTACTTGGTGATGTCGGAAATGAGATGGATGAAATAGACTACTATGGCATTTTGACCGAAGCAATTGAGTTACAATATCTTCATAACATCTTCAAAACAATAGAGTAGTACTATTTCGATGCAAATGGTTTGATGTTCATGACACAGAGAAAGGCATCAAGGTCGATAAATATGGATTCGTATCCATTAACCCATGCCGGTTTTTGAAATCTAATCACTTTGTATTAGCCAATCAAGCATCCCAGGTATTTTATATGGATGACAACTACATCAAAGGATGGCATGTAGTTACAAAAACACAGCCTCATGATTCATATGATTTCTCTTTTCAAAAGGATGATGACATTGATGATGCAAATCAAACATTTGAAATTAGTCATCAAAATGCATCAATCCCACTCAAATTTCAAGCTTCTAACTCAATGGATATAGGTGATAATGTGCCTTGGACAAGGGCAGACATGAACCCAATGGTCATTGACAGAACTATTAATTCAAAGAAAAGAAAGGAAATAAACTAAGGTATTATTACCAAAACATGTTGAAGAACCAGGTTTAATTTGGAGATATTATTACTTCTTAGTTGAATGATTTTAGACCATTTAAGATATTTATTTGGAATCCATTAAGTTTTTTCATTTTGTTTTTTGCTGCTTCACAGGGAAAGAAATGAGAGATCATGGTCATGATGATTTAGTCCGTATTGGATGCACATGTTTGAAATTGGTTTCTGATGAAGTATTAAAATTATTTTTTAATTGAATGATTCTAGATCTATTAAGTTTTTATTTTTTATTTTTTGTTGCTTCACAGAGAAAGAAATAAAAAATCAAAGTCATGATGGTTCAGTTCGTATTGGGCACTGTAACGCCCCATTTTCCCACAACGTGCATTACCTCGAGATTTCGAAAATATATATTTTTTTTTTCAACATCAAACACACAACATAAGTCTCTCGATACATATACCTTCATCATTTCCCATCAATCCCGATCGTACCCTCTTAGCATATCAAAATTTAATAATCAATAGACTAAGACAAGTAGTATCAATCACATCAGCGGAAGCAAGATCAAAACCTCAAGTATATATAACCGACAATTCCTTTACAATATCCAAATCGATGTTTCACATGAAAATAACAAAATATTACACAACCTCTGAACATCGTAATCATAGACAAAACCTACGAAAACATAGCAGCTATATCTCGATGACATTCTTTCCCTTGGCACCATTGCTTTCACCTGGAACGTTTGAATATTCCAGGGACATAGTCCAAATTAGATGCTGAATCATCTAAGTGAGAGTTCAAAAACGTTTTCATGCAGATATGAAAAATTATATACAAAATCGATAAATCCCGACATGCACCAGCCTAAAAGAATCCCACATAGCACTTAACCCTAACCGGGGAAAATGCAATCTCTCTAAAGGCGACACGACCACTTCGGTCCATTGGCAAAAAATCCTGCTTAAGAGGGACAACCTTGACATATGAACCCAGGAATCACCCCATTGTCATTGTTAGGCTTTACACTCCAACTCAAAAGCAATCCAAAACCCAACGTAACCCTAGACCCAAGAGTGTCACATCAGCACTATCCTCGAAATCGACGTCACCTCAGCATTAATGCTATTGCTCAAAGGAACTTGGGGTGGTGTCCACTCGCAGCCCCGCCACTTGAGCCAACAACCGGGGTGGTGTTCACTCTTAGCCCCGCCACTTGGGTCCCGTAGGGTGAAGTCCGTCTCAGCCCCGTCCCAAGTGGGTCACCTAGCATTAATCCTAGGTACACATCCCGAGTGCTGTCACTCTAGGTTACGTCACAGGTTACCAACCCACGTCCCACATGGACGACACAAAACAAGCCAATGTCGAAAAATCAACATCTCAATGTATGCAATTTACCGTACGAAATTCAATGCATGTGTAAATAATTGTTTGGACAACCATAATAAACCAAGCCATAGGGATGAACATTCACAGTAAACCATTCACATGTCACTCAAGGTCCTTTCGGGTAGAACCACTCACAAGTCAAAACAAAGTTGGGGGCGAACACTCACCTTTAAGATTCCTCGAAATGCGTGCCCGATCGACCTCGATTCTCGTGCCCGACGCTCTTATAATTCAACCTCGAGCTTCAACGATACCCTAAACATCACATTTGTTCAATTTCATATCAATATCTATTTTTCCAATCTTTTCATAATTTCTTCCTATTTCCTCTATATTTTTCCTCAAAAATTCTAATAAATGCCTACTCAAGATTTTTCCTCGATTTCTCTTTATAACAATTCATAAATAAATATTTCCTAACTTCCAGAATTTTCCAAAGGTTTTCCAATACCTCCTCCTATTTTTCATAAGCCTTATTTACTTTGAAAATTACAAAATGTCCATTTTCTCCAACATTTTGCAAAATTTTCTTCCACCATAATTCCTAATTTATTTTTCTTAAAATAATAAAAAAATTCAAAATTACCTGAGCCCTCACGCGCGGGCGAGTGGCTGGACAATTTGGACTGGCCCGTGGCAGTCACGTGCCACCGTCTTCAACCTCTAGCCGGCCGCCGGCGGTTGCTCCGATCACCATGAAACAGGTACCTCCTGAAAGCCCATGAAGAATCGATCCTAGCCCCACCGGTTTCAGGCCGAAAGGACGCTGAAAAGTGCTTTAAAACTCGAGTTGCAGGTCTCGGTGGCGGTCCGCCTAGGGCTTTTCCGGCCACCCTCGAAATACCCTCAAAACGCCTCAAAAATTCACCAAATTCTCCAGAAATGCTCCTCTTGCCTCAAGGATGAAAAGCCCCTTATTGGATTCCCTCGATTTTCCCTCAAACCTGAGCTATTTGGTGCTTCAAATTCGGCCGAAGCCCTTGGCTATTTATAGCCAAAATTCGACCCCCACGTGGCCGATTTCCAGCCAAAGCTTCTTCCCCACACCTCCTAGACCTCCCTAGGCCACTCCCTGACGGTCCTAGGCTGCCAAATGGCTGGATTTTCCGGCCACAAATCGCGGCCAAATCTGCCTCTCTGAGTAATTTTTCGAAAATTGCAGTTTGGCCCCCTGAAATTTTTCTTTTGCATTTTGGCCCTTAACCTCAAGCCCCTGATCTTTCTAGCACCACCACTAAGACCCTAAAGATTATTACTTCTCATTTCTCCCTTGAAACTTTCAAAAATTTACCGTTTTGACCTCCCTCGGGCAAATTTAAAAAATTGTACTTAGGCCCGATTGATTGATTTGACCTCAAATCCATTTGATTCAACCTGAAACCACTTAAGGGTTGTTCTATACATTGAATACTAGTCCTTGAAACTCTCCGTTGACTTTTTGGACATCGTTTACAACAATTCGGTAATACGACCTAATTGGCAGCTGTATTTTCGCTGTACCGAAAGCTGTTCCCGGTCTCATTTCTTTTATCACTAAAAATCATAATTTAAATCACTTATCGTTACTATACCATTTTCCTTGGCTATTTAGGGTCCGAGGTACTCCCTCTGACTAATTCGATCGTCCAAAACTGTGTTAGTGTGCCCTATAGTCTTATTTTTTCGCAAATTCCATTTATGCCCTTCATTAAATACCGTTTATATCCTCAAACCATTCTCGGGTATTACAGGCACACTGCTTGATATTATTTTCGTCTTAAGTTTTTAATGTTATTCTTAATTGAATGATTCTATATTTCCTAAGGTATTTATTTTGAAGTTAAAAGTTAAGTTTTGTTATTTGTTGCTTTATAGGGAAAGATAGACAAAATCAATCAAATGATGATTCCCAATGTCTTCCAGACAATCCATTAATTGATGAAATTGCATCACAACCTAATGAAGTCGAACCACATCCACATCAATCACCAAGAAAAAAGAAAGCTCGAGTGGAAAATGATTGTATTTATTTATCATAATTTGGGTATTTATACACATTAATACATAATTATATATGTAACTGAAGCAAATTTATGTCAGACAAAGAGAAAAGAGTTCGAGGAATGAACAAGAACAAAAGAGTTGCAGCTCTAAAAAATGATGATCAACTAGAAGTAACTTTCTATAAAAATCGAGCTATTGAACCTAATCACAAGGCTTTTTCAAGACACTTGGGATGGATTGTTCATGATATTAATATTTGCCTTATTAGAGTTCATAGTTGGAAGGAAATTGGAGAACAAGAGAAGAGCCACAAGTGGGTTGCAATTAAGGTAAATAAAAACTAGTTGATATATATACTTTCAATTTTGGTTACTAATTTGTTAAATTTTTTTTTGTAGGAGAAGTTTAGAAATGATAATATGGAGGATCACCGTGAAAATGCACTTTGTCACATGTGTACCTTGTGGAATAATTAGAGGTCCTCTTTGAATAGAAAATATGTCAAATCATACAATAGTGTATAAGATATTAAAAAGCCTGAGGAGATTCAAGATCAAGAAGATTGGGAATGGCTTGTCAAAAACCATTTTCAAGCTTCATCCTTCAAGGTAAACAATCTCAAATTTTGTTTGTAATTCTACTTCTAGTTTTTTAAGGAGTAGCATTTTTATCCAATTGATATACTTTATGTTGTTATTAAATTCTCAAAATAGAAAAAAAGTGAAAGAAATTCAAAAAATAGAGAGAACCTACGCATGGCCCATAGGACTGGAAGCAAGCCAATATGGGAAATTGCATACCAAATGGTATTATAACATATACCTTCAACAAATTTCTTTTATACAAATCAATACTTCTGTTAAATAGTGGTTAGTCTAAACTTTTCATTTTATTTAGGGAGGCAAAAATAGTCATGAATCCAATTTAGCAAACATGTGGTTTGCAACTAGAAAGAAAGGTGAGAAGTTGGTGGAGTCGAAAGAACAAGAAACATATATGTAAGTTAAATAGTTAATGACACTTGCTTTAATTTTCTTGTTCAATTTTTCTCTCATCCAAGTATATTTAATGTGTATTAAATTATACCACGAACATGTTTTGTAGGATTAATTAGTTCAAATTATCCAATCAAATCTAGAAATGTCTAATCTTGAAATCATTGAGACTTGTTTTGGCCCCCAATTGAAGAATCATGTTTTTTTGTATGGAGGTGGGGTAACACCTAAAGAACTAAAAACCACGACTTTAAGGAAGAATGAATTGGGAAAATAAAATAGGAGGCTTAAAGACCGTGTGAAAGCTCTAGAAGTTGCATTTAAGGAATTCATGCAATCTAAGAGTCAAGATCAACCTTCTACATCTCAACCTACTCAGGTAATATATATTTCTTTATTACATCCAGCGTCATGGCTTCTTTTGGACCCAATTTGGTGAATATTAATATTAGTTATAGTTTCTTGATCATAGAGAATAGTTTATTGAAGAGAAATGTTGTGAAATTCTAGCAAGCACCATTGGGTTTGTTGTAACACCCCTCCCCCGGGCATCCTCAACACCTAGAGAGCCCTGGGCAAGGAGCGTCACATGGGAGAGTAGAAACCTAAATATTCACTTCATAATGTGCATAAGAGAAACTGAAACAAACATTAGACTTTACATAACATTCATCATTACACAAGCCAAAACATGCATGGAGACTTTCATCACTTTACAAATATACATTCGCAAAAATATTACATTTACTTCAAGAGGAAAATCCTAAGACACTAGTCTCCCAAAACACTCCCAAGACCTTTGTTGAGGGTGCCCCGGCACACATGGTACTACCCAACCACCTTACTTGGACCAATATCCGCCACATCCTTGCCCTTACCTGGAATGGTGAGGTATACAAGAGTGAACCACAAGGCTCAGCAAGTAATAAGCATAAAAGAATGATAAAGTTGAAAACAAGACATAGGTTTCGAAATATACAATGATGTTTTGCTATGTTTCAGAATTTAAGATATGCAGGTTTTGACTCATTTTGAAACCAAAGGAAAACCATCCAATTCTTGTCCAAATGATTTGAATCTTATACCCATTCGAAGCCTATCGAGTCTAGTTTACAACGCTTCAAATGGTTCATCCATCGGATATCTACATAAAAATTTATGGCAAAAATCGTACAAAGTGTACAGATTGGAAAACATACATGTTTAGAAACCTACATGACATGTTTGGAAACTTGGTAAACAAAATCTTATATTTCGAAACTTGCATGACATGTTTTGAAATGTGTGACTCTGTTTTAGCTATTTCGAAACATTCTACTTAGGTTTTGAAATGCCAAGCCAATACATTATCACACACACACCCAATGCAAGTTATGCCATGCAACATGCACATTAAAGCCTGTAACACATACATGGCCTCCCGACCCACATAATAATCATAATACATACCAGGCTCGTGATTGAAACCTACATCCACAAAAACTGTAATAACTCTGGGGACTATTGGTCCTACCATACTTATGGCTATAGTCGAATACTTATACATACATAAACCTTCGCCTATGGTCGTCACCAATGGATACACTCCCTAGTCGTCATCGAAAGAGTGTAAACTCTAGTCTGGCTAATGCCCACTGGTTTTGGGGGATATCCCAACGGAGATGCTCAGCACTATGCGTTGTAATGCTCATACAATGCAAAAATTTCAGTGGCCACATTCAAATGCTCATGCAATAGATAAAGTATATGCTCCATGCTCACTCATGTATAAAATGTGGTAAGCTCATACAAATCATGTCTATGATGCACAATTACCATTCTTTCCAAATCATGCCATGCCAAAGCTTAGCATTCATAAAATTAAAGACATCTACAAACCATCATCATTGCCATGCTTTCTTTAAAACTTCATTAGAACTTTGGGGCATTTAGAATTATAAGGATATGCACCCTAGCATTGGTTCAACACATTTTTTATCATTTGGGACCAACCATGACAAGAATATACAAACACAAGGCATAGGAGAAGACCAATTCTCTACCATGTTTCATTTCAAGAACACACCATTCCTTAGGAATTGTGGGAGAATACAAACCCTAGTTAAGCTCATAACAAACGTACACAAACTTAGAAGCCTTCAAATTCAAGAATTTACCCAAAATAAAACCAAAACCCTACTTCACCCAAAACTTGATTTCTCTTCCCAAAACCACTACTAACACATAAACACCATACTTTACAACCTTTACACACTTTCAAATTTCTCACTTCAAGGCTTCAAATTAGGGAATTTAACCATAACTTGAAAACCCCCAAATCTAACCCCAAAAGGGAATTTAAATAACCATAGAGGAGATATGGGAAGAGGAACTTGCCTTTACTAGCTTCCCTAGTTGATGATTGGATGAGTTGAAACCTTTGGAAGATGAGATTTGGCTTAAGAATTGAAGAGGGAATTTCGAAGATGGAGAAAGAAAAGACCCACAAGAAAGCTTCACATTTTGCTTTCCTTTTTTCCTCTTCAATTTTCAAATTTATGTGTTTATATACTTCCCCCAATTTCTTTTTAACTTTCACCACACAATTTGCTCACACCTCTCTTAACCATGCATGCTTTACACCTAAACCACACTTAACTTAGCTTCTAGAAGGTCTTATCTTCTCTTAAAATTACTACCCGAGAATGCTTAGTTTCAATCCTTTCCTTAGTTGAATTTTGACTTTTCCAAAGCCACATAGACATTTGCCTTTGACTTTTTAACATTTCATGCATTATACATTACTAATACTTCCAGATTCTTATATTTTCTCGATGTTTCTCATCTCCTATCACTTGGACAATTTATGTCAGCTACAGGATACAAGTTTAGTGAGGATTCTACATACCCAGCATGTTCGCGATCAGTTTCTGATTTTTCCCTGGTGACCGTCACTTATCTTCGGCTCCTAGATAAAAACGGGGCATTAGATTTGCAATGAACACTAGAGATGTATACGTCTATAAGTTCCATTCTCCCAAAAGAGGTAGAATTTTAGAACTTGATATTCTTAAAGTTTAAGCCCATTCTAATTACTCAAGTTTGATACTTTGCATTCTTCTCATATAAATTACAGTTAGGCTTGGTGTGAATAATAATGCTCTATTAATCGAGATTCTAATTTGTCTTTAATTATAAGAAGTTGGGGTAAGACATTGATTTTGTATTTGGGTATTGCCAACATTGATTATACATTACAAGAAAGTTAGTCAATTAAATCAATAAATGAAAGTATTGTTTAACAAAAGAAGGTTCATGCTAAATTAGAAAAAGGTTATTTCCTTACCTAATGAGCCCAATAATCTTAAGACTTCCTACATCACCTACTCTCAAATCTAGACTGTTATTGGATTGGTTTCTAAATGTGTTATTAAGCAACAAAAACTCAAAAGAGAAAAGGGTGAAAGTGCCTTTCTTTTTTGGAATGCTAAATCAGACTTCAGGAAAGGACACAAAAATAAAAAAAGTTTGGTTATTGTAAGTGATCTTGGGATAAATGTTGTTGAAAACATAATGATCTAGGGAAAACATAAGAAATTGTGTCAAATTAACATATAGAAAATTTTGGAACTATTATCTACTTTATTGTATCTAATAGTGTCAAATGAAATAATATGATTAATAAATGTAATCACATCCTTATGGATATAATGAGGAGTATGATTTGTGTTTGTCAAATTTTGTTGTGTTTTGGTGCATTTTAGTGGCTGTATGTTATGTAGCTTGTGATGGAGACGTTTTGTACTTTGTTAATTCTATTTCTAATCTTTTATAAAGAAAACATGAACACATTTTTGACTCTAATTTCATGTTTTATTTTTTTCTGTAGGTCAATGAGACAAAAGAACTCTAAAGAAAGCAACTTTTGTCTTGCATTATATGAACAGTTCTATGACTATAATTTCAACCAATTCTTTGACTATAGTATTTTGGTGTACATTTTTGTATAGTATATACAGTTGTCAAAGTGTTGTTTTTAGTTGAACATATTTTTTGGTGTAGTTTGTTGGCAATTAACACTTATATAAATACTACTTTTGGTGTGTAAATGCTAATGGATAATGATGCTTTTTATTTTGGTTGAACATATATTATTTTGAAGTTAGTTGAATGGCAGATTTAATTTTATGAATTTTATTTCAATTTGATATGGATAATGATATATAGGCTTGGTGGTTTACATCAAAACATGTTATCTTCGTCATTGATGACTAATCGTCGTTTTTACACTATTAACGACGAGAAATACTGTTGTTATTGATTTATATTTTGGTAGCTAAATAACATTTTTTAACAATAAGAATCATACGTCGCTAATTGTTTACACTATTAACGATAGGAATACTATCGTTATTATTTTGTGTTTTGGTAGCTAAAAAATTATTTTTAACGACATGAATCATTCGATCGCTAATTATTTACATTATTAATGACGGAAATATTATCATTATTGGGTTATAATTCGGTCGCTAATAATTATTTTTAATGACAAGAATTATATGGTCATTAATTATTCACACTATTAACGATGAAAAATATTATCGTTATTGGGTTATAATTCGGTTGTTGATAATTATCTTTAACAACATGAATCATATAGTCGTTAATACAATTAACAACGAGTTTATCATTCTTGTCATTAAATGTTTTTATTTGCGGAGGCAATAACGATGAGTGACGACAGGAAAATTCCTATCGTTACAACTTTTTAACGATGAGAAATCAACTTTCAACGATTGATTTTTCCGTTGTTAAAATTCATTTTTTCTTATTGTGAGAAACCTTTACAAAATAAAGATTAAGTGCAAAAGGGGTTTTATAGGAGAAATTCATATTGTGGAGACCATGTAGTCACCAAAACCTATATAAATCCTTAACACGTACGAACTGAGAATCTAAAAGACTTTTTGAGGAACTAGAGCTCTACAAAGTGCAAAACAAAAATAAAATCAAATCAAATAAAGAAAAGAGAAGAAAGTTATGAGATAAAAAGTGACAAAGGTATAATATCTTGTATGACATGCTTATTTTAATGTTAGGAATTAGCATGTTGAAAGGTGAATATAAGGATTAAAGAAGGTCACTGAGAGTTGAAATATGTCGATTCAATGAATAATGTATAAATAGCTAATAGAGTATCGAATCAATTATAGAGATGTCTTGGAACCCTAGAATATAAATGTGGAATAAAGATGAGGAACTCAAGATGATTTCATTGATAGAATTCGATCTTGAAATCAAGATAATGTCTAGATGATTGAAATGTCAGCTCAAAAAATTTAAAGGTCATAAAAGACTTTCAAAAAGTGAATTGGACATAAATAAAGGTTTATTTATTTTTATTAAGAATCAACCTTAAAGTAAGAAGTAAAATAGAGGAAATTAAAGTTTCTAAGTACCCAAAATGAGAAAATTAACTAGTCAAGGAGCCCAAGTTATAAAAAAATTCTTAAAACGAGCACCATTAGATCTTGAAAGTTAGACTTGGGAACATTTTTCAGAAATATGAGGGCCCAAAAAATTTAAAGGTTAAAAGTTCAGGGTCAAAAGAGAAAATTAATAAATGTTAGAAATTAGAAGGGGGCATTTAAGAAATTAGTTGAAATGAGTGGGCCCAAGTGGAATAAAAGGGATTAAATTAAATAAATAGAACTTGGAAGGGTTGAAAGGGATAAGAGACCGAAGATGGGCTAATAGACAAATTTGGAAAGTGTAATTATATATACGCGCAGGGGATGATGCTGAGTTATTCTGCCGAGAGGGGCAGAGATTAGGCGAGAAGAAAGGAAAGAAAGAAAACGGAGATGTGTTTTCGTTGGCGAGGGAGTTTGCCGGAGGGGAGAAACTCGTTGGCAGATGCTCGCCGGAGAAGAATGAAGTTGTCAAATATAGTTTCGCCAGAAAACAGAGGACCGAATTCCGGCGAGGCTTTCTTCATGTTTCTGGCAGGTTTTGGACCCCGATTTCTTCAAGGAAGACTCCCAGAACCTGAAACTGATCCTGCATATGTCAATTAAGTGAAGATTGACCAAGATGTTGAATTAGATAGTTTAATAAACCGGCCAAATGTGACGGAAAATGGGTGAAGGCTAATATGAGCAATTTCCAAGTGAGTTTCTCTCGATTTTTATCTGATTTTGAGGTGCCTCAGTTAGGTACTGACCCATAGAGATATCCTCTTGCTTTGCATGTGTCAGGTCGAGCAAAAGGGCAAGGAAATATTGAGGAAATCGAACCTAACAGTTTTGTTAAAAAATTGCCACAAACAAGGCTGCAAGGTTCGGGGTAAGTTCTTGTCTTATTTACAGCAATTTAAAGTTGTAGATTAGTTAAATAAGGTCCATAGAAGGTTTTGGTAGAATTATATGTGATGTAAGAGGCTCAAAGGTAATTTTTGGAAAAATTAAGGACCTTGGTCCTTAATGGAAAAGTAAGGCTGGGGTTTAGTAACAAATTCTAAATCGAACTACCGTTTGGTAGAGTCTAGAAAGCTTGGGTCAAGTGAAAGTTTAAACTTGTGACAGCAGTTCCAGGTAAGCACATGAACAGTTGATAGAAGCCCAAATGCAGAAACAGTCTTTATGAAATTGCTTGCATGTGTGTTCAAATTGCACAGACCATGGCATTCTTCGTGCATTTGTGGCAACCTTATTGAGTAAAGTGTTACTCATACCCTTTTTACCCCATATTTTTCAGAGTCCATATAGGTTTTGTCAAAGATAAAAAGGAAATGGTCAGCATTAAGTTCCAAGGATCAACCATCGAGTGACAAGGAAAAAGGTAAAGACCACAGGTGTTGTTAAGTTGAAAAAGATGGATGTACGAGGTGTGATAAACTCACCTGTGTTGTAAATAAGTTTCTTTTTAGACTGTAATTCCTAGCCAAAGGCTAGGTTATGTTAAATAAGTCTGTTTTTAGATGGTAATTAATTCCTAGCCAAAGACTAGGTTATGTTGGTTTGTTTTATTTTCTAGAAGAATGTAAGTGTATAACTAGCTCTAGACTTGGTTTATGTTTGATGTTTATTCATGCTTGTCAGTTTTTAATGTTTTGTAATGTTAGTTAATAGATTGTGATTGTATGTTGGATATTGGGACCAGATCATTCCATGCTTAGGTTATTTATAAAATGCTTACCTTCTTTTAAAAAGGTCTATGCGAAGAGAGTACTCATAGGAAAATGTTTCATGTTTTTGTTAAGTTTTCTTTTAACCTTGTGAGTGGAAGAACCAAATAACAACTTATAACCCAATCATCCCTAATTGATTGCTTCCAATTGGGTATTCTTCCCAAGTAGAAGAGCTAGGCTCTTTATGATACCTTAGGCTAGGATGTGGTGTTAAAAAAAGGTAACAAGAAAACTTTATTAAGAAAACTCTCAAAGAATATTACATCAGTAGAATAAGTGCGCTACAAAATGAGTTGACCTAGCCTAGAGACTACCTACTTAGAAAGCTCTTAGAATATATCCACAATCCTACACCTGGAAGGCAAAAAAAGTGCAAAGGAAATCATTGAGAATGACTAACCAAACTACTAGGGCCTTGCCATGCAAAGAACTCTTGCTCTAGCCTTGTCGTGAATAGTTTATGTTAGACTTAATCCCATTGGAATTGATATCTAAATAGCATTCGCAAAGGAATTTCCTAAAAGCCTCAAACCTAGATTGTTGGACCGTCTACATGTCCTCTTCATACAAGCTAACGAAAAAGATTGAGCTCATTACACTCTCAAGGGGATGTACAACAGCTCCCTTAACTTCTTTAGACTTAGATTGAAAGTTCCTTGAAGGCTAAAATATGCCTTCGCTACACTTAGCCTATTCATAAAGCTGGCAACAATGGCAAAGGACATGTTATTGTGATGCCATTGGTGGTCACTGTGCTCTTGAACCTTGACAAGGCCATGCTCGAATTCTCATACTCAAGCCTCAAACACTTACACTTGGCTCTCGGCTACCTCAACCAGTTTCATCGACTCTATGAGGAAGTTGTAAACATTGCATGCCCTTCGCAAAGATAAGAACAAAATTAGGTTATATATTGGAGACAGGTTAAGAACATAAAGACGACAAAAGCAAAGTCACAATTCCTAATGAAGTTCATAGGAAGTCTAATCCTCCGACAGTTCTTGAAGAGTGTTCAGTGACTTTTGTGCTTGGAGTTAACACGAGAGGGGAGTTGGGTTAGCTTGACGGTAAAAGCCTAGTGACTAGTGGTGAAGAACCAAAAGAATACCCAACATTTGATGGTGTAAACAAAATAAAATATACATAGGGGAATAAAATATCAAGAAATACCTCTTTATTTCAAGATCACACTTATATCAAAAGTTTTTAGCAGGCCAAAAACATATTTTTGCCTTTAAACTTTTATGTTTTTTTTTTTTTGAAACTATAAACTTTTTGTGATTCCAAATGTATTCCTTTGAACAGTGCAAAATCACTAATTTAAATACCTGACTAACAAGTTATATGCATGCGAGCTGATGTGACAATTTTATGTCGGCTCCTCAGTTTCCTCTCCCTCACTCTCTTCGGCGTCTCTTCAGCTCCCTCACTCTCTCTCGTTGCATCTTCTCTAGCATCTCCTCTCTCTCTCTTGCGAAGTTCTCATCCAAGGGAAATCTTTATGTAAGAACTACTTCAAGGCCAAATCTGACTTAATTAATGAGTTGATTCCAGAAGACGACCTTGAAGGGCTCTGAAAATATTAATGGAGGAAGAAAGTACATGTCGGAAGATGGCAAAGCACATGGATTGGATGAGGTGACTGTACAAGTACATGTTGATTACGTCTCGATGTTGCTGGGAGAGCTTATGTGAATTATAAGGACCTCGATTTGGGGATGAACAAGAACGGGAGCACGGATTTCAATCAGGCGAGCGTTTGGGGGACCAAGTATTTCAAGAACAATTTCAACAGGTTGGTAAGAATCAAATCGAAGGTTGATTCGGAGAACTTTTTTGGCATGAACAGAGCATCCCTGTTCTTCGGACGGTGGCGATGAACACTTATTGAGGAGATGCCAGAAAGAGAGAGAGTTGAGGAGTTGTCGAAAAATTTTCACATCAGTGCGTGTGCGTATCATTTGCTGATTAGGTAATTTTGCATGATTTAGGAGTATATTTAAAATTGTGAAAAGATTAAAATTTTATAAAAAAAACCCGTAAAAGTTAAAAGAATAAAAATATGCTTCTGGCCAAAATCGAGCATTCCATTAAGCATACCTTCTATGCTTATGACGTATGACTATTACTACAATAATCACCAATCCTATGGTATAAACATGCACCATAGAACTTGACTCTTGGACAGTATATTGAGAGAGAGAGAGAGAGAGGGCAGTGGTCACCCATGACAAGATTTGAAAATGACAAGGTTGAGTGTTGAGACAAAGAAATATCAATAGGAGGGGGAGAAAAGTTATTAAGGCTTTACATATTACAGGGGTATAATAGTTTAACTTTGTAAAATTTTAATCCCATGTGCTAGGATAAATCTTTGTTGGGGTGGCTAGGTATTGTTTTAGTGAACTCCTAGTGAAGTGAATAACCAAATAATAAGGGTAAACAAGGGATGAAGCTTACCCAAGATTGAGAGAAATGAGTAAAGATACCTTTAGTTAGGTGCAGAAAGTCTTGTAAAGAAGAGTAAATAATTCCAAGTTGAGTAATTAAAACATGGGATTGGGATTGGGATTGGGATTGGTCAAGAATGCTTGCCAAAAAGTTAATTTACAAGAAGCCTAGGATAGGATAGGATAGGAGTGGTCATTCTCCACTTCTCATAGAATTCTAGGGAGAGGAAAGGCTCAACATTTCTTTATGTCTTCAAGGTTTTTTGAAATTAAATAATAAAAATTTAAATTAACTTAGTATAGGCTGAATTTAGGTGAAGGGACGTGACATATTTGCCCATATACTTCGGCCTCAAAACTAAATTAATCTATTTTAAAAAAGAACAAATAAACTATTGTATTTTCAATCTTGATATAAAATTGACTGTCTATTTTTAAAAGGATTAAATAAGCTCTGTACGTTCAAACTTAAGGCTAAAGACAATTGAAGTATAAAAATAAGAACTATGGCAACCCAAAGTTGAGCTCAAATCAAACCCTTATTCTGCACCTTATATTTGCATTTACATAGTCAAGTCACTCGCAATTCAATTGAAGACACTACCTTGCCCAACTCAAATGCAATAACCTTAGTAGGAGAGTATAGATATAATGCGATGAATTGAGCTTTTATTTAAGTTTGATTTTGAGGGTTGGAGTTTGAGATGGATAGACTTAACTCCATTAATTATAAGATAATAAATTTCAATGGATAACATTTATACTCAGGGCGAAATTAAGTAGGCTTCTTAAGTCAATTGGGGGATAGTTTGTCAGTTGGGGGGCCGGGAGCTTAGGCAGTCTAATGTATGTTTCCCAAATATAATGAAAAAGAAATAAAAAATTGCATTGAGAGGGAAAACAGATGAATATGCAAACAGCTCAATTAATTGTGTGGTGACGCAATAAATAAACTAAAAATAGTCTCTGAAAGAATGGCCAACCACAAACAGAAGGGATGGAACCACAGATATACATCTACTTACTTTATTTCTCCTTCCAAAACTAAAGTGTAATCTGTATTGTAATCCAATCCATTTCTTATAATTAACATTTGCCTAAAATATATATTTTGCAACTGATCATCATCATCTCTCTCTCTCTGATCATCTTGCATTGTATGCCATTGACAATCTCCTATTCTCATGCAAGAAACCGCCCAAAAGTTTTGGCTGTATATTTTTGTCAACTTCTTCCTCTTGACGAGCACCGCTCTCCATCTCACCATGGAGGGTCGGGCCCAACCTCAACCCCAGCCTGCAGTACCCTCCGAACAGACAGTGAAACCACCGCTGCCGCGACAGCCGCACTCCCCCTCCTTAGCCGGCGCCGGGGCCTTACAAACCTACATCGTCCAAATCCCTCGTGACCAAGTCTACCGGATTCCGCCGCCCGAGCATACCCAGATCGTCGAGAGTTACCGCTGCCCCAGTGATCAGACGTCCAACAAGTGGAAGGAAAACAAATGCCTACGGTGGACGCTCATTTCCTTCGCGGTCATCGCCGTTGCCGTCGCGACCATCGTAGTCCTCGTTCACCTCCCTTTGAACCCTAAAACGCCTCAGTTCTCCGTGACGAAGGTCCTCGTTAAGAAGGCTTCTCATCATCACACAAATTTCGACATCACATTGGAAGCCAAAAACCCGAACAGGAGAATGGGCGTTTCATATCAAGATGGGGGAGAAGCTTCGCTTTTTTCCAAGCAACAAAAGCTTGCAGAAGGAACATATCCGTTATTGTCCCAAGATGCAGGAGAAACATCCACAGTTCATCTAAATCTCACAAGCATCAAAGACACAACATTGATCAAGGGACATGTTTCCTTGTCCGTAACGATCAATGTGCCCGTAAAGATCAAGGGTTTGACAACTGTGGGGAAAGAGTTGTCCGTTGCCTGTGATTTTAAGGCCACCAATTTGGGCTCAACACCTCGCATTTCGTCCCAGAATTGTGATTCCCAGTTGGGGGGCCAGAGTTGAAGGAATTTATGAAAGAATGTGCGAATGGATTAATGTCTTTCTTGTGACTTTTTTCATGGCTTTGTGCAAACATCAATGATGCTTTTCTGCCATATAATTACTTCTTGTGATGTAACTAGCTTTCTCCAAAGTCCAGAAAAATAGTGCAAGCGTAGCCAAAGACGAGCTATTCATTTCTTCAATCTCCGTAGAAATCGGTTTGTTTAAACCTCCATCGCTTAATTTGTTCTCCTGTTTTGTAGCCTTTAAGGTTTTTGTTTTGAATCCAAATGGAAATTTTGTCCAAATCCAGTGTTTTTTGTTTCTTATGTTTTACTCTTTTTTGTTTTCTTTTTTGTATTTCTAGCTCGGGACAAGTCACAAGTGGTCTTCTTATTGTCCAGATTTGTTCTCTCTCCTTGTTGGTTTCATTATTCATTCATAGAGGGAACGTGATTTTGTGTATTGGTTTTTGATAACAACAAGAGGTCCTCTAGGAATGGAGATTGTACATTAGAAATGTGTCATATTTCAGATGGCCACTGGCCCGGTCATCGGCCCACAAAGGGCCCAGGTGTGCTAGCTATTGGGTATTTATTTGTCCCAACAGGTATTTTATCTTTTAAAGCCAAAATCTTCACTTGCAATCAGTAAGTATCACAGTACGTGTTGCAGTGGATGAGGCCACCAACGTTGGGCTTTAATTTTGAGCCATTATATGTGGTAGCCCAATTAATGGATTTTACTCCAAAAGACTGTAAAATCCGTAGAATTGGACCGTACCACACATGAGACATGACTAAAGTTTAAAAGTTCCAATCCCTATAAGTGACAAACTGGAGAATGTTTGCTACCAATCTTAATTGTAATTTTTAAACAATTACTACATAGTTTTTATAGCTCAAGTCAGTAGTATTCTAGGTATAGAAAAGGAAATTAATAGTATGACATCATTTAATTCAAATTTTTTGGTGTATGGATGTCATTTTACATAGAAATATGAATTGCCAATCCTCCTAGTGAAGGATAGAATTAGGAATTTAGAGGAGATGGGGCATGTTATGTCTAATTAAGTACTATTTCTGCTAAAAATCTTAATTCAAGCATATAACATACATACAATTTGAATATATTTAAATATATATGAGTTTTTTGGGTACTGATAAAAAAAGAATAAAAAGATACACAAATTAATATTCATTTCTTATTTTAAAAGTTTTATATATCCATGCATAACTAAGAAAATTGAATAATAAAGAATAACTAAGACATATATTATAGAACGTTTAATAAAATTGCAAACGATATATAAAATACTTGGATCATAGTGGAATAATCAAAATTGATTTGTTTAACAACTTTTGTGGAAGAAAATTATAAAATAAAATTTATACGTCAACCTTTGTCCGTTCAAGACTTGAATGGTGATATCAAAGGCAACATATGAGCGATTAAAAGTTGATACTGATTGTTGTTTATTTTTCATTGGGTTCTATTCCTATTTATAGGTATCGTAAAGATATAAATATGTATAGACACATCTCTTTAAAATTCAAATGAGTAAGAATTTTAATCTAATTCAAATTCTAATCACTTATCCCATTATCTTGTTAAAATTCAAATGTGAGTGAATTTGAAACAAATTCAAATTCTAAACATTTATCTTATCATTAGAAAACTTATTCCAATGTAACTGCAATTCTAACAATCTTCTACTCAGGTACATGGGATAATGCTTAACTCATCTCCTCATACAGGACGTTAAGGGTGCGACCTTGATGACAATGATAAGAGTATTATATTAAACAATCACCAATGCCAACATAATACTGCTGCAAAAAGAAATAAATGAGAGCAATGTTATCTATGCCTTAGATAATAAATAACACATTAATCAAATGCTTCCAATCTCTCAAGAGTAACTCTGAACAGAATTTGATCATTAATCGAAGTTCTTGCACTCATGACCATCACACTGATGATTTGTCCGGACTAAGAGTTACAAAACTTACATGATGTGGTATAAATTATCTTTCCTAAAATTCGAATCAATCCATCTCTTGGTTCAATCACTTGCCCAATCATGGCCCATCTAACTACTTTCTTGCTGGCCAATTAGGTGACATGCTAAAGTAGTATAATTGAACCTCAAACTTCATGAAACAATTTTAGGTCAGAAGGCATATGTGAATAGGGTCTCATGCAATGATAGAGTGAGAACAATCTTGTCACTTCCCTATAGCGATCGAACAAGCGCATGCTATATGATGTGTATCCTACAGTGGAGCTCTTACTAACTAGGTATGTCACACTCAAAACATCGTACAGATGTTGACTTAGTCACCACATAGGCACTAGCCTGAGTCACTCAACTCATGAGTGCTCACATCCTATTATTCTCAGACTTAATATGGAATTCAGAATATATTCATATTCGACTTTTTCAAATAAGCCTCATCGTAGTCATACTAAGGCGACAATAACGACCTTGAATACCCATGTATCAAGGCACCTACACTGACCACATAAGTTCAAGAGTAAGTTGTCTCATCTTGCACACCACATAGGTGTCAGGGCGATCGTCCGCGTGAGAGGATCGATCCAAGCCTGGTGACATTTATGAACATGTACAACTATTTCAATGTTTTCCATATCAACAACAAAATGTCATATAATAAAAACAAAAAAAGATAATAAATATCCATCAGCATAAATCAATATAAATGTCATATACAGTGATCAGATATAGAATTCAAATTCTACGTAATCCCATACGCCTCACATGGGATTCAAATATATTCCTGCTAAATGGCTTTGTCAATGGGTCAACCAACATTTCAATGCTAGGAATATAACTCAAGATCACTTCCTTGTCCCTAATTAATCATCTAATGTAGTGGTATCTTCTTCTTATGTGCTTTCTTCTATCATGGAATTCGGGGTCGTGTGTGAACTACATCGCAGCTATGTTGTCGATACGAATCTCGACATGCTCATATGTTTGAGCTGTTACCTCGAGCTCTCAAAGGAAATCACTAAGTCAGGATGCACGTCTTCCAGCTTCTGAGCTAGCCACATACTCTGCTTCCATGGTCAATTGAGCAACACAATCTTGCTTCTTGCTTCGCCAAGAAATAGAGCCTCCACTAAGAGTGAAAACATATGTTGATATGGAGACACTATTATCTATATCTCCGCCAAAATCAACATCAATGTAACCATGTATTTTCATATCTCCACTTTGGAAAGCCAAGACATAATCATAAGTACCAGGTAGATACCTCATGATTCTCTTGACAACTTTCTAGTGTTTCTCACTTGGATTACTTTGGTATCTACTTACTAGCCCAACAACAAATTAGATATCAGGACGAGTATACTTTATTAGGTATATGAGACTTCCAATAGCATTGGTGCATGGTTTCTTTTCCATTAGTTTCTTGTTTTCCTTTGTTTTAGGGCACTGACTAGTACTCAAAGTGTAACCCTTACCAACCGAAGTATCAACAGGCTTTGAGTTATCCATATTAAATCATTCAAGGATCTTACGAATGTAAGTCTCTCGAGACAAACTCAAAATTCTCTTTGAGCGATCCCTCAATATCTTAACTCTGAGGATATATCTCGTTTCCCCTAAATCCTTCATCTCAAAGACAGAGAATAACCATTTCTTAATAGTGCTGATTATCTCCAAGTTGTTTTCAGGCAATAAGATGTCATTTACATATAAAGATAAAATTAAGAACCCATTTCTTATCCATTGGACATACACACAATGGTTTTCCTCCATCATGGTCAAACCAATAGAGGTGACGGCTTCATGAAACCATAGATACCATTGTTTAGACAACTTCTTGAGACCATATATGGATCGTTTTATACGACACACTTTGTCCTCCTCCCATTCAGTAACAAAATCGATAGGTTGATCCATGTATATCTCCTTATTTAGTTTTCCGTTGAGAAATGCTATCTTGATATCTATTTGGTGTAACTCAAGATATAAATAAGCGACGATGGCTAGAATCACACGAATAGAGTCAAATCTCACCACATGAGAAAATGTCTCCAAGAAATTAACACCCTCTATTCAGGTGTAGCCTTTTGCGACTAACCAGGCCTTATACTTGTTGATCGATCCATCAGCTCGGCGTTTGACTTCCAAGACCCATTTGTTGCCAATCGCCTTTCTATAATTGCTAGAAGATTGACAAGTTCCCACACCTTGTTCTTATCCATCGAGTCCATTTCCTCTTTCATAACGATCAACCATTGATCTCGGTTTGGGAATGTTAAGACTTCTTCATAAGAAGTCAGCTCAGTGTCATTCGACATGGCACACATAAGTACCCTTCCCTCAATATCATTGAAATGACGACAATGGATAAGCTCACGTTGGCTACGCCAAATTACTTAAGTCTTCAAAGTACTATCTATGGGTTCACTCCCACTAACTGCAGGAATCCTTCCACTGACTAAAGGCATTTTCTTTTGTAACTCATACAATTGGCAGTTCTTATCAACCTCATCAATTCTTGGGAACTCATCCTTAAGAAACTCTACATCCCGAGATTTTATCTCAGTTAAACCCATACTGGGATGTTCACCATACATGACGTATCCTTTTTGTTAGGTTTGAAATGCTATGACACACACCAAGAGGGTGAATTGGGTAATTTAAAAACTTAATTGAACTTGAAAAACTTTTTGATACAAATTGAGGTTTTAGTGATTTAAAAACGTAAAGCATATAAAATGACAAATATAAGTTTGCAAAGATAAATATGTGAACTATGTGAGGAATAATGAAATGTTTGGAAAGATAAATAGATCAATGAATACTAGCACAAGAAAACACACGGATTTATAGTGGTTCGGCTTAATCCAAGCCTAATCCACTATCTTAGCTCCTTACTAAGGATTTTGCAAACAATCCACTAAAATCTCCTATCACTTCGGATAGGCCCTCTAGCACCAAGTTAGGAAATACAACTTATTGCTTTCAAGCAAGCTCTCTAGTAATATAAGTTAGGAAAAATAAGAAAGATACAAAAGAGAGTTTCTAAGAGTATACACTCTTAGTTACAATGACTCTCAATAAAGATACAAGACTTGAATCAAATGAAACAAATTTAATACAAAGCCTTTTAAGAGAAAAATTGAAGCACAAATGCAAATCGAGAAGTATGAAATAATCCTTAAGCTCACTTCACTTCATTTCCATCCATTAGCCTCTTCTTGGTCATCAATGATTTGTATATATAGGTAGCCAAAAAGATTGAAAAGGAAACTAGCCGTTTGTGACTGTTGAGATTTGAAAAACTAGCCGTTGGAAACTTTCTGGGAAAAGAGTTAGTCGACAGATAAAAATGGTTAGTCGACAGAACCAGGCAAAATAACAAGTTTGATCAACAGATAAAATAGGTTGGTCGACCAAGTCATAAAAACAACATGACACTTAGTCGACCAAGACAAAAACATGCATGACACTTGGTCGACCAGGGCTGACTTTCTGTCAATCAACTTAAAGAGTTAATCAACCAAGTCATAACATATACACTGTTAGTTGACCAAGGCTTAAGATTAGTCGACCAAGACTAAAACAA
Organism: Diospyros lotus; assembly: GCF_014633365.1. Lineage (NCBI taxonomy): Eukaryota > Viridiplantae > Streptophyta > Magnoliopsida > Ericales > Ebenaceae > Diospyros > Diospyros lotus. Next base: position 18,983,968 of record NC_068343.1, read on the forward strand.
GCACACTGTTAGTCGACCAATGCTTATAGTTAGTCGATCAAGACTAAAAGAAGCACACTGTTAGTCGACCAAGTGAAAGCATGAAGTTGACAAATGAAGCTTGATGATACAAAAACATTACAACATATTTACATAAATGTCCTCATTTTCTTTAATTTATATTTTACCTTCCATTTACTTTAATACATAAATGTAAATAAAAAAGTACCCCCATTTGGATTCAATAAAAATATCCAAAAAATCAAAATCCATAACCATAAAAAAATAGAATTTTGGTTTTAGTACAAACTCGGAATTTAACAAGTTTACCACTCTCAAAATACATACATTCTATTTATTGAAAAACTCATTAAAAATTATTTTAACAACAATGAATACTATATATCAAAATACCGGGAGATAGTTTTTCAAAATAAAAACATTTTCTTGTATCTCTCCTTATAAAGCTCTAATATTTCAGACTTAGAAAAATTATATTAGAGGTAAAAACATCCACTATCCAATTGTTTAAACCAATTTGGTGAAATCATTTTGGAGATTCTTTTAGATCTTAAAGCTTGTTTGTGCAAATCTCCATCTATAGAAAATTATAAATCATTTGGTTTTTCATATTCTTGACAAATCATAATGTCCAACAAATCATATTCTTGACAAATGACTTCGGGAATAGATTGATTTTATTTTTCATCATCAAAATCAAACACAAGAGTAAAATATCACTTTTGAACCCGTAGGATACCGAATAAATACCTTCTTGCTGGCTCTTGGTCCAAGTTTTCCATACTTGTGGGATGTGCTATGAACATATCCAACGATCTCCAAGGCCACAAGTGATCCAAGTTTGGGCTTCTACCAATCCATAACTCATAAGGGGTAGAGGGCATGGACTTACTTGGAACACGGTTAAGAATGTAGACTGCAGTGAACAATGCATTTCCCCATAAACTAATCGGGAGATTTGTCTGCGCCAATATCGATCTAACCATTTCTAACAAAGTCCTATTCTGGCATTCTACAACACCATTTTGTTGTGGAGTGCCAGGAATTGTTAGGTGTCGAACTATACCATTTTCCTCATATAGATTTCTAAACTGATTAGAAAGATATTTACGGCCTCTATAGGTTTGAAGAGTTTTTAAACTCTTCTCCATTTGATTTTCAACATCACACTACAAGAAATTGGACTTTTAGTGGCCACATTTAGTGATGGCTAGTCAAAAGTCGTCACTAATTCCAATCTTTAGTGACGGACAGATAGAATCCATCACAGATGGGGGCAACAGTGACGACCATATGTGGTCATCACTGAATACGCAACCTTTAGTAAGGGTCGAGCAACATCACTCATAGATGGAGGCACAATAGTGACGGCTAAAAGCAGTTGTCTCTGAATGTGCAACCTTTAGTGAGGGCCAAGAAATGTCCATCATAGATGGGAGAGAAATAGTGACAACAAAGAACGGTCGTCATTGAATATAAAACCTTTAGTGAGGGCTAGGCAACATCAGTCAAACATGGGGGTGAAATAGTGATGACCAATAATATTGGTCTCTGAATGTGTAACCTTTAGTAAGGGTCAGGCAAGGTCGGTCACTGATGCGAGAGCAATAGTGACAACCAGGGGTAGTCGTCTTTGAATGTGAAACCTTTAGTGAGGGTCACGTAGTGTTGGTCACAAATGAGGGAGCAATAGTGACAGCCATATGTGGTTATCATTGAATATGCAACCTAAAGTGAGGGCCAAGCAACGTCAGTCAAAGATGGGTAGAAATAGTGACGGCCAAAGCTAGCCATCTTTGAATGTGAAACCTTTAGTGAGGGTTGAGCAAAGTCAGTCATAGATGGCAGATTAATAGTGACGGCCACACATGACCGTCAGTGGATATAAAACCTTTAGTGTAGGACATGAAAGATCGGTCATAGATATAAAGAAATAGTGATGGCTAATGGCGGTCGCCTTTAAATGCACAACCTTTAGTGAATGCCAAGAATGTCGGTCACAGATGGGTTGTAATAGTGACGACCACCTTTGATCGTCACTAAATGTTCAAGCTTTAGTGAAGGTCAGTAGGTCACAAATGAGGTATCAATAGTGACGGCCTCACGTGGTAGTCACTAAATGCATAATCGTTAGTGAGGGTTGGGCAAGGTCAGTCACAAATGGGGTAGCAATAGTCGTGGTCAAAATTAGTCATCACTAAATGTACGGCTTTAGTGATAACCAGGCAATGTCGGTCACAAATGAAGGTTAATGGTGACGGCTACCCTTGGCAATCACGGAATGTGATGGCCAAATAATCACAGTCCATGGTGTATAATTTTAGAATTAAAAAAGAATCATCAAAAAGAGTTGCGCATTAAAGAGAAAGAAAATATATAAATTTAACATGATTTAGTTTTAATACACTTAATTATGCAATTTTAAACTAATAAAATGAATCCACTTAGATAGTGATGGTGTAATTTTTATATAGTGTGTTGTATGTGGGCCTTAATTGTTAGATGCCAAAAGTAAGTAATGGGTGAATAAGAGATTAAATGGCGCAAAATATTTCTATGTGGTCCAAGAGGCAAATTAATTAAAAATAACATTTTTTGAAAAAATGCATGTAAGTAAATTTCTCAATGTGTGTAATATGTAAGACATGAATTATGTTATAAAGAGGGCTTGGGTTAAGAGTTTAAAGCCCAATGAAAGTGGCAGACGGCCGATATCGAAGGTTTTTTCCTTTTTGTATTTTATTGGCACCGTTGTTTTTTTTTTAAAAGTGCATAAGAGCAAGAGAAATATGGATAAAAAGAAAATAATGAAACATCTTAAATTGATGTAGCTGAAGATAAGGAAAGCATCAGAAGCATATGATAGGCCATAATGTCTTCTAAATACTCATAATATATATGGCAACATTGATAGAACTTTTTAATAATAGTAAGATCACTAAAAAAGAAAAATTTAATCTGGAATAAAGGTTGACTAATACTCCTTTAAACATACAAAACATATTTGAGATCATAATCACACTAATTTCATTAATTCATAAGCATGACCTCATTATCTTTTTTGGAAAACAATGCCATGAAAATAACATGATAGTGCAATTTTCATTTGTGTTGATGCATTTTGTAGCTAATGGCGAGTAGTACACACATTTTTCTAAGTGTTAATCAAAGTCCGCTTATGTCACCGAGTTCAATTCCTTCATTATTGCCTCTTTTAAACTATCTTGCTGGAAGTGTAGGTCAAAATTAAGTTTAATCTATAATGTATTTACCTAATTTATATTGGGTTAATATTTTCCTAATTATGTTAATTACATTGTATTTATTCTAACATGAATAAGGTATATCTCAAGAAAAAGAACTCAAGGGAATACCAAAAATAGGAAACTCACAGGTTTAACTATTGGTCAAAAATTGCCATTAGAGTTTAACAATTATAGCAAAGTAATAGGTCTAAATGCGAACGTGTTTGCAAACTACTTAGGAAAGGTTGTTGTAGTGTGTGAGGATGCTCCAATAACTTGCAAACGGTGGGAAGATATTCCTCAAGCTAACAAAGCTAAAATGTATTCATATGTACTGGTAAGGTCAATAGGCAAAATTTATAATAGATATAGTTATTTTTTAATTCTTTTTTAGATATATTCCTTTTTTTGTCTCATTTGTGATGGTTAATTGACAATCCTATCTCATAATTCTAACAATTATGTTTCTTAAATTTGATAGGACAAATTTGAATTTAAGGAAGATGAAATTAAATAGGAAAAATTGGATTATAAGAAAAATGGGAAACAAGTTTGCAAACTATAAGCACTATAACAAAAAACACTTATTGAGACATTTTTTTTAGGACATTTTTTTTAAAAATGCCCTATAAAATACTATTTTGAGGCACAATTTAAAAAAATACCCTAATAAAATAATTCTAATGAGGCACAGCAATAAAGTGCCCTAATAGAAAATTCTATTAGGGCATTATTTTTGAAGTGCCCCAATAAAATAACTTTAATGAGACACTTTTAATGAAATGCCCTAATAAAAAAATCTAATAGGGTAAAATTTTTAAAGTGCCTCTATAAAAAATTTTAATGAGACACTTTAATGAAGTGTCATAATAGAAAAATTTAATAAGGCAAAATTTTTAAACTGTCTCTATAAAATAATTCTAATGAGACACTTTAATAAAGTGTTCTAATAGAAAAATTTAATAGGGCAGAATTTTTAAAGTGCCCCTATAAAATAATTGTAATGAGACACTTTGATGAAGTGCCCTAATAGAAAATATAATAGGGCAGAATATTTGTAGTGTCTCAATAAAATAACTCTAATGAGACACTTTGATGAAATGCCCTAATAAAAAAATCTAATAAGACAAAATTTTTAAAGTGCCCCAATAAAATAATTCTAATGGGACACTTTTATGAAGTGCCTTAGTAAAGAAATCTAATAAAATAATTCTAATAAGATAAATTTTGAAGTGTTTTACTAGTAGTGTAGAGATTCAGTTAGACTGAACTAACTGAACCGACCGACCAGCCGATTTGGTTTAATTATTTAGGTGTCGATTAGTGGTTCAATTATTTTTGGCAAAAATTTTGGGTTAATTTTTATTGATTCGGTCTTCGTTGGTTGGTTAATAGAACAAACCGAACCGCTAACCATTAGAATATGAACCACACTGTGGTTTGGGGCACTTCGTTCGTCTTCGATTCGCTCGTCCCTTCATCTTCGTCTTCATTTAACCATTAGATCATTTTTGATTTTTGGGTATATGAACCACTGTGGTTAGGGGAATCCAATGATCAATTTTGATCATTAGAATCGCCACCCCGTTAGGTGGCCGACAACAACAATAAGGCCGAACTTTAGTTTAGTTTGTTTAGTTATTATGTGGGAAAGTTCAATTCCTGGTTCGGTTCAGTTTTTACAAATTTTGTTTGGTTAATTATTCGATTTTGGTTAGTTTGATTATTTGGGGTTTGTCGGTCGATTCGATTTGATTATTACATACAGTTCAATTATTTTCATTATTACTTTTCAATCGATTCGATAACCAATTGATCGTTTGTGCACCCTTATGTGAAACAAAGCTATATATATGATTCAAAATTTTTAAATAAATATTAATTTAATATAATAATTTAAATTATTTTATTATCATATTTTAAATTATTATCATGAATTATTATTTAAATTATTTAATAATTGTGATAGTTTAAACTATTTTAACAGTTATCATAATTTGAAATTGTTTTATTTTTATCAAACAAATAATTATTAATATTATTTTCATAATTTATTTTATTTTATTTAACAACTAAATAAAAAAAGAAAAAATATATATCAACTAAATAAAAAAACAAAAAATATATATATCAACTAAATAAAAAAACAAAAAATATATATAAAACATAAAAAACTAGTGGCGGGAGATTCCCTCGCCTCTTCTCTTTCCCTTTGCCAAATCCCTAAATCCCTATTGTCCATCTTCGTCAAGCATACTGTAGCTTTCACCGACTCCCTCAACATTGCCACCGTCGCATGCTTGCTCCCTCAAAGTCATCGTCGTCACATCCTTACTGCCTCAACGTCCACCGTTGCCGCGTCCTTACTGTCTCAACACCGACGTCGCCTTGTCCTTGCTGCCTGAACCCCGTCTCTGCCACGTCCTTGCTACCTCAACGCGGCCGCTGCCTCTTCCAGGTAATTCGCAACCTCTCTGCCACCTCACAGTGAGTTTTTGTTTTGAAGTTATATATGTTTATATATGTATTTTGTGTGTGTGTGTGGCCAGGCCTTTAATTTATGATCTAAATGTTTTTTTAGCCTTCATTTATGTGTCTTTTTTAACGTTTCCTGAAGCATTGGTAGTTGGGTATTGTGGCTCCCACTTTCAATTACTTTAGAAACCCATTCGTTGTCGTGGGGCGGTGGGAGGGGGATATCAAAGCAATATATACCTAATAATCAAGTGTTTTTTTATAAAATAATAAAAAATTCAGTCAATTCATGCCAGACCCAAAAACAATTCTAAGAGAGAAAAAGACAACTGGAAGTAAAGCAACAAACTGAAAATATATATTAGATATATATAACTTGGAGATAGAAAGAGTGTGTGAAAATATCATGTATTGGTTGATGTAATTTGGATGAAAAATAGTTTGATAGAAAAATGGTAAAGAAAAAGCTATATTTAAAAGAGAAAGACACACTGCCACGCTCTGCCAATCCTGTCTCTAGCTAATATATATACATATACATATACATATATATATCTATATAATAAAATAGGATGATTTTTAAAAATGTCTCACTTTTGAGACATTTGATCAATGGCTGGGATCGTTTTTTATGTATTTGATGGTTGAGATTAAAAATCTTCCTGCCCAACAATCCTTCTCCAATCTGTGGTGGCTCAATGACTGGTTGATTGATGGACATGTGGGCGGCTCAATGCGTAAGTGCCTCTCTCTTTCTCCCACTCCTTCAGTCACTGCCACCCACCCACCCACCCGCCGTCTCACTCCTTTTTTCTTTCTCTCACTCACTACCTCCCTCTCCCTTTTTCTCTCTGTCCACCGCCTCCTGGCCGCCGTGCATGAAGCTCCATTCACTGTGTATCTCTTATTCACAGTGTATCTCTCTCATCCCTTTCTGTCTGCCGTCGCGCATGAAGCTCTAAGTCACTGCTCAAAGGCATGGTATGTATATAGTCACTGTGTGTATTAAACATAGCTTTTTGCTAGGAATATGAATGGTCAAAGAAAAGCAAAACACACACACCCACACCCAAACAAACACACCCGTATGTATACAGTTGCCCATTCATAGGCACGGTAGATATCTGTGTGTATGTATCTCTCGTGACTGTATGTATATAGTCACTGTGTGTATATAGTTCCTTTAGTTTTAGTTTCGTTTTCCGCATCATATCACGGCTTTAGATTTTGTGTTTGTATGTGCATTCCGTTATGCTATGTTCTTTGCTTTTTTGTTATTCTGTTCGTTTTGCTCTAAGGTTGCTGATCTTCATTCTCTCTATGTGTATGAAGCTCTAAGTCGCAACTGTGTGTATGTATATATATTCTTGTAGTTTTAAAAGTATTTGTTGTATTCATAAATATTTATATAAATAAATTGCCATTTGGTCTTAGGTAGATGGAGAGCGTAGTGGTTTCTGGGTCTCTCTCTCTCTCCTTCATATTTTCTCCGTGTGTCCAAGACTGCATCTGATTGTGGTGAGTCTGCTGCAAATTTTGTGCCTTTATGCATTTTCCTTCGATGCAGTTGGATTTGAGAGTGTCAATTCATTCTGGGTTTTGTTTTGATTTCTCAATTGGATTTGTATGTATGTATATATTAAAGAAGCAAGGCAACACTCTGTCGTGAATGCATTATATATGTATGTATGTATATAATAATCTATATTATATATTATAAAGATTAAAGAAGCACTCTGCCGTGAATGCCCAAAAAGTACACAGTGTGTGTCTTCTTCCTTGAGGCAGTGAGCCAAGACAAAACATTATGTGTGTGTGTATTTACATCCTGTGTGCACTATAGTAAATTTGTGTGCGTTGTAGTCAATTTGTGTACATTCTGCTGTGTGTGTGTATTTTGTGTGTATGTATTTAGTGCGCGCGCGTGTAACTGCTGTATATTATAAAATGTGTATACTGTTGTGTGTGTATACGCGTTGTAGCAACATTACTTGCATTAGATATTTATTTCTCTGTGTGTGTATACGTGCTATATATTTTTAGTCATTCAATCGCAGCCATTATCAAAGCATGATGAAAGAGGCCTTCATTGAGGGCAATTAAATCTCACTGGAAACAAAGATTGGGACCAAAAACATAACAATCCATTATTAAGCATAGGGAATTAAATCTCATGTATATGTCTGTAATATCTATCATCATCATGGAGATGGTGTTACAAGTCCTATGTATATCTGTGATGTAGTCATTTTATATGAATTTTGTACATTTCGTATGTATTTTGTGCATTTTTTAGAATGCGTGTATAATTTATATGAATGGGTGTGCTCTACTCTAAAGGCATTTTGTATGTATTTTTACATAGGCCCAACATAGAGCCTGTCACTACTTGGGCGACCCAACCCGCTTGGGCTTGGCGAGGCCCAACACAATCATGTAAAATAAATTTATAATTATTTAAAATTAATAATATAATTATTTTACTTTATATTATTAATTTTACATTAAATACGAATTCATAATAATTATATTTAAAATTATTAATAATTTATAATAATTTGTAAAATGAAATTAAAAATTAAGAATTTAGGTAGTCGGCCATTTGATCTAATTCAATTAAAATGAATGGAAGTTGTTTAATTAAGTGCTTTGGTCAGAGGTATTAAATTTCATCTCATCCATTCATATACATTTTCATGTAATATAGCTTTAGTTTTAATTGAGATTTTTTTATATTAATTTTAATAACAAATTAAATTTAAATTATAAATCAGTGTCATGTGTATGTGTATATCTATGTAAAAATTGTATATTGTAATTTTTGTCATCTTTCTAGAGAAAGGAAATTTCGTATTGGAAGCACAAAAAAATATAACAAAAGAAAAAAAAAATTAGGACATTGGGTACACTTTTATTCAAAAATTTTATTCAAATATTTTAATTTTAACAATTTCTATCATTGGGTACAATTGAGTTGGACCCAAATATATAATTTTATCTTTTAAAAATTTTATAGGGCGAAAATGAATTAGATCCAATTATACAATTTTATTTTTTATTTTTTTCATATGTGTTTATGGAGGTCCCACTCTTATAAAATTATGTGTTTATACAATTTTATTTTTTTCATGAGTTGGACCCAAATATATGTATTTATTTTTTTTATAGCACATTTGAGTTTCTCCGAAAAAAATTATAACTCATTTTTTTATATCTTATTTAAGTTTCTTTGAAAAAATTATAAGTCATTTGAGATAACCCGTACTTAAAGTCAAAAATTATAACTCATAGGAGTAATGTACGTAAATTATAACTCATTGAGAATTGTAAATTTAAATTAAACAACTAAAAACAGTCTCTTCATGGAATAAATGTGAAAATTTCAAGCCAAAAACCAAGCAAATCCTTTATCAAGATCCAATTTTCCCAAAAGCCCATTTAACCCAACATCAATGGTAATTTCATGTAACAGAACATAATAAATGCTATTTTATTTTTATTTTTATAAAAAATTATTGGGTGTAAAAAATCAGGGTCGTCATTTTCCTTAATTTTACCTTCCAATTATTCCTCTTAGACTTTCCAAGTGATAATTATTCATACCAGATTTTGATTTTGGTTTTAATTTTATCATTTAAATGTGATTGTTAAAATATATCTGTTCTAAACATTGGGTTGGTCTTTTATCATTTTGGTTTATATATATTTTTTCTCCTCATCATTTATTCTATCCATGGTAGTTATTTATTTAAATAAAATATTTAATTTTATTATCTAATTTGGTAGCAATTGATTTGTTTTTTAGGTTGAAGTGCAACAGTTATAGACAATATTACTATTTTTAGACAATACTTATTATATCTAATTTTTTTCCTCATATTTTACAAGTGGATGGAGACTTACACCGAATTGTAATATCGACTTCGTTTATTAATTTTTTTATTTATGTGTATAAAGTTTTATTTATCACTCTAAAGTTTTTACATGTATATGTTCGATTTCTTTAAAAAAGAAATGTTAATATTTTTATTCGCAATGAGCGTGACCTTAATACTATTCGCATTCGTGAGGTAAGTGGCTGCACTCTCACCCTGCAATTAAAACACAAAATAAAATACAATAAAAATTTTATATTTTTTTGTTTATTTAAGTGAGAGGTTTATACTCGTCAGTGTACGAGTGCAGTTGTAGTCCAAATTTAAATTTATACTTTCTGGATGAGTCCAGGTTGTCCACGGAGAAATTTATTTATGGCAAAAGAAAAAAAATGTCACACACGCACACGCATTTAGATGGATTGGTAACAAGATTTTTTTTATGATTTTTAGATAACAGATACTAGAAAATAAAGTAAGGTAGAAGTTGAAATAAATGCTTAATGTGAGGATATAAAATTGGATAGCACTTGAGTTAAAGCAATTTTAGCACCAACCCGTTAATTCCCAAATTTTAGCAGATAAGGTTAGTAACATTAATTTAATTTCAGATATGAGAGTTTGTTACTAAATGTAATTAGAGATGATGATAGTTCTAGTTTAAGCAATCCCCATACATGATATGCGGGAGATTCTATTACAAATATTGTTTATCTTGAAGTGTTGTTGTAGTGTTCAGAAGGTAACCATGTAAATTTATTTCTATTGATTATATAATTTTTTTAAAAATTTTAATTTAATAATAATTTGAAATATGGGCTTCTATATGATTTGATCGAAAAATATATAGAGCTTAAAAGGAGAAATACAACTAGCTTGCTTCGATGGGGATGTAATAAGGTAATTTCAATCTCAAAGTATATTTTGATATGTATATTTCCAAACAATGTACTAATTTATATTTTTTTTGTTTCTCAAATTACCAGATTATTGTGCATGTTCCTCATTGGGGATACATACAAGTTGATACGAAGACTTTTTGGAAAGTAATGAGGAGGAAGTTCGAGCAAACACATGTTTGAAGACATGTTATTGACACATTTTTTGTAACGCATACATTTTTTGTAAAGTTTTAACCCACTTTTTGTAAAATTTTAACCTACTCTTTTGGTGAATGACAATATAATGTTTATTTTTCTTATGTAATTATAATTGATTCGCAACAGTAGCACTAATTGGTGTGCATTTTAATTTTAATTTCTATTTGCAGCAATAGTAGTATTTGATATTTATTTTTTTTTATATTTGATTGGCAACAATAACACTAACTGGTATGTATTGTTTGATATTTAAATTTTAATTTAATTTGTTTAGATTGTAGAACATTTTTTTTAATTTATTTTTTTTATTTTTTATTATAAAACGTTAAGAGAAAGGAATGAAATATACAATAACTTTATTTTTTATTATTTATTCAGTATTTAATCTTAATATTATTTAATCTTATATTATTTACAGCGTGCCTTTAGGCACGGGCATTCCCTAGTTTATATATAGAGAGAGAAGGCTGCTAGCTGAAAGCAGTTTTTTTTTTTTATTTACAAAATTGTTGCTGATATATATACATATCTCTCTATATATATGTATTTTGTGTGTGTGTGGGGGGGGGGGGGAATTCAATTTATGATCTAAATGTTTTTCTAGCCTTCATTTTTGGTATTTTTTTTATGTTTCCTGAAGCATTAGTATTGAACCTATTTAATTTCGTGGTCTTTTTTGTAAATATCTTTTTTTGGAAAGCCTTTTATTTGAAAAGGAAAATGACGGATATAAATTGGATGAATGAACATAGAGTTAGTAGAAGCTACATTGATGGAGTGGAAGAATTCTTAAGTTTGGCATTTGCTAAAGCAAGTATCAATGGAAAAATAACATGCCCATGTAAGAAGTGTGGGAATGGATTGTGGGCAACTAGGGAAGAGGCAAAAGATCATTTAATATGCTTTGGGTGTAACGATCAGTTAGGGGGTCTAGATGTTTTTGGGTATTTTATTTTGGGTTCAAAAAAATTTTGCTTTAATTGACTGAGGATTAAAAATATTTTTTTTATGGAATGAAGTGTAGTGAAAATGAGAATTCGGTAGCCCATCTAAATGGAATCCAAAAATGTGGGGAAGTCCAAGTAGGTTGGGCCATTGAGATGTGTTTTGAATTTTAATTATATTATGAATGGATTTGGATTATGATAATTTATTTGGGTTAGTGAGTTGGGCTATGGAATGAACCATGGCATGGGCTGAGCCCAATTAAGAAATGGGATTTGAAATTCTTAAAAGAAAATCATAATAAAATAAATTGGCCATCAAATGTCAATAGTGCCCTTGGTCTTCCATTTGACCATTGTAAAGGTGAAGGGCAATCAGGTCATTTCGACCAAGTGGCAGGTGCAGACTGTGCATTTTCCTTCTTCGTGCTGCCCCTGTTCTGGCGACCTTCCTCCTGAGTGTACCCATATTTCCTATCTATAGCTTCTTCTTCTTATCTCTCATTTCCCTCCTGGCTGCTGGTATTTTCGTCTGGGTTGATAGCAACTTTAGGAAGGAAGGATTTTTCCTGCATAACAAAGTTATCAGGCAAGTTCTTCTTGCACTCCCCTTTGTGTTCATTTCAGCTCATTGTAGCTCACTGTGTTCATTTTATCTCATTGTGTTCAACCTTTTGTTTTTGTATCTCTTTGTGGGTCTTTTTGCGGTCTCGAAATGGGGTTTGTTTTCATCCCAAGCTTTCTTCGTGAATGGCATTTTATATAGCTAGGTAAGGATGAGAACCTCTGCACATTCTCCATCCGAAGAAATAGTGTTAACTATATATATATATATATTTGCAAGTATATCACATTTGAATAAGCTCGCTGTTCCAAATGCCTCTTATAGTTGTGCGTGCTATGTCACAATGTAAAATGCTAAGTCATCTTCCACTCATTCGAATGATTTCATTGAGGTATTCGGAGGTCTTACATCAAACAGCAAAAGCTGAACTGGAAAAATATATATACTATTCACCCATATATGAGACCCACTTGTAAATACATATATACAACATGCGTAACGAGCTGATAACCCCTCAGAGATTTGTAAAGCTTATTAGAGCATGCCCTGCCTAGCTAATCTACCATATACCCATGCTTAAACAGTCGTTCGAATGCCCATGTTCTGTTCTGTTTGGCAAACCCAGTTATATATATATATATATATACTCGTTCAGCTTCATTGATGTTCTAGCGAGTTCGTTCCAGTTCTTTCAGTGAGCTCGTTCCAACTCTTTTCTACGAGCTTATACCTATATGCTTCTGACCATAAGCTCAATCGCTAGCTCTTTCCCGTTAGTTCGTTTCTCAAGCTCTTGACCTCGAGCTCGTCCAGCGAGCTCTTGCCCAACCCCTTGACTGCGAGCTCGTTCAGCGAACTCTTGCTCACCACATGACCTCGAGCTCGTCCGTTTGTCCTTTTCGCGAGCTCTCTCGAGCTCTTTCCGTAAGCTGCAAGCTCATGACCTCGAGCTCGTCCTATAAACCTTTGAATGGGAGCTATTTGCTCACACCCTAAATGTAAATAAGAAAGTACCCCCCATTTGGATTCAATAACAATATCAACAAAATCAAAATCCATAACAATAAAAAGATAAAATTTTGGTTTTAGTACAAATTCACGAATTTACAATTTTACCACCATCGAAATACATAGTTTCCGTTTCTTGAAAAATTTATTAAAAATTATTTTTACAACAATGTATTCTAGTTATCAAATTACCAGGAGTTAGTTTTTCAAAATGAAGACATTTTCAAAATATGTTCTAATTGGTCCTTCGCCTTAGAAAAGTTTCAAGTTTATGTTTGGCCAGCAATTTCGTGTGGTGTGGTCATTTGATTGCATGGGGACTAATCATGAATTTGAGCTATGAGCACAAATGTAAGTAAATGCACACTATCACTAGTTAAATGAAATCACAACAATCATATGATAGGAAAAATAGTTATTAAATTTATAATACTCCTCAGCTGGTGAATCGAGATTTGATATTAAATATCATCTCTCAAAAACTATTCCTGTGTTATAAATTACATCAAGCATTTCTGTGTCATAAATTCCATCTTGAATGTGGTAAATGTTATGAAGTAGGATATGTTGAATTTATCTGATGATGGAAAAATACTCGGTATGGGTAAGTGATGATGAAAGTATGAATATCGCGGAAATAAGAATTTAAATACATGTGGTTAGCCAATGCATACATGATACATACATGTACATGTTACATATATATATATATGTATGTTTTGTGCACCTATTATTTTGCGTGGAGAGAGAAAGGGTACCCTAGAGCACCTGGCACGGGACGAGGTGGCCATAGCTTGGCAGGTTGGCTTCATATTTATTTGTGAGGTTTTATGAAACTTATGCATGCATTGATTTATGGCTTGAGAGCCGGGGAAATTAATATTGATAATGAAATGATGCACTCTTGTATGTATTGATTGATGGCTTGTGAGCCTGTGAGAATTAATAATGACATTGAAATTTTATGCACATTTGCATAGTGATACATGGTGACATGATATATTGAGTTGAATTAATAAATTCATGAATTATGAATCTTGTATATAATTGTGGAGTCATTGATTACTCTTCTTAGTGTCATCATGTTCTTGGATCCTATTTATTGTTCATTGTTTCTCGAACTTGTTGAGCCTTGTGGCTCACTTGATCTTCTTTGCCATTCCAGGTAAAGGAAAAACGGTTATTGGGGGCGAGTCTAGTAGGACTGCAGCCTAGGGATAGTGGTGTACGAAGACACATCCTAGCTTTAAAGATCCTAGTTAGTGATTTGGTGAGGTCTGTAACAATGAGAATTTGTTATGTTATGGGCATTTGAGCTTCTTATTATTTTGTATGGCCTTTGAGCCTAGAGTTATGAGATGTTGGGAATGTAATTAAATCTTATTTAAATTTTCGCTGTTAGAAATGAAATGAGTTGAGTTCAATTTTGTTCTATGTCATCTCTGTAATGATCTTCTTTCGAGTATTCGGAAGCGGGCCTTACATTGGGTTTATTAAAGGATATACAAATAGACAGCCCATGGAGAAGGTTCATCATTTGTGGGATTTGAAACACATGCTCCTAATGACCTATTTATGAATGATGAGATGCATGAGTTATTATATGATGCATTTGGCATCCCAAATGAACATGTAAATGAAGATAACCCAATGAATATTGTAGAAGAACCTAATGAAACAGCTGAGACATTTTATAAGTTGCTTTATGAAGCTAAACAAGAACTCTTCCCTGGGAATAAGTTTTCATTGTTATCATTCCTTGTTCGCCTATTTCACATTAAATGTCTTGGAAATTGGTCGAACAAGTTGTTTTCAATGTTATTAGAGTTGTTAAAGGATGCATTTCTTGAGGGGGGCAAATTACCAAAATCTTACTACGAGACAAAGAAAGTGTTTAAGGGACTTGGCCTTGAGTGTAGAAAAATCCACGCATGTCCAAATGATTGCATACTTTATCATAAGGAATATGAGACAGCCACAAAATGTTATCAATGTCACACTCCTAGATACAAAATACCTACAAATAGGTTGCAAAATGATGGAGAAACGAGCATAGATACAAGTGAGACAAAAATCCCTACTAAGGTATTATTCTATTTCCCATTGAAACCAAGATGGCAAGGGCTATTCATGTCTTCAAAAATTACCTCCTTTATGAAATGGCATAAGGAGGACCGAATTAAAGATGGATACATGCGGCACTCGATAGATTCTCCAGCTTGGCAGACTTTTGACTTCAAGCATCCTGAGTTTGCTAAAGATCCACGTAATGTTAGACTTGGATTAGCATGTGATGGATTTAACCCATTTAGGACAATGAGTAGTACTCATAGTACTTGGCCAATTATCCTAATGCCATACAACCTCCCTCATTGGATGTGTATGAAACAACCTTTTTTCATGTTATCGTTGCTCATCCTTGGCCCTTCACCACCTGGAAATAACCTTGATGTATACTTACAACCTTTGATAGAGGAGTTAAAGGAATTATGGGATGGGGTACACACATATGATGTATCTACTAAGGAAAATTTTAAAATGCGTGCAGCTATTATGTGGACTATTAGTGACTTGCTTGCCTATGCTAACTTATCTGGATGGAGCACAAAAGGAAAGCTTGTTTGTCCCTCATGTCATAAGTATACATGTTCTGAACGATTGCAAAAAAGTGGGAAATCATGTTACATGGGTCATTGAAGATTCTTGGATGTTGATCATGCCTTTCGTAAAGATAAGAAAAATTTTGATGGTGAGGAAGAACATAGAAAGGCACCTCCACGCTTAACTGGCTCTATAGTGTTAGATGAATTGAATGGATTCAACATAAAATTTGGAAAACAAGTGAGTGATAATCCAAAATTTCCTTACAATTGGAAAAAGAAAAGCATTTTCTTTGAGTTGCCCTATTGGAAGGATAATTTAGTGCGCCACAATCTTGATGTAATGCATATTGAGAAAAATGTGTGCGATAGTATTCTTGGGACCTTGTTGAATCTAGATGGGAAGACAAAGGATCACAAGAATGCACGTCTTGATTTACAAGTGAAGAATATTAGAAGTGAATTTCACCCGAGAAAAGATGGTTCTTTACCGCCTGCTTGTTTTTCAATGAATAAAAAAGAAAAAGAGATATTTGGCAAAGTGTTGAAGAAAGTGAAAGTTCTCGATGGGTATGCTGCAAATATTTCAAGGTGTGTACACCTTAAGCCATTCAAAATATTAGGTCTTAAGAGTCATGACAATCACATTTTGATGCAGCAATTACTTCCATTAGCATTGCGAAAGGTCTTACCCCAGCATGTTCGAAAGCCCTTGATTGAGTTATGCCAGTACTTCAAAAATCTTTGTTCAAAATCACTCCACCTTGTTGATTTGGTTCAAATGGAATACCAAATTGCATTAATACTTTGTCACCTAGAAAGGATTTTCCCTCCATCATTCTTTAATGTTATGGTGCATTTACCGATTCACTTAGCAACAGAAGCTAAACTTGCTGGGCTTGTGCATTATCGTTGGATGTATCCTATTGAGAGGTAAGTAATACTCATTGCTTCTAATTTTTCAAATTTTATTTAGATATCATTCCTTTGAAAGAAAACATAATTACCTTTTCATCATTGGGCTTCTTATAGGTACTTGTCCACAATGAAGTCATATGTAAGAAATAGATCTCGTCCAGAGGGTTCCATTACTGAAGGTTATTTAGCAAATGAATGTTTAACCTTTTGTTCTAGATATTTTGATGACATTGAAACCAAATTCAATTGGCCAAGTAGAAATTCCGATGAAGGAAATGTTAGCAATGTTGAGTTACCAATATTTGCAATGCAAGGACGATCATTTGGAAAAGAAGAGATGGTTGTTTTAAATAAAGAAACATTAGAAATGGCACATAAATATGTGTTGTTAAATTGTGACGCAGTTCAAGAATTTATTCAGTAAGTCAATAATTATTTTTCGTTAATTTTAATAGAGTATAAATAGCTCTTTTGTATCCTTATATTCTACTATATGCACAGACAACATGAGACTGTAATAAACAATCAATATCCTCGTCTTTCTAAACGACAAAGGGCATTATTAAACACACCGAGGAATTTACTTCATGGTTTAGTGACACAGTAAGTTTTTATTCAGTAACTTTGGTTTCAATTTTTTTAATTAATTTATTTATTTTTGTTTTCATAACCTTATGCTTCATTTATTTAGGTTGGAGAAATGTTTGCTGCTAGAAATGAGGATATATCTAAAGAGCTTCGAGCTCTTGCTCAAGGTCCTAATTGTGTTGCAAGAAAGTACAAGGGTTTTATTATTAATGGTTTTAGATTTCGTGTGAAAGAAGTTAAGGAAAGAGAAAAACTCAAAATAATGGAGTTATTGTTATTGCCAAGACAGAAAGTTATGCTAGTGTGAGAGATAACAAGCCCATATTAGGAGATGTCACATATTATGGAGTTCTAAATGATATTTTAGTGTTAGATTATCTCAGTGGTAAAAAAGTAACGCTATTCAATTGTGATTGGGTTTCTCAAAGAAGTGGAAAGAAAGAAGATGATGATGGTTTCACCTTAGTCAATTTCACTAGACTCATGCCCACAGATGAGCCATTTATTTTAGCTTCTCAAGCACAACAAGTGTTTTATGTGGAAGACCTTACAGAAAAAGACTGGCATGTTGTAATAAGAACCACACCTAGAGACCAATTTGATCAAAAAGTCAATTCATGTGAGGATGATATAGAGACTCAACTGCAAAGCCATGCATGCAATCCTCAAATTCAATATGGTGACATCAATGTTGATATTACATGGGCTAGGGAGCATGACAAATTTGATGCTTATGGTTGATATAGTTCATTATTATTTTTTTATGTTATAACTTTGTACAACTTTCAATTCTATTCTTTTCTAAATTGAGTTTGTAGTTTTTAATGCTTTCTCCTTTGGGTTTTATGCGCAATTAACTCATTTTTCGTTGTAGAAAACTATATATCAAGATTGTGTTGTCTTAATTAGCTATTTCAATTATCTAAATAATACTTGTGTGTTGTTCCATTAGTTTGGTACATAGAATCATTGTTATATAACAGTGAGTATTACTACATTCACACAAATTCAGCTTAATGGCACCAAGGACTAGAATTGGACGTATGTCTGATGGGTTGGACTCAAACCAGTCAAGAAGAGATTTAAGCAACACTCAAACCAATACAGTCTCAGGTAACCTATCAACTTTTCTAATTCAGCTTTGCTCATTTCACTTTATACTTCTATAATGTTTTGGAATAGACAATGGTATCAAGAAGAATGTACGAGGGCCAACATTTATGCGAAAAATTTGGGCTCGAGATAAGCAAGAGGCTATTCAAGTTGAATTTAATGACCTAGGGCAACCTATTGATGAAAAGTCATCAAGTGAATTAGCTCACTTCTTGGGGGCTATAGCACGCAATGAAAGATACACACCATTACATTATAAGAATTGGATCAAAGTACCTCAAACTTATAAAAAAGAGATGTTGACCCAAGTTCAGGTATTGGTGTACTTCGTTCTTTATATTATAACGATATTGTATAATATCATTGTTCTTACTTATTCTTCTATCAAATTGATTTATTTTTTTTTTTAGGAAAAGTTTCAACTTCCTCCTGGTCAAGAGGATTGGATATTGAAATCCATCGCCAAAAAGTGGAGAAATTGGAAATCTTTTGTGAAAATAAACTATTATGATCCAAATGTATCTCTTGTTGTACAAATGAAAAATGTTCCTGAAAGAGTTCATGAAGACCAATGGAAGGAGTTGGTAACTTTTTGGAATTCTGATGCATCAAAAGTGTGTAAAGTTATACTTTAACTTGTGGTATTTTTCAATTAATTACTCTTACAAACTTTGCCATGTATTCTAGAGAGTTAGTGATAGGAATAAAGTGAGTCGAGGACATCAAAAAATGGTACACCGAAAGGGTAAGATGAGTTTTGCTAGAGTGGTAGAGAAAAAGGTAACTTCTACTTCCTTTCAAAATGCTATGTATAATTGAATTTTAATGAAATAAATATTATTTTTGTTTCTCATTAATTATATTTGTCATGATTGAAGTATTCAATTTTATATCTTTGTTTAACTATTATAATATATAAATATTTACATTGTATGCAGAAAAAGGAACTTGGCTATTACCCATCACGCTCTACCTTGTTCATTGAGTGTTACTCAAAAGGTGAAACTCCGGGAAATGAGGCAGCTAGTCAAGCAATGGTAATAGTTAAATAAAAATAATAATAATTTATTTGTCCATTTGTTTATATTTATTCTTTGAATATAATTTTTTTTTTTTTTTTTGTAGGAAGCAATGCATGAGTTAACTATTAATGCTCCAGAAGGTCCACGAAATGACCAAAATAAAAATGATATTTACTCTCAAGTTATGGGAAAGGAGAAAGCTGGGCATGTACGTATGTATGGCTTAGGTGTTTGTCCTTCAGATCTTTATGGTCCAACACCTAGTCGCGCAACGTCTCATAGGCTTGCTATGAGTTGTAAGAATGAATTGGAGATGATGAAGGAACAATACATGAATATGAATAAGCAGTTACAAGAATTGAGAGCTATGTGCATGGAAAACAGGGAAACACCTAGTAATAATCATCATATGCCATCTTCGAACCCTTCTAATCTTGTGTCATCTCCTCACAACAATATGGGTTTTTCTTCACCAACTTCAACTCGCCAACCAATTCGAGTAATTTTCTTACTATCTTCTTTATTGTAGTAGTTATGCCATTCGAGGACTACGACTTAAGGTTGTTGTTTGGAACATTGTAACTTTAGGTTTTGACCCATTCGACGGTCTTTTCTATCTATTTAGTTTCATCTCTCTTTTTCTCTCCTTTTGTTTTCCATTATTCTATTTATGATGAGTTTTACAAGTAGTGTGATGCTGCTTAAATTTTTGTTTTATATATGTTACTTTTTTGTTGAGGATGTTGCTGGATATTGAACTTGTATTATCCATTGTTATTTTGTTGATAGGTTCAAAATAGAATTTGTTTGAAAAGTATAAATGACCCAACTCAAATTGTAGCAAAGGGAATTGTCCGAAGTATTGATCCATCCACAGAGGTTGGTGGATCACGACTAGGACCTAATTGGTGTGAGGTACATATTCAAGTGGCAGTAGAGTGGGATGAAGAATTGATAAGAAGATATGGAATGTTTGAAACCATTGGAGATGCCCTTGGAGCACATGTTGCATGGCCATTGTTCTTGGTACAATTATACTTTTATACTGTTGATTTCATCTTTCTTTATAAAAACTTTGTTTCTATTTTACTAAGATATTTTTACTTTCTTTGTGTAGGTTGAACGTGATGAAAGTGATTAGAGTTCAATAAATCATGGAGATTAGTTGTTTTTTTATTTTTGTGTGTGTTATAATGGATGGCAAATGACGATAATTGTTAGATTTATGGATTTTTGGAGTAATTCTTTTTTTGACAAATCAATCATAGACCATGGAGGTATTGGTTTTGTATATGTATATGTGAAGTGGTTTATTATGTGGTTTGGATTACTAAATTAGATGAAGAGATTTGTGACTATGTTGGTTGATATCAGGTTTCAAAATTCAAAAATTTGTTCACCAGATCAACCTTTTTTGAAAAAAAAAATGCTTAAATTTATAGTTGTTTTAGAGGCATTTTTAAATGTTATCAGACGCTTAAATTTACAGTTGTTTTCAAGGCATTTTTGAATGCCATTACATGCTTAAATTTATAATTGTTTTCGAGGCATTTTTTGAATTCCATTACATGCTTAAATTTACAGTTGTTTTCGAGGCATTTTTGAATTCCATTACATGTTTAAATTTACAGTTATTTTCGAGGCATTTTTAAACGCCATTACATTCTTAAATTTACAATTATTTTCAAGACATTTTTGAATGCCATTTTATGCATAAATTTACAATTATTTTTGAGGCATTTTTAAATGTCATTACATGTAAAATGCAGGGAGATATCTTGGTGGATTTACACAGCATTTGTAAGTGTCTCAATAAGCTTTTAGGGTATGATTACATGCGACACTTTTGTTAGCGCCCTAATAGCTAAAATGCCCCCAATAAACTACATATTAGGGCATTTTTAAATGCCTCATAAACCCATAATTGTTGTAGTGAAGTATAGATTGAGGGTCAAATACTATGACGTGTACACTACAGATGAAGAGATAATTCAAGTGGGTCCAGTAGACATTGAGGGAGAGCAATGGAGAGATTTTGTATATTGGTTGAGCTCACTTGAGTTTCAGGTATATTGCACTTGAACATGTTTGTTTTATTATATTTATTATTATTTACTTATAAAGCAAAGGAAGTCATAAGATTTTTTATTTGATTAATTAATTTTTTTATATTACTTGACATCAAGGCCACATGTACTCGAAATAAAGACAATCGATCAAAGCTAAAGATGAGTAAAACTATTGGTACAAGAAGTTTTGCTCGAGATTCGAGCTGAAGAGGTATAAATTTTCAACGTTCTAATTTCTATCAATACATCTCGTTTTGTGTAGTATTCTTTTACCTATTAATTAGAAATACCTTTTTATTGATAATTACTTAAATCTAGGCTCAAAAATTAGGACATGACCCAATAGAAGTAGAAATGTTTTACTTGACACACAAAAAGAAGGATGGGTGAATGGTTGATTCAATGTCAACAGAAATTGTGGTAAGCAATTTAGTTACTTTTAAAGTTTATGTTGTTGTTCTTAATCATAAAAATAAATATGATCTTATTATCAACATTAATTTATAGAGTGGTGGGTTTTTTTGCTAAACCGTAGGAGTGTCACGTGAAATTTATAGTCGAAGAATCTATACCAATTATCATTGTTCACATTTTAACAATATTTCACACTTTTATTAATCAAAACTGTTATTAATAATGGTTTTTAATTTTTTTCAAAAACAATATCACTAATATCAATAAAGCCTATATATATACACATGTGGTGGTGAATGTGGTTGTCTTTACAATGGTTTTGGAGAGCATGCATTTTTGTTTTGATAAAAATGCTACAAGTTGTTTATTATAGAAAATATAGAAATACAAAACCAAACTAGAAATGTAGGAATAGAAACCTAAAAACAACAGGCAACAAGAAAATATAATCAAGAGAAACCTAAATATGCAGAGAATAGAAAATCTACATGTTTTCAAGAGAAGTGTATATGATAAGCCTACTAGCAACAAATTAAGGTTGTCCTTAACTTACGTTAACCTCTTCCACATATAAAGAGTCAGCATCAAGATGTTTTTGGGCTTTTGTAATAAGACTAACATAGAGATTAAGTTTACTAATTGAAATTTATGCTTTAACACTGGCCTTTGGTTTGGCTCCAATGAATAGTTCTTATATTTCACACAATTAAATTCCACAATTACACAACCATGCATGTTGCAGAAGTAAAGGCAATATTATGGATCAAAATTAAAGTTCTTCCTTGCAAGGCCCAATCCAAGAAGGTAAAAACCAACTAGAAATGTTCTCATATTATATTCATCCATGAGCATTAGAGAAAAATAAAGGGAACTAGTAACTCTGTTAATTATGTTTGGATATGAATTTTGTCTCACTCTAAGTTATCAAACTTAACTATTTAGTTGTGAAAAATGATTATTTTCTAATGTTTAAGTGCAATATGTAACAATTATTTGTGCAACATTTTCTTACAAAAAAATATTCAAACTATAGTAGCCCAAAGAGGTGAGGAGCAGCCTTCTGAACCCGTTGATGAAAATCAGATTTTCCTTGAAGTGATGGGCAAAGAAATGCATGGTCAAGTTCATGGATATGGTTTCAGCCCCACACCTTCTTCAGTCTTTGGTAAGCTTCCTTCTCAATTAAAAATGGTTTCAATAATTGAAACACTAAGACAAGAGAATAAAGAGTTGAAAGAAAAACTAAGCACATTAGAGCAAACTCAAGCAGAAATTCTTAACTTGCTAAAAGGCTTCATGGAAGTGGTTAGATTAGGAAGGGTTAGTAATGAATGATGATGCTTGGTTGATATGATATGTTTTGGTTGATGAATAGTGTTCAACATATTACATATTTTGTTGGTTTATTGATTTTGAAAAGTGATTGAATTATAGCTTTTGATTGTTGATAATGTGTGTATATATATATATATATGTTTGCCTTTTGGGTTGTTGATGATTGTATAACAATATATTTCATATATTGTGATAGTTTATAGCATTTTGTAAAGCAAGTGTTTATAAATCTGTAAAGTAAGTGTACATGGTACATGTTGTAGGCTAAATAATGTGAAGTTGTAAACCACTTTTAGTGACAACCAACATAAATTGTCACAAAAAAATAACCAATTTATGAAGGCTAAGGCTGTGACTAAAAAGAATTTTTTAGTGACGGCCAAACATTTTGTCACAAAAAATATAGCATTTGTGAAGGCCAGAATTGTCACTAAAATCTATAATTTTAGTGACGAGTGGATCATGTTGTCACAAATAACTTCATTTGTGATAACCATTGTCGTCACTAAGAGAAAGGCTTTAGTGATGGCCAAGACTAGTTGTCACTAAAATAAAAGTTTCAGTGAGACAATTTAGTGAGGGACATCTTGTGTTGTCACTGATAATCTAAAACAATAGTGACGACCACATTATGCTAGTAACTAAAAAGTGGTTTTTCTAGTGACAGTCACTTTTAATTGTCACTAATACGGGTACTTTAGTAACAACGGGAGACTGACACAAAAAATCTTCTTTAGTGACGGTCACATATGCTTGTCACTCATGGGTTAACTTTAGTGACGACCAACTTTATAATCACTAATTACATTAGTGACGACTTGTGACAGTCTGTCTGGCTGTCACTAATACTTTTAGTGACGACCTTGGCCTCCACTAAAAATCTTGTTTCTTGTAGTGTCATGTACAAAGCGTTTAAAGTAATCTAAAGCTTTTTACTTGTGAGAAATCAGATACACGTAACCAAAATGTAAATAATCATTTATGAAGGTAATAAAGTATGATGCATCATGATGCGCCCTCACATTCATGGGACTGCATATGTCAGAGTGTACTAACTCCAAAAGATAAGATACATGGAAAGCCTTACCAAAATGTTTCCTCTTGGCCTTGTCGACTAAGCAAGGCTCACACATAGTAAGTCTCACTTTACTAAAAGATCTCAATAGATCTTCTTACGCTAGCTTTTCCATCATTTCTTGGCCCACATGACCAAGTCTTTTGTGCCATAAATCACAATCAACATTTACAATATAAGAAGTAGAAGGAACTAAAGCAATAGAACGATTATCATAAACATAATCCAAATTAAGTTTGAAAAAACCATCCACTAAGAAACCACTACCAAAGAATGTATCATCCAAATAGATGTTCATGCCAGTATCATGGAAAAAAAAAGAATAACCTTATCCTAATAAACATGTTACAGATAATAGATTACACCAGACTCCATAAGCATACATAATGTCATTCAGGAGTAGACTCTTACCATTTTTTATCTTGAGATGGAACGAACCAATTCCAAGAACTTCTTCTTGTGTGTCATTCATAAGTGTGACGTACTGAGTCCTTGTTGGCACCCGGTGGTAATCCACAAACCTTTCTTTCTTAACACTTATATGTTATGTTGATCTTATATCCACAATCCACTTAGGACGTGAGTATGCAACTAATGCATGTGAGTAAACATGAATCAAAGGGGAATAAGAAGAGGAATGTACCTTCTTCGGCTCTGGACAATCCCGAGCAAAGTGATCATTTTTCTTACAATTGTAGCATTTCAGTTTATTTCTTTTCACGTACCCCTTCTCTTGGCCTTCTTTCCCTTGTCAATCTTAGGTGTAGGGCCTGATGCTCTCAATACTTATCTTTTGTGTTTGAGCTCGAAGCCCTTACGTCTGTTGACCTTGGCTACAAAAGCCATTGCACGGTTCTCTTCGATGCGCTTCGCCTCAAGCTCCAAGTGACGTGAAATATCATCAAAAGTTTTGATATTTTCGCTATCATAAGGAGCTTTATCTGAGACTACTTAGGGTTAGGCAAGCATCTGATTAGCCCTAGGAGTTGCTGCTCATCAGTAAGCGCTACTCCAGCACTCTGAAGATCTCTGATGAGTGAACCCATCACTCTCAGATGCTCAGCCATGCTGTGCCTCGGGTCCTTGACATACTGTTGAAATTTTAATTATAAAGCACGAAGCTTTGCTGTAGATGTCTGACCAAAAGTGATCTTCAACTTTTGCCATATTTCCATGGTAGTCTAGCAAGACTCAAACTGACCTATGAGGTCAGGTCGCATGCTAACTAGCATCGTAAGGTAGCATAACGGTCCCTCTCAAGCCATTTATCATAAGTCCGTTGTGTTAGCATTTATCATAGCATCTTAAGGTAAGCATAATGGTCCTTCTCAAGCCACTTATCAAAGGCCCATTATGTCGCTAAGAAAACAATTTCCCCTTGCAACACGGGATGTGAAATCTCCAAAACGTCCCATACTTTCTCCATTTAAAGCAAATACTGAATCTGTTTCTCCCATGTGGAATAGTTGGATGCTAGTTCTATATGATAGAATTGAACTGATATGACACACACCAAGAGGGGGGGTGAATTGGTATAATTAAAAAATTTATTTTGAGAAGCACAGATACTTTTAAATGGTGAAGAGTAAATATGGAATTTATCAATGAACAATCAAAGTCAGTAGAAACAGAAATGCAAAGGTAAGCAAGAAAAGTATGGAAAACAGTGAAGACACGAATTTATAGTGGTTCAGCTTTCCAAGCTTAGTCCACTACCTTAGCTATCAACTAAGGATTTTTAAAACCAATCTTTACTCTCAAACCCCCTACTCAATACGAGCAGGTCCTCTAGTCCTTGACTAGGGAACTTACAACCTCCCAACTTAATGGGCCCTCTAGCCACCGCTAGGAAAAATACAGAGAATGAAATAGAGATTCTAAGAGTACAACTCTTAGTTACAAGCTCTCTCTTTAAATGAAAGATCGAGGCTTAAAAGTAATATAACAGTAAAATATCAAAGCCTCTTAAATGAAAATACAGAGAGAAAAGTTAAAGCTCGATGTAACAGTGAAGGCACGATCGTTTAAGATATTCAATATGTTTTTCAACAGCCTTCAATGCGTCTTCAACCACCTATTTATAGTTGATGGTGGGCAAGTTGAATTTTGGACCGTTGTGGGTGGTTGGGCGAGCATTTAATGCGCCAAAAACTAGCCGTTATAAGTTTCTGTGAAACACATAGTCGACAGAGAAAATAGGTTAGTCGACTATTTTATCAAATAAAACTAAACATAGTCGACAGACAGAAAGGCATAGTCGACTATCTTATAACACAAAAATCCCATAGTCGACAGATCATTTTATATAGTCGACTATTGTAAAAATGTGAAGAAATTTTTGAATTCTAAGAACAAAAATAGTCGACAGATGAAAAGCCATAGTCGACTATCCTTACTTAATAGTCGACAGATTAAGAAATAGTCGACAGATGCCTCACATAGTCGACAGATCAAACCAGCATAGTCGACTATCCTTATACATAGTTGACTATCCTTAACAACATAGTCGACTATTCTAAGCCATAGTCAATAGAATAAAACACATAGTCGACTATCCTTTTGAAAACATAGAAAACTTTAACAAATCCTTATTTCAATCTTTTTGAAAGCAAGTTGAGATTATCAAAAGTTTATTTTGAAAACAAATCACTCTCAAAACTTATAGCCATTTATCATTCATATAGATTTTCATATCTTGCTTCCAAACTTATATACATAAAAATTCATTTTCTCATTCATATAATCCTCATAATATAAATTGATTTTCATATAGTCATTTATCAAAACCATTTCATTACTAAGAGTAAAAATATCACTATATAATGGCAAGAATATCCCAAGCGGGGGGGGGGGGGTGAATTGGGATTTGGGTAAATTTTCAATAGATTAAAAACTTATAGCATACAAGACACTATGTTTCAAAATATGAGGAAGTATGTTTCGAAATAAATCTTTCTATTAAGTATGTTTCGAAATATAAGTAAGTATGTCTCGAAACCAAACTTTCTGTCAAGTATGTTTCGAAACCTACTATGATATGTTTCAAAACCTTCCTCTCTGTTTTGCTAATTTTGAAACTCCTTTAGTTTTTGAAAAAATGATTCTTTTGAAAACATGAACAAAGATAACAATCAAGTAAGAATGAGAAATCAAGTGCACATGAGATTTATAATGGTTCGGCACCTGTTTACTCCACTACCTTCAAGCTTACCCACTTGAAGGATTTGCAAATACAATCACTTTCACTAGCGATCAACGATACTAAGGGTTTTACCACGGTTCACCCTAAAACCTTACACAATGAGTTTTTACGGGCTTAACTCAAACCTTACAACAAGATAAATAACACTTATCTTTTACAACCCAACAATTTGAATGTATTTGAATACCTTACCAAATAGTTATTACAAACCTATTGGTATGGAGTGATGAGAGCTTGAAAGGATGATGGTTTCAGTTTGCTTCTCCTCTTCACACCACAATGCACACAAATGAATGATTGAAATGATCTTCTTTGAGAGTTTGTCGAAAGAGCTTCGTTTGTTTGTGCTTGTGTATGTGGCAATATCTCTTGTAGATGCGTAAACTTGTGTATGCTTGTTAGAGGTACTTCTTATCTTCAAAGAACTGATATATATATCAAAGAGATAGAGTCTTGGCTAATTATAACCGTTAGAGACAAGATGAAAAAGTAGGTTTCGAAACATACATTATAGATTTTGAAACATCACATTTTTACATAGAGGTTTCGAAACATACATGCCATGTTTCGAAACATTCAGTCTTTACAGTTGGATATGCACTAAGAGACAGAAAGAGTGGGAGACATGCTTTAAAATAAAATGATTTTGTTTTATTCTCTACTTACAAAATATTTGAAATTAAAACATCAGGGTATGGAGATTCAGATAAAAAGATACTTTTAAAATAGCTTTTGATTTAAAGGCAAAAAGCATGAAAATTTTTCAAATATACTTCTGACAGAGTCAAATGTTTCGAAACATGATATGAAGGTTTCGAAACATACTTCAGAAATATGTTTCAAAACATGTTAAACATAGTTTTTAATACTCTACTGTCAAAGACGACAAAGGTTTTGAAACATATTATATAGGTTTCGAAACATATGTTTAGTTTTCAAACAGGTTTCAAAATACAACATATAAACTTAGCAAACATTGAAAGCTTAACAAAAGACATTTCGAAACATGGTAGAATGATGTTTTGAAACATGCAAAGTTAGTTTCAAAACATGATGCATAAATATTGAATTTTTTCAAATATGACAAAGCATTTCGAAATATGTATAGAAACATAACAAAACTGTGTTTCAAAACATAGAGACATGGTTTTCGAAACATGATACATGAATTTTGAATTTTTCAAATATTTGAGCTTTTACGCCAAAACACTAATCATGCTTGTTTCAAAATATAAAAAAATTATTTCGAAATATGAGATTTTCATAAAGATTTTTCATTCTAAGGTTGGTTTTTCATCAACTACATTTTCTCATATATAAAAAAATATGATACAACATTGGATCCATTCAACTTTTCTATCCTGGTCATGCTTTTTACCAATTGAACTGGTGGTCATTAATCATTGAATCAGGGACAATAAAAGACATTCAATGCATATGTTCAAGGCAAACAATTAAGTCAAACATTTATTTATGCATTTCGGGATTAACAGATCGCTAGGCTTCAAAGTTAATCATCACCCATGATGCACAACTAAAATGTTATGACTCAATTGTTTATGTGGAACTAATCCACAAAATCTAACAATATATTAGGACCCACACAAGACCCAAGATCAATACTAAATCGAAATTAATTATCAATAAGCAAATAAAACTAAATATTTACGGACAATAGATAATTAATTAAATTAATTTCTATTGAGCAAAAATATGCCACATCACATCTATTTACAATTTTAGACTCAAAATTAAACTTATTAATTTATGGTCTAAAAGAATAATCCAAACAATTATCATGACAAAATTAAAACACATAATAAATATCATGAAAACAATATTACTAATTACAAAAACTAGTATTCCAGAATTGGATATTCTAAAATAATTCTAGAATTTTTTTTAATCTCAAAATGGGTTTATTATTTAATTTATAATTTTATGCTCAAAATTAAACTAATTAATTCATAGCCCAAAAGTATAATCCAAATAATTAAATAGAAAACCCACAATATGGCCAAACATAAAATTGAGGCCCAAATAATTTTAACTAAAAACTGATCTAATTTGTTAATAAAACAAATGGCCCAAGTCCAACCCCAACCCCAGCCCAATTAAAACAAATCCATTGGCCATGGACTTCAACTTCAAATCCCCTCATGGATCTCATAATGGATCGGGTCAACCCAACCCAAATCCGACCCAATGGGTCGACCTAACACTTAGTGGGTCATCTTTCCCAACACATCAGTTAAGGTTTTATGTGCTTCTATGCCACTGCCAACACCTTCTTTTCCTCTCATCGTCGGCCGCCACTCTGATCTCCATCACCATCATCGCTGGTGGCTTTAGCTACCGTTTTGCTTCAATTAACGGCGACCACAGAGGCAGCTGATCGACAACCCATGTCGAAGAACAGAAGACAGAGGCATTGTCCATGGCATTGTTGGCCTCTCAATGGTGAGATTTAACCCATGGGTAAGAACAAGGCCACAGTGAACCCATGCCGATGCAATCCATGTCAAGCACTAATCTTGAAATGTCGGTTATGGTAGAAAATGGGAGAGGACTGTGACCCCCCATGCTCGCTAGCAACTTGAACAGATCTCCCACTGGCTATGTCAAACGCGGCTGTCGGGGCAGCCTCAGCCACCGATTGTGACGAACATGACTGCCGTCAACGGTGCCTTAGCCATCGTGAGGACGACCGATGGGCAACAATCCTAGTGGCCATGATGAACACGGCTGCTGATGACTACCTCAGTCATGTCTATATCATAGTGGGCAAATAGAAAAATAACATGAGTTACAAAAATTGTGATTACTAATGGTCAACCATAAAGGTGTAGACAAATAAACAAATTTTTGATATTAATGTAGAATTTTTAATAAAATTGTAAACGGTATGTAAAATACTTGAATTGTAGCAGAATAATTGAAATTGATTTGTTTAACGACTTCCGTGGATAAAAATTTTAATCACTTATCCCATTATGTTGTTAAAATTCAAATGCGAGTAAAATTGAAACAAATTCAAATTCTAAATATTTATTTTATCATTAAAATTTTTATCTTAATGTAACCGCAATTCTAACATATATAAATTAAAATTACTTAGAAGTGGTGAAAGGGTATGTGCCACAATCTATTAACTATTTATGTAAGTAAATAAAATGAATAAAATTACAAGCTATATATATATATATATATATAGCGTGTAGATATCAAAGTAGAACTCTGCAAAAGAAGTGATTAGACTGCCCTCCCCCCGTGGAACGAACAATAATTAGTACTTTGTATCACTGATCAAAAAGTAGGAGAGTAAGTTGGTGGGTGGTTTATTGAACAAAATCCAAATCAGCCATGGTTGTCCTCCATTGTTAAAGGAACTGTATACATAATTTAAAATGAGCACCAGCTAGCTCACAGCTAGCAATGATTGGTCTTGAGGGGTTCCATTTTCATTTTTAAGCTAGTTGGTGGCCTAATTAGAGGACTAACTACTTTTTAGATGACTAGCTACTACGTAGCCTCTAGTAGTACTGTTTGAATAAAGTGAGTAAGCTTTTGTTTAAAATAATTTGATTAAGAAGATCATGGTAACTCCTACTTTTTTCACGTCTACCTTCTCTTCTTTAATTCTTTCTTTCTTTCTCTTGGATCATGCATGCTCTCAAAGCCAGGTAATAATGGAGCTTTGGAACTTGGAAGGAGGCTTTATATAATTTGCTCCTTTTTGTTCCAAGTCGATCCCCTCGCTCGGCACATGCATGCTTCTCGATCCCATTTAGTGCATCTTTTCATGGAGTTTAATATAACCGAATTAAACGCATCATATATATGAATCTTTTCTATATATTCATAATAATCCTAATCATCATATGTACATCAATTCAATCACAAATCCATAAATTATATATATATATGTTGCAATATCTTCTGTTCATCATTTCGATTAGGTGAAGCAAATATATATACTGATATTCCTTTCTAATTATTTAAACAGAAATATCAGTAACAAGTTTTGCCTGCCCATGCTTCTTTAATTTTTCTTGATAATTTTTGTTCTTTTCTTTTGACAATTAAATGATCATAATGGAGTTCTAAAGGAGAAGCCGAAAGGAAAATGATGTCAACATCTTGATCTTGTTTCCTTTTTCTGTTTGATGACTAGTAACACTCCCACAAAAAATAAAAAATAAGGGTCAAAATGTGGTTATAATCGTAAAAGTAGTATTGCTTTTAACAATATTTTATGCTTATATTTCACAAAAATATATCATTCATAACATCACGATATTATTGTATTAGAGTCGTCCTTACTCTAGGAGAGATAATAGCATAAAATTAATACACTTATATATGTTCACGCATTTGAAAAATAAAAACCCAATAAATTGAATCATAGTTATAAATATTTCATTGTTAGAGTGAGTGCCAAAGCCTACACATTTCCTTAGAAAACCATTATATAAACATATACACCAAAGCCTCTTAGGCTAAGTACGTGGTCTAAATAATAAATAAAATTATATATATTATTCAAAATTGAAGTAAAATTAATCAAATTCATATTAAACTCGCCAATGTATTATATGAACTATTTATTCCTTACCACAAAATTACACAAATGGGTCTGCACACGCATGCCTGTCAGCAGATGGTTCGGAATGGATCCGACCAATGGCCCGGTTCCACATCGGCATTGTTCATCTGTGCCCCATGAGAATTCCATATGGGTCACATGTTGATGATCCATGTGGCCGAAGCCCTGCCTGCCTGGGCACAACATCCCACCAGTCACCTCCCACCCATAAATAAATATAATTAAGTTATAACAATATTATAAAATTAAATAATTAATTCACTATATATATATATATATCCGATTGAATTAATCATAACTAAGAAATAATTTCCAGAATTAATCAAACTCCAGCCCAGCAAGTAATTACAAGAGTCTAGTGATATGTAGACTAGACTTTTAAACTCTAGGTACAAAGATAATGTGTTTTAATTAATTAGCATATCCAGATGAGGGAGCAAACTAAGCATAATTGGTAATTAGGTAGCGTATCCAGTGGCATATATATATATATATATATAGTAATAGAATAGAATTAAAAAATGGGAAGGACGAATAAGGGCGATGGAGGCTTGGCCCGACCCTCTATGCGGGGACCGATTCCACAGGGCCTCACACGTGTTTAAAATCTCTTGCATGCATTTCCAGTAGTTGACACGCGTGCTTTGGGGGGACCATCCATCCCACCATCACCGCTTCTGACATAACATATATATAAAAATATATATATGTATGGCATCCTCCATTAATAATATTATTAAACATATATGTATATAAGAGTTTTCTGTATTCTGTATGCGGATCGATACCATGATCATGTGTATGTATATGTATGTATGTGTTGAATTTATCAATCAATCAATTAAAAGAGAGGCATCCATGCAATTGGTCAGAGTGTTATCACATGGATATGAGTCATTGAATGGCTAAAAAAAGCAATATATAATCCATCCATCTTTGAGGTATGGGGTGGTGGGAGCAAGAAGGGCCTCAATTCGGACCATATCTAAACTGCACCCATCACAACCCCATATGAATAATAATAATAATAATAATATTATTATTATTAGTAGGCACAAAATTAAGTGCTATATCAATCAGTCTACGTGTGGCCCTGCAAAAAGAAGATCCCAAAGATGGGTGCATTTTCATCTTTTATGCAAGTTGGGTATAAACTCATTAAGAACTAAAAGGTAATAGCGATTTTTTCCCCCAAATAACTTATGAATTATTACCGGTATTCAATAGCTTAAACGTGACTTCTTTTTGTGGGTATTGCTTTGACTAATGTAGATGGAAAGGAAAAGTGGGGGGGTTTTTGAGTTGGTTGCATTGTGGGGAGAGAGAAGTCGAAGAGAGGAAGACGAAGAGGGGGTTGTCTTTCTCTTTCTCTTTCTCTTTCTCTTTTGTTTTTGCTTAGATTGTTGCTGGGCACCAATAATTGAAGGGGTGGCCAAGCATTGTTTAAGGGAACAAAGATGGGAGTAAAATCCAGTGGCGTGCATCTTTCCACGTACGTCCCCTCAAAGTAAGAAGCTTTGGAAGCATATATATGCGTGCGTGTGTGTGTGTGTGTTTGTTGGTGTGGTGTCGCCTCCTTTGGCCAACTTTCCAAGTCCCATGCATGTGTTTTCTTCGCATCAAACAACCTCACTCCCCCTTTTAAGTGGACTCCAACTCCTCTTTCAACCTTTCAGATTCCCCCCTCCTCTCTCTCTCCTTCCATGGAATTAATTGCTTCCTATACTATATATCAATACAATATATATATGTATATACGTATATTATTATATATATCTAACATGTAATATAGTTAACCTGGCTAGCTCACAGGGCAGCTAAGTGTCCCAATTAATACATATATATATATATAATTCTTAATTACTTTTTTCAATATATTATGAGCCACGATAACTAGTTTTCTCGTTCTCATGATTTAAATATTATATGCCATTACGTGTAAGATGTGTGTATTTTATATGCAGAGTTGATACATAGTAGTAGTACATGTGTTTGCTGTTTAAAGAACACGGGCACAGCTTTCATAGGTTGTTTAGTTGATATATACATATATAAGTAGTATTCAAATTAAAGTTCGTGTTAATGGCATTTAATTATGTCCTCCTAGCTGGTGTGCTGCCAACTCATGTGCTATGGAGAGGATCTGATGGATCCATGTTTAATTAGTAATTAAGTACCCCAACAAATCCATTCTTTTTCCTTGTCTGAGACAAGGGTGTACGTACATCAATGGTAGCCAAGAAAGGAGGCAGCCGATCAATTGTGTGAAAGCCCTTTCATTTTTTGATTAAATAAATCTCTTCACCATTCATGATTAGAGCATTTCTTAGGAAATTATTGGTATATTATCTTGGGAAACCCAGATAATTAGCTACCTACCTACATATACCTAGCTAATTAAATTATTATTGAATTTATGTCAATTATGAAAAAAATAAAAACTTCTAATCTAAAGATAACCACATTGTAGTTTTTAATTAATTGATAGCTTCAAAATCACAACCTCTACATGTAATTTCTTGATGGAATTAATTATTTTGCAGCAAAGTTGTATAAAGTACTATGAGATTGATTCTCTGAATGGACCACAGACAGACACAGCAAGCAGTAAGCAGAAGTACTGCAAGCATTGCAGGTTGGCTGGTAGTCAATTCGTTTGAAACCTCAACCTAGAAGAGGGATACGTACTCTGTCCTGTATTCGAGGTTGGCTGGTAGTCAATTCGTTTGAAACCTCAACCTAGGAGAGGGAAAACGTACACTCTGTCCTGCATTCGAGATGACATTAATTTTGTTGCACCAATTATTGTTCCTAGGAACTCAGAGAAATGATAATAACAGCCCTAACTGGCATATTAATTGTCAGACATTACATTTGGCAGGTGGGGAAACAATTATAACTTAGAGAGACTTTTCTACTGGATTTTTCATGTTGAATATCCCACAGTAATTTAACACATATATATTATGTATAATAATTAATTAATGTGTGCTCCTCCTTAATTTGAGTTATGAAATATTTAGATGAAATGTGGATTAATTACTGAGATATTACTCTAAAAAAGTTACATAGAATTATGGTTAATTTATTCAAAAGTAGATTGAGTATTCCAATGCTGTGAGTGGATATTGAAGATCTAAGTCTTATAGCAGTGGAACAACAATGTAAAAACCATATGATTTTGGCATGATTGCAAGATATATAATGCCTTAATAGGTATTCATAAAGTTGAATGCGAAGGTCACTTGCTCATATTATTTAAAATTTAAAATTTCAATATTTGAATATATTTATATAAAAAATATTTACATTTGGGTCTAAATCTTAGGAAAATAAAATAATTTAAATGTTAACTTAGTTATTATTAACTTTACCCATGTCTTAACAGTTATCCATTATAGATGTATGCTGATTATTACAAAATGATAGATGAGATACATGTTTTTATTATCTAATTATGAGAAATAATTACCATATATAATCTCTGGAAGGAAATTCCTATGCATATATAATTGTAAATTCTTGATAATGGGATGAAAAAGATCATTTAAAAACATTATACTCTCCACGAGAGAGGCCATGCCCATGATAATGAAAGTACGTAGTTGAGTGACAAATCAAACCTTCGGGCACAAAGAGGGACTTTGAGGGACGAAAAGTGGAGTATGGAAATTAGATTTATATATATTGTATCAAAAAGCCTTCAGAAACACTCATCTTCTCTACACAAAACCAAATGTGAATTTGCTCGGATTGGGGGAGGGAAGAATCAAATTGAGAGGATCTATCTATCCCGGGGTCTCGTGGGTGAATCAGTACTCAACCCTGTAGAGATTAATCTTGACTGGTGCTTAAATCCATTCAAATGTTGCTTCATAGGACTCGCGTGTGTACCAATATTGATGTTTACAACAAAAATATATTGGACTAATTAAGAAATAACGCGTGAAAGAGTTTTGAACCCATCAAAGTCACCATAACACAACATCGGTATGTATATATATGTATTTTTTATTTCTCAAATGGGGTAACAAAATTTAAACCTTGAAAACCACACTAAAGTTACAATTGTTTTTCTTCTTCTAAAATATTATCAATGTCAAGCTTCAATTCAAAATATAAAATATGGGGGGAGGGGTGTTTTGTTTTCCTTTCAACTTGAGAGTATATGAAGACGGAAGAAAGAAATTAAATTATACATACCCATGTTCACAGGGGGTTCTCTTTTATCAATTACGATAAATAAACAAACTGTTAGTGAAACAAGCATGCTGCCCAGAGCATCTCTCTCTCTCTCTCTCTCTCCCTCTCTCGCTCGCTGTTTTTTTCATTTGTAGTCGTAAATTTCAAATATTTGTGTCCATGAAAAAACCGTACACTACTTATTCATGTGTTGAGAATATTTATCTAATTTATGACTACTATAATTATATATATTTGTACATAATTCAATTGCAACATAAATATATATATATATCATTATTTTGAAGTTAAAAATATGGTAAATTAACATTATGATTAATGTAACGTTGCCCACTATTGTTTCACAACTAATTAATTTGTGTACGAAAATAAACTACAAGGAGTGAGTGAGAAGAGAGAGTAAAACTTTATATGCACTTAAGGAGGAGGCAGCTGAAGTTACAGTAGTGTTTAATTCGGTTGTACATGGCTAGCTAGTTACAAGATGGACACGGTCACAAGGCCTTTTGGCCTGGACACAATCCTTGCTGTTATTATTATTATTATTATTATTAGTTGGGTAATTGTCTCCCAGTCCCAGCAGCTGCTTGTTGCTTCTTCTGCCATATTTATTATTCTTTCCCCCCACAACCATCACATATTTCTCAATTAGGGTTGACCCTTTGATTTGTTTCAGCGGCCTTCTCAGCGACACCCTTTTCCATGTCACCAGTCGCTGTAGAAAGTGCATTACCTGTATACATATTCAATATATTATGTAACCTCTAAATATAATTAAAGGTCTATATATATATATCATTGAGATAGTAGAATTACAGAAACATGAAATATATAAAAGGTGTAGGATGGATGGATATGTATGAACAGATTCTTGCCTCGGCTGGCTCCTGTAAATAATAAGATGCATGGGTATCCTTGGGAATCTTGGACACCAGAATGCCAGAACCCTGTCCTCTTTCCCTCAATACCTTGAAGGCATCTTCGTCGGTCCGGTCATCTCCAATGTAAACCGGGAACACATCTGTACAATTGCCGAACCCTATACATAAATCAAAACAAATTAAGGATTATTAATTCATTCATAATCGTATAATCTAGTACTGTTATTATTATGAGTTTGTATATATATGTATATATATATTTTCAATTGTTGGAAACTCACCCAGGGCCTCTAACAAAAATTCAAGGGCCTTGCCTTTGTCCCATTTAATTGTAGGGCGGATCTCCAGAACCTGTTTTGCACAGCCCAAAATAAATTAATTATTAAATAGAATTAATTAAAAGTAAAAGCTTAGTTTAGTTTTAAGCTAGCAATAACTGGTGTGGTGCCATGTCAGACCTTTCTTCCTTGGTTTAATCGAAGGTTTGGGTACCCCTTCAGCACTGATCTGACCTGTTGTGCAAGTTCACTCCATTTCTGCACAAATTCAATTATTTATGCTTATTTAGTACTTAAGGGAAAAAATCACACATAAACTATATATATATACATACACACACATATATATATATATATATTATTACCTTCTCATCAACACAGCGAAAGTGCACAGAGAGGCAGAACTTGTTATGTTCGACTTTAGCCCCGGGAGTAGATTTTGTTTTCTCCAGCAATGCTTTGTAAACCTGCAAAATTTAAAGTGAAAAAGCTGAATTAATTAACCTTCTTATTAAGTCTCTAATGGTGAAGGCCACTCTGCGTAATTAAACGTGGCCAAGCCCACCAACCTCGTCGATCATCGGAAGGAATTCGCTTGCCGGTTGAAAAAGAACGGCACGAGCATCCTGGAGATTCATGGACAACAACAACAACCACCCATAAATATTTAACAACTTAATTATTAATCCCGCTCTCTGGATTAAGAAGAAAGCCGAAAACAGTATGGACATTAATTATCGATGGGTGGGTCCTCACATTCTTGTATTTGGAGCCTTTTGATGGCCCTTTGATGTCCATTCCATGGCTTCCGGCGTAGTACAACTCCGCTAACTGAACAAAGCTATACACCTGGATATACACGCAGTTAATAAACAACGCCGCAATGAATTACTTAGCTCCATAGTTAATAATAGAAAGAATATAAAATAAATTATAGTATGCGTCGATCTGGAGAGAAGAACAGTTAAATTTGAACTTAAAAAAGTACCTTGTCTCTGCATCTGCCAGTCACTATAGCAGTGGGAAAATATCTGGCAAGTTTTCGAACAGTTGCCCTCATCTGTGGAATCATGTATATATAGCAGAGTTGGTAAAGCTGAAAAATTGATTTGGGTAAAGACGATGAATCGGCGACGAAGGGGAGAAGAGAGAAATCAATTACCGCGTCGGACATGAAAGCTCGATCGGGGTCGTCGACGATGGGGGAAAGCGTGCCGTCGTAGTCGAGGAACATCACGATTTGTTTCCCTTTCGAAGCGTTCGTTATCTGCTCGAACATTTTCAGGGCCGATGGGTGATGAAACTGTTATACATTTCATTATTGCGCGGTGGTTAGATTCGTCATTTCACTGTCGTAAAGTACTAGAAAGTGAAAAGCTCAACCCAGAACCAGAATTCAACATCCATGTATGTATGTATGTATGTATGTATGTACATGTCTATCTCAGATAGTGCATGTATACGGGTACATATATATATATATACACATGGGGGGAGAGAGAGAGAGAGAGAGAGAGAGAGAGAGGAATTACAATCTGGTCATCGGAGAAAGAAGGGGTGGACTTGAGATGGGTCGGAGAGGAAGCTCTCATTGACTCAACATTGATTTCGAGGACCTTGGTCCGAGAAATGGTGATATAGCCGCCGGGAGCGACCGGGGGCTTTTGCGCCGCCGGCGACATGGCGACCTTTATCGCCATGTTGATGCCGGAGGTGGTGTCGGAGACGACCACATTTTGCTTCGCCATCTTCTCTCTTTCCTCAATCAAACTCACTGCAAAAAGCCCACCAAAAGTTCACATTTTCAGAACGATCGTGTCGATCGAAACACCATTTTCCCAAGCTACCAAAAAAATCGAAACCTACCCATCTTAGGAAAACGAAGGTACTGATGAATTGCGAGTAGCGCAGAAACTGGCGTGGTTGTTTGGTTGCCAAGAAAGTGGGAAGAGAAAACAGAGGAGAACTCTGTTTTGGAAACTTAAAAAAGGGATTGGGGAAAGAGGCAGACTTGAAACTTGGGATGAAGTCGAAACAACGAACCAAGACGAGAGAGATCGAGAGAGAGCAGTGCGAGAAGAGGGAGGGCCGTTTGGGTGCTTTTATACTGGAACTAAACACTAACGGACAAACACAAACAGGCTGCCAAAGTCCTGGCGGGGCCCAGAGGTTCAGGTATCCTGATGGTTCCACGTGGTCCCACTATCGCCACCCCCTCCCCGCCGTCACCGTAACAGCCACCACCACCTGGCAGTTCCGCCACGTGGC
This sequence comes from Diospyros lotus, assembly GCF_014633365.1. Taxonomy (NCBI): domain Eukaryota; kingdom Viridiplantae; phylum Streptophyta; class Magnoliopsida; order Ericales; family Ebenaceae; genus Diospyros; species Diospyros lotus. The sequence goes on from NC_068343.1 coordinate 19,023,752, forward strand.
CTTACATGCTAGGTCACTTGCTCCCACTTGTATTTCTGACGCGTGGAATGACAACCTTCCCTCAAAAACCTCGGATTTTGGGGCTGGGTTACCCGAAATGGATACCCATTACCAAACCACGTTTGAGATCCGGAAGCCACCCCGCAAAAACCAGTTACCGCGCGCCCTTAGGCCTTGCCAGAACTTCCTATAAATAGCAAATGGGCACCTCCAGTTCTCTGGACTTCTAAAACCGCCCCTTGGAAGGATGGAGACACTAAAACTAGCAGCTCTCCATCCTTGTTTTCCAGTAAAACCAGCTGCGTTTGCTTTCTTTTACACCGCATTATTGCATAAATTAATCGATGCTGTGCAAATTAAGAAGTATGCTTGTAGGGTAGACCCATGCCTTGCCATGTTCTTTTGTGTAGGAGTTTAAGCCTATTAGGTGTCGTGGTACTTACAAGGAACCCTTTGTTTGGAGCATTTTCCAATTTTTTTACTAATTGCAATCCTCAATAATTGCCTGTCTTAATTAGTGGTCACTCATATATATATATATATATATAGTAGCTTACTCAGACTTCCCATTTGTCAATTTTTCCTTTTCTATAAGGTTAACATAAAATTAGAGTAGCCTTAAAAAGAAATGAAGTAATGCATGCATTCATGCATGCTGCACATATATATATATTAAGATGCTGAGAGCTCATGTTGGAAAATAAATGTGAAACTTTATTATTTACAACATTAGTCCTTGCCCATCGTTGGAAAATAAATTATTTTGTTACAGAACATAAAATTGAAGAACCAATTATGTTACATAACCCATTGCAGGATGGTCTGGCTAGGACGCTCGTTTTATGAAATATTGATAAATCACAAGGCTGCAAGTGCAATTTAGTTATCATAGGTGAATATTAATATTATATACATGGCAGTGGTACGAAATCTTTTGGCATTAAGGCATCCAGATACCCCGTAGATCTCAAGCCCCAAACTGCTTTTGTAACTTACATATTTTTAAAACTTCACTTAGGTTCTAAGCAATATTAATCTTTTTAGATAAATCTTAGTAATATTAATTGACAACTCTTCATATAATATTGTAGTGTTGAAGGAAAATATCTCATATATATAGTGTTTATTAATCAAGATATGAAGTGAAAAATATCTGATATGATGAGAAATATTTTAAATATTTATCATTTTTAATGTATTTATTAAATTTATCTGATAATTTTAAAAAAAAAAAAAAAAGTCATATGACTTCTTATCTTAATTTTTTTCAAATACACTTATCCCTTCCCCCTCAAGATAAACATATTTTATTCCTTATAAATAAAAAAAAATAACAATTGTATTTTTAGTGCATTTTAAAAAAATTAATAAATAATTTAATAAAAATTTAAGAGTACTTTTCAATTTTATTTTGATCATTTTATATTTTGGTCCAAAAAATATTCTGACATTTTCTTCATACTCTATTTTTTTTATTTATTTTAACAAATACTATCTTAGTAAATATTCAAAAGACAATCTATCCAACACTAAAAAGAATCACAATCTATAACAGTAAAGAAAAAAATTCCTAATTAATTTGATTCACCAATCTTGTCCCAGTCCCCAAATCCAATGCATGGCTTTTAATATCTTTTTCTTTACTAATTCTCTTTATATATATATATATATATATATATCACCTTCCCTCTCTTGGCAATGAATATGCTTGATGAACAAGCTATATTCGCTAGTTATTGTTGGCTTATTTTGGCATTTTGTCGAAAAATTAAGTTGGCAATTCCACCAATCTGCCAATGGTGGAAAAATTTAGGACTTGTTTCCTAGTTGATGATATTTAGTAGTAACCAATCTTAAAATACATTAATCTCTTTTAAGGAGGTGTATAGGTAATGAGAGATTATCTGTCAATACATCTCAGAATGGATGTTAATGAACTAGTTAGGGAAAATATAATAGCAATGCCCCCAGAAAAGCGAACTGAGCACGTGTCAAAAAACCCATGATTTGTAGGCCAGGCTGGCCTACAAAAACTGAACCAATTAGTGAGGAGAAGCAGGCAGGCAGGGCAGCGTAGGGGCGAAGCTAGGGGTAGTAGGGTTTCGGAATTAATGGTTAAGAGGAGGATACAGTGGGAGACACGTAAGGTATGTCCAAAAGTGCTTCGTTATTGTTAAGTTTTTGCTCTCTTATTGGACGTCGCTATACTATGCAGAAGACAAGGATATATATATATATATATGTGTGTATTATTTGGTGTTTTGGAGATACTATATAAACTAAGTCACCTAATGTGTTAAATTGTTCATAACATATCACTTAATTAAAATTTATTAACATCTTATAAATAATTTGTGACACCACATAATTTAAGTAATTGATATATTTGACACGTACATCAAATAATATCTCTACAAAAATAGGTCATTAATTAACGTTTTGAGGTGACATAGCTGCTTCTGCAGCCTTTTGTCTTAACGTTCATTGTTTGTTTCCCTTCATCTCTATCTATCTATCTTTCATTTGATCACTCTATTGACTTCACTGACTATTAATGGACATGTTATACTCATCTTTCTTTTTGTTTCTCTCTCTCTCTCCATATACCATGAAAAAAAGAGTTAAAGTCAAATAAAACACACTCAAATTGATGTTAACTCACTATAATTTTTAAAAATATAAAAATATTTAAATGTAAAAGATCTCTTACACAATGACTACACCCTTCACTAGCTTTGGATTTGAGCATTTTTGTTATGTGTTACCGTAAATGATTTGAACCTTTTAATAATCATTTAGCAAAGAGAAAGTTCATGCACTAGCTAGATGGTTGATTGTCAAAAATTATATTATATAAAGTGAAAACTTTAATAAAGACATGGTTCCTCTTATAAACCAAATAATAACCCACAAAATTAAAAAAGAAGGAAGAATATTGTCACATAAACAAAAGTTACACAGAATTAGTGATTATTCAAATTTGTCTGGGTTAATTTTGATTAATTATTATGGTATATTACGAGTATTTGCTAATTAGGATGGACATGATTAAAAAGATTCTTGAAGGTAGCAGAACCGATCAAATAAATAAGAGGACTGGAATAATCAAAGGGAATCTTTGAAGATTTGAGTAGTCCCTGACCCAGTTATTCTGTTCATAATATATAGCTTTAAATCACCACAGAAAGCGTAAGATTCTGTTCATACATACATGCATTGTCATCACATTAACTAATCCTTACATGATCCGCCATTTCAGTAACTTCAATCTCTCTCTCTCTCTTTATATATATATATATATATCCACTTTTGCAGAAGCTGTTCAATTTACCTACTTAAAATTTAATTAACCTGAGATGTGAGATCGGCCATATATTCACTTCGCTTTATATATATGTGTATATATATATATATATATATATGATGATCCTCCAAATGGGATGCACCGGATATGCCACCTTCCATGCACGTCAATGCTGTTTGGCTGCTGGGAAAAAGTAACTACTCCATACATATATATATATATATAGAATTAATAAAGAAAACATCCTTTTCTTGCGCCTTAATTAACGCTCTAAGCGTTGCTGCATGCCAGCCTTCCAGCCAACCCTGATCTCCATCATGCGCTCAATTAAGCAGCGCCTCAGCCTGTATTCCATCAATAATTTTGGCCATTAGACTATTAAAGAATAGTAATAAAGAGGATTCTGCGACGTCATCTCGTGATCTCATGATCGATTCTCGGTAGAGCTTCGGCAATCGGTAGCCAATCATCGGCGTTCAACGTTCCAAAAGCACATGAAAATGTTCGACATTTGCACAAAGATGTTGATTAGAAAATAACTACAATACGTGTTCAATCCATAATAATAGCACGTGTACAATTTGCCAATCACAGACGACTCAATTCATTTGTTATAAGTTTACTTAATTATATAAGTCGGGGCTTTAATGGATATATAATTAAACACCTGTTTAGTTATTAAACCCAAAAATTTGTTCGGATCAGACCCTATGAATCTAGCTTAGAGGGGGCGGCCAAGGTGTTGGCCCTTAACCCAACAGGCAGCAAGACATGCAGCGGCTAGGTGGTGAAGCACACAGGTGTCAATTGCACGCGGGGGGCGTAGGTCCGATATCCGAAGGTCCGCACACCCGGCGGGAGACAAGGGACACTAGCCCGACACCGCACGTGTGAATTTGGGGGGTTGGCTTTTTGGGTGTGGGGGGACACGTGGCGTGAGTGTGGGGGCCTGCGCATTCCCACATGGTGATGGCTTTTTTGGTCGGCCGATTCTGTGAAGAAGAAGATGAAGAACGGAAATTATGAAAGGAAAGGATTTTCTAATTTCTCCCATCCATAATTCATATGGAAAAGAACAGAGGCTCTTGCCTTGATTCAGTCCTAAGGAAAAGCACCATATAATTGGATTTCTCCCTTACCTCACTCATCTCATCACATGCCTCTGCTCCTCGCTTTGGAATTTTGTGTTCACTCACCACCTTTTTTCTGTCCTTTATATTACTGATTACGCTTAAAAATTAGAAACTAATTAAAATTTAAAATAAATTATGATAAAAACCTCTTATCAAATCGCGTGTTCTCATTCATCCATAGATACTGCTGCTGCTGCTGCTAGATAAAAATTCACAATGATAAAGACATATCATAGCGCGCATAGCAGTGGGTTTGGACATGATGTCGACATTCTCTGACCAGTGTTGTACACAGTACAGTCCGCCCCGACCCAAGCCGTGGGCGATGAAAATTCGGAAAGGCTTTTTATAAACTAAAGGCAATGAACCTGGTATTCACTGGGAGAGCATATAAACTAAAGAAGACCATACCATGTTGACACACATTCACCATCCTCGTCCTGTCCTAACAACCCATGAATTCTAGGGTAGCTACGTGTGTCCTATTTTGAGTACCTATGCATATATTATACTGTAGATATAGATTATAATAGATTAGGGGAAGGGCAGGGCGAGAGAGAGAGAGTATTCTAACTTGGCGGCCACTACCAGGCCAAGTCCAAAGACAGACAGAGCGCGGGCGGCGGCACAAAGTCCGAGGGAGAGTACGCTGATGGACCAAGACATCACCACCACTGACACTTTTCAATTAGTCCAAGTCCTTGTCAGTCAATTTGACTACCATTACGTACGTGTATGTCCGCGTGTGTATTACGTATATGACCGTGTGCGTGTGTGTATATATGTATATATATATACAGGTGGTCTTCCCCGACACTACTTGTTTGACGTCCGATCATTTCATCCTCTTTTTTTTTTTTTTGTTTATATTTATTATCAATACTTCATTTTACGTAGTTGTTAGTCATCCCAGGTCTTGATGAATTTGAAGTCCCAAGTGCCACGAAATATGAATGGCACCAAATTTGAGTGAGTGGATTGGACGGGTATTCGGTATTTTGCATTTGCGCTTGCGCGTGCAGCTGAGCTCCCTAAACCCGAAAGAAGACAGCAGACTAGTTGGCGTCGGCCGGCCCACAGTTCCAAACGTGGGTTGACTCCCCACCAGCCAGCCAAGTGGGCTGTTCACACCTGCCCTTAAATTATTTTCATCTATTCTATTCTTGTAATTAATTAGAGGATATCTAATTTTTCGAATTACGTACTGCATGTAGCTAATTAATGAATTTATTCATTCTGTGCTCCTAATTAATTTGTATATATATATACATTCGTAGTCAATAAAATTACAGAAATTATATTGACTCATTTAAGTTAAGTGGCACTCTGATTTCATTGTGGTCAATGAGTAAATGATGTGATTAATATTAATCATAATAATAATGAGGTGATGAAGGGTAATTATTAAAAGTACAATGGCCTTCCTGGAAGGGGAGGGGGAGTAATGGTTGACAGCCAATGCAGAGGGAGAGTCAATTAAAGTAGTATTCTGGACTGCCCCTTTGTTTGGCCAATGGCATGTTTTGCCATCATATCATGATTGAATGGACGGGGGATGGGGCCTGATTACTCACAATGTACTTCTCCACCACTGCCTCTTTAATTTCAAACTTATTCATCACATCACTACTGATTTGTATTTTGCTACAACTTTTGAAGGCTCCATGGAATTGACTAATATTATATATATATATATATGATGGTGAGTACTCATCAGTAGTGCATCTCAAAGAGCATACACCAATATAATGGTGGGTACTGATAAGTAGGTGCATCGCAATCACCATGCCAATATATGTTTCACATCCAACATATGACAAACCTAGGAGAGATCTTATATGCATAATAAGCTTTTGTATTCAAACTGTTGTAACTATTTTAGAGAGAGTTTTTATCTGTCTCTCCTAATTAATTATAATAAAAAGAAAAAAAAGAGAGAGATTAATTTGACCTTTGAATTTTTTGAACAAAATAGTCTAGCCAAAAAATTATTTTAAAATTTTTCAACGCTAATTTTCAACTTAATTTGTACTTTAAATTGAAAAATATCAAAAGAGATGTTTCTTTTCTTAAAAAAAAATAAAATAGAACTGAATGCTTCTGTTTTTTGAAACATAAAATGTTAAACCACGTTTATATATAGTTATAAAATTGGAGTTAAAAAATAAAAGATGTTTTTTACAATTGAACAAACCCGTAAAATATTTCTATGGTGTTGGGAGTCAGGAATGGTCCGAGCTAGCTAGCTCAAGACTCACACAAATCAATTCCGTTATGGGTCAAAATTTATGATATTCTCTTGAAAGGATGGATGAGTTCGGGGTTATCTATTATTGCAAGTGCCATTGGAAAGCCATTCATGCGGATACAATGATCGAAGATAAAAAAACAATTGGACTTTGCTCGTATATGTGTGGTAGTTCATGTATCATCCACTCTCCCTAAATACATTGAGCTTTATCAGGATATTGATGAGTTCATTATTGGAGAACCAAAAATTGCAAGAATTCTTGTTGAATATCAATGGACCCCTTCAATATGCCACCGATGCATGGTATTTGGTCATTCAGTCAATAGTTGGCCCAAAAAGGATGAATTAAACAAATTTATCCTCCTAATTAAGATTTTAGGGAATGTCGAGGTTGGGACTAGTGGGGAAAAGACAAAAAGGGCAAATGAATCAATCCACAAAGCAAAGGAGCAATCCAAGTCATGGACGTGCAGAAGTTAATTAGAAAGACTTATTCAAAATTAATTAGCATAGAGGTAACTATAAAGGAAAAAGTCATGCTATGTGAAGAGAACAGGAAAAAGAAATCCAATATATTCCCATTTTAGATAATTTGAAATCGATCATTACCCTCAGGTCTGTACAGGGCCCCAAGAGATCGATGTGGATCAGGATGATGCCCACATGGCATATTCTCACTTGGTTGAAGAATTAGGATCCTAAGAGGATGCGGTCTCTCTGAACCTCATGGTATTTCTAGTCCATATTATGAGGAAATAAAGAAATTATCTAAATGGCAACGCAAGAACCGAAAACAAAAATTAAAAGGAGAACATGGATCCTAAAAGCTAGCTACGTACACCCCTCACTTAATTTCAAGCTGGTTAATTATATATGCCTCTCGCCTCTTGGAATATCTGCAGGCTAAATCCACTCGCTAAACAATGTGATGTTCGTTCTCTTATCATTCACCATAAATTATATTTTATTGTTGTTTTAGAAACCCGTGTGCAAGCTCATAAGGCAATTGAAATCTCAAAGGATTTCATGGCCAGTTGGCGATGGAATATGAATTATGAGCAAAGTGATGGTGGTCGCATATGGGTTGGCTATGACCCTTCTTAAGTGTCCATAGATATCGTAGAGGTTGCTGATTAATTAGTTTATGCATCTTTGTTACACTCGAGCGGAGGATCAGCTTTCATTTTATGTTACATGTGTTTGTGCCCCATTGTATGAGAAAGTTAATCAAGTCCGACTCTGGACTAGCCTTCTCCATGGTAGCTTTGGTGGGAATGGGTCCTTGGGTTTTGTTGGGAGACTTTAATGTTTTAATTTCGTCTTTAGTCTAAAATGAAGAGTGGTAATAATTCAGTTACTTTGGGGATGACTTGATTTAATGCTTTCATCTCGAGCGTTTCTCTCTAGGATTTATCCTTTAGTGTCTCCGTCCTACCTTGGAATAATAAAGGTCCAAGGGAGGAAAGTATTTATAGAAAGCTGGATCAAGTGATGGTTAATGATAATTGGCTTACTTGGTTTCCTAATAGCAAGGTTGCTTTTTTACAGCATGGTCTATATGATCATATATAGTCTTGCGATGGTCTTTATCGATGACCCTTTGAGGTCTTTTTAGGTTTAATAACCATCTTACGGAGCATCTATCTTTCCTTCCTTTAGTTTATTCTAGTTAGAGGATGCATGTTGATGTTGATGTTGATGGCAGCCCTATGGTCCGCCTAGTTAAAAAGCTCAAAATAGTTAAGCAAGTAATGAAATCTTTGAATCGAGCCAAAGGCCATGGGACAGTGGGAGTCCTTCACTTTAAGGAGCATCTCATGAGCATCCAAAGAAGATTAGAGGATTATCCTTATGACCCTCTTTCGAAGTAACAAGAGCGATAGCTTAGTAAGAATTATGCTGAAACTTTGGCCTAGGAGGTTTTTTTTTATTTGTATTTGTATTTGTATTTTTTTTTTTTTTTTTGAGTTCGAGCTTGTATTTGATGGTCTGAGGAATGGAATCATTGCACACATTTTCTTCCAAACTATGATGGAATATTGCAACCTCCACCACATTTGAAGCCTCCAAAGTGATGATAATACAGACACAAAAACCATGGAAGAGGTATCAGATCTAATAGTTTAGTATTTCCAAAATCTTCTAGGTCCTAGGCAATACCCTAATCATCTGAGCATTGAGGGAGTGGAAATGTATGTCGATAGAAGTCTCTTATATGATTAGTAGACTAGTCTGATTGATCTTGTTACAATGGAGGAGATCAAGTAGGCCTTTTATAGCATGGGTGACGATAAAACCCGAGTCCAAATGGTTTTATGGTCAAGTTCTTTAAGAAAGCCTAGGACATTATGGGTGTTGAATTTGTGGAAGCTATTCAGTGCTTCTTTTAGATGAACAATCTTTAAGGTGGGGTCAATGCTACCATTATGAGTCTCATTCCCAATGTCGCGTACCTGGAGATGGTTATTCAGGCCCCATTTGTTGCAGCTTAATTAGAGAAATTATAGTTTCTAACTTCTCATATTATAACTTCTAAAACTTAAAATAAGTTGTGAACTTGTTTGTTGTAGTTTCTTAGAAGTTTTAGTTAAACAGTTGTGGTATTTGATACCATAAGCTGTAAAATAACTTATTTTTGTATAATTATTCATAATACCCTTAATAGTTATAGAATGATAATTTTTAAAATTAATTAGTGTATATGTATAAATTTCAAGTGTTATAAAAAATAATAATTAGTGTATAGAGAGAGATGGGGAGATGGCGAGAGAGAAGAAGAAATTTGAAAATAAAGATGGCGATGGAGAAGAAAGACCCTTGATTGCGTGGATAGAAGAGTAATTCTTTGTTAAAAATAAGTACAAAATTGTCACAAAAATATAGCTATTTAATCAGAAGTTGTAGAAGCTGGGGTAACTCAGCTTTGAAAAAGCCAACTTCTACCCCTTCTAAAAGCTAATAGAAGGTATAAGCTAGAATTCTACAAGTTAAAACAAACACTATATTCCCACTTTTTTGAAGCTAGAAGCTAAAAGTTACAGCTTTTAAGCTGCAACAAACATGCCCTCAATACCATCCAATATTGTGTTGTTACGTCATTTATAAAGTTATCTCCAAAGTCTTGCTAATCATCTTATGGTTTTTCTTCATAACTTGATGGATATCTCTCAAACTGCTTTTGTGTTGGGGAGATCTATTGGAGACAATATCTTTCTAGCACAAGGGCTCCTCCACCAATATCATCTTAAGAAAGGACCCCCTAGATGTGCGATGAATGTTAATCTTGCTAAGGGCTACGATTATGTGAAATGGAAATTTTTAATGCTAGTGCTTTGCCTATATGAATTTCCCTCCACACTTTTGTGTTTGGTTTCAAGCTTGTATTACAACACCAAAGTTCTAAGTGAAAATTAATAAAGGTCTTCGTTGGGGAGACTCTTTATCTCCATATCTTTTTGTTTTGGTTATGCAAGTTCTTCAAGGGATTGCTAGATATCTTTCCCAAGCTAACAATTTTAAATACCATTAGCGTTGTGAGATATATCTAGGATTATCATATCGATGTTTGTTGACAACTAGCTTGTAATATCCTAGAATTTGGAGAATAATAATAATTAATTTTGTATTTAAAATATGTTTAACATCAATTAGAGATTATAATTAAAAAAAAATTTAATAGGTTTAGAGTTAATGGGCTAAGTTGGAAAAATAAAGACTAAGTAAATGAATTTAGAGTTAGTGGGCTAAATTGAAAAAATAAAGACTAAGTAAATGGGCTTAGAGTTAGTGGGTTAAGTTGAAAAAAATAAAAGGTAAGTAAATGGGCTAATTAGTAGGTTAAGAAAATAGATTTAAAATTAATGAATTAAATAGAAGAATAATCTATTTAGAAGAAGATTTAGTGAAAAATAATTAAGGTGAAAATAATTAAAGATAGTGAGTGAAATAATTGAGAAATGTCGGAGACAAAGTAGGGTGTGGACAAATAATTAAAGATTATGAGTGAGATTTAGTAGAAAATAATTAAGAAAGATGACAAAATAATTAAAGATGATGGGTGAAATAATTGAGAAATGTTGGAGACAAATTAAGGTGTGGACAAATAATCAAAGATAATGAGTGAAATAATTAAAAAATATTGGAGACAAAGTAAGGTGTGGACAAATAATTAAATATTATGAGTGATATTTAGTGGAAAATAATTAAGAAAGATGACAAAATAATTAAAGATGATAAGTGAAATAATTGAGAAATGTTGGAGATAAATTAAGGTGTGGACAAATAATCACAGATAATGAGTGAAATAATTAAGAAATGTTGGAGACAAAGTAGGGTGTGGACAAATAATTAAAGATTATGAGTGAGATTTAGTGGAAAATAATTAAGAAAGATGACAAGATAATTAAAGATGATGAGTGAAATAATTGAGAAATGTGGGAGACAAAGTAAGGTGTGGACAAATAATCAAAAATAATGGGTGAAATAATTGAGAAATATGGGAGACAAAGTAAGGTGTGGATAAATAATTAAGGATTTTTAGTGAGATTTAATGAAAAATAATTAAGAAATGTGACAAAATAATTAAAGATAGTGGGTCACTACAATTATGTTAAACTTAATTCAACCTCCTATAAATAGAGGAAACTTGAAAGGTTTGAAAACTTAAATTAGAAGGAGAAATGTTGAAAGAAAGATTTGAGAGTGAAAAAGAGATTTGAAAAAGAGAAAGAAAAAAAAAATAGAGAGAGAGAGATATAAAAATACCAAAAAATTCTTAGAAAAATCCTATAGGTTGGGTTTAGTAGTTTGTGTGAAAATTTGTGGTAAAAGGCGTTGGATGTGCAAATCGAGGCTTTGTCGCAAAATAAAAGAATACCGAATCGCTTCGAGGGAAGGTAAGTTATCTTCAAAAATTTCTTAAAAAATTTCAAATATATGAGAATGATATTTTAGAATTTTTGATGATGAAATTGGAAGAGAAATACATGATTGATATTTATTATGAATTTTTGAGGCAATAGATGCTTGAAAATCAAAGAAAAAATGAGAAATAAATAGAATATGGATTTTGAAAATTATGAGAAAATTTATGGGGCTTAGGAATATTGTTTTAGGAATTATTGTGAAGATAAATTGAGAAAATTTTATGAGAAACTATTTATTTCATAACCTGGAGGAAATAATAGAAGAAAATGGGAGAAATTAGGAAAATTAGAGAAAATTATAAATCTGATTTTCTTAAGTAATTATGATGCCTAGGATACGTCAAGGTTCATAATTGAGAATGATTGGAAGTCCGACACGAATTTTGAGGCAAAATTATGTTAGAGGCAAAATTATCTTTTTGCAAGGTAAGTGGTACTTCCCAACTGGTTTTAGTTTTATGAAAATATTTGATTTGTAAGTTGTTCGACCCCAAAAACTGATTTTAAGTAAATGATTTTATCATGTTGTCATGCCTTGATGTGAGTATGTCATGTAGTTTGCATTTATATGTTTGATGATGAAATATACATATGAGCATGATGAGATTCACGGTCATACGTTGCATGGGTTTGGGATTAGGTACTGGCTCCGTTACTTTGCCAAGCGTGCACCCATACACCTCGGTCTGGCAGGGAGACTGGAAAAAATGGAGGGTAATCTTAAGGTGCAGTCGACCCAAACATAAGAGTTATGATGTTATGTGCATTGCATACATACATGAGCATTAAATATTTTGTATCCTTACTTAGATGATTCATCATCTAACCTGGGCTTTGCTCCTAGAATATTCAAACGTTCCAGATGAAGATAGTAGCAGAAATGAGGATGAATGAGGCATGTAATGGCACTTAGCAAAGTGTATGATGAGTTGTATGATCAGTTGAACGTATGTTATGTTGCTCATGTATTTAAGTTCTGCTACTTCGAATTCTAATGTTTGAGAAATGATGATGTAAAACCCTATTTAGGGTTAATTTTAGTTGAGAACTTATGATTAAATCATGCTCAGAAATTTATGTTCTCATGATGTAAGAGCTGAATTTTGATTAATGTTATGATATTAGGTTAGGTTCGATTCTAGCTTTCGCATTTAATATTTATGATAATTCTCCTTGAAGATAAATGAATGAAAATTTTGGAATGTATAAGAGCAATGATATGGTTTAATCTTAGTTTTAGTAGTATGAAAAAAAAAAATTATTCCAGAATTGTCCTAAGTTATAATAAGCTCGAGAAACGAGACGTTACATAGCTCCTCTTTTCTCATAGTGATAAGTTCCCTAAAAACATCTCTGGACAAATTTGTAATCTTTTTGGGTCTTAAAGCCAATCTAATAAAGAATGATTGTCTTGTATCTTGTTCTAATGAATATTTAAGGGAAAAGCTGATTTTGGCCTTTGGGTTTTGGAAAGGTACCCTTTCTATCTGTTAGTTTTCTTATGGAGATTGCAAGTCCATTTTGGATAAAGTTTGGAAGCAAGTTGGTACGTGAAGGAGCATGATTCTCTCATTTGGGGGCGTCTTCAACTTTTCATAACTATTCTCTCCACTATTCACATTTATTGGGCTTCTCTTTTTGTCTTTTGTCTTACCTAAGCAAGTTATCAAGGAATTGGAGTAAGTTATCCAAGCTTTTCTATGGAGTGGTTTTAACCTGAATGGCCACAAAGCTAAGGTGGCTTAGAAGGAGGTCTGCTACACTAAGGAGTAAGGAGGGTTGGGTAAGCCATTTTTTTTTTTTTTTTTTTGTATGGAATCAAACTATGGTTGCTAAGCTCATATGACGTATGTTACATAACTCTAAGGAGTCTATTGATTTAATGGGTGAATTCGTATCGATTGCAAGGTCAGCGCTTCTGGATTTTCCATCTTTCTTATTCCTGCACATGGTATCGGAGAAAACCCATCCTGCTCAGAGATATATATGGTCCATAGACATTTCCGGATGATGCATTGGTATTGGGAAAAAGGCCTTCCTTTGATATGAGCTATGGCACCCTTTAAAAGTCTTGATGATTGATCGTTTTTCTCGCCAGCTGCCTAGGCAACTTGATCTAGCTATCTATAGAGGCTAAAGTCTTGACAATCATTGAGGGTAGGGATTGGTGTTGGCCCCAAGGCACCATTTTTCATCCAACAAAGATTTATGAGTCCTTGCCCTCCTCCCCCCCCTTCTTGGTGGATTGAGAAAATCTTCTTTAGTGGACACTGACTAAGGATAGGATTTTCTCAGCCAAATCAGCCTTTCTTTTTCTTGTCTCCCTCTCGAGAAAGAGTCCCTTGGCATTCTTTGGTTTGGCATAGCTGAGGGATTCACACGCTTTCATACTTTGGTTGGTCGTTAAGGAAAGATTGTCTACTTTGGATCGTATAAACTTATACATGCCTTTTCTAGGAGTGGAGCCAGAAATTTTAGACAGATGAGTAAAAATTAAATAGTATACAAAAATTTAAAATAATATAATATTAAAAAATATATCAATAAATTATACAACTAACACATTTTTATATTTTAATAACGTCGTATAATAATATCATTATTAATTTTATTAAATATCTATTTTTCAATATACACAACTAAATTATCAATCAATCATTAATCTCCAATTTAATTGCGTAACTGAGTCTTGATAAGTTTCATAACAAACTATTGTTCAAACATTGATCTTCAATTCAATTGCGTAGCTGAGTCTTGACAAGCTTCATGACAAAAAATATATTTTATGTCATAGTTTTAAATATGTAATTGACAAATTTGTAATAGAAAAAATTAATTCCTTTAATTAAAACACAGTTAGAGAAATGGTCAAAAGAGGTTAACATTCACCAAAGAAATGTGGGTCATATTTTCATATATCTTATTTTTAATTTTTTGATTAATATTAAAAAATACACTGGCAATTGCCACCAATTATCATGGTCGGTGATTTTTGGCAATCAGAGGCAATCACTCGGCATATACCAAAAAATCAATCAAATCTAACGGCCAAATTTCGTAGATCTAAGTTTAAACTTTTAATCAAATTCAATCAAGCCCAATAAGCATAAACGTATTGACAGTCACCATCGACTATCATAGCTGATGGTTTCCAGCAATCAGAGGCAACTGCCCGACACACTTATCCCTATCGACCAACATATTTAAAATTCAAATATTTTTAAAAATTCAGGATGGGCATTAAAAATATATATATATATATATATTAAATTATTATATATAATAGATTTTTTAAGAAATCCAGGGTGGGCAAGCTGTACATGGCTCTGCCCTTGGCCTTTTCCAAATATATGCTTTTTGTGCAAAGATGCAGCAAAAAGACACACCACTTAATTTTTGGATGTCTGTATGCGAGGAAGATCTTGGTTTTCTTTAAGATGAGACTCAAATTTGCTTGGCTTTGGCCAAAATGGAATCAAGGTGTTTTATGGGCTTCTAGTAGATGGAATAGTGGTCCATGGTAGGTAGCTCATTACTTGGTGCTTCAATGTAATTGGTTTATTTTTTATGGCGTGAGTGCAACAATAGGTGTTTCCGTGGTTAGGAAAGTGTGGAATCTCAGCTGGTGTACTTGATTTAAATTGCGATTTGGAGTCGTCTTTCCACTATTTAGTTTCCCCAATCATTGCAAGTGTTGCATTTGGTTCACATTTGATGCCTCCATCCAAAATGTATTTGGTAGTGGGTTGTAGGTTCTAGGCTTCTTGGTGTCAAGGATGTGGAGGTCTAGTATCTGTATTTAGTGTGTGTTAGGTTTTCTTGTTTGTTTGTGTTGTGCTCGAGGTATACCTTAGTGTTATTTGTGTATAATTCTATTTTTCTGTGTTATGCATTTTTAGTAATAGAAAAAAACAATTATTTTAAAATATGAAGGGATGAATTGTTATTTTTCCTTAGAAATAATTGGTCATTGTTATATCTAATTTGGTAGCTGAGTTGAACAAGGAATAAACTAATCCCAAGCTATTCTAATCCATAAAATGCTCCATTTCGTGGCCAAGAGCATAACAGGCAAAAACACAGATATACAAACTTAGAAAAAAAAAAAATCCCTAACCCCCACGTAGAAACCACGAAAGTAAATTAAACTTCGGGTACCTGTCAGTTTCAATCAAAGCCAATAAAATTAGGCCTAAAAAAAGTTCTCTTTTCCACTTTTTGCTAAGACTATTCCATTTTACAACTGTAAAAAAATACTTTAGATTGCATTATAGTAAAGTTTGTTAGTTAAACATTAGGACGTTGATGCATTGCAGAAGTTACTTTGTAAAGGAACTGTGAAAATTACATGCACTAACCCAGAAAAACAAGTAAAAGATACACATTTAAATCATATATATATATATATATATATAGAGAGAGAGAGAGAGAGAGAGAGAGAGCGTAAGAATATTTAGATTATTAGGAATGAGTTCCTTTGTAACTAGCTACCTGCAGAGAATCTATAGCAACAATTGTGACAAATAACCAATATAACTGCCAATCTCTTTCGGTTGGGTGTGACCACCACCGGAGAATGAAATCCCACCACCGCGTGCTGCACGCGTGGCGGAGTATTTTACTTTTACTTGGTGGAGCACCACCACATATGGCCAACTTCACATCATACTCATGGATGACTCATTTATCTCCTAGTACTGCATGCTCTTTACAAGAAGACAAACCCTCCCACCTCTCTCTTCGTGATCCTTCCTTCACTTTGCCCTCACCCCAACTATATGGATATCCCTCCATCGCTTTTGCTTTTCAAATTAAGATTTGGAGAATTATACCCGCATATATATATTCATACATCTTCCTAATTGATGCAAAGCAAATTAACTATTCAAATTAAACGGTGTGGCATGCAATTAATAGTAATACTTTTATAAAATCTTTGCTTCTTGGCTTAACCTGGCTCTGGGGCTTGCTGAATGATTTGGTGCAAACTTCCCATAATGGGGAATAATTATGTTCCTTTAAGGTAATAAAAGGTTTTAGAATATATATCTGTGGGAGTTAAAAGAAATTCAGAAGTATGAGTCGGTTTTATGATCCAATGGAACCCACTTTTTATAGGATTAAAGTTTCATTTGTCTTCTTGCAACTTTTACCAAAAAGCCTTTCACTATTTATACACATGCATGCTATATATAGATATATATATATATTATTCTACTCATTGTTATTTAATAATTTAGTGCCAAATTAAACTAAAACCATTATTTGTCGCCAGCATAAATTAAAACGTATGAATAAGATTATCATGAGCATAAAATAATAATAATAATACAAAGAAACTAATCGATTACTAAAAAGCATGAAAAGATTGGGCCATGAATTGCCAACTTCAATTTATTTTTTAAAAGAAAGGTACTTATCCTCTTTATACCACCGAATTAATCACTTCTTTACCTTTTTCCTTTCTTTCTTTAGAGGAATATCCTAAAAGCATGTGGCTTCTTAACAAATTAGCAATTATATTAAACATGAATTTATATATATATATATGTGCGTATGTATGTATGTATGTATCCGCGGGATCATCATCATTAGTAGAGTTGACACTTGAGCTACAATCCCCGTCCAAATGCATCTACATGCAACAACATTTATAAGCTCATTCATTGAACAATCAATTTTGCCTCGGACAGAGACCACCCAACAAAACTTAATTTGTCTGCGATTAACGTCGGCAATATGAATATACATATATGCATGTAGTACCCTGGTGAATGATGATATGTGTGTCCCTAAATACCACAATCAATATCATCAATATATATATATAGCCGACAAGACTTGCTAAGTGCATAGATGGATCCTCATAGGATTCCAACTCACTAAGTTAGCTTCTTGAAAAACAATATTAACTCATACTGGGGCTCATGTGGTGGGCTTGGTAAAGGCAATACAGACAAAACCCAGTCTGATAGATGCTTTGAATTGAAATCATCATCAGATAGACGTTCATGTGACGATTTGAACCCTAATCTGCTTCCCAGTTAATCCAAGGTGGGCTCGAGCGATGGCTTTAATAAAGCGATAAAAACAAATTGTTGTTGGGCGTTTGTTTGGCCGCGCGCAGCAGCCTTCCTTATCCCTTCATATCCACTCCATTTGTTACACATTATCATTATGCAATCATCATCAAGATCACAGAAACCCTGTATATGTCCTCCTCTCGTCTAGTCCTTATCCTCTACAGTTTCATTCGTGGTCGGCAAATGATCTGTCCGGTCAGTTTAATTAGCCCCTTTTCCACGGGCAGTACTAGGACTGGCTGCTTTTTCATTTATCTTCTTAATTTGTGCTTGGAGATGGAAACCCTGGTGTTGGCACAATTAGTTAGGGAAAACAACACTAGCTAGCTAGGATTATCCTTCTTTTAATTGCGGTTTAATTTCTTCTTCTTTTTTGGGTGTCTCTTTTAGGGCATAGATTTCTCGTCTCTCACCCAATTCCAACAGAAACAGTTGGTGATGTCAAGTGATGGGGCCTTCCTATTAGAGTCCAAGTCGGCATGATGGAATTCCACGTTCTGCTGATTAAAAGAAGACTTGGAGATTTAGCCGGAAGACCTCATTTTAAATCACATTCTCTTGGCTTTACTTAAAAGATCTCATCCTTAATTGGGTTTTGCAAAGTGAATCACCCTCTGATTTGATCCCACTCCCACCTACAAGAGATTAATTAGAATATCAAGATAACTAGCTAGATAGAAGAAGTTCCCTAACCTCTTTCTTTGATTTCTTTTGCCACGTACTGTATTTTTTTGCATTACTTTTTATGTTTTATAACCTTCTTATCACCCTTTTTTGGCCAAATCAAATATGCCTTTCCTGTTCATCCTAAAAGTAATCTGGAGGTTGAATCAGTTGGAGGGATGCCACCTCCAAAAAAACATATCCTTTTAAAAAGGATATTTGTAATAAAAAAAAATATAACACCTCACTTATCTATACAATTTTATACTAATCTTTTAATGGGATATAAAGCAAATAGCAATCGTGTTGGTTGGTTGAATTTATTGGGTGACACCCGTCAATTACATTTTTACCTTTATTGGCTTAACAAGGATATATGTAAGTTATTGGGGGTGAAAATGTAATTTCACTGCGTTGTTAACAAATTCAAGAGACAACTATACCAATTTATTGGTATTCCCTGTTGTTAGTGTCTTATTTTTTAATTTAATTTGAAGTACTTTTGTGATCGTGTTTTCCTTTCTAAGATATGTATACTAATGAGTTATATATTTTGTTATACTGACTTTATATAAACTAGTGGTAAATTCGTGTGATACATGGGAGAGTTTAATTTAAAATAAAAGATTAAAATCGTTATTTTAAATAATTCTAACATAATTGATAATTATAATTTTTTTTCTTTTAATACTCGGTCTTTTATCAAAATTTAAGTTTAATTAATTATTCGCTATTCAATATACTAATGGAGAATACTCTTAATTTAATATATTACCATTTAATGTGCTAAAAAATAATTAACATATTAAGTAAGTCATTTGACAAAATATTTATAATTTTTTTATTTATTACATTATATTTATTTATAAATAAATATTATAAAATTTATAATATATCCCCTCAAAGATATTTGTTATTTTCTATTTATTATATTATAAATATAAATTAAAATTCTTAAATGTGAGTAAGAATAAGTTTTTCAATAATAACAAAACTTTAAAAATATGAATTTTGATTTATTTCATAATTTTAAAAATGTGATATCTTAAATATTAATTAGCATTGAAAAACCAAAGCATTTGACAACCTTAAATATTTTTTTTATGAATTTGTTAAGATATCACATTTTTAAAACTATAATATAATTATTAAAGTAAAATTAATAATTAATTAATCACTACCTTTGATTTAATGCAAGTTTTTGAAGGAAAAAATTCACCATTGATTGACACTTGACAAAATACTTTATCTATCTTATTTTAATATTATATATATATATATATATATATAGAATAAAGATAAGATTTTAAATAAATGGATAATTTCTTATGACTTAATTAAAAGTTCAAGTTGTCTATTAATATTTTTCAAAAAATCCATGCAAATTTAATATAAATTGGAGAGGCAAAAAAAGCTTGGCAAATTTTTGAGGAAAAAAAAATTGCAAACTATTCTACTTTAATATAATATATATTATATATTATTATATTATATAAAGATAAGATTTTATTTAATAGATAATTTTCTATGACTTAATTAATACTTTAAGTATCTATTCATATTCCTCATACATAGTATTTATTTTTGATTGATTGATGAATTAATTAAATATTTAATATTCACATAATAATATATTAGAAAACTCATGATTAGTATTAGTATTGAAAAACTCATGTATTTAAAATTCATTATTAATTTTACACTAATTAATACTTATTATTTCAAAGTAATTAAAAATTTTAAATTATTAATGTAAATTACTAAATATAAATTATTAATGCAAGTTTTGGGAGGAATTTTTTTTTCCAAACTATTCTACTTTTATATATATAAAGATTTATTATTTAAACGCTATTGCAAAAAGAAAAATTGCCATCCATGGTAATTAGCTAGTAATCTTCCAAACATAGGTGTAGTCACTAATTAAGCCTATGATTGAAACAACACTTTTTCAAGGAAAAAGAAAAGGAAAATGAAAATATTTATTTTTATTCATCCTTACATAAATGCCTAGAAGATCAATAAAATAAATTCTAGAAGATTTATTTTCTGTTCTTTTTTTTCTTCATTCTTTCTACAGATCTTATATAGTTGCAAAGCATAAATTGGTAGGTATGTCAAACTCGTTGACAATAACATCAAATCAAGGGTGGAGTCATATATAATTTGGGATTGATTAATGATTTTTTTTTTTTAAAGTAAGGTTGAAAGGATGGCATTATTTTGTAGCCTTTTGTGGAGTTTGTAGCCTTAGGTTCTTCTGGGCTTCCTCCTTGTGAAAGAAAGTTGGCTTTGCCCATCCCACTTGGTTTTGGTTTTGAGTTTAATGAACACATACCAAGATGTTAATTATTGCAGGCTGCTTTATTGACTATATATCAACCAAAGTGGTGATGAAATGTGGATCAATCTTCTTCTTTGCACTTGGGGAGCATTCGTGAGGAGAAAACAGCTGAAACTTTTGGCCCTCTAACAGTACCATCTGAGTTTCAGGATGTTTGCTTTGCAGTGTTCTAACTAAGTCATATAAGAATACAAATATAATAAGAAAAAGTTAAAACTGATCAGTTAAAATCACATGCCAATTAATTAAAATGTAAATTACTCCACTATGTATATATTTATTTATTTACCGGAGCGTGTTTAGGCTTTGGGTCAACTACTTCTTTCAATCCAAAAACATATATTTAGTTTAATGAGGCCACTCACACTCCCATCAAACGAAAGTAAATCTCCTTACAAATATAAAAACGAACAATACTAATTAAAAAAAAAAAAAGACGTAAAGACATTAACACCCGCAATGACAGTTCCACAAGAAAACACTTTGTGGGGAGGGCCAGCATTAATTAATGAATATTTTCTCAACTAGTCACTTCAAAAGCACATCTTTAACGTAGGACAAAAGCCTCTTTTCCACCTTCCTTGAACCAGCAACGCCGCACATGAGAGTGAGATGCTGCTTGCTGGATGCTGGTAGGGTAGGGGCCGTTCTTTTCCAGTGGTTGAATAATATTGTGCATTGGCTAAATAAAGGGGGATATCTTTCTCCCCTCCCAGGAATGAGTGAATAGCTACAACCAAAAATGGCTCAATTATAGTGGTATTTAGGGTTTCCAGTACAAGACCTGCCTCCATTATTAAAGTAGCTTAGGTTAATCTGTACTCCACCTACTTCTTCTTAACTAACACCACTGACTTGGAAAGCCAAAAGCCAAAAACCAAAAATAATGGCCTCTTTAATTGGCATGCTTCGGATTGATTCCAGGTGAATTATTGGCAGCATCGATCTGGGTGACACGAGCAATTAAAACCCTGAAATTTGTCTTGGGGAATCAGCCAGGAAATTTAATTTTGTAGTAGTGGGTCTAGAGAAGGAGTCTCTGGATCCTTTCATAGTGGCGTGTAGCTGTCACACTCGAATATCAGAGAATTTCAGTGAGAACTAATTCTTACATTGAATATGCATGAATGACGAATTACTTACTACGTCCATCACTGGTTTACGCATTAATTCCTATTCCTATACCGCATATATATATATATATATACACACATATATATCTTCCTTTTCCACTCCCCTACATACATACCCTAGAAATTAATATTCTCTTCTGGAATTCGGATCTTAATTTCATGACCTAAATAGGATGCCCGAAATCAATTATGACCAGATTGTGATGATCCATTTTGATAAGTCGAGTCGCATTCTGCATGGTCATTATATTTTCTTCTGTCAGAGACAAATAGAAATGTCAAAAGACAGATGACCCATTTTGGTATGTTCTGTTTGTTAGCTCTTCAAAATTTATCGCCTGAACTTCTGTCTGAGTGTATGTGTTCTCATGACGGAATTTCTTTTTTAGTCCGGTCTTAGCGCCCGTTCTGTAACAAATTAAAGAACAATAAGTATGTATATACATTGCTAGTGGGGGTTGACTGAACTTCAATAGATGATATATGCTGCGTGGGTGACGGTCAAATTGCATAAGCTAGTTGGAAACTTCTACCATGAATGTGCGAGTCAATTAATTAATGTGACCGAATCAGTAAGACCGTCACCTCTTTCACAACCAGTTCGATATTGCCTTTTCCTTTTCTTCTCTCTCTCTCTGACGTTGAAGATGAGAATTAGATCTCTATATATATGCGTTTCAAACAAATTGCAAGTTGCAAGAAGAAATATTCTGCAAATTAAAGATTTCATACTTCTTTTAGTTAGCTTCATTTCGTGGTTTTAGAATCTTCAGTGCCGCATGGGAAAAGCTCAAGAACCAAATCTCAGAAATCAGCCTGTAGCATCCACATAGAGCAACTTGTAGAATTGCTTTCTAGTGGGATAGGTGAAGAGGATATCATATAAAATCATAGTGAAAAGAATGGTCAATGAAAATAATATCTCCACGACTAGCAAAATATTCAGTTATGGGTATGTACCTAAATTCTTGACAATGAAACGCAGAGCGTGATATGGCCACATCTTCATAGTACCAACTCCAATCTTTCCGAGATCTAGCCTTCCACAAGAGATTGACCTTAATTAATTAGAACCACACCCAACTCTAATTTACCTCAAACCAATGCCAACCAATTTCAACTCCAAATTTGGACCTAGTATTTGTAGAGACAAAAGTAAAACCAACATAATATGTTCACTCCCCCCCCCCCCCCCCCCCCCCCAACATGTCCTCGATATCCTAACTGTCGACAAATAATTCTGTTTTCATCCAAAATACAAAAATAAGATGTTTTAGTTGAAGAGCCAAGCAAAAAAAGAAAACTTTTGGTTGAAATTAAGTCCTTTGTTAGTTACCTATTGCATTAATTTTAGGTGAACTGTACCAAGAGTTGAACATATAGTTGAGTGTTTTCTGCTGGCTAGTTGTGTTACTTCTTGTAATTTCTTTATGCATATGCTATTTGAGAGCAAGCTGTGAGTAGGCCCATTCTGGCCCATAATTTGCTCGTGCATTCGAAATGATGAAGTGATAATTCGTTGCGGCCGTCCGCCGGTCATCTCCAAAGCCCAAAATCACAGCCTAGCCCAGAAACTAATACTAAAACCCAACATTGTATTGATTGATCTCAAGTAAGGATACTGCTAAGGGATTGCTTATGAAATATATCTTTTCAACTTTATATGTCACACAAGTATCAAAAATACTGAAGGCCAACAAATCCGGCCATCAAATTCCACCACAGCCCAACATAGAATACAAAACTCTGAGCTGCTCTCTCTTGCTGGGTCTGGGTCTGGATCTAATGCCATATCATGCACCAAAGTTTTTATGGGAATGGTCCGCAAGCCCATCTTGGTCTTTCCTTCCCCCTTCTTTTTCTGTTTCTTCTCGACCTTTCCTCTTCTTTTTCACATATAAAATAGAAAGGGAACATTGCACCTAAACCTATGTAATTTTGGTCAGTTGCAAGAAGATTTCTCTAGTTTAAAAATGTTTTCAAAGGTTCTAATTTTGTTATCGGCACACTCTTGTCCATTTAAGTCAAAAACCATAATAGGGTAGTCTAGCTAGCCGTACTTGGGTTTATTTTAAATTTTACCTATGTCACTTGTGGTTATAGCCATATTCACACAAACCCCATTTGAGGTATTTTAATTTCTTCATAATTCAAATCTAACACTAAAAAAGAGAATGACAATAACAACTTATTTGGGCTATTAACTCATGAGGAGAGGTGTGTGTAAAGCAAGAAAATCATAAAAACCTTTGTAGATATTTTTAAACTATGGAAAATCTCCTTGTAAATGTCCTAAATCACAAACAATTGAGTACAATTTATCCAAACAAAAAATAAAAATAAAAGAGAAGCCTTGTCAAACCTTGTTCACTCTTCTCCCAAATTAGGGTAAGCAAGGATTGAATAACTCGTCTTCCATGATTTAAGTGAATGAACACTTAAAACCACTACTTCACAACGTTTAGATAAAAACGTGTTGATGATGCAAGAAAATACAAATAAAAAATATAATATAACTTAGTTCAATTGTTTAGCAATTAATATTTTACAAAATGTGCTAATTGTTAATACTCTCCTACAACCACAATGGAAAGGTGCTCTAGAATGTGCCTAAGATGACTCTTCAATGATTAAATTAGAGAGAAACACAAAGATAGAATAAAGTATTATACTAAAGAAAAGAGGAAATGAGGCCTCAAAAAGTACTTATCTAACAAGACAAGCATGATGGTGGTGGAAATATAGTGCCAATAGGAGTCTAATTAAGTCAATGTGCTTTAATTTATATATGATAATCCTTGCCCAATTAAGTGATATAATGATACAATTATAACAGTTGAGAGATATTAGGATAATTATGTGTGGATTTAGTAATTGTTAATATTTGCCTAAGTAGAGGATGTACGTGGGTGAATTTATGTGGCTTTTTGCCGAGGGCCTATTATAGAGATGAAGAGTGACAGTTATTGTTAGAGTGCCAAAAAGTTAATATATAAATTAAAGGGAGTTTGGAGCCATAAGAAAAATTAAATTATGTTTAGCAACTAGTCGTTAGATTACATTAAAATATTAAAGGCTTAATACAAACAGAGGCCCTAAAAAATCTAAAAATATTGTGTTTGGTCCTTGAAGTGCAAAATGTCCATCTCAACTATTAAAAATTATTGTTTTAAGTTCGACTGAGAGTAAATAGATTTGTTATTTATACCATGTAGGATTTTGAGTCACATTAAAAAAAAAACACGTCAACAAAATACATCAAATTAGACTTAATACATAAATATGGTATTTAGTCCCTCAACAATTAAAAAATTTGACATTTGATTCTTAATATGAAAAAAAGACCAAATTTGACCCCAAAAAAATCTAAATTTAATTAAAAAAAAAAACTAAACATTTTAGTAAAAAACCTTAAAATATTCACACAAAAAAAAGACCTAAAAATTTCATAAAAAGTCCTAAATTTTTTAGGTTGTTTTGATGAAATTTTTAGGTTTTTTAAATGAAATTTAGATCTTTTTTTTTAATATTTTTAGGTATTTTATGAAATTTATGTCTTTTTTTCATTTTTAAGTTTTTTATTAAAATTTTAGGTTTTTTTATGAAATTTAAGTCTTTGTAAAATATTTTTAGGTATTTTTTTATGAAATTTCTAGGTCTTTTTATGAAATTTAGATTTTTTTTGAATATTTTAAAGTATTTTTTTAATGAATTTTTTAGATTTTTTTTATGAAATTTAAGTCTTTTTCTTATCAAAGTTTTTTTTTTTTTTATATCATAACTAAATTAATGTCAATTTTTTTAATTATTGAAGAACCAAATGTCATATTTATGTATCAAACCTAATTTGATATGTCTTATTGACATAGTTTTTTTTATATGACATGACATCCTATGTGACGTAGATAACGATTCTATTTATTCTTAGTCACAATACAAATTTAAACCAATAATTTTTAATAATTAAGATATCAAATCTTGACATTTTACACTTTAAGAACCAAATGCTATATTTTTTAATTATTGAGAGGCCACTATATGTATTAAACTAATATTAAAATTGGCTCTAGTGATAACTCACTCTTCATAGTAAACATGAGATCATGGATTCTCGAACCTTCTTACATTCCTTAAATTGTATTTTAAGTTTTTTTTACTAAAAATTGCACAAACTAACCACCTTACAAATAGTAAATTCGTTTTTAACCCTTTTTTTGTGTAAAAATGTTTTAGTCCTGTACAAACAAATGATTTGCATCCTATAGCCACTTTCTCAATTCTGACCGCACCACCTAATATTTAAATCCAACACTTTATATAAATATTCAAAATGAAAAATTAAAACACAAAAGACCAAAATAACCCTGACCATTTGAATGAAACCCACCCTAATGAACCCACCACCCACCCAAAACCAAACCCAATTGTCTCTCTCCAACAGCAAACCCAATCAAAGCTTACCCGACCGCCGATTCCATGCCACAGCCGACTTCCACCGCCGTCATTGCCAATCGCTCTTGCAACCCCAAAGAAAGAGGTAAGTCTAAACGTTTTCCTTCGTTTGTAGTTGGGTTGGGTGGTAGCGATGGGGCTTTGCAAAGCCCCATCGCCGCGGGCCTATGGCGTTTCAAATGGGGGCTTCATTGCAGACGAAGCAAAAGGGCTTCATCTTCTCCGACGAAGCCCTCGGGCTTCGTTTGAGTCGAAGCCCAGACGTGGGCATCATCTCAAACGAGCCCAAATCGAAGCCCATATGCAGGCTTCGTCTCAATTGAAAAAAAAATAAAAATAAAAATAAAAATAAAAGAAAATTACAAATTTTATTCTTTATTTTTCTTTTCTTACAATTGATAAGATCTTGTTAATTAATATTAATTCTATCTCAATTTACTCATATGTCCTATTCTACTTCAATATGTAAACAAAAAATATATTGTTTGTTTATTTTATTTTTATTTCAATTTGCCTATTACACTCCTTCAATAAGATCTTGAGTTTGAATATATAGTGGTCTTGTATCTCATTTCAACAAGTAAATGAATACATCTACTTGCACATTTTGTCATCTTGACCAAGACAATTGTTATTTTTGTATTGTTTTTTTCTTTTTCTTACAGATGACTGGCCAACAAATTAAGCAATTTACTTATGTTTATACTCACCGAGCATTATCATTAGGAACACGAGTTACTACTCATTGCGGGATCAAACACCTCAAGACAATGAGGATTGCTCTAAACTGATATGAGCTATTGGATAGATTCCTAGAGGGCCCATTAGGACATTTCTTGAAAATCCCTCCATCACTCCATTTGACTGCACCGCAATTAATATATAATGTTCTAGTTAGGGAGGTGACATTCCCAGGTGCTCGCCACGATGAAATGTGGTTCAAGATCGGTGGCACGGCATACAGGTACGAGAAGCATGAGTTCATACTTATTACCGGACTCCGATTATGGGTAATTGATAAAGAAATCCTTGAAACGAGGACTAGTGCCCCGAACAATTTACGTGCGCAATTATTTTCACAACACCATAAAAGAGTGTCTAGATACGACATCAAAACTCTACTTAATAACAGAGAGGACCTGGTTTCAGATAATGTACTTAGATTGGTTTACGTTGCTATGGTTAACTTGTTATTGTTAGGCTTAGATGAGCGTGCACGTGTGGATGATTTTTTATGGACTATGGTTGAGGATTTAGATGCATTTGAGGCCTTCCCTTGGGGGACATACGTGTACAGTAGGAGTCAACATTACATTTAAATCGCCACGAGTGAGAACAAGTTGAGTGGAGTTGGGAAAAAATAAACATTTATGGTTTTGTGTGGGCATTTCAGGTACAAGTTATTCTCTTCGTATTGTTTTACATTACTTGCATATAATTTGTCTATACTAATTAAATGTTTGTTTTGTTTTTGTTTGTTTTTTGTTTTCTATTATAATTTTTTTTTACTCTCTTCTCTACAGTGGTGGTTAATCGAAAAATTCACATGGATTCAAAATAAATGGGTCATCCCACTACCCGGCACATTCATTCCCAGGTGCAAAAAGTGGTTGTCAAAAAAAATGCCACAAATAAAAAATTACAACGATTGTCTAACGAATGAAGTAAGTGTGCAACTGAATCTAAATTTCATTTATTTTTGTTTTTGTTTTAGGTAATATCTATCTAAATAATACTATGTTGTAGGTACGAGGATTGAGTCCGACACTTGAGCCCACTAATGATGAGCGGGAAATAGATTTTTGGAGGTCTTTCAACCCGAAGCACTCGGTCGAAGAGTACGTATTCAAATTTGGGGGTGGATGGGTGACGAGGATGAGGAAGGTGGTGATGAGGATGAGATGAGGATGAGCCTATACATAGCCATGGAGATGAGCAGAGAAGGGATGAGGATCAGGAGAAGGATGAGGAGAAAGTTGTACATAAAAAGATAGATAAAGAAGGTAGGCAGGAGGCAGGACTCCTTGACAATCCGCAACACAGACCAAATGAACATGGGGTATGATATTATTACAATAATGGTTTTTATTTATTTTTTTTGCAATTATTTTTAATGTTTAAAAATTTGTGTGTTTGCCTTTTGTAGATCACCGAGATGCTAGTTCAAACGCTGGAGATGTTGAGGAGGGTAGACAAGGAAATGAGTCTAATGAGGACATAAATGGTTGAAATGAGGACACATTTTGACCGAGAAATGGGTCAAATGAGGGGCCAGATGCTACAACTAGAGAGGGCGCAATGTAGTTCGCATATTGACCATTCAGCAGTTCACATCGATGATGGCAATGAGTAGCACCTAGGCGGTGATCAGATATATCCTAATCATCACGATGGCAACGACGAAGCATCTACATCTATAGTAAGTTCCAAATTTATATGTTTACATATTAGAATATGAAGTACAATATTGTAATAGTTAATTTATGTATAGTTGTAGGAAGAGGATGTGGTTAGGGTCGGCAAGCGACCTATGCGAGACAAAAAAAAATCGCAATTTTGTAAGATGTAATACCCCATTTCGTATGAGGTTTCCATGTCATTTCGATGAGTTTAGAATACCGAAAAATTGGTTTGATAACAGTTATAAGTACCGAATCGACTACAGGGAATGCCTTGAAGTGAAATTGTCTAAAGAAAATTATATGGTCTCGACGAGCATTCCGAGATAAGATTTATGGTGTCAAAAGAAATCGAATCAGGAACAGTTTTCGATACAGATAAAATACAACTACTAATTAGGCTGTAAAACTGAATCATTGTAGGAGGCTTTCAAAAAATCAACGGAACCCTAGGGGGGCTTCGATTTTGCGTAATGAGCAACCCTTCAGTGGTTTCAAGATGAAACCATAGCCCGGTAAGGATACTAGGGCGAAATTGTCCTTTTTAACTAGACTTCAAATTATTAATTTTGAATTTTCAATATTGAAATGCAATTTAATTTAGTGTTTGAGGGCGTATTTGCTATTAGGAAATTGGCCAAGTGACATTATAGAAAATTGGAGTTTAAAAATGTAATATATGATGTAATATATATAATTATATATGTATATATTTATTTGCGTGTGTGTGTGCGTGTATCAGTGCAGCCATGCCTGCAACCCATACCCCATGCAAATGGTGGCCATGCCTCTGCCAAATGATGGCTGTCACGGAGTGATCTTCACGCTATCAGGTATGGGTAAGTCAGAGATGAGAGGGGCGAGTTGCCTATAAATGGGCAGGAGCTTGGCCGATTGAGAAGTAAGGAGGGAGGGAGAGAGAGATTGGATGGGAGACATAGAGAGATCTTGGCCGAGAGAGAAGGAGAAGCAGGGAGACTGAGAGGGAGCTGGGTGGCGACTGAAGGCGGTGAGTTCGCGGCAAGCAACGGTGGCGAAAGTGGCTGACGCAACCATGCGTTCCAGCTGGTTGCGTGAAGCTCCAGCAGTTGGGCGACGCAAGTAGGAGAGGGCCGAGGCAGTGATGGGTGGCTTGCTGATGGTGGCGCAACAGTCGGAGGAGGTTACGGAGGCTCGGGAGGTGACCGGAGGGAGCTGGTGCGGCCATGGCCGCAACCAGCTGCAGTGAACTGCAACCAGCTACAACGAGCTTCAACCCACAGCAACCAGCGGCGGCCGCGGGCAGTGGCTCGCAGCGTTTCTTGCGTTGCACCGGGGTTCGGCGAGACCGAGGCAGCCGGTAATGGGCAGCGGCAGCGGCGGGAGGGGCAACTGGTGCGTGGGCGGCGATGGAGGTTGGTTCGCGCGCAGGTCGGGAAGAAGAGGAGGAGGAGGAAGAAGAAGAAGAAGAAGAAGGAGAAGAAAAAAAGAAAAGAAAAACAAAAAAGAAAAAAAAGAAAAGAAGAAAAATAGGAAAAAATATCAAAAAATGCCGAAAAATAGAAAATAGTAGTTTATTAATATTCCAGAGTTTCTGGCGAGAAAAACGGCCCAAGCATGCGTTTCAAGGATAGGGCAAGCATACCGAGGAAATCGGAGATGCTAAGTTAAGGTGAGTAAAATTTCCTAAAAAATTCTAGAAATTCAAGAATATTATTTTATGAATTTTCGTAGTGAAATATTTGAGAAAATATTTTAGAAATATTTAGTATGGATTTATTGAGGAAAAATAGGAAGAAATAGAGAGAAAAATAAAGAAAATGCCAGAAATTATGAAAAAATAGGTTTTAATGTTTATTTAAATAATTATGGTGATTATGATACTTTGAGGTTTAAGTTGAAGTGACTTGTCAATTTTGAGGTTGGCATGCAAATCGAGGCGATGCACGAGGCAAGGCACGAATATCGAGGTAGCCCGATAAGTTTGAGAAGGTAAGTGGTACTTCCCAATTAAAGTTAGTTTTATGAAAAATACTTTCATCATATTGACATACTCTGATATGTACCCATCACGTAGACTGCATACATGACATGACTATGAAATGCATAAATACACGTTGATATCATTAATCACTCGCATTTGAGGCCGTAGGGAGTACGAACTGGCACCGTTGCTTTACCAAGGGTGCACCCATACACCCCGACTTCGAAAGAGGTGGCCGCTAAAATGGTAGGTAGCATGAGGGGTGCAGTTGACACCTACGAGGAAAGACATTGCATACACACATGATATAGCATTATGTACCCTTACTTAGATGATTCATCATCTAATTTATGTTTTACCCCTGGAATATTCAAACGTTCTAGGTGGAGATTGTAGTAGATACAAGGATAAATGAGGCATGAAATAACACTTAGCAGAATGCATGAAGAAATGTATGTTATGTAGCCCATGTATTTAAGTTCTGCTACTTTGAATTCTGAATGTTTTGAGGAATGTTGATGTATATCCTTGTGGTTAA
The DNA here is from genome assembly GCF_014633365.1 of Diospyros lotus. Classification (NCBI taxonomy): domain Eukaryota; kingdom Viridiplantae; phylum Streptophyta; class Magnoliopsida; order Ericales; family Ebenaceae; genus Diospyros; species Diospyros lotus. Next base: position 19,054,940 of record NC_068343.1, read on the forward strand.
TGAAGATATAAAATTTGATTTATGATCAATGTTAAGATATCAGGTTTCAATCTTTGCTTCCCCATTTGATGTGTATAGTAATTATCTTTTGAGATAAGTGAATGGGAATTCTGGGACGGATTCAAGGTATGATGTGGTTTAGCTTTAGTGTTTGAAAGAAAAAATTTATTGTCCTGGAATTATCCCAATTTATAACGCGCTCGGGAAAGCGGGGCGTTACAGTTGGTATCAGAGCTTAAGTTGATTGGAAGCCTTAAGTGAATCTGATGTAGTAGATATCAGAGATAAACCCCGGTTGGAGATTAGGGAATAGCAATTTGGAAACTTAAGAGGATCCGATATTGATAGAACCAGTTAATAGGAACCCCAAGTGGAGGCTTAGGGGAAATAAATTAATGGATCGTAAGACGAAATCCTTGCTTGGAGATTCATGGATTATCGATTAAAGGCTTAGAGATTATTGGATTTAAGTGTTATATAGTGGAAGTGCATGTCTAGGCAAGTTCTGGCTAAGGAAAGACTTGGTATTTAAGTGTGTCCATTTGTGACCCACCTCTCTTTCCTGGGAACTTACCTGATGTATTATTCACATACAGACACTATTCTAGTATACAATTACTATTCTCGATGAATAGTAAAAGCCTGATAGAAGCTAATACAATGATCTAGCTATCGAAGTTAGGAACCGATGATATGATTTGGGTGTGAGGTTGACTCGGTAACCATGATTATGGATCTGAGAAATTCAGAGACTGTTGATTTGAGGTCATTAGTCGAAATCCTTGCGATGAATGATATGATAGCTGGTAGTTATTAAGAATGATTGAGTCATGGATGATTAGTCTGATAGGACATAGCCTAGCTGTTGAGTTAGGGTTAACTGATAAGTATTTTCGAGGATCATTTAGTAACTCTAAAGAAGAGATGAGTAGATTAGGGATCCAACAGATTGGGTCAAGCAAGAGGTCGAAAATGGCCAAGTAATGCGTATGAGTTACATCAATTGATGAGCTGGCGGTGGTACAACTGATGTGACTCACAGAGATGGGATAAGGAACCTTAGCAGCATGATGAAACTACTGGTTTAGTGTTTGCAGTGACAGGTCTGGATCTAGAGATCCACGTGTAGATGGTTGATGGATGGCTTGCGATAAGGTACGAGAAGCTCGAAGCATCATAGCAGACTGCCTGGGAGACAATTAGATGCGGAAGATCTGGGATAGCCTAGTAGGGTTTGCACCTTGTATGGGTCTAAATCCCAATGGTCTAGGAGCGAGGTGTACCATTAGCTGTGATTAATCGAGGCCAGAGAATCAACCCGAAATGAAATGAATTGAATATAGACTGAGTGTCCTATTTAAAAAAAAAAAATTGCATCGGAGTTCACGAATGTGACATAACGAACAATGCAAAACTCGAGGAATAGAATACCGTGATATTTAGTAGGGCAATGGGATCATGAGATGGTAGCCTCGGTTCAATGTAGAGTTCGGGTACTGAAAAATGAAATAGTGCTTAATAGGTCGTATTGACCCTAAAGGAATGATGAGGCGACCTAAACAACAGAGGTTGTGACTACGGTTCAGTGTGCCAAATAGACCTACAGAATCAGGTAATGTTGTCGGTGGTCAACCCGACGAGGAGAACTCGGAAGCACCATGATGAATGGTGGATTAAGAGCAATAGTTGCAAGGAAATAGAGTTCTCAGAAGATGATTGGAACCGGATATTGTGATCTAATTCGAGTTTTTGGAGATAAATCGGCTTGGGATTCTTGAGGAATTTCTTAAAGAATTGATTGAGGATCTAAGGATTCATGATGAAACTTTAGAGTTTTCAAGAAGAAAATCCAGTGAGGATCAGAGTACCATCAGTGATGTAAGTATCTGTCTGCTCTAGCTGGTAGTATAGTTATGGATTGTTGTCTTGAAGATTGTGCAAATCTTTAGCATGAAAAAAAAAATCAGGTAATGGCAGATGTGCCAGGATAACGGGTTGCCATAGGAAAAACTGCAGACCTAAATTGGTTAGAAATCCGAGATTTTTTATTTTGGAGAATGGAACTCGTATGACTAGACGGTTAGTCTAGGTAGTCTTGGTAGGCAAATTGGGAGATGTATAGCTGAGTGATGTCAGAAACTTATGAGCCTACTAGGGTATGGTACAGGCACTTGCAGTCAATGAAAAGCCGTGAGAAAGTTGAGGAAGTTCAGAATGTGCTCTCGGAAGATTTATTGGGATTATTTCTTAATAATGAAATTGTTAATAATAGCTTGAAGTTATTAGATGCTTAACTATAAATAGCTTGATTGATAACGTAAGAGGTGATAATTAAAGAGTCGATATCTTTGCCTCGAACTTGATGAATTATTAAACGGTTGCAAATGTTATGATATTTTCTAGAATTGATGCACGGTCGAGGAGTAAAATAGACCCTTGTAATATCAAGGTTACGTGTGACGCCATTCATTGTGATGCTTGAGTGAAAATGGTCCCGAGATTTTGATTGGATGATAATGATGTCACAGATTGTATGGACTGAGAGGCTAAAATAGTACGAATAAAGTTAATAGCACTATTACTAAAACAAGTAGACAATAGAGATGATGAGCAAGTTTGCAGATTGTGAGTTGGTAAGTGAACCTATGCTACGATTAACTGGAAGTCAAAAGAGCCGATGGTCAAATGTGAGGAGAGAAATTAGATGATTTCCGTATGATAAAATATGATGGGCATGAGATGGTGCCTTAAGGATCGAGCAAGACTAGAGTTAGTTGATATGATATGTTATTACTCGAGGGTTAGTTCAAGCAAATTTGAGGATTAAATGGTTAATCTAGTGATATAAAACATTATTTGAGGATCACTTTGAAAAGTACGATGACTTATTTGAGTTATAGGTAGGGATGAATAGATATGCTAGATTGAAAGATAACGTTTAGTTTCAATTGATATTAAAAGTTAGATTACGAAAGGAAGAATTGGAGACATATAGAACCTATTAATTTCTCGATGAGATAATTATACGACATGATTAAAGGATGATTGTGGTCAATTGTCAGAAACTTAAGATTATATCGGGTGATGAATGTCTACAAGAATGAGGAAACAACAGAAATCTCGAATAGATTAGCACAAAGATTAAGCAATGACTAAATTTGAGATGACCTAAGATGAGGTATAGCTAGTTTGAGGATATGTGATGACGTATATGTGTGATATTTTTGGATTCAAGGGTACGTGAAATAGTTTGGCGATATAAAAAAAAAAAAAAATACTTATGTGAGGATTCATTTAATAAAAGTCAACTGTATTAAGATCAAGAACTTTGGTGATAAGGTTGGTAACCTGAGTTAGTGTAACTCCGAAAAAGATCAAGGATCTGTGAGACTTGGAGATTCAGGCTGGTATTGAGGTATGTTCTTCCCTAGTTATTTGATTAGCCAGACGCTAATTCCAAGGATGGAATTTTTAAATTTAGAATATGTGGCAAATTTTGAGGATGAAATTTTTGTAAGGAGGGGAGAATGTAATACCCCATGTTCGTATGAGGTTGCCACGTCATTTCGATGAGTTTAGAATATCGAAAAATTGGTTTGATAGCAGTTATAAGTACCGAATCGACTGTAGGGAATGCCTCGGAGTGAAATTGTCTAAAGAAAATTATATGGTCTCAACGAGCATTCCGAGATAAGATTTATGGTGTCGAAAGAAATCGAATCGGGAACAGTTTTCGGTACAGATAAAATACAACTACTAATTGGGCTGTAAAACCAAATCGTTGTAGGAGGCTTCAAAAACTCAACGGAACCCTAGGGGGGCTTCGGTTTTGCGTAATGAGCAACCCTTCAGTGGTTTCAAGATGAAACCATAGCCCGATAAGGATACTGGGGCGAAATTGTCCTTTTTAACTAGACTTCAAATTATTAATTTTGGATTTTCAGTATTGAAATGCAATTTAATTTAGTGTTTGAGGGCGTATTTGCTATTAGGGAATTGGCCAAGTGACATTATAGAAAATGCAATGTAATATATGATGTAATATATATAATTATATATGTATATATGTATTTGCGTGTGTGTGTGTGCGTGTATTAGTGCAGCCATGCCTACAACCCATACCCCATGCAAATGGTGGCCACGCCTCTGCCAAATGATGGCTGTCACAGAGTGATCTTCACGCTATCAGGTATGGGTAAGTCAGAGAGGAGAGGGGCGAGTTGCCTATAAATAGGCAGGAGCTTGGCCGATTGAGAAGCAAGGAAGGAGGGAGAGAGAGAGATCGGATGGGAGACACAGAAAGATCTTGGCCAAGAGAGAAGGAGAAGCAAGGAGATTGAGAGGGAGCTGGGTGGCGGCTGAAGGCGGTGAGTTCGCGGCAAGCAACGGTGGCGGAAGTGGCCGACGCAACCATGTGTTCCAGCTGGTTGCGTGAAGCTCCAGCCATGGCAGCTCGAGCGCGAGCTCCAGCAGCTGGGTGACGCAAATAAAGGAAGGACGAGGCAGCGAGAGGTGGCTTGCTAATGGTGGCGCGGCGGTCGGAAGAGGTTGCGGAGGCTCAGGAGGCGGCCAGAGAGAGCTGGTGCAGCCATGGCCGCAACCAGCTGTAGCGAGCTGCAACCCACAGCAGCCAGCGAAGGCCGCGGGCAGCGGCTCGCGGCGTTTCGTGCGATGTGCTGGGGTCCGGCAAGGCCGAGGCGGCTGGCGATGGGCAATGGCAGCGACAGCGGCGGGAGGGGCAACTGGTGTGCAGGCGGCGGCGGTGGCGAAGGCTAGTTCGCGCGCAGATCGGGAAGAAAATGAGGAAGAAGAAGAAGAAGGGAAGAAGAAGGAGAAGAAAAAAAGAAAAAAAAAAGAAAAAAGAAAAAAGAAAAAAAAAGAAAAGAAGAAAAATATGAAAAAATATCAAAAAATGCCGAAAAATAGAAAATAGTAGTTTATTAATATTCCAGAGTTTTTGGCTAGAAAAATGGCCCAGGCACACGTTTCAAGGATATGGCACGTATATCAAGGAAATCAGAGATGCTAAGTTAAGGTGAGTAAAATTCTCTAAAAAATTTCAAAAATTCAAGAATATTATTTTATGAATAGTCGTAGTGAAATATTTGAGAAAATATTTTAGAAATATTTAGTATGGATTTATTAAGAAAAAATAGGAAGAAATAGAGAGAAAATTAAATAAAATGCTAGAAATTATGGAAAAATAGGTTTTAATGTTTATTTAAATAATTATGGTGATTAGGATGCTTTGAGGCTTAAGTTGAAGTGACTTGTCAATTTTGAGGTTGGCATGCAATTCGAGGCGATGCACGAGATAAGGCACGAATATCGAGGTAGCCTGATAAGCTTGAGAAGGTAAGTGGTACTTCCCAATTAAAGTTAGTTTTATGGAAAATGCTTTCATCATATTGACATACTCTGATATGTACCCATCACGTAGACTGCATACATGACATGACTATGAAATGCATAAATACACGTTGATATCATTAATCACTCGCATTTGAGGCCGTATGGAGTACGAACTGGCACCGCTGCTTTACCAAAGGTGCACCCATACACCCCGGCTTCGAAAGAGGTGGCCGCTAAAATGGTAGGTAGCATGAGGAGTGCAGTTGACACCAACGAGGAAAGACATTGCATACACACATGATATAACATTATGTACCCTTACTTAGATGATTCATCATCTAACTGGGTTTTACCCCTGAAATATTTAAACATTCCAAGTGGAGATTGTAGCAGATACAAGGATAAATGAGGCATGAAATGGCACTTAGCAGAATGCATGAATAAATGTATGTTATGTAGCCCATGTATTTAAGTTCTAGTACTTTGAATTCTGAATGTTTTGAGGAATGTTGATGTATATCCTTGTGGTTAATGAAGATATAAAATTTGATTTATGATCAATGTTAAGATATCAGGTTTCGATTTTTGCTTCCGTATTTGATGTGTATAGTAATTATCTTTCGAGATAAATGAATGGGAATTCTGGGACGGATTCGAGGTATGATGTGGTTTAGCTTTAGTGTTTGAAAGAAAAAATTTATTGTCCCAAAATTATCCCAATTTATAACTCGCCCGGGAAAGCGGGGCATTACATACCACACCTTTCACTGATCCTATTCGACCAAAGAAGAGAAAGGTGGATGTCGCGGTGGAGGGGTCGGACCTAGTGCCGCAAGTGGGGGATGATGATCGTAACCCCCCTGAGGGTTACACTGAGTTCATAGCATCCAAAGAAAACATTTTATAAGTAACTAGTCCCATATAGAATTACATTAACAATACATTTTGACATTTACAAATTATAATTCTTGGTTATTGTAATTGTGAACTTGAATATCTCTCCCCAGCTGACTTCCGGTGCATAGAGGACATGAGCGAATGGTTGGACGGGCGTCACATTGATAGTTACATGTGTTGCCTTAGACGTATACAATCGCGTTCTCTATACGACGACATTTATGCTACCATGTCGACCCCGCTATTTGTGAGTGTTGCAACCAATACTCCTTTTTTCTTTTGTTGTATCTCAATTTAGTATATAAATAAAGTTTTTTTATTTTATTTTGCAGTCATATATATCAACTTTTTGGACTCAAGAATACGAGGGAGACAATGGGAAAGTTTTTTATCCTTCTATGGCGACTGTCTAAACGGAATAGACCTGTTTCGTGGATGGGAGCAATGAAGGGAATCTCCCTTGGTGAGCAATCAACAATGTAAGTGTTCTTTAATTGATTTGATGGATTTTTGTATATAGTATATGACTAAGCTCGAAATCGGGTTTGGTGGCCCACCAAACCCGATTTTTGATTTTTTTTTTTTTTAAGCATTTTCTTTATTTTTCATTGAAACCAATACGCACAACATTAAATTAAATTATTGTTTATGAATTACACTATCAATTTTTAGATAATCATAACATCATCTTTGTCCAAGATTCATGCCTAGTAGCTAGAACACTTTAATCATGTATTGCTTGATTGATTATCAAATCTTCTCACACAACAAGATCTCTATTTGTTGTGCACCCTAAGTTCAATCAACCCATAAGACATAAAAAAAAAAAAAAAAGAGATCATTTTTTAGGTTAATCAAGTCACGGAAAGGGAAAAAAAAAAAAGAGAAATCAACATTTTCGGGTTTGGTGGCCAACCAAGCCCGAAATCGGGTTTAATGGGCCACTAAGTCCAAAATCGGGTTTAGTGGCCCACCAAACCCGATTTTTGAATTTTGTTTTTTGGCATTTTCTTTATTTTTCATTAAAACCAATACACACAACATTAAATTAAATTATTGTTTATGAATTACACTATCAATTTTTAGATAATCATAACATCATTTTTGTCCAAAATTCATGCTTCGTAACTAGAACACTTTGATCATGTATTGCTTGATTGATTATCAAATCTTCCTACACAACAAGATCTCTATTTTTTGTGCACCCTAAGTTCAATCAACCCATAAAACATAAAAAAAAAAAATAGATCATTTTTTAGATCAATCAAGTCACGGAAAGGGAAAAAAAATCAACATTTTTGGGTTTGGTGGCCAACCAAGCCCGAAATCGGGTTTAGTGGGCCACTAAGCCCAAAATCGGGTTTGGTGGCCCACCAAACCTGATTTTTGATTTTTTTTTTGGCATTTTCTTTATTTTTCATTGAAACCAATACGCACAACATTAAATTAAATTATTGTTTATGAATTACACTATCAATTTTTAGATAATCATAACATCATTTTTGTCCAAGATTCATGCTTAGTAGTTAGAACACTTTGATCATGTATTGCTTGATTGATTATTAAATCTTCCCACACAACAAGATCTCTATTTGTTGTGCACCCTAAGTTCAATCAACCCGTAAAACATAAAAAAATATATCATTTTTTAGGTCAATCAAGTCACGGAAAGGGGAAAAAAATGAAAAATCAACATTTTCGGGTTTGGTGGCCAACCAAGCCCGAAATCGAGTTTAGTGGGCCACTATCAGCAATGCACTTTCCACAATCTTTTTTGATATAATTTTAGAAAATTTCGGCAAAATCTTCCTTGTTTTCCTTCCATTGAACCTATATTAGAGACTCAGTCTCTTTTTACAACAACATACAACCACAATTCAATCATTACAAATATTGATTGATGCAACCACAGTTTAGGTGAAAGAAACCAAAAGATTACCGTTGCTAAATTTATTCCTATTACAAATAATAATGTAAAAAATAACATTCATTCTCCATGACAAAAATATTGGGTTGATGCTGTGTCCGAAGCCTTTTGGTCATCATTTTTTCTCTTGTAGCAGTGATTTTTGAGCATTGCTAATACACGGAGGAGATATGGTTAGTAAGAAATCCAAACACACTGTAAATGCGAGTAAGAATCACATTATTGTTGAAACGATCCAACAACTATTAATTAATAACATAAGTGATGACTTTATCATACCTGAATGAGTTCATGTATATTAATTGTTTACATTGTTGCCAAGGTTATCATCACCTGGATTGAACAACCGTACAGGGCACCGACGACGAGTATGGCTCTTTGCAAATGTTTCATTTTCGACTTGCCCTTGCAGTGGCTATGGCAACGTCTCTTGATTCTAGAGTAGCAGCTGTGCTTGACTCTCCAATGGAGGAAGACCATTCATTAGGGCAACCAAGACGATTGTATCCCTATGCACCGCATTTTTCACATTTTTCCTTTGACGAGCTTCCCCAGCGGATGGAATCCGACCTTCTCTCGGTCTACCAAGTTGTCTTCTTTGTACGGGTGGGTGTACAACCACCCCTCTGATGTGCACAGAAATAACCCAAGCGGACTTGTTAAGGACCAGATTGATGGGAAATTCATATACTTTTCTGACCCATCTTGAGGTGTAATATGGATGGCAAAATGAATAGTAGTGCACTCGCATGAAACTGTCACCATACAATAAATAAAGACAGAGTGTTAATATCACATTATGAATGTAATAAGAATAATAAAGTCAAATCAGAATACCTACTAGCAGCAACTGCATGAAGACATGGTAATTGATCAAGGTCCCACTTACGACAACTGCATGTCTTCGTAGCAATGTCAACAATCTCATCGCCTTCCTTAGCATGTTTCATGAGGAACTTGTTCCCGTGTATTATAGGAACTACGCTACATCCTCGATCTAATGTTTTGCTATGGACAAAGTTGACATGTGCCACTACAGCTGAGGTAATCTCAGTTTCGAGTCTGACAGCAGTAACACATCTGTCACTGAACCTTTTTTGAAGCATATGTCTCAGAAATTCATGTGCACTCGTTATAGGCAACCGACGTGCTTTCATCATGCATTTATTGAGAGACTCGACAATATTGGTGGTCATCATGGAATATCTTCTTCTCGGACAATATGCATGCGACCACTTTTCCATTCTTGCTTCCACCAATGTCAGATGCGCCTGAGGATGCATAGATTGTATTTCTGCCAAGTATGTATCACACTTTACTTGGGTATAGCTGTATGCTGCACGGTAAAATGTCTCCATCACATCATTTCGTTGTCTACATCATTTCTTCAAGTTTTGCTTAAGGTGGAAGAAACAAAATACATGTGGTACATTAGGGAAGACAAAACTCATCGCATTCTCAATGCTTTGGTGTCAATCAGATACAATGACCAAATCCTCTAGCACACCAATAGCCTCTCTCAATTTTCTCAAAAATCAAATCCATGATCTGTCAGACTCACCATCTCCAAATCCAAAAGCGATAGGATAAATCATCTATTCCCCATCTTTGTAAGTGGCAACAAAAATCACCCATTTGTATTTTCCTTTTAATTAGGTGGTGTCAATGGCAATAACTGGTCTTATGTAAGACCAAAAACCCTTAAGAGAAGCTCCAAGTGTAAAAAATGAATATAAGAAATGATTATTTTCATCTGTTTCTATTTCTGTGATACTGCCTGGATTTGTTTCTTTCAACATGTGAAAATATGAGGGTAGCTGCTGAAATGACTCATCTCTATTGCCATAAACGAGTCTCTTTGCATGTTGTAAGGACCTCCAAGCTTTAGTATACATGATCTGCACACCATGCTGCCCCAACAACTCCCCAATTAGCATTTCAGATGTATATTCACTAATTACCACTCATTCTAAGAACAAACTCCCTATGACAATAGCCTTCACACTTCGAAAATGTGAATCGTAGATATCTCGAGTACATGTGTGACCCGGGATAAACTTCACCACATGCCAAAACGTACAACAAGGTCTGCATTTTGCATAAAGCAGAAACTTACAGTTCACATCTTTGCAACCGACCTCAAATCGAACAGTGCACGAACATCTGATTCGATAGTCCATCTTCAAATGAACACAATATTATCCAAAGGCCAATATCAATTTTTGTTTACTTTTAAATAGTGCGCCTTGGTAAAAAATATCACCCTGGAGGGGAATCAACACTTCAGGTCGCGTTGCCTCAATTGCACAATTTTCTACTTCAGGAACAACCCGATTTCCATGTAGAGGATTGTCCTCAAATTGTGAACCTGAAAATCTTACTTTTGGGTACTCCAAACTGGCTCCTCCTTCATTACCATCACCATTATCATTTGTTTCATTTGTTTCATTATCACCATCAGCATCCATGTGTGCAGCGTCATCTGACAAACTAGTAGTACCATATGTACCAAAATCATCATTCCACATTGGACTACGTGTTGATGTAAGTGGAATGTCAACACCTATATCTTGATTACCACCACAAACTCCAGCATCTTTACTAATCATATCAACATAAATCATTTTATATCTGCCTCATTCGCACATAACAAACTCGACATTATAGTCGTCATCGATAGGGAACTTAGTACTTAGAAGATTGCTTGATGGTTCACTTAAAAAATGAATGTTGATGTTGTACATTGTTTTATCAATTCCCGTAACCGTGTAAACAATATCAGTCAATTGACTAAAAGTCGCATTCTTGTTAGCCATCATACACTTCTTATTCCCCCCAATGTACTTATCATCATCATTCCATTTTCCGTTCCACATGATGACCAACAACACTTTATCCATTACTGCAAAACTAAAAGCAAGAAGTTAGGCTATTAAACTCGAATATTCCCTAATCCTTTTTAACTATTAGTAAGTATAAAAGACTTCTTTCTTTAGATTTGTACAATTCAAATGATTTTGACTTATAAAAACTATAATCTTATTATTAATTCTAATTATTCAGTTTATGTAATTATGTAGTTTATGACAAAAATTTAGTTCTGTAGTTTCTGACAAAAATTTAAAATTCACTCTTAGAAATTTAAAAATTTTATGAAAAACTTATTAAATATTTTAAACTAACTAAATAAATAGAAAATAATACCCTGATAAAAAAAAATTTCTTTCACACAAATCCTTCAGATCTGGAATAATAGACTGCTATATGTTTTTTACTCACAATTACAATCATTCTACACAGCTTAATAAGCAATGTGAACATAAAAATAATTGAAAACCTAAATAGAAATAATAATTGATACCTTGAGATTGAGAATGCTTGTTGGAGAGGAAAGATGGTGAATGCGGCTTCAATGAAGTCCTAACTATGATTAATGAAGAAGATTGAATGACCCAAGCAGCAAAATATTGAATGTAGGAAGAATGGTTGAGTTTTGATGCTTTCAACAATGGAGAAGAAAGAAAATAAGAGCGTGAATGTTGAGAGAGGACAGGTAAAGTGAAAGAGGCAAGGGTATTTTGGTAAATGAATATAAGGGTAATGTGGGCTTTCCAATTTAAAATCTCATTAAGGGTATTTTAGGCATCTCACATGAAAGTGGCTATAGAGTGCAATTAGTTTGTTTGATTTGTCAGAAACGTTTTTTACTAGAAAGTGGTTAAAAATAATTTTCTAAATTTCTTTTAGGTTATTTATGAATTCCGCCCCTTTTTTTATCATATTGTATTTAAAAGGCTTTTGTTATCAATATCATACTACTAGCTCCATATAAAGGAAACACATTTATTTGATGGAGTTCTCCAAGGCTTTGTTGATTCAAATAAATGAAGTGTAAGCATGACTCTTGAATATGATTTATTTTATTTTCTTAGGTCCACAAGAATAGTGCTCTAATATGAACAAAGTTTGGATTTGTAAACATAGAAATGGAATGAATATAAATGAAGAGTTCACCCCTATTTATAACTCTCAACTATATGCTCAAAATACCATATCACCTCTACTAATATTTCTTTATAATTCCTACTATGTACATTCTTTATCAACTCCAATAAACTGAATTAGGATGGAACCTTTCAAAACTATCTACCAAGCCTCTATGACAACTCTACGGATAAGTACTCTCCTATCTTACTATGTGGTAACCATTTAGAAAAGTCCTCCCATGTGTTGAAATTTAGAGATGCTTCATCTCATGTCATATATGTTATATATAAGAGTGTATACCAATATTATCTAATAATACACTATAAGAAAATTAGTGTTTAGCGATGGAACTATTCCGTCGCTAATTAGCGATGGGATTTCCATCGCTAATTTTTTTAAATATTTTTTTTAATTTAGCGACGAAATTAACGACGAATAATCCGTCACTAAATTTAGCGATGGAATTAGCGACGGCCAACCCGTCGCTAAAAAATAAAAGAAATTAAATAAAAAAATTAAAATTTAGCGACGAGCCAAAACTCGTAGCTAACAAATAAAAGAAATTAAAAATAAAATAAAATTTAGCGACGGGGAAAAACCCGTAGCTAAAAAATAAAATAAATTAAATAAAAAATATCAAATTTAGCGAACATAAGATAAATAATTCAAATTTAATGACAGAAACAAGCTCGTCGCTAAAACATATAAATAAAATTAAAATTTAGCGACCGGGTTAAGCCCATCACTAAAAAGTAAAAAAAGTTAAAAAATTAATTAAAAACTATACATTTAAACATAACATAATTCTTTAATGCTAATATAATAATTAATAAAGTTTTATTTGAATTAATAATTAAATAAAATTAAAATTAATATTCATTTCCCTTTACTAACATTAATATTAAAATTAATATCATTAAATAAGTTTAAAAAATTTTGGTGTATAAATATAATTCTGAAATATATGGAAGATAATAGTATAAATATATTTTATATACATCAATAAACAATAAGACTTCCAAATTGGTAGCTCGCACTTGAAACTTGATCATGAGAGGTTGGGAGTTCAAATCTAGTAAAGAGTTTGAGATAATAGCTGGGGGTAATATTCCAGCGCTGTCATGTGACGAGTAGATCTGTTAAAAAAAGAAAAAATAATAAATTAAAAATTAGCAACGAGAATGCATCCGTCGCAAAAAAAGAAAAAAATATAAATTTAAAATACAAAACTTTAGCGACGGGAACGCATATGTCGCAGAACTTTAGTAGGTCGATTCCAAGGTGTAACACTTTTAATTATTGCTGGGATTAATATCCCAACGCTGCCACGCGACGTGCTCATGAGGAGAGGGTAGGACCTAGTGCGCGTTAAATTTTGGGCATGCACTGAATTTAGCAAAGGAATTCGTTGCTAAAAAAATAAAAAAATTAAAAACTTTAGCTATGGAATAAATATCTCGCAATAAAAAAAGAAAATAAAATAAAAAACTTGTAATTTCAAAACATAATTTTTACACTTTAAAAAATGTGTAAAAATTTGAAAAAAAATTATAAAATGTGAAATTCAAACTTTAATTTCATATTTTAGTAATTAAATTTATATTGTTGATGCAATTTATTTAAATATACATTTTTAATTGTGATAACTGATATATTATGTTATTTTGAATTAAATTAAAACTACATATATAAAAATAAATTTAACTTAAAAATATAAATAAATAAGTGTAATTAAAAAACAAAAATTAAAATCACTGTACACAAAAAACGTAATAGTACATAAATTAAAATCTAAATGTGGCCTATATACAGATATATTTTTTAAAGATATTGATCTTCATTATTAAGTAATATGTATCCTTTAACGAATACCCATTTTTTTAAATGAATAATATGCAGATAAAATAAAAATAATAACCACGTTATTTAGATGATACGTTTCACTTGTTTTAAATTTCATCATTAACTATATGATGTCATGCTATATAATTCAGGAATTTAGTAATGTTGCTGAAATTAACCTTTAACAAAATATTAATAAAAATTTAATGTGAAATTTATAAAATATTTAAATTAAATTTAAAATTTGATTTGAAAATGCAATATTTCTCAATTGAGATAATTAATATGAGAATTAAACTTCTCAGTGACAATATTTCTCAATTGATTGAAGGCTTGCAAAATAAATATATAATAATGAATGCAACAATAGTAATTGAAAAATTGTGTCAATTTAAAGCATTAGAGATAAAATATAAGAACTCGTAAGTTAGAATACTTGAACACTTGTAATCAATGTTTTCTAACCCCATAATTAATTAATACTGCACCATCCAAATATTTATAGTTGACAGTTGAATTATTGAAAACATTTGAGTTGCATTAAATGCACTTGGAATAAATAATTACTCTTTAGTATTTTATTTCTATTATTTTTTTCCTTAGTTCTTTATTTTTTATACTTATTTTTTTAATTAATGTGAAGTCGTAAAATCAAATATCTATAAAAGAACTATATTAATTTTATTAGTTAAAAAAATATATTAATTTTTAAAAATTTATTTTCCAGCCACAAACAATCACCCGGCACTAATTCTCCATCTGCAATGGGTGACTATCCATCGTAGATGATTGTTGATTTTAGTTTTCTCGCAAAATACTTATCATTTTTAGTTTACAAAATATATGGAATTTTTAATTTAAATTAATTAGAAAAATATTTTATAAAATTATATTTATTTATAACATAAATATTATTAATCATTTAAAAAATAAAAAAAATACATTTTTATCTCTTCTTCTACAATTAATAATAAATTTACAAATTCTTAAAAAATATTTTATTTATTTTTTGGTCATTATTCTTTAAATAATTTTAATTGATTTATTTTTATTATTTTTTTTAATTTTTCTTCTCTCTTGATTGTAAAATATTTTTTCCTGATTATTTTAATCTTGTAAAATTAAATAACTATAAATTAATTATATTTTAAAGTATTTAAAATATATATATTTATTTTTAAAATTATATATTAATTTAAAATAATTTATTAATATATATATTAGCGACGGGTACTACCC
Source organism: Diospyros lotus (assembly GCF_014633365.1). Classification (NCBI taxonomy): domain Eukaryota; kingdom Viridiplantae; phylum Streptophyta; class Magnoliopsida; order Ericales; family Ebenaceae; genus Diospyros; species Diospyros lotus. Next base: position 19,070,184 of record NC_068343.1, read on the forward strand.
GCCGTGCCCATCGCTAATTATGGGGCACCGCGCCCCAACGTCAGCGACAGGCACGTGCCCGTCGCTGACTCTGACGGGCACTACCCCCACTGTAATATCACATGTTCGTATAAAATTGTCATGTAATTTCGATGAGTTTAGAATACCGAAAAATTGGCTTGATAGCAGTTATAAGTATCGAATCGATTGTAGGAAATGCCTTGGAGTAAAATTGTCTAAAGAAAATAATACGGCATTGATAAGCATCCCGAGATAGGATTTATGGTGTCGAGAGAAATCGAATCGGAAACAGTTTTTGATACAGCTAAAATACAACTGTCATTTAGGCTACAAAACTGAATTGTTGTAGGAGACTCCCGAAAAATCAACGAAACCCTAGGGGGGCTCCGATTTTGCGTAATGAGCAACCCTTTGGTGGTTTTGAGATAAAATGATTGCCCGATGAGGACATTGGGGCGGAATCGTATTTATCGAGTAAATCTTGAATTATTAATTTTGCATTTTTTGTATTAAAATGTAATTTAATTCAATGTTCGAGGGTATAATTGAAATTACGAAATTGCCCAAGTGATATAAGATGAAAATTATAATTTAATGGTATAATTTCTTATAAATATTAGTGTAATATATATAATTATATATATATATATAGATTCGTAGCAGCAGGGGACGTGAGGCCATGCCTCTACAAAATTCATCCCATGCTCTGACTCCAAATCCCATGCCCTGCAGGATTTAGAAGATTTCGCACACAATGGGGTATGGCCAGTGAGGTGAGGGAGTAGTCCAGCGCCTATAAATAGGGATAGAATTGGAGAAGAAATGGAAGCAAGGCGGCAGAGAGATCTTGGCCGAGAGAAGGGGTGGGAATGGAAGAGAAAGTGAGAAAGGGAGCTTGGGCTGAGCTTAGCCGAGAGAGAAAGAAGGAGATTGCGAAAAGAAGAGGCCGGAGCTGGCCGCAGCAAGCGGACATAATCCATGGCTACAATGGCAGCTCTCGAGGAGGTTGACGCGAAGCAAGCTCAAGCGAAGCAGTGACGTCCAGCAAGGTGAGGCAGCTCGAGAGGCTCGTTGGAGGCTAGAGCGCCGGCCGGAGTGGCCGAAAGGCGACCAAAGCCGGCCGCATAGTAGCGGCGGCCATGGCCGCAATGTAATGCCCCGCTTTCTCGGGCCCGTTATGACTTGGGAAAATTTCGAGACAATAAATTTTTTTCTTTCAAACACTAAGCTAAATTATATCATACCTCGAATCCGTCTCAGAATTCTCATTCATTTAATTACTATACACATCAAATGCGGAAGCAAAGATCGAAACTTAATATCTTAACATTGATCATAAATCAATCATTACATCTTCATTAACCACAAGGATATACATCAGCATTCCTCAAAACATTCAAAATTCAAAGTAACAGAACTTAAATACATGGGCTACATAACATACATCTCACTCTTCATGCACTGTGTTAAGTGCCATTTCATGCCTCATTTATCCTTGTATCAGCTACAATCTCCACTTGGAACGTTTGAATATTCCAAGGGCAAAGTCCAAGTTAAATAATGAATCATCTAAGTAAGGATACATAATGTTATATCATGTGTGAATGCAATGTCTTACCTCGTAGGTGTCAACTGCACCCCTCATGCTGCCTATCATTTTTGCGGCCACCTCTTTCGAAGCCGGGGTGTATGGGTGCACCCTTGGTAAAGAAGCGGTGCCAGTTCATACTCCCTACGGCCTCAATGCGAGTGATCAATGGTATCAACGTGTATTTATGCATTTCATAGTCATGTCATGTATGCAGTCTACGTGACGGATACATATCAGGGCATGTCAATATGATGAAAACATTTTCGAAGAACATAAACCACTTACAAACCAAGCATTTTCCATAAAACTAACTTTAATTGAGAAGTACCACTTACCTTCTCAAGCTTATCGAGTTATCTCAATATCCGTGCCTTGCCTCGATTTGCATGCCAATCTCAAAATTTGCATGAGTCTCTTCAACTTCAGCCTCAAAGTATCATAATCATCATATTTATTTAAATAAATATTAAAACCTATTTTTCTATAATTTCTGGCATTTTCCTTAATTTTCTCTCCATTTCTTCCTATTTTTCCTCAATAAATCCATACTAAATATTTCTCAAATATTTTTCTACGACAATTCATAAAATAATATTCTTCAATTTTTGAAATTTTTAAAGAAATTTTACTTACCTTAACTTAGCATATTTGACTTCCTCAGTATGCATGTCATATTCTCGAAACACGTGCCCGAACCATTTTCTAGCCCAAAAACTCCGGGATATTACCGAAACATAATTTCCTATCTTTTGAATTTTTCTAGAATTTTTTTGATATTTTTCCCTCTTTTCTTTTTCCTTTTCTTTTCTTTTCTTTTTCTTTTATTTCTTTATCTTCTTCCTTGCTGCTCCCCGCGTCTTCTTCCTCTATGGCTGCGCGAACCAACCATCCCAGCCGTCGCGTAGCCTAGCTTCACCGCACGCCGCCACCCCGGCTAGCACCCCCGGTCGCCTCCGACTTCCGCCATCGCCTCTGGCCTCCCGCGCACAACATCGGTGCTGCTGGCCGCGGCCCTGCTCGCTGAACCGCCATGGCCGCCCCTGCAGTTTGCGCCTCCAGCTGGTCTTAGCCATTGCTGGCTGCAACCGCCAACACCTTGCCTAACCCCGCAGTAGCTGCCCGCACGGCTTCCTCCACCGCGACCATCCTCCCTGCGATGCACTAGCTAGCTGGAGCTCGCGGTCGTGCTGCCATGGCTGCCATTGCTAACCTTCAGCGCCTCCAACAACTTCGTTGCGACTGCTTTTGGCCATCGCGGCTCCTCGAACTCTCTTCCATCTCTCTTATCTCTCGGCTTCTGCTTCATGATCTCTTCACCATCTTTGCTGCCATGGCCGATTCCGCCATCTCTCCCTTACTCTGCCACTCTCTAAATCTCTATTTCCTCAATTACTTGATTCTGCCAAGCTTTCCAATTCTTCTTCCTATTTATAACCAAGGAAGCTTGGCCACCACTCCAGCAAACTTGGCATAAGAAACACTCAAATTGCTGCCATTCCTCTCTGCACACAGCCACGCCTACATATACATATATATATAATTATATATTACACTTTTAATTAATGAAATTTACATATTAAACCCCAAATTTCATCCCTATTACACTTGTAATTCCTTAATTGCAATTAGGCCCTTAAACCTCAACTTAATTTACATTACAATACCGAAAAATCACAATTAATAACTTTAATTTTACTCGATATAGACGATTTTGCCATTGAGTCCTCTCGGAACCTTTGTTTCTTCTCGAAACCATTGAATGGTTGCTCATTATGCAAAATCGAAGCCCCCATAGAGTTCCGTTGATTTTTCGGGAGCCGCCTGCGACGATTCGATTTTACAGCCTAATAATAGCTGTATTTTAGCTGTACCGAAAACTATTCTCAATCTAATTTCTTTCGATACCATAAATCCTAACTCAGAACACATATCGAGACCATATCATTTTTCTTAGACAATTTCACTCCGAGGCATTCCCTGTAGTTGATTCAGTACCTAAAATTGCTATAAAATCCATTTTTCGGTATTCTAAACTTATTAAAATTACGTGGCAACCTTATACAAACATGGGGTATTACACGCAAGCTGCTGCAACAAGGCAGTAGTAGTTGCGGCCAACGGGGGCCGTGTGCCGCCAGCAGCGGCGCGACGAGCGTGGCAATGGCCGGGGAGGCTGGAGGCGGCCGACGGAGGGCGGAGGTGGCTGGCCGGCGGCTGGAGCAGGGAGCCGTGTGCGAGAGTTGCAGGTCACGCGGGGAAGAAAAAGAGGAAGAAGAAGAAGGGAGGAAGAAACGAAAAAAAAGAAAAGAAAAGAAAGAAAAAGAAGAAAAAAAATAGGAAACATTCTAAAAAAAAATCCCAAAAAATAGGAAATTATGTGTCGATAATATTCCAGAGATTTTAGTGAGGAAAATGGCTCGGGCACGCGTTTCGAGGATACAGCACGCATTTCGAGGAAGCTTGAGGGGCTAAGTCAAGGTAAGTAAAATTTCCTTGAAAATTTCAAAAATTCAAGAATATTATTTTACGAATTGTCATAGTGAAATATTTTAGAAATATTTAGTTTGGATTTATTGAGGGAAAATAGGAAGAAATAGAAAGAAAAATAAAGAAAATACATGAAATTATGGAAAAATAGGTTTTAATGTTTATAAATGTGGTGATTAAGATGCTTTGAGGTTTAAGTTGAAGTGATTGGTGCGAATTTTGAAGATGACACGCAAATCGAGGTGATGCACGAATTTCAAAATAAGCGCGAATATCGAGATAACCCGATAAGCTTGAGAAGGTAAGTGGTACTTCCCAATTGGATTTAGTTTTATAGAAAATGCTTGGTTTGTAAGTGATTTATGTTCCTTGAAAATATTTTCATCATATTGACATACTCTGATATGTATCCATCACGTAGACTGCATATATGACATGACTATGAAATGCATAAATACATGTTGATATCATTGATCACTCGCATTGAGGCCGTAGGGAGTACGAACTGGCACCGCTGTCTTATCAAGGGTGCACCCATACACCCCAGCTTCGAAAGAGGTGGCCACAAAAATGGTAGGTAGCATGAGGGGTGCAGTTGACACCTACGATGAAAGATATTGCATACACACATGATATAACATTATGTACCCTTATTTAGATGGTTCATCATCTAATTTGAGTTTTTGCTCATAGAATATTCAAATGTTCCAGATGGAGATTGTAACAGATTCGAGGATAAATGAGGCATGAAATAGCACTTAGCAGAGTGTGTGAAATGTATGTTACGTAGCCCCTATATTTAAGTTCTGCTACTTTAGATTCTAAACGTTTGAGGAATGTTGAAGATATAAGAACTTATTTATGATTAATGTTAAGATATCAGATTTCGATCATTCCTTCCACATTTGATGTGTATACTGATTCTCTTTCGAGATTAATGTATGAGAATTCTGGGACGTATTCAAGTAATGATGTGATTTAGCTTTAAGTTTGAAGAAAAAAAATTATCGTCCCAGAATTGTCCCAAGTTATAACGCGTTCGAAAAAGTGGGGCATTTCACCTGCCCTTCCCCTCCCTCACAGGTGCCCCCTTTCCCTCTCCCTGATGGGTGCCACCCCCTCCATCTCCTTTTAAAGCTTCCCCCATCCCCCTCCGATCCTCTCCATCTCTTCTCTACAATTTCTTCCAAGTGTGTCTAATTTCATTTCCTCTTGCTTTATCTCTTCTCCGTTCCTCACTGTCTCACTTTCACTCTTATTAAAATCGCGATAGTGGTTTTATTTTAGTGTGATTTACATTCGAAGCTCATCAAGATTTGAAGGTATTTTTTATTTTTAGTTGTTAATTATTTAAAATTTAAATTACAATATTGAATGTTTCTTACATAATAGGTACTATTTGATTAATTGTTAAGTTATAAATAGTTGTTAATGTTAATATTTCTGTTAATCATGTTGTTAATGTTAATATTTCTGTTAACTATTTAGATAATAGGTACTATTTGATTAATTGTTAAATTGTAAATAGTTGTTAATGTTATATTTTTGTTAATGTTGTTAACGTTAATATTTCTGTTAACTATTAATGTTAATATTTATTATAATATTAATTAACTGTTATTTATTAATGTTAATATTTGTTAAGTAATGAATATAACCTGTTTATTTATATTTATTTATGTTAAGTAGTAAATTGCAATATTGAATGTTTATTATTGTTTATTTTATATTTATATTTTTATATATTATATATATTATGATATTATTCTGTATAAATTATTATTATACATTATGTGATTTAAATAAATAAATTAAATTTAAAATAATATATAGTTAAAAACTTAGTGACTTGGGGGAGGGGCGACTGTTAGGGGGGTTAAATTAAAAATAAAAATTTAATATAAAAAATATTATATTAAATAATTAGTGAAATGATTAAAAATAGGAGTTTTAATACACAAAATTAAATAATTAGTAAGAGTTTTAATAGAGAAAAAATTAGAGTTTCTTCTCTCTATGACTTTTATACGTTAGATTTTAGATTATAAGGAAAATGAGAAATGAATAAAAATAGGTAGATGATATTTTAAATAGATAAAAATATTGTAAATCAAAAAATATAAGAGTTTTTTGTAATTATTATTTTTAATATAAAAAATAATTATTCAATTTAAAAATAGATATAAATTTTATAATGATTTTAAAAAAAATTTAAAAAATTAAAATTTTTGAGTAAAATTTCGTCTGGAATTTTTTTTTTGTTTCTAAGTTAAAACAGATTTTTTTTTTATTTTTTATTTTTTTGTGGATGAAACTGTTTTTAATTTCATTTTTTGACACATAGAATGAATAATAAGAATAGGAATTTTAATTTTTAATAATATATGTATGTTAAGTGATTTTGTTTCATTTTTAAGTTGTTGAAAGCTTAATCAATATTATTTGGGCAAATTAGAATTAAAGAGAAATCAAAACATTAAACATTAGAATTAAAATGAAAACATTAAATGAGTGGATTCTTGAATGTTTTAATTTAAGATTTATGATGTGATTTAATTTGTAGTTGAAAACTGATTTAATTTGTGATGTGATCATTTAATTCAATGCTCTAGCCATTGGCACGGCAAGCACTGGAATCAAACATGAAATATTCCATGTTGATCCCACTATAATTGTAATTATTTGCACAAAATTTATAATTTAATTTATGTTGGGCATTAGGTGTGGAGTTTCATTTATGTTTGGCATGTTGACTGTGAGGGTTATGAGGTATCAAATTAATTTATCTCATACTCAACATTTTTAAATGCTAATGAATTGCGATGCCAAAAATTAATGGCAAAGTTTGAAGAGTTATATAATTTTCTTACATGTCTCACGTTTTGGGATATATAAGATATATGGGGTTTAATTAATGTTAAATTTAAATTATAAATTTAATTTTAATTATTAAAAAATTATAATTAAATAATAAAATGGGGCCAGTTAGGAGTTTCGATGGATGAGTGTTTTAAAAATAAATTATTAATAAATTTTAAATAAAATTTTAATTTTATATTTAGTATTAATTATAAATTTTTATCTTATTAATATTAATAATAAAGTTAAATAATTTTAGTAGGATTAAATAAAATTATTTTGCACAATGGGGGTTTTATATGTATAATCTTAAAAAAATTATATAATAATATATAATTTTAATTAAATTAATAATAATCACAATTAAGGGTTTAAATATGGTGTGGCCGAGGCTTTGGTTCACATGGGTTTGGTTAATTGTAAATTTGGAATAAAATTTAAATTTGTAAAATAATTTATATTAAATTTTTATTAAGTTATTAATATTACTATAAATTTGGTTGTTAAATAATTTTTTTAGGGCCAAATCAATATTTTCTTAATTAATTTTGATATTTTAACTTTAATTTTAATTAAATAATTATTCATAAAAAAAATTGTGTATTAGTTTTGTTCTTAAGAATATAGCCTAATTTTCTAACTTTATTTTTTATTAAATCTCTTATTAGAAATTAAAATAATTTAATTTTTTAATTTTATTAATTATATATTATAAATTTAAAATATTAAATATATGTTTTTTAATTTTTTAATAATAATGGGTGGGTTTCAAGATTTAAGCAGGGTTTAACTTTAAGTTTAATGAAAACTAATCTTAACAAAATTATATAATAATACATAATTGAAATAAATAAAAACTTGTGGTCTAGTCTAGTTTAATTGTAAAAAATGATTAGTTTAACAATAAATAATATGTTTAAATATAACAGTTGAATGTTCGATAATATAGTTGTCAAGTTAGTTATTTATTTAATACAATTTTAAAATTATAACTACAAATATAATGTTATTATTTGGTTAAACTTTTGTTACTTGGTAAAAAAATTAAAGTAGTGTATGTCTAAAAATGCAATTATAAATTATGTACTAAATGATGGTTTTGTGAATTTTCAGGATAATTTTTTTCGTCATAGATATTATTTAATTTAAAATAGAAATTATGTCGCATCATAAGTAGATTGATAATTGGTGTAACCCAAGAAGGGGTGGGATTATTAGAGAATTTTATGAGGGTGTCGATGAGTTCATTCAATTTGCGTCTACCCAAGAAAGTTTTATAAGATTAGAAGGAAAGTTAAAATGCCTTTGTATGAAATGTAAGTGTCTAAGGTTTAAATCAGTCAATGAGGTAAAAAGAGATATTTGTAAACATAGATTCATGAAAGGTTATTATTATTGGACGCATCATGGTGAAGAAGTGCCCATTATGCCTCATTTGGTTGTTGAAAATGAATATTATAGAGAAGACAATTTTAGGGATTAGTTTAATTCCTATGAACAGATGGTAATGGATGTAGCTGGGCCATCAAATGCGCCATATATAATGTAAGAGACTGGTATTGGAAGTGGTTAGCAGACTTACAATGTAGATGAAGCATCGAATGAAAATGCACAAGCATTTTATGACATGTTATCTACTGCACAAGCTCCATTGTATCCAAACTGCGAAGTAGAAAGTGAACTTTCTGTTGCAGTTAAGATGTTGAGTATAAAGTCTGATTACAACATTCCCAAAGGTGGATATAATGAAATCATGCAGTTTATGCATCAAACAATGCCAACTGGTAATCGAGTGCCAACTAATTTTTATCATACTAAGAAATTGGTTTCGCAGCTTGGCCTCGGTTATCAGAAGATTGATTGTTGTTCAAATGGGTGTATGTTCTATTACAAGGATGATAAATCCAAGATGAGTTGTAAGTTTTGCGGTCATCCTCGTTTTAGACCTGTAAGAAGTGGGAAAGAAAAATTTAAACAAATTTCTTATAAAAAATTGGGGTATTTGCCTCTCATACCAAGACTGCAAAGAATATATGCTTCTATGATTACAGCTGCGAGCATGAGATGGCATCATGAAAGTCGGAAGGAGCCTGGTGTCTCGTCTCACCCGTCTGACAGGGAAGCATGGAAACATTTTGATCAGAAATATCCTAACTTCTCCACCAATCCTAGAAATGTAAGGCTTGGTTTTTGTGCAGATGGATTCACTCCATATGGTAATTCGAGTCGGCTGTATTCTTGTTGGCCGGTTATTGTGACGCCATATAACTTGCCTCTTGAATTATGTTTGAAAAAAGAGTTTCTTTTTCTGACTCATATTATTCCAAGTCCATCAAATTCAAAAAACAAGATAGATGTGTTCTTACAGCCTTTAATTGGTTAACTAAACTTGTTGTGGTACGAAGGTGTTTTGACTTATATATGATATATCAACCAAAAATAATTTTTTCATGAAAGCTACTCTATTGTGGACAGTCAATGATTTTCCTAGCTATGGAATGTTATTTGGTTGGATGACATCGGGTAGATTAGCATGTTCATATTGTATGGAGAAAACTAAAGCTTTCAACCTCAAGTATGGTGGAAAGACGTCATTTTTTTACTGTCACAGACAATTCTTGCCTATGGATCACACATTTCGGAGAAATACAAGTGCATTTAGAAAAAATAGAGTTGATAATTCTTCTCCACCACCACAGTTAACTGGAGATACCATTTTTCAGAGAGTCTATAATTTTTCTTCTATCCTCCAGTTACAGGACTGTGCAATGCCTGGGTATGGTGTTGAACACAATTGAACAAAACGAAGCATTTTCTGGGAATTGCCATATTGGAAAGATAATCTAATCCGGCATAACTTAGATGTCATACATATTGAGAAAAATATTTTTGACAATCTTTTTAATACAATTATGGATTTGAAAGGTAAAATTAAAGATAATACTAAGGCTAGAATGGACCTTAAAGAATATTGTAGGCGCAAAGAACTTGAACTAATAGACCGTGGCGGGGGCAAATATTGGAAACCTAAGACCCAATACACGTTCATAAGGGAACAAAAGTTAAGTGTTTTTACATGGATAAAAGAACTTAAGCTCCCTGATAGATATGCTTCCAGATTAGGTAAGTGTGTTGATATGAGAAACACAAAGTTATTTGGGTTGAAAAGTCATGATTGCCATGTTCTCATGGAACGATTACTTCCAACGGCATTTGCAGCATTACCAGATCAAATTTGGAATCCGATCACTGAGTTATGCCAATTTTTCAAAGATATTTGCTCAACAATATTGAGGATTTAACACCTAGATATCATGGAACAAAATATACCCATCATTTTATGCAAATTAAAGTGTGTATTTCTTCTCTGATGGTTTAACTCAATGGAGCATCTTCTAGTGCACTTAGTTTACGAAGAAAATGTGGGGGGGCCAGAATAATACAGATGGATGTATCCGTTTAAAAGGTACGTCTGATATAATTTGAATCGTTAATTTTTAATGATAATAAAAAAAAAATATATTAAGGAGATTTTCAAATGATTTATGTTTCTCAACACCTTAAAGAAGAAAGTTCGCAATAAAGCTCGTGTAGAATGATCTATATGTGAGGCATATTTAATTGAGGAGACGTCCACGTTTGGTTCATATTATTTTGCACCAAATGTTCCATCAAGAAGAACGAGAGTCCCTCGAAATGATGATGGGGGAGATTCTTCATATCCACAAATTTTTGTGTTTAATTATCTAGGCCGTGCTGTGGGAGCAATGAAAATCAGGTGGATGGATGAGAAAGAGTTTGAAACTGCCAAATTATATGTCTTGCTGAATACTCTGGAAGTCGAACCTTATATCCAGTAAGAATTAAAATTTAAATGAATATATTTATAAGTTTATTCTTGGTTCATATTAAATGATTGATATATCATTTAAATTTTTCAACATGTACACCAATCTATTGCGTCAGCTATATTCAAATATCACAGACGCAAAAATAAACAAAGAAATTGAGAAACATTTTCCTAAGTGGTTCCATCATCAAGTATGTTACTTCATATTAGATTATTTTTTAATTGAATTTTAAAAATACATTAAGTGATTCAAATATTTTCTCAGGTTAATTCGAATACTCAAGTTGTTACAGATCCATTAATTTAGAATATAGGATGGGGACAGACTCCAAACGTGCGGTATTGGCCAATGTATTTCGTGAACGGATATAAACTTCATACTGTTGAATGGAATACTAATAGATCTACCGAAAATTTTGATGTTTGTGTGCCTGGGACAGGGGTTGGATCCTCAGAAACCTATTATTACGGAAAAAAATTTAGATATTATTGAATTGGAATATGCAGGCCTACCAATTAAAGGGGTAGTTATGTTCAAATGTGAATGGTACGATCCAAGTCCTAGGGGTACCAAAATCCACGAAAAGTATGGTATTATCGAGGTTCGATCATCAAGAAGGTATAAGAAATATGATCCTTTCATTTTTGCTCAAAAAGCTAAAAAAGTGTGTTACGTGTCGTACCCCAGCACTTGCCGTGATAAACGTGATTGGATGGTTGTTATTAAAAAAAAGGCACGACCTACAATAACGGCTCCCGAGGCTAATATGGATAACCTTTTCAGGAGGATGAAATACCAGAACTCCCGCAAATTGATCAAAATAATGACCTTAGAGGTAGTTTACAAGATTTAGATGGAATAGTCGAGAAAATAAATGTTTCAAATATTATTCAGCAATAAGAAGATGATGATGTAGAGGAATAATCTATATCAGAAGACAACGAAGAAGAGTTATTGCCTGATAACATAGATAGTGATGAATTTGTTAAAGAATATTGATATATTTATGAATACATGTGAATTTAAATATATATATTATGATATAATATCTTTTGTATTTTTTAATGTCTGTGACCTTGTACGTTTTATTGTGTTTTTTTATTTTATGTAATTTCAAAAACAAATGTCAGGACATTCATCTTCCGAACCAAACAGGGGTAGGGGTAGTAGGGGTAGAGAAAGACGTCGATCTCCTGGTTCATAGTCTTCTTCTTCTGTCTCCACACATATTGTTCCGTTTACTCCTTTATATCCTCATCCATCGCACTCACATGCTTTCGTTCCCATACTTCAGTTCCAACAACCATTCCCCTCTATGCCATATCATATGGGTTATACTACAGTCCCACCCACCTGAGATTGCACCACATTCTATCTTCTATCTTGGGTCTACTTTTCATCCCATAGGAAGTTCATATCCATACTCATTTATGTCGACACCACATGCACGTCTTTCGACATCTTTTCCTGCTCAAAATGTTGACCGGACTCCATTTGAGCCAATTAATACTGACCGAACTGATCATCGAGTAGAGTTATCCTACAATTAGAATTGTGATCAGTGAGTATCTTATATATATTATTTTTAATTAATTATTTATGATTATTTGACATATAAATGTAATTTCTTACATGATAAATATTAGTTTTATAGTTTTTTCCCTGAGGTTGGTCTACCAGGTGTACAATCCAAGATTTGGAAGAAACGGTACACTGAAGCTTGACTTCATTGGGATGGCATGCCTGAATTAACATGACGGATGTGGGTAGACGAATTTAGCGTAAGTTTAATTGCAATTCTTAATTATAGAAAGTTTCAATTTAAAATTGTATACATATTTATTCATTTTTAATTTCTTGTAGAATGAGTTTAAGTGGCAACTCGATGAGAGTGATCGTATATGGATCACTTGGAATAAATCTGGTCGGAGAAGTTTTAGAAATAATTTGAATAAAATTAAAAAATGTGCAGATAAGGGGGAATGGATGGATCCGATGGTGCGGCGAGCATTAAAGGCCAAGTGAGATGAAGATGAATACAAGAAGAGAGTAGAACAAAACAAAAAGAATCGCACATCCAAGACTGGTGGGTCAGTCCACACAAGTGGATCCATTCCTTTCATAGAGAGCCAAAAAAGGATGGTAATTAGTTTTTCTACTAATTAAATGTAAATTTTATAAATTTATATAATGGTTTATATTATCTTTTATTTATTTCATATATTTGTCATGCAGGCAAAGGAATTAGACCACGAGCCCAATAAATTTGAGATTTTAGGAGAACCCACACTCGAAAGAATGATCAAGGACAAGAAGTGTGTGTTGATAATAGATCAAAGGCCGTCGCGGTAATTGTATTTTGTACAATTTAATTAACATTACAATTTAATAATTTTTTTTATTAGTTGACAACGTCAATATTTTAATTTATATAGGAGGCGTTCAAGAGATTAAGTGCAGAGGCATCTTTAACATCAGTCGGCGATAGTGAGTCGTCATCTCCACTTACAATCGACGAACGTCAGATTTTTTATCAAGCTATCTCTGGTAGGAACAAGAAGGGTCATGTCTACGGTCTCGGCTCTCAAGGTAGGCAGTCCTTCCCGATTGAATCCGATAGCAGTTCTAGTGGTTCATATGGTTTGTCGTCGGAATTAGAACAAATGAGATTGAGGGTCACCCAGATGAACGAGGAGTTACATTCCGCTCAAACCAAGGTCGTCGAGGTGGAAAATCAACTACAATCCACCGAGTCTCGGATGAACACGGAGTTGCATTTTGCTCAGACCGAGGTGACATAGGTGAAAAATGAGAATGTGCAGCTGCGTCAGTGGCAGCAACAGAGGATGGCGTGACAAGAGCAGATGAATAGACAAATAATGGCATTACAACAACCTGGCCTGTTTTATCAGCAACCTAGACCGTCGATTCAACTAGGATCGAGTAATCAATTTTTTGATGATGAGGAACAAAATGATGATGATTGTAACTGAATATTTATGAATTAATTAGTTTGACTTAAAAATTCAGTTTTGTTATTTTAATAATTAATATTTTTAATTTATAATAATTAATTAAAATAAATTGTTAATTATCATTAATTTCATTTATATATAAATTTTATTTGAAATAAATATAAAATATAAAAAAAATTTGAATAATAATTAAATATGAATTATTTTTATAAATATATTTTTATTTATTGTAAATTTTTATAATTTTATTTTTAATTTATGTTAAAAAATTTATTTTTATTTTATCTTTTAAAATTATTATAGAAAATAATTTAAAATTTTTATTTTTTTAACATTTTAAAATTTTTTATTTATATAAATTATTAATAATTTAAAATTTTTATTTACGTTTAAATTTTTTATTTTTATTTTACAGCTGATCAGCGACGGGTTGTTTACCCGTCGTAATTTATTTTTTTAGAAAAATAGCTAATCAGCGACGGAAAGAAAGCTCGTTACTGATCAGCGATGAGTGTGATGCTCGTCGTTGAATCTGTCACAAAACGCCTCCGTCGCTATATTCCGTCGCAAAAAAATTTAGCGACGGATTTTAATGTTTTAGCGATGAAAATTTTCGTCGCTAAAACTCTGATTTTTTGTAGTGATAATATTCTTGCTAGTTTTATATTTTTTGAAGTATTTATAGTGAAAGTCAACTTTCATAGAATAGAAGTTTATTGTTATTCAAATAAGAGTCGACTATCCAAGTATGGTTCTCAGTTGGATCGACTCTACAAAAAATGGTTCTCAGTTGGATCGACTCTACAAAAAATGGTTCTCAACTGGGTTGGCTAAAGGCTTGCGAAAGTCGACTTCCTTCTCCCAGGAAGTCGATTTTTTATCCCAGAGAGTCGGCTTTTTGGTCTCAACGTTGAAACAATAATGGGTAGAAAATGAACCAATGTGACTTTTAATTTAAGGGGTATGTCTTTAAATTGTAGGGTTGTGATTTCTCCAATGGATGAGTCTATTTATAATAAACATATCTTTCAAATAAGTTTTACTTTTTAATATTTTGGTGTCTATTGGTAGCACCCATTCAATGTCTATAAATAGTGTGGACATTTAGAGTGCAAAGACACAACAAGTTCATTGAATTGCTATTATCTATCTCTCTATTTTCTCTCATTGTCTGGTTGAGTTATTGGTGGTAAAAGAGATCAAAAAGTGTAATTTTAATTTCTTAAACTTAGGCATTGTATCCTGGGTCAGAATTTTCATAAATCATTTCCACCTAGTGAGGAAATTACTATCCTAAAGATAGTTTGTGGAAACTCCTTGTCTAACATATTCCAAATTCTTATTTTGTCTTTCCTCTATTATTTTTATCATTTTTCTTAAATACTACAATAAGTTTAGGATAGTAAACTTCCTTTGGAGTCTTCTTGCAAGCCATAAGTTCAAGAAGTGGAAATATTAGAAAGGTTTAATGGCATGAACTATAAGCATTGGAGCATGAAAATCATATACCAATTGACCATAGCCAAAGTCTTATATGTCTTAACATATCCATATCCATAAGATGGGAGCAATGAAGGGCCACTCACTCCCGCACAACACAAATGGATGGAAGATGATTTTGTATGTTGTTCTATGATCCTCAATGCCATGAGCAATGCATTCTTCAACGTCTTCCACAATACTTCCTTATCTATGAATTTGTTAGATATGAGCCTTGAAAATCGATTTTAGTGATACAAAGGGACTTGATCTTGTAATTCTTTAAATATTATTTAAATGACAAGTTTATGTTTTTATTTAAATTGCAATATGGTTTAAATTAAAAAATATATATATTCATTAGTATAATAAGGAGTGAATACTATTCTTAAGAGTTAAGAATACGAGTTATGGATAATCCATAATTTGTTATACTATAAACAAGTTCCTGGTTATAGAGTTCATAATTTGAATAATAGTAACTCGTAAAGGCCAGCACATCATCTTCCTCCTTGTTCAGTATGAGATACTAAAATGTAAGGTTGGTGAGTCTCGTGTCATTCTATATGAGATATAGAAGGAAGATGAGTGGGTGCTCGTTACAAGAACAAGTTCACTGAACATGACTGTTAACATTAAATCACATGGGTTATTTCTCATGGGTCAATGATTCAATATTAGCTGCGGATGTGCAACTAATCCTTAAACCTGAGATGACATTGATATCTATGTATTAATGGGTTATGATTTCAACGATATTATATGGTTGTTCTAATCAAGAATAATCATACGTATCTACGTGCCTAATTCAGTGATACATGAGATATGTATACATCAAACATGGAATCTATCACCTCAAGATTTATGAGGAGGATATCCTATGCAATCTAATAATCACTTGACAATAAATCCTTGGTTGAGGTAATATGATGATGGAATTTGTTTTATAAGGGTTTTGTCATAATTAGTCAATATTGATTTTGTATTTGATCATATGACGAGATTAAGAGATTCAACCTATTGACACGATCTCATATATATCTTGTCGGGGTATAAGATGATAGAATGACAGTATTGTATGGTAACGTAGTAAAAGGTTCACAATACCCGCTTCACAATAAATTAGGTACTCATGATATATTGTTAAATGTCACTCATGATTTATGAGAATTAATCTTTAATTATTCTAGTTGTCAATTTATTTGTAAACCCAGAAAGTCCCACCCAAAAGAAATCACTTTCAAAAAGAAGATGGATAAATTAGTAATTTTATAATTACTAATAATAGTGCATTTATTTACTGGATGAATAAAAATAATTAAATTATTATATTGTGAATATAATTATTTAATCATTAATTGGATTGGTCCTTTTGCTAGCACATTAGACTTGGCCTAATTGCACTATTGGATTGGATTCAAATAAACATCATTGGATTGGACTTAGCCCAATTGTATTAAATGGAATGGGCTTGGGAAGCCCAACCCATTAAAGGAGTAGGGTTAATGGAACTCTATAAATAGCTCTATTAACTCTTTATTTCTTTTTCTTGAAACATTTTGAGTATCGAGAAAGTTTTGAAGAATTGTGTGTGAATCCAAAAGGTAAGTTAGAAATTTGTGTGAAAATTTCTTCTACTTATCTTTCTCTTGATATTCTTGGATAGAAGTGGTTTTGGGTGGATAGACTCGGCATCCTACACTTGAAGGATTATACGATAGGAAATCTAACAGTAAAATAAAATTTCATCTAAAAGGTAATTTTTCGTTTATGCCTTCAATTTCTTAAATCACATTTTCTAAAAAAACGGAATACTTGCAAGCTAAATTTTTATTCCGTCACGCATATGATAAGATCTATGTAATTCCAAGAATGGTAATGGTTTTGATACCACTGTTGGGATTATATAGATCTTATCAGAATTATGGGCTACAATTGAGTAGAGGTATATCAATGAGGATGCTAGTAACAAATCATTTTTAATTAACAAGTACATATTGACTTTAAAATAAATTATTCTATGCTTGTTATAGATCAAGTCAATGAACTTAATGACATTGCCTCACAATGTACTGATATTGGTGAACCAATTTTTGAGACCTTTCAAGTGTTAACTATTATTGGTAAACTTCCACCTTCATGGGGAGATTATCAAAAGAAGTTAAATCATAAGATAAAGTCTCTAACTTTGGATCAACTATTTTAACACATTCAAATTGAGAATGAAGGTAGAATGAGAGATATGTTTGTTAATACGGATATCATGTATAATGTTAAGAATTCCACATCCAAACCTTTTAAATCCAAGAACAACAAATTTCATAATGGACAAAAAGGTTTTTCAAACAAGAAGAAGAGAGGACCTTGCTTTGTATTTGGTAAGAAGGGGCATTTGGCTCAAGTATACAAATTTCGTAAAGTTTAAGAAAGAGATTAAGTCTATTGGTTTTAAATCTAACAAAGTAGAAAGTTGTGTTTTCTTTAAATGTACAAATGATTATAAAGTTTTGATAACTTTATATGTTGATAATTTGTTAATATTTGGACCTAGTATAGATCATGTTAATGAAACAAAACATTTTCTTACGTAAATATTTGACATTAAAGATTTAGGTCCTGTTGATGTGATATTAGGAATAAAAGTTTAGAAGAGAAAATGAGTCTATCCTTACTTAATCACATTATATTGAGAGAATGCTTAGGAAGTTTCATTATTTTGATTGCAACCCTAGTAAAACTCCTATTGATCCTCATAGTAACTTGATACCAAATGATGGTGATCCTATAAATCAAGAAGAACATGCTAAAATAATTGGTAGCTTGATGTATATTATGAATTATACTAGGCCCGATATTGCATGTGTTGTAGGCTTACTTAGTAGATTCACTAGTAATTCAAGTAGTGAATATTGGAGAGCCATTGATAAGTTAATGAGATATTTAAAACATACTTTGAGTTTTGGACTACATTACAAATGTACTTCTTTTGTTTTGGAACGCTTTAGTGATGCTAATTGGGCTTTTGATAGAAGAAATTCTAAGTCCACTAGTGGTTGGTTATTTACTATTGGAGGAGCTATAGTTTCATGGTCATCTAAGAAACAATTTTGTGTTGCATTATCATCAATGGAATATGAATTTATTGCCATGTCTCTTGCTAGCAAAGATATTTTTTGGATTAAGAGATTTATGAGATGTATTCCATTTATTAAGGTTTCTAGAGGACCTATTCCTTTATTGTGATAATCAAGTTGCAATACATAATACTAAAAATAAAAGGATATTTAGTAATAGTAAACACATTACAATGAGATACAATCATGTAAGAAGCCTTGTTAAAAAAGGTAAAGTATCCATTGAGTATCTTTCAATAGATCAAATGCTTGCATATCATCTTACAAAACCTTTGTCAAGTGAGAAAATTTTAAAAACCATGAGGAAATGAGACTATCACCAATTTAAAGGTGTAGTCTTGTTTGAATTCTACTCTTTCACATGAATGTCAATTATTATTGAAAATTAATGTGTATAAGAGTTCAAAAGTAATTCAATCAAGAATTGTCCTTAAAATGTTAACGCTAAGGTTACACTTGAAATGTATGATATTTTTAAGGAATAATAGGGGTGAAATGAATATGTGTAAACCCTATTCCTCTAATGTCTCATATTTGGCTATATGCATTTTTTATTTTCCATAATGAAAAGGTTAAACTTAATTCTTAATAGTTCTCATAGCTTATAGTGAAGTGATAAAGTGGTTGTGGACACTCTTATGAGACTGCTTATGCAAGTAAGAAAGTGAGAGGTCGCTTTTTAAGGATTTTGGTGAAATTCGAGAGGACATACTAAATCAGGATAAAGCACAAGGCCCATTAAAAATGTGTTGTCATTACATAATTAAAGAACTCGTGTGGAGTACGAATGTGAATGTTATATTCATGTTCACTCTAAAGGTTCAAGCCTTAGCCACCTTTAGTTATGTGTTACACAAATGCCCAACATCTTTCAATTTGTATTTTCTCATTTTTATTCTACTTTTCTGGTATTATTATTAGATAATAAATGGGGATTGTTACATATAAGTGTATATATCAGCATTATCTAATAATAATATTCTTAGTAATTTTATATTTTTTTGAAGTATTTATAGTGAAAGTCAACTTTCATGGAGTGGAAGTCTATTGTTATTCAAATAAGAGTCAACTGTCCAATGATGATTCTCGGTTGAATCGACTCAACAAAAAATGATTCTTGACTAGGCTGGCTAAAGGTTTGTGAAAGTCAACTTCTGACAGTGGAAATCGACTCCTGCTCATGGAAGTCGACTTCCTTCTCCTAGGAAGTCAACTTCTAATCCCAGAAAGTCGACTTCCAGTCTAAACTTTGGAAAAACAACGGTTAAAAAATGAACCAATGTGACTTTTAACTTAAGGGGCATGTCTTTAAATTGGATAGTTGTAATTTCTCCAATAAATGAGTTTATTTCTAATAGACATGATCTTTCAAATAAGTTGTGTTTTTTAATATTTTGGTGTCTATTGGTAGCACTCATTCAATGCCCTGTAAATGGTGTGGACATTTGGGGTGCAAAGACACAACAAGCCATCTATACTTTTTCATTCAATTTCTATTATATATCTCTTTATTTTCTCTCATTGCTGGGTTGAGTTCTTGGCGGTAGAAAGAGATCAAAAAATATAATTTTAATTTTTTAAAATTAGGCATTATATCCTGGGGTTAGAATTTTCATAAGAGTCATGCTATTTGTATATCATTTATATATGTATACCTTGAGCTACACAAGATACATAAATAATATAAATACCCCTCGCCTCATTACGCCTCATCATCTTGGGTGAGGGCATTTTAGACATTGGTACATTATTATGTAGTCCAAGGTATACACAATGATATACTAATAGCATTTTTCTTTTCATAAACCATTTGCACCTAGTGGGAAAATTACTATGCTAAAAATAATTTTGTGGAGATGTCTTGTTTAATATATTCCAAATTCTTATTTTGTCTTTTCTCCGTTATTTTTGTCATTTCTCTTAAATACAACAACAATATATAGTTCTACCTTGTCACCTTCATGTGATTCTCCAGCTGCATCCACTCAGTACGTGCAGTCACACGACCCCCCTGTCATCAACCCTCGCCTGCCATGCACCATTTCCATCTTATGTCCATTTGATTCCAACCTTAGGAAGGCCTGCTCACTCTTGCCCATATCGTTCATTCCATTTGGGCTATCACCATGGTTCGTCAACTTAAGTCTATTAGTCAGCCTGCTCTATTCCCACCATAGGGCTTAGTGTGGCCCAACTTCTAGTCCAGAGCCATGTTTTCCCTGACTCTCTCTGCTTACAATGCCTTGCATGGACCAACTTGCCTCTGTGCACTTATGTGGGCCAATGTGGCCTTGAAGTGCTTTATTGTGCCTATCTTTAGCAAGGTTAGTCCTCCTCAACAGCTTGGTTTGCTCCATCTTGGTTTGTTCGACACATAAGCCTCATCCTATGTTGGCTTGATCGCTGACTCCTCAGCCCTGTTAAACACGAGAGATAATGTGCAAAATTAGCATGGCGGGGCATCAAATAAAAGGAAAAAAGATTGCTTGGTTTCGATATATTGGAGTGAAAAATCTGAAGGAAGAGGGGTGGGGAATGAGATCTCAGTTTGTAATTGGCATGGTTTTCCCACCATTTATCCTTGAAAGCCTTCTCCAGTTTTCTATATGTAGCTGTCCTCTCTATTTTGTTGTGGTGGGGTGTTATGTTGCCTTGTTCTTTGGCTTTGTGTCTCTCTTCTTCTGAAACAACAAAGAGTTTCTAAAACAACAAAAAATAAAGAAAATAGAAGCAAGAATTTTACTAACAACCTCATAATAAACATTTAGTTCTATAAGATATATACTGTAAAGAAAAAGGTGCACTATAAATGCTAAATGAAGTGAGAGAGAGAGAGAGAGAGAGAGAGATTTTATGTTACATATACTAAGTCTTGCAGTTGTCTGGCTCCTGGGATGATGAAAAATAACCTGGTACTCAAAAGTGATTTTTTTTTCCCTCAAAGTTTATGATATTTTCTTTGGTTGGTTAGAAACATGAATGTTAATTTAACAGTTTTGCAGAGTTTACCCCTCTCTCCTTGTGCACCTGCTGTACAGACCAAATTTTACTTTAAAATAGGAAGTTAATTCATTGTTTTTTAGAGAGAGAGAGAGAGGGGGGGGGGGGGGGGGTGGAAGGTGGGAAGGCCATTTACTCCAACAACTGTCATTTTTGTTTAGATTTACAACGCGCTTTCTTCCCAACAGTTTTTTACTTGTCTTTGTGTTAAATTCACAAAAGCAAAAAGTATATTATTAAAATTTAAAAATTTTGAAAGAGTTTTAAATTTTAATTACACACTAAATATGACGTTTGTTTTTTTGAAAATAAAGTAAATGAGAATGAGAAGTGTTTAGCTTTCGGATTTAGACCTTCCATTAATGCTAAATTATATTCAACACCCTTGAAATTTGATAACAAGACATTCATTTTTAACATTTGAAAAATAATAGAAACCCTTTTTTAACTTTTAACTCTTATCTATATTTTTCTCTTTGTCTATCTCTTCTTCTTGTATGGTGAAGTAGTTGAAATTCAATGCGAGAATAATTTATGCTTTGAATCCATGTCACCACCACATCACTAAGATTTAAGAAGGGGGGAGGGGGGATCATGTCTTCTCTTTGTGGCACATTTTTTTTGGGTACATGTCTTTTTTTTAAATTTTATTAACTTTTTAATTAAAATTTATAAACCTCAAACCCTAAATATTATTTTATTAACAAAGCTAAGAATTAAACGCAAACATTTAAAGCTCATAAAGTGACTATAAAAAACTATTTATCACTTAACTTGGTGAGGTTTCCATGATCATTAAACAAAAAGAAGGGAAGATAAGCAACTTAATTATAAGATGGATGATACAACCGCCCAAAGGAAACAAGATTGATGGAAGAGATTCCTTCTCGTCTGAGTGAGTCTGAGGTCTGTCCATATTCCTAATTGACGGAGCATGTGGAAGGAATTAATTAAAAGGGCTCTCTCTCTATGGACCAAATTGTTTGGCATAAGTGTGAACCCTTTGAAAAGAAAGAAGAAAGGGAAGATGGAATTGATTGATTGTCAAGAAAGCATTGCACCACATCCACAGTCCTTCCTTATCTCTCACTATCCCAATTCATAACTAAATAATGGAACATAGCAGTAGTGGCTGCCTTTATTGAAAGGAGATGCCGCATGCCTTTTTGTCAACTCAATCTTCTATTCCTTTATTTATTTTAACTAAAAAGCTACACAATTAACCACTTTTCCTTTTTATTTCTTAGTAAAATACACAATGAGAATGATGCATATCCTTTGTATGTATCTGTCCTCTCATCAAGGATGATGAAAGAATCCACCTGTTATCTTTGTGTATGCAATATAAAGCTGATATTACGACAAATTTCAAATGAAAATGTCTCATATAAGGAAAGTTCTACAAAAGTAGCATTTTTCTCTTTTTCTGCTTTTGCCTCGATGAAGCAAGCAAGGTGGTGTGTCTGGTTTTCGCACCAACAAGATATTGTGACTGGAAGGTCAGCATCGCCCCAACCGAGGTTGCTTTGCTCGCTTTTTCGGCATTAGAAAATTATGCCCCGCAAAACCAAGGGTAGGTCTACTCTAGGGCTCTCCCAAAACGACCTTTCAATGATCAAGTTAATTTAAAGGTGTAAGCTTGAGCCACAATTGTTGTTCCTTTGGGTTGTCAGAGTCATAGTCCTAAGGTTGAAATTGCGAGGTCAACGACGAAAAGCGAGATGCTTATTGGGTTAGGAGAAAAAGAGAGAAAACTCTTTTTAGAAGAAGAAAATTGTAGGTCTTCTAGTCTCTTTCTATTGAAATTTACAATAAATTTGTACAATAATTAAGATTTAATTGACAGCTAATTGCATGGGTTTGGAGAAAAAGAGAGAAAACCTCTTTTGGGAAAAGAAAATGGTATGTGGTCTAGTCTCTTTCTATTAAAATTTATAATAAATTTGTACAATAATTAAGACTTAATTGACAACTAATTGCATCTAATCTAATATTTTTCTTCAAGTTGGAACATATAGGTTATATGCATCAACCTTATTACAAATAAAACTAATAGGAGAACCTCGAAAAAACTTAGTGAAGATATCTGTCAGTTGATTTATTGAATTGACAAAGTTAATGACAATACATCCGGATAAATTTTTTTTTCTGATAAAATAATAATCAATTTTTATGTATTTGATTTTGTCATCAAAAATTAGGATTTAAGGCTATATGCAAAACAACTTGATTATTGCAGATTAAATTTATTTACGTTTGAGCCAACGTGATGAGTTTTGGGTTGAAGGGTAAGTTGAAAGGCCCAGAATGTTTGTCTTGTTTGAGATAATGTGACAAAAGTTTAGATGGTATCTCCTATCCTCTGTAACTCATTTGAACGGAACATATAAAAAACGTATATTACATTTTGCTTCTAAATTGAACATAACAGGAACATATGAAAAATATATATGTATATTTTAAGACTAACCTAAATCTTACGACAGATAACAACTAAATTAAATCATATTCATGTTTGACTACTAAAGTAAAAGAATACCTTGAAAATGTTTGATCCTGCAAGATTGAATAACTTTTACAATGGTCATGGCACCTTCAATATTACTCCTCGTGTAAGACTGTAGGAAGCTGATATATATAAATATATACATATGTATATATAGGAGGTAGGACGCTTATTGAAACTTGAATTTTTCATGAGAAAATCACCCCTTAAATTTGTAAAGATTCTTGAACTAATAAATCTATTATTATATATTATATAAAACACAATTAATGGACAAATATTGATGGGAAGAAACTGATTAAGTGGCTAAATTAAATAGGAGACTCACGATTTCCAAGGAAAAGAAATACTACAGATCTGTTTCAAATAAAATTTCGAATGAAATCATTTCAAACATGGATTATTTTAAATTAAAAGTACTTTTAAAAAGTTAAGGGGGAACAGTTGAAGAAACTGTCACATGATAACGAAAATAGTTGAGAAACTGAGACACGACAGATTTTACTTGCGATATGAAACTATTTGAGTGAATAATAATATATAGCTGTAAAGTGAGTTATATTTTGATAGGGTTGGTATAAATTCTACTTGCTTCCTTGATGATGGTGATATTTTTATTTATTTAAGATTGCATATATATATATATAGATATAGATATAATAGGGTACTTGAGAGATTCTTTTCTTGGCATCCCTTTGGATTATTATGCTTTAGGACGTTGCCCTTTATTTCTTTTATTTTATTTTTTTATCTCTCGTCAAAGTAAAAAAGCATCTACAGTTAGTACTAGCGACGGGCCTCTTCTTCCATCATAAAAAAACATTCACCCACAACCTTATTCCAACTTTCAATGGTCACTGCAAGGGGGAGACCTTTTCCCAGCTGTTTACATGGAAGCCGCCGAAGAATTGTTCATTATTTTACTCTGTGATTACACTTCTAGGAAGTAGGAACACTTTTCTACATTGAACTATTACCAGTAAGTCATTACAGAATTAGCAAAACTCAAAAGAAGTGGGTAATCACCTTATCACCTAGATCGACACACATCCACACATTCATTTAAGTTTAAAGCATAACACAAAGAAATGGGTAATCACCTACCACCTTGAGAGAGTAATTAAAATCTTTTTATCTCTCACAAAATATGTATATATATATATATATATTAAGATAGTATTTGTTAAAATGAATAAGATAAATTTAAATTAAAATAAAATATCTATAAAGTTTAAGATAACTTATTTGAAGTGAAGGGAGAGATAAATTTATATGAAAAGTTTAAAATAAAAAATCAGATGACTTCTTTTCAGATAAATTTAATAAATATAATAAAAAAATATTTTTATTTAAAATATTTTTATATTTTATTTTTTATAATTTATATCTAACAAATATTATCTAACTGTATAAATAAAAAATAGGTGATCACCCATAACTTAGAAGGAGTCCTATCATTCACAAGATACACACATATATAGGAATACTAAGTTTAAAAATAAGAAATGGGGATCGCTTGCCCCTTGGAGAAAGTCTTGTCTTTACTCATAGGGTACATATCTGACATAATACAGAAAATCAAATCTGGTCGAAGATGCCTCCTTTGTTAGTCTTCATTTGTG
The DNA here is from genome assembly GCF_014633365.1 of Diospyros lotus. NCBI lineage: Eukaryota > Viridiplantae > Streptophyta > Magnoliopsida > Ericales > Ebenaceae > Diospyros > Diospyros lotus. The sequence continues at coordinate 19,095,688 of NC_068343.1, forward strand.
GCTTGACTTACATGAATCCTTCACGTGCAAAATAACATCAAGGTTACTTAAAGAGTTAGTTCAAACCAAAATCCATCAACTTTCAATTGTAATTTGCTTCAAAATTAAATACAAAATCACACTCACCTTAGTTGTGCAATATCAAACCCCTCCAAGTAACTTCAAACTTTGACCCATCCTTTTCTTTTCTTTTCTTTTCTTTTCTTTTTTTGGTGTAATTCAACAACATACAATACGATATCCAGTCACAAAGGGGTTAGAATCAAACTAAACATGCATGAAAAGTTATTGAAAAATTAAAAAAAAAAAAAAAATCAGCCCATACCTTCCCAATTTAGCTTGGCTCTTCCTTACTTGTTTTTCTTCCAATCTTGTGTTACTAGACACATGTGTGTAAAAGGAAAATCAATATCTTAAGTGTTAAGTGAAACCTCTACAACTCAAAAGTCAGAGAACAAAGGCAGAAAAGCAACAAGGGATAAGAACTTTTACCTCTCAGTTTCCCTTTTTAATCTCTTCTTAGCTTCCTTCACTTCTCTAATTCATCTCTAGTTCCCTTTCAGGTATCATGCGTGTAGATCCTTACTTATTTTGAGACTACTAGATTTTTATCAAAGAAAAGGTTGAAGTTCCAAAACTATAGCTCTCACCATGCTCTAATGATTAGTAAGGTTCAAACCTCTATCAATCATGTAATTTTGAGACTATAAATCATGTAGAGACACGTAATCATTCCATCCTGAAACTTAATCGAAAAACAAATCAAAGCAACTTTCTAACAAGTTTCCGAAATCTTTTCCAAACGGGGAGTTTAAAAGCATCAAGATTTCATTTCAAAACATGTTGAAATGTATTTTGATAACTAATTTTCTTGGTTGTAAATGAAATAAATTGTTCAGTTCAAAGATCAAATTAATATACCATTTCAATGTGTACAACAGTGTTTAAGAAACAACTACCTTTCCTATTTTTGTAATAGAATAAAAAGAACTACTTAAATCTTTCATTTCATTGGTGGTAAGATGAATGAGAGAATGATGTTGAAGAATGGTGCAAAAGTCCCCAACATGACAACTGATCCCAAAATGAAATTAAAAAATGAGGAAGACTACGAGAAGAAATTAAGAATAATATTAGGAATCATGATTGATGACGATATTATCAATAATGTGACGTCTCCTCATTGGAAGAGGTTAAGCAGACCATGTACCATTATCTCCTTTGCCAGCACTTTCTCCAACGAGGATATGACATATGTCTCTTAACATTACTCAAAAATTAAATCTTTTCCTTCACTAAATCTAGAAACAACAAAAAAAAAAACGTCCAACTTGCTCCCCAAATCTAACTTCCATTGATCTAACTAACGAAGTTTTAATATCACATCATAACAAAAACCATAGAATGCCCACATTTCTATCACATACATTTACGTATTTAGTCAAAGAAAACCTAAAATAGCACACACAAAATCAATCAAAGTGTATATCAAATCAATCAAATTGTAAATAAGAAAACAAAATGTATAACAAATCAAACTACCTATCAAAATTAAGAAAATGAGGAAAAGTCAACGGTAAAAGTTTTCTAAGCACACAGGTAAAAATCACAAAATAACCCAAATTAATTCAACCAAATTCTGTAACATCCATAATAAGAAAGATCGGATCAACTTACCCTGATGGACTTATGCGAATTTCTCATGAGTCACCCATCCTTGAGCTACCCTAATTCAAATACGCTCAATCCGAGAGTTCTTTATTCACGTTCAACCCAAAATATATTCGATTGGTGTTGTTTCATTTTTTACTATTCTTGATATATATATATATATATATTAGCTTCTCTAAAATCCCTTCTTAAATCATACTTTGGGCGCTCAGTATATTACACATTCCCCCTTAACTAATAAACTCAAAATCAACCAAAACATATAATAAACCGACTTGCGTATCTAACAAAATGAACTAGAGAGGGTAAGTCCGCAAAATGATTGTTATATGTCAACGGCGAGGATAAGGCAAAATGACGATTGTGAATATCAAGGAAGATATCGAAATGGTAATGGAGATGGTGTCAATGAGGGTGTCTTCAACAATGACAATGCCTTTGAAAGGGTAATAAATGTAAAGGAAATGTACTTGAGACAGAAAATAGCTAAGAAAAAGTTTCAAAATTAACAAAAGAGCACCGGAGAGAAAGACAAAAAAATTGATTTTTGGATTGTGTTTCAAACCCAAAATGGATAGGTTTATATAAGCTGTAAATTTTTAACTGAAATGTGGTTTTAATACCAATCTTGCAACCTAAAAATTTATTTTACAGCATCTATATTGTTGAAGTAAAGAAACATCCAAATCATGATAACATGATGATGAATTTGTAACAATCTTCAGTTACAAATCAATTCAAAATTTAATTACAGATTTGTAATAATCATGATAATGATGGTGATAGATTTGTAACAACTTTCAATTATAAATCAATTCAAAAATTTAGTTACAACTTTGTAAAATTGACGTTTAAAGTACTGTTTAAACCCTTGATTTTTACAACAATCCCCTATATATTTCAAAAGCTTTTAAAAATTTGTTGCTAGGTAACGAAGTATAATGCATTAAATCTAGTGCCTCTTGAGCTATGAACTAGACCTAGAACAACTAAATAAAAACCCTCAAAAATATTGGTGAAGCATAATGACTTCTATGAACTAAGGTTTCTTTTTGAGAATTTATCTAATTTAGTGTTCACACTATACCCCCACAGTTTTCGTTGTTCATCGCGGTTTGACGCTAATCAGCCTTGCACTTGCCTAGGTTTTTAGGAGTGCTCTAGAGATTTTGCCACAAATCTCATAAAAGCAGCCCCACTCCACACACTCATGTAGATAGGTGACTCCTTCAAGTGTACACTATTCTCCAAATACACCACCTATAAGGGCTATGGCAATCATTAAGACTTTAACTCACCATTCTTCGAATTAGTAATTTAACACTATCTTATGTCATAAACATGGATTTTTAAAGACAATTATAGTGCTCTCATATGAACCTATTTGATGGGATCTCCAATCACATAGGTTGGGTACTATTGACCTTTACAATTGGCAATAGTCTCATTCCTCTTGATGTCTCTAACTTTCTCGCTAAAGGTTTAGTTAGTGGATCAACTAAGTTCATTTCTAATTTTACAAAATCAATTAAGATAATTCTATCTTTTAGCAGTTGCTTAATTACATCATTTCTTAATCAAATATGCCTATTTTTACCATTATAGGACTTGTTTATCACAATGATTATTGTAACCTAAGAATCACAATGTATGGATACAAAAAGTGTTGGTTTCATTCCTAAAGAAATATCTCTTAAGAAGTTTCTCAGCCACTCATCCTCATTGTTAGCCAACTTTAGAGTCGCAAACTCTAATTCCATTATGGATCTTGTAATAATTGTTTGCTTGGCTGACATCCATGCAAAAACAGCCCCACCAAGGGTGAACATATATCCACTAATGGATTTTGTCTCATCAGAATCAGAGATCCAATTAGTATCATTGTATCTTTCCAATATAGTAGAAAATCCTAGGGGTGTGCAATCTGTTATAATTGAACCGGACTGCATGTAATAATCAAACTGAACTAACGAACAACTCCAATATAATAGAACTAACCAAAATCAAAATAACTGAACTCTAAATAAAATGACACCGCTAACTGATTTTTCGTTAAAAATACTAATCGAATCAATAACCGACATTTGTATAATTGGACCTAACTAACTGGTTCAGTCGGTTAGTTCGATCTAATCAAACCTTTGAATAACTAATGTACTCCTCTAACCTCTTAGTCAACAACCATACTTCTAAAATTTTTAGGGGAAAACAAAGCATGAATAAGTGTCTAATTGGCATGGTTTCATGATATAGTATATAGATTATGCCAACCACATTACCCAAAACACACACATACACACACACACACACATATATATATATAAGAGATGAATTATAGACATGTATACATAACAACCACAAAAGAATCATATTAAAAATGCCATAAGAGAAAAGGAAACTAAGGACAATCTCATTTCTTATATACCTCAATTTCTTGTAATTCAGATTAAAACTCACATATACCCAATAGGAGAAAAGAACAAAAACAATCTCATATGGATATCATTAAGAGTTTGACTCTTGTTATTATACAAATAATGGCACAGTGATAGAGGACTAATTAACTTGTAAAATATTGCTATGTATAGTTGGATGCATTCTTAATTTCTTTAATATTTCAAAAGAAATATTTATACTCTATTTCTTGTCTGTACATGTATAAGCATCGTCAACTTTCTCATAAACATAGAGAGAACTAAAAAATGAACAGATGATACCTGTGAGTTCTTTCAATATAGTAACCCAAGAGTCTAACTAAATTCTTGTGCCATACGTGACCAATGGCCTCAACTTCAACCCTGAACTCTTTCTTCACTTGTCCTTTATAAGTAACAAGAGTAAGACATACCAACATAAGTACATAACTAGCAATAAGGGGTTTAGTAATTGAAAACAAATCTGTTTGAAACTTATAAATTGCCAAGGAGCAACTTAACAGCCACGGGAGTCTCATTTATCAGATGGCCCCAATAAACAACTCCATATCCACCCTCACCAATAACATTTTCCTTTGAAAATATGTTTGTTGCATTATATGACCTGCATATATTCAGAGTTTAAATACTTAGAATAACAAAATATTACAAATGTATACACATGTAAAATTGATATACCTCAGTACTTTGAAATGAGATCCTCCAATCATATGCAGCCATGTTGCACATGTTTTTCTCCTCATATCCTAGGCGTGCCAAATTTCCTATTATAACTATCCAAACAAAAATAAGCAATAATAGCTTTAGAACTACCTAAGAAACAAACAAAAATAAGCTAGAAACAAATAATAATATGGTAGTGATATTTTTATAGGGTTAAATTTGCCCACCTTGTAGTTTAGGCACAATTGCTACAACAATCATAAGGAAATTTTATTTCTCATACCTAGACATTATCATATAGTTCAAACTGGAATATATTTTAAACACAAGTAGCTGGATTTGGATTAAAAGGAAAATGGCACCCAATTAACAAAATTTGCAATGAAATGTCCACAATTGTTTCCTAGTACGTTTTGGAATCTAAATCCTAGCCTCCCAAGAATTATATTACCTTTTTGTGTTTATTATATAATAAGCATTCTTTTTTGTTTCCCTTTTGACTTCTAGCAGATTGGACACTTCCAATGTAATTTTTTTTATACATTATCCCTTTTCCTTTAACTTGCAACATCACAAATTATTGAACAATACCTGCTAGTCTGGCTAAAGAGCTGGAGAATTTGCACCAAGTTTTCTGTTTAGTTTTTTTTTTAAACCTTCAATCTCTGCAATATTAATAAATGAGTAAAATACAAAAATCAACTCTCAAAACTTATGACTTGTGAGATTAAATATTAAAGAAGATAAATTTCAGCAATAATGGAGAAGTAGGATAAGATATCAAGAATTCATACCTGTTAAAGAACTATAGTACAATCAACTGAATCAACCTTACAATCAGCTTAAAACAATGTTCAAAGTTACACAAAAATGATAAAATAAGCAAAAAAAATCATAGTTTCAAAAATTAAGAAATTAAAACAATACAACAACCATTAACTTGAGAAGTTCATAGTTCATGTTTTCCCTTTTCGGCATTGGATGCCGACTACCTAACTGCTCCTTCTAATCAGTGAGAGAAAAGAGTGCAAGACAGATTTGTGTCAAAAGCTGTAAGGAAAATAAACCAAAGTTGTAACACCCAGGATTTTTATAAGAGTGATCTCTTTTAAAGAAGAATACGATGGGTTTGGGATTCAAGAAGGAACAAGTAGATTTTGAGTAAAATACAGAATGTTTTCGGAGATTTCGGGCAAAAGCGTAATTTCTCAAAAATAATTGGAGGCCATTTGGGAGTTAAGGATGGTACCCAAAAGTGAAGGAGGATTGTGAGGATTCTTAGAAATAGAATAATACCATTTTGAGGGCCAAAATAAGATTTCCAAAAGTTACAAAGGGTAAAAGTGCAATTTATGGAAACTATGGGCCAAAATGAGGAAAACCAAAACTTAGCAATCATGAGCAATCATGAATTTAACAAAATATCACCCATAGGCCAATTATGAGTGGCCAAGTGTCCCCTAAGTTGTTAACATTTGATTGGTTGGAAGATTTTAAAAATTAAGCTTTTGGGAAAGCATTTGGGATTAAGATCGGGCCAAATTTTTTGGGTTTGAGAGGTCTCTAAGAGAGAGCTGAGTAAGGTGATTCTATTCTTGAGAGATAGGGAGAAAATATGCAAGAAAAATGAAGGAAATCGGTGAAGAAACGAAAGAGTTACGGGCTTAGGCGGGAAATCTGCGCGTCGTCGGAATCTGGTCCCAAATCACTGAAAAACAGCGAGGTAAGTTTCATTTTATTTTATAATCTTGTAGAGGGAAGAAAGAGGGAGGTGTAGAAAAAAACAAGGGTCGAATCGAAGTTAAAACGAAGAAAAAAAGCCCGATAAACCGAGCTGTTGCGCAACCGTCACCAGAGAAGACACACACACCGCTGCTGGCCGAGAGTGGGGGCACGTAAGTCACCTTATAGGGGCACATGAAGGCGCATGCGGGGTCCTTTTTACCTGAAATTTTGACCAATTATTCCTCTTTTTATTCCCTACAAGTCTATGTAAAAATATTTAACTTTGGTTTTATGAAATCTTATGTTTTATGCAGAACAGCCAAACCGACGATCGTGAACAGTACCGGGTCAAGTAAATTTGGTGGGTAACTCCTCATCTTTGAACTCTTGCATCTCTTACATGTTGTACCTTCATTTGGGTGGTTTTCATATCATTTATTATCATTGGTTTGTATTTTTATACATTTGGACATGCATCACTACATTCATGACTAGTGGCATTGAGATGGGTTGCATCATGTACGTGGTCTAGGACCACACCATCCCAAGTCAGGGAATGGCTATGGCTTTGATAACATGATGGCCCGCGGGGGTGATTGCAATGCCCTGGCGTCACTACCATAGTGTTACTTCACGACATACTGCATAATGCATTTGCACGCACTTCCAATACTGAGTTATCCACTTAAATATCACTATCTAACTTGGGTGTTTCATACCCCTGGAACATTCAACGTTCCAGGTGCAATAAGTGTTTCAGGTACTTGGGAGCAAGCAAAGGTAAAAGGGGAAATGACTACCTAATATTTCTCTTATTTTGTTACGTTCAAATAAATCAAGTTGTTGTACTCAAGCTACTAAATGACCGTTTGAATCTATTACAAATTTCTATTCGGATGGTTTGTAAAATTAACTATATGGAAATACAAAGAATATGGTGAGCTTTTAAGCCAATCTTGTGGTATATTTATGTTCCATTTCGAATTCCAAAGAAATGCAATATACACAGAACCAATTGTATTAACTACCACTTTGTCCTTAATTTTAGAAGTTCATATTTACGATAATATCATGTATGTATAACCTCATTTATTCAAGTCCTTTAAAGAATATCCTTGAAATCACCACCTAATAAATAAACACGTTCTCTCGGAAAGTAAAACCCTTTTTCGTGATGTCATTCCCTACTTGAATACATAAAACATGGAATCACAAGAAAGACTAAGACACAGGCTTTGACGCTTGCTTCTTGAAGCTTGCTAACTTATATCTTATATTTGTCAAAAACCTTCCTAACACGCTTCTCTTGACTTGAGTTTTAAAGACATTCAAATACCATAAGGAAGTGGGAAAAAACGTTAATGAGTTAATTAATGCCTCTTTTTTTTAAAATTTTGAAATCAACTCGTTATAGTCGATCCTGGGACGTATAGGGCGTTACAAAAGTTCACTCAAACCAAAGTTAATATATAAGCAAATGCCATAGACAATAAAAGATATAACTACCTATGGCTTGGGAGGGGGGGCTGAACTAAAATGCAGTATATGCTTCATTCTAAATCTATAAAATAAAGCAATAAATAGATATTAACTAATATATTCAACACATAAATAGATGTTGAATTATTAAAATACTAAGAGATTCTCTTACTTACAAATGCATGAGAACTTTAAAGATCTATAAGTGCGGGACAATCAATGGTAACCTTTGCCAATTATAAAAAAAATACACAAAATTAATTAAATAATTTCGAAGTAACAAGTTTTGAACTAAAATTTTAAGAAAAAATAGTAACACTAAGTTTAGCTTCTTCAAGTTGTTTAACATGATTCAAATCTTCTTCAACACTCATTGAAGTAATAAATGACCGAAGGCAATCTTTAGTACAAATCAGACTTTCAACCACTTTAGGAGATAAAGAACTCCTAAATGGATCAAGTACTCAATCTCCAATGCTAAATGCATAATCAAACGCAATAGTAGAAACTAGAATTGCCACCACATCCTAAGCCATAAAAGATAATTAGCTTTTTATCAATTCAAAATGTCAAAGTCATTAGTTTTTTCCTTACACACTTCACTTAAATACTTGTCCAATTCTGAATGCACAATTATAGACCCACTATCACTAGTAGAGTTATGCTTTTTGAAGTGAGAACTAAGCAAATTTGGTCTGCTAAATTTTTCTTTCTTGACATTCTCCACAACAAGTGGAGTAGACACTTGAGACGATTCTCCTACTTCACCCTAAGGTGCCAACTTTTTTTTATATTTCTTATACAAAGCATATATATAGCATTTTTTAAGGAGAAAACTACAGCAGCCCCTTTCTCACCTGGATACATCTTTTGAAATGCAAACTCCATAAACTCTAACTTGTGTCTAGGATCAAGCACCACAGTAATGTAAAGTAGATGGTTTATTTTTTCGGATCCCTCAATATTTATCAAACTTTTCTTTCATTTTTTCGATCATCTCACTCAACTCAAAATCGTTACCCTCCTACCACTCATTTAATACCCAAGATTTTTAAATTCAAACACTTGAGGAAATAGGGCATTTCAAGGGATTGTGAAAGCCTTGAGGGAAAAATTTATTTTCTGAGCTAGGGGTAAAGTTGTAATTATGGAAGTTCGAGTACAAGTGCAATTGATCAAAAATCTTGGGAATTAATGTAAAAGATATGAACTTTAAAATATCTTTTGATTTCAAACTTCAATCAAATGTATCTTTGGATCATTTTGAAGTCCAATTCCAAGTCTTTTGTTTAGCTTCCAAAGTCTCCAAACATTATCCTCAAGAACACATGTCAAGCAACCATTGGGCACTTGGAAGATAAAATAAGGTCACATGATGGTTCATAATGACCCCCCCGAGGTGGCATCGTGTGATTGGTTAACAAAGCTTACTTAGCCTCCAAGTTTGCTAAAGTCTCCAAACCTTATCCTTAAGGACATGTGGCAAGCATTCATTAGCCACTTGGAGATAGAATTTGAAGCCTCATGATGACCCTTGAGGTGGCGACATGTGGTTGGTTAGAAAATTCTATAAATAGGGGCTAGGTTGATCACAAACCATTCAAAGTAAGTTTGAAGTGAATTTATGCCAAATTGAGGGAATCAAATGGGAGGATCTTGTTCTTGGGAGAAAGGGGAGAATATTGCTAAAAGAAGGAAGAAAAGTCTGCTAAGAACGAGGGAGAAAAGGCCTCGTCGGAAAGTTTGGGCTACCACGGTAGGTCTTTCCAAACGATGTAAAAACCACGAGGAAACCATTCCCGCCCATCATAAACAGTGCTTCTTAGGGTAAACCTTCAAGGTGAGTATTTTATGCATGTTTTTTGCTTCCTCTTGATCACTCTTTGTTTTATTTGTGGATGGTTTGTTGCTTACGTTTTATGTTTCCTTTGTTTCGAGCATATCCTTTCTACTTTGTTACATCGGATTTGAACACGATGGATTTAGGGCATAGCTTGTGGCTTGGATATCATATTCATTTTACTTTGTCATACAACATCTCATAGTTGGTGGCTTACATCTTATGTTTCCTTACTATGAGCATATCTTGCCTATTTTATATGCATTGTGGTGTTTATATCTGTGGCTTGTTGTTGGGACATCACGGGGGATCTCGTGCTCTTGCGGTGAGCCATGATCTCATGCTTTACGGTGAGCTACCATGATGATTGTGAGACATCACAGGGGATCTCGTGCTCTTGCGATGAGCCATGATCTCATGCTCTTGTGGTGAGCTACCATGATGACTGGGATGGTGATTACAACCCCCTGACCTTGTTACCACATGGGAAGTTTTATATTAACATGATTTTGGGAGATTTATACTTATCTCTGCATATTTCCTAGCATAACTGCATATTGCTCTTGCATGCATAGTTTTCTTTCTTATACCACTCACTTAGATGTAATTATCTAATCCGGGTGTTTCATACCTCTGGGATATTCAACATCCCAGGTATAACAGAAGTGTCAGGTGCTATAGGTGGAAGCTCGAGCAAATGGCAATGAGGTGGTGGATGTTTTGTTTAAGCCTTCTTGAAACATTTTATATGATGTTGTAGCATAACTGTTGTATTGTAAATAGCGGTTACGATACTTAGATTACAAAATGTATGGATGTATGTATGAAGCTATTGTAACTCTGTAAGGGTGTGAGATGTATGTTTCGAATTTGTGAGAGACAATGATATTTTACTCTTAGTAATAAAATGGTTTTGATAATGACTATATGAAAATCAATCTCTACTATATGGATTATATGAATGAGAAAATAAATTTGTAATATATGAATTTTGAAGCAAGGTATGAAAACCTATAGAAGAAATATTGAGTATGGTTGAGTGAGGTTCGTTTCAAAATATACTTTTGATAATCTCAACTTGCTTTCAAATAGATCAAAATGAGGATTTGTTAAGTTTTTAATGTTTTCAAAAGGATAGTCGACTATGTGGTTTAATGCTGTTGACTATGCCTAAAAATAGTCGACCATGTTATAAGGATAGTCGACTATGCTGGTTTGATCTGTCGATTCTTTAAGGCATTTGTCAACTATTTTTTTCATCTGTCGACTATCAAGTAAGGATAGTCGACTATGGCTTTTCATCTGTCGACTATTTTTGTTCTTTAAATTCAAAATTCTCTTCATATTTTATCATCTGTCGACTATGGAAAATTTGTGTTAGAAATAGTCGACTATGATTTTGTGTCTGTCGACTATGGTCATTTTATTTGATAAAATAATCGACTAACCTATTTTCTCTATCGACTATGTGTTTCACATAAACTTATAATGGCTAGTTTTTGGTGCATTAAATGCTCGCCCAACCACCCACAACGGTCCAAAATTCAATCTTGCCCACCATCAACTATAAATAGGTGGTTGAAGACACATTGAAGGCTGCTGAAACACATTGAATATCTTGAACGACCGTGCCTTCACTGTTACATCAAGCTTTTAACTTTTTCTCTCTGTATTTCTATAAAAAAAAGGCTTTGATATCTTACTATTCTATTCTTTTAAGCCTCGATCATTCATTTAAAGAGAGAGCTTGTAACTAAGAGTTGTACTCTTAGAATCTCTACTTCATTTTCTGTATTTTTCCTAGTAGTAGTTAGAGGGCCCATTAAATTGGGAGGTTGTAACTCTGCCTAGTCAAGGACTAGAGGACCTGCTCGTATTGAGTAGGGGGTTTGAGAGTAAAGTTGGTTTTAAAAATCCTTACTGGATAGATAAGGTAGTGGGCTAAGTTTGGAAAGCTGAACCACTATAAATTCGTGTCTTCATTGCTTTCCATCCTTCTCTTGCTTACTTTTGCATTTTTGTTTCTACTGACTTTGTTTGTTCATTGATAAGATTTCATTTTTATTCTTCACCATTTGAAAGTATCTTTGCCATTCAAAGGAAATTTTTTAATTATACCAATTCACCCCTCCCTCTTAGTGTGTGCCATATCAGTTCAATTCTATCAGACAAGACAATTGTTATGAGGACGCGCGTGTGTGTGTTTATTCTATGGACTTGACTTAAGGTGAGATTATGGAAATCCTAGATATTTAGCTACTCAGGTTCGATCATTACTTTCATTGATAAAGGATTTCCAATAACGCCCGAGGTTATTATTAGCATATAATGAATATCTTATTGCTACATTGTGTAATTGAAAAGTCGGGCATTACAACTCATGTAAGAGATAGTAAACGGTACTAATCTCATGAAAGAATGTGTTGTTGTGACATATGATGAACCCAAAATCGGCAAAGTAAGCTCATAAAATTGTCGCAACATTCTAACAAACATTCTGACCTTCAACCAATCCTCTAACTTGGGTCTCCCATCAATAGTAATAACTTATTGCAACTCATTATTCCAATCACTATTACCAAGATCAAGGATAAAACAGGGATCTTCCTCATCAAATCTCTCAAAAGCCCTCTCAAACTTTTGAGCAGTCTCTAACATTAAGTATGTAAAATTCTACCTAGTTGCAACATCCAATGACTACATGCCCTTAGATTCAATTTTTTTCACTTCAACACATTCTTTGAATTTTCTTAGTCTTGCTGGGGATTGTCTAATATATCTTACCGCATCCCTAACTCTTGTTATCAATTCATTTATCTCTTTGAACCCATGTTATATAACTAAATTTATTATATGAGCCACACACCTCATGCAAATATTGGTCATTCATAATGCTAGCATCCTATTTTGCCTTTTTTTTTTTTTCCAAAAGTTACCCACAACAACATCATTTGAACTAGCATTATCCACTGTCAAAGTAAAAACTCTATCAAGTTTTCTTCCCATTAGACACTTCTCAATTGCTATAGCAATCACATCACCCTTGTGACTAGATATTGGACAAAAATTTAAGTTTTTTTTCTTCAATGTTCAATTATTGTCAATATAGTTTTTTCTCTTCAATGTTCAATTATTGTCAATATAGTGCGTCGTTAAGTACATATAATTTATCCTTTGAATGGAGGTCCATGTGTTAGTGATTAAGCAAACTCTTTGACAAGAATTTTTTAACTCATTCATCAATTTCAATCTCTCTTCATTGAATAATTCAAAACAGTCACAAGAAATAGTTCAACGTGAAGGAATCCAAAATTTTGGACAAATAACATTAATGAAGTGCCTAAACTCCTCACGCTTAACAAATTTGAAAGATAGCTCATTTACCATCACCATGCAAGCACAAGCCTTTTTAGCAAGCACTTGATCAAATTTTTAATTTACCAATGCACCCATACTCTCCCATTCTCTCTCACCCCCCGTTGAAGTTGGTTGCAAGTGTAATTACATTTGGTGGCATGAAGGTGTTTTTTACATGTTCTCATATGATTCCTTAAAGCCGTAGTCTCATTTTTTTAGGGATCACAGTGGAACTACCTAGAACAATGGTTGCACCTCCTCTTAATATGACTATCTAAATTTGTAAACATGGTAAAATGATCTCACACATCTGACCTAGCTCTTATTGTTTTTCTCTTTTCCTTTCCAAGTGATATTTCACTTCTATCATCTTGAGGTTAACTACCTTGGCTTGGAGTTATTGGTGCAAGCCTTAAACTATCATCCATACTAGGGATGTTTGTGGTGTGACTAATGTCTTCTTATCTTAACATCTAAAATTAATACAATTGTAATTAATGTATATTGCAATTAAAGAGTGAGTTTAAATATGTTTAAGTTATTGTTATCATTTGATTTGTGTCTTAGAGAATGAAAAGATGTCACATCATTTATAAGAAAAACAATTAGCAAATTAGGGAGTATGCCTTTTCTATAATTGAAACCTCTTAAGTAAACTATCTATTGAGTAATATACTAATATTAAGAATGAGAGGTTTATATAGAAACAAGAGAGATATACAACTGAGTAATTAACAAAATCCAAGATAAAAGGAAGAGAAATCTCAGAAAAACCAATTTCAATTTATGCCTACAAAATGAATAAACCTATATTAAGGTTCCTTAGAAATTAACATGGAAGAATTTGCATAGAAGTGATAGAACACGCACGCATGAGCGCACAGAAAGGAACATATGTATGTTGAAGTGATAAAAGATTTATGGCACAATTTCAGCATATTCATCCATGTTTTAACCTAATTCAAAGCAAACAAAGGAGTGGATCGACAAAATCAAGCAATATTTTCATTTAATGCAAAATGCCAGACCATCCTAAGTATATGCCATTCTAAATTTGCTCCATCTAAACATATACATCATTTAAAATATGAAATATAAACCATCAACAAAGACAAAGCAAAACAAAACAAAGTTTAGTATCATCCCACATAAAATGATGAGTTACCTCTAACCTTTAGGAGCGAACGAACGGTGGACGGATGGCTGAATCGTTGATTTTTGCATAACCAATAAATAAATAAATACAAAAGAGATAGAGCGAGAGTCAAGAGAAAGAGACAGAGAGACACATTGAGAGAACGACAAAGACTCCAATGAACTCACCTCTATCAACATCTAACAACAAAGGGAAAGGCGACAAAGGATGAACAAAAGGAACCGACGTCAATGGTAAAAAGCGATGGCAATGGTAGGGTTCGATTTTGGTTAGAGGGTTAGGGTTTTGGTTTCAGTCTCTCTCTCATCGAAATTCAAACACAATGAGTCAATGACTAAATCTGAATGTGTAGCTTGTTCTCTTAGACGATAACACGTTGTATAGTCAGTTTATATCATAAAACGACATTGTTTTATGATATACAAAAAGACGTCATTTTGAGTATCAGTTTATCAGGTTAACTAACCAACGAAAACCAAACTGATTTTTATTAATCAAATTTTTTACAAAAAATAATCGAAATGCTAACCGACACCAAAATAACTGAACGTAATCAACCAAACCCTTGCACACTCATAGGAAATCCACTATACAAAATACTATAATTCATGGTACTTCTCAAATATTTCATTAATTTGACCAAACTAGGACAATGCTCATTATTAGGATTATGGGTGTGTCTACTCAGTCTGCACACAACATAAGCTATCAAGACATGTATAGTTCATTAAATGCATTAGACTTTTAATAATCTAATATGTTCAAACTAAGTTATGTGCTATCTCCTCTATTTTTCTTTAATTGAGAGTTAGCGTCATATGGTGTTGAAATAGGAGTGACACAGAAATGTCCAAATTTTCATGGACGTTTCTCAACATAATGTTCCTATGAAAATTCTCAACTCTAGTAACTTTTACAACCAATATAACACTAGCTTCACCCTTATCTTTCATATCAAATTGTGAAGCTAAAAATTCCTTTGTTTCAATAACAATATCAAGGTTAGTGCAAAAAATAAGCATATCATCAACATATAAACTAAGTATCACACAACCATTATCACTACACCTTGCATACACACATTTATGTATAGTAACAATAGAAAAATCATTTGAATTTAAAACATAATCAAATTTTTCATACCATTGCTTAGGTGTTTATTTTAAACCATATAATAACTTAAGCAATTTACATACTTTATTTTCTTGATCAGGCACAACACAACCTTCAGGTTGATTCATGTATATCTCTTCTTCTAAGTTACCATTTAAAAATATGATTTTAACATCCATTTCATAAATAACAAGTTTATAAACAATAGCTAATGAATAACAAGTTTATAAACAATAGTTAAAGCAATAAGTACTTGAATAGAAGAAATTCTTGCAATGGGAGCATAAGTGTCAAAATAATCCATATTATGTTTTTAAGTAAAATATTTTGCTACCAACATTCCTTTATATTTATCTACTATATCATTGGGATAAAATTTTCTTTTGAAAATCCATTTGCATGCAATTGGCTTAGCTCCAACAAATAAATCAACTAATTCTCAAGTTTTATTTTGAGTTAAAGAATCTATTTCACTTTTAATTGTTTCATTCCAAAATTGAGAATCAATAGACAAAATAGCTTCAGAATCATTATCAACAAGAAAAGTATGAAAATGATCACCAAAATTAGTTTATTTTCTTACTCTTTTACTTTTTCTAAGTTCATCAATACTATTATTCTCATAATCTTTCTTAGAACTAGAAGGTGCATCATTCGATTCTACAACAAATGGTAACATATTATCATGTTTTAAGAGAAACATATTTTCAAAAAAATTTGCATTTTTAGTTTCAATTATTGTTTTACAATCAAGCACATCACTTTTTACAACAAGAAATCTATAAGCATCAGTATGTTTAGCATAACCAATAAACATGCAATCAGAAGTCTTAAAGCCAATTTTCCTTTTCTTAGGATCAAGTAACAATACCTTAGCTAAACACCCCCTACATTTTCAAATATTTTAAATTAGGTGGATATCCTTTCCAAAGTTCATATGGTGTTCTACCAGTCTTTTTGTAAGGGATCCTATTTTGAATGTGAGAAGCAAAAAGAATTGCTTCCCTCCATAGATTATTTGGTGCATTAGAACTTACTAACATTAAGTTCATTATTTCTTTTAATGTTCTATTTTTCCTTTAAGCTACACCATTAGACTCGGGAGAATAAGAGGGTGTTATCTTATGTATTATTCATTCTTTTTCACAAAAATCTTTTACCAATACATATTCCTCACCTCTATTTGATTGAACTCTTTTAATCTTTCTATTTAATTGGTTTTCCACTTTAGCTTTATAAGTGAGAAACATGTTAAAGCATCATCTTTATTTCTAAGTATATATAACTTAGTATATTTAGGAAAATGATCAATAAAAGTTACATAATACTTTTTGTCACCTCTAGTCATAGTTCGTTTTAAATCTCCCATGTTTATATAAACTATTCTAGTAATTCACTTACTCTTTCTACCAATGCACATATTTTCTTAGTTATTTTCTTTTGAGCATATATTTGACATTTATTCATGCTTGTATTACCAATTTCACTTATTAACCTTGTTGAGCCAATTTGTTCATATTAATTAAGTTTTGATGATTAACAAAAATATTTTTATGAAATAAATGTATTTCTTTCTCATATAAAAAAATAAATTTATTTTGAATTAAAGGTGGATTGTCTTTAAACATGTTTCCTTCTTTTTATCATTTATGTCTCAAAAGTTTATGTTTGAATTTTTATTTATTGATAAATACTTTTATTACTTATGCAAAAAGTATATTTATTTTAAATTAAAGAAAAATTACTTTTCGACATGTTTTCTCTTTCTCATATGAAAAGTAAATTTATTTTGAATTAAACAGAATTGGTTTTAGACATGTTATCTGTTACTCATGCAAAAAATAAATTTATTTTGAATTAAATGAGATTGTTTTTAGATATGTTTTCTTGTTTTAATCATTTATGTCTCAAAAACTTATATTTGAATTTTCAAATCTTGATTTCTGATACAAAAAGTAAAATTATTTTGAATTAAAGGTGAGACAGGTTTTCTTATTGTTTGAGAAAGTTTAAACATTTTTTAAATTTCAAACTTCATATTAACCCTTTTTTTAGTGGCTAAAATGCTTATAAATACCACCCAAACTCATTTTTTGAGTACCCATTGCACATATTGCATATGCAAAGCTCCCAAAAGCTCTCAAGCTAATTTTCAAACATTGCAAGGCTCTCAAAAATTCATTATTCATCCACCGAAGAGCCACAAGGCAAGAAAAAAAAAGTTCTTCAAGTCTTCTATTGTAATACCCCATGTTCGTATAAAGTTGCCACGTAATTTCGATGAGTTTAGGATACCGAAAAATTGATTTTATAGCAATTTCAAGTACCGAATCAACTGCAGGGAATGCCTTGTTTAAAGAAAATTATATGGTCTCGACGAGCGTATCGAGATAGGATTTATGGTGTCGAAAGAAATCGGATCGGGAACAGTTTTTGGTACAGCTAAAATACAGTTATTGATTAGGCTGTAAAATCGAATTGTTATAGGAAACTCCCAAAAAATCAACGGAACCCTAGGGGGGCTCCGGTTTTGCGTAACGAGCAACCCTTCAGTGATTTCAGGAGGAAACAATAGCCCGATAAGGACACTGGAGCAAAATCATCATTATCAAGTAACTCTAAATTATTAAGTTTGAATTTTTTGTATCGAAATGCAATTTAATTCAGTGTTTGAGGCTATATTTGCAATTAGGGAATTTAATAGGTGAAATAAAGGTGAAATTGGGTATTTAAATATATATTTTTTTATATAGTATAAAATATAGGTAATATATATATATAGAATACGTGTGCATTCGCTGGCTGTGTAATGGCTGCCATGCTCTGCAAATTGATTATGCACGTAAGAGAAAAGCCATGCCCTGCAATCTTCGATCCCATCCCTCTGCCAACTGATGGCTGCCACTTGAGTGATCTTCACGCCAAGAGGGATGGGCAAAGCGGGTCGTTGGCAACAGAAGTGGCTATAAAATGGGAAAGAATGAGAGGGAAGAGGCAGGGCCGAGAAATGCAAGGGAGCTTGAGAGAGAGAGAGCTTGGGCTGAGCAGCGGCTGCAATAGAAGCTGGTCGCGCAAAGCAGGAGGCGATTGGCGCGGAGGAGGCCGACAAGGAGAGGCCGAAAGTGGCCAGAGTGGCCACAAGCTTGCAGCGGCAGCCATGGCAGCGAGCTCGTAGCAAGTTGGGCGACGCAACCAAGGGGCCACGGCGGCGGCCGTGTTCGACCAGCAGCAGCTGCGTCCGAGGTCAGCGGGGGTGTGGGCAGCTGCGGCAAGGCCAGCAGGCAACCAAAGGGGTCGCGAGCTCGCAGCAGCTGGGTAGCAAGCGGGCGGCGGTGGTCCAGAGAGGCCGAGGCAACCGACGGAGGGCCGGGTGGAGGCCAGCGAAGGGCGAAGTGGCGGCGGCCGCAGGCGCTGGGCGCAGGAAGTGCAGGTTGCGCGGAGGAAGGAGAAGGGAAGAAAAAAGAAAAAGAAAAGAAAAGAAAAGAAAAATGGGAAGAAAATGAAAAATAAATGTCGTAAATCCTAGAAATATCTCAAAAATTAGGATTTTAATATTTACTAATATTTCAGAGATTTTGGGCGAGAGAATGGTTCGGGCACGCATTTCAATAATATGGCACGCATACCGAGGAAGCCGGAGGCTAAGTCAAGGTGAGTAAAATTTCTTAAAAAATTTTAGAAACTCGGGAATATTATTTTATGAATTGTCGTTGAAATATTTGAGAAAATATTTTAGAAATATTTAATCTGGATTTATTGAGGAAAAATAGGAATAAATAGAGAGAAAATTATAGAAAATGCCAAAAATTATGGAAAAAATAGGTTTTAATGTTTATTTAAATAATTATGGTGATTATGATACTTTGAGGCTGAAGTTGAAGAGACTCGTGCAAATTTTGAGGTTGGCACGCAAATCGAGGCAAGGCACGGATATTGAGGTAGCCAGATAAGTTTGAGAATGTAAGTGGTACTCCCCAATTAAAGTTAATTTTATGAAAAATGGTTAAGTTGTAAGTGATTTATGTTCCTCGAAAATATTTTCATCATATTGACATGCCCTGATATGTATCCATCACGTAAACTGCATACATGACATGACTATGAAATGCATAAATACACGTTAATATCATTGATCACTCGCATTTGAGGCCGTAGGGAGTACGAACTGGCGCCGCTACTTTACCAATGGTGCACCCATACACCTCGACTTCGAAAGAAGGGGGCCGCAAAAATGGTAGGTAGCATGAGGGGTGTAATTGACACCTACGAGGTAAGACATTGCATACACACATGATATAGCATTATGTACCATTACTTAGATGATTCATCATCTAACTTGGGTTTTACCCCTGGAATATTCAAACGTTCTAGGTAGAGATTATAGCAGATTCGAAGATAAATGAGGCATGAAACAGCACTTAGCAGAGAGAGTGTATGAAGAGTGAAATGTATGTTGTACAGCCCATGTATTTAAGTTTTATTACTTTAGATTCTGAACGTTTTGAGGAATGTTGAATTTATTTACGATTAATGTTAAGATATCAGGTTTCAATCTTTACTTCCGTATTTGATGTGTACAGTGATTTTCTTTCGAGATTAATATATGGGAATTCTGGGACAGATTTGAGGAATGATGTGGTTTAGCTTTAGTGATTGAAAGAAAAAAAAAATTGTCCCGGAATTGTCCGAATTATAACGCGCCCGGGAAAGCGGGGCGTTACATCTATGATAAATCCAAACTTCTCCATTTGAAATTACAAATTTATTTATTTATTTAAATATTATTGCCTTTTATAATTTATTCTTAATTGCTTATTTGTGTCCAAATGTGGACAAATTATTTGTAAACATTTAAATTGTTATTGAGGATTGTATGGGTTTCCTAGATCCATTAAAATTTAGGTAAATCTAGTTTCCAATGTAAGATAAGGAGAAAACCTTGGTGTATTGGTTGTCTAGCACCTATTATAATCTAGGTGTGTATCTAGTTTTTAAAATTAGCTAATGTAAAAACCTTGGTAATTTTGATTTAATGAAATCCCAAAGATGGTTAGATATTAGGAGAGTGGACTAAGTGTATGTGAAGACACCAAACCACTATAAATTGTCTTGTATCTCATTGTATTTATTTTTGTTATATCTTGTGACTTACATTTATCTTAAATATAATTTATTACATTTATCAAATATATATTTTTCAATAAAATCATTAATCAAGAATATTTATTAAAATTAAAAAAAAATTAATCACTCAATTCACCCCCTTCTTGAGTGGCCATACCGTAAAGGACCAACAAACCCAAATTTGTTCATTTTCTTAATATAAGGTATATATGCTCACATCACCTAGTCTACCATGCCACAATTCAATCACATCAGTCAAGTAAGCAAACCTAGAAACATTCTCATTATTAGCAACATTAAGTACAAAGAGGCCATGGTTACAATATCCCTTCCTAACAAATACATTCTTCTTAGTCATGACTATCTTGTCAAACTCAATAGATAGCTTCACTCCAACTTTCCCGAGGAGTGCCAAAGAAATAGGATTTGCTCTCATGTTTGAAGCATGGACCACATCACTAAGTGCTAATGTCTTGCTAGAGGTAAGCTTGAGAAGAAATTTGTCTTTCCTAAGAACATTTGCAATACTAAAGTCTCCCAAATAAACTGGCTCTTCACCATCCCCTATACGAGTATAGGAGGTAAAAGCATTTTTATTAACCTAGATATGCCTAGTAAAACTTAAGTCTACCACCTATTTATTGACATTAGACACCATGAGAGCTTGGAAAACAATCGCAGTAATAATGTCATATCCATCAACCAAGTTGGCTTTGGCTTTGGGAGGATTATTGTACCAAGTTGGCTTTGGCTTTGGGAGGATTATTGTTCCTAACTTTCTTCCTTCATTAGAGTGCATGATTCCTTGGTTTTCCACGTACAAAACAATTCCCTTTCTTCTTAAAGTTATTAGGTTTAGGCTTGTAACCAAGCTTTTGGTCATATCTCATGTTATCATCCTCCTTGTTCTTATTAAAATTGTTGTTGCGTGATTTGTCTCAAATCAAGTTTGCTTTTGTAGCTATCTTCTTTCCTTTTTCCTTTTCCATTTGCTTTTGATTTCAATCTTCAATGATTATGTGCACAATTAGATTATCAAGCTTCATGCTCTTTCTCTTGTGCTTTAGTTATTGCTTGTAATCACTCCATGAATTAGGAAGCTTCTTTATCAACATACCAACCACAAATTCTTCAAGTAAAGTGATGTTTTCTACCTTGAGGTCATCAATCAGTTTGTGATATTCAATGATTTTCCCATTATTGATCTCCTTTTCATCCGTCATCTCCCAATTGTAATAGTTTCCAATTGTGAATTTTTGTTAACCAACATCTTTGGTAGTGAATTTCTTCACCATGTTCTCCTATATCTCATTGGCATATTTGTATGAACAATAGACATAAAAAAGTTCATTAGATAAAGTACTTAAAATGGTATGTCTACAAACGTTGTTTGCATGTGTCCATAGATCCATGTTTAATATTGCTCCTTCACTTGGTTTTGGCTCCATTAGCACAAAGGCAACTCCATCTCCACGCACATCTAAAGTTGAAAAAGCTCTTTCTTGCTAATGTTTGAAACTATTACCTCCAAATACCTTAATTTTGGAGGTGTTAGGAAAGGTCTTCTGATGAGCAAATGGGGTCGAAACAGAAGGTCCAACAAGGGTAGAAGAAGAAGCGGTGGTTGTGGTGGCAATGGCAGCAACATTGGCGACACCAGCAGTGGCAGTGGTTGTGTAATACCCCGGGAGCCCATAGGAGAATAGTATATATTGAGGATAAGTAAGGAAGAAAATAACACCAGTTAGATACCTTTTAGGCTGAATGCAGGTAAAGAACTCCAGGGTTAAGCGTGCTTGACTTGGAAAAATCTAATGATGGGTGACCCCCCTAGGAAGTTCGCGTAAGCCCATCAGGGTAAGTTATTTCGATCCTTCTTATCGCTCGATGCAGAATGTTACAGGTGATATCAGAGCCGACCCTTGAAGAAGGCGGTCCAATGAGGGCAGGGAGTGGCGCCGGGGCGTGAAGCCTGATCAATGAGCGAATCCTGACAGGCTTCTAGGATGGAAGCCTCCAAAGAGGAGAAGGTTTAGGATCAGTTGTAATGTCGCATTGCGAGAACGTCATGTGTTCAAAGGGGGAGAATGTAATACCCCGGGAGCCCAGAAGAGAATAGTATATATCGAGGATAAGTAAAAAAAGAAATAACACCAACTGGATATCTTTTGGGCTGAATGCAGACAAAGAACTCCAGGGTTAATCGTGCTTGACCTGGAGAAATCCAAAGATGAGTGACCTCCCTGGAAAGTTCGTATAGACCCATCATGATAAGTTGTTCTGGTCCTTCCTATCGCTCGATGCGAGATGTTACAAGTTGAATTCTCCATAAATATCCTTTAAACTATAGCAAAATAAGAAGTTCACCGATACCACAAAGGCAACTCCATCTCCATGCACATCTAAAGTTGAAAAAGCTCTTTCTTGCTAACGTTTGAAATTGTTGCCTCCAAATACCTTAATTTTGGAGGTGTTAGGAAAGGTCTTGTAAGGACCAAATGGAGTCGAAACAGAATGTCCAACAAGGGTAGAGGAAGAAACGGTGGTTGTGGTGGCAGTGGTAGCAACATTGGCTACACCTGCAGTAGCAGTGGTTGAATTCTCCATAAATATCCTTTAGACTATTGTAAAATAAGTTCACCGATAGCTTGAGACGTGCAAGCACTAATTTAAAAAAGATTTATTGTCGCTCTATTTAAGGTGCAAAGGGTGTTTATACGGTTATCCTCCCAAGTTTTAACAAGCTCTTTTCTTATATTTGCAATTGTAAAAGAGGTCACAAGAACAAATTTAAAAGTACTCAGTCGAATCATAATTAAACTTGAGACAAAAAATAGGTAAGGAAAAGTTTCAAAATTGACAAAAGAGAAACGGAGAGAAAGACCAAAAAGATTGCTTTTGGGTTGTGTTCAAACACAAAATGGACAAATTTATAGAGGTTGTAAATTTTTGACTGATCATGTGATTTTAATACCAATTTTGTAACATAAAAATTTATTGTATAACAACTATATTTTTGAAGTAAAGAAACATCCAAATGGTGGTGATGGATTTGTAACAATCTTTAAGATAAAATCAATTCAAAATTCATTTACAAATTTGTAATAATCATGATAATGATGGCAATAGATTTGTAAGGATCCTCCGTTACAAATTAATTCAAAATTCAGTCACAAATTTGTAATAATCATGATAATAATGATGAAAGATTGTAACAACCTTCAATTAAAAATCAATTCAAAAATTTAGTTACAGATTTATAAAAATTATCATTTGAAATACTATTTAAACTCTTGATTTTTACACAATTAGTTTATCTTTTTCTTTTTTTTTGTTAACGCATTATCACGAGCACCCTCGCTATTCGACTTCACGATTTCAGCAGAAAAGGTAAATTAGGAAATCCAGAAAATAGGTTTCGACCCTTAATACAACCGCAAACGTGAGGACGGCAAGTATTTTGCATTTTCAGGGTCGCTTCTTACCTGCTGAAGTATCTCTTGATCAGGACTCGAACACAAAACCTGATGACCTAAAGAGCAACACCCTAATAATTCCTCTTTTGCCAGTTGATCTAAGCTATGGGGGCACAATTTGTTTATCTTTAACTGCACCATATATAATTAACCCGCAACTTGTATTTTTCTATTTATTAATTCCAAGCTTTGATAATGAATTTGGCAATGGGAAGTCCTTTTTCTTCTTCTTTTCTTCTTTTTCCTTGTTTTAATTTATATTTTCTTTCTCTGTTATTTCTTTACTAGTTTCAAATCTAAAACCTAAATTACTCTTTCATTCCTGTTCAAACATTTCCATGGTATCCAAGGCTTAAACAAAAGTTATGGCATTAGGAACATACATCCAATGCATTGAATAGGATTCCCACAAACCATAGATAATATTTTTTAATTTTATTTTTTTATTAAATTTAACTTATTTAAATAGGGATTAGGGATAATTTTGACTTAATTAATTTCAATTAACATAATTTCTTATGGAGGGGCGTTCTAGCCATTTTGGAAAAATTTAGGACCTATTTAGCAATAAAATGATCATTTCATTCTATGGTTTCAACAATGAAATGATCATTTCATTCTATTGTTATGTGTGGTGGCAAAAATTGTCGAAGTTGAATAAAAGTAACCAAACGACAAAGGTGCATTTACACTATAAAAATAAAATATTATTTTTATTTTGTTGGGTGTGCATAGAGCAATATTTTTAATGTTATTTATCCCAAAATTGATAAAATAATATTTATTTTTAATGATAAAATCTTATTTTTAATTGCTTGGTGTGAATAAAATCTCATTTATTTTTTATGCTATTATTTCATAAAATATGTTATTCAATTTTATAATGACTTAATACATACGATATTTTTTCAATTATTAAAAAATATGACATTTAATCTCTTATGTATAAAATATTACAATTTTGTATATCAATTATTAAAATTTATTATTTTAAATCCTTATGATGTCTGAACATTAGTGCGCGTGTGAACGCGTTCGTTTATGCGAATAACACGCTATGTGAATGATTGATTGACAATATTTGAATAGACTAACTGATTTGTTCCGCTCCGTTAATAATTAAAAAATATAATATTTGATTCATAATATATAAAATATCAAAATTTTATATCTTAATTTTTAAAATTATTACTTTTAAGTCATAATTAAGAATAAATAAAATTATTACTTATGTCATGTAAAATATATACTTAGAAAATAAAAATTATTATGTCGTAAAAAAAAATCAAGTCAACAAAAAATATTAAATTAAAATTTATCAAAAAAACTAAATTGTCCAAAAAAATCCTAAATTCCAAACACCTAAATATCTAAATCACTAACTCAAAAAACTAATATTTTCAATTACAAAATACAATTTTCATCGCTATCTGTTAGTTACATCAATTTTTTGTATTTCAAGATAATAACATAAAATAATAATTTTTAATAATTAAAAAATAAAATATTAATATTTTATATATTAAAAATCAAATATCATATTTTTTAATTATTAAAAAAATACAACAAACTAATTTATCCACAAAGGAACACATACATACAGTAATATTCTATAATGATAAAAATATATATTTATAATTTTTAATAATTAAAATACAAAATTTTAAAATTTTCCGAGATTAATCAATATAAGAGATATACAATGAATTTACCGATATTTATAATGTGTTGTGCACCGTTACACAAACAACTTATTTTATGAAGTTCATAAATGGATAATCGAGAATAATACTCGAACACCACAAGCACGCGACATAACGAAGAACGCATTATTATTATTATCATTATTATACAATCTTCATTAAATAATTACAAGCAAGCAAAGCTACGAGACGCCTGAAATTACTGATCTTTGGCCAAAGCTAGATTGAAAAACACTAGCCGCCCACCAGACCAACGACAAAAACATAAATCATAAGTTACATGATGATGATGATCACCAACTGACACCTATCCTAGACCCCTCGGCAAATGTCAAAAACTCCATTTGCAGAAGCTACTACCCGACGACGACACGACCTCTGAGATCCTACTACTTCTGAGATCACTACTGAAAAAGAGGAATTAAGCTAGAGAGCCGACCAATCTATCTCCACAGATGGGAACTTCTCCAACGCGAAGTTCTCCGACTCGTCCAATGAAGGCTCCGAGAAGTCCAGGAACGTAATATCCGATTCCGGCGAGGACCCGCCTGATGATTCGTCGAAATGCAACGGCGAACCTTCTGCCTTCACGTCACTCGTTCCCGGGCTACCCAGATCGACGATTGACGAATTGTCAGAGGCATTCCGCGACTTCGAAGTGGCCTTTGGCATCGAGTCCTGTTTTCCGACCTTCCCTACCTTCCCATGCTTGGCCAAGCTCTGGCAAATGGCTTCGAGCTTTGCGTCAACTGAGGAATGCAGAGCCTTGAAATCCGCGAACTGGTGGCCCAATTGATGCCGGAGGCCGGGGAAATTGAGCCTGGCAAAGTCTCCGCGGAGCTTGTATGCCGCCTTGTCGTAAGCCAAGGCCGCTTCTTCCGCTGTATCGAAGGTGCCCAACCAAAGCCGAGTTCGATTCTTGGGGAGTCTGATCTCGGCCACCCATTTTCCCCAGTGGCGCTGCCTCACGCCGCGGTAGAGCTTGGCCGGCTTTGATGAGGCCCCAACCTGCTTCATCGGGATGGATTTTGGACCAAGCAAGCCAGTCAAACTCTGTTGTTGCCTGCGGATCGATGACGGTGCGGCAACCACGGGATCTAAGTAGTGTTCCTGCTGTTGCTGGAGCTGGATTTGAGCTTGGATTTGGAGGATCTGAGATGGGCAGAGGGGGTTGAGCCCGACTGAACCCGATTGCTCAAGACCCATTTGATCATAGCTCGAGAACCCTTGACAAAACACAGGGGGTGTCGAGAACCAGTTGGTCTCTGAATCAAGGGAGTAGCAAGATGAAGAGTAAGAGGTAGAGGGAGGAGAGAGGGGGGAAGTAGAGCGAGGAGGGGAAGAAGAAGAAGAAGAAAAGGAGGAGGAAGGGGAAGGGGATGGGGGAATTGCAGAAGGAGAAGATGCCGGAGATGCGGCGCCGCCGGAGGAGGAGAAGAACGAGTCACCTTTCATAAAAGGTTCAAGTGCCTTCATCAACTCCTCCCCAAAGGGATCTAAGAAAGCTGGATTGCTGCTGCTGCTGCTGCTACTGTATAAATCTATAGCTGCTGCCATGGCTTCTCAAGAAAATCAGAAAAACCAAAGATCCAACACAAAATATAACAAAGAGAAAGAAACACCTTAACACCGACCTGTTTCTTATACCAAAATCCAAGAACAGGCTTAAAGGACACCAGAAACAACCCGAGGGACAGAAAAACAACCCTCTCCGTTGTTTGGATCAGAGGAAAATCTAAAACGTTATAGAAAGACAAAATAGAAATAGAAAAAAAAAAAAGAACCTGATCTCTATTCTGAATCACCTGACTTTCAAAACCACCCTGATGGGTTTGTTTCGTTGTGTGCTTGTGCGTGCTCAAAATCAAGAAAACCAAACCCACAAAATCAATTTCAAGTTTGAAAGACAGACGATGACAGAAAGGGATTCAGAGAAGCGGGGAACGTAGAGAAGGGGGGATGAGTAAACAGAAAGAGAGAAACGATCAAATTCACACTAGTTTTCCTCTGTAACTTCACCTTGGCTTTCACTCATGGATTGCAGGCGAGGCCTCTCTGGGTTTATATAGCGGCCATGCCATTGCCACCTGCTCTCTCTCTCTAGATCCCGTCTCCACCATTTCTCTCTCTTCATTCATTTTTCCATTTAACAATAATTATTAATTATCGCTGCTTGTTGAAGCCAGCCAATCGGACAATGACTCCCCCGTGACGGGCCTGTAGGCGACGTCCACGTGTCAGTTGCTTAGCATCTCACACGTGTCTCTGTGTCATTGGCTTGTTTGTCGGCTCTGACGACCCCCCCTGGGGGTAAAATCGGGAATTAACATACGAGTTTTTGTCCCATATTCTGTTCGGGTCGATGCGATGAAAAGTGAAAACTGATAAGGCATAGGATTCGGTGTTTCAGTTGCACCCCTCCAAACGCCCCCTTAATCAAACAAAAGGATAACATTTATTTATGTTGCCGTCAATTCCAAAGATCCCAAGTGGGACTATTTCCATAACTATAAAAATAATTTCATTTCATTTCATTTTCATTTCGTTTCAACTATAAACTAAACTTCATTAAAAATTCTCACTTTATCGAAACGAATTTAAAAGAACGATCATATAAAATATATGAAACATACTCATAAATCATATCAAAAACCAACTTAATAACAATTGATATTAAAAAATTAAAATATCAAATAAATTATTATACTTTAATTATGAGGATAAATTAGTCACTGTTCCTTAAAAATACCAACTAAATCACTAAACTTTAAAAATTATGGAGAAGCTTTGGTAAATCATATCAAAAATTACTAAATTTTGGTGTGTTTTTTATTTTAGTTATTAAACTTTAATTATTTGAAATGTGATCACAGAATCTTAAAAAGTTTTGCAATGTAGTCACAGATAAAAAATTTTAGCTGATGTGATAAATAACAAAAATTATTGTACAATTACAATCAATCAGATTGTGTTACGTGCTAATATATAATATTATTATATTAAAATATTATTACATAATATTTTTATTATTTATCATATCAGCGTCACGTCACCCATTCTGGTTATGGAGTGGCTGGAAAATTTTATATATAATCATATTGTAAAATTTTTTAAACTTTTTATGATCACATTAAAAAAATTAAAATTTAGTGAATAAAATAAAAAACACACTAAGATTTAGTGATCTTTAGTATGATTTACTCGGACAAGCTCACTAGGGGTACTTTTAAAAATATATAAATTATAATTATGTGTAGTTATTTCGATTAAAGATAGAGTTGATGTTATTAATATAATTAAAACGTCAGTTGATAATATTGAAAAGATATTTATTAAAATAATTTTTAATAATTAAAATATTAATCTTAATATTTTTATATATTAAAAATTAAATATTATATATTTTTAATTATTAATCGGATATGCATTAGACCTTTTTGAAAGAGATAAAGCATAAGCATGCTTAGGAAGTGGAGAGCAGGCGGGCAAGGGGGAAATGAGTCACATGATGAAAAGATGGTCATAGGTGGGACAATCCTACGTCAACTGCGGCTACTAGACAGATAGAGAGAGAGAGAGAGAGAGAGCGACAGAGGGGTGGATTCTAGAGGTCGCCAAAGGCCGACTTAACTTGAAGTTGAGTGCGTCACGCAAACCAAAAGCCCATCCCATCTCATTACTTAAAGATAAGTTTAAAATATTTATTAAATTAATTTATAAAATATTTTAAATTTTTTATTAAATTTTTTAAAATACATTAAAAATATATAAATTATTTTTCTCATTTATAAGATTTTAAATATAAACTTGGTCAAATTTAATTTAAAAGGGCGAATGCATGCGTGAGCTGTCCCGGGCTAAAGTTCATAATAACTCACAATTAAAAATATTTTTTAATATAAAAATTAATTTTTTAAGGTAAAAAATAATAAATTTTATTAATAAATCAGTCAAAAAAAATTTCAATCCATCTGAAAATTTATGATATATAATTTTACATCTCAAAAAAAATTTTAGCTTCCTTTATATAAATTTTTGGATTCATTCTTAAATTTAAAAATATTAAATAACTTCGTCAAATCACAAAACTTTTAAAATATATATATATATAAACCCAAGGGTTTCCGCCTAAGTTAAGTAACCGAACCAGTAGTAGGTAGTAGTAGTACTCCAGAACCAGAAGATGGTGAAATTAACCATGGTAGATGTCCTGTCGAACCCACTCCACCCCTGGTTAGACGTGGGAAGTCAAAATCGGACAACTCATTAAGACGTAGCGTAGCGTGAGGACGAAGCGAGATTATTGGGGTGGTGGGCCCCCCATGCTGATTGCTGCGGTGATGGGATGTGGGCCCGCTCTCACCCTACTGTCCTACCTGTACATCACTCACAGGGCACGCAAAGCACCGCCGTAATTTCAATTCCAAACCACCCAATTCCTTTTTTAATTTATAACGCCCTACATAAGGGCTTCATCTATTCATTTGGGTGCGAAAGATAAAAATTTTTATTTTAAACGTCTCTCACACATTAACTTATGTATGTAGAAGAGATTAATTATAATATACGATAACATATCAGATGAAAGATATAGTATATGATATCTACAAAGAGTCACTCTATAAAAGAATGAAACTCGCACACTGCGATTACTGTAACTCGAATCTGTATCATTGAGTGTAATTTGTTACTTGATAACTAACCATACTATGTTCGTGTGGCACCTCATCTATTGACTATATTGCACGAAATGAGGTCGAGGAGTATTTCTTCATTTTTGAAACATTTTTTTATTTTTGTTTTGAATCTTATGTTTATTTTTTTAAAAAAATATTCATTTTTACATTTTCGTTTCATATCAAAAACGTTTCTTATTTTTATTTTCATGTAATATAATCTACTAATCTCAAAATATGATAATTAGTTAAATTAAAAAATCTATAGTTCTCGATTTTGATTTTAAAATAATACTCTAATAATGACGAAATAATCAAAACTATCAAAGTATGCCCTGGGCGCCTTTATCTCAATTCACTTTTTATTGCTTCACAGCGGTTGATTTTATTGTCATTATTATATTATTATTATTCAAAAATAATATGTATGACGTCAAATTAACATAACTATTCTAGAATTTCATGGGTTCCAGCTTCAATTTTCAAACTGTAGTAGGTTTCGTACAGTGACTGCCGGCGCCGGCGGCGCCGCAGTGCATGCGTGGGGGCGGGAAGGTTTTAGCGGCACCAGCAGTATATTGGGTGGAGGTTTAAATTGGAGAAATTATTGTATGAGATCGAGACCATATGGCTTTGGATGGGTATGGCCAACCAAGCAGTAAGCCCAGTAACCACCCCTGAAGAACTGAACAGTGAACCCATGTGGCCATGTGGGTTAGTTTTAGTTTTGTAGTATGACGGATTGGTTGATTGATCACCATTATCTTGTAATTAAACATATTATATGTTGTTTGGGTGATTACTTTTACATAGTCTTTGATATTTATAGTTTTAATTACGTTAAAGAAAATAAATTACAAGTATGAAACTTCGTCTCATTACACGAAACAAGAATCGAACTCACGACCCATCAAACTAATACCGATATATCACTTGTCTAATAACTCCACTAATATACGAAGGACAATGTTATATATGTTGTTAATAATAAGTAACATGGCTTTGTTTGGGTCAATCATGTGATTGAGTTGAATCGCTCACATAGCCGAATCACGTGGCCCTAGATTCTTTTTGGATGGGGGGCACGTGACCATATATTCCCTTTAATTGCTTTCGAGTCATCTGCTGTTGTGTATTTTGGACTTTTTATGCAACGTGCCTTGTTGAGTTCACTGTCTAATGCCTAGTCAATGTTGTGCTTGAATCAATGGCCCATGGCAGTAACGTCCCTTTGTCTTGCTGTGGCGGCAGCCACGTTTGGTCCCAAGTGTAAATCATGGCAATTGCACACCTATTGTGCGACAAATATGTTTAACTTCTGATGAGGTTTCAAAATTAACACGTGAATGAATTAAATTAGCATCATCAAATACTTAACGCGCGCATTCATTTGATACAAAGAAAAAAAATGGTAATAGGAAACTTAAAGGGCAAAGATATTTTTCGCTCAAAATCTGGGTTCCTTCCATGATTGGGTTATGTTCTTTCTAGGCTAAAGGGATGATTGGGTGTGGGCTTACAACGACGAGGAGTGGACTTCGGTGATCAGTCCGTCGAGGGGTGGCTAGCACTTATAAGCACTCTGACATTTAAGTAAATAAGAGAGTAAATTGACAGAATATTAGTAAACTAGAAAATAACATATCTTAGCTCTGGAAAGAGCTGGTCTATATAGAAAGATGAGAGGTTCTCTTGCATAGATGTGTGCATCGTGCATTGTAAGGTGATGGCACTAAATATCCAGCGCCGACGGGGCTCCCTCACAGTGGCATGATACTAACGGAACCTTTATTAAATGCGGATGAGATCTACTATTAATGAGGATGAGATTCTCATAAATGAGGATGGGATCTGGAGCGGGAATAAGAATACCTAGCATGTGGCGATAATGATGTTGTTGCACGCTGGCATAAAGCCAAGATCAGGTCAAGGTCAAAGATGGTTCAAGATTGGGTCGTGGGCCAAGGGTCAAGATAAGGCCAATACAATCCACAGCTCACAGGTCAGTTGGTCACAAAACAAGCATCCGAGCTAGAAAAAGGAAAAGCTGAGCTAATTTGCTGCTTAGCCAAGGTTTATAATCGAGTTGTCGTTTAGACCTGACCGGGAATAATGGGCAAGCTAAGGCTTCAGTTATGTCCGAGATCGACGTCCGAGCTAACGTGTGGTTGTGCCTGAGCAAATATAGGTCCTATAGGTATCTGAAGTCTGCTCAGACCTTACAATGAGGCAACTTTCTTGAGGTTTTGACACGCAGTGCGTGTGATTTCGAGATTCGAAGAGTTACTGTAATACCTCAAGAGCCCAAGGTTAAGTCCAAGAAAGGACTCTAGAGAAAGTAGTATATATATCGAGGATAATAAGGAAAGAAACAACACCAGTTGGATATCTTTTGGGCTGAATGTGAATAAAGAACCCCCGAATTAAGCGTGTTTGAGCAAGAGTAACTCAAGGATGGGTAACCCCTAGAAAGTTCACATAGGCCCATCAAGGTAAGTTGATCTAGTCCTTCTTATCGCTCAATGCAGGATGTTACAGGTGATATCAAAGCTGACCCTTGGAGAAGGCAGTCCGATAAGGGCGGGGAGTGGCGCCAGTGCACGAGGGCCTGAATAAGGAGAGGCTCTTGGCAGCCTTCTAGGATGACAACTCTCAAAGAGGAGAAGATCTAGGATCAGTTGTAAGGTCACATGACGAGAACATCATGTACTCAAGAAGGGGAGAATGTAATACCCCGAAAGCCCAATGTTAGGTCCAAGAAATGACTCTAGAAAAGCTAGTATATATATCGAGAATAGCAAGGAATGAATTGGATACATTTTGGATTGAATGTGGATAAAAAACTCTCGGGTTAAGCATGCTTGAGCTAGGGTAGCTCAAGGATGGGTGGCCCCTAGGAAGTTCACGTAGGCCCATCAAGGTAAGTTGATTCAATCCTTCTTATCGCTCAATACGAGATGTTACAGTTACGTTCAAGAGTTGAGACGTTACGGACAAATAATTGATAGCCCATTATTTTGCTCGTGGTTTTAGATGTGTGACAGATGGTGTCTTCCTAGCAGTGGATTGGCGACGAATGACTTCTGACCGTCAGATGTGCCTGCAGTGACCATTATAAAGGCATTTTTTCTACCTAGAGTTCCTACTCTTTACTTCTTCAATTTTTTGAATTCCTGCAATTTCATGAACTTTTAACGCTTTCCTTCTGCCTTTGTAGCCTACGATCAAGATCATGCTTCCTGCTTATTTTTCTCCTTCTGCCCACGACTCTGATTAGGTAATCCTTTGAATTTGGATTCCTTTCGTTATTATGGGCTTGCGTCAGGATGTGGGGGTTTTGCCAAGTACGTGAGTGGTTTTTCGACTTTGTTCACTTTTCTGCTTCTATTTCTCTAATGCATATATGCTCATGCTTGTGTATTCTTTTTGCAAGAAAAATGGCACCAAAGATTCCCAAATGAGACATGAAGGCACTCAACAAGAAGAGGAATATATCGAGGCAAAGCGGGAGCAAATCCAAGAATGAGCAAGTCAAAAGGATTTTTGACCTTATGGGGTGCAGTGAGGAAAAGAAGGTAAATATGTGCCACGCTTACGCACCAAGACGAGGTGGACCATTGATGAGGAATCCTGCAACATCCTATGAAGAAAGGTACGCTAAATATTGGATGGTACTCATTGATGGCATCCTAGAAAGGAAAATGTGTCCTTAGGATGATATCTTAATATTCCTGAATAACTTGAGTGACACTTGAGAACTATTGGAGATGCACAAATTTTATGTTACATCCTTGAAATGTGAACTTTGACTAACTCAGGTGACTTTAAAGGGACATATTAAGGAATAGCCGTGAATTCCCTCAAAGATCGGGGAAAATACGATGTTGAGAACTGCCCAAGACAATAGCTAAGGTAAAAAGTTTTCTTGATATGGCAGGTTTTGCTAGAAAAAAAAAGAAGTTAAATTTGGGTAGGACAAAACAAAAGAGCGGAATCCTGATTTATGTTCCTGTCTTAACCAAGCCTAGTGACACAAGGGGATTTACAATTTATTATGATTGGGGTGTGTCCTCGTAGGAAGGGTAATAGCACACGAATTTTAACCATTCCACCCATGATTTGGAAAAAATAATAGTCATGTATGCCTTACAACCTAGCGACACTACTCTTTTGGAAAAGCATTCGAGGTCTTCACCACCATAAAAGCTTGGGGTGTTTGCCATCTCAAAAAGATCTATAATATAAGACAGCAGCATTGGATGAAAATTTTGAGGGATTACACTTGTACATTCTGGTACCACCCCATAAGGGCACATGTTGTGGCTAATGCATTGAGTAGGAACGGTCCTATGCTGGTAGCCAATTTAATAGCGCGAGGGTGGGGATTGGTGGAGTCTCAGTGCCATGCGACAATAATCCTGAGCAAATGACTATATACATCGCTAGCCTGACAATTCACTCGTATTTGATAAGACAAACTTGGTAAGCTATTTCAGAAGACTCGAGGATGAGGTCATGGGTAAATAACCAAGGACATGGGATACTTGAATCTTAGGACCAAAATTAGGTGCCCCAGGGCCAAGGATTTGAGGCAAACAATACTAGGTAAGGCACAACGGGCCAAATACACTATTTGCCCCGGTACTACCAAAAGGTGTAAAAGGCTACCCTAGTGGAGGCAGTGAATAAGGTAAAGAAATGCTTGTTATGTAGCTCAAACATTAATGGACATGAGAACACATTATTATGGTTTGGTGGCAGGATTACTCTGGGGATAGTACAATGCACTCTGGATATGAGGTAAATTTTGACGACAAAATTTTATTTTAAAGAAGGGTGAATGTAACACTCGGGATTTCTATAGAAATTGTCTATTTTGAAGAAAATATTATGCCTTGAGGATTCAAGGAGAAACTGGTGAATTTTGGAGTAAAAAGGTAATTTTTGGAAAATTTGGGGTAAAAGTGTAATTTTTTAAAGATTAAAAATTATTCAAGGAGATCTATTTTATGGTCAAGAATTCCATAGAAACCTCTTTAAGGATGGGGAAATGAAGCTTTATGGGGAAAATGGGGTTCTTAAGGTAAAAAGAGATCAAAATACAAAACAATTGAAATAATAAGCCAAAATGTAATTTCTTGAAAATATTCGGGGACCATTTTGGGACAAAGATTGAATCTCAAGGGTATACGAATTCTAGTATAATCCTTGAAATATATTTGGGAAACGAAAGAAGGGCAGTTTGGCAGGGAAAATGAGATTCTAGGAACTTAAGATGATGAAAGTGTAATTTATGAAAATTTTGGGCTGGAACAGTGAAAAGAAGCAAAACAAACCATCATGAAGGCCAAAAATATCAACAATTGGCCATCCATGAATGTCCAAGTGCCCCACCCCCAGGTGTCCCTATTGCTGGAAGAATCTAATTGGCCCAAACATTATAAAAACGGATAAAATTTGGGAACAAAAACTCAAAGAGGAAACCAGTCCAAAAACCACTAAAATTAGGCTGAATTGAGGGTGTTGGACGTAAGGAATAAAATCATAGTGGTGAAGGGAAGATTCTGAAACAAACGGGGAAAAAATTGGTGCAAAAACGAGGGAGAAACAAAGGTTGGTCGGATTTTTTACCTTTACTAGAATTTGGGATGGATTGGCCAGAAAACGAGTCAAAAATAGAGATTTGAAGCCATAATCTTGTAATGGATGAAAATATGAGCCCATAAGATAAAACGAGAGGCAAAACGGAGCTCAAACGAAAAAGTTATGGCCGTTTTAATAATCGGCTGGAAAATCCAGCAACGTGCGCGAGGAAAAAGATTGGCATGTGTAGAGCACGCGCCAACCAATCCCTGCTCATGAAGAAGAAGGAGGTGGCACGTGAGGGCGCGTCCAAGGCTGGAAAATTCTAACAAAATTGCAAAAAATAGGAAAAAATAAAATAAAGGTATTTATGCAAAAATATTGGGTACTTACCTTACAAGCGTCTTGAGTTTAATAGTAAAACTAACCTCGGTAAGCATGCAGGTACTATTCTAGACAAACTGTAAGGTGAGTGGTTTCTTTCTTGTGGTTTCTTACATCACGGACATCTTTGGCTTCATTTGGTATGGTTTCCATATCATATTTTCCATTTGGCAAGCATATCTCTTTGTGTTTGGCATACATCACAACATGCAAGCTAGCTGGCACGGGGAACTCATCATGGGTGATGCCAAGTATCATTTGGGCGTGGGAAAAGGTTGTGGGACATGCTGAGTTAACGGAGATGATTGCAACATCCTGGCGTCACTACCTATGGATGGATTTCATATCATACTGCATCTTTGCATTTACACGCACGAAAACTAATTCTGAACCCTCACTAGATGTAATTATCTAACTTGGCTATTTCATACCCCTAGAATATTCTGTTGGGTTTCCTAGAACCAAACGCAGCGAAAATTTAAAAATTATTTGGATCAATCAAACTGTTTGGTTAATCTTAAAACCCAAAAGGAACGGATCTAGTTTGCAAATATATAATCTCTTCAAGAATATAAACATATAATGAAAAACCAAACATTTTGGTTGTCCGATGAAAAAGTGATGAATCTTTGTGCCATGAGGTGTTACCCACCCACCCTCTATAAGTGATCCACACTAAAGAGAAGCTTCAATCGATGTTCGTGAGCATGCCCTTTCGATCTCCTTGCATCAACCATGCAAAATCCAATCCAACACTTGGAAATATGTTTGGTTTTTCTCAAAAACCAATTTCTCTCTCACTAGAAACCCAAAGGGGTTATGAGGCAAGAATGAAATCCCTCCTCAAACCCTAGTCAAACTAGGGATTTATAGAAAAACCCAAGCATGTTATAAACATGTTGGGCCAAGGCCCAATCCATTTGTGGGTTTTTCACCTTGTTTTACTTTTTGCTCATTTTGTTGACATCTCATGGACTTTTTCGTGAGTGCTAGCTCGCCCCAAAAATCCACGAATTCTTCCTGGTCCAAAAACATTTTTCGGTCCCATTGAATTTTCATGAAACTCCTCTTTGTTTGTGTGTGAACTTATAGGTTCACTATGAAAATGGCAAAGGTCAATTTATAAAATCCTACTCTTAATAAAATTCTTTGATTATGATCCTTAATTTATTTCATCTCATGACAAAAATTATTATCTTGCCCTTAAAACAAGATTGACGTCTAGCAACATATTATGACCCCCATATCATAATAAAATGCAAATGGCACTTCTAATGAACATTTCTATTGCGAGTTTCAGTGTTATTCGATCCCTCTATCATAATGCCTCGTATACTCTAGAAGTATGGTAAAATGTCAAACTTCTAATAACTAACACTATGTGTACGAATGTTAAGTCCGCAACTCTTAGTCGAATTAATAACTCTTATTAATTCTCAACTATCCATGTTGGTCAACGACTCCTCGAGTTGTGACTTCATCATTCATATAGGGCATATACTTTTTAAATCTTACTAAGGTCGATAGATTCAGTTTTACATACTCATCTACCTTCGTATAATTCGGATCATACTCAATAACCACCCTATTAAGGACTCATCTTACTGGACCTCGTACAGTGGCATCAAAGTATGACACTCCTCATACAAGATAACTGTGGTACCTCAGGAAAAGAGATTACTAGCACCTGTCTCCACATAGAACTCCCAATTGACATTTAGTAAGAATTATCATTTGGGTGTTCTCAAGTTAGGTCATTCAGTGAACTCATTCACCAATAAGCACCTACACACTTGTATTAGTGTCACCACATATAGTCAATGAGATCAACTACCTCTCCTTATGAGCATGCATAGTGTGTACTAGTCTTGACGGTACTATAAAGGCCCTACTCTATAGTTCTATGACTAGGAATAGCTTAAGAATGAAGCATCTGTCATTCGATCTCATTAATATGATCTCATCATAACTCGATTAACATTGCTACTGTAATACCCGAGAAATTATAAAGGACTCAAGGGTAATTTATCTTGGGGCAAAAATGGAATTTAAGGATAAATTAAGGATATAACGGTAATTTATTACCGTATGGATGACTAAATCGACTGCCGGGAGTGCCCTGGAGCTGAGATGCCAAAAGAAAATAATGTGGCATTAACGAGCACCCCGAGATAGGATTTATGGTGCCAAAAGAAATCGGATTGGGAACAATTTTCGGTATAGCTAAAATACAGCTGTCAATTAGGCTGCAATACCGAATTGTTATAGACGACTTCCTAAAAGTCAACGGAAGCTTGAGGGGGCTTCGGTTTTTCATGAGGAACAACCCTTTAGAGGTTTCAGGAAGAAACAAATGGGTTTAGGACCCAAACGAAGATTTGGGTCTAAGTGCAGTTTTTTGAAATTGCTAGAAGGAGGCTGAAACGATATTTTTTCGAAATCTTCAGGGATCAAATGGATGTTTTAGGACTTGAGGGACTTAAAGGCAATTATCAAAAGTCGAGGGGCTTGGTGAGATGGGCCAAAGTGAGAAAGCCAAAGTTTGAGGGGCCAAAGTGCAATTTTAAGAAAACCTCCAAACAACCATAACCGACCAACCCATCAAATCGCTAAAATCGACCACAAGGATGGCACGAGGGTTTCTCAGGGAGCATCTTTTGTAAAGGGCTTGGCCAACAACGGCCAATGGGTTGGCCAGAAAAGCAAAAGAAAGCGGCCGAAAGTTGGCCGGATTTTTCGTGCACCTGCAACTCTTTTTTTGTGGTCGGGTGTTGGTGATTTTGCTCGAGCTGAGGAAGGGTTATTCTCTAAGGCTCTTGGTCTAACCGATCTGAGGCATTTTAGGCATTGAGGATGCCTATAAATAGGGATTTCGTGATGACTGAAAGTTAGGGTTTTTGAGCTTCAAATCGACCCACTTATTGAACGAATTGGCATTCCATTTTAAGAGGCTTTTGTTTCCCATAGTGAGAGGAGAATTTATGGTAAGCTTGGAGAATTTTAGAGCAAGTTTCAGAGGGTTTCGAGGCCTCACCGGAGTCGGGAGGCGGTCCGCCTGGCCGAACATTCGAGGCCCCGATGGGACGTTTTCCGGTGGGCTTTTCAAGCCTCAAGAGGGCCCATTTGGATCGACTGGAGAAGGGGGAGAAGATGGCATCGAAAACCAGTTTTTCCGACACGGCCATTGCCGGAAAAGATGACCAGAGCATGCCGGTCACGCGCGATCATCCACGCCCCGCCACTTGCCCTAGCACGTGCAGGCGCGTGGTCAGTCCAAAAAGTCTGCAAAAAAATGTTAGAAAATCCAGAAAATTATTTTATGGAGGTTTGTGCAAAAAGATTGGGGTTTTGGGATTCCCAATGTCTCGGTTTCTGCACCAAAGAACCTCATGTTGATGAAAACGCACCATCCAGATAAGTCCAATATTTTTCCTTTGAAGTTAATAGCCTATAATGAATTGTTGTGAAATTAGATTTGAGAAAATAGTCCCGAGGTATTAATTAGAATTTTCGAAAAGGAAAAATGAAATAAAATGAAATAAATGGAATATTGAGGATATTTAGTGATTAAATATTATTTTATGATTAAGGTGATCGAGATAATGTGATTGGTGCAACTTTTGAGAGTTGGCACGAGAATCGAGGTCGAGCACGCATATCGAGGTGACGCATGCTTTTCAAGATGTCTTGATCTTTAGGGCAAATGTGAGTTATCCTATCCTATATGATATCTTTGAGATGATTGTTTATATGCATGCTATTTATGAATGCAATATTAATTTTGTCATATTGCATGGAAAGTCGTGATATTTGCATGGCACGATATTATTGTCATATTGATATTTGTGCATGGGAATGGGATGTCGCCCCCAGAGTGTACCCGTAATTCCCCCAAGGGCGTTGAGGGAATAACGTTAGGCTTATCCTGCAGAGGTTCGGGATTTGCCTAGGATTCCTAGCCGGGCTTACGGGCCAGGGAAGTTACATTAAGGGCAAATGTTGTTCATGTTATTGCATTATGCATTCGTATATATGTTTTGGACCCTCACTAGAAGTTTCATCTTCTAATGGGTTATGCCCCTAGAATATTCAACGTTCGAGTTTAGACTTACAACTTAGGCAAGAAACAAGTTGAGATATGACGGCACGTGATGGCACGGTCAATGGATTCAGCGAGCTGACTCGGATATATTTTAGCTGATGCTTTATTGATGATTAGTCTTGTTAGAATATTATGGAATCTCCATGTATTTACGTATTTCAATATTGAGGATATGATGTTAACTATGATACGGATTCTTATGTTATAAATAAAGTGAATTGATTATGTACCATATCAGGTTTTGATTATCGCTTCCGCATTTTTAATGATTTGCTGGGGGTTTTGTTTGTAATTCGGTACTTAAGATTAAGTTATGTATCGAGAAAGAAAAAAAAATAATTTATGTATATTTTGGGCCCCAGCATAGTGACACGCTCGGTAAGAGAAAAACGAAGTGTTACAGCTACACTATTTGGGATTCATCTAAATAGTAAAATACAAAGATTAACATATTGCCACATATTAAAAGAGAATACTAATATTAATCAAAATATGTCCAAGATTAATTAGAAATGCAGCCAACTCACAACTCTTATGATTGGCTCGAAGGTTACAACTCTATCATATTCAACATTCCAAGTATGTCAGACGTGCCAGGTACTCCGAGAGCAAGCAAAGGAAAGGAAAAAGAAGAGGAAGTGGTCGGAGTTAGATTACTTCTTTATCTTATACATGCAAGAAATTGTACTACAAATAGGGGGATTTTTTGCAATCTTTGAGTTTAACTGAAATTTGTATTACTTGTTGCTTCTATTGCTGGTTGCCATGCTATAATTGTACTACAAATAAAGGATATATTTATATAGTGGAAATCCCAAGTGTATTGCAGGTTTCAATCCTTAGTTTAGTTGGTAGGGATTTCCTTAACGCCTATGGATTGTATTTGTAATCATTTCATACCATTTGATTTATTTTGGGACAGGGAGTTACACCCATCCTTTTCAGAGTCAAGAGATACAGCAAGTTGACTGAGCTTCCTTGGTCGATGAGAACCTTTTTTACTAGGAAATTGGCGGTGACGACCGAGACTACCATGGGGTCGTCAAGGTTCTGATCAATCACCTCGAAGTCCTTGTCAATGAATGAGACTACTAGATGTCAGGCCATCATTTTTGGCTTTCCTTCAGCATTACTTATTGACATTATTGCTCGGAGGTGTTGATTTCTCGTAGAGCTCTAGTCTTCCCTGCCTACGAACCTTCCAGAAATGGTGTCGATGACCCCGACTATCTGATCATTCGGGGGCGGTCTAGCATTCCTTATTTCATCCACCCGCGGTCACTTCTAAGGGTTACGGCTAATTCGCCTCTCCAGATTACCTTGCGGGGACCGTCTTCAATTTGCCTTATAAGTGTACTGGCGAAGATGGCCTTCCCTGACCTAGCGCTTGATCTGGTCTTTCAAGGAAGCACATTCTTATGTTGTGTGTTCAAACATACAATGATAATCACACCATTTGCTGGTATCAGTGTTGCCACGAGGAGATCGTTGCTCCATAGTGTTTGGGAGTGGGATAACCTTTGAGTTGTAGACCTCATGGAGAATCCGATCTTAGCTGGTTGTGAGGGGAGTGTATGTATCGTAATGCAACTAGGGTGGCTCAAGGATGTGGGCTGGTTCCCTTCGTCCTCTATTGCGATCTCTGTTTTTCTACCTTCGACTGGAGTCTCTTTCAAGATTGCGCTAGTGTCCGATAGAAGGCCCTAGTTGTGGCCGAGCTTGTGGCTGGGCGTTATTGTGTCGGGCAACTGAAGCATCTTCGATGTTTATGTAACATGTATCCTGAGATCGTCTAGACTAGCGGGGGGCTTCCGAGCTAGCAAGTCGGCAAAGGAGCCTGGTTTCAGCTCAGCCATAATAACATGCAAAGAAACCACCGTGTTGAGATCTCTGATTTGAATGGCCTCCTGATTGAATCTGTTCAGGAACCCCCGAAGTGGCTCGTGCTCTCCTTGCTTCAAGTTGATGAGTGATTAGTGGTTAATTTTATAAAAAATTTTGTTATAATTATACCCTTCTTTTGATCTTAAAAATAGTTTAAATTATATATTAATATATATTTTATGGTTATATGCAAGTTTAAATTGAAAAATGAATGAAATGAAATTTTAAAGTAAAATTTAATAATAATAATAATAATAATATATAAAATTATATATAATACATATACATCATTATGTGCATGCATGTAATATATATATAATATAATATAATATATATGTGCCATGTGTAATACATATATATAATATATAATTTATTAATAACATTAAAT
Source organism: Diospyros lotus (assembly GCF_014633365.1). Classification (NCBI taxonomy): domain Eukaryota; kingdom Viridiplantae; phylum Streptophyta; class Magnoliopsida; order Ericales; family Ebenaceae; genus Diospyros; species Diospyros lotus. Next base: position 19,138,447 of record NC_068343.1, read on the forward strand.
TATTTTTATTTTTATTTTTTAGGCATGAAGAATTAAATCCCATGAAGACTTAAAGTCCATGAAGAATTCAAGTCCATGAAGAAATCAAGCACATGAAAAATTAAAGTCCATGAAGAATTTAAGCCCATGAAGAATTAAGGCCCAATTTGAGCAACCCATGGAAGATATTATTTGGAGAAGGCCCAAGGATTATTTTTAATCCTAATGAAGATTAAAAATCAATTTATAGAAATCTATTTTTATTTTTTATGTGAGAGCTTTATTAGGTGTGTTTTTTAGCTAAAATCCACTTAACTATTAGGTGGATATTATAGCTAAAATCCATTTAACTTTATGAATGCTTTATTAGATATGTATTTTAGCTAAAATCCATTTAATATTAGGTGTGTATTATAGCTAAAATCCATTTAACTTTAAGTGTGTGAGTGCCCATTAGATATAATTATGTCTAATTGAATAATTGAAATTGTGTGGTTTGTATTGCATCTTGTGGCCTATAAATAGCTCACTTGATTGCATTTGTAAGTGTGATTATTATTCTTGAATCAAAGTTTAGTTGTTTCCTTATAATTCTCTCTTTGAGAATTGTTCTTGTTCTTTCCCCTTTTCTTTAGTATTCTCTCTTGTGATCTTACTTCCTTCCTTTCTTCTTTTAAATTCTTATGTCATTTATTATTACTTTATTATTCACCGCCTAAATGGCCGGTTAATTTGTGCCTTTAAATTTCTGCAATTTTCATTCTTGTCATTTAATTGTTCACCGCCTAAATGGACGGTTAGTTTCTTGCCTTTAAATTCTTGCAATTTTAATTCTTGTATTTTAATTATCTACCGCCTAAATGGCCGGTTAGTTTCTTCTATTTTAATTCCTGTCATTTAAATTCTGTTATTTAAATTATGTCATTTAAATTGATGTCAATTAATTTAATAGAGATGAGTAGCTAAATCTAATCTTGGGTTAAGGCAAGGATAGTGTCTAACGCCAATGATTCCCAAAGAAAGCTACGCTTTAAATGAGTAACATTGGTTTAAACTTCAATATGAGTGTGTTTTGATTATTGAAAAATCACTAGGTTTGGATTGGAGCGTAAGCCTAACTTAGAGCTTTCATGTCACGCATGAGAGTTACTAGAACTGGAAACGCTATCATACCCAAACCCGGATGATTAATTTAGTTGTTTTGTGTATTAATTGTAATTGAATTTATGGTAGTTTCTTAAATTAGAATCCCGCATATCATGTATGGGGATTGCTTAAACTAGAGCTATCATTATCTTTAATTGCATTTAATAACAAATCTTCATATCTGAAATTAAATTAATGTTGCTAATCTTTTATGCTAATATTTGGGAATCAACGGGTTGGCACTGAAATTGTCTTAACTCAAGTACTTTCCAATCTCATATTCTCACGTTTAGTATTTATTTCAACTTCTGTCTTGCTTTATTTTCTAGTATTTGTTATCTAAAAAAATCATAAAAAATCATGTTATCAATCCATCTAAATGCGTGTGCGTGTGTGTGACATTCTTTTTTTTCTTTTGCCATAAATAAATCTCTCAGTGGACGACCTGGACTTATCCAGAAAGTATAAATTTAAATTTGAACTACAACTGCACTCGTACACTGACGAGTATAAACCTCTCGCCTAAATAAATAAATAAAATATAAAATTTTTATTGTGTTTTGTTTTGTGTTTTAATTGCAGGGTGAGAGTGCAGCCAATGAGGCTGGCCAACATCTTGTGGTGAGCTCAGCTTGTAGAAAAACGAGTGAGGAAGCGGATGGCCAGCTCAAATAAGTCATGGATGGAGTTTGGCTCCAGGAAGGAAAACCACAACATGGTTGACTTCTTCAATGTGCTGGGAAATGATCGGCACATGATCAAGTCCGTACTTCCACTCAGTAGCACCGCGACATTAAACATGGTGAGATACTTCTAAGGGTTGGTGGTGCCATCATATTTCTCCAAGGTGTTAGGAAGGCGGAAACCATCTGGAAAGGGACAACCATAATGAACTTTGAGAAGGGATGGCTCGAAGAGTACAAGGATGTAGAAGGTGAGGGAACAGGGGTATGAATAGCTTGATGGTGTTGGTGGCAACTACCATCTGCATTGTTGTCAACCCGTTCGCTGTGTTGGTCACGCTGCTAATTTTGGATTAACTTAACAACTTGATTTTGAAGTTGTTGGATGATCTAGAGAGGACCTCCATGGTTGTTGGGCTTTCTAGAGGTAGTTAGTGTTTGGGTTTTCTATGTTAGGGACATTTCTAGTTTTGGCCATAGGAAAGTAGTTGAGATGTATATGGAACGTTTTGGTGAGACTTATGGGGTAGGTAAGTTTTACCGGGCCCCAAGGTAGGTGCCAAATGTTCTTTCCTGGCCAAAGGGATGGTCGGACGCGAGTTTGCAACTACAAAAAGTGGACTTCGACAATCAATCCTTCAAGAGGTGGCTAACACCTGCAAGCACTTCGATGCTCAAGTAAGTAAAGGAGTAAACTGGCAGAGTATCGGTAGGTTAGAAAAGAGCATACATTTACTCTAGAGAGAGCTGGTGTAACATCCCGCATCGAGCGATAGGAAGGACCGGATCAACTTACCCTGATGGGCCTATGCGAACTTCGCAGGGGTCACCCATCCTTGAGCTACCCTAGTTCAAACACGCTTAACCCGAGAGTTCTTTATCCATATTCAACTAAAAAGATATCCAACCGGTATTATTTCCATCCTTACTATCCTCGATATATATATATATATACTAGCTTCTCCAAAGTCCTTTCTTGGACCTGACCTTAGGCCTCGAGGTATTACATTCCCTCCTTGAGCAAATAACGTCCTTGTCATGTGATCTTATAACTGGTCCTAGATCTTCTCCCTTTTGGGGACTGTCATCCTAGAAACCTATCAGGAACCACTCCTTGTTTAAGACCTCGAACCTTGGCACCACTCCCCGCCCTTATCGGACTGCCTTCTCTAACAGTCAGCTCTGATACCACCTGTAACATCCTCAATCGAGCAATAAGGAGTACCAAATCAACTTACCCTGATGGGTCCACGCAAACTTCATAGGGGTCACTCATCTTTTAGCTACTCTAGCTCAAGCACGCTTAACCCGAGAATTCGTTATCCACATTCAACCCAAAAGGTATCCAACCAATGTTGTTTTCTTCCTTACTATCATTGATATATATACTAGTTTCTTTAGAATCTATTCTTGGACCTGACCTTAGGCTCTCGGGGTATTATAATTGGTCTATATAGAATGAGGAGAGGTCCTCTTGTATGCATGAATGTATCGTGCGTTGCAAGGTGATAAAACTGGATATCCAGTGCCGATGGGACTCCTTCACTGTGGTATGGTGCCGATGGGACCTTCATTAAATGCTGACGGAATCTATCATTAATGAGGATAGGATCTGGAGCGAGTTCGAGAATACCTAGCATGCAACGGTAATGATGTTGTTGCAGACTAGCATAAAGCCAAGATTGGGTCAAGGCCGAGGGTTGAGATTGGGCTGGGGGTCAAGGATCAAGATTGGGGCGTTGGCCGAGGATCGAGATTGGGCCGATACAGTCCAGGTTCATAGAAAAAAAAGATAGGAATTTCATCATCGACTAGAAAGAAAAAAGATAGAGAAACAAAGAGCAAAAGACAGAGAAATCTACCTTTAATATCGCCATAAATGAAAATCAATACTACTACTAAAGTTTATTTTTCTCTCGCTTCTAATAAGAGGGGTTACCCCATTTGATGGGATTCTACAACCCTACGGAGAAAGAAGAAAGAGGGAAAGGGGTTAAAAATAGGACAAAATGATTAATTTGAACTATAAGCTAATGATAATGGAGGTTCTTGTCATTTTCTAATAAGTTGGTTATGTTTGTGCCATTTAGTAAACTTGAAGGATATGTAGTGTAACTCCTCAATATAGAAATAGATTTTGGTAACTCATATTACTATTAATTGATTAATCTTTGAATTATACAATTTTTTAAGTTAAAAATTTAATTTTTAACAGATCGTACTTATGGACAACCTTTTTGAGAAAAAAAAAAAAACAATATTCAATCAATAGTCGTCGTCTTGTGAGTTGTGACCCCACATGGTTCATATCCATCCTAGTTCCACCATTGCTGTCTTGCTTAATCAATCTTCATCATTATTATGATTTAAGTCTGCAATCGCACAGAAATATATACCTCAAACTTAAAATAATTCTGATGATGATGCAAGGATGATCACTGATATTCGCATTGTATTGATCACTTGAAATTAAGAATGGTGGCACTATCTTGTAAAAGGTAAGTCTAAAAAGATTCTCTTTAAGACTTTAAGTCGTCAACAATATAAAATGATGAGAGAAAATCACCAAAGAAAATGAGAGAAAATAATGTTATATTGGATGATTTGAGTTACTAATACCTTCCCAATGTAACCCTTTTTGTGTGAATGCGTGTCTTCAACAATATTAGGTTCTTCAGATTTACCTTGAGCCAAGTTAATTTGGTTACACACAATGGCAGATGTGGTGGGCTTTGATGCACGAAAACAGTTCGGAGATATCGTTTCGATGTTTTTAAGACGTTTCCCATTTTAAGAATGTCAAAGAGGCTTGAAATATTTTTTTGGGTCATTTCTGTAATTTGCGAAACGTTTTAGGAATATTTCGCAAATTATAGAACGTTTTGAAAACGTTTTGGTGACCGATTATTAGAGACAGAATTGCTTTCGTCTCTAACCATAGACTCTATATATTACATTCTCTTCTTCATTCTTCTTCACGTCTCTTATTTTTTAGTTCTAAATCTTATTTTCATTTCCGAATCTTAAAGATCGTTGTTTTTCCCTCATCGATTACTTCTTGCTCGTTCAATGTTCGTGTCGCCGTCAATCAAGCCTTGGTCTTGCAATCGTCGTTCCCTCTCTCTGTCAGTCGCGCCCTCTCGTCGTCTTTCCCTCTCGCACTCGTCATTGATTGCTTCTTCCTAGTATGTGTTTGTGTCGTCGATTGCTTCTTACTTCTTATTTATATTAGGTTTGAACTGTTTTTTATAATTAAAAATAATATTTATAAAAAAAATCTATATATATTTTTTAATTTACACTCTATCTCGTATTCTCATTTTTTATTTTTAAAAAAAATTATCATTTCTCTATTTTCACTTTCCGTTTCTGTACAAGGTAAGTGGTGGGGTTGAGATTAATTTTATTATTATGGGTTTTTAGTAAGGAGAAATGAGTCTTCGTTTAGATGCATGCATCCAACTGTTGTGAAAAGACTGGACTTGGTTTGTCATGGCCAACTGACGTGGTGCTATAATGGGACTGATGGGGCATTAGCGGTGGTTATGTGGCGAGTTGTCACATTAGAACTCCCCAACTATCCTTTAAATTAAGCAAGCAAATTTTGGCTTTCCATATCGAATGCACCATTCATGTTGACATTTAATTGCCCACTTAGTGAAGACGAAAGGACGCTGCCGTGTGTTGTCTCTTCGTATTTTGCACCATGCATGGTTGGCTGGCGGCCGACGCCATTAGTAATGATATGTTCAATCTGCCAAAGGTTGTGTCAAAGCTTCAAGCGCTTGGGCTGAGTGTCCTTGTTTGGGTTGAGATGGGAAGAAGAGTTGAGCTAATGGCTAAGGTGTTGTCTGTCATGGTCCGAGCAAGCTAGGCGACCACCCCCTATTCCTATTCCCACAAGGGTTCTTGTCAAGCCAAGACTATGAGGTCGACATTGTTTACTGTTAAGCATCTGTTGAACCAAAACAAATCAAATGATACGTCGTGAATAATGCACCCTCACGAGACCTAAATGAAGCTGTGATGCAGTGATAAAACACTTAAAAAACTTAAAAATTTTAAAGTTTTGGATTAAGTTCAATCCCACAAAAGACAAGATAAGATTAAAAAAGAAAGGGACTGAAGATTGAACCCACCTTCCAAAGTCATTATCCGAAAGCACCTTGTGCCCACTTAATATTCCCTTGGCATGCAGTTGAGGGAACTTAAATTATTAATTATTATGCATCAAAAGATGGTTGTGATGATCCATACATATACAACGACCTTCCTCATGATCGTCCATCGGGATTACAATATTTTTGGTCTAAGTCTACGCATAAATTTATATGTTTATAGTTTAAAAAGGGTGTTAGCATATAAGGAGCTTTACTGTTTAACTATAATCAGGATTAAAATTTATATACTTAATTCCTTGTGAGTACTGTAAGTCTTGTACACAATCATGCATGTCGATAAATTAAATATATATATATATATATACATGGTATCTTTGAATTTTAAGATAATTGTAATAATTATTTTTTATATTTAAAAAAATACGATTGTCCATAATATTTAATATTATGTTATAATTTTTTCTTATCAATTAATCCTAGTTAAACGTTATAAAATGATTAAGATATCTTTATATTTAAAAATTTTATCCTTATTTTTCACTTTTTTTCATCTCTTTTTAAACCTTTTTTTTTTTTTTCTGATCTACCCTCTGTTTCTCTCTCTTTCTCTTGGTACACCATGGATCTTCACTGTTGTATTGCTGCCGACTTCATAGCGACAATAAGGATTGTTCACAATGACAACATACGCTCCTTCTTTCTCTTTTTCTTTTAACTTTTTCTAAAATGATCATAATAGTAGTAAATTAAATTAAATTAAATAGAATTAGAGATAACTTTAACATAAATTAGTTTAATTAATATTATTTCTTTCGGAATGAGTGTTTTGACCATTTGGAGAAAATTGATACGCTGATTTGACAAAAAGCAAAATTCAAGAGGTGTTTGATCCAAAAAAACACTCAAAAGTTTGGTGTCGTGGCTAATTTAGAAAAATTAAATGATCTATTTATTTGATGAAATATAAACTTTTTAAGAGATGTACGTGTATGAGTCAAAAGCTTAAAAAGTAAAAGATGTATTATTAATTTATCTAAAGAATTAAAACTATTAACTGCTTATACGTGTCAACAAGGCTGCCTGCAGCAATGCATAGGATGGGAGTTGAAGATAAGACCATCCCCACCATATATATATATATATATATATATATATTATTATTAACAATTATTGACTAATTCATGTCAACTGCCAATTCTTTTTTATTTATTTATTTCTAAAACCCTATCACTAGCCTCCGATCATTATTATTATTTAAATCTTCATTCATAGATGTAAATCCTCAGCCATCCGATCCAATCCGTTGACATTGGCAATCCACAAGTGGTAATGTGCTACGTTCATAGGTATAGGGATAGGATAGGATAGGATAGGATGATATAATAATTCCATGTTTCCTCTGGTAATGCGCAGGAAGGACGGTCTCATCTTCCTGTTTATAATAATATGGTTTGAGCTTTAATCAATGCTAAATACAGTATTAATATGTGTGTGTCTGTGGCTTCAGTTCAAACACATGAGTGCAATCTAACATGGAAGCTATATTAGGTCAAGTCAATAGGCCTCCAATTAAAACCACTAAACCAAAGATTGAAAAGCCAATTAATTTTAAAAAAAATACTATTGGTAAATTCATTTTGTACATCTTGGACTAGATAAGAGGGTATTATGACAAAAAAACCTCTCATGAGATGCATAAAGGTGCGTGAGGCGCAGGATATTTTAGTCATAATATCCCCTTATATAGCCTAAGATGTACAAAATAAGTATACATCTAACATGGTTCTAATTTCAAAACCCATTTTAGTTTTAGAAAATCATCAAGTCTTTTAAAAGGTAACAAAATAAAAAAAAAGACTTGTTTAGTTGTACATAACATTTTTTATTTTTATTTTTAATCTCAATTTTAATTAAAAGAAAAAATTTAATTTTCTAGTTTTGGTATTTTCTGAAAAAATAAATACTATTAATTTTTAAAATATAAAATATTGAGATCTGTCTAGTTGTAAAATTAAAATTGAAAAAATTAGAAACTACCCAGAAAAACGAACTAAATCTGAATCCAACAACAAACATTACTTGATTGACAATTTTAAACAATTAAACAATAAGCCAACGAGAAGAATTTGAGAAATTTCAGCCAGAGCGAGCGACCTGTAAGTCATTTCAAAACATCAAAAAATTATGCATGACTTGGACTGGACACAAATGGAAAGAGGAAGGAAGGAAGCTCCTTAAGAACATCATCCACAAACAAATTACTGGGTGAGAGAAACAATCTTATTTCAAAGCAAACGAATTTTTCAATCATCAGCAACAACAGCAGCATTCAATACTAGGGAACAATTATAAACTTCTTGATATTTCATACTAACATGCTGCAACATTTGTACTGAGGAGGAGACTTGACTTTTTAACAATCTTAAAAAGGTACAAGCATTGGAAGCAACTATTGTTTCTCCAGAGGTATTCCGTTCATCTTCTCCAGTTCTATCTTGCGTCTCTCTCTCAAATCTTTAAGTGCGAGCAAACTCGCTTCCTGCCACATAAAATTTTGGAATTATTTATTAGATCTGACAATAAAAAAGTGTCACAATCCGTAATCAAGAAAAAAAATTATAATAATATTGTTTATCACAAGGGATTATTAAGCCAACAAGGCAATTTTTATAACACTAGCTTGAACAAAATGGCAGATGCATGTGACGTCTCTAAACCTTGTCCATACCATGTACCAAGTTAAGCCTGCTCTGTATTTCAATTTTCAAAGCAAGTTTTACATTGCATCCAGCATTCTTCAACATATAAATTAAGAGAATAAATTGAAATGTTAAAAACAGATTAGAACATATGTGAAAATTAAATACAAAATTTTCCGATGTTCCCATCATAAAAAATCCTTGACTATTAGATCAATTACAAGATTGTGTCTAATGTGTAATTGGACAAGCCCCCAAGGACCCCAACAAATGCCAAAATAGAAGTTGAATTATTAATCATGAATTCTAAGTCTCCAATCCTTTTTATCTATGGTCATATCTTTTGTAAAAACATTATATCCCAAATCATGTTTAAAAGTGTCCCACAAAATTTACTTTGGTATCTTCATCTACCTCTTGTTATATACTTCCATTCTATCTACTTAACTCACAGGTGTTTCTGTTGTTTTTTTCTCACATCTTCAAACTATCTTAATTGCATCTCAAGTATCTTATATCACTCCAACCTTATTTAATTATAATTATCACAACATCCCCATCCCAATTAATGCTGAATACTTTGCAAATATTGGCAAAGAATCTAACATTTTAATCCATACAATAAAGTCTTCGAACAATATAATAACACTTTTATTTTATCTTTAAATGGATTATGGTCCCATTAATGTTAAGACATACTTCTCCATTTTACCCATCCTTCCTCAATGTAGTAGGGTAACATTCTCAATAATCTCTTCTTTTTAACAATTGATCCAATATATCTCAACTATTCTTTTCTAAGATTAACTTTATCTTCAAACCTCACCACTACCATCATCCCTACTTCTATTTTTATAACTTACATCATATATTTGATTTTTTATTTGTTCAACCTGAAAATTTTAGATTCTAAAATTTTCTTTCATAATTTATGTTTAATATTTACATCTTCTATCTCATCTACTAAGATTCATTCAAAGGCTCATCTTGTTGGATGTGCTTAATGAGTTCATTCATTATAAGGGCAACGAAAGTAAGGGCTCACTATAGATCATTGGAGTAATCCAGTTGTAATTAAAAAAGCTTCAATATATCCTCCACAAATCTTGACACACATTTCTAATTAATGATACATGTCCTTGATAATCTATATACAAGTAATCCCAGACTATATTCTTCTCTAAAACCCTCCACAAAACTTCTTTCGAGACTATCATGAGCTCTCTCTTTTCTTCTTCTTCTTCTTCTTATGTCATAGGCTTTTTTCAGGTCTATAAATTCCATGTACACATCCTTCTATTTATCTTTGGACCTTGTTGTTAGATAACTCAATAAGTAGACAAGTTTCAGTGTTTACCACTTGACCTACCAAGCATAAAACCAAATTGGTTTTCAAAGACCTTGACTATTCTCCTTAACCTTCCCCTCAGTTACCTATTCCAAAATTTTATAGTATTACTAAATCTGAATATTTCCTCTATTCTTGTAAATAAACACTAAATTGTTCTTTCACACACTCATCAACATTCAAACATCCCCTTTAATGCAAAGTATCATGTTAAATAATTTTGTTAACCACAATATTGTCAGAACTCAATTATGACAAGGGAATTTTCTCGCAATTAATAGAATTGAGCAGGAATTGATGAACCGAGAGAGAAGGGAGGTTAGGAAGACATAGAGAAAATTGAGAGAGAGAGAGAGAGAGTAAGAGAATGAGAAGGAATGTGAATTCAATCATATTCGAGGCTACCCGCTATGGCCGCGGATGCTGGCTTATATACCCATCCTCTGTGGGTTGGCGCCAACATTTGAATTTCAAGTTGCCTAAGTGCCTTTTCTTCTACAATCTTCTACCCATAACTACCCATCTTTTATTACTAGAATACCCCTTGTCACATGACAATTTCCCCTCCCCTTAAAATTCTTCTTGTCCTCAAGAAGGATCAAAGTAGTCCCACCACCTTAGGGAACTGTTTAAGTAAGTCGAGCAAGTACTCTCATGTGTTGTTTTCAGAAGGGAGAGTAGACCAACGCACGAGCACCTGCATAATGGGTAGCTTTTGCTTGTAGATAACTCCTTTGCCCACAATGGCTATAGGCTCAGCCACCTATTGAACTTCTTGGGCTGCTGGGGATAGGGTAGTATTCACAAGGTTGCTGCTTGGGGATGGATTGAGAAGCGACATATGAAACATAGGGTGGATGTAGGAGCCTTTAGGTAACTGTAGTTTATACACAGCTTTGCCCACCCGAGCTAACACCTTATAAGGGCAATAAAACTTTGGATTGAGCTTGGTGACTGCCTAGGGAGATAGAGTCTTCAATTGAGCTTTTCCTCAGCTTCAAATACACCATGTCCTCTACTGAGAATGACCATTCACTCCTCTTATTATCCGCATACTATTTTTTCTGATTTTGGGCACTAGCCAACTCATTCTTTAAAGTCTACACTTCGTGCTATCTCTAAACCAAGTAGTTGTCAACGGTGGCCACCAAATTAGGACTCCCACTGATGGGTATCAATGGTGGCTTATACTTGAAAAGTACCTCAAAAGGGGTCATTTTTAAAGTAGAATGGTGGTTGGTGTTGTACCACCATTGTGCCAAGAGCAGCTATTTGTGCCACCCAGTTAAATGTATTAAGCACACACACCTAAAGTAAGTTTCTAAACATTGGTTGATATGTTCTGTTTGCCCATCTGTTTCTGGGTGGTAGGCAGAAGACGTGTAGTTGAGTTCCCAATGACTTCATTAGCTTCTTCCAAAGTAAGCTTGTAAATATTTTGTCTCGATCAAATACAATGACCTGAGGCAACCCATGTAGTTTCCCCACTTGGTCCAAAAACACCCTCGCTACCTCTTGGGCAATGAAGGGATGTGCTAGACTCAGAAAATGGGCATATTTTGTTAATTTGTCCACTATTACCAGTATGCAATCTTTGTCCTCTGATTTGGGCAATCCTTCCACAAAGTCCATGCTTATGCTAAACCATGCCTTCTACGGGATGGGCAATGGTTGTAGCATCCCTGGGGGATGAATGTTTTCATGCTTACACTGGCTGCAAATGTCACAACTCTTCACATACTCTTGCACTGCTTTCTTTAATCGAGGACAATAAAACAATTGTTGGATCCTACTATATGTATTATGGACCCCTGAATGTCCCCCAACAGGGGAATCATGGAGGACTGTCAATACCTTCTTCCTTAGTGACTCATCATCTCCAATCACTAATCTCTCCTTGTACCTTAGTAGTCCATTCCTCAATGAATAGCCTGGCATGCTAGCTGAATCTAGGGTCAATTGCTCCATGAGCTCTTTAGTCCATTCCCCTTTCACATAACTAGATGCCACTTCTAGGTACCACTCAGGTGTAATGGAAGTCATAGTAGCTGAGGTTCCTTCTTCCATACATCTAGAGAGGGCATCGGCTACTTTGTTCTCGTATCCCTTCCTGTATTGGATAATATAGTCAAGACTTATTAGCTTGGACATACCTTTCCTCTGGAGGTGTGTATGGAGTTTCTGCTACAATATGAACTTGAGGTTTTCATGGCCAGTTCTAATAATGAATTTACCCCCCCTCCTAAGAGTGTCTCCACTTCTCTACTGCTACCAGGACAGCTAGTAGTTCCTTCTCATACACTCTGAGGCCCAAGTGTTTAGGGACTAGTGCTTGACTGATGAAAGCTAGGGGTCTACCCCCTTGCATGAACACTGCCCCCACCCCATAATTGTTGGCATCGATCTCCAATACAAATGGCTAATCGAAATTCGAGAGGCTTAACATGGGAACCTCACTCGTGGCCCTTTTTAGTCTTTCAAAAGCTACTTCAGCCTCCTTACCCCAATGAAACCCCTCCTTCAACAATTCAGGTAAGGGTCTGTTGAGGATGCCATAGTCCTTAACAAACTGCATATAATAGCTTGTAAGGCCCAAGAATCCCCTTAGGGCTTTCACATTCATCGATTGTGGCTAAGCAGTCATAGCTGCCACCTTCTAGGGGTTCGTGCTCACTCTTGCTCCTAATATAACATGGCCAAAGTACTCCACTTGGGTTTGTGCAAAAGCACATTTAGACTTCTTGATGAACAACTTATTGAATCTGAGGACTTGCAGAGTTGTCCTTAAGTGCTCTAGATGTTTGGAAAAATTAGGGTTGTAGACTAGGATATCGTCAAAGAATACCAAAATAAATTGGCATATGTAGGGTTCAAATATCTAATTCATTAGGGCTTGAAAGGTTGTTGGGGTATTAGTCAATCCAAATGGCATTACCAAGAATTCATAGTGCCCTTGGTGGGTTCTAAAGGCTATTTTATGGATGTCTTGGGGGTGCATGTGAATTTGATGATATCCCAAGAGACGATCAACTTTAGAGAAAACTTTGGCCCCATGTAGGTCATCTAACAGGTCCTCAATGATAGGGATAGGAAACTTGTTTTTAATGGTAAGGGAATTGAGTTAGCAATAATCAATACAAAACCGCCAATCGCCAATTGCCATCTTTCTTTTTTATTAAGAGCAAAGGGGAAGCATATGGGGCTGATGCTGGGTCTGATAATAGACATGTGTAGCATTTCTTTTATCATGCGTTCTATTTCAGCTTTTCGTCTTAGGGGGTACCGATAAGAACAGATGTTGACTAGTTCAAAATTAGGCTTAAGGTTGATAGTATGGTCTAAGGGTCTAGATGGTGGTAGAGCCTTAGGCTCCTCAAACAAGTCCTCAAATTCAGCTAAGAGTGAATCAAGTAAGTCTAATTGGTTTACCTCCCAAGGAGTCGAGACAGAGCCCCTTAGAATCCAGTATTAACTTCCCTCCATAATCTGGTTCTTCCTCTTCTTCCTGCTCCACAGCTTGTACAAAAAATCATTGGGCCACCTGTGTCCATTTGTTTTTGAATAGCTTATGCAACCTCTTTCCCGTGATAAGCTTGCAAGTGCCCACCTTTGCATTGCCTGTGATGGTTATTCTCCTCCCCCTTTTTCAAATGTGACTTCCATCTTGTTAAAATCAAAGCAAATGGGACTTACTTCTCTCATCCAATCCACTCCCAAGACCATATCACAGCCTCCCAACTTAAGGAGTCATAAGTCAGCCTCAAAATTTTCCCCATGCATCTACTAACAAAACCCCATGCATGTTGACTTGCAGATTACCTTCTACCCATTAGCAATCGTGACTAAAAACAAAATAGTCCCCGTTAAGCTACATTGGAGCCTCTTAGCTCCTCCTCCATCTAGGAAGCTATGGATGCTTCCAATGTCAATAAGTATTGACAGATTATTCTCCTTGGCTTTTCCATCCACCTTAATGATCTTGCTGGTAGACACCCCTCATAAGGCATGGAGGGAGATCTCCACCTTTTCTTCTCCTTCCTCCTAATTGCCAGCTTCTTCAATCTCTTCTTCATCCTCTTCAGTTCCCTCTAGTAGCAATAGTTGGCATTTGCATTGATGGCCTGGGGTATACTTGTCCCTGCATCTAAAACAGAGGCCAACAAACGTTCTTTGCTCTCTCAAATTCCTAGCGAGTGATTGAGAAGGTATTAGTAAGGCCAACCCCTTATTGCCCTGTCCCCATGTTCCACCATCCTTATTCCACTCTTGGTTGCTTTGTTGCAAGGGCATCACCTGCCATCCCTTAGTTACCCCCTTCTGCTTCTTCACTAAAGCTTCTACCGTTAGTTCTTGCAGCTTGGCACACTCTGTGGCTTGTTGGACCTGTCAATAAGTATTGACAGGTTATTCTCCTTGGCTTTTCCATCCACCTTAATGATCTTGCTAATAGACACCCCTCATAAGGCATGGAGGGAGATCTCCGCCTTTTCTTCACCCTCCTCCTAATTGCCAGCTTCTTCAATCTCTTATTCATCCTCTTCAATTCCCTCTAGTAGCAATAGTTGGCATTTACATTGATGGTCTGGGGTATACTTGTCCCTACATCTAAATAAGAGGCCTACAAACGTCCTTTGCTCTCTCAAATTCCTAGTGAGTGATTGAGAAGGTATTAGTAGGGCCAACCCCTTATTACCCTGTCCCCATGTTCCACCATCCTTATTCCACTCCTGGCTGCTTTGTTGCAAGGACATCACCTGCCATCCCTTAGTTACCCCCTTCTGCTTCTTCACTAAAGCTTCTACCGTTAGTTCCCGCAACTTGGCACACTCAGTGGCTTGTTGGACCGTTTTTGGTTGGAACATCTTGACGATGGGGCGTATCTCTTCGTTCAAGCCACTAATGAAGCTTGACACAAAGTATCCCTCTATAAGAATGGGATTAGAGATCAACATGAGGGCCTTTAACTCCTTAAATCTCTGTTGATAAGCTTGTACAGATCACCCCTACCTAAGCTTATTAAATTCTTCCACAACATCTAGCATTCCTTTTTCCCAAAACCGCTCACACAGGCCCTCCACGAATCCCCCCCCCCCCCCCCGGGGGCACTCCTCCTTCACTCCCATCCAACCCTAGTACCATGCATCTCCCACATCGTTCAAATAAGCCACTATTAGCATCACCTTCTGCTTTTCGGCCACATTGTAAAGGCCGAACAACCTCTCACAGCGCCTCACCCACCACCTTGGGTTTTGGCCATCGAATAAAAGGGATCTCCATCTAAGGCATAGGCAAACTAATCTGATTCGATCCGATTGCAGTGCCCTACCTCCTTACTCCTACATTCTCTTCCATCACCGGTTGTTCTGTCTCTTACTCCACAAATCCCTCCGATCTGAAGTTTCCTCCCTAGACATATAGGATTTAGCTCAGATCTCTCCCTCGGAGGAAATTCCAATGAGATTCGTACCTGATTTTGGTGCTGAAGCATCAACATGAACTGATGCATATGATTCCTAAAAGCCTAACCCTGCTCTCTCATTTGATCCTCCAACCGAGCAGTTTATGCTCTACTCTCTTTGAGCTACAAATTTACAACACCGTCGATCCTCCTCTCCACCAAATTCTCGAATGCCTCCATTATGTTCTGCATATCCGACACCATCGTCGTCACCTATTAGAGTTGCGCCTCCATCTGCTTCATCCTTGTTTTGTCTGCCATAGCCTAACTTGATCGCTCAGAACCTTGCTCTGAAACTAAATTGTTAGAACTCAATTCTGACAAGGGAATTCTCTCGCAATTCAGTGAGGAATTGAGTGGGAATTGATGAATCGAGAGAGTGGGGAGGATAAGAAGACAGAGAGAAAATTGAGAGAAAGGGAGAGTAAGAGAATGAGAGAGAAATGTGAATTCAATCGTATTCAAGCCTGTCCACTATAGCCGTTGATGTTGGCTTATATACCCCTCCTCTGTGGGTTGGCACCAACATTTGAATTACAAGTTGCTTAACTTCCTTTTCTTCTACAACCTTCTACCCATAACTACCCATCCTCTTTTATTACAAGAATACCCCTTGTCACATGACAAATATGTTCTCTTTCTTCCTTGCATTTTAGTGTTTTTATCAAAATATTATTTGATCCAACTATTTACCAGTATAGCTTGCTTTACTTCATTTTAGGCAAATAAATCTACAAAGTATGCAATGCTTATCTTTTTCGCAGTTACCAAGCCCCAACATACTCTATGCTTTTTCACATTCACTAAATAACCTCAATAAATATTCCTTCCATCTCTACTTAGTTGCTCCCTCATTTATTATTACTTGTGATTTCTGTCTCTTTGCTCAAATCTTTCATTTTTCTTTCTCTTGCTTTAGCCAGAATACATACATACATATATATCCTTCATCATTTTTGTATCAAGTCTATGGTATAAATTTTCATATATGTTTGAACATGCTTGATAAACTACCTTCTTCGCTTCCTTATTTGGGCAATATATACATCTTCAAGTTTTCTTCATTGTGCATGTAAAGTTTTGTATTAAACTCTTTTGATTGCTTTTTTTCCTCTTGTACCTTCTCATCCCACCACAAAAACTCATTTTGGTTCAAGGCTTTTATCCTTTCACGCTCATAGAAACAGCTTTTCCATGTTTCTGTCACATTCCTAGAGATAGGGTAGTAATTGTGTTTTTTCTCTTATGCTTATTGAGGGTACTTAGTTGTTATGGTGGTTGTGCTTTACAAGATTGTACATTCTAGATAGATGTGTTGCTAGGCTATATATAAGCCATAGCGGAGAAGGGAAGGCATGTTGAGAAATGAATTGAATCCTTTTCTGTTATCTTTCTCTCCTTGCAATTTCCCTCCCTTTACCCCCTTGTCAGATTCGAAGTTCTGACAGTTTCAACCAAAATTAGCTATCTCAATCCACATTAGATTAACCCCACTTTCTATGGTCCAATCCACATTAGATTATTTTTCTTGAAAAAAATGTATTTTTTTCATCTTATAAATCCCACCATTCGATTCTTGGAATTCATTTTTTTTTTATAATTTTTCCTCCATTTTTTATATGAACACAAGTGACAATAGGCCTTTGTTGAATGCTTTTAGGTACTCACATATAATTTTACAACCCTTATAACATAGGCAATCCTTTTTCTCACTAAAAAGTAGTCTATTTAAATCATTGACAACCCATTTTTATATCTGATCAAATGTGCATCCCACTTCTTGACTATGGTATTTGCTACAAGGAGATCACATACAACAAATAACAATCACAAGCCTTAATTTCCAATAATCTTTATACATGACAATACCTCTACAAGGACATCATATCTTATGATGATATAACGTGGCAAAATCCAAAATAATTCTTTCCTCTTATTTCCACTGCAAAATCCATAACTTCCATGCACATCTCTATACTCATTTACTTCTTTAGCCATATGACCATTTAAGTCACCTCCTATAATGATCATTTCTCTATGTTTTCCTTGCAACAACCTCTCTAAATCCTCCCAAAAGTTTTCTTTATCCCTTTTCCTACACAACTTTTGGTGCATATATACTAATAATATTCAAAGTCCCTTTTCTTAAAACAATTTTAATTGTGATAATCCCATCACTCAATCTATTTACATTCAATCATCCACTACCCCATATTGTCCATGATAATTCCTACTTCCCCTCATGGTATGATCCTTCCTAGAGTATCAATTTTGCCATCAATCTCCCATTCCATGCATAAAAATGAAAATTGTAAAATAATATTAATAATAAAAAACTACATGTTAGTTTCTAAATATCATTTTGACCTAAATAAATAAGCACAGGAAAAATATGAATTTCAGCATCTTGAATTAAAAACAGGTTGGTTCTCAATCTGCTGAAATCCATTTTGTAACAATAGTAGCAAGGAAAGACATCTTACCCCTTTAGTTTATTCTCTATTTATAACCTCATAAATTACAACTTAGGAATTTTAAACAAAAAGAAAGAATACAAAAGTCATCAATTACAACTCATATACAAAAGTCATCCTAATTAATACAAAAGTCATCCTTGATTGCCTCTATAGAATCTGCCATTTACAGCTGTAACAGTTGCCTGCTACCTTATCCCTTTATTTTCCAGCCATTAGATTAGGAGATAAATCCAACTATTACTTGAATTATCCTTTGAGTAAATTGTGAAATTTCCAACACTCTCCCTCAAGCTGGTGAGTGGATATTTTTCATTCCCAACTTACATGTAATTTCTTCAAATCTAATTGTAGGAAGACCTTTTGTAAAGACATATGCCCATTGATTATTTAAAGAGACATAAGGTATCGTGATGAGGCTATTGTCTAGTTTCTCTTTGATGAAAGGTCAGTCAATCTCTATATGTTTAGTTCGATCATGTTGCACTGGGTTATGTGCTATGCTTATTGCTAACTTGTTGTCACAATATAGGCTCATAGGTTCTACACCTTTTAATCCCAAATCATTGAGAATAATTCTCAGCCATAACAGCTCACAAATTCCATAAGCCATTGCTCTTAGTTCTACCTCAGCACTAGATCTGAATGCCACTAGTTTTTTACTCCTCCATGAAATAATATTTCCTTCAAAAAAATATACAATAACCTGTAGTAGATCTTATACCTTTCAAAAATCCAGCATAGTCAGCATCTGTATAAGCTTCCATAATCAATTTTCCTCTTCTTTTAAACAAAATTCCTCTCTCTGGTGTGGCTTTCAAATATTGTAAGATTTTGTGGACAGGTTGCATATGTTTTTCTCTAGGATCATGCATAAATCTACTAACAAGCCCTACTGAGTAGGCAACATCAAGTCGTGTATGAGATAGGTAAATTAACCTTCCTACTAGTCTTTCATATTGACCTCTATTGTAACAATTCTCACCGACACACACTCAAATCTCCCTCAAGAAAAATACAATCCCTCACTCATGAATAGAACAGAAATAGGAATACAAGAAAACAACACAAAATCAAAGCACTCACACACAAGACGAGATTTATCCTAGTTCGGAACTCCTAGATGAAGAACTTACATCCAGACTGAGATGGTCACGTTCTTTACTATCTTGAAAATGAAAACAAAGATTACATGCACTGATTTCTCTCCTAGCCCTATTACCAAGCTGCCTTACCTGGAGATTACAAAGTAATACCACTTTTCTCTCCCACAAACACACAGCACATACTCTTTTCACAAGACAGAATGAAACAAAATGTATTGAGAGTGAAAATAAGACTCTTGAACCCTCTATTTATAAACTACAATGGGCGGGATATACAAGGGCTCCAATAACTGCCTGCAGTTACAAATATAACCCTAACTACCAAACTTCTAGAAGCTTTAATCTAATACCCCTTCTATTCATCCTTCCTCTCCCATGACCATATGTCTAATCCTCAGGCAAATATTTCAACAACCTCTATCAATAGTACCTCCGTCTTCTTGTCCTCCTAGTTTGTGATTTTGCTCAATTGGAGTACTGGAAGCTTGACACCCTAGCTTCCCTATTTCTTTGAGCAAATCAAGAACGTATTTCCTTTGGGAAATAAATATACCTTGTTTAAAGTAGGCAACTTCAATTCCTAAGAAATATCTTAACCTTCCCAAATCTTTAATTTCAAACTCTTTAGCCAGCTGAATCTTCAATTTTTCTTTTTCAATATCACAATTCCCAATTACAATTATATCCTCAACATATACTAGGAGGATAGTGAGTTTACCATCCTTTGAGTATTTGATGAAGAGGGTATGATCTCCTTGGCTTTGTCGATATCCCATTCTTAGCATAGCTTCAATAAATCTGCCAAACCATACTCTAGGGGACTGCTTTAGTCCATACAGAGCTTTTCTCAGCTTGCAGACTTTGTTTGGCCCAAATTTATCATCAAAACCTAGTGATAATTCCATAAAAACTTCTTCTTTTAAATCTCCATGTAGGCAGGCGTTTTTAACATCAAACTGTTGTAAATTCCAGTCAAAGCAAGCTGCAAGAGATAATAGAATTCTAACAGTATTCATTTTAGCCACAGGTGCAAAAGTTTCTTGGTAGTCTATCCCATAGGTTTGAGTATAGTCTTTTGCAACTAAGCGAGCTTTATACCTTTCCAATGACCCATCAACTTTGTGTTTGAGCATATAAAGCCATTTACAACCTACTACCCTTTTTTCTTTTGGTTGATCAATCACCTCCCAAGTCTTGTTTTTTTCTAGGGCATAAGGGAGGACCAATAGCTAGTCATAGAAAGGTCATTGTCATGATCAACAGCTATAAGCAAAGGCAAAGGCTGGTCTTGGTCAGTAGTTGTAGGCGCAGGCTGGTCTTGGCCAATTGGTGAAGGTTGCAAGAGCTTATTACGGTCAATTGTTGCAAACAAAGGATGGAGAAAAGCTTCATCTTCTGAATTCGAATAGCGCTCCCCCTGAAGATGAAAGTTGGGAGAAGGGGAAAATGGTTGATCTTCACAAAAGGAGACATCAAGAGATATAAAGAACTTCCGAGAAGAGGGCTATAACACTTGTATCCTTTTTGAGTGTTAGAATAACCAAGAAATAGGCATTTAAGTGCTCTAGGGTCAAGTTTAGTGTAGTTGATTTTCTGGATATGGACAAAAGCGATGCAACCAAAGACCTTGAGAGGTAAATCAATCAAATATGGTAGGTGAGGGTAGGAAATAGAGTTTTTGAAGGGGACTTTGTCGGTCAAGGATCCGAGATGGGGCTCAATTGATAAGTTGTGTAGTAGTTAAGACTACTTCCCCCAAAAAATAAGATGGAACATGAGTGTCAAAGAGAAGGGCTCAAGTCACATTTAAAATGTGACAGTTATTCCGCTCTGCAACTCCATTTTGCTAAGGAGTGTCAACACAAAAGGACTCGTGAATGACCCCATGGGATTGAAAAAAATGATATAGAGTATGATTAAAATATTGTTTCCCATTGTCTATCCAGATACGCTTTATTTAAACCCCAAATTGAGTATGGATGAGTTGAAATAAGCATTGAAGGATCTTTGGAACTTCAAATTTTTCTTTCAGCAACAATAGCCAAGAGACCCGAGTGTAGTCATCAATAAAAGTAATGAACCACTTAGCCCCATTTAGATTAGAGACTTTAGAAAAACCCCATACATCGAAATGAATTAGATCAAAAGGAGATGAAGTTTTTATTGATGAAGGTGGAAAAGATAACACAACGGTGTTTGGCAAGTTCACTCACTTCACAATGAAAATCAGTACTAGAGACATGCAGGAATAAAGAAGGAAACATAGCTTTAAGAGAACCAAAACTAAGATGACCTAAACGTCTTTTGTGAAGCCAAATATCGGACTATTTAGGTGATTTGAGTTGTGTTCTAGCAAGATGTTTCTTAGAAGCAACAAGAGCCTGCACATGATACAACCCATTTTGGACTTTAGCATCTCCAATCTTCCTCCACGATATCCAATTCTGAAATACACAATGGTTGTCAAAAAAGTTAATAATACAGTCTAGGTCTTTGGTTAGTTTAGAAATAAAGATGAGATTAGTAGTGAGTTTTGGTACATGAAGGACATTAGTTAAATAAAGAGAATGTGCTAAAGTAATGCGGCCTTCACCGACAACAATGAGAGAGGATCCATTGGCAACAGTGATTTTGTGATGCCCTGAACTTGGTGTATAGGAAACAATGAAGTAGAATCATGGGTCATATGGTCAGTAGCACCAAAATCAAGTACCCAACAATTAGGTGGAGATGTTCTAGAAGCATTAAAAGAAGAATAAATAAATAACACACTTACCATTCCAGGCAAATGAACAAGAGCTAGAGGACTTGGAGAGTGTATCAAGGAGACTTTTCAATCATTCAATCTCTTCTTTGATATCAATACCTGATGAGGAAGTTTGCATTAACTGAGAGTTGTCTTGATTAGTTAGATTGGCCTGGCCATTGGGAATTCCTTTAAAACCTCCCAATCTGCTAAGTACTTGTTCTTTTCCATGAAGTTTGAAACAATTTTTTTTTATGTGTCTTGGTTTTTTGCAATAGCTACACCATAAATCATCCTTGTTAAATTTAAATCTTGCTTTTGCTGCAACTGATGTGGATTTGTTTACTGCCATAGCAGATCCAACAGATGGTGGATCAAGCATGGCAGAGCGTCATGTCTCTTCTCCTCGAACAAAAGAGAATACTTTTGAAATAAAAGGCATAGGATCCTTTCCTAAAATCTGCACTCTTACTTGGTCATACTCTAGGTTAAGACTAACAAGAAAATCAAATATTCAATCTCTCTCCACAAATGCAAAGTGAGTTTGAGTATCTTCCGAGAAGATCATTGTCTTATT
The DNA here is from genome assembly GCF_014633365.1 of Diospyros lotus. Lineage (NCBI taxonomy): Eukaryota > Viridiplantae > Streptophyta > Magnoliopsida > Ericales > Ebenaceae > Diospyros > Diospyros lotus. The sequence goes on from NC_068343.1 coordinate 19,160,784, forward strand.
TTGGTAATGATCGATCTTAGACCAAATACTAGTAAGAGTGTTATAATAATCAATCATTGTCATCCTTCCTTGTTTCATAGTAGCAGCCTTGGTCTGCAACTCATAGATAACTGTTGCATCTTGCTTCATTGAATAACTTTTGTAAAGAGTCTCCCAAATATCGTGAGCAGAAGATAGAAACATGCAGTTTCTACTTATTTCTGGTAACGTGGAGTTCCAAAGCCATGACATAATCATAGCATTTTCTTCATCCCATGCCCCAAATCTTGGATCGGTAGAGCTAGGGCCCTTGCCAGTTAGGTGAGATAGTTTTCCACACCCCTTTAGATAAGTAGAGACGACTTGAGACCATTGTAGTAATTCTTTCCATGGAGTCGATAAGCTGAATTGATAAGATGGAGATCACTATGAGAGCTAGGTGTATTTTTAGTAGGCTGAGAATTACCCAAGAAATCAGTGGGTTGATCCTCTATTGGAAGATCAAAAGGATTTGGAGTGACTGCATCAGAAATTGTAGGCATGGCAGTGGCAATATCTGCTAAATAGATGCAATGATGAAGACTGGAAAACCAAAAAAAAGATTGAAGGATCAAAGGTAGTAGTGGTTTGAACAACAATGAAGGTTGTAACAATACCAAAAAAGACTTAAGGATGGCGGTGGGAAAAATTAGGGTTCCAAGAAAGAAGGCTCTGATACCACATAACAATAGTAGCAAGTAGAGACATCTTGCCCCTTTGGTTTATTCTCTATTTATAACCTCATAAATTACCGCTTAGGAATCTTAAACAAAAAGAAAGAATACAAGTCATCAATTACAACTCATATACCAAAGTCATCCTAATTAATACAAAAGTCATCCTCGATTGTAACAGTTGTCTGCTACCTTATCCCTTTATTTTCCAGCCATAAGATTAGGAGATAAATCCAGCTGTTACTTGAATTATCCTTTGAGTAAATTGTGATATTTCCAACACATTTCAATTGACAAAAGAAGACCAACTCAATTAGCAACCCCACAGTCACCTTCTTGAGAATCTGCCTCACAATCTCATGGATTTAGGGGGTGAGGATCCTTGACGCTTCTAGTCCAAAACTTGTAGGGCTAGTTGAGAATAGGTCCTACTGTCTTTATGAATTGATTTGGCAGGTGTCAAGATAATTTCCTTACTCTTGCCATTAAAAACACATGTACTTTTTCTTTCGTAATGTACCACATCCAAATCATAAAGGTATGGACAACCTTAAAGAATGTGGCCAACATCCACTGGCAACACATCACAGTAAATTTCATCTTTAAAGTAACTGAATTGGATTGGAACAAGACAGCTCTCATACCCTGATAAGGTTGTGTCATTTACTCAGCTTACCCAAAATGATCCAGGAGGTTGCTCTACCTTATGGTTCATCCTAGTAATGGTGGACATAAAAACAACATTCTTGGTATTGCTCCATCAATGACCAATTTACAAGTCCCTCTTTCCACTCCTAATGCATGTTTGAAAAATGCTAGTCCACTCCCATTCATCAAATATCTATGATCACAATCAGTACACAACACACCTTCATATATGGACATGTTGAGCATCTCCCTCAAAATATTCACCTTCTTCTCTTGGAGTACTCCAATGAGTCAACAATTTGATCCTTACTCTCGAGTAGATTACTAGACTCAGTTAAATTACCTTCAACAATCTATATACCTAACAGTATATGTACCTCAAACTCTCAAATCCCTTAGATTTATGGTGTCCATCACAGTTTAACCCATTACAACTCTTCAACACAACACAATCTGTTTCGTTAAGTTTATGATCTAGGAGACTAAATGATTTTGTCAATGTGATTGAATGATAGATGTGGAATGCCATTGGTACACAATTTTTATGCCACACTGTATATTGTAAAATACATGAGGTAGATGAATAGATCAAAAAGGCAGGTCACTGAGAACATAAATGTAGTGCAAACATGAAACCTTAAGCCAGATATCACCAATGGCATCACAAAAATCACTGCTAGAAGATGCATTCATTAATAATTGAATGCCTTAAGAGCAATGCTTAAGTACAAATAATATAATGTCAAGACCCAAGGGATTTACTAGGACTAAAACAGTAATTAGCCTATTTTACATTTTACTTGTATTTTCCGCTAGTTGTATTTTTCTGCTAGTTTGTTATTTTCTGTAGAGTAGCTATATAAAGCTACTGAAGTCTGTTGGTAGGAGATGTTTTTGAATGATAATTGAATTCAGCTTTCCCTCTCATCAATTCTCTCTCAAAATTTCTCCCATTTCCCTCTGCTTTCTCTCTAATCTCCCCCTTTCTCTGTTCTGTCTGCAACTCTCCCTCATTTATGTCTATTATCTTCCCCATTTCTGTCCAATTCTCCCTCCAATCCTTCTGTTCTTGGTCCTAATTCCCTCAGATTCTTCCGATTTCCAATCCAAACCCTAGGCTAAACCCTAGGTACATGACATATAACTATAAGAAAGATAGAACATTTTGTTGCATTAAATTGTTAATATATTTCAAAAGGTATAACTTTCAACCACAAACCAGTACAAACTAAACGGATGAAGAGTTAGACTTACAAGCTGGCTGCCTTCACGAACAAATATATCCTCCATATGAAGAAACAATGACCTCCATTGACTAGTGAGATCAGATTCTAACTTTGAGAATTTATAGCAATTTCCTTGACCACGTTTATCAATTCCCTTGTCCTTGCAACTTCTGTCAACCATAATGCTTGCTTCTTTCTGACTCTTCTTTAGTGCTATTAAGAATAACATATTTTTGCTTGAAGAAAATAGTATCTTATCTAAAACTAATATCAAATAACTACTAAATTATTAACTTCAAATATCTTGCTAGGGCATACCAGCTATACGACCCCTGACATCCTGGTAGTGAAGATCTGACCAAATGTAAGCAGCTGAACATTAGAAAAAGAAAAAAACATAGGTTAATATCACATTATGGTCATTATCTGTTAACCAGTAAAGTTCTATCAGGGGAATAGTAATTAACAATCTCAAAATAGACAATTGAACTGCTCATCTGACCAACAAAAACCAAGAACTTCCATGACAATTCAACAAGTGTAGGAGGTAGAAACAAGTACCTTTCATGCAAAAAGAACAAGAGCAAGATTTAATCAAGTCAACGCTTCCACTTGAATAAGAGCTTCCATTGTCTTTTAATCCCATGCATTTCTCTAGTTTAAAAGATGCAGAACCCTGTGGCTTAGGCAATCTTGAGCAATCAGTGGACCCACATTTGCCTGAGGTGAGACCATCAGCACAAATGTCCTTGCTATGCTTTTTGCAAACATGAGCAACTAATCCCTCACCCAAGGGATCACTTTGTGCAACTTCAGTAGCATCTATTTCTTTGTCCTTGTCATGGCTCCCTTCAACACCAACACATGATTCAGAAGCCATGGGCATCGAAATGCCAGAAAAACAGCTGCCTCCCAAGGTATCAGCAATTTTCTCAACATGACCAAAAACATCACTTCTACCAAGATGAAGGCTGCTACCAAGTGTATTCAACTCCTCAACTTTGTTAGGTATTCTTGAGATGCCAGATATAATATTTCCCTCAAGTGAATTAGTTCTGCTGCAAGCCCACGGCGAAACACAAGCCCTCTTATGTTTATCATTGTCATTTACAGCAGGTCTGATCTCACTTTTCTCCTTGACCATATTCTCCACGTCTTGGCACACCTTCTGAGTAAAATGTGAATGCCCCTCTTTGTTTTCACCATATTTACCATTCCCGTCTCCAGATTTACTCCCCAAATTTCCCGAAATCATCAGTAGTCCCCTCTTTTCCACTTGATTCGTCAAATCACCCAAAACAGGACGCTTTCTGGGAAACCCATCAGAAGAATTGTCCCCAGCCATTTTCACTTCCCTTGCATGAAACAAAAGGAATCAATTTAATCCTTAGTCTAGCAATAAACCTTAGCATACATGTATAATTGCTTCCATTCAAAGAGAACTTCTTCTAAACCACACACAAAAACCAGCTCAACATCCGATTAGCAAACACCTAGTGAAATGTAATCAAATTGTTTCAAAAAGATCTAGGAAAAAACGAACAAGTTTCCAAATAAACCAAGAAAAATGGAAAGAACAATCACAGGAAGATCACACTTTAAGGAAGTAGAAAGCAATACAAAGATCCTGATGCCTGTAGCATGAAAATCTACGGGTGTACCGAAGAATACAAACCTTTCTGCAGAGAATTAAGAGATCTGGAAAATCTTTGGAGGTGTTTGGGGCAAAAAAACACAACCTTTCGAGGTTAAATTGTTTAGGAGGACAATTGATTAGGTCATCTTGGAAATTGGCCCGCCATCCAGATTTGAAAATCAATAAAGGATGATTCCTCTTTATTCCTTATATGTATTATTTATATTTAAAAATTCAAATAAATTCATATATTTTAAATTAATATAAAATAAAATTTATTAATCTTAGTAATTTTTGTATTTGTATACTAATCTAACTACTTACCAAATATATACACTAATTTAAGTAGTAAAATATTTAAATCATAAAGAGATTTGTCTACAAGGTTGGCTCATGTGGTGTCCGCCCCTCATGGTAAGCATGAGGTTTGTTTACCTTTACTTTCATATCACAAGTTTATGTACTTGCAAATTTTAACTATGTAAGTTTCAGTTTTTTTATAATTTGTATGGGAATGGATTCCTACATAGTCATATATAGATCGTTGGATATTGGGTTGTAAAACAACTTGTTATGAAGGTTTGGAATGAGAAATCGGAATACTCATACATTCAACAACGCTTATTGTATTTGCTTAAACGGAGTTACTAGTTTGTGGTTATGTCCTAAACTATATCTTTATCATAAACCATGATGTGTTGTTGAACTTTCAGCATAAGAATCATTGAAAAATGGTTTTCTTGGATCTAGTTAAGAATTTTCTTGTTAAACCTATCTGAATGGTTTAAAATGAAACACTACCGTGAACCAGTCCATTTTGATGGTTTTTTGGGAACATTATTACAAGAAAATTTCAAGCAATGTTTAAGGAAGTCTAGTTTTTAGAAAACTTGATTTCACATCCATTCAATTTCTTTGGAAAAATATATGTCCGATTTGGTAGTTTGTTCGGTCAGATCAACTGACTTTGAGTCAAATTGAAGAAGGTCAAATCTTAATAAAATCAAATGAATTTTATTTGAGTGAGCTTTCCAACAAAGTATGGCTTGCACGAAAAAGGTAGAGATTTGGTCAATCAAAAACCCAAGATACAAAGGTGTGTCAAAACAGGGGTGAAACTGTAAACAATCAACTTTATATAATCTTTGAAGGATCAAACGATATCCTCTAAAATTGATATTTTCACACAAAGTTGTTTTATGAGTGTTCTAGTTGTGAAATATTCACAAATTTTGATGATGGTTTGGGTATTTGACTCTGATGGGATACTCAAGAATAACCATCTCAAAGAAGACTCAGGGAGTCTCTTAAGCTTAAGCATGGGCTAAAGATGACTCAAACCAGTATAAAATAAAAATGTCACAGAGATTTGATCTAAACTCTAATTATCACCATTAATCATGATTTTAGAATAAATAGTTGCACTACCCGAATTTCGACGGGTTCGAGACTAGCATGAATCCCAAGGAATCTACGACAAAATATGTCATATGTATACAATTAGTAAGTCACAAATACAGAAATTAAACTGAAAAACATCCTTTACTAAGGAATCTACGACAAAAAATGTGATACATATACAATAGAAATGCGGTGGGAAACCCATCCACCAATACAAATTTATATTAAAAATGAGGTGGGAAACTCATCCACCAAAACAGATTACATCAGAAATAAGGTGGGAAGCCCATCGGCCCAAATAGAAATCAAAAAATTAGTATATAAACCAAGATCCTTAATAACAATATAGACTCAAAAATCAATGTACGCCAACAAATTCCCAAATAAGGGAGGCAACTATACCATACACAACAAAGGAATCAATGTGTGTGCCCCTACAGAGCATGATCCAACAGCAAACTGGAGACAGGATTACCAGAGATCATTACTGAATGACCACCTATATCAATAGCAACTCCTTGAAAACTGTTAGGAGGTGAGTCTTGTGGACTCACGACTATAAGGTATGTCATGCCCACTAGGAGAGAATGCAAACAGACATGCTACAAGGAAAGTGTGTACATTTTAAGTAAACATAAATATTATATTATTTGCATAGATTAGAAAAATTGGGACACAAAGAAGAAGATACAGTTAGCAGTACGATAACCTCAACTGCCTCCGAGTCTACTCCACTATCCCTCTCCACCAAACCCTGTTTTTTAAGCAGTTCAGTTCAATGATGCAGTGGTAAAAGAAGTACAATAATAAAGCAGATAAACACAAGTAATGCAACAAAGTGTGGGATAGGTTAACAAAACTAAACAGTCTATACTATATATAACAGGTGGCAACATATAGCACCCAGGTCTCCAAAGAAAGTTGAGCAGAGCCCTGGACGCTAGTGTTCTATTCAACCTAGTCCGACTATGTCAAAATGATACCAAGTGACAGAATGCTACAACGAATAACACATAAGCAGGTATCATGAACAGTCAAACAGAATGCAATACATCTATCCCAATAGGATGAAAATATTTCATGAATTTTAAAGCAATAAAATTTTGCAGTTAAATAATCATGACAACAGATAACAGATTTGCAACATAAAATGCAATATACAGTTAAGATAACATAGCATGTCTAACCAGAAGATACGAGTCTGACTGGGCCCTCCTTCCGCTAAATCCAAGAATCCTACACAGATACATAAAACAGAACTACATGTCAACATAGATAACGGATAGTCAAAATAAACTTAACGTCTTTGGCTTATATCATTTATCTAGTTCAAACAACGATACTGGTAAGTTGGACTCTCCTGAAATCGACGGGTATACGGGCCAATTTATCGTTCAGAAACTTACGGGCCATTTGATGGTTTCAAAAACTCTATGGGCCCTTTTTTAATTCAAAAACTTTAAAGACCACTTTGCAATTTTAGAAACTTTATGGGCCATTTTATAATTTTCACAGCTCAAGCGCAGTTCTAAAATAACTAAAAGATCAAATTCATATTTTTATAATCTTAAGGGTCAATACATATTTTATATAACTTTGTGGCGCCAAAAATTTCTCAAATCGCCTCACCAAAAAAGCAAAGGAAAAGAACCCAACTGGCCGGCAGCCACTGTCTGCCGACGTCGACCGCCGCCAGGTCGGTGTCCCGGTGTTCAGAACCAATCATCGGACTCCCCCGATCGGGGTGATTAACATATCCAAAAATTAAAGCGATCCAACAGTCTGATTTGAGTAGATCTAAAGATTAATTTTCTAACTTCTTCTCGCCGTCGGCCACTGCCGGTCGGTTATTCCGCTGATCGGACCCCGTGAACGAATTCTCTCAACCGCGGTGATTCACATACCCAAAAATCAGATCGATCCAACGCTTTTAACAGATCTAAAAAATAATCTTTTTGGTCAAAAATCCTCGTTTTGGGGGCAACATCGCCGGTCACCGTCGATGGCAGATTCCCTTGACTGGAACAGACCATCGGACTCGCCTTGGCCTTGTGACTCTCATGCCCAAAAATCAGAAAGATCTAACGGTTCGATCTTTGTAAATCTACGTTCTAATAAAAATCCTTTTGTGTATATGTATATATATAACAAAAACTAAGATCGCCGGAGACCTTACCAGTCGTCAGACGGCGACTGTGAGGTGCCGAAATACAGGTAATGCAGTGGTTGGCGAGGTGGTGGTCGGTGGTCCGAAGGCGCAGGGAAGGCGGAGACACTGGCGGAGCTGGTAGTGGTGGCTGTCCCCGGAGAAGACGAGGATATGGTGGCTGATGGTTGTTGGAGAACGAAGATGGACAGAAGAAGAGATGGTGAACAAGGCAATGGTGGTGGTGGAGAAGAGGTGGTCGGGAGAAGCAGTTGCCGCTGGTGGCGATGGCGTACCGGCGGGAAGAGAGAGAGTGGGGAGCAGCAAGGGCTTTGGGGGAGTTGAAGGGTCTCCCCCACCCATTTATCCCGCCCCCGTTGGGTGGAGTCGGGTCGGATCTGGGTCGCCCAGATCCGCTGCTTCTTTTTCCCTCTTTGTTTAATATTTATTTACTTATTTTTTTATTTTTATTTTTTTCGTTTTTACATTCTACCCCTCATTCAAATTCACCATCAAATTTACTAGGCTGAAGCAGATATTCAATATCTCTGAGGAAAAGATCTATGTTTGAGAAAAAATAGGAATAAATTTTTTGTTGGTCATGCTTCAAGTAAAAAGATTTTAAATATAGTCTAAATTAAGATACATTATAAAAATAATATATGATATTATAGGGCACCAAGTATACCGTACACATTTTATTTATAAAAGATGCCATGTGTTGTCCCGAAACATAATTTTGCTAGCAAAGAAAGTACATTATGAGGTATTGCTCTTTAAATTCTTAAGTTTAGTGTTCGAGTCTGGCTAAGAAAAAAACTCAACAGTCAAAACGATCTTAAAAGTTGAAAACAGCTCGTCGCCCTCACGTTTGTAGAGAGGTTAGGGATCGAAATGACCGCTGAGTCATTTGATTTATATCTCCTGCTGATATTATGGAACCGAACAATAGAAGCGCTCGTAAATACAATACATATCCAATAACATCTCCTAATGTATCACATGAATATAAGATCTTTGTTGATGCTAAAAGCAACTCATAAAAGAGTAAGTAGTTTCACGACTATTCTTAACACAACACATTTTTGAAATACAGTATATAGTATGTATAATGTTTACTTGTACTATCAAATCCATAAAGTAGGAAAACAGTGTTAGATTCTATATGTTTTGATATACTCACAAAATAACTAAAATAAGTTATAAGCAAAGTTGGGTATGAATCTTGTCTTAATGAAAGTCAAAACTCATTTAACTAGTATTTGTTAACTAAGATATAGATCGAAAAAGATAAGATATAGAAAATATTTTAGACTTTTATCTTTTTTAATATATTTATTAAACTTATCTAACGATTCTTAAAAAAGAGATCACATGACTTTTTATTTAATATTTTTCAGATATGCTTATCTCACATTCCTTCCCTTTCAGATAAGAATATTTTGAACCTTGTAGATAAAAAAAATATGATGAATATGACATCCAGTGCATTTTTAAAAACTTAACAAATAATTTAATAAAAATTTTAGAATACTTCTCAATTTTATTTTGACCATTCAATATCTTGATCTGAAAAGTATTCAAATATTATCTTAATACAATATTATTTTACTTATTTTAACAAACATTATTTTAGGAGATAACATTATCCATTTTCAAAGTTCAATATGTAGTTCAGTTCAAAATACAGTGATTCATCTCAATCGTCACTCTAGAACCACAAGCTAAGGGATCTTGTCTTTAGAAGGTTAGGCACGTTAGTCACAAATCCATCGTATCACATCTCGTTTCTATTTTAGTTTCAATGAGAGGTGTGTAAAAGTTCGGTCTAATCGAATCAAACTGATTGAAATTGTCAGTTTAGTTTTTATTTTTTTAATTCGATTCAATTTTTTGACTAGAAATAACCAAACCGACTGAATTTTAAGACGACAACATTTTTATGATTATAAAACGACGTCGTTTTGGCTCATTGCATGGTTTAATAGCTTGTTCAATTTTTCAATTTATCTCGTCTATTGATTAGTTCAATTTTCATAATTTTGTTTTTTGTATTTACTCAGTTTATATGATTTATATTTAATTTTTTCAATTATCAGTTAGTTTGGTTTATTGGGTTTAATCGATCGGTTGAGTTCACTTTAGTCTCCAATTCAGTTTATTTAATTTGTTAATTTCAGTTAGATCAATAATTAAACCGACTATTTCTACAAACATAATTTCAATTCATCATCTAACAATCATTCAGTCATGGAAACTCAATCTCTATGGGGCTAATATAATTCTTTTTTTAAATCTATTCATTTCATTTTAACATTAATAAAATACACGCTAAGCTTCACTCCACTGATTAATTAAGACTTTTATGCATAATGCAAAAAAAAAAAAAAAGAAATAACAATAATAACTAAAATTCATCCCTAAATGTAAACTATTAAGCTCTTTTTGAACTAAATGCCCTAAAATCAAAAGAAATATCTAATTATGAATTTGTAATAAGAAAGAGAAAAAAAAAACGACAAATAAAAATGTTCATGAGAAAAAAAGAACAAATGAAATTACATGAATTTAATTAGTAAAATGAATATTATGTAGAATACGACAAATTATATAATATGTTATATCTGTTTTGTAACTAATGTTATAAATCAATAAACATCTCATACTATTTTTGTAATCAATTTTTAGGTTAGTTGATTTAGACATGATGAAAAAATCAAAAGATTGATTTTTCTTTAAATTTTTAGGAATTTTTAAGCTAGTACAATAGGCATTGAGTTCAAGTGGATTTTGAAAATGTATTATTTTTATCTTCTCATTTCCCACCCACCCACCCCCCCCCCCCCCCCCGCCGGTTAGAAAGGCCACTTTATTTCCTTCGCAGATTATAAAGCCTTCAAGTTCAACCTTTGCGTCTGGCATATAAAAATAACATATCCAACATTTATCTCATTACGTGAGGTCGACTACATAAATTTTAGACTTTTATATATTAATGTCTTTTATCATATCTTTAATTAGGCTCATACATTTCATATCAAACTTTAATATCTCTTCCAAAGTGTTTTTGGATCTACCTCTACCTCTTTTTTTGATTAATTGTTTCATTTCATCAATTCTCCTCACAGGAGCATCTCTTGGTCTCATTCTCATATGACCAAACCATTTTAGTCTAGTCTCTCTCATCTTCTCCTCGATTGACATTACTCTTACCTTATTACGAATAATTTCATTTCTAATTTTCATATTTTCTTGTATGGTTGCGCATCCATCTTAACATCTCCATCTCCATTACGTTCGTATTTTGCTCATGCTAGTATTTAACTGTCTAACGTTCTGAGCCATACAACAAGACTGGTCTTATAGCTATTCTATAGAATTTTCTTTTCAGTTTTAATAGGATTTTACCATCACATAACACCCCCGATACATTTCTCCATTTTAGCCAACCTGCCTTAATTCTATGCGTGACATCCTCGTGAATTTCTCCATCCCTTTGAATCACTGATCCCAAATATCGAAAATGGTCTTTTTTTTATAAGATTTGGTCTTCCAATTTTATTATAACATTATCCACTCTTGCATTCTTACTAAATTTACACTCCATATATTTTGTTTTTCTTCTACTTAATTTAAATATCTTAGATTCTAAATTGTTTCTCCACAACTCAATCTTAATGTCCACTCCCTCATTTGTTTCATCCACCTACACTATATCATCATCTACAAATAGCATACACCATGACACCTTTGTCTGAATGTGTTTAGTGATTCCATCCACTTCTAAACACAAATAAATATGGACTTAGTGCAAAACTTTGATGCAGTCCCATTGTAATTTTAAATTATTCAATATCCCCTCCGCATGTTCTAACCCTTGTCACCGTGATACATGTCCTTAAGAACTTGTATATAGGTTATTCGGACTCCTTTCTTCTATAAACACCATAAACAGGTCATTCTGATGATTCCAATACCATTCCATTAGGCGCCTCCATAGGTATATAGCTTCTATTGTTGATCTACCAGGCATGAAACCAAACTAATTTTCTGAAACATATGTTTCTTTTCTGAGCCTTTACTCTATTACTCTCATAGAGTTTCATGGTATGATTCATTAACTTAATTCATCTGTAATTTTCACAGTTTTGAATATCTCATTTGTTTTTGTATATAGGAACCAAAGTACTCTTCCTCCACTCATCTGACATCTTTTTTAATTTAAGGATCGCGTTAAATAATTTCATTAGCTAGGAGATGCCCTCTTCTCCTATGTGTAATACCCGAGATTTTTGTTTCTTTTCTTTCTCAGTTTAGATATGTAATATTCAAGAACTTTAAATTGTGATATGTACCAAGGATCTTTGAGTTCAGATATACGAAGAAATGAAACATTTGCAAGGGGTTATGAAAGTCTTAAGACAAAAATTTAGTTTTTGAACTAGTGGCAAAATCGTAATTACTAAGTCCGGGTAAAAGTGTAATTTTTGAAAAAAAACTCGAGCACATGTGTAATGTTGGTAAGCTAACCAAAAATATCAAGGATTAGCCAATCAACACCCTCAAAGTGTCCTTGTGAGATAAAAGCATCCTATTGGGAGTTTGAGGATAATATTATCGATGACGTAGCACAAATCTATTGGTTCGAATTTCAAATAAGTCTTAAATTCTACTTTGGATCCCAAAGCTTATTTAAATGTAGCTTAAGACACATGTCAATGTTTGATTTGGGCATTATGGTAAGCTTTCATTGGCCTCACATGGGAGTAATGATTATAGGACAGATGGCACCATTTGGAGGAAAACACATGAAAGTAATGATTATGAACGCATGGCATCATTTGAATGGAAGTACATGGATAAGTCTTCTCCAAACCTTTACTTAACCTCCAAGTTTGGGACACATGGCACCACTTGGGTGGTAACACATGGAAGTAATGATGAATCCCAAATAATTAAGGTGACACATGGCATGCTATGATTTGATGGATAATTCTATAAATAGGCTTGAAATCTAACTTCCCAAGCCATTTCAAAATTTGTGAGCCGAATCCATGCCACTTTGAGAGCACCTTTAGAGAAAGATAAGATTTTGATTGTGAAGGGAAAGTTCTGTAAAAAGAAGGAGAGGAAGTTGGTGAAAATCAAGGGAAAAAGCGAAGGAGAGGCAAAGGCTTGACGGAAAACAGACAACCACCAAAGAACTGTTGTGACAGTCACAAAATCAGAAAGGTAAGTCTGATTTCTTTATATAATCATATAGAGGACTGAAATAGGAGTCCGTAAGTTCAAATGGAAGTCGATTCGAAGTTAAAATAAGGGAGATATGACAAAAATACGAAAAAGTGTCGAATCTACCACAAAATACGCGCCACCTCTTCTTGGGCGCGTGCAAACCCCTTTTCCCACGAAATTTTCCAATTTTCCTTCTATTTAATTTCCCTACAACTTTATGTAAAGACAATTTAAGTTTGGCTTATGAAAACCCATGTTTTCTGCAGAGAAACAAACCGATTAAGGTGTGAAGGCCTTAAACCTTAGAAAAATCTTGACCAACCAAGTTGAAGTAAGTACATTATAAACTATTTATGATGTTTAAGCATGCCCATGAATTATGTTATGTGATCTCTCATGTTATGTTATGTTCACGCAAGTTTCGGGACTGGAGCTCAATAGCACCACGCACGAGGGTTCTTACCCCTGCAAGTTGGTGAAACCTCTCGTTAGGGGTGTTCGCAGTGCGATTTGGCCGGTCTGAATCATTTTCAGCACGCCAAACCGCTAGTGCGGTTTTCAACTAAACCAGACCGCGGTCTAGTTTAGGTTCAGCCAAACCACGCCAAACTAGACCGCATTTGCGGTCTGGTTTGGTGCGATTTACTGCGGTTTGAAATGCTACTTAAAATCACTAAAAAAGATATTTAAAAATGGTAAATAAAGACACAAATATTGGTAAATAAAGACAATTAAATGTAAATAAATACGAGTAAAAAATAAAGACAAAATAGTGTAAAAAATAAATAGGATGGACTGCCAATTATTAGATTTTTATAATAATAATTTTTTTATATTTTTTTTATTATTTTCTTGGGCGGTTCGGTTTAAAACCGAACCGCTAATTGTCCAAATCGCAAACCGCACGGTTTGGACAGAATTCAAACAGTTTTCGACCGCAAAAAAAAAAAAAAAAACCAGTCGATTCAGTTCGGTTTGGCCGGTTTCCGCGGTGCACCAGTTTTTTTGAACACCCTTACCTCTCGTGTCTCCATATGATATGTTATGTCATGATTTACTTAAATACATATGATGGTTCTCTTGTACTTGCTGAGACTCCCATGAATCTCATCCCATATTTTTCCCCCTCTCAGGTGATAGCGAATAAGGAGATTAGAGAACGGACGTGGAACATGGTGGCTTCTTTAGAAAATGGACTTTCATAAGTCTAAAATTAGTCTTTCTTTCCTTTATAAAAAAAAAACAGTTTCAAAGTTAAAATCTAGATGATATGAGAAAGCTTGTTTAAAAGACTACTTTTGTGGTTTATGTTACGTTTTTTGTCTTGATAAATTCAGATATCCTTATCGTCCCTTTATGAATGAAAATCCCACTTCTTTTGGCACTAAATTCTAATTTTTGTAATCAATTTAAGCCATGAGATTGTAAGGGTGTTTTTTTTTGGAATTTTCATCTAAGATTCTCAAACAAAGTTATATATGTACTTATACCTCTTATTCCTCAAAAACTATAAGAGTTATTTTCATCACATAAATATGTACATGTATATATATATAAAAAAAATATATATATGAAGAAATATGACCGCTTGCTCTATGTTTTTATGTTCACGCAAGTTAAGGGTGTCACACCATGCATTTCCATGCTTCTATTGATATATTATCTGGTCCCACCGCCTTATAATTTTTCATCTTTTTTAATATTTGCCTTATTTCATTTGAACTTATGCGTCAATAAAATATATAGCTCATGTTCTTTTCATAATTACTAAGATGTCCCAACCTAACTCTTGTGTCCCCACTATCATTGAATAATTTTGTAAAATATTCATTCAATCTCTCCTTAATCACTTCTTCATTTACTAATAAATTTTGGTTTTCATCTTTTATGCATTTCACTTGATTTAAATCCTTTATTTTTCTTTCTCTTGCTTTAGCTAATTTATATATATTCATTTCTCCATCTTTTTTTATCAAATCGCTTATATAAATTCTCATATACTTTTGACATTGTTTCACTAACAACTTTTTTTGCTGTTTTCTTTGCTTCTTTATAATTTTTTATATTTTCTTCATTATTGCACTTATATAAAGCCTTATAGTAAGTTTTTTTATTTTTAATTTTTAATTGTATCTTTTCATTCCACCACCAAAACTACTTAAGATTTGGGGTGATTTAAAGAAAAAAGTCCCAATCAATAAGGAACTGATAGTGAATTAAATTACACGAGTGAATTGATGGTTGAACACCAGGTAAAGAAGAAATAACCTTTGGTATGATTAGCAATAAGGGAAACATCATCATGGCAAGTTGCTTAGCAAATTCTTCCTTGTCTTCGCCCTGTTTGCAAGCCCATGGCCCACTCTGCCTTGGCCCGTTTATTAAGGGCCATAGAGTCATGACGAACCCCCATTTTCCATTGTCCGATCCAACCCGCCTTTCTCGCAGGCCAAATTTGGCCCGGCCCACAAAATGAGTGGGCCAAGCAGGAAGCGGCGCACCCATTTCCAACTCTACTCCTAGAAAAGGCCTTTGCTCAAATTTCCATTGGATTTCACACGGTACCACATGTGCATAACACATCTCATCGTCACCTCAAAAGACTCGATTTTGAGGTTATCCCAAGAGCTCTTGATCCCCAGTTCAAGCACTAGGCTTAGACATTTGTATTCATTAGTGAATCATGATTTCCAATATAATTCCTACTAATTTATATATTATGGCCCGTTTCATCAGCTATCTACATATACACTCACAAGTGGGATTGTAAAGGATAAAGAAGAAAGGGATGAATACAATCTAACAAATCGACCAATATATATATATATACATATATAGCAATAAAAACTATAGAATAATAATATATACTCAGAATAATAATAGAGAGATTATTGTTAAAAACTCAACACAACTATAGAATGAAATATAGCAGCGTCTTAGCAAAAATCATAAATAAAAGAAATCATATGAAATGTTATGGAACAAATCATACACTGGAAAATAATGAACATTGGAAACTAAAGCCACACTACAGAAAAGAGTTAGAAATCGGCTGAACCCAAGCAGCATAATGATGAAAATTGTTGAAAGTGTTTCATAAAGTTACTGGATCTCAAGGAAAAAATTAAGTGGGTCGTCAAAGATTCCTCTAACTGCAAACTCTTCCATTGCCCAATGGCTTAATAAGCTCCAAGAAGAGCTGCAGATACAAGTTCCTATTCAGTAGACGTGGCTCAGCTCAGTATAAAACAACATACATATGTACAACTTATCTAAGAATAGTCCAAGTAACTGTCAAAGGATGATAGAAAGGTTTATTATGAAAGAAACGACTCATTACAAACTACTTATAACTTTAAGAAAAGGCATGATCAGAAAGCATCAAATTGGGGGTTTAAGCCCATCTACAGCAGTATCAAACAAAACTTTTGAAGGACTCCATTTCGAATATTTAGACCTTGTTCATGTCTCCAAATAGTGTTAATGCAGATCGTACCATATACCAAGAATGCCAAAGCCCGGGAGACATCAATATTCCAGTCTGCAATTGCAGGAATCCTGACCAATTACAAGTAAAAAATAAGCCCAACAAGCAATTTTGAACATTATCAGGAGAAAGTTCTTCCAATATCATGGTGCTTTAAAATTTACAAAACCAAAGTCGAGCTAGCAAAAATACCCAAAATCTTGATTCGATGCAGAAAAATAAGGATTCAATTTACTCCCTCATGCTATCCTCCCCATCTTCCTCTTCACTTAGATCAAGATCAGCAAACAACTCGTCTAAAGGCACAGAAGGGAGGTCTTCCCCATCAGTCACTGAAGCCATTTCTGATGGCTGGTATTCTTTGTTCCGGTATAATGACATATTAAACCTCATATCAGGATTCTCTTCTAAGTCTCTCAAGAACTGTTCGTACTCAGAATTTTTCTTATCCTCCTCAACCCTGCCTTTTGCAGTATCATCAACTTCCATGTTGAGAGATTTAAGCTTCCATGAACGAGGCTTCCCACGCCTCCTTTGACGCTTCTCTTCATAGCTCTTTTTAATTAAAATTGCATCTGGAAGGACAAGACCTTTATACTTATCTAGCTCAATATCATTACTGTTAGCTCCATACAGGTCATAACCAAGAGCATAATCACCAGGATTTAGAAGATGGCCCAAATGAGTTCTTATAGAGAAAATTGTGTCATTTTTTCCAAAATCAGATACACGAGCAACTTGGGCATCGGCCAAAGTATACTTTGACCCACCAATATTAACTTCAGAAGAAACAATCTCCAAATCCAATATAATATATTCCACAAGCTGCCTACTAGAAAGTAGAGACTTAAAAGATGCCCTCCAATATTGATCAGCATCCAAGAAACAATGTCTCAGGGTAAAGGGGTCTAGTAAAGCAATGTTGTTACTCACTTTCATGCATATAACAAGCGGACCGAGATTTCCCAAACTCACAGCAACTTTTGGTGGGAGACAGATAAGATCTTCACGGCAAATTGGGCAGATTTCAATAGAGAAAGTATATTTGTAATTGTAATTATTGCTCTTGGAGTCATGTGAGACAAGTTGTTTGTCATGACGACTCCTAACGGGGGCAACCTTGGCCAGAAACTCCACAAACTTAACAGCATGACTGCGATTACCAAAAAAGAAATCAATTCCATGATCCATCTGCTTAATTCTTAAAGCTTGTGCCGCAGCATCATGTCTAAGAATAAGCTGCTCCAAGTAGAAGAATGTTCGCCTGTGAGAAACATGCTGCCGCAGTTGGACAGCAGCCACCCATTGATCAGGGTTCGCTTGAACCCTAGTGCAAGATTCACACATTTGTTCTTGCACAACATACTCAACAGTATAGGCTTGTTCCAGAATAGCTCCATTGAGTACCTCTTTCTGAACTCTCAGCTTGACTTTAATCCTCTTGGAGTGAGGTTCAGTCCAGATAAACTCAGCATGTACCAGCCTAACTTTATTCAAATTCTTCAATCTCTTCACGCAAAATGTCAAAAGCTCCTTCGATTCCAGTTGGGCTTTAATCCATGTTCTTGGGGGCTGCAAGTAGCAATCGCACTCGGGGCAATGGATGACAATGACATGCTTCTGCAAACCTTCTGTGATGTCAACTTCAGAGCGCAAACACTTCACGCACATATTAGCAGAATTTGGGGCCATTGGGATACCACACTTGCAACATAGAACACTCCCCATGGTTTGATGAACCACAAACATACCAGCTTCCTCTGCCATGGCTGTTAAGCTAAGCATCCAAGAAGAAAGTAAGAAAATGAATATGGGTTTTTTTATAATGGAATAAGGAGTAATGTAGGCATTAGCAATATCAAGAAGTTAAAACTTCATTAGTACAAGCTAAATGTCATGTGGCAGAATTGATCAAGATAAGAACATCAAGAACAGGAAAAATAACAAAAATCAGATTCACATTACCCAAAAAATCAGATCGATCCAACGGTTAGATTTTAACAGACCTAAAAATTAATCTTTTTGGTAAAAAATCCTCGTTTTGGGGGCAACATTGCCAGTCACCGTCCATGGCAGATTCCCTTGATTGGAACCGACCATCGGACTCGCCTTGGCCTTGTGACCCTCATACCCCAAAATCAGAAAGATCTAAGATCTTTGTAAATCTACGTTCTAATAAAAAATCCTTTTGTGTGTATATGTATATATATAACAGAAACTGAGATTGCCGGAGACTTTACCAGTCGTCGGACGGCGACTGTGAGGTGCCGGAATACAGGTGAGGCAGTGGTTGGCGAGGTGTTGGTCGGAAGACGCAGGGAAGGGGGAGAAACTGGCGGAGCTGGTGATGGTGGCTGTCCCCGGAGAAGGAAGACGAGGATATGGTGGCTGATGGTTGTCGGAGAACGAAGATGGACAAAAGAAGAGATGTCGAACAAGGCAATGGTGGTGGTGGTGGAAAAGAGGTGGTCGGGGGAGGCAGTTGCCGCTGGTGTACCGGCGGGGAGAGAGGGGGGGGGGGGGAGGAGAAGCTAGGGTTTTGGGGGAGGTGAAGGGTCTCCCCCACCCTTTTATGCCGCCCCAGTTGGGTCACTCGGGTCGGATCTGGGTCGCCCAGACCGCTGCTTCTTTTCCCCTTTTTGTTTAATATTTATTTATTTATTTGTTTATTAGAGGTAATATGTTCGAGCTAAAATAGAAATAAACTTTTTTGCTTCTTCTATTTTAAGTAAGAGAATTCTAGATATATTCAGAGCTAAAATACATTACGGAAACTTGAGATGATACCGGAGCATGGCCATTAAGAATACCAGGTACGTTCCACTTGCAAAAGATGGCAAGGCCAACGGTAGACCATGTTCACGACATGTTCTAATATATTACAAGTTAATCTCTTGAGGGATTTGCTGCCTTCTAACTCTGAATCACACGATTTCTTGTCTTTGGTTGCCACTTAAAACAATCAAAACAAACTTATTTTGTCAATATGTAACTCGTTGTTATAGTGTTCGGTATGCATTTGGGTTAGTAATACATAACTCCATTGTTGTTTTTTGTTTCTCAACGAGGCCCAAGGCCATGATGGAGTTTTGGGTTTATCTTCATATGTTTCTGTTCGGGATTGAAGTACCGTCCATAATTCATACCTCCCATTGACAGCCCATTAAAGAAATCGGGTCATAAGCCATTTATTAAGCCTTTGGAGGAGAAATGGGTCAAGCTCATTTGCTCAAGACTTAAGAAAGCCCGAGCCCGAGCCCAAGCCCAAGCCAAATTGCTCCCCAGCCGTGCCTTAGTTGTGTCATATAAAAGGGCGCTTACCTTTTTTGGTTGCCCTTATTGTCCGCTGATTCTCTCTCTCTCTCTCTCTCTTTGCTCACCCGATAGCTTCCGTGTATGGCAGTTCCGATGTGTTCCCGTTTCTTTCTCGGTCTGATCCTTCTTTCCTTGTGAATGACTTGGACGATCCTTGGATGTCCTCTATTAATCCATCTCGATGGCCTCCCTTAGAGGTAAGCTTTCGGTCACTACTCTTCGTCCCATATCTTAGTAATTGCTCTTGTTCCTTGGTGAATCTTGTTGTGAGCGTAACTTGTGTGGTTTGGGTAAGAGAGTTTGCGTTCTGGCCGAGAGGGTTTGGGGGCTCTCGTGGCTTGGTTCTTGTGTGTTTCCAGGAGGCTTGGTGTCTTTATTCTTTGGAGTTACCTGGGTGGTACACACTGGACAGATCCAGATCTGAGCCTTGAAAAGATATTTTACAGGAAGTTCTCTTTGTTTACTCTTTTGTGATCTTGGTTGTTTCGATATCTCTTTGATTTTGCTTATAATCTATTCTAACCCTCTGTTTTAGTAAGTGATCTTCCGCAACAAATGGTATCAGAGCCTCGTGTGGCTCCTGGGTTGTGCGAAATCAAAATCAAATCGAAAAACCCCTCTGGTTTTCTCGATCGATTGACACGGTAAGTGGTTCTAGGGTTTACGTTGGAGCCCGAATCGTCTAACTCCTATTGTTTTGTGTAGTGAGTGATTCGGGGTAAACCAACCCCAGATCCGTGATCGTTCGTCCGAGTAGCTTCGCTCTGACAGGTGCATGCCAGTTTATTCTCCGGCCGGTGACAGTGGGTGAAGTTGTCAGACTTTGGCCCGTGGAGGCCGGCAGGTTCGCGAAGCCCGACCCGATTTCTTTCTAGATCTCATTCTTGGGATCTAGTTCGGTAAACTTGTATCAACTTGTTTGAGTTGTTTGTCTTGCAGTTACTGTTCTCTGGAAAAAAAAAAATTGGAGCCTATATATATACTTTGCTGTGTACATTCTGATAATTTGCTGTGTGTGATATCTGTTATTTGGCTGTGTGCAAAATAGGTTCAGAATACTGCTTACTTTGTTAATCAATTTTTCTATCCCTATTTAGTCCTGCTCTTGTTCTGGTTATTATCCCTTTGTAAATCTGCTGCCTAAGTTAAATCTTTTAAAACTGTGTGTTTGCATTAATTTAATTAGGCTGCATATTCTCTGTGTAGTTCATATACTTAGTGAATATGACCACATACTTCGAATTGGGGGTTTTCAATGGGAAATGGGATTTTTCTATATGGCAACAAAAAATGAAAGGAATTTTAGTCTAACAGAAAGTATCTAAGGCTATAGATGGTAAATATCCCGAAGGTACTAAAGAAGAACAAAAACTTGAAGCTGATGAATTGGCATACATTTCTATAATCTTACATCTCTCTGATTCAGTGTTAAGAAAAATAGGAAAACTTGACACAACTAAAGAGTTATGGAAAAAACTAAAAAAATTATATGTGAAAAAGTCCACACCAAATAAACTCTATTTGTTAGAGAATTTTTTCAGTTTTAAGATTAACCCTTCTAAGGATCTAGATGACAACTTAGATGTCTTCAAAAAATTAGTTCAAGATATCACTAATTGTGGTGAAACAGTATTTGAAGAATATAAGGCTGTGATTTTATTAAATGTTATTCTTGATATCTATAAAGAGGTTAAAAATGTCATTAAGTATGGTAGAGATACCTTAACACCAGAAATTGTCATAGATTCCTTAAGAAGTAAAGAAATGGAACTTAAACATGGGAAAAGATATGGTGAGGTCCATATGATGAGAGGTAGGTCCCAATCTAAGAATCAAGATGGAGGTGGTAAGAAAAAGGGTAGAAATAGGTCCAAATCCAAAAATCGAGAGAAGGGTAAAAAGTGCTATGGGTGTGGTAAAACTGGGCACTTTATTAAAGATTGCTATGCAGAGAAAAATAAAAATAAATAAAAGGATAAGGATCAAGAAGAAGCTAATGTAGTAACCTCATATGACCCTAGTGAAGTATACATGCTCTTAGATTTTGACTCCACTGAAATAAATGTTGCATCTAGGTCAAACATGCATGAATGGATTTTAGATTCAGGTGCATCATTTCATGTCACATCACAAAAATAATGGTTTGAAAATTTGCATGAATCTGAAGGTGGGCATGCCACAGTGTGTAGCAACATAGCATATAATAAGGTCATTGGGGTAGGAGACATCTCTGTTAAGTTAGACACTGGTTATGTGCTAAAATTAAAAGATGTTAGGTATATACCCAAAATGGCTAGGAATTTAATCTCAATGAGAGAGTTTGAAAAAAGTAGCCTTATTGGAAAAATTGAAAATGGAATGCTAAAGATGTTTAAAGGAGCTATGGTGGTTTGTAAATGGGTAAGAAGAAATGCGATTTATGTATTAAATGTTGAGGTAATTAATAATCTAGGATCCTATATTGCATCAATCAATCCTGATGCCACTATCAAATGGCACAATAGGTTAGCACATGTGAGTGTCAAAGGGTTTAAGTTGCTAAGTGATAAGGGTGCATTTGGTAAAGACTTTGTGTCTAATATCCCCGATCATTATGTCCTTAGAAAACATCATAGGTTATCTTTCTCCTCTAATGTCCATAGAGCCTTCGAATACATTCATTCAGATCTTTGGGGGCCAGCATCAAATCCCACATCAGGTGGTAATAGGTATTTTTTGTCAATAATTGATAATTACTCTAGAAGAGTTTGGGTTATTCTCTTAAAAGATAAGTCAGAAACTTTTAAAAGTTTTAAAAACTGGAAAACTCAAATAGAGAATCAAATGGACAAGAAGATAAAATACCTTAGGACTAACAATGGTTTAGAATTTTGTAATTCTGATTTTGACAATTTGTGCAAGGAATATAGAGTTACTAGGCATAAAACAGTTCCCTACACACCTTAACAAAATGGAGTAGCTGAGAGGATGAATATGACTCTTTTAGACAAGGTTAGGTGTATGATGATTAGTTCAAATATACCTAAGTCATTGTGGAGAGAAGCTGTTATGGCTGTATGTTACCGAATTAATCTAACTCCTTTAGCTGCTTTAAATGGTGATACTCCTTATAAAAAATGGCATGAAAAATGTGCCAATTATTCGATTCTTAGAACTTTTGGTTGTGCTGCCTTCACTCATCAAAGTGAGGGAAAATTAGAGCCTAGAGCTAAGAAATGTGTTTTCTTAAGCTATCCTGAGGGAGTAAAGGGGTATAAGCTGTGTGATAGAAACCAAAAAGGAATAAGGATTATTGTTAGTAAAGATGTCACAGTTAATGAATCTGAAATGTCTTGTACAAAGCCTTGTGGTGACAAAGTTAGTGAGGACAAGAGTCCTCAAGAAGAGTTAAAAAACTCAAGTACCAAGCCCCTATAAACTCAGATGAGGTGGAGAACACTCCTTCAACCTCTAGTGAGGTGGAGAGTCAAAATCAGCCTGAAATAGATGAGGAAAGAGAAACAGTAGAAGAATATCCCAATGACCAACCATCAGTTTCTGATTATCAATTAGCAAGGGATAGAGTAAGAAGGTCTCATAGGTTACCTCAAAGATTAGCATCGGATTTTGAATTAGCCTATGCTAGCTATCAAGAGCTAGCTGAAAATGAGTCTAACACATATGAGGAAGCCATAAGAAACAAATATTCAAAAGAATGGATAGAAGCAATGAAAAAGGAGATGAGTTCCCCCAACAAGAACCAAACTTAGGAATTAGTGCCTAGACCTAAGGACAAGTCCATTGTGGGTTACAAGTGGATTTATAAGGTAAAAGAAGGTACAACTGATAGTGAACCAATAAGGTTTAAAGCTAGGTTAGTAGCCAAGGGATTCACACAAAAGGAAGGGATAGATTATAATGAGATTTTTTCACCGGTTGTTAAATACACCAGCATTCGTGTCATGGTATAAACGTTTTGACTCATTTGTTAAATCAACAGGTTTTAAAAAAAGTAAGTTTGATAATTTCTTATATTTTCAGCATAAAAATAAAAATTACTGTGTTTCTTTTACTTTATGTTGATGATATGCTTCTCATTGGCCATGATGTTAAAAAGATCAATAGCAATTTGACATGAAAGACCTAGGTATGGCTAAGAGGATTCTAGGTATGGAAATTCTAAGAGATAGGTCAAATTTTATGTTATTTTTGCATCAAACAGCATGTGTTAAAAATCCTTAAAAGATTTGGCATGCATGATAGTAAATCAGTATCTTTACCTTTAGGGAACCATTTTATATTATCTAAAGATAAATCTCCTGATAATGAGAAAGAAAAGGAATATATGAATAGAATTCCTTACCCAAATGCAATAGGTTCAGTCATGTATCTTATGGTGTGCACTAGGCCAGACCTAGCTTATGTTGTCAGTACTCTTAGTAGATTTATGACAAACCCAGGTCCCTATCATTGGGAAGCAATGAAATGGTTATTAAAGTATTTGAGGGGTACCTACAATGTAGGATTAATATATAAGCATAAGTCTAATAGTGTGAGATTAAAAGGGTTTACTGATTCAGACTATGTTGGTGATAGAGATAATAGGAAGTCCACATCATCATATGTATTTACTTTGTATGAATCATGCATTAGTTGGAAGTCTCAGCTTCAACATATTGTTGCCCTCTCTACCACCAAGTTTGAATACATTGCTACTACAAAGGCTATTAAGGAAGTTCTGTGGTTTAAATGATTGCTAAATGAACTGTGTGTTCTTAATGAAAATGTGACTGTTTTCTTTGATAGTCAATCTGCAATTCACTTATGTAAAAATTCTGTTTTTCACGAACGCACTAAACATATAGATGTGAGACTGCATTTTATTTGTGATATTGTGTCTCAAAACATTATTAGACTGGAAAAAGTGCTTTCTGAATATAATCCTGCTGATGTGAGGACTAAAATTTTGCCTGTGGCTAAATTTAGAACTTGTCTCGATCTTCTTAACATCGGTAAGGTTACTTGATAATTGTTTATGTATTTGTTGCATGTTTTGCTTTCTGTTACATGTGCCTGCTGCTTGCTATTTGTGTTTGCTGGCCTTATTGGGAAACATGTGGAGATTTGTTATTTTTTGTTTCCCAATGAGGCTCAAGGCCATGATCACCCTAAAATATACCGCAAGTGTACGGGTTAAACAAGTAATATAATAATAAGTAAGAATATCGTTCCCACGAGGAAAGATTTCAAATACCAAATTTATAAACTTTCTTTATTATTTAGATAATAAAAATTTCAGATTTAATAAAGAACAGAAAAAAATAAATTAATTAGATTAATAAAATAAAATTAATTTGGAAGACAACTTGAATAAAAGAAATAAGTGGATTTTAGTAACTAAGGCACATGTATGAACCTAACTATACAATGCAAATCATAGATTTTTATGCGAATGAATTGGTTAATTGAGTATGTGACGGCGAAATCTCCTAACGCATTCGTTACCCTATTTCTATGTTATAACGAGTCTATTCTCATTTAATAACTTCCTATATTTCTATGAAAGTTTAATCAAATGAAAACGCAATACAATTTGTGAAATTCCTAGCGTATCGCTAAAAACTACATAAAGAAATCGAATTCTATTTCTAGTCGATTTTACTTTATGGTGTATGGTACCTACGATGCAATCTCTAAACTATCTCCTTTCGGTCTCAAGATTAGGCATCAAATCATGTAAATAGTGGTCAATTATTCACAAGCATTAAATCCAATACCACACAACTCAACATAACTCAATTTATTTAATCACGTAAAATTATAAAAAATGCATCATCATAGTTTTGGCCAATACATGACCTTAGTTCAACAAATTAGTTCATGAAAGATTCAATTAAAATCCAAAGAAACAGTAAAAGCATAGAAAAATTATTTAATTAAAGAAGAAGAAGGAAGAAGCTCAGTTGGCGAATCTGCGTTGCCCGCGTCCCCGCTGCGTTTGCTTGAGCCTGCCTCAATCTCCAATCTTCAATTTCTGCTTCATCCCCTGCTCGTTTTATGCGCTGCTCTTTCTTACTTTTCTTATTCCTTTAATGGCCGCCGCCGCCACAAGTCCTCTGCCAAATCAATCCAAGTCCACCCATTAATATTATATATATATATATATATATATAGGGCATGGAGTTCCAATTGCAATGCAATTGGACTCCATTTATTATATTAAATAATTATTATATACACACACAGACTCACCCACGCCACTTCACACACACACATATAGATAATATAATATATATAAATAATATAATAGATAATATAATATTTAATATACTTTTAATTATATTAATTTTAATTATTTATAATATTTATTTTTTATTTATATTATAATATTAATTTATAGTATTAACTTTATAATATTTTTTTATTTTTTTATTTTTTTTTCAACCCAAACACAAAGTAACATTAATGTAAAATAACAAAAAATATTAAAAATTAAATATATATAAAAGAAACTCAAAATACTAGACAATTATATGTAAAACACATATAAAATACTTAAAATACTATTCAATTATGACCAATAAATGTGTGAATAAATTCTCACATCAGGTCACGACGAAGTTTCGGGTTTATCTTCATAGGCTTCGGCCCGAGATTGAAGTACCGTCCATAGTTCATACCTCTTATTGGCAGCCTATTAAAGAAATCGGGCTATAAGCCCTTTATTAAGCCTTTGGAGGAGAAATAGGCCGAGCCCATTTGCTCAAGGCTTAAGGAAGCCCGAGCTCAAGCCTAAGCCAAATTGCTCCCCAACCGTGCCCTAGCTGTGTCATATAAAAGAGTGCTTACCTTTTTTGGTTGCCCTTATTGTCGACTGATTCTCTCTCTCTCTTTGCTCACCTAATAGCTTCCATGTATGGCAGATCCGATGTGTTCCCGTTTCTTTCTCGATCTGATCCTTCTTTCCTTGTTGATGTTCGCGTCTTTCCTTGTGAATGACTTGAACGATCCTCGGATGTCCTCTATTAATCCATCTCGATGGTTTCCCTTAGAGGTAAGCTTTCAATCAGTACTGCTCTTTGTCCCATATCTTAGTGATTGCTCTTGTTCCTTGGTGGATCTTGCTGTGAGTGTAACCTGAGTGGTTTGGGTAAGAGAGTTTGTGTTATGGCCGAGAGGGTTTGGGGGTCCGATTTGGGGGTTCTCGTGGCTTGGTTCTTGTGTGTTTCTGTGAGGCTTGGTGTCCCTATTCCTTGGAGTTACCTGGGTGGTACACACTGGACAGATCCAGATCTGAGCCTTGAAAAGATATTTTACAGGGAGTTCTTTTTGTTTACTCTTTTGTGATCTTGGTTGTTTCGATATCTCTTTGGTTTTGCTTATAATCTATTCTAACCCTCTGTTTTGGTAAGTGATCTTCCGCAACATCCATAACCTAATTATTGGTGTTGTGCTTATTGTTCTACTTTTGTATACTTAGTTTTGATGATAAAAAATAATATTTTATTTAATCCCTAAGTCATGAATCAAGGTTGTGGTTTTCAACATAAATCAATTTCAATATCAAGTATTACTTTGTGATAATGAAAACCAAAAAGATTTATGATTTTCTATATTAGTTGGAGATTTGCAAAGTCAAGTATTTAGTCTTAAAAGAATCTCCTAAAATATTTTTTAAATTAGCTTTGAAGTCGTTGGTCAATATAGAGCTAAAATTGTTCTAAGGCAAAAGACCAACTTGAACATAAATGTGTTTGATGAAAATCCAATCTTAAATATGAAAAATCATTTATGTTAATCTCATACTTGAGAATAAGCTTTCATATTTTGAAGAGTGCATGAAAAGTTTTGGCTTGAAACTTAAACGTATGAAAAATCCTTTAGTTCATGCATCATGTCTTGAAATTCGTTTTGATAACGTTTTAATATTTTTCTAAGTCTGGAAGACTAGCTCCTTATAAGGAGACATATATGAAAATGTTTCCTTTTTAGAAAACTAACTCCCGGTAATTCAATAGCTAACATTCATTAGTAATAAAATGATTTTTAACGAATTTTTCAAGAAACAGAAAGTGTATATCTTGGAAGTGGTAAAATCGCAAAATTCTAACTTCCTACTAAAACCCAAATTCTACTTTTTTATTCTTATGGATTTTGATTTTTTAAATATTTTTTTTGAATCCAAATGGGGGATACTTTCTTATTTACATTTATGTATTAAAGTAAATGAAAGGTAAAATATAAATTAAACAAAATGAGGACATTTACTTCATCTGTTGTAATGTTGACCATCATGTAAGGATAGTCAACATCTGTCACTATTTATGCATAAAGTAAATATGTTGTAATGTTGTCAAGCTTCATTTTGTTGAAAATTTTCTTCATCTATTGACTGTGTGATTCAATCTATCGACTATGCCCATAAATAGTCAACTATATGCATAAGGATAGTCGACTATGATTGTTTAGTCTATCGACTATATCTTGTATCTGTCAACTATTTTTGGATTTGTCGACTATCATGTAAGGATAGTCGACTATGGCTTTTCATCTGTAGACTATTTTTGTTCATGAATTTCAAAATTTTCCTTGTATTTTTGATCTGTCGACTATGTAAAAGCATCTGTCGACTATGAGAAGTTTTGGTTGAGGAATAGTCGACTACTAGGTTGCACGGAAACGGGAGACGTTTCTAATAGGAAACGGAAACGTGGAAACGCCATTTTTCTAAAAAGGTAGGAAACAAAAATGCGGGGTAAACTGTAAATTTAAAAAATATAGGGGTTCTTTTATAAATATAATTTTTAATATAAAAAAATAAAAAAATATTCAAACATAAACAATACACATAAGTTTCATAATGTATTTAAATTTCAAACAAACATAAACATAAAATCCACAATAGATTCAGAAAAGCTCAAACATAAACATTTCAACAATGTCACAATTTCTTTTTGTAAAAGATCAACTCAATAAATAGAAGTTATTTAAACATTTTTAGTAATAGACATTTAAAGTTAAAAGACTTAAACAAAAAAAATTGCAAGCCAGGTTTAAACTTGTTCATGACGTCCTTCCACTGAACATCAATTAATTGTTATTTAATTTTTGATAATTTATTAATAATTTTGACATTCTTTAACAACTTATAGCTAATTGGAATATAAAAAATTCAAAATTGCCAAAATGCTCAGATCGACTGATTGTAACTTACAATCTGGGATGAAAGGTCCAGATTGTAACTGCTCAAAACTTTGCATAAAAAGCAAGAAATATATATATATAAAGAGAGAGAGAGAGAGAGAGAGAGAGAGATGGGGGCTTACAAAAGGGAATCGACATTGACAACGAGAGGCCAGAGAAGGAACTACCGAAGCAATGGAAGCAAACAACGGAGCGGCAAGGGCGATCGACGCATTGGAAGTAGATGGCGGCGAGGACGATCGATGCACTAGAAGCAGACGGCAATCACTAAGAAAAAGCAATCGCACTGAAAGAAGAAAATGAAAAAGAAGAAGAAGAAGAAGAAGAAGAAGAAGAAGAAGAGAGGGAAACGAAAGAAGGTCCAAAATTTTGAAGGGATTCAAGTTGGCAGCACTTGCTGGCAGCACTCTGGGCATGGTAGCACTTGCTGGAAACGCGTTTCCGGCTGGAAATGCGTTTCTGGTCAAGTATTTTAAATTATGAAACGGCCCAAAATTTTGCAAAAATTACACAAACGGCCCGAAAAACATTTCGGGCCATTTTTTCCGTTTCCAAAACGGGAAACGGTTCAGAAACGCCGAAACGGCATCTCTGAGCCGTTTCCATGCTTCACAGGTCTACTATGCCTTCTTATCTGTCGACTATGCCTAGTTTTATTTGAAGAAATAGTCGACTAACCCATTTGATTTGTTGACTATGTGTTTCATAGAAACTTACAACGGCTAGTTTTTCAATCTTCAACGGCTAGTTTCTCATTCTCCAATGGCTCAATAACGGCTAGTTTTGTGCAAGACTCTTGGGATGCTTATATATACGTATTAAGGAGATCAAGAAAATGCTAATGGACGGGAATGAAATAATTTGAGCTTACTGTTACTCTCGTTTGTATTTACAGTGATTGTGCTTCATTTTTTTTTCTCTCTTCAAGGCTTTGATTTTAACTTGTATTAATTCATTCAAGCCTTGTTTTCATTGTGAGAAAACTTGTAACTAAGAGTGTCAACTCTTAGCATCTCGTTTACATTTGTATCACTCTTATTTTCCTAGCTTTGTGCTAGAGGACTTGCTCGTTGAAGCAAGGGGTTATAATTCCTAGCTTGTGTAGCTAGAGGGCTTGCTTGTATAAGCAAGAGGTTGTAATTCCTAGTCTTGGACTAGAGGACCTACTTGGTTTAAGTAGGGGGTTTTAGTGGATTGTTTGCAAAATCCTTAGTGAGGAGCTAAGGTAGTGGATTAAGCTTGGGTTAAGCCGAACCACTATAAATCCTTGTGTTTCTTGTGCTTGTGCTATTTGATTTATTTATCTTTCCAAGCATTTTATTATTCTTCACTTGGTTCACATTTTTATCTTTGTAAACTTACATTTGTCATTTTTATATATTTCACGTTTTAAATCCTAAAACCTCAATTTGTGTTAAAAAGCTTTTCAAGTTCAATTAAGTTTTTAAAATAACCAATTCACCCCCCTCTTGGTGTGTGCCATAGCACCTCCCGTTTTAACAGTGCTGAAGTTCGATTAGGCCGAATTGAACTGACCAGTTTGATTTGGTTATTCAATTGTCAGTTAGCGGTTCGGTTAATTTTGGCAAAAATTTCGATTATTTTTCATTGGTTCGATTTTCGTTGTCAGTTTAATTGAACTAACCAAACCGATCGAAATTACAAAACGATATCATTTTGTGTGTAGTATAAAAGAAAAAGTGAAAAACAGGCTACCCCATAAATGGTAGAAGCTTTTGACTCGGCCTTCTCCCTTCTGGCCTTCCCCATCTTCTTCGATTCTCCAGCCCTATCGCCTCATCTGATGTTGACATCAACGAAGACGCCTTCGCGACATGACATTTCTTCTCTACCTTTGATGTAGGTGGTTGCTATTTCTGTCAAAGCAACCACCTACAAGAAGGCAAAAGGTTCTCCAATGTCGATGTCAACTTTGGTGCCAACCCTTCTTCTCTACCTCAGACACTGACGACAATGCCGACGACAGTCGCATCTCTCTCGCCCTCCGATTTGCACCACTGTGCTTGCTTGTCAACACCGATGGCCCATTCGGTAAGTTTTTTTGACAACTTTTATTTTACATTAAAACCTATATTTACCAAAATTCAACTATCAAATGCTTTTAATTTTTGGATATGTTGGTCATTGAGCCAAAGCAAATATAATGGTAGATTCCAATTGTAGGAATCCACCATGGATGGTGGTCGGCGACGTTTTTTCAGAAATGTGTTTTGAGTTTTTAACCATAAAATCATTTTTTAGATTTACAAAAAATCAATCGTTGGATCAAATTCATTTTAGGATATATGAACCATCACAGTTGGGGGAATCCGATGATTGGTTCCGATCATTGGAATCATCGGCCGACTAAGTGGCCAGGGGCAACAGTAAGGTCGAACTAATATTTGGTATATTCGGTTAGTTTGATTTTTGGTTTGATTTGGTTATCACGGTTTAGGCTTCAAATAATTCAATTTTAGTTACTTCGGTTAGTTAATTGGTTCGATTCGATTATTTCAGTTAATAATTTTCTGTAAGTTCGGTTGCACACCCCTATTAATTATATTGGTAGTGTTTTACTATGCACGTCTAATAACACCTCCTAATGCATTGTACGAATTTGGGATCACCGTTGCTACTAAAAGCATCTCATATGAGGGTGAGTAGTATCCTGACTATTTTTAATGCATAACATGTGTTTGAAACACAATATAAGGTACCTATAGTGATCATATATGTTATGATACACCCACAAAACATCTAATATATTATAAGCACAATTGGGCTTATATCCCATAATAATGAAAGTCAAAACTCACCTAAGATGTAAGATTATCCGTCAGTAGACTCCAAAGTCAAGTATGTAATTTAGTTACCTCACGGTATATGTCAGATGATAAAAAGACGAACCATATGTCGGTATAGTCTGGTGAGTCATGAGTTTGATTCTTTCCCTACACAAAGATCAAAAACTTAATTTGCGATTTATCTCCCCCGCATATACAAAAACATTTATCCCAATTACGTAGTTTAGTTCAAAGTATAATACTTCACTTCAATCATCATTTCACGATCGCGCCTCAGAAGACCTTGCCTTTAGAAGGTTAGGCATGTTAGCCATAAATCCTTCATATCATGCCTCATTTCTATTTCGATTCTAGTCCATCTCCTAACAATCATTCGGTCACATAGGAACTCAACCTCTATGGGCTAATATAATTCTTTTTTAGATCTATTTATTTTATTTTAATATTAATAAAATACATGTTAAGCTACACTTTACTATTTAAAAGGTGTTTGAGTTACCCATTTTAACTGCTTATAAGTTATTCATTCAGCTTATAAGTTATCAAGCTTATTTTGTTAAGTATTTGTCAAACTCTCATGAGTTTAAACACTTTTAAGCTTAAAAGCTTCTCCACCAGCATTTTGAAAAAACTCTTACCCCCTAGCTTTTCCAAAAATACTGTGGAGAGTTTATTGCGTTGACTAATTTATTTTAGAGATGAAGAAAAACCAAAAGATTAATTTATTTTTCAAGAAAAAGAATTTTGAAGCTAGTACATCTACTCCATTGATTTCAAGTGAGTCTTCTATGTTAAAAGTGATCTACTCGCCGCTACAGTGAACAGTTGTCAGTTGTTCGCTATACCGAGGGATTGCCTTAAGCAACCCCCTTGCACAAAAAGTGCAATGGCTTCTGATTTATCTCTTATTGACTCTTCCCTTTTTCTCTATCTCTCATGTACGTGTGCGAGTGCATTTCAAAAAAAAGTTTCAACAAATAAAAATCTCTCAAGTTAATTGATTTCCTAATAAACAAATTAGAGTAAAATTTGGGAGTATTATAAAATGGGAGATTAGAGGAATGGTCTTCCACTTGAGGGAGTTGAAGTGTGAGAAATGATATAAAATAAAGAAGAAAAAAAAGAAGATAAAAATCTAGTGAAGGAGAAGTCGAAGCTTCCTTTAAGGTTAGAAAATAGAGGTCGGAAAGTTAGGAAAAATAAGCAAAAATTTTCTCTAACAACAGCCCAAGGTGAGATTCTCCCACCTACAAAACCCCTACTTCATGGCCTTTTCATATTACATGAAAAAATTAGTTTTGAAAATGTATTATATTTGCCTTTTCATTTGCATCCACAATCATGTATTGACTATGTTATTTTATTCTACATTGCTTTGGCTTGAGGCAATATGGTTAAGGACCTTCCTAAAAGAGCTTGGGGTGTTAGTAGAGAAAACTATTGGAAGCATGACAATACTGTCACAACTCACAAGTGATATTGTATAGTAGAAACTTGTATCATTTTTAATGCACATAGTTTATATAAATTTCTTTTAGAGGATTTTTCACTTAAAAGGTTTATCTTTTGATTTGGACTTATCCCCATAAATATTTAAACATTCTAAGTGAGGTAAGTTCCAAAGGAAATAAAGTTTTCAAAACATAGTTTTTAAGAGGTTTAATTATTACTATTTTGTGGCATTTCATGTTATTAGACAGGAGTGTCCAAATAAACCCACTATAAGAAAAATAGTTTTTAGTGACGAAATTATTTCGTCGCTAATATTTTTAAATATTTTTTTAATTTAGAGACGAAATTAGCGACGAAAATCTCGTCGCTAAAAAATAAAAAAATAAATAAAAAATTGAAATTTAGCAATGGGTCATATCCGTTGTTAAAAAATAAAAAATATAAAATTTAGTGATGGGGTCACACATGTTGCTAAAAAATAAAAAAATTAAATAAAAAAATTAAATAAAAAATTAAAATTCAGTGACGGGTTGACACTCGTTGCTAAAAAATAAAAAATATAAAATTTAGCAACGGGAACACCCCGTCGCTAAAAAATAAAAAATATAAATAAAAAATTAAAATTTAGTGATGGGGTCACACTTGTTGCTAAAAAATAAAAATAAATTAAATAAAAATAAAAATTTAGCCACAAGATCAAACCCGCTGCTAAAAAATAAAAATAAATTAAATAAGAAATTAAAATTTAGCGACAGAGTCACACCCTTTAAACTTTTAAAATCAAACTAAACTTTTACAAATTAAAATAAAAATAAAAACATAATTTTTCACCGCTAATATAATAATTTATAAACTTTTATTTGAATTAATAATGAAATAAAATTAAAATTAATATTCATTTCCCTTTACTAACATTAATATTAAAATTAATATCATTAAATAAGTTTGAGAAATTTTGGAGTGTAAATATAATTCTGAAAAGTTTTGAAGAGAATACTATAAATATATTTTATATAAATCAATAAACAAAGAGGCTTCTAGATCAGCTAACTCGCTCGCGAAATTTGGTCATGAGAGGTTGGGGGTTCGAATTCGATAGAGAGCTTGAGATAATAGTTGTGAGTAATATCCCAGCGCTGCCACGTGGCCAGCAGAGGCGCTACCACGTGGCTCGCATGAGAGGAGGGCGGGGGCTGGCGCATACGTTGAATTTAGCGACGGATCGGACCGAACCAGCTGGTTTTTTAGAATTGGTTGTTCGGTTCGGTTTGGAGAACTTCCAAACCGTGCGGTTCGCAGTTTGGAAGACCAGAGGTTCGGTTCAAAATCGAACCACTTGCATATATTTTATAAAATTAAAAAAATAAAAATATAATATAAAGTATAAAAGGAAAACGCCCCCAGAAACCCTAAAATTTGTCGTTTTGCACCCAGAGCCCTTCGCCGCACCCTCTTGCCCTCCACTTTGCCATTTCTATGGGACCATCGTTGAGCGCGCCCAACCACCGATGGCCCTACTCTGTTGCAACCAGCCATACCTTTTCTGATCCCCGACTCCAACGTTGATCAGCCCCAGTCCCACCCTAGTCCCCCGTCGTCGCAGGCTTGAGCGTCCTCTCAACTCTCCCATTCTGATCTCCTGTTGCCCCATTTTCTTCCTTCTCCCATTCGCATCGCCGGTCGTGTTGCTGTTTGAATTGAGGCATAATCGCAATAGGTGTGCTCTCTCTCTCTCTCTCTCTTTTACTTTCCGTTGATTATGCCATGTTTGGAACACGTGGCGTGCTTTGGCCTTTGGGTGAGTTGTAGTGCGAGTCTTCAACATCACAAATCTGCTAAGTTAAGTAAGTTGTGTTGCAGGAAATTGTGGAAACCGAACCACACCGAACCACAAAATGCAGTTCGATTCAGTGAGGTTTTTTCGCACCAAATCAAATCGCTCGGTTTGATTATGAAGAAAATCGAGCTTACGATTTGGCGCATTAAATCGGCTCAAAATCAGCCAGACCGAACCGCGAACACCCCTAGTAGATACTATGCATGTTTTTTGTAATAAATTAAAGGCTGAATAAACTGTTGTATTCTGAACTTAGGGTTAATTTTCAGTTTTATCAAGTTTTGACTTTTGCTTCTGTAATGCCTTCCAGAATAATCAAAAAAATAATAAAATAAAATAAATGCCACGTGGCAGCCCTAAGAGTTGCCACGTGGCAGGCCACCACATGGAAAGCCTGGCTGCTTGAAGCAGTTAGGAGGAGGGACCCCCCTAGGCTGCATGAAGCAGCCACATATGGTTGCTTCCTCCCTTTTTGCTGCCACGCAACAGCGCGGGGGGGGGGGGGGGGCAGGCAGCATGAAGCGGTCAGACAAGGCCGCGTGGAAGCAGCCATGGTTGTTTCCCCCCTCCTACTACCATGCAGCAGCATGGGGGGCGCCTTCACCCTCAACAGATGTCTCTCGGGGGTACTTTCACACCCCCGAAAGACCTCTCTCGGGGGTATTGCACACCCTTGCGCCTGCGCTAGTGTACTTGCACCCATGCACACTTGCGCTGATAACCCCGCAAGACTTAGTCAAAACAGCCTCCGAGAGGCTCGCCTAGAAAGTAAGATCACTCGACACATGGATGTCCCTCCCATCGCTATAAATAAGGAATTTTTTTTCCCTCATTCGGTATGCAATCTCTCACTCTCGTACTTACTTTTTGCCTTCAAGCATTTCACTTCTACGAGGGACTGACTTAAGCATCGGAGGGTCCACGCGAGGATTCTCACCCATGCCCTTAACCGATTTTTTTTCCAGCAAGTCATCCATCGCTCTCAACCTAGCCAAGGGACTCATCCATCACTACCGGGACCCCCCGAAAGACTCATCCATCGCTCTCAACCTAGCCAAGGGACTCATCCATCGCTATCGTGACCCCTCGAAAGACTCATCCATCACTTTCAACCTAGCCAAGGGATTCATCCATCGCTGTTGTGACCTCCCGAGATACTCATCCATCGCTCTCAACCTAGCCAAGGGACTCATCCATCGCTGTCGTGACCCCCCGAGAGACTCATCCATCACTCTCAACCTAGCCAAGGGACTCATCCATCGCTATCGTGACCCCCCGAAAGACTCATCCATCTCTCTCAACCTGGCCAAGGGACTCGTCCATCATTATCATGACCCCCCGAGAGACTCATCCATCGCTTTTAACCTAGCTAAGGGACTCATCCATCACTGTCGTGACCCCTCGGGGGACTCATCCATCGCTGTTGTGACCCATGAAAGACTTATCCATCGTTGTCACTCCATTCCGGGAGACTCACCTATCTCTCCTAATAATTACTCATCGTTTGGATGATCCATACGTCACCCATATCGTTTGGACAATCCACACGTCACCCATTGCCTGAATGAGTCATCCCCAAGTGAGTCATCCATTGCTTAGATACACCCCACGAGAGTCATCCATCGTTCGGATCAGCCATACGAGGGTGATCCATCAACAATTTTCCCTTTTACAAATTTATTGTTGTAACCATGTAATAACAGCTTCAATTTGGTCATCGAACTTTAACTTTTGTTTCAATTTCATCCTCAATAGGCCAGGCATGTTCCCCAACTTACGTGGCGACTGATGTGGCCATTATTGGATAGATCAGCAAAACAACTTCATTTTTCTGTGATATTACTGCAATGCACAAGGCAAAACCATTGTTTTGTGTATTTTGAAATCCAAGTAATGGGTCAGGTTGACCCTGATCCATATTTGACCTAGTGGGACAACCCAACACTTAATGGGTTAAAACCTATCTTTTTTCCCAAATCACCTTGGGTTTCTACCTTCCGCCTTGCTTTGTCGCCATTTCTGCCTTTATCATCGTCGATCGCCTCATTCTTCCTTCTTCTTCATCGCCGTCGGCTTGCTTCCATTAAAGGTAGCCATAAAAGTAGCCGATCGAAAAAAGAAAAGAGAGGGGAGAAGACCAGAGGTCGAGGGGAAAAAACGGCCATGGCGAGACCCACGTCAAGAAGACGGCAAGACCCATGGGTCTATTGTCGTCTATCGATTGGCCTATGCCTTGCTTCCATTATCATCGACGATCGAATGTTCTCCAAAATTAAGGGTTGTCATGATTGCCATGGTCGATAGTTCATGTTCCCTTTTGGTTGTTGGCTCTTTGTCTCATTTTGAGCGATGGCTCGCCGATGTGGGTCATCGTTTTAGCTAATTGATTAAGGCGAGTCTTTTCAACCATGGGTCAAATCTTAGCATTGCAATGGCCATCAACACCATGGCCGATGACCTCTGGTCATTACCATGGATGAAGAGCTTCGTGCTCGACATGGCTAGCATGACC
The DNA here is from genome assembly GCF_014633365.1 of Diospyros lotus. NCBI lineage: Eukaryota > Viridiplantae > Streptophyta > Magnoliopsida > Ericales > Ebenaceae > Diospyros > Diospyros lotus. The sequence continues at coordinate 19,198,361 of NC_068343.1, forward strand.
GGAGGGTTGAGGCCTTGGGTGATAGGTAATAAAAAAAGAAAGAGTAGGCTGACAACAATAAATGGAGAATAAGAGGCTGGCGATGAAGGAAAGCGGCGACAATTGTTTAATATGAAAAACCCAAGTGGCCTGAGGTTGAAGATGAGAGGTTTGTTTTGCTTACATGTCTATTATTGGATACATCAGCACGCCACCTCAGTGCCTCAGTGTCATGTATACTGGGCACACGCCTAGCCAATTAAGGATAAAATTAAAACAAAAGTTAAAATTCAATAACCAAATTGAATCAAATGTCAAAATTGGATAAAATTGAAAATTAACTCTAACTTCAGGATATAACAGTCTATTCAATCTAAATTAAAACCATGTAAAGTTTTATTTTGGTGATATTAAAATGTACCAAGTATGTTAAACCTGTAATATGAATTAAGTTTTAATTGAAGCCATGTCATTTTTGTTTTGGTGGAAATAAACAACCTTTACATTCATATTTTGGATTGTAATAATTTAAAAATTTATTTTAAGAGTTTTTAAATGATTAAATTTGATATTTTAAAATAAATTAAAAATTTGGACTCCTTAATACGAGTTACAAATTAAATTAGATTTGATCCGTGAGTATGAGTACACACACAAAAACCCCCATCTTGATGAGTTAAACCAAACACATGAGTTTTGGTGAAAAGATAAGGTCACTATTAAGTGTTATTTAAGAAAATAATCTCTAGTGAATTTAAAAAAAATAAATAATGAAAATATAAGATAAAGTGAATGAAAGTTTTAAAAATAAGATGAAATTTGTAAAGGTTGGGGAAGTGCCTTTACAAGAAAAGTTTTTGAAACAAAATAATTCCCAAAATATGATAAGAAAACAAGCTCTAAATATAAGGCTCTTTCACATTTCCTCTCTTTCAACCTAACCTTTCTTTTTCTCATTCTCTTGCTTACTCTATGTGTATGTGTAACCTTAAGGGAATAGTCACTAATTTTTTATTATAACAAAATTGATTATTAACTGAACTTTGCACATCTAAACTCATATCTAAAGTGAAAATTAATTAAAATTCATTAAAATCTTTGGAAGAATTGAATCAACAAACATAAATATTTTTTTGCCTTAATATGATTGTGAAATTTTTAAAACAATAACTTGTAATTTTTTAACAATCTGATGAAGTTTAGTCAACCAAGTGTTGCTCTAGTCACCACAGACTTCCAACAACTGTCTTTCAATGAATGTAATAGGTTTGGTTGACTATAGTGGAAGTTTGGTTGACTAAAGCTCTAAAAATAGCATACCAAAGATAGACAATGTGTCCTTTATTTTTAGTTCATTAATATGGTTGACCAAATGTCATAGAACACTTAACTAAAGTTAGGTGATACAATTTTCAAAATTTTAAGTTACGTTCTTTTTGTTATTTTCAAGTCATTTTTAATTCTTTTTGTTGTTTTTAAGTCATTTTTAGTTTTCAATTTTCTACAATAATGAAAATGCGTTCTCTTTACTATTTTTTTTAAAAAAAAATTATAAAAAAAACTCAAAATTACAAAAAATTATTTTGAGTGTTTTCATCCAAAACAAACTCTAAACTCAAAACACATTTATTTATTTATTTATTCATATTTTATTATTGTAATGGGAAAAATATTACAAAATTCATTAACTTTAAAATGTATGTATATTTTTAAAAATATATTAATATTAAATATTTCTAATTTACTAAATAATCAAATTTATTGAATAAAATATTATTAAATAATAATTTTTAAGATTTTAAAGAGAACGCATTTTCTAATTTTCTGTTTTGAGAAATAATTTTTTAAAATGACAAAGAGAACTCATTTTCAATTTTCTAAAAACAGACTAGCAAAATAGAAAATTAAAAATAAATTCAAAATTTAAAATTAAAAATTAAAAAGTGAAGAGAACACAACCTTAGTATTTCAGTTTGATTGATCAAAGATAAAATTTGATTGACTAAAGTTTTCCAGTATAGTCTAGAACAATTTTTTAAAATCAGTTTGGTCAACCACAGCCCAAATCTAGTTGACCAAAGTTTTCTAAGATTGAGTATAATTATTCTAATAAGGTAGGTTAGTAGACCAAAGCTTAAAATTAGTCAACCAAAAGTTGTCAAAATCAAATTTTAATATTCAAATAGTATGATTCTTGCTATGTTTGCCAAACACATTATTCACTTTTTATCTCACACATACTCAAATCATTTAAGTTGATAAACTTGATTAGATTTTTGCAAAGTAAACAAATACTTTCTTATTTGGTTTAGAAGATAAGTCAAAAAATCAACCAAAGGCATTAATCTCTTTTGCTAAAACTACCATAAATAATATGTATCTCTATTTTGCCTCCATAATTAGTTTTCTCCTCTATGTTGCAAAATAAAAATTATTACATAATTGATCCCTTTCTATTTTGATAAAAGTTATTAATTGTTGTTGTTTTACTTATTTTTTTCTCAAATTATTTCAACTCTAATATTAAAAAATTATATTTGGAAACCTATAGAGGTTTTTACATACCACCAATGTGAAATTTCTTCTTTATTGTTTAGCATTGATTTCGTTTGATCGTTATTAACTCATTTTTATTTAAGCTGAGATTAACTTGTAAGACATTTTTTCTCTATAAAGCCGAAAAAATCATAGGATTGATAGAAATTTTCTATGAAATTCAATTTGCTCATTTCTCTTGATGCCTTTAATGGCTATAAGCTATTGTAAGGGTTACAAAACAACTTCACTTACCAACATTGAGACTACTTATTCAACTCTCAAGCTGTACATTTAAAGCTAAAGGTGCCCAAGCATTCAATTGAGTTGTACTTCTATTGTTTTTTCCTTTATCTTTGGGATGACTGCCCTTGCATGGCCCCTGGTGCTCGTGCCCTCGATTATGTCAAGGAAGGTAAATCGCAAGTTGAGCCTTTGGCCCTTATACAGGGCGAGGATCGAACTTGCAACCTACTGGATTGATATTGACATATTGCTCATCCGACCACTCGACCTATACCTTAGGGGCTTTTTTTTATCTTCGATCATTGTAATGTGTTGTAAGTTATTTATTGTGTTTTAACTTATTGGTGTGTGAAGAGTGAAAAATGCACTTACACTAAACAAGTATCACAAGAGATTCATTTGTTTTTCGAAAACATTTATCAAAAACATGTAAATGCAGTGAAAATGGAACAAAAAATCCCTTACTAACTTAGTATTTCAGCCATGTGCATATTTTTAATTCGAAATGAAAGACATAATAGTAACTTTTTTCCTTATGGGGAAATGTCGATGCCGATTATTCCTTTATGCTTGTCCCAAACCCTTCAATTTTCCTCCTTGAGCTCCCTTATGCCTTTTTCATGAACAACTCTTTACCTTGGCTAACCATGCCTCTTTCACAAATGTGAAAGACTAAATTAATCCACACCAAAGCAACTACTAAGACCTTTTACTGATCACTTGTGCTAGACAAGATTGAGCAAAGGTGATAAGAAGATAGCTATAGTTCTTATCAGAAGGAGAAGCTCATCTCATGAGCATGGGTCAAAGAAGGAGAATGAGAAGAAAAAGACATCAAGAAGGAGAGTAAGCCAACAGAAGACTGGAGCAAGAAGAGAATAAGACAATAAACAGAATGTTCTTTAAACTGCCAAGAGAATGTCTCATTTTAAAATTTGTCTTTTGCTTGCTTATGGAGACATTCTGTCCCATTTTAAAATCTATTGATGGACAAGATGGAAGAATGACCTTGTTTTCGAAATCCTGTCAAACAAAACTGTCAACTACTTCTTAGGGTTGGTCGACAGTTTCTCAAACTTATTTGACTAGTAGACCGATTTGAATAATTGATTGATAGTTTTGTGTCTTCTATTAAAAATTTCGTCCAATTGCACTTAGACCCGCTATTAACTCTTAATTGAACTTAGACTCTCGTTAGCTCCTTAATGACATGCTTGTTAATTCTTAATCATGTTCTGGTTAACTCTTAACAGTACTTTAACCTCTTATTAACTTTTAACTATATTCAACATCATTAACTCTTAATGATAATTAAGAACTCATTGCTAGCTAAGTATCACTAATTTAATGTTTTGTTTTTTGTGTGACCTTTTAGGTTCACTTCCAAATACTAATAAGGAAACATCAATCTATTTGATGTCGATCAAACTCTTTGACCTATTTCAAGAATCTCTCAATCTTCTCAAAATACCCTAAAAGGTCTTAAGTGATAACTAGTATTATATCAACAATCCTATATGCTAATGAAGTCAAACTTCACATGATCTTATTTCGACTAACAATTACCGTGTAATACAATCATTCTATTAATTAACATCTCGATCGAGTGAGATCCATGGATTGATTAAACTCACGTAACTCGATAACTATGCTAAGATCTAATTTGGTGTGCTTGAAATGATATATTGGAAACTCATTTCCAATCATTCATACTCTAGCTAAGGGTTTTACCAATCAACCATCAATAAAAATCGCATAGGATGTTCACCTCATAACAAAGGTTAGTGGATTCTATCCAGCAATCACCTGCCTCCATACACCAATAGATGAAAGACCACATAGAGGGCATTTCCATCCCCAGTTAGATAGGTTCGTTTAACTATAAATTCCCGACATTAATATATAAAACAACTGTGTTGCCTCAAGTCTGAGGATCAGCTACACAATCACAACTAATAACAGATCATTAATCCTCTCAGCCATATGATTTGTTATTCACGTCGCGTTTGAAATGTGTTCTCCAACACTCGCCCTCATGTTTATTAATTATTTACATCTCATACGATATATGGCATGTGACTCACCATCTTTTATTAATAATATTTCGTACTAATCAAAGTATATAGTAAACTATAAGCCAACCCATAATCAACTAATCAAAGTATTTGGTAATTGCTCGTGTGAGTGGTTGTTTTTGGTTTTGCTTTTGAAACTTTTGTTTTTGTTTTTGAGTTAGTGTAGTGTTATGTTGATTGGGGTATTTTTTTTTTCTAAAGCAATTTTATTTTTTACTTCTACTTTTGCGTCACATCAAAAGTTTCAAATTTATGCTTATGCTTTATGGTCCAAAAATATTGTCAATTAGAGAGCTTCTAATTTTTAGCCAAACACCATAAAACAACTCACACGAATACTTGTATTAAAAAACACTTAATTTTAGGTTTAAGAATATGTGAATTCTTAATTGCTAAACATCTACACTAACTCTCTCTAAAATTTGAATTATTTATGGAGATTACCTGTAACGACAGGGGTCCACATAGCAACGTATTGTCCGGTTCAGGTTGCAACTAATCCCCGGTTTTATCGCTCTGAGATTTAATCCCAAAACAATAAAATCAGGGATTAGTTGCGACCTGAACCAGACAATACGTTGCTATGTGGACCCCGGCCGTTACATGTGGTATTAGAGTCGACCCTCGAGCCTTTGAGCGCGGTGGTGGGGCAAACCTCAGCGAGGACGTTGAGTCCCTAGGGGGGTGCGTGTAGGCACCTTAGGCGAATCCCACATCGGCCATGTAAAGGGGGGGAACTGGGCATATAAGTGCGGAGGGTGTTCTACATAGTGACGCGCGTTTTGGGATTAAATCCCAGAGCAATAAAATCGGGGATTGGTTGCGATCTAAACTGGACAATACGTTGCTATGTGGACCCCGACCGTTACATTACCTCTCATAATTTAAAAATGATAATAACTACTCTTATGTATGTTTAATAAGAATAACATAAAATTACCATTTTATTCCTACTCTCCATCACGCCCAAATCCAACATTAATTAGGTATATTTCTTGATTCCATGAGCCCATAACTCACCTTTAGGTGGCACTTTGGTGAAGATCTATGGTGTTACAACTAGTATTAAAGCCAACCTAATATTATTGCAGCATGGATACGAGCTAAGAAAGTGTTTTGAGATTCACTTTGGGTCAAATTGAGTTGTAGAATTTCTAACCTAGCGAGGATGCCAAGAATTAAAAAGAATTGAGTTTTGTCAAAATGCAATTACATATTAGTAGTCTACTATGGAGGTCTTAGGTATATTACTTGGTCTTATGAGCCCATAATTAAGTCACCTTATGCTAGCACTTCTAAGTGAGGACCCATGGTGTTACACGTGTACACACACACACTCTCTCTCAACATGATAATGACTCTAGATTTTTTTATCTAAATAGTTGACATAACATTTGATTCTAAATTCCACAACTTGAATTTAGATGGATGTTCTTTGCTTTTATCTAATTTCTAAGACTTTTATGGGATTGGGAATTGGGTTAATGAGAAGAAGAACAACAAAAACAAAGTTAATGTTGTGGTTTCATTGAGTTTGAGGGCTTGAAGTGCTTCTAAGAATCAAAAACTATATAATAATGAAGTTGATAGATTTGTGAACTTTAATTGTGTCAAAATCCCAATTGGATTCACTTATATTTGACTTGGTGTTGGTGATTATAATTGTTAAGATATGGGAACTAAATTTTGGAAGATAAATAAATAAAAGGAAATGGCATTAATGCTAACCTAGCATCTTTAAGTTCCAACAAACCCCTACTTTTTAGTTTAGAGAGTTTGGTTGATAAATTTAGGGCCTTGTAAGAATTTAGATGCAACCTATGAACTCAACTAATTTAGATACAAACTTGTTGATTTCAAGAAGCCTAGTGCTTGAATTGAGGGTTGAGGGCTCTTGGGACAACCTCAAAATTGAGTCCTTTGAGGTGACAATGAGACATCACACGTGGTACCATGTGAAATCCAAGGCAAATTTAGACTCCATTGCTTTGCTTGTTTGGTGTTCACTAGGAGAGAGGCAGAGGACGAATTAGATCAAGAGATGATGTAGGGTTGGGAATTTGTTTCATCTTTTCTCTTTTATCATCTTTGTGAAGGTTTTAATAATGATAGTCTTGTTAATTTTTGATGTTCATTTGTGATTATTTTCTTGATTATTATTATTTTTGGTTTATTTTTTGGGGAATTTGGTTTTTCAAGGTTTTTTTGGTTTTTGAGTTTGGTGTGTGGGTTTGGTTTAAGTTTGGTGTAGGTTTTTCAAGCTAGAAGAGAGAAGATGTAGGCTCCTAAAGTTGAAGTCGAAGCTTTGAAAAACCTAGGTGTATTTGTGCTTCTACTTGTTCATCTACATTTATGAGCAAATCACATTTTAAACCAAACTTAATCAAAGTTTCGTAGAAGATGTTCATTTAAAATGTGAACATCTTAATATATATATATATATATACACACACATAATAAACACAAACTTACTCTTACAAGAGGCCACAAAGGTATTTCTGAAATATAGATTCAACCATAATTCAACCTTTCTTGATTTTTTATATATTTGCTAGTCAGGTCTCAGGCTCATATATCAAAGATATATGAGCCCGAGGCCCTGGCTAGCATAAATATACAGTACCGTAACCATGCAATGCAACAAATAATAAATGTAATGGCTTCTGCAGTATTAACATAATGACAAGGCCCCTATAAGTCAAGCATCAGGCCATACTATGCCCACGTAAGAATTCACACAAGCGAATGCTCTAAATGCATATGATCGCATAACATACACAAGTCAGCACTCAACAGGCCAGTTGTGTCATGCCAATGCTCATACCCCCAGCACATACAAGCATGACTCCCAATAAATGCAAACCCAGTCCCATGCACTGCAATGCCATGCAATATGTCACATAATGGTAGAGCTAGTTGTCAGTGACCAGACACCGGTTGATAATCTGTGACTAAGGATCAACCAGTCGATGACCGTCCTTAGCCCGGTCGACGGTTCGCTCCAGGGTCACCAAATGGTCAATACGTCACCTCACCGGTCAACAGCTCATGCCTCCAGTTATCTAGACTTACACACGCGGGACACCATAACCATAACCAAATCCCACCAACCCACTAGGAACCTAGCCCCGAATTAGGTTCGTCATCATTCCCAAAGAAACAGGCGTGATATAATACCTCGTAGGCACGCAACAAATAAAATCTCAACGAGTCTCATATTTAATTTATATTAATAAAATCCTTAACTCGCATAATTAACACGCGAAACTGAATCGAATAAAGGAGGGCATGTAGTTCATAAAATAGAATAGGCTCACAAAGGAAGTAAGGAGTTTGCCTCTATTTAGTTGATTTAAGCATTTTTACGCTTGTACGTTACCAAATTAATACACGTTGCAAAATAGTATAATTTTCCAAAATTAATAAAATCGCACCTAACTAGATGCTGGGTTGGGTTCATCTCCAACAATGAACCTACACAGCATGTGTATCGCTGGAGATGAGGAAGAAGGAAGGGCAGAGAAGGCTTGGGCGTGGCCGAATTTGAACCAGAGAGAATGGAGAGAGGAAGAGAAGAGAAGAGACAGGGACTTGGGCATCGCCATGTGGTAGACACTAGATAAATCGAAGGTTGGAGAGAGAGAGAGAGGGGTATTTTGAAAATTTAAAAATATATAATCGAATTTAATAAAATTTAGTAGAATAAAGAGATTATTGTTATTTTTTAATTGTTTGAGATATTGTCTCTTTTTAAATTAAATTTTAGGGGTGTTAAGTGTATTTTTTGAAAATATTATTTTGATTTTAAATTTTAATTTTATAATATTATTTTTTATATTTTCATTTTAATTATAAATATCTTAATTAGATGTTGCAAGTTGTTCGTATTTAAATATTATTATTTTAATTTTAATAACAATATGTTTAAATAAGATTTGGGACCATTTTAGGATAAATTTAAAATTAATTTGGTATTGACTGGGATAGATGTCCAAAACTCATGTGAATACGGCAGGGATTGATTTTTCTTATTTGGAGTTCGAATTTATGTTTGGAATGAGCGTGGAAGTTTGAGTTTGAAATCAGGGATACTACTCTCTTATGTTGCACGGAAACACTTTATAGGTGTCATTTTTTCGCTTTCAAAATATTTCGAAAACGTTTCTTATTTTCGTTTCGGACCTTATTTATGTCTATTTTTTTAAAAAAAAGTCCGTTTTCACGTTTTCATTTTTTATCGGAAACGTTGTTTTCGTTTCCGTGCAACATAACTACTCTCCACCCTCAAACCCACCGCCTTGCCCCATTTGTCATTTCAATCCCTATTATTTACATTGTAATTTTTAAATTTTTATTTAAATAGATTGATTGAATTATTAATTAAAGCCCCAAAAACATGTTTAGAATCTCCAAAGAATAGCCAATTTGGGATAACTAGAGAAATATCTAAGACGACAGGGGACAGCGAAGAACAGTGGGTTAAATCTCCAGCGATCAGTGCCGTAAGATATTATTATACGCTAAGTCGGGGGTCAGTTAGGAGAGAGATTATTATACGCTACGGCGTTACGGGAAGGCAAAATTGTGAAATCTGATCCAAATTATACCCAAATATCTTAATCATATTATTATCCGGAGACATGGAAAGCCGCGCCAAAAATTTATGAACTGCCGTAATTTGTGTCCCAATCAACAGCCTCCACGTAGCTTCCGTTTCAGAAATCACGTTACCCCTCTTGTCGTAGCGTATTAATACTCGTGAACACCCCCACCCTCCACTTCCAGAAAACCGCTCACGACACCACCGTAACGACCAAGGCCACCGTGACGTGACTCGCCGCCGCCTCCACGCTCGAATTTCTCTTTCTGGAGAAGCCTCGTTCTCGTTATCCACGGCTTAGCTAATGCATTCGTCCAATTCCGATCGGACGGTGGAGGATGACGACCGTCAACCAGCGACCCGGCGAATCCGACGGCTGGCCTTGCAATTGAACCCGCCGCCGGCTCGCCTCGACAGCCGATTCGCCGGAGTCCTCGAGATGATATCGTGCGCCGCCCGTGCGAAGCTTAGCGTGAGCACTGGGCGGCTCTCGCACTATATGAGAGGGAAGCACAGGGATATACAGGAGAGAGTGTTCGAGTATTTCAATTCGAGGCCGGACCTTCAGACGCCGGTTGAGATCTCCAAGGACGATCACCGCGAACTCTGTATGAGGCAGCTTCTCGGTCTGGTCTGGGAAGCCGGGATTAGGCCCTTCCGCTACGTCGTTGAAGAACCTGGCAAGTATTTCGCCATTGCCGAAGCCGTTGGCAGCGTTGACATGTCGCTTGGGATCAAGATGGGGGTCCAGTTTAGGTGATCTCTGTGACCTTTTCTTTTTATCGGTTTGTGCCTTTTGATACTTGCTTAATATTTTATGACCTATCCACTAATCCACAATGGATTTTGTGGAAGGAAAAGGGAAAATGAAGTGAAATTAAGATGGACAGAACATGGAGAAGGTGTAATTGGTTTGTTCTGTTCTGTTCTGTTTTGCGAAGGAAATAAATAGAAAATGAGAGTATAATGACTTTTTGTTTTAAATTCGATGGAAAACTTTCCATAGTTTTGACCTTTCCTTTCGGAGGGAAATAATTTTCTTTTCAATTCTTTTACCTTTCCTTTTTCAATGTGAAGAAGGAAATTATTTTATTTTCCCTCATATTCTCCTTCGTCTAGTACCTAAACATTATTTGGTTTTGATATTTGAATTATGTTCTGTTGTTCTGTTAGGCGTGAATCTTGTTATTGGTCAAAAGTAGAAGGATTGACAAAGCAAAAAAGGATGAAAAACCTTTTTCGGCTATTTAATAGAGATTGACTCTGCTTCGTCATTTAGGAATTGATTTACTGCTGCACTTGACGTCAGTGAGGTTGGGTTATTTGTTTCTTCAACTTACCATTGTTTAGCGGTAGCTTACCTGGTCAAAATACAAGGTTACCTAAAGAATTAATAGTTAGTCTATTGGCTGTGCATGGTGATCTAGTAATGTATCCAACACTTGGAAGTTCAGCGTTGCTTTTTTGATGAACAATATCAAATCTGTAGTAATATCTTGATATCGAAGTAGTGATTTGAGCTAAGAATCAGCTTCGTGGCTTTTGTTGCTGGGCATGGCTGGAATCAAGACAGATTGTTCTTGAGTGTATGTTATTTTTTCTTTTTTCGCTAGTGTGTGTTTTTTTTGCCATGGATGCAAATTGTACTCTTTCATATGGCCTGTCTATGTTGTATTTATATTTTGTATATGGGGTGTGTGATTTGGGCATGGATATGCTATAAGCTCTACCTAGAATGCTGTGGCCAAACCAGAAATAGTCTGGTTTCTTGAACCTTAAGAATTAGTGTTATTAATCATAGTGACATTTCGAATAATTAAAGTAAAAAAAAAAATGTCACTAAAAAAAAGACCTTAGTGACATTTGTTGTTGGCAGACATTTGCAGACATGTTCAGATACAACGCATAAGCCTATAGCAGCGATCTTTCATTTCATCATGTAAAGCATTTGGAATGGTAATCAACAAATTTTTAACTCTCCTTGAAGAAAAGTCTTTTCCACAAATAAAGCAGCAATGAACTGTCTCAAGACCTTCAATTCTAGTCATCTGTTCCACTTGACCTCTATTGTTCTTAGAAAGCCATCAAAGTTAACTACCTAAATTGTAGTCTAGTAGTAATGTCTATGGTTTACAACGTTGGTTTTCTTCTCTGTCATCATTTATTAATGTCTCTGGTTTTCAACTCATCATTAAGGGTACTTGACTAATTTTAGTCTTTTGCTTCTGTTTAAATTACTATCCATGAAGCTTAGATTAATATATACCTGCTTTACAACATTTGTTCTTCAATTAATCTGGTCCAGTGGCAGCACTTATGAACAAAAACACATCTCCCTTTAGCCTCCTTTTTTTTAAAAATTAGGAATTTAGTACTACTATTCTGGAGGATGATGAGTAATATACCAAATAACAATGTAGAGGTATTTTCAACAGAGGGTTTAATTTTTGAATGAATTTATCTGAATTTTTTCACAGTAACTTGTTTCTGCAATTTTTGTTTTGTTTCTACTTAGCAAAAGGAAATCAATATTTCCAAGTTTTAGTTTCTTATCATGGAGAAATCTCTATTTTATTTGCAAACATTTTGTATTCAATATCTCATTTTTGTGATAAGACTATATTGCATGAGAGGAACTTAGCTCTATGACACTTCAGATATTTTTGTCTTGATATTCCCCGAGTCCCTTTTAGTATGATTGTGCAATAAAAGAACTTCAGTAAGGATTTTTTCTTGTAGTGTTTTTCTGTCGTAAAACACTGAAGGAAACTAAATGCTTTTGCATTCTATTATTTTTCAGAATTTATTTGAACAAGGAGAGAACAAAGCTAAACTATTATACAAATGTTGCTTCAAAAATTTTAGTTTATTGGCTTGCACTGGTAGTATCTGTCTTTTCCATTGTGCACAGCTCTATATATTACCATGCCATGATTCTACTGGGGGAAGATGCTCCTTGTCATGGATATCTCACAAGCTGGTGTTATTTCATCGTCCAAATTAATTCAGTCTTCTCTATGATTATTCTGAACTTTATGCAAAGTTATTTCCTCAATTTAACTCTTCTTTGTTGGTCCTGACTTTTGATTAGACTCCAAGGGGATTTTTTTTTGGGGGGTTGGGGTGGGGGGATGTTGAATTGAGTCTTTGTAATTTTAACAATTTTTTGCCTTTTGAAGATTTTATTCAATTATAATTATACTTGAAGAACAAAGGAGAAAAGGGCATCTCCCGACTAAGAAAATTATTTAACGCGATCCTTAAATAAAAAAAGATGCCAGATGAGTGGAGGAAGAGTACTTTTGGTTCCTATATACAAGAACAAAAGAGATGTTCAAAACTGTAAAAATTACAGAGGAATTAAGTTAACGAGCCATACCATGAAACTCTGAGAGAGAGTAATAGAGCAGAGACTCAGAAAAGAAACATACATCTCGGAAAATCAGTTTGGTTTCATATCTGGTAGGTCAACAATGAAAGCTATATACCTACTGAGGTGCCTAATGAAAATGTATCGAGATTATCAGAATGACCCGTATATGGTGTTTATAGACCTAGAAAAGGCCTATGATAGGGTCCCTAGAGAAGTATTATGGAGGGTTTTAGAGAAGAAAGGAGTCCGAATAACCTATATATAAGCCTTTAAGGACATGTATCACGGTGCAGAGACAAGGGTCAGAACATGCGGAGGGGATACTGAACCGTTTAAAATTACAATGGGACTGCATCAAGGTTCTGCACTAAGTCCATATTTATTTGCTTTAGTAATGGATGAACTCACTAAACACATTCAGACAGAGGTGCCATTATGTATGCTATTTGCAGATGATATAGTGTTGGTGGATGAAACAAAAGAGGGAGTGAACACTAAGATTGAGTTGTGGAGAAACAATTTAGAATCTAAGGGATTTAAATTAAGTAGAAAGAAAACAAAATATATGGAATGTAAATTTGGTAAGAATGCAAGAGTGGAGGATGTTATAATAAAATTGGAAGACCAAATCATACAAAGAAAATACCATTTTCAATATTTGGGATCAGTGATCCAAAAAGATGGAGAAATTCATGGAGATGTCACGCATAGAATTAAGGTAGGTTGGCTAAAATGAAGAAATGCATCGGGGTGTTATGTGATGGTAAAATCCCATTAAAACTGAAAGATAAATTCTATAGAACAACTATAAGACTAGTTTTGTTATATAACTCAGAATGTTGGGTAGTTAAATACCAGCACGAGCAAAAGACGAGCATAGTGGAGATGAGGATGCTAAGGTGGATGTGCGGCCATATAAGAAAAGATAAAATTAGAAATGAGGTTATTCGTAATAAAGTAGGAGCAGTGCCAATCGAGGAGAAGATGAGAGAGACTAGAGTAAGATGGTTTGGTCATTTGAGAAGAAGACCAAGAGACGCTCCTGTGGAAAGAGTTGATGAAATGGAATAATTAGTCAAAAAAAGAGGTAGAGGCATATCCAAAAAGACTTTGGAAGAGACATTAAAGTTTGAAAGTTTGGTATGAATTGTATGCTAAATGAAGATATGACAAAAAACAGAAATACATAGAATTCTAGAATTCATGTAGCCGACCCCACATAGTGGGATAAATGCTGGATATGTTATTGTATAATTATACTTGAAGATGAATATGTGATTGGTTGTATTGCAAGATATTTAAAAACAACAATCACACAAAGAGCACGTGAAATTTATAGTGGTTCAATGTTTACTATGCTTATGTCCACTTCAACAAGACAAACCCGTCTTTCTTTTCGCTATGTTAAAACTACTTAGGTTTCCACCAAGTACACTTCAGAAACTCGTTTACAATTCCCTAGATTTGATCAAGCTGGAAGCTAGCATCAGAAACAATAGTTCGTACAATTGTATACAAGTCCTAAGCCCACACTTTGGACCAAATTTGACAATAAGCACAACAAATAAACAAAGCAACAACTTTAAATGAATTACTTTATAGTGGAATGTTCCCAAGGCCTTGAATGATGAAGCTCTGAAGAGCCTTCAGTGCCTTGGTTGCTTTCTCTCACAAAAATAAAACTTGAGCTTTGAGTGCCTTGAGAGCTTTTTCAGTTAAGAGCCTTTAATGTGCAATAAATAGTTGATTTTTATCTTTTTGAAGTTGTTTATATACTCCATAGACTGATATTGAAGTCACCTAATGTCTAAAATCACATTTAATGCTCAAAAAGTGACACATGCAGCACAAAAAATCATGTCAAAAAGTAGTTGTTACAGTTGTACAGTCGAACCTAGATCAACTGTAGATTCAAAATTTGAATCTAGTTGGCTCAATCCAGAATGTTTTGGGGATCAGCTTAGCCGAACCAAACATCAGTTGTAGACCTTGGCTCTCATTCTAGCGTGTTGAGGAGGTTCGGCCTAGTTGAGCAAAGTGTCAATTGTAAGGTTGATTGTTGATTCCAGAATGCAACCAGACCTCAGTTCAGTCGAACTAAGGGTCAACTATAGGGGTCGGTTGTCATTCCAATATTCAACAAAACCTTGGTTCAGTTGATCTAAGCCTCAACTGTAACCTTGACTGTGGGATGAAACCAAATTTATTTTGTTTGGTCGATTTAAACCACAACTCTAGACTTTTAAACTTTGACTTTTAGGCATTAAAACATATTGAAAGAAGTCTTGTTTAAGTGCTTAATAAACCTAAGCTTTGTTAGTCATCAAAACATTTGCTTAGGGGTTAATTATGCAAGTTGGCTCAACATCTTTTCCAAATCTTTAGATGCTCCCTTAGAACTACTGTTTGTGCCAGAAGCAAAAATACAAGTCAATGATGGTGCAGTAGTCAGAGAACCGCACTTGGTTTGAATTCTGATTTTTAACTGTTGGTATGCTATTCCAACATGAGTCTGTCAATGTATACATTTTCGTGGTGCCTCCTGCCACATAATTGGTCAGAGGCTTGGTGACTAACCTTGAATGCCATTTAAATGCTAGCTTAATCTTGGAAATTGTACATGATTTACCAAAATCTCACAGAAAAATGTGGTGAGGAAACCGAAGAGAAGAAATGCTTCTGGATTTACCAAAACCTCACAGAAAAATGTGGTGAGGAAACCAAAGAGAAGAAATGCTTCTTGCTAATTAGTTTGATATCTCTAATGATCAATTCTGTAATCCATATTTGTATACGGTGTGTATGCTTACCTTTCTTTGGAAGTTGTTTCTTCCTGTTGCATTGATCCTGACAAGCTGGAGTACTCTAGTGTTTGCCACTGGTGCATTTAGCATAGCAGATGCGTTATCTTTCATTTTCCAAATTTTTTGACACCTTTTAAAGAGTGCATTCATCAATTGGCACACTACTTATTTATTTTTCTTTTTTGTTTCCCAGTCTTTGGGGAGGTTCTGTACTCAACTTGGGGACTAAAAAGCACAGGGATAAGTACTATGAAGGTATTGATAATATGGATTATCCAGGATGTTTTGCCATGACAGAACTTCATCACGGTATGTTTGTCTGGTCTCTAGTGTCATTTTTCATATTTTTAATTTATGTTATGTTTTTCCCGTTATATGTTCTCACCCAGTTAATCATATATTCTTGGTTGTACCTGTTACTTTGTATCCACACAGTTGTGCCATTTCAGATTGGTATCGAGTTCTGAGTAGAGTTGCTGCATTTATTTAGAGGTTTTACTCACCTGCAAACATACTAACATAAATGCAGAAGTGCCAACTCTCTGATAGTAGTCATCAATAATTTGTTCAGTTTTTCCCTTCATTTTTTAAAGTTTTAATTCAATCTAGTTAATTCGTGCTGTATTCTTAGCTTTCTCTTGGCATTTCTCTTAGTAAAATGGTTTTGCTCTACCAAGGGAAAGTATTTTTATGGTTAAGAAAAAACAGGCTGTCCACCTTTATGTTACTTGTCACTTGAACCTAGGCTGATCTATATCTGTTGCTTTTTAAAAGGATCAAATGTCCAAGGCCTTCAAACTGTTGCGACATTTGATCCACTTACAGATGAATTCATAATTGACACACCCAATGATGGAGCAATCAAATGGTGGATTGGGAATGCTGCGGTTCATGGCAAGTTTGCGACTGTTTTTGCAAAGCTGATGTTGCCAACTCATGATACAAAAGGAACTTCTGATATGGGTGTTCATGCCTTCATTGTTCCAATTAGGGATTTGACGACCCACCAAACACTCCCAGGGATTGAAATACATGATTGCGGTCACAAGGTTGGTTTGAATGGTGTGGATAATGGAGCATTGAGATTTTGTTCTGTAAGAATCCCTCGAGACAACCTCCTTAATCGTTTTGGAGATGTCTCCAAGGATGGGAAATACACAAGCAGCCTTCCATCTATTAATAAACGCTTTGCTGCCATGCTAGGGGAGCTTGTGGGGGGAAGGGTTGGTCTTGCATATTCTTCAGTTGGTGTACTCAAGATTGCAGTAACAATTGCCATCCGATATTCTTTGCTCCGCCAGCAATTTGGTCCCCCAAGGCAGCCTGAAATCAGTATTCTTGACTACCAGTCTCAGCAGCATAAACTTATGCCTATGCTGGCTTCAACTTATGCATTCCATTTTGCCACACTGGCTTTGGTGGAGAAATATTCTGAGATGAAGAAGTCCCATGATGATCAAGTGGTGGGGGATGTCCATGCACTTTCTGCAGGCTTGAAAGCCTATGTGACCTCATATACAGCAAAGTCATTGAGCACCTGCAGGGAATCTTGTGGAGGCCATGGCTATGCCGCTGTGAATCGATTTGGAAGTTTGAGGAATGATCATGACATATTTCAGACTTTTGAAGGGGACAACACTGTGCTTCTACAACAGGTTGCTAACAATCCCATTATCTTATAATTTCTTCTTATGTGTTGAGATTTATCTTTATGTCATGGATTATGCCATTAGGATTAACTTATGTCATGACTCATTTAGTATTACTATATATAGGTGTATAATCTAGTTGTTTGATGAGGAATTTATTTCCTCCAACTAGGGTTTGTCTCTACCAAATTCTCTGATTTTCAACATGGTATTAGAGCCAAAATACAAACCCTAGTTGCAACCTGCCGTCGGCACCACCACCATCGCCGCTGTCGTCTGCAGACGCCCTGCGTCGCTGCCATCAATCCCACCACCTTTGGATCTACAGCCTGCTGCCTCCAGATCTATAGCCCCCAGTCGCCGCCATTGCTGTCGGTCACCTTCGCGGCCCTTATTTCGCTTTCCAGTCACTATCTGTCGCCTCTGGTTTTGCCATATCCACTTCTGCCATCGTCGTCGTCATCAAAATCGCCGATCGTCACCGTCCTCGCCGCCGTTGATCTTTTCTCACCAGATCTATTTCCTCTCTGTATGGATCCATCCCTGATTGTCGTAGATTTGCTCCTTGTGCCGCGACTCTGCCCAGATCTGACCGTCATTGCTCAGATTTACGCCTAGCTTGCTCAAATCCAAATGCTACCGCTCAGATCCAGCCACTCCCGTCTCAGATCTGGTGGCTGCTTATCGGATCTCGTGGCTGGTTTCTCAGATCTGGCCATTAATCCCTCAAATGCTTATGTCATGACCCATTTAGTATTAGTATATATAGGTGTACAATCTATTGTTTGAGAGAAATTTATTTCCTCCAACTAGGGTTTGTCTCTATTAAATTCTTTGATTTTCAACATGGTATCAGAGCCAAAAAACAAACCCTAGTTGCAACCAGCCGCCGGCACTGCCGCCGCCGTCGTTGCCGTCTGTAAACGCCTTGCACTGTTGCCATCAGTCCTACTGCCTTTGGATCTGCAGCCTGCTGCCTCCAAATTTGCAGCCCCTAGTCATTTTCGTTGACGCCATTGTTGTTGGCCACCTTCGCGGCCCTTGTTTCGCTTTGCAGTCACCATCGCCCACCTCTGGTTCTACCATATCCATTTCCGCCATCACCTAGTGACGTCGCTGCCCAGATCTGTCATTTTCCCTTCCTCCGTCACCTACCGTCGCTCATAGAATCGTTGATCGTCACCGTCCTGGCTGTTGTTGTCTTTTCTCACCAGATCTATTTCCTCTCCGTACGGATCCGTCGCCGATCTGCTCCTTGTGCAACGACTCTGCCTAGATTCGGCTGTTGCTGCTCAGATTTGCACCTAGCTTGCTTAGATCTAGATGCTACCACTCAGATTTGGCCGCGCCTAGTCCAAATGTGGCCACTTCTGTCTTAGATCTCACGGTCGCTTATTAGATCTCGTGGCTGGTTTCTTAGATTTGGCCATCATTTCGTCAGATCCGGCCCTTAATCCCTCAGATCCGATCAGATTTGGCTCTTGGACCTCAGATTCGACCATTAGTCTTTAGATTCAGCCATCATTTGTCAGATATGGCCATCAGTCTTCAGATTCGGCCATCATTTGTCAGATCCGGCCATGAATCCCTCAGATTTGGTCAGATCTGGCTCTCGGACCTCAAATCCAACTATCAGTCTTCAAATCCGGCCATCATTTATCAGATTTTGTTGTCAGATCCAATTAGATCTAGCTGTTGGACGTCAGATCCATCTATCATTTCTCCGATCCAATTAGATCCGGCCATCATTTCTTAGATTCGACCATCAATCCGTCATCTACGGCTGTTAATCCCTCAGATCTGGCCATCTTCCTAGCCAACCCAAATCTCGCTCCAACGATGGTATCTTATATTTGGTTTCAGATCTCGTCATCTGTTTTTTGTGACCTCTCGCTGTCGATTTGTCCCTCCGACGCCACTATCATCCCGTTCTTTCCGTCACTGAGCCGCCTCTTCTTTGTCAGTGTCATCTCCTTGGTTGATCAACGGCCTCTCTTCAGCGTCAGAGCATCGCCATCATCCTTGCGGGTCTCAGATCTCATGGTCTCTTCTTCAAATCTTGTGCATTGCATAGATCTCGCATTGTCACTACATTGTCAATCTGCCATTGTCGTCGCCTTCTTCTAACGTGCCCTTAGATCTTGCGCCTGTTTCTCTTTCCAGCGCGGCTCTCAGATCTCGCAGCCTCTTCTCTGGATCTTGTGCATCGCACAGATCTTGAGTTGCCACTGTATTGTCGATCTGCCATCGTCGCTGCCGTCACCGCCTTCTTCCAGCGCTCCCTCAGATCTTGCGGCCTCTTCTCTAGATCTTGTGCATCACACAGATCTCGCGTCATCGTTGTATCGTTGATCTGCCATCGTCACTGTCGCCGTTGCCTTTTTTCGATGCGCCCTTAGATCTTGCAGCCTCTTCTCTGAATCTTGTGCATCGCACAGATCTTGCGTTGGCGTTGTATCATCGATTTGTCATCGTCGCCACCGCCGTCGCTTCCTTCCTCGCGATTATCTCCTACAACAACGCCCCCACATGCCCGCAGATAAACTATATTTGTAACACGTTTGGCACATATAATATATATCTTCCAGCTTGAGGAAGAGTGTGAGATTTATCTTTATGTCATGGCTTATGTCATTAGGATTAGCTTATGTCATGACCCATTTAGTATTAGTATATATAGGTGTACAATCTATTGTTTGAGAGAGGAATTTATTTCTTCCAACTAGGGTTTGTCCCTACCAAATTTCTCTGATTTTCAACAGTATGTAGAAACTAAATCTGCCTCAAGAAGTAGAGACAAAGAGCTATTGAATTCATGATGTTACAGCTGGGTATGTGTATATAAGTTTGAGTTGTGTTGGTTATGCTTGGCCGCCAAGTTGGTTTGCCTGCTAGCATAAGCCTTATGTAGAGCAACCACCTGAGAACTGCTTAGAAGGGTCTACATTAGCATTTAGGAAAAATTTCTTTGATATTCAATATTATCATAAATCTGCTGATACCTCATTAATAGCTGGACTGGATTCATACTATAGCCTAAATCCTAGTGTGTTCAATATTTTAAATGAATGCCTGTTGGTTGGGCAGGTCGCCTCAAATTGGCTTCTCTTACTGAATCCTAGGTTGTAAAATATTAGAATTTGTTAATGAGCTTTGCTGTTGAAGTATCTCAAATAATAATTCAATTCCATGCATTTGCCCTTGTTATTATTTACATATCAAAGTCAGAGTTGATAAGTTGGATTATTAGGTAGCAGGGGACCTCCTGAAGCAATACCAGCAAAAATTCCGAGGTGGGACACTTGCTGTTACATGGAACTATTTGAGGGAATCCATGAACTCCTATCTGTCCCAGCCAAATCCAGTAACAGCTCGGTGGGAAGGTGAAGACCATTTGCGAGATCCGAAGTTCCAATTAGATGCTTTCAGGGTATCATTTTGGTGCTCTAAAATTACAACTGGACTGTGCGCTAGACATTGACTGTGCTTTAAACCTGTTCTGATTTTAAGCTGCATCGTTCTTTTGATGCAGTATCGTACATCTCGGTTGCTTCAAGGTGTTACTGTACGACTGAGGAAGCACTCCAAGAATCTTGGGAACTTTGGTGCTTGGAATAGATGTTTAAATCATCTACTGACCCTTGCAGAGTCCCACATTGAATCTGTCATCCTTGCAAAATTCATTGAAGCTGTGGAGAAGTAACTCCTATTTCCATGAAATCCTTTTTTTGGGGGATCTTTTTCTTGATTAATTCGGCTCTGACTTCTGCCTGGTTTTCCTTCAGCTGCGCTGATCAAAGTACTCGAGCCGCTCTTAAACTCGTCTGCGACCTTTACGCCTTGGACAGAATCTGGAATGATATAGGAACTTACCGCAATGTGGATTATGTGGCCCCTAACAAAGCTAAGGTACCACTAGCATTTAGATTCAAACCCTCATTAACTTAAATCTGGAAACTTCCAGGCCCATACGTCATAGTTGAAGAATCTTTTGGAAATTATGCTGAAGAAACAGCATTTTCTGGATTGTCTTGGTAAAATACAGTCAAGATATGATGAGGCTCTTTCCATTTCGCAGGCAATTCACAAGTTGACAGAGTACCTCTGTTTCCAAGTGAGAAATATCGCTAGAGAACTCGTCGATGCACTTGATCTCCCAGATCATGTCACCCGTGCTCCTATTGGCATGCAGTCAACTGCAGAAGCCTACTCTCAGTACACCCAGTATGTAGGATTTTAAGTCAGCAAATACAAATACCAGAAGAGATGCAGAAGCTTGTGAAAACAGTATTATCTTTTTCTTTTGGTAAGTGAATAGGGAGAATGTCATCCTGAAATTTGAAGAACAAGTGTCATGAAATGTTGATTTTACCAAAGAGCATCAAATGAATAATGTCTAAGAATCTTTGATTTGCTGAAGAGAGCAACATATTCTTGCAAACACTTTTTAACTCCTCATTCATACAAATGTTCTGCTGATGAGTATTCAGTCGGGAGTTTGGACTGCCATCAATTTGTCACCAAGATTCACTAAAACTATCATTTTGACACAATTATAAACCAGTGTAAAATCAACTCCCTTCTTACTTCACTCCAGTAAAGGTTAGAAAAAGGCCAAGAAAAAGGACAAAAAAAAAAGTTGGGCCAAAACCGTTTGGGCAAGGAGTCTTATGGTTGATACAATGCTCCACGTTCATCATACAACTGTAAAAAACAGAGTTTACACCAGTCTGGTAAAGCCAAACTATTTTTCTCATAGAGACGACCATTGCAACAGTTTAAATATTGTAATATCAACTTCCAACCCAAAACTAAGGGACGCCAAAGCTGCTAATTACATTACCCTGAATATCTAGGAGGCCTAAAGTTTGAATATTTAGTCCCAGCAGTTTCGCTATTCTCTCGAATGTCTTCATAAATTTTAAGAGAAGCCTCAGAGAATTTGGTCAGGCGATTGAGAACCTTCGCCAAACTTGTATGTATGCAGCTCAAGCTTGAGGAGGACATATCATCAATCTTGTCCTCATCCTTTGCCTCCAATTCCTCGTTGCTTGAGTCGGGTATTTTCTGCTTCTGCTCCAGTTCCTCTGCATGTTGCCTGATTGAATGGCGCAGGTCATGCAGAAATGATTTGATAGCATCGCTAAGTTCTTCAGATGGCAAAGCTTTAATACCGGCCGACCAATCACGACAAAGAACAAATATGGGAGGGGCCACAACTCTACGAGGTGAGAATGGTCTTCTACCCTTGGAGGACCGCTCTGGGGGATGCAAGATGCAGTTCTGCAGCCATCCATTGAGAGCTTCCACATATGATGTATGACTATTGATCCAATTAGCGAAGCTTAGGCCAAAGCATTCAATCTCATCCTCAAGCTGAATCATGATTTGCGCCTGTGTATCTCCATGGAGAGTGCCAGTTGAACTTTTTGCATGGTAAGCCAATGAAATAGTTATGTACTGTGCATGATGACATTCTAGCATTGCCTTCCACATCCTAATTGATCTGCACAGTATTTCTTTAATTTTAGATCTGATAGAAATTATATGTTTAGCACGATGTAGGCACCCAAGTGCTTAGGAGGGTACAAAGAACACGTCATAGACCAAATTGCTTTCTAGTACAGATGTCAAGTAAAAAGATAATCTTACCCCTGAATTAGTTCTACCAGTTGTGGTTGCAGCTCATCATCCCTCATTTTCTCAATCCGTTTTGATATTGAATCAACAGCATGAAGTGCCACTCTAATTCGTGAGTGCAGATCTTTCACCACTGCCCGAGTTTTATCGATCACTAGGGTACTTTGATCTTTTGCAAATTGGTGCCTTAGTCGGTCGCACTTCTGATCATACTCCTTCCTGATAGACTCACTGGCCTACAGAAGGTCAAGATGAGGTGGTGAAAATTGAAGATGCAACAGTATCAAAGATGGATCTGATAACAGCGTGGGTTTCACAAAGTATGCTAAACAGCACAATAACTATAAAGCTATATACCTACCCAGTTAGTTTATAGAATATGAATCATAACTTCCTTGAAACTCTTGATTCCTCATAACCCAATTGACACATGCATCAGCTAACAATGCAGTAACTTTTTGGACAAAACATTAGGAACTCAGATTTTTAGAAGGAAAAGAAAAGGAAACGAGACAAGCATGTACATAGTTTCTTTCTGTCAAAAAATTCTTGTTGCAAACATAGTGTTAAAAGGCAGCGACTTTACAACCATAACAACTTCTGATCAGATGAAACAGATTCTTTCAGAATGGAGCAACTGTGCTATCAACGAACTATCAGATCCACTAGCACCTAAAGTGAGCAATAGTTTCCTACTTCTACATTTTGTTGTTTATTGGACATCAGAAAGCAACTGAAATTTTATATTAAGGTCAAGCAAATGCATGAAAGAAAGAAGCAGGGCTGTGAGACATGTTAGTTAAAGTTTATTAAAGTGAGACGTGTTGTTTATTGGACATTTTGTTGTTTTCCCGTGTTCCACTATTTCCTTAAATGTATGTATGGAAGATATCATCAGCCATTACACACTTAAGATGCATCTGGTGAAAACACATAATGGCCATTCAGTAAGAAGCAGGGCTGTGAGACATCAGGGGCAAGAAAAAACTAGACTATGAAAGAAAGAATTTTTGTTTTATATGCAAGTAGAAGATGTGACAATGAAGGATGCACAGCACTGAAGACTAAGTAATTCAGATTTGTTTAGCTGTCAATGTTAGTTAAAGTTTTAAATTGTGGAGGAGGTTCAATCGAACCTGAGATGTGATCTTCAACTTCTAAAGCGCTAATGGCTGGAGTAATTTGTCTTCCAGAGCATATAATTGTTCTTGTCTAATCTGATCAGCAAGTAGAAGTTCAATGGCTTTGCTAGGGTTGCAAAATCCATTATTGAAGAACTAGTATAGGAATTAGATTGATTTGGAATAAGACTAGTAGAATTTGAATACTCGGAAGTGATGTTTAACCCTCAGGCTCTGATACCATGTGAAGCATTGCAACAATTTTGATCAGGAGGTTAAGCATATAGTTGAATATGGGGAAGAGATGAAGAAGAGAGTTGAACTTCTATTTTATCAACTGAATTTGAATGTAGTACATTTTAGGGAATGACATCTCTTTTATAGCCGAGTCTTGAACAGCTAACAACCTCTTACTAATTTCTAACAAACTACCTGTAGTTACAACTGTAAACTTTAACTAACATTGACAGGTAAACAAATCTGAATTACTTGGTACTTGGTACTGTGCATCCTTCATTGTCACATAAGAGATGCACTAGTTAGTTAAAAGAAGGGAAAAAAAAAAAAGAACAAAAGAAAAGATGAACATACAAGAAAAAAAAAGTTTAAAAAAAATTGCAGTTCTAAACTGGCTAGTACATGCATATGATTGCAAATAAAATAAAGTCATTGAAATTTTGAGTTTCAACTTTGAAGAAACAATGAAAATTCCTCCAGGTTCCAAAACTTATTGATCTTTTAGCATGAGGGTGAGCAAGGATTCAACAGGGCTGGCTTGGTCAAGAACTATGAAACAAGGATCATAAATTTGACCCTACTATTAAGGGTTCCACCTTGTCTGGCCCCTACAGGGAGAAATGTGAGGTGAGGCCCTGGCAGTAAAGGTAAGGTCACTCCTTTGTGAGCGGAAGGTGGCAGGTTAACAACCTCTTTTCAAGGCAAGGGTGAGGTTGCGTACAAAAATGGCCTTCTCTCAACCTTGGCAACATGGGGACTCTATAGCATTAAGGTGCAAAATAACTTAAATACTTCAATTATATTGTCGTAGTATACCAACACAGCTAGCATATAAAAATATTCTTACCCTAATCCATCATTGTTATAAAACACAAAATGTTGTAGAATTAAGCACCAACATGTGCAAAATAGGTAGCTGTGTTATAATGGATGTGTAGCTATATAAAAAAAAAAGAAGGCAAAATAAGAAATGAGATCAAAGGTAATAAGGTTGGAGTGGTGCCTATTGAGGATAAGATGCGCGATGTCACAATTAAAATGGTTTATAAACATGTGAACAAAAGACTGATAAACACACTTGTGAAGAGGGAAATGAAGAAATGTTGGATGAAATGAAAACAGCTTGTTGTAAAAGAGGGAAATGAAGACTGGAAAATCCTTAATCATGATATAAAATATATTAACATTACAGAGAATATGGCAATTGATAGAAATGACTGGAAGTCTAAAGTTCATGTAGCTAACCCCACCTAGTGGGATTAAGGCTTGTTGTTGTTGTTGTTGTTATATTGTTGAAATTCTATTTAAGCTGACCCAGTCTAAACCCTATTAACTTAGACGAGGTGGGGGAGTTTTAATATCAACAACGGACAGGTTGAGCAGGATCATTGGTAAGAGAAGTTTTATTCTGTTTCCTTTCATTTGTTTCTATTTTATTTATGGGTGGTTAGTGTGATTTAACCTTAGTAAGAAAATATTGGCAATGGTTGGATGACTACATACAGCATTGCAAAGTAAGATTGTGTCATGCTAATTGCATGGAAGGCCCCAATGGGCAGATGAATTAGCAAATGAAGTTTCATTGCATAAACATGAAGGGAGATCATGAAGACATGTTCAATCCTGGAAGAAAATCTGTCCTTGCACGTACAAACTTCTAAGCATTTTTTTTTTTATGTATGTTATACGGGTAGAGTACACATGTCAGGCATAGATATTGTCCAGTATCAGTAGCCAGGCACACATACACAGCCAAGCAGGTCAACAATGACAAAATATGTTTACGTATGTAGTAAAGAGGCTCAAACAATTACCTTCACTTCGTCATATAGTTTCCTCTCCCATGCATACAATCTGTCAAGTGTAGAAGAGTGGCTTCCAGCAATCATGCAAAACTCTTCAACGAAGTCACTCCCACTATCATCATTCTCATCTTTTGACACTGAGGCAAGATGATTTCTTGAAGAAGATGACCTTAAGGATGTTGAGCGCTTCCAAGTAATAACCTTTGTCACATGTTCTGAAGGTTCTGCAAAGATGGAAGGAATTATAGTAACTGAAAATAAAGGAAAGACTGAATCTAATCAGTTAATAGATCAAATACTCCTTTGTACTATGCCACAAGTCATATTGGCCCCTGCATTGATATAAGACAAAGACATTGCTTGTATGTTCCACTGATGATTGCCAAAAATGGTATAGAGGATTAACTCCAGAACCTAATCAAATCTCAGTATATACATGCAGTTTGACTTAAATTCTGTTCTCCACAGAGGCAAAGCCTTCACTTGACTTGTTCCTTCAAAGCATGCCACTACTAGGGTAGATATTATGTTCAAAGTGATAAATAACCTATCAGTTATCCTTGAAGCTGATCAAAAGCAAGTAATATTGTTGCAGAAGTTAGTATGTTTGTCCATCCACCATCCTTGAATCCGTCCGTCCACCAGAAGTTATTATCCATGGACATAACATGAGGGAACTTACCATGTGAAACAAGTGCAGTCTTCCCTTGGCAACAAGCACTTCGCTGGCAACAAGCACTTCGCAAAGCCACTAACATATCCGAAGCTGATGAACCCCCTAGAAGGACAAAATTTCGTTAGATATCCCATCAAAAAACCAAGAAGTATAAACAAAACGTGAAACAGAAAAATCTAAAATGCAAAGTAGAACCTTTAACAAACAAAGGTTTTACCTTTTGCCTCAGAATATCCAACCCGGATTTTATTAGCTTCAAGCATCCTGGAGACCTCCTTCCCGGATTCAGATGCTCTAACAAACCGGTGCTCAATGTCCTTTATGCTAGAAAGAAAATCCTTAGCTCTATGTGTGATGAACTCTGAGGCATCCTCTCTTTCAGCAGTTGCACCTTTCTTCACTACAGAACCAGGCTTATCCCTCTTTGAACTAGATGGTCCAGTTGCAGCTTTCACCATCACTGTCCCAACCAACCCATTTACATTTTGTTCATCACCAACCGGTTTCATTTCACTATCAACACCTTGCTGAGCTGTACCTTCAATTGCATTTGGCCTTAAGGGTGGCCGAGTGGTTCTTGAAACCTTATAATATTCCTGTTCTAATTCAGGGGTCTCTTGTCCAGCATTAAGTCCATCACCTAAAACAGCTCCTCCCATTTCATCAAAATTCATATGCAGCCCGTTGTGTGCCACAAACCTAAAGCTCTCACAATCATCATTTGGGTCGAAGAAATCCCAAGAAGAGCCAGGCTCGGGAGGCGGCGGCGGGGGCGGCGGCATGGTAAACCCCGCAGATTCGCCTTCATGGACATAGCCGTTATGGGATGGGCCGACCGTAACGGCCACGGTACTAGTTCCTCCTGACCTAATATAACTCATCCTAGACAAAGGAGGGGAAAGGGGGCTCTCATTGGGCAGCGGCGAATCCGAAGTTTCGGCAATGTGCGACGGCGACGGAGACAGGTAGGAAGAGTGTGAGGGGGTTTTGTCGGAAGTGGAAAGAGAGGACTCGGCCAACACTTCGGCCTCGGCGAATCGCCGGAGAGCAATGCCGATGTTTCGGAGGGATTGAATGTAGGAAACGTGGGCAGCCGCAAAAGCGTACCTCGAATCGATCGCTTGCTTGATGAATCTCTTCCTTGCCTTGCAGAGACGCAGAGCTTCCGTCTTCTCAGGCTTTGAGCTCGCGCTGCCCATTTTTTCTTTGGCTCACAATTCAAAAGCCGGTGCACGAAATTAAACTCATTTTCCGAGCACCCAAACGCTACCTCTCGAATTCAGTGAAAACCCAAAAGGAAAAACCCTAGCTTAAAGGTTGAAAACAGAGTGAAACCGAGATATACTTGTTAGACCGAAACAATTGTGGGTTCCCAAAGAAAATGAAAACCCAGAAAGAAAAACCTTTCTTCGTAGGACTGAGACCAGACCCAGATGAAAATGATGAGAAATCGACGGATTCAGTTTCTAGGTCACACTCGTCTTTGTATTTCACTCAGAGCCAGAAACAGAGGAAATGTCTGTCTTCACAGAAACGCAAAGCGACGGAAGCGAGAAGAGAAGAGTAGTTGAGGAGGAGCCATAAAATCATACCCCGCTCGCAAAAACCCGAACAGATTGGGAAATGACACTAAAAATCTCTGCGAATCAGTCGCTTTTTTAAGGATCTGAATCATGGATTTTGCAGAGACAATTAGAGCAAGACCCGAAAGGTTAAAAAGAAAGACAAAGCAAAAAACAAAAATAAACAGGAGAGAGACGGGGCTACAGTGAACCCCTGAAAAAGTGTCTCGTTTTGCGTGAGCAGAGATGCCCCCTTCCTGTGAACCCCCTCACATTCATTCCATTCAACATTAATCACCCAAAAGTTTTGATTTTTTTCTGTTCAAATCAACAAACATTAAAATTAACACAAATTTTTATTAACCAAGGAAAAACAGAGAAGAATATCAAGCCATGGCATGGAGTGCGCTCTCTCTCTCTGCATCGAATGGGGAAAAGCTTCTGCAACAGAGTATGGTCTACGGCGGCTTTAAAACCTCCTGGTTTCGTCCCTGCAGTGCCATGTTGTCAGAGCAAAAACTGTTGTTTGTTATGGGAAAAAGCGAAGATGACAATACTGCCCCTAGGTTGCCTGGAACGGCTCCTTTTCGTCCCGGTGTTTCCGGGGAATGCCAACAAAATTTTCCTCTCCTTTCTCCCCTCTTTTCCATTTTCCCCGAGAAAATTCTGGTCCCTACCCAGACCCACCAGACTTGCCAAAGTGCCTGTCTATCTGTCTTCGCTATGGAGTTGGATCCCACGGAGCCTTTGTTAGTGCTCTTTTTCTTTCTTTTTTTTTTTTTAATGATATCTGAATCTGAATCCAAATCCACTGTTTGGATAATTCTCCCACCTTTTCCATTTGGTACCCACTGCTTTCGTATTCAAACAACTCCAACTTCGGTTGGAATCAGTGTCTTTTAACTGAAAAGGGAAATTCACCCAATAATATTTGAATTATTATGGATGGAAACCAAAATACATAGTTTTAGTCATCCTATCTTTAATTATTTCATAAAATAAACAACTCTTTTTTATTATCTAACTCCATTTTAAAGAAAGCATGATTACTAATATAATTACGTTGATAATATGCATTTATGCCCATTGTAACTTTATTAGCGTACCAACTAAATAGCAAAGGTATAAAGCAACACTTTTGGACTCGGATCCATTTCTTTTTCTTCTGTTCTCTGTGAAGGGTTAAATCATTTGGATCCCAAGTTTTAATATTTTTTTGTGTATGGAGTTCACTTATTTTTATATTGATAAGTTATGCATTTAATTGTTTGTGTAAATTGGAAACACCACCTTAGGTTTAACCAAATTGTAGAAAAATATCTCCCACGTCTTAGAAGTAATAAAAGTTACGCTTATTATTGTTAAGTTGGACCACAAAATGAAAAATTTACTCTCAAGGGCTTATGCTATTTTGAGCATTAGTCACGTGTCAATAGAATAAAAATTGAGATAACATTAATGTTGTAGCAGTAATCTCTATTGGACCGTACTGGCCTAATCCGGCCTAGTTCGATGGAAACCCAAAATCTCTACCGGCCTTTCGGCCCAATCTCGACCACATATCTACCAACAACGATCATCATCACTTTTGTACTTGCAACACTTTCACGCCCACTACAAGTTTCATTAGTATTTAATGCAACATTTAATGGAGATCCCATCGGCACTACATCTTCGCTAGAGAGTCATTTCGGCGTCAAATATCTCTATCTCATCTTGCTACAACACCCAATGCCAACTTGTATGTAAGGAACCCTTTTTTTCCCTCTAATATAAGCCATTTTGTTTCTAGGTCAAGGTATGTTCTTAATTTTCATCTTATTGACCCCCTGTCAACTCAATCTATTACTTCCCTATCGGAGTGTTTTGCAGGTATCGACACCTCCCATTCTGATAACCGGAACCAGCTCTGATGTCTCGGAATCTCCCAATTTGGCAATTCTTTGGGCAAAAAAGAACATCTACAATTTTATAAAATGTGTCAAATATATCCCTAATAGTTTTATAAAATATATACATGCGATACTTATCTTATTTTAGTTTTTCTACTAAAAAGGACCCTCCTTAGACCCAATCATTTTTATATTTTTTTCAAATTTCTCATATTATTCTTAATTGAAGGTCCATACAAATAGATTAAAGGCACAATTGCCCGCATGGGCAGCCCAGTTGGTCAAGAAGGGGGGCACAAAGTGCCTTCCGTGGTGAATCTTGGACCAAGACCAAGGATCGAGTCTCACAAGTGGTAGTGTGGGGTACCTCTCTCCAAAGTGAGGGGGAGCTCCTTGTGCGCGGTGAGCCCGGGTCTAGCCACTACGTTCGGCTGAGTCACCATGATTAACCTCCTCCCACGTTCTGTCGGGCCGGGTGTGGGGGGCGCTTGGGGTGAGCGATTTCACCTTTTGGACCAAGATTAAAGGCACAATTGTATTAGATCACT
The DNA here is from genome assembly GCF_014633365.1 of Diospyros lotus. NCBI lineage: Eukaryota > Viridiplantae > Streptophyta > Magnoliopsida > Ericales > Ebenaceae > Diospyros > Diospyros lotus. Next base: position 19,229,103 of record NC_068343.1, read on the forward strand.
TACCTTTGTGTCTATCATTTTTCAACAAAAATGACAATTTAAATCTCCTCTCGTGGTAGCTTAATCTTTCACTGCTTGAAACCTAAAGCAAAATTGCACCTCAAAATAGTACCAATAGCTAACAATCGAAGTTTACTCTTTTGTCAGTCGAGATCCAACTTTGATCATTGTTTAGAAACATTGAAAATATCTAGGGTTTCTTGGTCATTTATCACAAAGGTATTTTGGTTGGAAGGTGATGTGGCATTATCTAAAATTATCAGAATACCCTTACGCGCTAATAGTCTCGCTTGCCACGTGGATCGCTTGAGAGACTGACACGTGGCAAGTCAACAATCCGGACCGAAGCCCAAAAAATCCGTGCTGGACCGCAAGACCCGTTTCAACTTGACCGGGTCCTCGGGAGTCATGCCCGCTCATCTCAGATTTTATCTCGGGTACCCCATAACGGTTTCTCCTATAAAAAGCAGAGGTTCTCACCAGGTATGACCAAGCTCTACAGCTCTCACATTTATTACTACTTGCATTTATTCTACTGATTTGAGCATCGGAGTCCACTCCGGGGGACCCTAGCCCCGCCACTCTGTTGTCTTGCAGATTCTATCACTGATGTCTGACATCACCAAGTCCAAGGTTCAATTCCCGAGGTCCATTAGCAGAGGTGGCACGTGGTAGTTGGTCCCAAAAACCATCATCATTTGGCACCCACCATGGGGCCGACGTCCAAATTCGCCAACCTCTTCTTTCCCTGCCTTGCGCTTCGGACTTCAACTCCTCACCTCGGACCTCGATTTCTCCACAAGTATCAAACGACTTTCGCTCCTTTCCATAACTAACTGCATGGCTCCCCAAAGGCATGTGACTCGTAGCCAGGCTGGTGCCAATCTAGAGGCCCCGTCGCAATGGGAGAATCCACCACCTCCGGCCAATCCAATGCCAGAGGATCGACTCACTAGGTTGGAGAATTAGGTCCAACAGTTAACTGAGTTGTTGACTGGTTATTTACACCAGAATGAACAACATTGTCTGCATGTGCCCTCTCAGCAGGCGGAGTACCAATCACCTCCTCCTACTCGGGAGCCTTGTCAATCCCGCCAGTCGGGCCAGGAAATCCACCCCTCTGAGGCGGCAAGATCTACTTCTTCCCCCTCACGAGAAGGAGGGACTTCGCAGGAGAGGCGATTGCATTTCCTGAAGAGGCAAGTCTAGGAACTCAAGAAGGGAAAGGAAGAGCTGCCCCACCTCGGCTCTAACTAACCCTTGAGTAAGGGCATCATGTCAAAGATTCCACCAGAAAGGTTTCGTATCCCATCCATCAAGCTTTATGACGGAAGCACAGACCCCTATGATCACGTAGAACTTTTCTCCTCTCACATGCTAGTGCAATCGGGGTCAAAAGCGATGTGGTGCCAGGCATTTTCGGCTACTTTGGGAGGTCATGCCCGGACTTGGTACTCCTGTCTTCCCCATCGTTCCATCAACAGCTGGGAAGAGACGAAGACCTGTTTCCTAGCCCATTACGCTCCCTTGAAACGCCACCGGAAGTCTTCCATGGCTTTGGTGAACATCAAGCAAAATCAGGGTGAATCCCTAAGGGATTTCGTGGCTAGGTTCAATGAGGAGCATTGACGAGTTCGATCAGCGGATCGCAATGGTGGCTCTCTAGAATGGCTTGAGGGCTGGGCCATTCGCTCAGTCCTTGGCCAAGACTCCACCTCGTACTTTCATAGAGGCCCTTGCACGGGCTAATAAGTACATCAACGCGGAAGAGGTGATGAAGGCGAAGCGGGCTGAACAACCTGACAAGAAAAAAAGAGAAAAGGAAAAGAAAAGGCTAATGGTGGAACAGAAGATGGACTATCGCCCCTCTCGAACCCAAGATCGCCTGGGCTTTGGGGGTGCCCATGGCAGCCTGGGGAGTTATACTCCCCTGAACACCAGTCAAGCAGAGATTCTACTAGCATTGGAGGATAAAGATTATCTGCAGCGTCCTCCACCGCTGAGGTCTCCACCCAACACTCGAAGCAAAAGGAAGTATTTCCGATTCCACCGCTGTAATACCCCATATCTATGTGAGGTCACCATGTAATTTAGATAAATTTAAAATACCAAAAAATAGGTTTAAAAGTAAAATAAATCATCGAATCGACTGAAGGGAATACCTCGAACCCTAGATAATTAAGAAAAATGGTATAGCATCATCAAGTAATATAAGTCATGATTTTTGGTGATGAAAGAAATTGGATCGGGAACAGTTTTCGATATAACTGTCGATCGAGCTGAGAAAACCAAATTGACATAAAAGACGTTCGAAAAGTCAACGGAGCGTGTCAATGACTAATATTTGATGTATAGAACAACCCTTAAGTAATTTCGGGTTGAATCGAGTGGATTTAAGGTCAAAACGATCAGTCGGGCCTAAGTGCAGTTTTCTAAATTTACCCGATGGAGGTCAAAACGGTAATTTTTCAGAAGTTTCAAGGGAGAAATGAGAAGTACTAATCTTGTGGGTTTTAGTGGGATAGTTGGATAATTCAAGGGCTTGAGAATGAGGGCCAAAATGTAAGAGATAGTTTTAAGGGGGCCAAAGTGTAAATAGTAGAAAATTAGGAAGGAAGCTTAGCCGTGGCCGCCATTGCCCACTGCCATCACCGGCCAGCCTTCAGGCGACACCGTTGAGGCCGTTTGAAGGTACAAAAATGGGTCCCACCACGTGGGGTTTTGATTAGGATCGAATGTGGGTCGAGATCGGCCAAGTATGGTTGTGATTTGACAAAAAATGGCGAGGCATGGCCACAATCGTCGAATTTTTGGGAAGGACGATTCGCACAAAATCATCACGATTTGAGGCCATTAAATGGTTGTAAGGATGATAGAGGCATTGATTTGACCAGGTATGGCTCGATTGGGCTTCAAAAACGAGTATAAATAGAGGTTCGAATGTGGTCGAATGCATCAAAAATTTTACTTCGGATTTCTCACGTTTGGGAGCGAATCATAGGTCTGGGATAAGGGGATTTTATTCTCCATGTATTAAGGATCATTTCTGGAGAATTTCGTGAAGTTTCATTAAGATTTGAAGGTGTTTCGAAGCTCGCCAGAAAACGCAAAGCTTCGTTGGAGCCGGACTGTAAATCGTCCAATCGGGCTATTTTCGACGAGTTTTTCGGCCATATGAGGGTGCCATTGTGATCGAATTGAGTAGGGCTTCAAGGTGGCATCGTCGGATCAGCCATCGGAGCAGGTCGTCGGTCGCCGTCGTCGGGGAAGATGACTGGAGGTATTTTTTGTATTTTTTTAAATGCTAAAAATATAGAAAATTTGAGAAAAAATAGAATTAAAGGAAATAAAATTCTGAAAAAATATCCAGAAATTCAAGAAAAAGAAATTGTTTATTTTGATGAATTTTTATCTTGAAAATTTCTTGAGGAGATAATTATTTTGGATTTTTGAAAGGAAATGTAAATGGAAAATAAATATGAGGGATTTTTATAAAATTTTGAGAAACTTCCATAAGGATAAGGAATTTATTTTATGAGTTTTGGTGATTTTTATTGGAGGATATTCGAAGGAAATCAAGGAGAAATAAATTTTCTCAAAGAAAAGTAATTATGGAATTTTGAGAAAATAGGAGAAAAATTTGGAAAATTTCCAGAAAACTCCAAAGGCTTATAAATATTGTTTTATGAAATTTTTTGGAGAAAAATTTGGAAAAATGCTTGAAGAAGTATTTACTTGAAATTATCGAGAGAAAAATAGGAAGAAATTAAGAGAAAAATCATGAGAAAATTGGAAAAAAATAGATATTGATCCTCCTTTGAATGCATATGATGTCTAGGATATAGTTGAGGCTCGAGGTTGAACTATAGTACGCTTGGCATGAGAATTGAGGCAGTGCACGAGGATCGAGGCAATCCGAATATGTTCAAGGTGAGTGGTTCTACCGGAAAAAAAAAAAAACTAGTTTGTGGCATGTGAATGGTTTACTGTGAGTTGTTCAATCTACATTAAATTTCGTACATATTCAATTTCGTACGCACGTATTAAATTTCATACGGTAAATTGCATACATTGAGATATTGATTTTATGTCATACATATTATGATTTTTAGCATTGGTATGTTGTGTATTGCCCATGTGGGATGTGGGTTGTAATCCTATGACGTAGCCCTCGAGTGACAGCACTCGGGATGCGTGCCGAGGATTAATGCTATGTGACCCACTTGGGACGGAGCTGAGACGGATTTCACCATACGGTACTCAAGTGGCGGGGCTGAGAGTGGACACCACCCCAGGTTCCTTTGAGCAATAGCATTAATACCAAGGTGTCGTCGATTCCGGGGATATTGTTGATGTGATACTCTTGGGGCTAGGGTTGCGTTGGGTTTTGAAATGCTTTTGAGTAGGAGCGTAATGCCTAACAATGATAATGGGGTGATTCCCGGATTTATATGTCAAGGTTGTCCCTCTTAAGCAGGATCATGTTTGCCAATAGGTCGATGTGGTCGTGTCGCCTTTAGAGAGATTGCATTTTTACCGGTTAGGGTTAAGTGCTATGTGGGATTCTCTTAAGCTGAGGTATGTTAGGATTTTATCAGTTTTATATGTGATTTTTCATATCTTTATGCAAATATTTTTGAACTCTCATTTAGATGATTCAACATCTAATTTGGATTATATCCTTGGAATATTCAAACGTTTCAAGTGAAAGTAGTGGCGCCAAGGGAAAAAATGTCATCGAGATGTAGCTGTTATGTTTAGTTTTCGTAGGTTTTTGTCTATGATTACGATGTTCAAAAATTATGTAATATTTTGATATTTTCATGTGAAACATCGATTTAATTATTGTAAAAAGAATTGTCAGTTATATATCATTGAGGTTTTGATCTTACTTCTGCTAATGTGATTATAATACCTGTCTTAGTCTATTAATTTTTAAATTTTGATATGCTGAAAAGGTATACTTGGGATTGTCGAGAAATGGTTATGACCAGAGTATGTATATCGAGAGACTTATGTTGTGTGTATGATATTGAAAAATATATATATATTTATATTTATTCCTGAAATCTCGAGATAATGCACGTTATGGGAAAACGGGGTGTTACAACCGCGACCATGGTCATGTTACAGAGGATTGCATCCAGTTAAAAGAAGAGATTCATGAGCTTATCAACCGAGGTTACCTCCGAGATTTCGTTGGCCAAGAAGGCGTGAGTTTGGGTAGAAATAGGAGAAGTTCTCCTACTTGAGATCGCTTTCGAGAGCAAAGTTGGACACCGTCCCAGAAAGAAGGAAAATAGCCCGCTAGGGATGGATGAGCTCCGAGACTTGTCGCAAATTCGGAAAGCTGCGTGTAATCAGCGCATTGCTAGGTACTATAACTGATGAGTCCACGCTAGGAGTTTCATGCCATGAGATCTTGTATTACAACAGTTCTACGCGAGTCATCCTCGAGACTTGAATAAACTAACTCCGAATTGGGAAAGACCGTACCGGGTGGTAGAATCCTTAAGTCCGCGGGACATATCGACTAGAAGACATGGAAGGCAAGTCCTTGAAGTATACTTGGAATGTCCAAAACTTAAGGAAGTTTTTTCAATGAGGAAGGGAATTCCTCGAACCTCTTTGTACTCTTTTTTTTTACGACTAATGGCAAGACTTCAGATTCTCTCCATCTAATAGCAATCTCACGAAGGCCAACACTTCGCCAAAGGAAAATCCAAGGGTTACGAGCCCTAGGCCGTCCCCAAAGGTGGACTAATGGCCACGAAAAAATTCATCCAAGGGTCACGAGTCCTAGGCCGTCCAGAAGCTGAAGATGGACTAATGGCCAAGGAAAAACTCTAGTCCAACACACTTCTCCACAGGGGAGTGGCTAAAATTCAAGAGTCACGAGCCCTAGGCCGTCCACAAGCCGAAGATGGACTAATGGCCAAGGAAAAATTTTAGCCCAACACCCTTATCCGCGAGGGAGTTGCTAAAATTTAAGGGTTACGAACTCTAGGCCATCCCCAAAAGTGGACTAATGGCCAAGGAAAAAATTCAGAGCCCAACACCATCTTTCTCATGGGAATGGCGACAATCCAAGGGTCAAGAGCCCTAGGCCGTCCCCAAGACGAAGGTGGACTAATGGCCGGAAAAAACTCAACACCCTCCTCGGTGAGGGAGTGACGAAAATTCAAGGGTCAAGTGCCCTAGGTCGTCCATAAGTCAAAGATGGACTAATGACCGGAAGAAACTCAACACCCTCATTCGCGTGGGAGTGGCGACAATCCAAGGGTCAAGAGCCCTAGGCTGTCCCCAAGATGAAGGTGGACTAGTGGCTGGAAGGAAATCAACACCCTCACAGAAGTAGCTAAAATCCAAAGGTCAAGAGCCTTGAGCCGTTCTCGAATTAAAGGAATGTAGAAGGTCAGGGAAGAAAAACCACAACTGGACACAAACCAAATGGAGCTCAATAGGCTCGATCTACCTTGGGAAATCTCAAGCCACACTTGCGATAAAAAATCTCAAAGAAATAGGTTAGTCGAGTTAGGGTTTTTCTTTATTGCTATTAACAAAAAATATATATATACTAAATAAAAAAATAAAAAATAAAAAGTAGGAAATAAATTAGAAAAAGGAAAGGTAAGGGGCAGGGGCCCATGGCCGACCCATATGTATCTACATATATGTATTTATATATATTAAATAAATAAATAAATAAATTATCAAACGGTAAAAATAGATAAACAGTCAAAATAATATAAATAGAAAAAGCCAAAAAAAAAAAAAAAAAAAGAAGAGAGGAAAAAACTAACCTTAAGAGTTTGGGGCTTAGTTGTCTCATATTTAAAAATACTCTTGTACATCTTGAGAAAAATCTACAGTTGAATAGTCTCAGAAATTAAATTATTCCTCGACCCAGCGTGATTCTCAGCTCAGCTTAAGGAGTGGGGGGCAATTGATGTGGCATTACCTAAAATTATTAGAATGCCCCTACGCACTAATAGTCTCGCTCTCCACGTGGATCGCCTGAGAGACTGACAATGGCAAGTCAACAATCCAGAGCAGAGCCCAAAAAATTCGGATTGAATCGCAAGACCCGTTCCAACTTGACCGGGTCCTTGGGAGTCGTGCCCGCTCATCTCAGATTTTATCTTAGGTACCCCATAACGGGTTCTCCTATAAAAAGTAGAGATCCTCACCAGGTATGACCAAGCTCTACAGCCCTCACATTTATTACTACTTGCATTTATTCTACTGATTTGAGCATCGGAGTCCACTCCGGGGGACCCTAGCCCCACCACTCCGTTGTGTTGCAGGTTCTACCACAGAAGTTTGACATCACCAAATCCGAGGTTCAATTCCTAAAGTCCAATCGCAGAGGTGGCACGTGATGGTCGGTCCCAAAAACCATAATGGAGACCATTAGGGTTTTGGATGGCTAATTAATGGCAGGGGATAACTGTAACGTTTTGTTAAAGGTTGAGGGTATTCGCCGCTTATTTTTAGATAAATTTCACAAACTACTCCAAAGGTTTAATTAAGTAGCATCAATCATCCTTATTTTTTAAAAGGATTTTGTTAAATGGCTAGAATCTATCCAAATAGAAAGCTATTTAATATTTATTTTATATTATTTAATAAAATAAAAAGATAATTTTAACCTTATAAAAAATTCAAAAAGTTCTGACTGAAAAGAGTATTATTGGTAAATAAAATGCTAAATGACATAATTATCCCGACATCAATAATTAAAATAACAAAAAAGACAATTCTATATGAATAGATTCTATTCAAATAGATTTATTATTTTTAAAAATGGATCAAAACTCCTTTTGAGTTTTATAAATGCATCACTTAATCTCATGCCATTAATAAATGCCTAATAATTTTTTTTTAATTTTCAAAATGTCCATCTCTCCACTATTATTATAGAAAAACAAAAAAAGTTAAAAAAAATTATATGTGGCCATATGGCCAGCCATCTACTTCAAACCTTTCAAACATGCTTCAAATTTGGGTTCAAGCAAACCTTACTGAATCCATATTTTAGGAATTTGGGTTTGTCGAACCCAAATGTGGTGGGTTCGTTTGGGTTCAAATGACCTAGAACTTGTTGAAATTTTTTGGTTTAAAGAATTGTGGGTTCCTTCAAAGGTCACGGGAGGAGGAGGGAAGAAAAATAAGAAAAAAAATAATTTAATAATTAGGGCAAAATAGTAAATTCATAGAACTCAAGAAAAGTTTATAATATTTTTAAAAACACAAAGTTGGTTGGTACAATTTAGTCAAATCATAAAGAAGTCGTATGAAATTTATCTTGTATTATTTTATTTCTTATAAATTATATTAAAAAATTATTATTTAACTAAAATAAAATTATCTCAAACTTAAATTTTTCAATAAGGCTCCTTAATCCCTATCTTTTTTTCTGTTGGGGTAATCCCTCCCTTGGTGCTCGTGATTTTATTTATGTTAAGAAATATAAATCACAGATTAAATCTTTGATCTTCACGTAAGATAATGATTAAATTCAAAAGTTACTAAACTAATTTCAATATATTTTTTATTCTATCATCTCTACTTTCCTTTGTCTTATTTGGCAAAGAATGGTCTTCCTTAGCGTCAGCATCACCATTATCTTCTTCCTAGTGGCCATCATCATTTTCCTCGATGTTATTCCTCATTAGTTGCGATTCATCTCTCTCTAATTAATTGTCATATTCTCAATTTCACCCTTCTCTCTCTCTCTCTCTCTTCCAAACTAGCATTCATTAAGTCATATATATGGTCCCAGCATCATTGGCATTGGGGTCACTGTGGGATCCTGAACCCCATCAATGGGATTGAACACGTGTGTATTGATGATGATAGGGTTTTACAATTGTTAGAGCTTTAATACTACTACTTGTTAAGAGTAGAATCATTCCACAAGAGGAGGGCAAATTGGAAAATTCATAAAAATTTCACACTTCTCATTGCGTAATGATTTGGGACCACAGTTTTGAAACTATGCGTGCAAAGTGTTTGAAAACTTTAGTTATATATTGCTTCGAAACTATATTAATGTTTAGAAACTTTTAACAACCAAATTGGAAACTTGTATGGGTTTTGTTTTTGGAGTTTCGAGTCTTGTAGCTTGAAAAATAATTGATTTTAGTACATGAAGAATGTTCTCCCATGGGTACCAAATTTATTAGATATGGATATACAAAAGAGTATGTGCGTGCGAAGAATGAGACTTACACTCTTCTTCTATTTTTATAGGAGATGGGAGCACTCTTCTTTTGATTTTACACTTGTCGGACAAATATTATATTATTCAACGCGAGTAACATAACAATTTTATTTAGTGTATTGTGGTGAAAAAGAACAAAATCGGCCTTATATATGCTTAGAAAATTGATTTTTTTGAAATTATATGACAATTTAAGCTTGAGATATGTAAGAAAATAAAAATTCAAGCAAATAAAAACAAGAATTTATAATGATTCAACTCCTATTCTATTTCTTTCAAATTTTTGTTTTGAATGTATTTTTACTCTTAAGACAACCAAAAATGAATTCGTCCCAAAACCTTTGTTACAACAACATCAAGTAATTTTTTTAAACAAATAAGCGATACACTTGAGTATGTTTTAAATACAAAAATATTTATCACAAGCTCAAAAGATAAATCTTACTTTCTTAGATTAATGTCAAAATAAATTAATAAAAAGCCTTCTAGTGAATCCTTTGAAAAAAAATTTATAATATATCTCGTTGAGTTTGTGAGTCTTTTTTGTGCTTTTTGTTGTTTCTTGTAAGAATACTTCAATGAATCTTTTATCAAATGTACTTCTTTCAAAGTTTAAACTTTTGATTTGAAATTAGTTTGTTTGAAATAGACAACAACTATTACTCAACAATAGGTACGATTTAAAAGACATTATTATTATACAATGTTTTGACTTTAAAGTTTGAAAATTTCAAATCTAACACAGATAAAAATACTTATATATATTTACAAATAATTTTGATTTGTACGATTGACACTTAGAGAAAAGTTTCCAAACTTTTAAGACATCGTTTGAAACATTTGATGGACGTATCATATTATGTTTCTTAACTTTTTAGAACAGATTTTAATTCTTCATACGTATTATTTGAAAATAAAATATATTTATTGCACCTATTAATATATAAACAAAATATCAAACAAGTCACTATATTTAAGAAGACACAAACTGTAACTATGTGGGTCACGTTTGGGATTATGTGTAATTATTTTGATTGAAAATAAAATTTGTGTTGTGAATATAATTAAAATATATATTAAGAAGAGAAGATATCTATCATAATTGCTAATATGATCCCATCAAAAAGGTTACAATGACTTATTTGACGGTTTTTAAATTACAAATAGTTAAAATTAACTTTAATTTAAAAATATACTATATTTTAAAGTGTATTAACCAAAAAATAAAATACATATAAATAAAAATCTGAAAGGCTATATAAATGTATATATAAACTATTACCCGATGCAACTGAGTGTGTGGCTTCCATCCCGACAAATATTATTTTACCCAACACAAATAACATAACATTTTTGTGTGTGTATATTCGTAACTTACTTAACACTTGAAGCTATATATATATATATATATATATAAATTATTAACACTAACAGCATGAGAAAAGGTGATGAGTCAGCGCGCAGGCACCGATTCATGAATGGGTACCCAATTGGAATTTCAAAAATCCGAAACTGGAGAGTTCCTTCCGACTCTTTGGATATGCATCCAAATCCAATCGAATCCATCCATCGTTTACGGCTTTTCTTTTCTTTTCTTTTCTTTGCTGCCTCCTAATATATATCTGTAAATTAACACATTCCCTACACAACTGCTCCAGGTTTCTCTGCCACTGCCACAACACAATACAGTCGAGAATCATCCCATCAACCACATATATATACTTACTTACCCAGGCAGGCATCCTCTCTCTGTCTCTGTCTCCAAAAGGTAGGAACACAATTTGTCCATTTGATCACTCTGCATTTCTTTTTGGGGAATAGAGAAAAGTCGGGTTATTTTTACGTACCCTGGTGCTATAAAGGGAAAAGAAGTTTGTAGGATTGCCCCATTTGAATGGAAGAGCCATCATCCTGCATGCATGTACGCTCTGTATTGCGTAAGTTGCCATTATTATTATTATTGTTATTATGGCCATATAATTATGAGGTTCAAATAATAATAGCATGGAAAACTACTATAATGACCGAATCATCACCCTGTAAACCCCCCGCGCCCATTGGCCTTTTCTACTAGTCAAACTGTCAAGGCCAATATTGGAACTTCAATTGCCGAATACAACATCATGTCTTAATTTGTATCTTTTGGCATCTGAGAAACAACAATCTTTATTAGTTTATTCTCGTCTCCCCCCCTTCTCATGATCTAACGAATGTTTCCAAATACGTCCTCCTCAGGTTGTAACTTTCCAGTTTCTTTTCTTGCTCGCCAAGTCTCTCTCTCTTTCTCTCTCTCTCTCTGCATAAATAAATTGACTATATATATATATATATATCACCCTCAAATACCTGCAGGTTTCTTGTTATTTCTGCTCTTCATGAGAAGGCGGATGGTTGATCAAAGACAAGAGTTTCTTTTTCTCGTCCTTGTGTGTTTTCTCTTGTTTCCACAGACTTCATGGGGATGGTTCTTCTCTTCCAAAGAGACTCCTGCAGCCGGAAACCCTTGGAACAATGAAGCGATCTCACGGGATGCAGTTTCCGAATTCTCCATGGAGGCTATGAGCAACCGGAAGGGAGTCCAGCTTGTTGAGAACGCCAGGAAGAAGATGGCTGCAGCCTCATCATCTTCCTGTTGGCAAAACGCCTATGAGAATCTCTTTGCCGGGTGTTCAGATATTCTGGCCGGCGAAGAGAAGCGCTCGAGGCTTGCCTGGCATCTCAGCAACTGCTTCCAGAAAGACTCCGGCAGGCCACCTTTCCCTTACTGTGACACGAAAACTAGAATGGTGAAGTGCCTTACAAAATTGGACCAGGATGCTCATAGGATCTATCTTGAGTTCTATCTTGAGACCAACTCTATCTGTCACCAGTTACAGTTGAGTTCATGAACTTTTCAATTTGTAATTAAGTCTGAGTTGATTGTATTTGTGTTCAGGGTGATTTGAATTTTGATTTCATATATATATATATGGTGTTTGTTTCAGGACTGATGCATTCAAGCGCCAAACTGAGAGGCTGGTGAATGAGCTAAAGAAGTCTGCAGAGTTTGCTGAAGACAAATTGGAGAAGATAGAAGAGAGAGCAGAGGATTTGTTGCAAGATTCTCAGCACATACACGATTCCTTGGCTTCCATTGATATTCAGACACAACAAATGGCAGAAATTACTAAGAATGTTGAAGATTGTGTTAATGCTGCTCTGAGGCATGCAGAAGCAGTTCATAAACAAACCAAGGAGATTGCAGGTTCTCAGTCGGAACTGCAAGAAAGCCAATCACAAATGAAGCACAAGTTGGAAGAATCAATGGCGACGCTACATGAATCTTACCGTAATGTGGTTGGAGAGGTAAGTAAACTGAAGAATGAAGCGGCTGAAATAGAGAAGGAAATTGGCAGAGTTGGGGATGCAATGGCTTCAAAAATGAATACCCTGCAGAGTAAAGCTGATGATATTGGCGATATGGCAGGCATCTCCCTGGATAAGCAGAAGACGCTTCTAGATGGGCAATCCGTGGCCATCGAAGGCCTTCAGTTTTTAACTACATTTCAGTCCCAGGCACTTGAAGAGAGCAGGTAACGAAGAAAGAAGCAATACCATCAGCATATCTATTTCTATAAAACTAAGATTAAAAGGAGGGTCTGCATGCATATCTTGTCATTTACTCGTGCATTTGTTATCAGGGGTACCTTACAAAAGTTAGCTGAACTAGGGGATAAGCAACAAGATGAGCTTCTCCAGCGACAACAGCTGCTTCAACAAGCTCATGATCATTTAGTTGAAAATTCAAGGACAATATTGGCAGCTCAGGTTCGTGTTTCTAAATTCGTGCATCATCTTCAATTCAAGTACTTAACGTTACTATCGCAATTTAGTTACTTACAAACATGGTTCTTTCCCTTGCAACCTCTACTTACAGGAAGCTTTTGAATCAAAGCAAGCAAGCATGTTCGTTGCTCTAGACAAACTCTTTGCCTTGCACAACGCGATGCTGCTTGAGTCCCGGTTAGTTAAAATGTTCATCATTTACTCGATGCTAATCTTTGTCCTGTACTTGTTCACAAGCACAAAGCAGACCTACGCTGTGAGACCCAGGCTTTACATAGGTATGCCCCCATCATCTTTTGCTGCCATATATCCACGGTCAAGGGTTTTTCATGTTTTCATGGTTCAGGTTGTTGAGTTGTTCTCTGCTTTCCATTTTCAGGGCTTTGTGCCACATTCTTGATTGAATTTGTTATACTGCGGCATGGACCGAGTAATATTGAGCAGCAGGCTTGGGTACTGAGTCTAGTTAGATCGCTCTTTGCACTAATTGCAGCAATCCAGCTTCTATATGCCGTCTGTACATTCAGGTATGAAAGCATGGATGTGGTCATTTATAGTTTCAGTCTAGAAAATGCATCAATAGATCCATCCTCAAAACTATGGCTTGAATACTACTACTATGCAGGGACATAGAATTGTTAAATCACCAGCTGCTACTGAAAATAACCGAGGACCTCATTGAGGTGTTTAACGGTAAACGAGCAAAATACGAAGAACTATCATGGGATGCTGGAAGTGATATAAACTGGCCTTCATGGGTTGAGACAGAGTTACCAGAGGATGTAGATAATCTTGAAGATCCTGACTACTTACTTCAAGAGGAAGTTGGAGAGAACTCAGTTCCAACCACTTCAACAACTAAAAGATACAATCTCCGTCGTCGTCATAATTCATAGTTATACAGAAATTCTCACCAGTTGCATATACATATTGAATCTCTTTATTACTCACAGTTGCATACACTGGTGATTCAGCATTTCTGCTGGGTGTAATTAAACACTTTCTGCTTATATATGACAATACCTTATATTTTTAAATATTTATTTATCATCATTTACGTATGACAATGCCAATTTTTAACTTTACTCATCGAGAATGCAATCATTGACTAAAGAATAGAAGAATCAAACAGTACCATAATGATGTAATCGCCGATAATCCTTGCTAGAGCACATTCCTTTGTCCAAATGGTGGAAGCGATTTGTGTCCCTCAAAACAATCACTCTTCCTGTGGGCTGTGGCATTTGATACAATCTTTACCCAGGAGTGACAAGTCCACACAAACTCGAAGATTCTTTGTGCTCCTAATTGGCATTCCTGATCAAGTATGAAATCAGTCCATACATAGTAGCAACTAGCAAGTCATTCGCTGTGCCCACAGACGCAGCACAGACCCACAGCGTCTTCATTGAGGATCGCAACTCTGGTATCTGGGACATAACCAACTTCTTTCATAGCTTTAATCGATTCACTCAACTTCTGATATTCATTTGAACTATGAAGTTCAAAACCTCCACCGGCCATAAAAGTATGAAATCTGTTTCTTATATGTATCCAATTGCATCAAGCCTCCTCCTTAATAGCATCACACAACTCCCAGGATTTTTTGGTTCAAGCTCAAACAAATGCTTTGCAATAGCCTCTGCTAGAGAAACATTGCCATAAAGCCGGCATGACTTGGGTAATGAACCCCCCACACTAGACTTTACTGGCATGTTTTTTTACCACTTCCAACGCCTCCTTGATCATCCTCCCTCCTCTGCCCAACATATCTACCAAACAAGCATAATCCTCTAAACATGGAGAAGTACAAAACTCATCGTCCATCCTGTCAAACGAAGGAGATTATAAAAATAAGTGTTAGGTGCCAAGACTAGTTATTGTAATTTTATCTTTTATTTTCTATTATGAATACTTTATCATTTTATTTTTTTTTCTTTTTGTCTTGTAACTGAGACAGTTACAAATTTATTGTACTGCACATAATAATATAGTGACTGTGAGTCTATATATTGATCCACAGCATAAATGAATTTCTCATGAATGAAATAAACTTGAATGTTTTCTCCATTTCTTTCAAATCTTCTTCTCTTCCTCTCTCTCTCTCTCTCCCTCTTTCTCCTTTCTCGTATCTTCTTCTTTCTCCCTTTCTCTCTTTTCTCTCTCTTTCTTCCTTCCTCTCAATTTCCGTTAGTTTTTGGAAGATTTCCCCTCAAATACCCCTTAGATTCAGCGATCTGACAATAAGAAGAGAGAAAGGTTGTTCCATCCGTTCAATTCCTAGAGTGTCCATTTTCCAGAAACACGTGACTACCTATTTTTACTCTTCTCCTAACAGAATGGGTGTCCCACTCCACCTCTCATGTGCACCACGTGCATTTTTATTATTTGCCTTATAACAGAGTAACAGTTAGTTACAATCTCATGCCACTCCTCTCTGTTCATTTAAGAGTAAATCTAGCAGCCTTGCCAGCCTCTTCCTTGGCCTCTTGCTCCTCATGACTTCATCTATAGTTGTCTGCTCCCCTGATGACTTGCTCGGGTTGTGGGAATGCCGCAGTTGGTTGTTATCAACAAGGCAATGACTGTGACCCAATCCGGACAGAAGCCAGACCACAGCATCTCACCAAACAATTCCATGGCTTCTTTCATATGCCTGTTTATAGCATATCCTGTGAGCCCCGTATTCCACGACGTTAAATCTTCACGAGGCATTCCATCAAATACTCTCCCGCTATACTCCACATTTTGCATACGTGTCCATTAGTGAGGTTAGCACCAGTACATCTCGTATTCTAGCTGATTTGACCATCCTCGAATGTATCTCCTTCCCACCATAAAGTGCGGTCACTTTAGCACAGACAGACTGGCAACATTGTAGGGAGGGTAGCCCAGCTAAATCCCACTCCCTCTCCTTGCATCCTCCTAAAAGCATCCAAAGCCTCAAATAGTTGATCTCGCCGCACAAAGCCCGCAATCAGCAAGTTGCCATGCATTTCTTCAAACACATGGAGTACCCCATTAAAACGCCCACGCTCGGCAAACAACCTAAGAACAGCATTGTACACAACCTGATCCAGATCTTCCTTGGACTTAACAATCTGGGCACGAACCGCTCTTCCAACCTGCAATTGAAATAATTAGGCGCACAACTTTAGAGCCACTAAAAATGCAAAATTTCCCAGTTGATCGACTTGGCGTGCCATGTCACAGTAGAGAAGTAGACCTTCTCTAGAAAGCCCATATCTTGAATACCCAATTGCCATTGCCACCCAGACAGACTCAGGAATTCACGACCTGCAGATCATCGTAAAAAATGCAGCGAGCCTTGCCGAGCTGACCAAAGAGGGGAGTAGAGTGTGATCAGCTTGCTTTTCGAGGTGGGGTTGTGTTACGAAGATTCCGAGCCCCTTCATCTCTTGAGAGGAGTTGAAGGTATATCTCTGGCTATGTTCCAGGGATTTTCCGGTGATACAGGCGTTAAGGAGAGTGGTGAAGGAGATCCAGTTCAGATGATGCAGATTTTGAGGGCATCAATTCCATTGCCCATTGCTTAATAAGCAACAAGAGTTGCAAATACAAGTTCCTAATTCAGTAGACGTGGCTCGGTATAAAACAACATACATATGTACAACTTATCTAAGAATAGTCCAAGCGACTGTCAAAGGATGATATAAAGGTTTATTATCAAATTATTGACTCATTACAAACCATTTATAACTTAAGAAAAAGCGTGAAACATCAAACAGGGGGCCTACGACCATCTACAGCACTATCAAACCAAACTTTTGAAGAACTCCATTTCGGCTCTTTAGACGTTGTTCATGTCTCCAAATAGCGTTAATGCAGACCGTACCATATACCAACAATGCCAAAGCCTGGGAGAAAACAATATTCCAGTCACGGTGCTTTAAAATTTAGAAAACTGAAAGACGAGCTGCCAAAATACCCAAAATCTTGATTGGATGCAGAAAAAAACGGATTCAATTTACTCCCTCATGCTATCTCCCCCATCTTCCTCTTCACTTAGATCAAGATCAGCAAACAACTCGTCTAAAGGTACAGAAGGAAAGTCTTCCCCATCAGTCACTGAAGCCAATTCTGATGGCTGGTATTCTTTGTTCCGGTATAATGACATATTAAACCTCATATCAGGATTCTCTTCTAAATCTCTCAAGAACTGCTCGTACTCAGAATTTCTCTTATCCTCCTCAACCCTAGCTCTAACATTATCATCAACTTCCATGTTGAGAGATTTAAGCTTCCATGAACGAGGCTTCCCACGCCTCCTTTGACGCTTCTCTTCATAGCTCTTTTTAATTAAAATTGCATCTGGAAGGACAAGACCTTTATACTTATCTAGCTCAATATCATTACTGTTAGCTCCATACAGGTCATAACCAAGAGCATAATCACCAGGATTTAAAAGATGGCCCAAATGTGTTCTTATAGAGAAAATTGTGTCATTTTTTCCAAAATCAGATACACGAGCAACTTGGGCATCAGCCAAAGTATACTTTGACCCACCAATATTAACTTCAGAAGAAACAATCTCCAAATCCAATATAATATATTCAACTAGTTGCCTACTAGAAAGTAGAGACTTAAAAGATGCCCTCCAATATTGATCAGGATCCAAAAAACAATGTCTCAGGGTAAAGGGGTCTAGTAAAGCAATGCTGTTACTCACTTTGGTGCATATAACAAGTGGACCGAGATTTCCCAAACTCACAGCAACTTTTGGCGGGAGACATATAAGATCTTCACGGCAAATTGGGCAGATTTCAACAGAGAAAGTATATTTGTAGTTGTAATTATTGCTCTTGAGGTCATGTGAGACAAGTTGTTTGTCATGACGACTCCTAACGGGGGCAACCTTGGCCAGAAACTCCACAAACTTAACAGCATGACTGCGATTACCAAAATAGAAATCAATTCCATGATCCATCTGCTTAATTCTTAAAGCTTGCGCTACAGCATCATGCCTAAGAATAAGCTGCTCCAAGTAGAAGAATGTTCGCCTGTGAGAAACATGCTGCCGCAGTTGCACAGCAGCCACCCATTGATCAGGGTTTGCTTGAACCCTAGAGCAAGATTCACACATTTGTTCTTGCACAACATACTCAACAGTATAAGCTTGTTCCAGAACAGCTCCATTGAGTACCTCTTTCTGAACTCTCAGCTTGACTTTAATCCTCTTGGAGTGAGGTTCAGTCCATATAAACTCAGCATGTACCAACCTAACTTTATTCAAATTCTTCAATCTCTTCACGCAAAAAGTCAAGAGCTCCTTCGATTCCAGTTGGGCTTTAATCCATGTTCTTGGGGGCTGCAAGTACCTATCACACTCAGGGCAATGGATGACAATGACATGCTTCTGCAAACCTTCTGTGATGTCAACTTCAGAGCGCAAGCACTTCACGCACATATTAGCAGCATTTGGCGCCATTGGGATACCACACTTGCAACATAGAACACTTCCAATGGTTTGATGAACCACAAACATACCTGCTTCCTCTGCCATGGCTGTTAAGCTAAGCGTGCAAGAAGAAAGTAAGAAAATGAACATCGGTTTTATTATAATGGAATAAGGAGTAATGTAGACATGAGTGATATCAAGAAGTTAAATTTCATTAGTACAAGCTAAACGTTATGTAGCAGAATTGATCAAGACCAGAACATCAAGAACAGGAAAAATAACAAAATCCCAAAGGAGGAAACTTGAACCACTAAAAAATATAAAGGAACCCAAATCAAAAGTCAAAACCCCCATTCTTTAAAACTTAGCCCAAATTGGAAAACTCCCCAAATTCATCAAGACCAAAAACATCAAGAACAAGAGAGAAAACAAAACCCCACGGAATTAAACTCAATCGACCAAAGAGAAGCGAATGAACACGAAGCAAAAACAAAACCCCCATTCCTTAAAACTGAGACAAAGTCAGAACCTCCCACCACCACCCAATTCGAAACTAAAACAGATAAACCTGATAGAAGGGACAATCTAACCCCAAAATCAAATCCTCAATCACAGATGTACCTGGAATTGCAAGCAACCTGAAAAAAGAACACAGATTTCGTCAAAATTGCTACACAGAGAGAGAGAGAGAATAGATAAAATAAGAGAGCATGTGACAACCAAAAAACCTAATGGAGATGTCACGTTAGCAGGCTGTTAAGCCTTTGCATAGTGGCTGTTAGGCCTTGTAAAAAAATAAACTGTGTTTGGCATAGCTGGAGGAGTGTTGCAGCATGTCTGATTGACAAGTTGTAAGGCCAAGTGGGCAAATTGGGTAACCGTTTTGGCACCCAAACTAGGCTCCAGATCAGTATAAATAATACTAATCCATGCCTAAACCCACATGATGCATGAAGTAAGGAAATCAGTTTCCCTCTTCAATTCTCGTTCCCTTTTATCTCTCATTTTTCTCTCAATTCTCCCCCTAAATTCCCAATTCTCCCGTTCGATCAATTCACAGCAACTAAGAATTTCCATTGTCAGATCCCTGATTTGACAAATTGGTATCAAAACAAAGTCCTGGCCGGTGAATTGTGAAGGGCAATCAGACATGGTTGACGATACCCGGATGATGCACTGGAGACTCAGCTTCAGTAGATGTCAATTTCATTGACGGAGATGCAGAATAGAGTGGATTCAATAAAAGGAAGGATGGAGTTGGCGGTAGGTCAAAAATTGGAGACGATGGAAGAGAGATTGCACACGGACATGCGCAAACAAGGGAAGAGATGCAAGAACAGGGGATTTTGTTGCGTGATCAATTACAACAGTTCATGCACATGTTCTCTAGCCAGAATCAGGTAAGGATATCTCCTGATTTTCCCCTTAGAGATAGGTTGGATCCAATCTTACCAGGGATTGGAAACAACACCCGCAATGCGGGATCATCTGAATTGGAGGGAAACCCAACAGTGGTGGGAGAGAATCAAGTGGAAAGGAGGCAAGACACTCAAATTCCCCCTGCACCAAGCTGGTTTTCCAGTACCAAAATTGAAATTACCAGTGTTCAAGGAGCAAAAGTCTCGTTGGTGGATAAGGAGGTTTGAGAAGCTGTTTAGCATCCACTAGGTAGCTGACGATCAGAGGGTGACCCTACCATCAACTTACCTTAATGATGTGGGAGATGTGTGGTTTCAAGGGTGGTCTAAGGTAAGGGACAATTATACTGTTAGAGTCGGACTCTGACAGGGGTGAATTCTACTCAGATTGGGGAGAATTGGGGAATTGAGAGAGAAGAACAGAGAGGGAATAGATGAGAGAGAGAGAAAGAATGAATTAGGCGAGAGAAATGATTGTAGTATTGATCTTCGATCGTTTGGGGCGTGGAATCAGTGTGTATATATACTGATCTGGTTGTGTTTCTAGGATTTTAGGAAAGAATAATGGCAGGAAAGGAGATATGAGCAAGAGGGAGAGAGAAAGAATGAGGTAGAGTGAGAGAATTGAGATCGAATGGGAGGGAAAGGACATGTGGAATAATCTTTACATATCCCCATCCTCATGAGCAGCTTCTTATTTATAGGAGTTGGTTACAATAGAGGCTCCTTCTAACTAACTATCTAGAATCTCCAAGTGGCCATGTGCCAACTAGGCTGCCATGCCAAGTGGGTTATTACAGTTATAACAGCCTACAATAGCCTGCCAGACCCTTCTAATAACCATCTAATTACATGTCAACCCTTGGGTTGTGACAGACGATGCCCGGATGAAGCACATGGAGACTCAGCTACAGCAGATGTCAATTTCATTGACAGAGATGCAAAATAGAGTGGATTCAATAGAAGGAGGGATGGAGTTGGCGGTAGGTCAAAAATTGGAGACGATGGAAGAGAGATTGCACACGGACATGCGCAAACAAGGGAAGAGATGCAAGAGTAGGGGATTTTGTTGCGTGATCAATTACAACAGTTCATGCACATGTTCTCAAGCCAGAATCAGGTAAGGATATCTCCTGATTTTCCCCTTAAGAGATAGGTTGGATCCAATCTTACCAGGGATTGGAAACAACACCCGCAATGCGGGATCATCTGAATTGGAGGGAAACCCAATAGTGGTGGGAGAGAATCAAGTGGAAAGGAGGCAAGACACTCAAATTCCCCCTGCACCAAGCTGGTTTTCCAGTACCAAAATTGAAATTACCAGTGTTCAAGGAGCAAAAGTCTCGTTGGTGGATAAGGAGGTGTGAGAAGCTGTTTAGCATCCACTAGGTAGCTGACGATTAGAGGGTGACCCTACCATCAGCTTACCTTAATGATGTGGGAGATGTGTGGTTTCAAGGGTGGTCTAAGGTAAGGGACAATTATACTGTTAGAGTCGGACTTTGACAGGGGTGAATTCTACTCGGATTGAGGAGAATTGGGGAATTGAGAGAGAAGAACAGAGAGGGAATAGATGAGAGAGAGACAGAAAGAATGAATTAGGCGGGAGAAATGATTGTAGTATTGATCTTAGATCATTTGGGGCGTGGAATCAGTGTGTATATATACTGATCCGGCTCCTGCGAGTGGCGCTAAGGCCTACTTGATCATCACTTACATGGGGTAATTCAGGCCTAATTGCCAAACTACTCTTCCCTACAATCAACTAATCCCAATTATTACAATTGCACTACAATTGCATGTCTATGACATATACTTGGGATGATTTCACCAAGGGATTATGTGGGAGGTTCCGTGAGCGGGGAATGATGGACATTGTAGAGGAATTCAATGGGTTAAAGCAGGATGGTACCGTGCAAGAGTACCAATTAAGATTTGAGGAATTGAAGTCCCTTATATTGAGTAGAAACCCTTTTATGACTAAGGAGTATTTTGTCTCTAGCTTGTGGGGTAGGGTTTGAATGATGAGATATGATCAGCGGCTAAGATGTTGAAACCACAAACCGTGCAAGAAGCAGCTGTCAGGACCCTAAGGAATCCCCAAGGATATAATAGTCATACATGTAATATGTTTTTTTTTTCTTTTGGCTGTATTTTCTATTGTTGTTGTTAGTACTTCAATTGTAAGCTATAGTAGTTAGAGGATGGGAGCTTATGCTTATGAATGATAATTGAATTCCACTTTCCCTCTCTCAATTTCCTTCCATTCTTTCTCTCTCTTTCTCTATAAATCTTCTCTAATACTTGTTGTCTCTTCCTCTCTGGCATGAACCTAGGATTCATAACGGGCTGAAATTGGCATTCGGAGGGATCCGAGAGGCTTGGGATTAAGGACAAAAAGTTTAGAGGGATATTTGGACATAAATGGGGGGAAAAATGTAGAGAGAAATGAGAGAGAGAAGTAGAGAGAAAATGAGAGGGAGATTTGAGAGAATTGTAGAAAGAGAGAATCAGATTTTCATTAGTCAATTCAAACATATCCCTCTCTTCCTACAATTGGCCTTTTTATAGGCATAGTAATTAGTTGCTTAACTAATTTCTAACATCCTAACAGCACCCATGTGCTTCTAACAACTTGTAAAAATATTCTAACAAACCATTACAACCCTATTACAATGATACCCTTCTATTATTCCTTGAGTCATGACAATTCCCCCCTCTTTGAGAGAGTTCTTGTCCCCAAGAACTTGCAGCAAGTAGCCATTGCTTCATCCAATTCCTGCCTTCTTTATTTGATTTTTTTTTTTTTCTCCTTCTAGGCCTCTTCTTTTTCCTCATTCTTAAGTGTCCAATCTGTCCTAGGCGTAATTTAGCCTAGAACTTCAATGGGAGCAACCCGATAGCGTTCAAATCCAATACACCCACCTTCTACAATAGCTGTCCGATCAAGCTTGATCTCCAATCTATGGACATGATCAGCAAATTTTGGACAGACATACTTAGTAGCTGAAACTTGGAGTCCAACGTAAAGACTATCCGTGTCCGTGACCTCCATTAGTAGTTCTTTACCATCCAATACAAGTAAGAATGGTAGACCTTCATCCTTAGTTGCAGTTATTGTCTTTCCTTTCAACCCACAGCCATGCTTCGTTGCAGAAATATCAACAACATCCTCAAAACGCAGCAATGGAGGATTGTAGACTTGCCTTGGATACTCATACCAAGGTTGTTTGTGAACATTAGTATTAGGAGCTGCTGCAACTTTAATTACAGCCAACGATTTCTCAATAATTGACACCTGGCCAAGTGTCTTAGCGCTAGTAAGAGTGCTTGAGAGACTGTCAATTGATTGAGTGCCATCCTCCAATTCCTTTTTCTCACTCTCTTCTTCCTCCTCCTCTTCTTTCTCTTCACCTTCTTCCTTAAAGTTGGACTGCTCTTGTTGCAGAATCCCAAAAACATCACCTTCGAGAACTTCTTTTCCAAAGGAATCGGCGTGTTCCTTTAATTCTCCTTTTGCCTTTGCTGCCCTATCAATCTGTTCATTATAGATTCCCTTTGAATAATGCCATTCACCTTTAATATCATTTCTGATGTTGCACTTCTCCTCCAGCTGCTCATTTCCAGGGAATTTCTCCTTGTTAAAACTTCTGTGATAATCATCAAAGTATTCCACTGGAAAGTTGTAATGATACTTTTTAATAAGTATCATCGCAAACTCTTGTAGCTTCTCGCGTATCATGAGGCTAAATTCCTTGCTCGTATCATGTACCCCACTGCTTGTTCTCTTATCCCATTGGTTGATCTCATTCTCAAAATTCTTTCTCCATGTTTGATGCTTCTGGTCAACTGAAAATGCAACATTTTTTTTGCTCCCATTGAGGATCTAATTGTCTAATATGGGCACTGCTTCCCAAAACCTCCTGAGTAGGACATCCCACTAAAAATGCAGCACTGTTTTGCTACAATTGAGGTTGCTCTCTTGCTTGAAAATTAACCACTGAAAATGCAACATCATTCGACTGCAATTGAAACCCTTTTTGTTTCATGTGTGCCCTGTTTCCCATAGTCGACATCTCATGGGCATGACACTTGAAAGACCAATACATACCGCTCTTCTTCAAACAAGTTAACCAAAATTCAAAACCAAAATGAACCTTTGTTTTCCTTTGCTCACAGTCAAGAATTTCAATTGGAATCCACCGCCTGAAATTACTGCTCCATTATGATCTACCTTAATAAAGTCGGATTGGAATTACCGCAAAGGAGCGCCAAAATTCATAGCCAAGAATCACCCATCCAAATTCGCCTTAAAAAATCCACTCCTAGCTGCTTCGAACTTTGTTGGAATCAGATACCGAAACTGCTAGGCTTCTTAATCGAGACCCAAACCTATTTCCCACTTCACGTCGTCCTTGCTCGTCGAAATTGGCACCTTTGTCTCCTCAATCCAAATCAATCAGCTAAGCCCCTGCATTGTTTGCTATCTACTTGCGAGGAACCGCCTAACAACAATTATCATCGGTAATGGTTGCGACACCTTCCTCATCCGCGTCGCCAACTACAACAGAACTCTTGTACTGGCCTTTTGTTCTGGTAGCAAGTCTCCTGGTCGTCTGCATTAACACCAACGGACTCGCTATCAGCTCGATACTTCTGCACCCGACGTCCAACGCCACCGTCTCTGTTGCTGTTGGCCAGAATCGACTCTGCTCACGATTGTTGCGGATTCAACGATCGCCTCCCACCGACTCCTCCTTCTCACCCAATCACTGACCATGGGCTGGAGGACCACTGCACTCCTTGAGTTCGCCTTGATTGATAAGTCCTCGGGATCCAATTACGAGATCACAGTAGGCACCGATCGCTCCAATCTACTTCCCTTCGATGCCTAAAACTCTGTCTAAATTGTTGTTCGACCAACTTCCTAGCCTCACTTCATGCCTCGCTCTAATCAGAATTGAGAGAACTGCGTCTTCCTCCTAATATTTTTGTTACTCAGTCGGCACCACTCTAATACGTAAATTGACTCTAGTGCAACCCTCGCTGGTTGAATTTCGCAACCAATAATAAACAAGCCGAAGCGTCTTCAAAACTCGAATCTCCTTTGCAACTCACTGCTGCGGTTTATGAAAATTAGTTGGTGCACCATTGATTTTGCAGCTTCCGCGTCACCCAGATTTCGACACAGAAATCACTTCTATAACCGACTACCTCCATTACGATCTCCCTGCTTTGCTCAATCAATTCCAACAAGAGTTGTTGAAATCAACTACCAAAATTACATGAACCACAGCCGAAGAAAGACCGCTCTGATACCATTTGTCATGAACCTAGGGTTCATAACGGGATGAAATTGGCATTCGAAGGGATTCGAGAGGCTTGGGATTAAGGACAGAAAGTTTAGAGGGACATTTGAACAGAAATGGGGGGAAGGACGTAGAGAGAAATGAGGGAGAGAAGTAGAGAGAAAATAAGAGGGAGATTTGAGAGAATTGTAGAGAGAGAGAATCAGATTTTCATTAGTCAATTCAAACATATCCCTCTCCTCTTACAATTGGCCTTTTTATAGGCATAGTAACTAGTTGCTTAACTAATTTCTAACATCCTAACAGCACCCATGTGCTTCTAACAACTCGTAAAAATATCCTAACAACTCATTGCAACCCTATTACAATAATGCCCTTCTATTATTCCTTGGGTCATGACACACTCTTTCAGTCTAATCTTCCTCAATTTCTTCCAAATACCATTCCTAAACCCTAGCCAAACCCTAGGGTCGTAACATTTGGTATCATAGCCATAGTTCCTCAATGGTTCTCTCTGTTATTTAATTCCGACATATACAAGCAGCTGCCTTCAGACATAGTTGATTTTCGAAACTTGATTCAGGAGATCTCGACGACTCTTGAAGGCCAATCAAAGCCGCTAAACTGTGTTACCTCTCTTGCTCCTGAATCAGGTTCGACGTGAAGCCGAACGGATTCATAAGTGTCAATTCAAGGAGCTAAGCTAAAGGCAACTCACAAGCTATCGGTTTCTCAAATCCAACTATGATAGAGGTGGTGTCAAGTTGATTCTCGACTGATGTGAGTGATTCCGGCAATGTTTATCAACTGATCTAACGAAGCAGAGATAAGCGAATTCAAGTGAACTCCAACAATTGTTGGATGGTGATTGGGGCAATCGTCAAATCACTTTGATTTTGGCAAACTTGTTGCATGTGATTGAGGTGAGAAGGTAGGTGCGATTGGGAGCAGAAATTTAGATCAAGGTTGCTGCATGTGAAAGGGCGAGTAAGCGAAATTGAGAGTTGGCGGCTTGAATTTCAACTTGAACTCAGAGGGAAGCCGATTGTTCATTGGCTGGAACTCAGGCGGACATCGGTTGAGACAAAAATTCTCAGGTGAACTGTAGAAGCCTACCATTTCTTAAAAGCTTATCGAAGCTGTTTAGATCAGCGATTTCCAGAAGTAAGTGCATAACAAAAGTTTGGTTTCAATGTTGCACTGCGAAAGTAATTGCAAAGGTGAAATGTCGGGTTCGAAAGTTGCGTGGCAAGTTTTCGAAGCTGCTTAGAACAGGTTGTTTGAAATTGTTCAGAGCTAGTAGATTATTTGAGGTGGACTCGGCAATTGATTTGGAGGTTGTTCAACAGCAACTGAACTTTGGAGGTTGTTTTTGAATCAGAGATTAGGGAAGATTGTACAGAATAACGATCTATGGAAGGTCGATTTTCAAAGGTTGTTGATCATTTTAAGAGGCAGAATTCTGAAGCTAAGGAATCCAAGGCAATGCAGGAGGAGATGACCCACGACCTAAAGGATAGTGCAGTTAATAGAGAAAACATGAGGGAGGATCTAGTTGCCTCTCAAGAAGGAATGCAGAGAGAATTGGAGAGCCATTAGAAGACGATGGAGCAACATGGCCAGCGAATCCACATCATGTTGAACATGTTGTCTTCGCTACCTCAATTTCGGTTATCACCAGATTTTCCTCCCCGAGTAGTAAGTGATCCAATTCTGCCCAACCATGGTATCTTCCCTATGACCTATGGCTTGCAAGAGGCAGAGGAACCACCAACCTTGGAACTAGAAATTCAGGTCAAAGATGAAAGCTACAAAGAGGAGCTCAACAAGATGAAACAAAAAGGCTTGGTTATGGAGTACTTGGTCAAGTTTGAGCAATTAAAAGTAGTTGTGCTCAATTTCCATCCAATCTTGATTGAGTCTTATTTTGTATTGACATTCATTAATGGCCTTAACGATGCACTAAGACTTATGGTGAAAACAAGCAATTGAGAGGGCTAGGATACAAGAATTGGAATTCAAGCATTGAGTTCCAACAATAAGTCTCAGTGCAGAACTCATGCTTGAATTGATTGAATGAATTCTAATTCTCTCTCTACAATTCTCTACAATCTCCCTCTCATTTTCTCTCTACTTCTCTCCCTCATTTCTCTCTACATTTTTTTCCTCATTTCTGTCTATTTCTTCCTCTCAAGTATTATGTTCTTGATTCTACTCCATCAACTCCTTTCGATTGTCATTCCAATCCCAGGCCAAACCCTAGGTACATGACACATTTTAAGAGTAAGAAAAGAAGGATGACCAAATTTGTAATGGTGCAACCACATTAGATCCTTGTTGGACTCAACCAAGCATGACACGAGGAATCTTCCCTTGTTTATCTTGTTCACTTGGTCCCTCAAGGTAGAACAACCCATCCCTAGCCTTAGCAAGCCCAATCCTCTTCCTCGTGCCCTGCTCCTATATCTCACAGTGAGTTGAATAAAAAATAACACTGCAATTAGTATTTAATATGAGTTTTTGAATGGAGATTAGGTTAAAGAATAACTTAGGAACATGGAGCACATTTTTGAGAGAGAGATGTTTATTAAGAAGAACATCTCCTTGGCCCGCAATAGTGGTTAAAGAACCATCTGCTAGGGTGATTTTTCTCGAACTAGGACAAGGGCTATAGGTAACAAAGTGATGAGAGAAAGGGGTCATATGATCCATAACTCCAGAGTCTAAGATCTAAGAGGTAGAATGATTTTTTCCAGAAACATATAGAGCAAAAGAATTAGAAGAGATACTTGTGAGAGCAAGAGAGTAGTCCCCCCATTTTGCAGTCCCTTTTTTGAGAAATTCTAAGAAACCCTTTAACCTTTCAATTTTTGCTCGGTTAAGTTCTAGGTGTCTCCTTGTTCGGATCCCTTCTGATCTGGTTGCTAATGGTTGTTGACCATGTACACAGCCTTGATTCTTTAGTGATCCACCTTTGGAAGGCTTTCCACGAAGCTTCCAACACTTCTCTATGGTGTGCTTCGGTTTCTTATAGTAGGTACACCATAGAGTATCTCTATCTGTAGCCTTCTTTTCCTCTCTTCCCTTACCTTGACCATGAGTTTTCAAAGAAACCAAGGCTGATGCCTCCACTGAGGTAGTCTCCAACATGACACCCCTTCTTCCTTCTGCACGAACAATAGAGATAATCTCATTTAAAAAAGGAAAATCCTCCTTACCAAGGATTTGCACCCTTATCGCATCGAACTCCATGTTTAGGTTGGCTAGGAGATCATATGTTCGCTCTTTCTCCACAAACTTCTTGTGTAAGGCTACACATCTTCACTACATTTCATCTTTAAGCACTGATAATGGTCCAATTCTTGCCACAAAGTTTGCAGTAAATGTGCATACTCTGTGACAGATCTGGTGCCTTGTTCTATGGCTGCCACTTTTGTCTTGATTTCGTAGATTTGAGCTGCATCTCGAACCTTGGAGTAGGTAAGCTTGATCGCCTCCCAAATTTCTTTGGTGGTTGTTAAAAACATCATCGTGTCACTAATTTCAGGGGTCATGGAATTCCATAGCCATGACATTACTAGAGAATCCTCTTCGTCCCATGCTGCGAACACCGGTTCTCCATCTTTAGGACTGGTCCCTTCCAAATGGCTTAGTTTCCCTTTCTCTTTTAGGAACGTACAGATTAATTGAGACCATTTCAAGTAGTTCTTACCATTTAATCGGTAAGTCACTTGAAGACTTGGTAAGTCTCCTCCAGAGCCTCGACCATTGTTTCCAGCAAACGGAATCTCCATTGTGCTGGTGCTGATGAAATCAACTTCATGGACTACATGCTAATAAATAAACAATCTTCCTGCTAAGTTAGGAAACTCCTATAAAACTAAACAAGAAAGTTTTTAAATCTATTTTGGAAACTATACAACTTAGGATACAACTCAAAGATAGAAAGATACAACAATATATACATTCCTATTCTAGAAAAAGGAAAGGATGTCAATCCCAATCTCTTGCTTTGATTGATTGATAGAATCTGGCTCTGATTGATAGAATCTGGCTCAATTTGGCTCTAATTGACTGATTGATTGACACTGATTGTTGACATCATTTATTGAACAAGTCATATTTTTCAACTTGTGTTCGACTCGTTTGGTTAATAAACCCAATTTATCGAACTAGTTAGCAAATCGATTTGCAAATATCTAGTGAGCTAACTTGGCTCATTTCCAACCTTAATTGTACACATATGAATTCCTAATGAACTAAGATCAAGCGAACAAAATCCTTTAAAAGAAAAGGTAATCCTTATATTTGAAAAGAATAGGACATCCCAAATGCATAAGGTTCTCACCTAAAGGAATTTTAAGGCTTAGTGGTTGCAGTGGTGGTGTCTTTGTTGCTCTTGTATTTGAAAAGCAGCATCAGTAATTCATTGCAGCGACCACAAGAGCAAGAATCAGTATGTCTACCAAGCCAAAGAAAATGAAATGGTATGACTTTCTCAATTTTCTTTAACGTGCCAACTCATAACTATTCAAAATACAAGCGCATTAACATGAAGTTTTTTGTACAAGAAACTAATTGAAAGGACAAGATGCAAGAAGAGAGAGAACACTTGGATGAAGGAACACTAAAGAGAATGATATTAAACTAATTTAAACTAAAGTTACTAGGCGTAAAGTAATCCCTTTATTCCAAATAATATTAGCCAAATTGCTGCAGCTAATTCTTTTTTGTTTCTCTGAATTTTCTCTAGGGATCATGTTACAGCTCTAGGGAGCAACCAAGCATGTGAATTGACAATCTGCAAGTTACAAATACATATACAGGATACAAGCTAACAACAATTCATTAAACTGATAAAAATTACAAGTCAGAACTTTAACTAAAGAGAGTATAACCGAATGAAAATGACTTCATTAGAAGCAAGCAACTGCCAATACTTTCATTATTGAACAGTTCAGTACAGTTCCTTCAATGAGAGAGATCAATCTAACCACAAAGAAAGCTCAAATAAATCTGCAAACATCATATCAATCTGATTATTTAAAGGGAGAATGCTAAGACAAGACAATAGATGTCCATACGTTTTAATCCATTCAATGACACATGGTAATCCTCGCAGTCTCACTTTTCAGAGGTTGTACAAACTTGTGGATCCAGAACACCTAAACGTCTACAGTTCAAATTCTATTTCATTTTTCTTTGTTCTTTTCTGGTTCTTTTCCCTGTACAGTTTCTGAGCGTCTAAATAATCACATATCAAAAGAAAAAAGTGAGAATCCGCACAAAATTAAAATAACCCGAAAATTGGCCAGCAATCATCAACTACAATAACAACTGCACCTATGACCAAAATGAAATCCAATAAACATATAAGGAAGAAAATAATCAAATTAATGGCTCGATATCATCTTGAACGAACAGCATGCTCAATTTTGTTGAGTAAACAATAAAGAAAACGAAAGATAGCAAACCTAAATCATAGACTGATATATATATATACGTATCTTACCCTCAGGCAACAGATCCGAAGATGACGAGAGTGAAGCCGAACGGCGAGTGAATTCGTGGAGAGACAGATGAGAGGCTAGGATTTAATCTGCAGGAAAATCGAAATTAGAGTTGGATGTGTCTTTATAGTATCCGATCTTTAGCCCAATAAGTCGGTACAATTACAATAATAATATAAAAAACAAATTATCCGTATTTTTTTACATAAAAAGTTAGTGGTTTAATGTTACGAATTATATAAAGTTAAAAAGGTCAGTAACATATTTGAAAAGGATGAAAATTGCCAGTGCAACTTATAAATATTTTAAGACTTAATTATTTAATTATTTTTATAAATTTATAATTTTATTTAATTTTTTAAATATTAATAATTAAATTTAAATTAACTTAATTAGGTATAATTTTATCTAACATGTAAAATTAATTTAGAGGTAGTGTGTTCATATTGATTTAACATGACAGATATCATATTAATAATATTTGTGAGATTCACATGTACATATAAGAAAAAATATAATCTGTAAAAAAAAAAAGTAAGCAAATTATGTGCAACAAGTTATATTTTTTTCTTATTTATGTGTACATATAGATGTCATAAATATTATTATTATATAATATACATATTGCTAAAATACAACAATTGAATTTTATGATGTGGAACCTACAGGAGCTCGATGTCCCGTAGAATGGGGTAGTCGTGAGGAAAGCCGCCACAAGGATCCGCCACATGCTTTTTTGCCACTAGGTTCCGCCACAAGCTGTTTCGCCACTAGGTTCCACCACAAGCCTCTTCGCCTCTAGGATCCGCCACAAGTTTCTTTGCCATTAGGTTTCGCCACAAGCTTTTTTGCCATTAGGTTCCACCACAAGCCTCTTCGCCTCTAGGATCCGCCACAAGCTTCTTTGCCACTAGGTTCTGCCACAAGCTTTTTCGCCACTAGGTTTCACCATAAGGCCTCGCCGCAAGCTTCTATGTCGCCGTAAGGTCTTACCACAAGGTTCTGTCTTGCCGTAAGGTCTTGCTAGCTTCTATCTTGCCGCAAGGTCTTGCCACAAGCCTTTT
Source organism: Diospyros lotus (assembly GCF_014633365.1). Taxonomy (NCBI): domain Eukaryota; kingdom Viridiplantae; phylum Streptophyta; class Magnoliopsida; order Ericales; family Ebenaceae; genus Diospyros; species Diospyros lotus. The sequence goes on from NC_068343.1 coordinate 19,260,874, forward strand.
ATCTAGCCGCTATGATATTGCTTTGTTGATACTCAAAAAATGGGTTAGAAGGCTCGCGGGAATCCTCGCCTGTGAGAACCCTCCAATGCCTAAGTCAGTACTCAATCCGCGTAATGGTTCCTCAAAATAGTAAAAATGTGATCAAAATTGTACCGAAATCGGAGAGCCCCTTCCAATGTCATGTAGTTAGGTATTTATAGGGCACACTTCTCAAGGGTTCTGGGGGTTGACATGTGTCATTTGCTGAATGGGCCATGCCTGAGACGCGACAAGGCCTCGCGGCACACTGTTGCAAAGCTGCGGCTGTAAGGTTGCAAGGGTGCTGGGCTGCAAGGTTGCGGCTGCAAGACCTCAAGAGAGTTGGGCAGCAAAGCTGCAGCTGCTTGGCCGCGAGGGAACATTGCCGCAAGGTTGTGGCCGCTTGGCCACGAGAGAACCTTGGCTGCAAGGCCAGCAGGGCTTGCGGCACACTCCCGCAAGCTCATGGCCGCAAGGCTGCGGCCGCTTAGCCGCAAGGCCAGCAAGGCTTGCGATACACTACTACAAGCTCATGACCGCAAGGCTTTGGCCATTAGGCCTTCAACAGGGCTTGCGGCACATTGCCACAAGCTTATAGCTGCAAGGCCTTGGCCATTAGGCCTTTAAATTTTTCATTAAAAATTTTCAATAATTTTGATGGCACAACATGACATGTTAAGTTAACATGAATACACTCACTCTTAATCGATAAATAAAATTGTATCTAATTGAGTCAATTTGAATCTAATTATCAAAATTAAAAGAATTAAATAAAATTATAGATTGATGAAAAGGATTTTATTATTTTCATAATTAAACCATATTTTAAAGGTGATTTATGAAATTTACAATTGCATAAATTATAGAATAACTAAGAAATATATCATTTATCAAATGGTGCATATTTTTGGAGGGAGAAAATGTTAATGGATTTGTGTTTTATCACCATAAAAAAGGGAGAGATTGCAATATAGAAAGTATTTTGGACTTTTGGACTTTTCAATGTATTTATTAAACTTATCTAACAATTCTTTAAAAAAAATCACATGACTTTTTATCTGAGTTTTTTTAGATATATTTATCTCTCACCCCCTTAAGATAAACATATTTTTGTCCTTATTTATAAGAAAAAATTATGCTTATGTCTTCTAGTGTATTCCAAAAAATTTAATAAACAGTTTAATAAAAATCTTTAAATGTTTCCTAAACTTATCTTGATTATTATATATCTTGATCCGTAAAACATTTTAACTTTATTTTAATACAACCTTAATCTTACTCATTTTAACAAACGTTATCTTATATAGACAATCTTATTCTTATGTTGTTCCATTTAAAGTACTAAAACATTTCTATGCATAAAACATCAAGTCAATATTATATATTATACTTAGTTAAATTTATATAGTCAATTGTTATATGTTGAGTTATTTACCTTGAACCATTTCTACCTCCATCTCTTGGGTATTCTATAATAGGTTCGAGAGTTTTGAATCGGTAAACATGTAAACAAGTGGCTAGATCTAACACCAATTTAAAGTACCTACTTAGTCTTACTTGATCGACGAAAGCAAAATTTAATGACTATTTTTCACATAATGAACAAGTATACATAGAAACAATGCGACTTGCGCGTTTTGAAGCATGTTTTTGGTAGGTCTAAGGTCACTTATTGTGTTAACAACATAAACTAATTTATCATAGGTTGAACTATGTGTTCTTAATTGTTTGATACTGTTGGAATTAAATGAAGCTTCAACGGCACCGTTTTGAAAAGGGGTTGGATGGTCTTTTGGCAACCCTTTTGGCTGCCCCAAACGTTGTTGTTTTGGGCCTATGAGCTAGATGGCCAAAACGGCAACCGTCCCCTGTCATTTTATCAATGCATGCATTTTCTTGTCGTTTAGCCTATTTATTCCCCGATCGTTGATGTTGCCTTTATACGACTTCATCCTCACCGTTGCTTTCCTCTATTTATCTTTTACAGTGGCATCGAGATCAGCAATGTACAGCCTTCGATTTGTATTGCTTTAGTAAGGGTTTGCTTTCATTCTCTGCAATTTACATTCTCTCTATACAGATTTGATACGAAAGTTTTCTCTTTAGTGTTTTGCCTCTAATCTGTAGATTTGTGGTTATGAAGCTTCTTTGATTAGAGAGTATTCGAGAATGAGATTTGTATAATAAGGCTGTAATCATTTCCTTCCGATAGTGCAGTGAGCTCTCTTTGCCGGAGCTCAACATGGACGTAACCCTCATTAACGGGTGAACCACGATAAAATTGCTTGTGTTCAGTTTATGCTTTATCTTTACTATTCTGTTCATATGCATGTTTGAGTTATCAAATGCTCTTTGTATGTTTTGGCTCTATTTTTGATTTTTGTTTTTTAGTAGTGGTTGAGAGTTGTCTCGACCCAACAAATACAAATAGTGTTACTTAAATAAACTAGATGCCTAAGATAAGCTCTATTGGCATAAGAGTTCAAAGTGTTTGAACTATTCCTAAGACATGGTCTCCATAAAGTACTTGTGACACACAAATAAAGGAAGCACAGGTATACAATCTCAATAATTTGAACCCATTAAACAAGGATAATAGTGACTATCTTTATACTATAATGATCCATAATAGTTTGGGAGAAGAATACTAAATTAAAATCAAAACTAAGTGGTAGTATTATTATTTAGAATAAAAAATGAATTGGGATATGCATTTTGTTGATGACATCATAAAAGCACCTCATTCAAAAATATTTATGTTCTAAAGTAAACTTATGAATTTCCACCTAGTGTGACGAAGGCATGATATGTTGTTTTGAACTAAATATACGTGTGATAGAAAACTTCTACAATTAGAAGGTCAAAGGTTTACACAAATAAGTTGTTCTTATTCTATATATTGTTTCTTATCACGTGAAAAAAACATACTTGGATTAATTTTTAGGTTTATAGGAATCTAAAATTTTGTAGGGAATAACATTTTGCAACAAATAGTTAATTAACACACATTCAAAAGTTTTTAAAAAAATGTTGGTAAAGAAAAAAAAACCTCTTTTAAGAAGTGTTTTGTAGAGCCCTCGGTCCCATCTTCGAGGTGCCATTATAACCCACAGTTATAGTCATGACCATTTGCTGAATTTTTGAAGGTCGGCTATGCCCCTACAGGTTAGGGCGTCCTAGATGGGATCTAGGTTTCGTCGCCTTCGTTCGTTGAGAACTTGAGTTCCTAAAGAAAAATGGTAGCGAAGGGCACTCATATCTCGATTGGGCTACACGTTAGGACGTTAGGAATATCAAAGCTGTTAAAAGAGATATGATGAGATCATGAGAACAAATTTATATAAAATTCATAATTTACTTGTAAATAGTAAAAATCTCAATTTCACCGCAAGATTCGCTTGTTCTACACACACATAATACAAAATAGAATAATTTACTAAATAAACCCATGAATATAAAAAATCCTCTTTCGACTCATTAACTACATCTACTGGCAATACATCCACCATTATCGCTTTCCATTTTCTAGAACCCGAACTATCTATATGACTAGTAACAAGGGGTGGGTCCTAAAATTCAATAAAGGTAATATGTAAAATAACAAATCATAAATTCATGACAAACATAGAAAAATATGAAATAAATCATGCATGGAGGCTCGCCCACCTCATTCATCATGGACTCTTGGTGACCTTGTACGACTTTCCCCAAGCTCTAACACGAGCTCCATTAGTCCCAAATCATAGTCTCATGTCTAGGCACTCCCCTATTTTCATATGTAAGTCATAATAGGATAATTTACACATAAAACATATTAAACCTTTACAGAAAAAATGTCTACTACCTTAATAACCCCTTTTTGAAATATTTCTCCACAACATTGAAATCACTGATATTACTTCTCAAAGTTCCTTTAACAAAAATTAAACATAATAAGATAAAAAAAAATATTACTAAAATCAACTTCTATATGCTTTATACTTACCTTGTTGCCTATTTATAGAGAAATAATAGGTAGGTATAATTCCTTTATGCCATTCTTTTAATTAATTATTCTCCACCCAACTTCACCAATTATTCTGTAACCGTCTAATTTGCAAACCTCCTTATTAATATATATACGCAAATGAATTATATACTAATCTTAGATTCCCTTCACAAAAATTAAATTTTAATATTATATTCCTAAAGTTTGAACCCATAACCCACCACCTTGTGCTCACATAACCACCAGACTACAAGACTTCTTATTTATATATATGCAATGATTAATTTTAAACCAACTACTAAATTACAAAATTATACTTAGATCCCAAAAATTTTCAAAAACTTCCAACTAGCTCTTTATTCACAAACACAATAATATTAATTTCCTTCATTAGATTCCTTAATTCACAATTTTCAATAAATAAATTATTTCAAATACATAAATTAATTTTTTTTTCAAAATATCAGGATGTTACATGTTCAATATCAAAAAGTGATAGTAACCTCATGCAAATCCAATATTATATCAAGGATAACAATACATTTTCCAATTTAGATTTTCTACTATTAAAGCCCTATAAGATTTTCTACTACTATTGAAATGAAACAAGGCAAATAATTATAACAGTAAAATGTTGTAAATCTATATAGATAATTGTAGCAACCAAATGTTCATCCATATTGTAAAGTAGAAATAGTATGGCTCGTGCTAGCTCCAATGATGAAAGAGAGAGAGAGAGAGAGAGAGAGAGAATGGTGGTTTTCAACAAAAAAAAAAAAGGGGGTAGGTCGTGGTGGTGCGAGAGGTAGAGAAGAAAGGTGGTTTGTAGTGGTGGTAATGACAAAGAAAAATGGTAGTTAGTAGTGGTTTTTAGCCATATCTGGTTGGAAAGGCAAATATGGTCATGATAGCTAATAGTGGAAAATAATTTAACTAGATCTATTATGAAGAGGACAAAAGGTCACAATGGTTTTTAGTGATCTATAGACAGGAAAGAAAATGGTGGGTCGTGGTGGTATTGGCAACAAAGAAATGGTAGTTCATGGTGGTTTTGGGTCAAATCTAGTTGGGTAGAGACTAATGGTCCCAGTGGTTATTGGTGGAAAAGAGAGGGGTGGGTTGTGATGGTTTTTGGCCAAATCTAGTTAGGAGGAGACATATGGTCATGGTGTTTAGCAATGGAAGATAGTAAAGTGGATTGCGGTGGTTGGGAGCAATTGAAAGGTTGCGATGGTTTTTGGTGATCTACGACTGTGATAGAGAAAATGGTTGGTGGTGATGTTGGTAATAGAGAAGAAAGGTGGTGTTAGTGGTATGAAAGTAAAACAAGATCGCTATAGGGCAAGTAGCGTAGTTCAAAAATTTTGAACCTTACTCCGATCTTGGTGATTGGATCAACGTTAAAATCAAACAATCACATACATAATAAAATAAATCTAACATTTAGATTTTCGAGTCATTCGCGAATTTGAGCCGTCTAAGCGTCCGGCCTCTAATTCATGATATGTGGCACGCGTCCGTTAGCGAGGAAAGCAGAATGTGAGTGTTAGCTCCTTTTCTTTTTTTGGCTTCTGTATGGACGGAAAAAGAATGATTATTCAACTCTTGAAAATCATAAAATAAAATCTTAATTTAGGCAACCCTTAAAGGGGTATTCATAGAGAAGGCTCCTAGGGTTTCTTAAACACTAATAAATTGGGCCAACCCATTTATCCTAGTTCAACTAGGAACTTAATTGGGTTTATCCTAGTCTAACTATAAATATAATTAAGTGGCCCAAATAAAGTATTTTACCCAAATCTAATTCAAGCCCAAATATTTAATTTAATATTTGGGCCAAATCTAATTTACCCCAAATATTAATTTGATTTAATATTTGACCCAAATACTTTATTTAGCCCAAGTATTAAATTAATCCCAAATTATTTTCTAATTTAATCAATTGTCATTTTAGGAAACTCTTTCTTATATGACGACCCCTCGTCATTACATCTATTTGTTCTTTTTCTGTGAGAACCTACGATGGCACAACTTCTTGCTGAAGTATCCCACTTAACATACGTCCACTCTCATAATTTAAGCCAGGAATTGTTTCTTTTGTGTATGACTCATTAGGCTTTCAAATATGTTGGCAATATGTCGGTACGAACACATAAGATAAGATTGGCCTCTAGCAAGGCGTCATGCCTACCCAATTATTCGGAATGATTCATAATCTGCAAACAACCTTTCACAAGCATGGTTACCGTGTAATTCGATCCTCTCGTTAATGTATCTTCTGTGATTTCAAGTCTGGCGATTTGTTGCTTGATTACGATCATGAGTTTTTCTTCAGTCTTCTGGATATCCTCACTTAATAAAAAGTAAATCAATAACTCCTTATTGATCTCTTTCACCATAGATATGGATTTAAAGTAAATATCCACCAAATGTGCCTTAGATACATCATCCTCTATCAAGAGATAGACGAGTCCCATCTTGGTTATGCACCCACCTCCATAAGTCTCACGATATTCCCAACGATCACTGACATGCAACTTTTGTCTAGGCCCATCGAAATGATGTCAAAGCATACTGATCTTCTTATGAGAATTAGTTACACCCATATAACTAATTCAGGTTCAAGAATTAGTTACACCCATCTCGTATGAGAATTCCATCAACATATAAGTAAAACGAATTCTCATGGCAAGTCATGTCCAGTGACAAGTTCTCTAACATTAGTCACCTATGTACTTGTCTAAGCATCCCATGCCTATAGATATGAGACCCTATTACTATCACACAGCAAAAACATAGCACATACATATCTTACCGCAATTGTTAATGTCCATTCTTGACATTGCTATGACTTGGGACATTTAATTATGTCTAGAAATTATGATGCATCATCTCACATCTTTATAGACTAATCACAGTATACATCATATGGACTTCTATCTAGTTTCATCCGATCATTACAATAATAACAAGAAACTAATAGAACGACTTCTTGTAAAATTAAATAACTCTTTATTCAATAATAAATATGATTACAAATGTCAGTGTATAATTTACCTAATTTGATTGGGTCTAGAGTACCTACATTAACAATCTCTCATTTGCACTAGAGCTAATCACTTATGTATGTCATACCTGATGATCGAATATAACTTTCATGTTTCTCTTGGGACATAGCTTTAGTTAAGGGATTCACAACGTTGTCGTCCATCGGTACTTTCTCTATATGCATGTCACCCTAGCTAATAACTTCTCTTATTAGATTGTAACGCCACAATACATATCTGGTTCGTTGATGAGATCGTGGTTCCTTCGCTTGCGCAATGGCTCCATTATTGTCACAATACATTGTTATTAGATCAATAATGATGGGCACCACTCCAAGTTCACCAATGAATTTACGGATCCATACAACCTCCTTAGCTGCTTTGGCGGCTACTATGTACTCGATCTCGATTGTTGAATCTGCAATTGTCTCCTGTTTGGAACTCTTTCAACAAACAGACCCACCGTTCAGGCAGAATATGAATCTTGACTGTGACTTAAAATCATGGTCGAATTGAAAATTGGCATACGTGAACCCCTTTAGGGTAAGCTCTCATTCTCCATATACTAAAAATATCTCTTTAGTCATTTTCAAGTACTTAAGGATGTTCTTCATTGTAATCCAGTGTTTCTCACTTGGATCATCCTGATATCTACTACATATGCTCAGAGCATATGCAACATTAGGCCTCGTATATAACATGGCATACATGATCGTGCCAATGGCTAAGCATACGGTGCCTGATTCATTCTATCTCTCTCATCTTGTGTCTTCGGACACATAGCCTTGGAGAGATGTATTCCATGTGACATGGGAAGATTTTCCTTCTTAGAATCTTCCATGTTAAACCTCTTTAGCACCTTATCAATGTACGTGCTTTGGGAGAGTCCTAACAATCTCTTGGATCTATCTCTATAGATCCTTATTCCCAGAATATAGGTTGTTTCTCCCAAATCCTTCATGGAGAAATTTTCTGAAAAGCCATCTTTTAACTGATTGTAACATGAAAACATCATTCCCTATGAGTAATATATTATCCACATAGAGGACTAAAAAGACCACCGTGCTCCCACTAATCTTCTTGTAAACACAAGAATCATCTTCATTTTATGAAAAATCAAACTCTTTGATTGTTTCATCGAAACGTTGATTCCAACTCCGAGATGCTTGCTTTAAACCATAAATGGCCCTTTGTAACTTACAAATCTTATTTGTATGTTCTTGGATGACAAAACCATCGGGTTGTGTCATGTACACATCCTTAATCAGGTTTCCATTAAGGAAAGCTATTTTGACATCCATCTGTCAAATCTTATAGTCATGATAGGCAGCTATTGCAAGCAAAATCCGAATGGATTTTATCATTGCTACAGGTGAAAAGGTTTCATCATAATCAACTCCTTGTCTTTGACTGAAACCTTTGGCCACGAGCCTAGCTTTGTACGTCTGTACATTATCTTCCATGTTAGTTTTTTTTTTGAAGACCCACTTACACCCAATGGGTCTAATACCCTTGAGTGGATCCACCAAAGTCCTTACTTGGTTAGTGTACATGGAATCCATTTCGGATTTCATGGCATCAAGCCATTTCCTAGAGTTAATGTCTGACATTGCTTCTTTATAGGTATTTGGTTTGTCATGTTGGTTCCTTAAGGTATGGCCACTCAAGAGGGAGGATGAATTGAGTGTTTAAATTTTTTTCTCCCTTTTAATGAATATTATTGATTAATTATTTTCTGTAAGAATATATAAAATATTTTCTTTTAATTAAATTCTTGTTATTTAATTTTAAACAAATTAAGATTTTGTAACTAGATATATGTGAGTTTGAGATTAATAAATTGCAAGCCACGAGATATAATAAGAATAAATAAATGAGGCACAAGATAATTTATAATGATTCGGTGTTTCCATACTAGAGGTGTCAAAAGGGCCGGGCGGCCCAGCCCGTGACATGCCTGGCTTTGGCCCGGCCCGTTACTGTTCAAATGGACCGAGCCGAGCCTGGCCCCCATGGGGGGCCGGGCTCGGCCAAAGAAATTAGGCCCACGGCCCAACCCGGCTCGTTGGGCCCTTATGGGCCAATAAGGCCCTTACTCATTTTTTTTTTAATTTTGTTATTCTTTAGTAATTATTGATATTGGATACTAAAAAATTTAATTTCGCAATATATATAAATAATAACCATCATATTTAAAATTTTTAATTTAAATTTTTTATATATTTAAATTATAAATAAACATTATCCTTTTTATATGTACATTATTTTTCATATCAATTCACAAGAAAAATTATAAGGCATATAGAATTTTGAAATATAAAATAATAAAATAATATTTAAAACTTAAGAATTAAGATAGAAAATATTTTAAAAAGAAAAAAATTAATTTTTATATATGTATTATTTTGATATTTATATATGTATATATTATATGTATTATTTTTAAAAAAATTATTTAAAAAAAAGAAAAAAAAAAGGTCGAGCCCACCGAGCCCGGCCCGCTAGGCCCTGTGGGCTAAGGGCCCGGCCCGACCCTCTAGCCCACGGGCTGGCTCGGCCCGGCCCCTTTGTAGGGGGGCCATGGGCCGGGCTGGGCCTTATCCATGGCAAAAGGGCCCGGGCCCGGCCTGGCCCTTTTAGTAAAAGGGCTGGCCCGGCCCGTTTAAAAAGCCCGTGGGCTGGGCCGGGTCGGCCCTTTTGACACCTATACTCCATACATTACTCCATTCTTCCAAGGTCTCAACCACCCTTAGGGTTCCACTAATCTCATCAAGGTTTCCATACTATTTCACATTGAAAACTAGATACATTCCTATATTACAATGGGTTCTAGGAAACCACCAATACTAAGGTTTTCTCCCTAGCTTACATTGGAAACTAAATTTACCTAAATTTTAACGGTTTTAGAAAACCTATACAATCCACAATAATAATTTAAATATAAATAATTTGTCCACACTTGGACACAAATAAGCAATTAAGAACAAATTATACAAGGTAATAATGTTTAAATAAATAAATAAACTTATAACCTCAAATGGAGAAATTCGAATTTGTCGTAGACGACTTGAAACGTTTTTCTCCTTTTTTTTTTGTGGCTCTTCGATGGATGTGCAATAATTTTTCGAGTTTGGGATTGGTTGAAAATTAGCTTGAGAGCTTTTGAGTACTTTGGATAGGTAATATGAGTAAAGAATGCTCTCCAAAATAAATTTGGAGCTATTTATAAGTATTATGGGAATTACTATAGCGACATTGTAGTAACGGTTAAGTTCATTGTAACAACAGTAATGTGTACTATAGTAATGGTCAAAATTCTAACTATTGGGGGTACTGTAGCGGTAGTGTAGCAATAGTGAAAAAATGATTTTTTTGTCCGAATTTCGCAAAATTATTTTTATACATTTTAAAACTAATTTGAAAAATAATTTTAATGGAAAATAACATTTTTGAAAATAAATACACTATATAAAAAATGTTTAATAAATTAATTTAAAATATATTTTTAATAGAAAATAATATTTTTGGTAATACATATACTATGAAAAATATTTTATAAATTAATCTAAAAATTATATAAAAAATATTTTAATTGAAAATAATATTTTTGGTAATACATATGCTATGAAAAATATTTTACAAATTAATTAAACATAATTCGATACTATAATTAATATATTTAATAAAAATACTCTTTTTGTTAATCACTAAATATATTATATTTTGTATATTGAAAATTCTCTTTTTGTTAATAATCAAAACTTAATTAATATGAACAAGTTGGCTCAACACGTTATTCTCAACCAGAAGCACATCTCCATGTGTCGAGATGAGAAATCCATATCTCTTAGATTCATGACGAACTCTCGTTGACCTTCAAAGTCCTTGTGTGGAAGATTGGGGAATTGACACAACATCTTGTATCTAATCTTTCTCGGGTTCTTGAAGAAGAGTATTTGTTTGCGGTTCGCCTCGAATCTCATCGAGTTTAACATTCCTCCCACTAACCATAACATCTAAGAATTCATTCTCAAGGAATACTGCATGCTTGGCAACAAACACCTTTTGTTCTTGTGGGTGGTAAAAGTAATATCCATTTGTGTTTTTTGGATATCCCACAAGCAAACATCTTATCGATTTGGGCTCTAACTTATTACTGTCTACACACTTGACATGAGCTTCACAACCCCAAATCTTAAGGAAAGACAAATTTGGCTTCTTTCCTTTCTATATCTCATATGGAGTCTGAATAACTGACTTACTTGAAACTCTGTTTAAAATAAAGATCGTAGTGAGGAGTGCGTATCCCCAAAATTAAATGGGGAGTTTAGTGCGACTCATCATGGATCGAACCATGTCCAACAAGGTCCTATTCCTCATCTTAAACACACCATTCATCTCTAATGTTCCAAATGGAGTCCATTGTGAGAGAATCTCATTCTGCTTCAGATGATATAGAAACTCACTGTTCAAGTATTCACCACCTCAATCTAAAAAGTGAGTGATGAAATTTTTAATTTATTGTTGCCAAGTTATAATAATAAAATTTATTTGTCTTGAGATTAGCCTAACAGAAGCATCCATCGCTGTCAATGGTCCAAGATATCATCAACGAGGTTTCAACAGATCTAGATCGGGTCAGAGTTGGAATTCAATAAGGCACGGGGTTGGAATAGTCTCTAGAATCTCTTATGCGAGGTGCCTGGAAGGGTTTTTGAGTGACAAGCAACGTGGGACCCTGAATGGGTTTTCAATAGGTTGGTTTTCTAAGGCTAAGGGCAAGCAATTCAGGATTTAACTTGCGGGCACAACAACAATTAGAAGGCTATGCGGGGGAGTCTCCCACGCGGGCCCTCTGACGACCAAGTTAGATAACGTATTGAGAAATATGTCCAATACATGTCGCAGATAATATGCATGACATTATTGATATGTGCATAGATACTCATATTCATGTTGATGAATAGTTGCTGGTGAATAATAACTCCCTGATGAATAGTATTATTGAAATAATCAACTGACTCTTGAGAACTAATTGGGCTAAAGAACTAATTGGCCCTTGAGAATTGACTGGCTACTAAGAATCGACTGGCCTCTGAGATACTTGAGAGCAAAATGAAGTCCTTGTCCCCCAAAAAATCCCCCATAATGAAGATGCAATGTAATATCTCAAGAGCTCAAGATCAAGTCCAAGAAGGGATTTTAGAGAAGCTAGTATATATATCGAGGATAGTAAGGAAGGAAACAACACCAGCTGGATACCTTTTAGGCTGAATGTGGACAAAGAACTCATAGGTTAAGCGTGATTGAGTTAGGGTAGCTTAAGGATAGGTGACCACTGGGAAGTTTGCATATGTCCATCAGGGTAAGTTGATTTGGTCCTTTCTATCGCTCGACATGAGATGTAATAGGCAAGCCACCTATTTATAGGGGAAGGAGTGGGGGACAGGTGGCTATCATCTTGAATTTCTTGGGGGACACGTGGTAGCCATATGGGGTTTCTCAGATGACATATTCTTGGTATATTCTACTAGGAAGTTTGAAGAAAACTTAAACCGAGAGGATCTCGCTAGAGCCAAATGCCTCTCGGTGGTGGGCACCCTTAGGAAATGAACCGAAAGACTCTCGATTTTTTACAGAGAGTGATAAACTCATAATTTTATATTTTTATTCTCCTTACATTTAATCTATTAAACATGTTTTATGTTTTTATGGTGCTCATGTGTGATTATTTTTTATGTATAAGACATTCATGACAAAATTTAATAAATTATGTTTTAAAACTTAGAAAATTTCATCTTTATTGTTATACATATTTTTATTTAATTTTACTTGTATTATTTTTATTTAAAATATGTCTATAAATTTTATAAATTGAATATTTTTTTATAAGAAAGGTAAAAGAAATTAATTGTCACAGATGAATTGGAAGATGCAATCGAGGCCCATAATATTATTATTAAATTGAGATTTGGAGGCCCATCGTATTAATAAATTGGAGAATGGGCGATGCTTACTTTATATATATAAATATATATAATATTATAATATATATTGCAATCGTAAAGAGGAAGCCGCGAAGACATATGCTTGGAGGCCCACTTATATATTATAATATAAAGTGGAAATTAAAGTGGCAACAAGAAATTGAAGGCCCATGGGAAGCAGCCGCATGCAATTGGAATTAAAGTAGAAATTAAAGTGAAAACAAGAAATTGAAAGGCCCATAGGAAGCTGCCGCATGCAACTGGAATTGGTGTGGGGGCCATGGAGCAGCTGGAGGGCTTGGGCCGCGCATGGTGTATATATATATATATATATACATATAATAAGATATTGGGAAATTGTTTGACTAAAATTTTTAATGTATTTAAGAAATTTTAAAATGGTTAGTAAAATTGTGAAATTTTTATTTTTATTTTTATTTATTTTTTATTCAAATATCTGTATTTTTTTTGTATTTCATAATTAATGATTGCATAATTTAATTAATTAAAAAGGCCTATTAGTTAATTTAATTATGTCGTCTACAACTATATAAACTGAATCCATAATTTATAATTGTTATAATGTTCAGTTGAAGTAGCAATTAAGTAAAACAATTATGATCCCAGTTTTTGTTGCTTGCTTAAGAGAAATATATAATGAATTAAATAATTTGACGTTTGTCGATTATTATTCATTTTTAACTCCTTCTTGTCTTGTAACATTATCAATAAATTCATGAGAATTGATTAATACCAATTGGTTTATTGATAAGGATTAATTTGGATGTTGGACCCAGATTAATTAAATTAGAGAAGGTAAAGTTTATCTCGTTTGTTGACAATATTTGGTTAAATATTTGACTATAGAAAAATATATCTATTAGAGATCAGTGCTCAATTTGCAATCGTGAGTAATTTTCCTTGAATCGATATTGTCTCCAATTAATTTTTTTTACTTAATTTTATTTTTTAAATTATTATTTTGTCAATTAATTTATAGCATTAAACCCCCCCATATTTCCTTTTATTTTCATTGATTTGTTGTGATATTAAATTTGATTGACTAGTCTATATGGATCGACCTTTACTTGCCATTACTATTAATTGTAAGTAGAGTAATTTTATTATTTAGGACATTTGACACGCATCAAAGAGGCGCCTTTCAATTTATCCTGAGAGGCTGGGAGCTGAGGTTCCCATTATTGCTTCCTCTCATTTTGCTTTTTCAAGCAACTTTGTTGGGCATTTTTTTATTTTTATTTACGAACTCAACCCATAGTCTCTTTATTGATTTTTGCAAGCATATCAATTGCTCCCTAGTTTTTTGGCCGGCTGCTCTAGACGGAAGAGTATTGTGTCTAGCAAATTTGACAAACACATCTCGTCTTTCTTTCATAATTTCTCTAACTCCATTGATATCTTATTTTTGAATTTTCCATGAGCATACATGTTTTTTCATGCTTTTTTGTTCTCTCACATCTCTATAAATAAGCGGGATAACGAGTTAATTACGTTTGCTTCATTGTCAGGCTATGAGTGGGACAACGGATTTTTTTTTTGTCATAATGTCGCAATTCCCCAATTCCACGTATATACGCTTGCTGAAATTGCGGGCATAATGCCTTTGTTTGTAATTAAAAGAATACTAATATTTTGCTTTCGTGGTTCAGCGACACCCTACATCTGTGACTATAGAAAATGACCATATTTTGTTCATCTGGTTTGGCATAACCCTATGTTCGTAGTCGAAGGGACTAATTACATTTTATTCTCGCAGTTCGGCGTAACCCTACTTCCGCATCAGAAGGAATAATTACTTTTGTTCTCGTGGTTCGACATAACCCTACTTTCATGTTAAGAGGGAATAATTACATTTTGTTTTCATGGTTCGATGTAACCCTACTTCTGTGTTTATAAAAAATAATCATATTTTGTTCTTGCAGTTCGACGTAACCCTACGTTCGATTATAGAAAATATCCATGTTGATGGAGTGATTGTTCGAACCACGTTGTTGGGCTGTCAGGCGGGACAACTAGCCAATCTTTCAAACGGGGCAATTGTGCGAACCATATTGTCGGGCCGTTAGGCGGGACAATGGGCCAATCTTTCAGACTAGTCAATCAATTATTTTTTTAAATTATTCTTGTTATAGGTTATTCCCGCATCACTCCTTATGGGCCAGGCTTAGTCCAATGGGCCGGCCCAATTACCTAGAGCCTAGAAAGTCCAGGCGACCTCGTCAAAGAAAGCCCATAAACCACTGAAATCTGAAGCTCATATTCAGCGAGCTCCCGGTAAAGCCCCTAGCGAGCTCTCAACGATCGACTGACGAGCTCGCAGCAAAACCCTCAGTTCGCTAGACCGCTCAGGTCGTTGGCCTAAAATCGCTAGGTCGCATAAGTGGTAAAGCTGCTGATCGAGAAGTTAGAGGTAGGGACTATTCACTTTATCTGCAATAGCCCATGCCCCTCGTAATGAGGATCCCACTCCTGGTTTTGCGTAGACAATAAGGATTGTTTGTCCCCCATTATGTAACCATAGTATTTCTATATGTTATCTAAATTATAAAGGCCCCTCAGTATAAATGGGAATCAGAGATATCATGAGGGGCAGGAATAGAGAGAATAATCAGATACCGCCATTTTGAGAAAATAATTAGAGTGCGGTCGTGGAGTAGGCATCGGTTTGGTTGAACCACGTAAAAAATCTTAGTGTTGACTCACGTCTAAAACTTTTGCATTCTTCTTCTTGGCACTTTGGACTTACTCACCGCGGCCCAAAACGAATCAGGGTCGACTGAAATTGAACGTCGACAATTCTTTGGTCAATTAATTTATAGCATTAAACCCCCCCTCATATTTCCTTTTATTTTCATTGATTTGTTGTGATATTAAATTTGATTGACTAGTCTATATGGATCGACCTTTACTTGCCATTACTATTAATTGTAAGTAGAGTAATTTTATTATTTAGGACAATTGACACGCATCAAAGAGGCGCCTTTCAATTCATCCTGAAAGGCTAGGAGCTGAGGTTCCCATTATTGCTTCCTCTCATTTTGCTTTTTCAAGCGACTTTGTTGGGCATTTTTTTATTTTTATTTACGAACTCAACCCATAGTCTCTTTATTGATTTTTGCGAGCATATCAATTGCTCCCTAGTCTTTTGGCCAGGTGCTCTAGACGGAAGAGTATTGTGTCCAGTAAATTTGACAAACACATCTCATATTTCTTTCATAATTTCTCTAACTCCATTGGTATCTTATTTTTGAATTTTTTGTGAGCATACATGTTTTTTCATGCTTTTTTGTTCTCTCACATCTCTATAAATAAGCGGGATAACGAGTTAATTACGTCGCTTCGTTGTCAGGCTATGAGTGGGACAACGGGTTTTTTTTTGTCATAATGTCGCAACTCCCCAATTCCACGTATATACGCTTGCTGAAATTGCGGGCATAACGCCTTTGTTTGTAATTAAAAGAATGCTAATATTTTGCTTTCGTGGTTTGGCCGCACCTTACATCTGTGACTATAGAAAATGACCATATTTTGTTCATCTGGTTTGGCATAACCCTATGTCCGCAGTCGAAGGGACTAATTACATTTTATTCTCGCAGTTCGGCGTAACCCTACTTCCGCATCAGAGGGAATAATTACTTTTGTTCTCGTGGTTCGACATAACCCTACTTTTGTGTTCAGAGGGAATAATTACATTTTGTTTTCATGGTTCGATGTAACCCTACTTCCGTGTTTATAAAAAATAATCATATTTTGTTCTCATAGTTTGACGTAACTCTACGTTCACGATTATAGAAAATATCCATGTTGATGGAGTGATTGTTCGAACCACGTTGTTGGGTTGTCAGGCGGGACAACTAGCCAATCTTTTAGACGGGGCAATTGTGCGAACCACATTGTCGTGCCGTTAGGCGGGACAATGGGCCAATCTTGTAGATAGAGTGATTGTGCGAACTACATTGTCGGGTCGTTAGTCGGGACAATGGGCCAATCTTGTAGATAGAGCAATTGTGCGAATTAATCTCATTGTTGGGTCATTAGGCGAGACAATGGGCCAATCTATATATTGCGTTATCGGGTTGTAAGCGAGACAATGAGCATTTTATTCACGAGGAGGGAAGTCGTGTCCTGAGGTGGGAACCCATGCCGTTCAAACACTTCATGTGCTTCTGGTTTTATGGCCTTGTTTGTTTATTTATGAGATATGTTAGCATTTTGCAGAGTATATAAAATTTTGCAGTAAATTATTTAAAATTTTTATTGCTTATAGTTCACTTTGCCTTAGAAGAGGGGACATGCCCGCTCCCTAGTCTTGAGTGGATGATGGGCGGGCATTATGTCCGCTTCCTAGTCCTTGGTTGACAATGTACATTCATTTTTATATTTTTTATTTTTAGGTGTTGAATATAGCTATTTATCATTTGATCCTTCTAGGATAAACATCTTAATTCGATTCTTCAACTCTTGTGGTATCTGGAATATTCATTCTGATTCTTTCCCATAGGATGACCAGTTTTCCTGTCACATGTTGAAGTTTTCTTCGATTTCTCGATCTTTCCTTTTCCGTTCTTTGATTTCACCTTCTCTCATTGTTCTCATTATCTCAGTGTGGAGTATATATTTGTTTGTCTTAGTGAATAAATCTACCAAACTATTGGGGAGGCGGGGGAGGGGTCCAACAATAATGACTGAGAATAATGTTAGTCGCGCCCCTTGCGTCATAGCGGATACCGCCACTTCAACCTATAAGTCTAGGATTTTGAGAGTAACATTCCAAAATCTATCCACATATTGTCGTAGGGTTTCTTTAGCTTCATGTCGGATACTGAGGAGATATGTAGAGTTCTTATTTTTTTGACTATTAATTACGAAGGCTTTAATGAATTATGTTCTTAATTGCTTGAATGATGAAATGGATGCTTCAGGTAATCCATTGATCTAGGTTCGAGCATGCCCTGTCAAAGTCAACGAAAATGCCAGACACATAACTTTGTCGCCTCATTCATGAAGTATCATCAATGATTCATAATCCTGAATATGATCATCAGGGTCATTTTTACCAAAATAAAAGGTAATATGTGGCATCTTAAATTTTCGTGGCAGTGGTTTCTTCAATATATTTTCAATGAATGGGGATTTCCTTCTCGGTTGTTCCTTAGTGGCCAGAACCAATTTATTCTATTCGAGTACTTCTTCTATTACCCTATTTATGTCATCATGTATGCATGTTGCGGTGTTATTATTTGCTCATTTATTCCTTGGCATTGAGTCCTTGGTGGGGCTTTACCTTCTTTCTGTATGCGTACTTGTCATAGCTTTTTAACGTCTTCTCATTCTTGGGCTCATTTTATCTCTTTGATAATTTTGCTCTCGTTCTCGATTTTGCAGCGAAGCGACATCAGCTTTTTGTGGTAGGAGTTTAGGTTGATTTCCTTTCCGATGAGAGGAATGAGAGTGGGAGTGAGGTGTGGCTTCTTGATAAGAACTGATCTCTTCATCCTTATGATGAGTTTTCTTTAGTGGCATAGTTTTCGGCACAAGTCTCCTTAGTGTTGCAGGTAATGCCATATCGGGGACCAGACTTTGGAGTATCCTTGCCATGTCCTGTAAGGCCTGCATTCTTTCAATATGTTGCTTATGGGATGGTAAGAGGAGCCTGCTGTGAAGAGCCAGGTTGATTATGGCATTCGTGTTGATTAACCAAGTGTTGGAAACTTGGTGGAGGGGGTTGGGTCCCCACTTGCTGCCAGGGATTAGACGGAGTTGACTGAAGACTTCCTTGTCGTTGAAGATTGGGTAGAGGCTAGTGCTCTCCCATTGAATTTTGCGAGTCTCATGAAGGAGGGCAAATTTCCACACCCTGAGAGAGAGTCTGTCGATTACCTCTAGTACCTGCCATTGATAATGATTTGACTTTTTATTGTATGTTCCCACAGATGACGCCAATTATTGTTACCAAGTTATAACAATAAAATTTAATTGTCTTAGGATCAGCTTGAGTAGAGGCATCCATCACTGTTAATGGTCTAGGATATCATCAACGAGGCTTCGACAGATCTGGATCGGGTTGGAGTTGGAATTTAACAAGGCACATGTCTAGAATAGTCTCCAGAATCTCCTATGCGAGGTGCCTGGAAAAGTCTTCGAGTGACAAGTGATGTTGTGGGACCTTGAGGGGGTCTTCAATAGGTTGGTTTTCCAAGGCTAAGGGCAAGCAATTCAAGATTTAGCCTGCGGGCACAACAACAGTTAGAAGGCCTCACAGGGAAGTCCCCTATCTGGGCCCTCCGATGGCCAAGTTAGATAACGTTTTGAAAAATATGTCCAATGCATGTCACAGATAATATGATGACATTATCAATATGTGCACATATGCTCATGTTCATGCTGATGAATAGTTGATAGGTGAATAGTAACTCGCTAATGAATAGTATTGTTGAAATAATCGACTGGCCCTTGAGAATCGACTGGGCTAAAGAACCGATTGGCCCCTAAGAACCGACTAGCCCCTGAATAATCGACTTGGATTGAAAAATCGACTAGCCCTTGAGAACTGACTGGCCCTTGAGATGCTTGAGAGCGAAATGGAGTCCTTGTCCGCCCAAAAATTCCCCCTAAAGAAGAGGCAATTTGCCTATTTATAGATTAAGGAGTAGGGGACACGTTGCAGTCATCCCAGATTTCTCGAGGAACACGTGGCAGCCATTTGTGAATTCTCAAATGGCATATTCTCGACATATTCAGCTCGGGAGTTTGAAGAAGACTTAAACTGAGAGGATCTCGATAGAACCAAGTGCCTCTTAGTGGTGGCCATTTTGGCCCCCCCTTGAATTGAGAGTCCCAATTTAAAATTGAGATACTCTCAATGGCAGTGGCCACCCTTAGGAAATAAATCGAGTGAAGGCTCTCGATTCAAAGGAACCGAGAGCCTCTCGATTTTTTACAGAGAGGCTAGGGGCCTCTCGGATCACTTATATATATATATATATATATATACTGAGAGGCTAGGAACTGAGAGGCTTCCTTATATATACTGAGAGGCTGGGAGTCGAGACTCCCATTATTGCTTCCTCTCATTTTTCTTTTTTGAGCAATTTTGTTGGGCATTTTTTGATTCTTATTTATGAGCCTGATCCATAGTCTCTTTATTGATTTTTGCGAGCATATCATAATTAATTAGTAGAAAGTAGAAATAGGTAAATTAATATTGTTAAGTAGTGTTTGTTAATCAAAATATAGGGTGAAAAATGTTAAATATGAGAAACATTCATAGTATTTGTTTTTTTCAATGTATTTGTTAAATTTTTCTAATAACAATTAATAAATAAGTCACGTGACTTCTTATTTTGATTTTTTTAGATGTGTCTATCTCTTCTTTCTCAAAATAAATATATTTTGATCATTTATAAGAAATAAAATGACACTTGTATCTTTTAGTATATTTCAAAAAATTTAACAAACAGTTTATAAAAATCTTAAACTGTTTTATATCTTTATTTTGACCATTTTATATATTAGTTCTAAAAATATTTTCAAGTTATTTTAATATTCTCTTATTTTATTTATTTTAACAAATGTTAGTAAATAAAATAATATTTCCCCCATAACAGATCTTATCTCGACTCTTGAAACTCATGAAATACAAGAATAAATATGTGAGGCAAACATATCCTTTGTTGATAACTAGAAATGGTGATTCCATAGCTGGAATGCCTTTGAATGGGTGAAATTAAGCAGGAAGAACCATGTGTCCATCATGCAGGCAGCGAATATTTGTACAGTGACGTTGCTGTCTCCGTGGAAAGCAATTCATTATGATTACCGTGTTCAATTTTTCCAATTACCAATTCCTCAATTTCCTCCCATCTCTCTCTCCCTCAATGCTTCCAAAATCAGACTTCACCCTCGTGAAGGGTTCCTCTTGTCTTGAACCTCTCGCTTCACCGCCATATCTCCCTTCTAATCATGTATTTATACCCACCCGGAAAGCTATTTTCATTTACATTCCTGTTTATCCGACAAAACTCTCTCAACAGACTGTAAATCTTCAACTCTGAACTCTTGCAACAATGGTGCTTTTTGATGGAGAAGACGACCCACAGAGCCCGGTTTTCGTAGGTGAGGGGGAAGATGACGACCAGGCCTACAAGGAGCTCAGGACGTGGAAGTGGAAGGACTGGATGCGGTTGCAGAAGCTCGAGGCCAATAGGGAAAGCGGCCGGCCGCATTCGGAGGCAAAGCAAGTGCAATCTCGCCGGAAGAAGATGTCCAGAGCCCAAGACTCCATTCTCAAGTACATGATGAAGATCATGGACGAGTGCAAAGGCCAGGGCTTCGTCTACGGGATCGTTCCGGAGAAAGGCAAGGCCGTCACCGGCTCCTCTGACAGCCTGCGGGAGTGGTGGAAGGAAAAGGTCAGGTTCGACCAGTTTGCTCCGCTCGCCGTACAAGAGTTCTTTCCGGTGCTGGAGGCCGAGCTGGGCAACACTTCGTACTTGCACATTCTCCAGGACTTGCAAGATACGACTCTGGGTTCTCTCCTTTCTGCTTTGATGCAACACTGCATGCCGCCGCAGAGGCGGTTTCCGCTGGAGAAGGGTCTGGCGCCGCCGTGGTGGCCCACCGGAAAAGAGCTTTGGTGGGGGGATCAGGGCAAGGCTCAAGAACAAGGCCCTCCTCCTTACAGGAAGCCCCACAATCTAAAAAAGGCTTGGAAAGTTAGCGTCTTGGCGGCGATCATCAAACACATGTCCCCAAACATGGACAGAATGAGGAGGCGGGTGAGGCAATCGAAATGTTTGCAAGACAAGATGACGGCCAAAGAGACAGCGGCTTGGTCTAAAGTGATTAACCAAGAAGAAGCGCTTCTGAAGCTCACAGAGAAAAGCCTGAAGATCTCTAATACCTGGGATGAAGATGGAGATGAGAACCAACAACAAGGCGGCAAGAATAATAATAATGATAATGAAAAGAACAATAACCTGCATCGGACTGAGAGAAGGAAGTGTGTTTTTGAGGGAGAGGACGGGGAGGCATTGCTGTACGCTTGCCAAAACTCGGGCTGCCCGCTGAGTGAATTTGGGTCGGGATTTGTGGGCAAGAACACGAGGACGGAGCATGAGTTTCAGTGCAATTACCGGGCGGACGAGACGGAAGTACTGAATAGAGAAAGCGCCGATGAAGAAGACTCTGATTCAGTGGCGATGAATCTGCCGCCAGTGGATGAAAGCCATTGCTTGGCACCAGTAGTAGTGGATTTGATGGGTCATGCGGAAGGCTATGGCGGGTACTGGCTGGAAAATGGAATATTAATGGGTGATCAGCAGGAGCTCGCGTTTGAGGATTCTGGGGTGGGGATTCGAAGAGATGACCAGCTGCACTCGAATGAAACAACGTTTGCAGGGCTCCTCTACGATGAAGGGTTACCATCGATTTGGGATATGGGTTATCAACATCAACCAATATAATTACCTACTTACTCTTTCTATCAATTTATGTGAGAAATATATATTATTAGTTGATGGTGATAACACACAATTCATCATATATTATCAGCACACTTAGAATTTGGGGGGGGACGTTTGTATGTCTTTTGTTTTTTTTTTTTTGGTACGGTAACATGAGAGTAGTGTTAAAAAAATGGAAGATGCTGTTTGTACAAAACAAGTTGTACAGAAATTTTACAAAATGGGGCGAAATGACTACATTGGCCCTCTAAGCGAAATGACTACATTGACCTTCTAATTAATGATCCCTCTTGCAGACGGTCTCACCCCCTCCGCCCGCATTTGCAAACCCTAACACTATACAACTCTTTTTTTCTCTGTTTCACTCTCCTTCTCCCTCTCGCAGACGGTGTCTGCCCCAACCACCACCATCTCTCTTTCTGTGTCGCACTCACGATTGCCGGCCCACCATTCAAAGACAACTGGTGACTGGACCGACTCTTTCTCTTCTGCTCACAGACACCGTCGTTCTTTCTCTCTCGCTTATTCTCACAACTGTCTGCTCCACCATCTAGCCACCCCTCTCACGACCATCGCTTTCTGTGATCGTCGCTGCCACTGGCCAGCCACGCATCTCACAGCCACAGTCCAAAAACCCCCACCGCCCGTCGGCAATCACTCCCAACGTCTCGCCCATTGCATCTGCCATTGCCGGGCAACGCTCTTGGTGTGTAGGTTTTTTTGAGTTTTATATATTTGCCTATGTATTTATAGAATGAGATGTGCATTATCGTGATATTTCTCAAATTTGAGTCCTATTACTGTGATAAAAAAAAAGATATAATGGTTTTGAATCAAAATAGTCATTGTTCTTGGTCTTCCAATATAAATAAAATTTGAAAATAGATTTGCTAGATAAATTATTTATTCTTGCACCATGTGACCAGTCGACAGGGAAATTAGGCAAGAAAAATTGCTAGATAAATTAGGCATGGAAATTTGCTAGATAAATTAGACAGGGAAATTTGCTAGATAAATTAGGTAGGGAAATTTCATTCACAGGAAAACGTCTGCTTCTTACCATGTGATTGGAAACCACTCTTCCATGCATGCTCAAGTGGTCAATTGGTGCATCTTGAAATATGTTTTAAGATCATAAGATAGAGATAAGAACCATAAGATTACTTTGTTGTTAGCTTTGCTTTGTTAGTTCAAACCAAGAAAATGTGCTATAATGAAATGCAATGTCCAAACATGAACTTGTTGGTTGCTCGAGTGTCCTCACTACCTCCTTTGGATAGCATCGGCAATCGAATTAATAGTAATAGATATAGTAATAGTCTACATTTGCGATAGATAGGAAATGTGTAACTCTTTATTTCTATAGAATTCTTGTTATTATGAAACTTTTTTTCTTTGTGTTGTTGTTAATTGGAGTGCAATTTCTAATTCACAGTATTACAATGACGGGAAGAAATGCAGGAGTATGTCATAGCTGTAGACAGCAGGGGCACTATTTTGCAGCATGTCCAACAAAGCGGCCATGCCCATTGTGTAGACAAGGCATTGTAAAATGTTTCGAGGTGGAAAAGGAGTCCATAAACAAAGGGAGATTGTTCAATATTTACAGTATTAAGTGTGGATTTTGGAAATGGGTTGAAAAAGGTGAATCAGTGGCAGTGCTTCGGCTAAATCTACGACCAATTTTCCCGTAGAAGAGTTATCTCGCATGTTCCAAACTCTAGCTCAAATACATGAACAAGATGACGTGGAGATTTTAGTGAACGTAACAGTGCGCAAGGAAAAAGGAAGTGTGAATGACCATGATAAAAGAAAGGGGCTGACATGACTGTGGTTGACACTTAAGAGCCATATTTATGTGTATGTAGTAGTAATTGAGTAAAACTATATATTATGAGAACTTGGATATATGTTTGTAATGGTAAAATTAGAACAATTATTTATGAAGATATTTCATATATTTATGATCCTTGTCCTTGTATTCTTGTTAACTTATTTACATGTTACATAAACTTTTGTTGTTGAGTTTGCTATGCATTTTTGCTTTCCTCTAAAGTAAAAGAGATTAGAAGTATTAAATTATATTACAATGACATTTTTATTGAAACTTGATCTATACATATATCGAACACCAAATTGCTGAGTATTATAGGGAGGAAAGCTCATATGCAACAATTGGATATACTATCATGAAGCTTTTCAAGGTAAATGAAACTGTAAATACTCTCGTGAAGCTTTTCAATCTGTAATTGCAGCAGCAATGCAAATACTTGTTGTCAAAACATCACTCTACTTTCACATGTAAGCAAAAGTTTTTTATAAATAATAGATTGTGGTCATACATGTAGAACAAAATTTTAAATCTATCCATGACCTAGCAGATTTGCGTTGAATACATATGTGCTCAAAAGCAGCTTTATCTTTCCCTTCATCGTAACATTGCTACATTGTCAATACAATCTCCACATAAAACCTAAATATACAATCATGAATTTCAATCCAGCATCCAAATTAGAGATTCTGAGAAAATCAAACACAACAAATGTTTAAATCAAACACAACGAATGCAAACCTATGATTTTACTTATCAAAACAGGAACTTTCAATAACTAGGGAATTGTTTAAATCAATTTCTAAGCTTTGATCAATCAGCTTCGTCATCTTTTTCTAAGAAAAGAATTTTTTCAGGGAAATGAAGGGAGCAAAAGGAAAAATAAATAAGCAAACAAATAGTCCGTGTCAAACTCATTCCACTACATTATCTTAAGTAACATTTTGTTCACTATTGGACTCGTCTACTAATCCAATAGCTTCTCCCGTCATGGGACGTTGTAGTGGCAAAAAATTTGGAACCAAATGTTGACTCATTCCTGTTGTAGGTCTCAAACTCATTCCTGTTGTAGGTGTCAAACTCATCCCATAAGCATTACTCCAATTTGTTGATTCAACACCCTGCACATAAATGAGTAACATGAACCACTAAAATGGGATCTTATATATCATGAGAAAAACCTTCTAATAGTTTTACCATTAGTTGTTGTGAAAACGTGAGCGGAGTGATCATAGTATAATGTGACTGCTGTGATGGCTGGATGATGACCGGTCCCTCCTGTGATGCAGTTTGGCTCAAGTTTGTGCGTTTCGTTGTTTTTGAAACAACCTGTACATCATACAAATAATATAAAGTCATATAAATAATTAAAACATGCAGCAACATGTATGCTTCAAAATGAACATATTAGGTTAATATAGAATTACTTTAACATTGTGTATTGATAATGAGCCCACATTTTAAAACAACAGTTTTGGAAATAGACCTTAGATTTCTTCGAAGTTCGTTCTAATGCGCCTTTTATGCGATTTTTCCTTGGTGCTCCCTTACGACGCGCACAATTCGGATCTTGAATATTCACACTACCAGAATTTTTTTGTACTCCACTTCCGGATGCAACTTCAACACTTTGTTGGAAAGAGAGATTACTCCCACAACTTGTTCCTATTTTTGATAAGTCATTCAATTGAAATTCAATCCACTCCATAACTTTCTGAGTTCGAGATTCACTATTTGCTGTCAAGTCTGCGACCTTGTCAAATTCTTTACGCATTTCATCATATCTTTTCTGTTTGGGAGTGCTAACCCAACCATCGTAGTTTACTGCGACCCTCGAATGGGCTTTTCTCACATCTTTCCGCCACTTCCTCAAGATGTACATCTCAGGAAGCATAGTGACATCATTGCGTACCAAAATTGATATAGCATGTCTGCATAGTATTCCCCTGAACTCAAATAAGTGACAACTGCAAACTATATGACATTCTTCTCTCTGAAACGAAACTGTAAATATTTTCTTCTTCCTTCCTTTGTCAAACATGACAACCTCTTGAACATCATATGTCGTTGCCATAAGACCCTCATCGGTAGAGATAACCTGACAATACATCATTCAAGTGAACTCTTCTTGACATTCTCTGAATTTTGATATTGTGTAGACAGACTGAAGTTGCTTCTCCATTTCGTACCTTGATGCACAAGGGACTGTTTGAGAAAAGGACCTAAAATCTGCGTGAAACTCTTTCTCCACTTGGCTCTTTAATGCTCGCTCATACTGTTCAACAAATTGTTTCAACGAAGTTCTCGAATTAACATATCCATCAAAGAATGCATTCATACTCTCACTCCTTTGTGTTGTCGACATCCTTGCCCAGAAACTTGTCTTTAAGAAACATGGAACCCAACGATTTCTTTCTATATAAAGTCCTGACAACCATTCATTCTCATGCAATGTGTAGGTATTAATCATTGAAGTCCAGCCTTGTTCAAATTCTTCAGGAGTTTGGGATTCATATACTACTTCATGGATTGCTAAATGTATAGAACCCTTATGAACATGGTTCCCAAATTTTTCTGGTAACTTTTTCAAAATATGCCACAAACACCATCTATGCTTAGTGTTTGGAAAAACTATCTGAATTGCGTTCTGCATTGCCCTATCTTGGTCAGTTATTATGCCAGTGGGAGCTTGACCATGCATGCACTGGAGCCATGTCCTAAAGAGCCAAACAAAAGTCTTGGTATCTTCGTTTGACACTAAACCACATCCAAACAGTGTCGATTGGTCATGATGATTCACACCAACAAAAGGGGCGAACATCATGTCATACTTATTCGTAAGATATGTGGTATCAAAGGTGACAACATCACCGAACTCCTTATAGGCTTCCCTACACCTATTATCTGCCCAGAACACGATCTTCAATCGAGCCTCCTCATCCAAATCAATACTGAAATAAAAACCAGGGCATTGAATTTGCATTCTTGAGAAGTATGGCTGTATTGCAACAGCATCTCCTTCCCCGAGTCTTAACCGCCTGACTTTTTCAATGTAATTTCTACAATCTTTTTCCACACAAGTCATCTGCTAATATCCCCCTGCCTCAACAACTGCTGAGTTAAAACTTTTGTACAATGGAATCCCAGCAACATCATTTAATTCAAGTCTGCGTTTCACATGTGCACTAAGTTCCCGATTGCATCGATACAATCTAGACTTCGAGGGACTTATTAGATGATTATGTTCAAGAATGACGGAGTTAATTCACCAAACCCCACAAGTCTCTAAACATGCTGACAGCCTAGCTCTACACCCTATTTGAGTCGTTGGTTGAGGCTTCAAAGAAGTGCTTGCAGTGCTACTTCTTCATCCCTCTCGACTACACGTGAATGTCACATACTTTACAACGCTATCGTCACCCTTCTTCGAATTCCTTTTCCTAACTAGAAAGCCTATATCATAAGCATACGATTTGTAAAAATCGAATACTGCATTTTCATCGTTGAATTTCATCCCAACCTTAGGCACAAGCGGACCACCATCTTCTCCTAACAATTCATCATCCAATGTGTTCACATCATCCATTATTCTCACATTATCAGATTCTCCCAAATGTTCATCATCCTCAATTTCAAATATTTCATTTCCTTCATCAACAAACCAATTTTTAAACAAAAAACATCAATTACACATATAAGATAATTACATGTGCGTTAAGATTACATTGCTAACCTTTGTTAACCATCTTGAATGCTGGATGTTGTTGGTCGCCCCAGTCAAAACAATCCTCCAAGCGCAAAAACCAAAATCAAGTTTCAATACACACCTGTAAACCAATTCTGCCAAATACGCATATTAGAAAACACTTCTTTGAAAGCCTAATCAAGTTTCAAACCAATTATTATTATTTGTACTCTCATCATCCTTTTCCTAACTGAAAGCCTATATCATATTAGTAAGCACCTAAAAACAGTCAGCATCCAGAACAAGTGCCAACATTAATTCCAACCACCCAAAACAGATTTCCAAATTGCCTACAGAGAACCAAAGAACTCATCGAAACTTAAAACTGTAAATGATTCCCTAGTATATAGCATGAGCCTCAGGTCTAGCTTCTTATCAAGACAGGCAACAATATACCAAAAGACAAAATAAATCCAAGCTCCATACAGGCAATCCACAACTGTCATGTAACAATCTAATTAAGCTCTAGTAGTTACTTAGTTATGAAAATAGCCTTCAAGGTTCTAACAAATTCAAGCAAGGGAATGACTAAGTTTTGGAAATGCTCTAGTCAATCAATTTATGCCGCCACTCTACAGTTGTGATATTGCTATACCCAACCTTGCATCAATGTACTTATTGGGGCAAAAAATTTAAGAGAGAAAATCATTTCTCCCAAGAAAAGCCTCGATAAATAAATAAATAATAACGATAGATATTCAAAATAAAACTATTAATAACATAAAAAAAATAAATTAAGATAGTGGATGATTCGGAGTACAACATCCTTACCACCAGTTTCTTTGATGAACAGGGAAGAAAGTGGCCTTGCGGTGTCGGTCAAAAAAGGGCATCGGTGGCCACTGAGGTTAATCCATAGAGAGATAGAGAGGTAGAGGTCGGAGACGGAGACGACTGGTGCTTTCGTAGTGGCGACGCCTTCACTCGCAGCTTGAAGGCGGTAGCTATGGCCAAATCGGGAGAAGAACAGTGGCGCAGCGGCTCATCGTCAGTGAAGGAGTTGTGGACGAAGAGGGGTTTGGGAAGAGGGGCTTGTCTCGGTGGTTGGTTGATTTGGGAAGAGGGGTTTTAGAAGAAGGGTTTCTCCGGTGTTCCCTCACACTTTTCCCACTTTTCATTTAATTCGATTTATCATCAATTTATCGCGATAAATTGCTTGAATTCATATCCTACATATCGTCAAAATCTCACGATATCTCAGTTCTGTACACCTCCCTGTAAAACACATTCTGTACGTTTGCAGGGCTCCTCTACGATGAAGGGTTACCATCGATTTGGGATATGGGTTATCAACATCAACCAATATAATTACCTACTTACTCTTTCTATCAATTTATGTGAGAAATATATATTATTAGTTGATGGTGATAACACACAATTCATCATATATTATCAGCACACTTAGAATTGTGGGGGGGACGTTTGTATGTCTTTTTTTTTTGTACGGTAACGTGAGAGTAGTGTTAAAAAAATAATGTTATACTTAGTAATGTTAAAAGTTGTGACATTTTTTTTTTAAAAATATAGGATACAATATGATTGGAGTTTCTTAATTAACAAAATAAATTTTTTTATTTCTAGCCAACGACCTAATAAAGTATCAAAATTATATTTTAAACTTGTAAGCATGTATTTAAATTAATGATTTTAAATTGAAAATGAATAACCCTATTAAAAAAAATAAAGGTAGAGTTAGGAAATAAAAAAGAAAACAAATTGAAGAGATACATGTTGAGCCAGATTGCTCTAATCAACCTATTGTATATTTTGATATTTGACAAAACATAATTTTAGTAAAACTATTTTTGGTATATTTAAAATCTCTAATAAATTTTTGATATGTCTTAAGTAGTATAGTATTGTGTTTCAAAATGAGTCAAGAAATGTTATTTGTTCTAAATAGAATATTAGTGCATTATAAATGGACATATAAGAAAATGTTTTCATTTTGAAAAACTATTTCTCGGTATTTTGATATCTAATATTCATTGTTGTTAAAATAATTTTTAATCATTTTTTCAAGAAATAGAAAGTATGTATTTTGAGAATGATAAAATTGCTAAATCCCGAATTTGTTCTAAAACCAAAATTCTACTTTCTTATTATTTTGAATTTTAATTTTTTAGGTATTTTTATTGAATCCAAATAGGGGGTACTTTCTTATTTACATTTATGTATTAAAGTAAATGAAAAGTAAAATATAAATTAAAGAAAATGAGGACATTTACTTAAACTAAAGAAATGTAAATATCTTGTAATGTATACATATTATATGGATTATATCTTCAAACAATTGTTATATGTATAAAATCTATTTTCTGTAAAATCTGACCACAAAAGTTGACTCGTGGTTCAATGAAGTCGACTCCCCTTAAACTGAAGTCGACTCTTGCAAAGTTAGAGTCGACCCAGCCGAGAGCATGTTATGTAGAGTCGACCTGTCAGTATTGGTGTATTTCGAAGAGTCGACTCTAGCATTAGAGAAGTCGACTCTTGTATAACTAGAGTCGACTCCTACTTAAAATGGAAGTCGACTCATGTTTTAGAGAAGTCAACTCCTAGACTTTAACGGTAAGATTTTCTAGCTGTTGAAAAAGCCGTTGGAAGCCAAATCTATAAAAGGGAAGGGAGAAATCTGGAGATGGCTAATGCACAATTAAGATCAATCTTTCTAAAGGCATTCTCAAGCTCTCAAGCACTCAAGAAAAGCAATCCAAGACCCAAGCATCAAAGATATTCCCATTGGAGCCCAAGGCAAAGGAGAATACATTCTCTCAATTTGTATTATTTCTATTTTTCCTTGTATATCATTATGTTTATTTCCATATTAGTCCAAGGTTGTTTGGACATAGGATTTATTTGTATTGGATTGTGGTGTGACATCCTAGTGCCTATTGTAATTTAGGTGTTGTTGTTATTGTATGGTTGTATTAATTTTCGGGGTGAGTTAAGAGAAAAACCTCGGGGTGTACAAGTTTACTAGGTGATCTTGTATGGAAATCTAGTGTTGTAATTTTAGTGGAACATCAAGTGTCAGGTTGACCTTGAGAGAGTGAAGTAGGTGTTGGAGACACCGAACTACTATATTTCTTGTGTTGATTATTGTAGTTGTTTGTGTATTTATATTGTTATCACTCTCAAATAACTTATATAGTTATAACAAGTGTATTTTGTATAAGAAAATCTTAAGAGTTTTTAAAAAGAAAGAATTCGGTTGATAAGTTTTTAATTACTCAATTCACTTCCCTCTTGAGTGGCTATTGTGTGTTAAGGGACCAACAATACAAATATGCCAAAATGAGTTGATGTTTAAAGATAAACGAGAATAGATAGAAGAGTTTGAAAAGTAAAATTGTGATAAAAATGTTAAAAAGAAAAGTAGAAGAGTCTTGTAACTCTTTGAAGTCTAAAATTTGGAGTCATTAAAGGTATTCTTATTATTAAAGTTTTATATCATTTCTAAAAAGTTAAAAATGTGTTTAACATGCATGTCAAGTGAATATGTCCGATACTATAAATAACTTCTTAGTATGTTTAATATATTGATGATATTGGCATGATAACCTTTAGAAAGTGTTTATATATTTTAGATTAAAAATAAGTAAAAATATAAGTTCCACATAACGAACTTTATTTTATATAAAATAAGGGTCTTTTGCATAAGATTTTAAGTAAATTAACGTTAAGTAACTAAACCTAAATTTTTAGAGAAATACATGTGATTTAAAAGCAAATAATTTATCGAAATTAAACTACACTTGTAAAACTTTAAAGAGGACAAGAAAAGCAAAAGATAATGCCAAAACGGAGTGAAGATTTTGTGATTTGACCTCTAAGACTAGGGCAAAAATGCACTTAAATTTATTTTACAAAAACCTGACAGCAACTGAACCATTTTTGAAAATAAAAAACCTGACAGCAACTTGTAACTTTAAGTCTTGTATTTGCTTGTATAATTCAAAGACTTGATATTAGAATGCGTTTAATTGGAGGAGTAGAATTTGCATTAAAAGAAAATAAGTTCTAAATAATTAAATAATTTACATGAAAATTGTCAAATAAGGATGTTTGATTAGTTTAATTTTTTATTTAAAAATTACTGTATTTTTTTAGTTTTTGTGTTTGATTGTCATTATTTTTCATGAAATTATGGTGTGTTTGATAGCATTTAGTTGGAAAGGAGAATGTTTTTCAACTTGCATGGAAAACAAAAACCATCTCCCCCTGAAATTTTTATTGGAAAAGAGTTAAAAACATATTTTAATAGTTGTACCATGGAATTGAATTCCATGAAAAATATAGTGTATTAAACACCAAAGATGGAATTCAATTCCTTAAATATAATATTTTTCATATATTTTCCATGCTATCAAATACACCCTTAGTTATTTTTTCTAGTTTTGGTTGTTTGATAGTGATTATTTTTCATGAAAGTTGTCATTTTCCCCATGAAAAGTGTACCTATTAGAACTTGAAATTTGTCATTTTTTTCTTTTTAATTTGTGATGTAATTGGATGTCATATATTATTTGTTGCAGTGCATCATTTGAGAAATATGAGTCTTTTGAATGTGATTTGTAAATTTATGAAGAATGGAAACATATATCATGTGAAGTAACCACTATATATTGTTTAGCAATGCATGTATCTTTCTAAACAAAAAAGATAACATACTAAATATCCAGACAAAATAGAAAGGGTAACAAACATGTTGCAAAATATATAAATATACGTAGTTTATGTCCTTGTAAATTAAACATTATTTTCAACAAACATACTAAACACCGTCCACTGATTAAGCCTATAGTTAATGGCATCCTAAAGTAGCGGAGGTGGATCACAGCCAAACTTCTCAAAAACTAAATCTCGCATGAATGCTTCATCAGTCAAGCTCATAAAGATTATAGCAAAACTTTTATCCAATTGAAAGACTTTCATGACTTGCATTATTTAATGCTTGTATATTTTTGTGCCTTGTAGTTTTTTTAGAACCAATTGCCAATTGATGTGATTTTGTGTATCTAATGTTTCTTGAATTTCTATAGTATTAGCAATTCTTGTAGACGATTCAACAATGCTCGATAGGGCAATAATCTCTCATCAATGGGTTAGGTATGTCTATTCCGGATTTTGTTGGTTCCTTATTTGATGTTACGCTTAGGAGCACAACTTCTGCTTATATTCATATCTTCACTTAGATTGTCAACCTCATTCACACTTTCATCCATTACTAATAAAAAAAAAAAAACTTGTTAGAATCTTTTATACAATCCATATTATGAATCATATATTTTTATTATTTACTTTTAAATATCATGAATGTGAGAGAAATTGTCATTGTTGTTACAGAGCGATCTCCTATAGCAGCATTATTTCCAAGGATAGCCTCCAACTCATCATATTGAGGTCAAAGTTTGGTAATTCACTTTCCAAATTTTGGTTTTCCCTAAAAAAATTGGAAACAAAGGGATATACATTTTATGTTTCTAAATGTCCAAAAGAAACTATACTACTAATGTGTAATGACAAAAATGCTTATTAGTCAATGAAGTATTCTCCCTTAAGAAACTTCTCCCAAGCTAATGCATTGGCTGTGACACGTCGGTGTTAGGATCTAACCTAAAATCGCTCATACTTAATAACTGGAGAAGTTCAATATATATATATATATATATTTATAGTCTTCAATCGCGCCCTTACATTTTGAGCCGACACCACAACTCCACATCCATTGTATACATTCTCAACTACTTTGGTCACTTGAGATGTGGTAACACTATTGTCATTTCTTTTGTTACTAGTTAACGCTTGATGAAATAGTGAGCTAATCATACACCCATATCTATTGCATCATTCCAACGTACATGACGATTCTTAGAATTAGGATCCACTGGGCTTGAGCTAGTATCATGTGCCATGAAATCTGTCTTCCAAACTTAAAAGTTGACGGTTAACCATTACATAATGACATAAACAACAATAAAAAGAAAATTCAATCGAAATCAACTCCAGCAACATGGTTGGAATGATAATCAACCTATATTAAATCAACAATTGTATTCTTATTACACTACAAGAAATTAGGCTTCTTGTGATAAAATATTTTGTCACAATAACTATGAAAATTGTCACAACATATATACTTGTTGTGACGAAAATGTTTGTCATCATGTTAGTCACAACAAGCTTGTCTTAATAAGTATATTGTGACAAAACTTATTTTGTCACTATAAATTATCTACATTATTATATTATGACAAAATATTATGTCAAAATATTATTTGTCACAACTTTACTTACTTTTTGAATTTTGCATGAGAAAATTCGATTTTGTCACAAAAAGGATATTTTTCGTGACAAAATTTAATCTATCACAATTATTTTTGTCACAATATCCTAAATTTCTTATAGTATTAAACCATATTGTTTCAGCTATCACTACAAAAAAGTTGATTTTTTGTGGCGGTTTTTTCGTGGCAATTTAGAAAATCGTCGCAAAACATGGTATTTTGCAACTATTTTTTTTACATTTTGCGGCGATTTTCAAAAACCGTTTTAAAATTCACTAAAACATTTAATTTTGCAGCGATTTTTGAAAATCGCTGCTAAATTAAGAAAATAATTAAATAATTAAATAATTAAATTAAATTTCAACCGCCGCTAAATTCAAAAAAAATTAAATAACTAAAATTAAAATAACATTTACGATAGTTTCTTAAAATTGCTGCAAAATTTGTTAAAAATTTGAATTTAGCGACGGTTTTTGAGAAACCGCCGCTAAATTTAGAGAATAATTAAATAATTTAAAATTAAAATTAAATTAATATTCATGACAGTTTTAAAAAATCGCCGCTAAATTCATTAAAAAATTGAATTTAGCGGTGGTTATTGAAAAACCGCCGCTAAATTCAAAAATAATTAAATAATAAAATAATTAAAATTAAAAGAATAAAATTAAAAAATTAAAATTAAATCAATATTTGTGGCGGTTTTAAAAAATCGTCGCTAAATTCAAAGAATAATTAAATAATTTAATATTAAAATTAAATTAACATTTATAGCAAAATTCATTAAAAAATTAAAAAATCCTTAAAAAATAATTAAAAATTAAATTAATAAAAAATATAAAATCTTAAAAATAAATTTAAAATTTAATTTAAAAATAAAAATAAATTTAACAAAATTTTAATATTATTTTAAAAATATATAAAATATTCTTTTTATTTTTTAATGAATTAATTTGTTTAATTTAACTCAGTTAATTTATTTTTAATTTATTCCTTTATTATTTTAAAAAATAATCAATTAATTTATGTTTTTTAATTTATATTAAAATATATAAAATATAATTCTATAAAATAATAATTGTATTAGTATATAAATTATATATACGCATATAATACAAGGGGGCTTCATAGATCAGGCGGTTCGCGTACGCGTGCGCATAAGGGAAGTTTGGGGATCGAAACTTGGGGAGGGGAAGGGCTGGAATTAATTTCCAGCAATACCACGTGGCGTGCAGGAGTTAGGCGTGCGCGTGAGGAGGGCTAGCGGTCAGGTGCGCGGCCGAGCCCAATTAAAAAAATAATTTTTTAATTTTGCGACATTTTTGAAATCGCCGCTAAATATTTTAAAAACCGCTGCTAAATCACATATTTTGCGGTGGTTCTTAAACCACCACAAAAAATGTTGCTTAGCGGCAGTTATTCTAGTGGTTGCTAAAAACCGTCGCTAAATGCTCCACGACGACTAGTTTAGTGACGGTTTTTAAAATCGCGGCTAAATGCAAAAAAATTGCCGCTAAAGGCCATTTTTTTGTAGTGAATTATATGAAAGATATGTGAGCATTTGGAGTCTCGTCGTCAGGTACATCGATATGTGTAGGGTTAACTTCATCATCACTAGTATCTTCATCGTCACCACGAACATGTTCTATATCATCAATTCTTAAGAAGTTGTGAATAACACAACAAGCAAGGACTATCTTTGCTTGTGTTTCAATGTCGTGGTAGGGTTGATCAATGTCTCAAATATGCAAATCTTTTTTTAAGCAAACCAATTGTCCTCTCAATAATGTTACGTAAAGATGAATGCCTACTTTTAGGATGTTGATCCTCAATGTCTCTACGATGATAACGAGTCCTGTGGTATGGTGCAAGAAATCCCATAACCAATGGGAAACCGGCGTCATAGAGATAATATTTACCTATCATAATTGTTTGTTACATATTCATTATTAAATAATTGGTGATTTTGCGAAAAAAATGTTATCAAACTAGTGGTACAACTTACCCAAAGGAACTGTCAGCTTATGTTCTTGTCGTAATATTGCGCTCTTTAACAACCAACTGTCACGGGCCGATCCTTCCCAACTGGCAAGCATATATGTAAATTTCATGTCAAATGTGCAAGCTATTAAAACATTTTGAGAAATCACTTGCTTTCTATTGCGATACCTAGCTTGTTCCTTTAAGGGGACACTCACAGCAATATGTGTACCATCTATTGCCTCTACAACATCCTTTACAAAAAAAAAAAAAAAAAAAAATTAATTTTAATAAGAAAATTGGAATATTGAACCTTTACAGAATATAATGAAATAACTTCGACCCTTAACTTGAAAATAAGTGAACCAAGGGTTGGCATTTTCCTTCTCGTATGATGAGTTGTGAATAGTAGCATTATTGATAACATCTCTATACAATTCGAGATAAGCGTGTTCTATGGAAGTAA
The DNA here is from genome assembly GCF_014633365.1 of Diospyros lotus. Taxonomy (NCBI): domain Eukaryota; kingdom Viridiplantae; phylum Streptophyta; class Magnoliopsida; order Ericales; family Ebenaceae; genus Diospyros; species Diospyros lotus. The sequence goes on from NC_068343.1 coordinate 19,297,708, forward strand.
TAACTCACTATTTGACCAGATCTAAAGAAAGTAAAATTTTCGGCTCAATTACATTCATCATGCCCGACTGTGTTCAGAAAAATAGCCACCTATTCCTCAATTAGGACATATCTATTATCAACCAATCCATATGTTCGTAATTGAGAACATAATCTATGAAACATACCTATTTTCATCCTAAATAGGTCATGATAGATTCTATCACTCATTCCAAAGATTTGTGTAAGAGTCATTTGTCTTTCAGAATCCCAATTTATATGAGGAGCCCTTGGGAGATGTTGGTTGCGACGCCTAATATCATTATATATCACAATCGCTTGCATGACTATCGTCCAAAATGAACCCAAACGTTGTCATTGTCGTCGACATTGATTCCTTGTTGTAGCCATGCTACTCACTACCATGTATGAAATAAAAATTTAATAAAATTAACATATAAATTATATAATATAATTACATAAGACACATACAAAATATTTTCCAAAAACAAAAGGTGAACAAAAACTCACATAATTTTACACAAACTAAAGAGTAAAGACTCAATTTTTACACCATAAAAGCCCAAATAAAATGTATAAATAGAGACATTGAAAACAAAGGGATAAAGCAAAAAGAAAAAGTCCTAAAGCAAGTATCCTAAAAATTATTTTGAGGGCTTGCACGCAACGTGGAAAGAATAAATTGGTCCCTCAAACCATTTCTCTCTCGATAAACAAATGGACAGATTAAATTTCATTTGGAAGAAAGAAACCAATGTTAGTAAAGAATTCAGAAAGAAATAAACAAACCGATTTGCACCAACATTAGCAAACAAATTCAGAATGACCTTAGAAATTGAATAGAAATAAACAAATGGATAGAATAAACAAACCAACGTTGACAAAAAATTCAGAATGATGCCATTGTTGTCCATTTAGCAAAAAATTCAGAAAGAAAGCTTGACGGAACCTTGTAATTACTGGGAAACCAGAAAGCGAAGGGGAACTCGGAAGGTGGCTGGCCATTGATTCTGAGTTAATAGAAAATGAATGGGAACTCAGAAGGTGGTCGGTTGTCGATTTTGAGTTAACAGAAAATGAAGGGGAACTCGAAAGGTGGTTGGAAACCACAAAAAAAAAAGGGTGTCAGAAAGCATAATGTGGACGAAGATGAAGATCGATCGCCTGATCTACGGAAACCAAAAAAGAATGTGACTGAAAACCTTACCGTGGATGAAGATGAAAGGGAACTCGGATTTTTCAGTCTGGAACTCAGAATCGGAGTTCGTCTTTAGCAAAGATGGCCATAAACATAAAGGGGATGTATAACACCCCACTTTTCTCAGGGCGTTAGATAACGTAAGATTTTTGGGATATATATATATATATATTTCAAACATAAACTCCACACAGATCGTTCCCTTATAATCCCATTATACCTTTTCAACATATTAACTTAAAATGAATAAGTTACGACAAGTGACAATTCTCTCATCAGTGGAAGTAAGATCGAAACCTCAAAATTATACATAATCGAACATTTCATTTAAAACATAGGAATCATATCATCGTTTGACATGACATCTTCATAACAAAATCCATAGAGACTCATGTCTCAATAACAATTACTAACACTCCAAACATAAACAAAATATACGCTAAAGATCACCAACATAGACGACAACTACATCTCGATAACCCTTTTCCCTTTAGCACCATTGCTTTCACTTGGAACGTTTGAATATTCCAGGGATATATTCCAAGTTAGATGACGAATCATCTACGTGAGAGTTCAAAACATTTCTCTGAATATATGCAACACAATGAAACAACCCGACATATCCTAACATGCCCCAGCCTAAGAGAATCCCATACAACGCTTAACTCATACCTCGGGGAAAGAACAATCTCTCTAAGACAACATAATCACATCGACGCATTGGCACAACACATCTCTCTGACATCTCGGAAACAATCGTTACCACTCCCAACATGGGAGGGTCAACATCAACGCAGGAACCTGGCTCACCACAATCACGTCAGAGATTACGTTCCCACTCAAAAGCATCCCAAAACACTACCCATGTCCAACACATATGCCAATGCCATAACCACAACATGCAATAATACATTACATAAAAATGACATTTCAATGCACGTATTTCAATGCACACGTAAATAAACATTTTGGATGAACCATCCACGTAAAATCAACCCTTCACATGCCAAAACCATTGTATGTAACAAAATCAAGTTACGAGAAATAAACCACGATAAACCAAATCATAGGGCGAACACTCACCTTGTACATATCTCAGAACGTCTTGATTTTTGTGCACAATCTCAATTCGCATGCCAAACCTCAAACACCTGTACTTTCACTCAACCTTGAGTTACAAAAATCCCTAAACACCATATTCATTCAAAAGAACATCAAAATCCATTTTTTCCTTAATTTTCCATAATTTCCTCTATTTTTCTTATATTTTTCATCTCGATAATTCCAAAATAATTATCTTCTCAAATATTTTCCCAAATTTTTTAACACAATAAATCCTAAAATAATTTTAGAAAAATATTAAAAATAATTTCAAAAAATACCATTGGTTCACATGCCCTCACGTGCCTGGCGTGTGTTTGCAAATGAAGGATGGTGCGTGCAGCCCACGCGTCAATCGTCTTCTTTACTTCCGGCTGTCAATGACTGCTCTGATGCTCAAACTGACCACACCCCCTTGAAGCTCTCCCTTATTCGATCCTAATGGAACCCTTGGCTGCTCGAAATGCCACCGGAAAAGACCCCAAATGGCCGGTTACAGGTCTGACTTCGGCATCCGTTTCGTGATTCCAACCAAACTTTGAAAGAAGTTTAAACTTTGATGAAATCTCTCCAAAATCTCTAGAATTTCTCCTCTTGACACAAGGATCAAAAGCCCTCTAACCAATCCTTTAAAAATGCTCCAAAACACGGCTAATTTGTGTGCAAAAATTTGAAACCCTTAGCCCCATTTTTATTACAAAAACCGGCTATGTTTCAGCCAATCAGAGGCCAAGGCTTAGCTTCCAAGCTTCTCCATGCCACAAACAACCTCTCCTAGGCCACCCTCGACCATCCCATAGCTGGAAAGTCGGCTCTGATGGTGGTAGTGTGGTTGGTCGGCCATGGCAGTGTTCATACTGCAAGTTTCGTTTATTACACTTTCACCCCCTCTCAATTTTCTTTTTCATTTTAACCCTTTCCTTAAAGCCCCTGATTTATCCAATAATGTCACTAGGACCCACAAGTTTTAGGTTTTTCATTTCACCCCCAAAAATTTGGAAAAAACATCGTTTAAACCTCAATCCGGTAAAATTAAAAAATTACATTTAGACCCGTATGAACGATTTGACAGTAAATCCTTCCATTTTAACCCAAAATCACTTAAGGTTTGTTTTACATATAAAATCTAGGTCTCTTAAAGGTCCTATTGACTTTCCGGAAGTCTTTTACGATGATTCAATTTTTCAACCTGAATTACAACTGTACCGAAAATCGTTCATGATCCGATTTTTTTCGACACCTAAAATCATGTCTTGAAATGCTCGTCATTATCATATCATTTTCCTTTGACCTATGAGTTCCAGGGCACTCCCTTCAGTTGATTCGGTCGCTCAATACTATAAAATTACACTGTTGCCCCTTAAATCTTTTGGAAAATTCTACGTATACCCCTAATAAATTACACTTATAACCTTATGAAATTCTCGGGTGTTATAAGAAGGGCCGAAAGTGGACAATAGAGAAGAAACCCTAACTAGAGGATGAAGAGAAATCGCTATTGAGGGGCTGCAAACGTGCTTGTACAGAACGCGATAGGCAATGTGGAAATTGATGTTGCACCTTTTTGTATATTAGTTTTGATGATGAAAAATATCTATTGGCTTAATCCCTAAGTCATGAGTCAAGGTTATGGTTTTCAACATATATCAATTTCAATATCATGTATTATTTTGTTCAAATGGAAACTAAATTAATTTCATATGGAGATTTACAAAAAATAACTATTAAGATTTAAAAGAATCTCCTAAAGTAATTTTCAAAATTAGCCTTGAAATCATTGGTCAAAATAAGGCTAAAATTGTTCTAAGGCAAAAGACCAATTAGAATATATTTTTGAAAGTGTTTTCTTTTTGGAAAACCATCTCTCGGTATTTTGATAGCTAATATCTATTGGTGATAAAATAATTTTTAATGAATTTTTCAAGAAATAAGAAAGTATGTATTTTGAAGATGGTAAAATTACTAAATCCCGAGTTTGTACTAAAACCAAAATTCTACTTTCTTATTATTATGGATTTTGATTTTTTTGAATATTTTTATTGAATCCAAATAGGGGGTACTTTCTTATTTAAATTTATGTATTAAAGTAAATGAAAGGTAAAATATAAATAAAAGAAAATGTGGACATTTACTTAAACTAAAGAAATGTAAATATGTTATAATGTATACATGTTATGGATTGTACTTTCAAGTAAATCTTTCTGAAAATCTGTCATATTTCTGTGCATGTTTCGAAACCCCTTTTGAAAAGGTTTTCAATACTTTCTAAGTGTGTATGCTATTTCGAAATATCTATGTAATGCTTCTGTTTTCAAATCAAATTTTGGGCTATATTTCGAAACCTATACATCATGTTTTGAAACCTCTGACATTTCTGTTAGCAGATCATTTAAAAAATCGAGATGCATGTGTGCTGCAATTTTATATTTATCAAAATCATTATTTAATGCTTTCCCATGCTCTAAGAATTCAAATTTAAATTTGAATTGGAGATCATGTGTATAATCATAGTGGGCATAAGATTTTGACTCCCAGTTAATGCTGTCTCTAAGTGCAAGTCTAGCTGGAAATGCTCTATGTTTCGAAACATGAGGAGTATGTTTCGAAACCTTAGTGTAAATTTGTGATGTTTCGAAATTTGTATGCTATGTTTTGAAACCTTCTTTTTTGTCTTGTTTTTAAAGGCTATAAACGCCTAGATTTCTATCTCTTGATATAAATAGCAGGTGTTTGAAGACAAGAACAAGTTAGAACAAGAGAGCACACACTAGAGATACATACACAAGAATAAGTGGAGATCAAAACATTTATTCAAACTTTCAAAGAAAATCTTCCACAAATCCTAATCTTGTGCATTGCAAGTGTGAAAAGAGAAGCAAGTGCAAATAACAAGTCTCATCACTTCAGCTCTCCTTACCTTAAACTAAGAGGTTGTCCATCTATTGGTAAGATATTCATTGCTATAAATTCATTGGGCTGTAAAGATAAATTTTATTTATCTTGTTGATTGTTGTAAGGTTTGAGTTGAGCCATAAACACTCATTATACAAGGTTTTGGGGTGAACCGTGGTAAAACCCTTGTTATGGTTGATCACTGGTAAAGTGATTGGGATTGAAAAATCCTTCAAGTGGGTAAGCTTGAACGTAGTGGACTAGGCGGGGTTCCGAACCACTATATATCTTGTGTGCACCAAATTTATTATTTTGCTTGTTTGTTATTCATTTCTCAAGCTTTCAAAAGAATTGTTTTCAAAAGCTAAAACAAATTTTCTTTGAAGCAGAAGAATTGTCATCAAAGATTAAAACATATTTTCCTTGAGCATAAGTATTTAAATATATATACACATATCTTTGATCTCAAACACCTTTGGTATACTATTACTTATGTAAATTATCTTTGCCAAAGATCATTATTTTGAAATACAAGTTAAAAGATTTCGAATTAAGCAAAACATAAAAGTGTATTTCGAAACATACATTCTATATTTCGAAACAAGCAAAACAGTGAGGTATATTTCGAAACATATATAGTAATATTTCAAAACATAGTGTTATGCCATCAATTAGTGTTTTAAATTATCAAAAATTTATACAAATCCCAATTCACCGCCCTCTTGGGATATATTTGTCATCATTAGAACCAACACAAATCAATTTACTAGAAAATTCAATCTATCCCCCCCCCCCCATGATTCTAGCATTTTCTGAAAAATCTGGTCACGTGACCAAAAGTGAGATAAAAATTTACCTAGATAATTTGACTAATTAAACACCCCAAAAGCTGGAATTTGGCCATTTTCCATGGAAAACTTGGCCAATCAAACGCACTCTTAATTCTTTTCAAAATTTGAAGTTATTTATCTTTGAATATTTTATAAAAATAAAATATAAAAAGTGCATCCAATTTCCTAGTTAGACCCTTTCTTTTGTATTCGATTTTTTACTAACAAATGATGTGTTTCGACTTGATTCTCTTAAAGATTAGTCTTTAACATCTCTGACTCTCTCCAAAAAAATTAACAAAAGCTCTGAAATGTTCATTGCTACACTTTGTTATCTATGGAAGCTATATAAACAAGAACTAGACCATTCAATGTTGTAAGAATAGAAGGTTTACGATAGTTAACTTTATAAATATAGAAAGTACAATATTCAAAGCATAATCGTAGGATCCATAATGTATATATAATGGTGTAATATGTCACATACAAAAAAATAAAAGTTTTTTTTTTCTCTATTTACATGTCATCCAAGCTAGCCCATTTACCCTTGTTGAGCAAGCCTGTCTACTTGAAGTTGAAGCAGCCCTTGTGTTGTCCAATATTTGATCATGAGGTGCCCTTTTGCCTGAGTTGAAGCAGCCTTTGTTGTGCCCAAGATCTATTTATGAGGCGCAATTCCAAGCCCAAGTGAGCTTAGTTCCAAATTGTTATGTGATCTTGTTGAATCTCGACAACGCATTGAGTTTCCAGTATTGACTCTTCCAAGTTTTTAGCAGCCAGTTGTGTTGTTGGTATCAATTCTACCTCATTTCAAGTTGCAATTGTGTTGTTGTTAGTAGCCAGTTCTCGATTTTGATTGTTCTCTACTGCTTGCTTCTTGGTTAATCACATGCCCTCGTTTGTCTTTGGGGGATATTCCCTACTCTGTCTTTCTTCCTTCTCAGTCTCTCTTCCTTATTGAACCTCGTATCTATGGTTGCGCTTGTTTTGTTTGTGATCTCCGTCCTCACTTATCTAAGTTAGATATAAAATCTCTCAAGTGCGTTTGTCTTGGATACTCCCATACTCAGAAAGGGTATCACTATTTTTTTCTTACTCTTGGTCAGTACTTGGTCTCTACTGATGTTACCTTCCTTGAGACCACACCCTTATTTCCTAGATCCAATGATCATGAGTATGCCCACGAAGATGTGACATATTGGTTTACAGTGTGACTACTTGCGCTGCTCCACCTGTGTCTCCTAACCCACCTATTCTTCAAGTATATTCTGGTAGGGCTCTGATTTCATATCCTTTACCAGCTTCTTCTTCATCTGCAGATCCTTCTACATCTATTACTATCCCAGTTCTTCCATCTACTGATTAGAGCCTTGATATTCACATTGCTCATCGCAAAGGTAAACATCTATGTACTTATCCTATATCTTCTTTCACTTCTTACTCATATTTATCTCTTTCCCTTTAGGGCTTTATTTCATCTTTAAATTCTGTCATAGTTCCTAAATATTTATTTGAAGCTCTTTCTCACCTTGGTTGGCATGTGACTATATATGGTTGATGAGATGAAGATGAGAATGGAATGGGGGATCTTGTTCCTTTACCTTTTGGTAAGATGACTGTTGGATGTTACTGGGTCTTTGTTGTCAAGGTTAATCTTGATGGTTCTGTGGCTTGGCTTAAAGCTCATCTAGTTGCTAAAAGGGTATGCTCATACTTATAATGTTGATTTTTCTGATATATTTTCTCCAATGGCTAAACTTGCTTTTGTTTTCTTGTTTCTCTCTGGTTGCTACTAATGATTGGCCCCTCTATCAATTTGATGTCATGAATACTTTTTTCATGGTGACTTAAAAATAAAGTCTATATGGAGCAATCACCTATATTTGTTACTTAGGGGGAATCAGGAAAGGTTTGTAAACTTTGAAAATCTCTATATTATCTATTAAGCTCAAGGGTGTGTAAATAAGATTTTAATGATAACAAAAATAGTTTTATGATATAAATATATTTTGTTAGGCTCTTACAATGTAAAAGATATGTCTTGATAATAACCAAAATTATTTGTTTGTTAGAGATGTTTTATCAAACTTTTTGTGTTGAAATGGCTAAGTATCTTAGGTTGATCGGGGTAAGGAAAAATGTCTAAATCTTATCGTATGCCATTTTGGTCAATCGAAGTTTATGTTTGGTCGACCAAAGTTGTCTAGTATGCTGACCTCTTGTATTAGGTCGATTGAGCCTTTGACCGAAGTTATGTATTTGGTTGCTAGACAACTTCGGTTAACTGAAGTTGTGCTATCAGTTGATCGAAGTTCAACGATGGTTTTTTGAATATCGTGATTTTTGCATATTTTTCTTTGCACGCTAAGAATATAAATTTTCAAATGTATTTTCGTCTTATTCCTCAAAGTCATAGACTGATTTCCTCATGTTACAAAATATAATCTATTGTTAGAAAATTTTGTTTCTTTAGCCTTTCCAAATTGACTTTTCTGTAGGAAATCTTTCAGTTGTGTTCTAAGTTGTCAATAGATGCTAGCTGGAGCTGAAGATTCTAAAGATTTCTTTTGATATTCAAATGTTGTTTTGTTCTTTCTATGTAACAACTATTTATCTAATATTATGTATAAATAGAATGTGAGTATGAAGGCTTAAAGAAGACATAGAAATACAATGCAGTGAACAAACTTGATAGAAGCATTCAAATAAGGGTGAGAAGGTTCAAGTGTTGCAGGTTTGCTGGCCGGTGGAATTATCAAATTACTAGTAACTTGTTTGAGATTGTTTTTGTTGTAAGTTTGTTATTGTTACTCACCTGTTGTGAGGAGATTGTATTTGCTACCTGTATGCTAATAGTTTTTGCTTAAGGCGAGAGATTATATGTTGGTTCTAGTTCTAATTAAAAGCTAGTGTTGGTTCTAGCTCCAATTAAAACTAGAGTTGATTCTTTCTACTGGAACTTCAAACTAAGTTTTGAGAGTCTCAAACTTAGTCTTGCTAGATAGGACCAAGCTCTTTAAATAGCTGAACCTCTATAAAAAATTTCTTATTCCTTGTGGTTGATTGTTTTAAATTTTCATATATTTGCTCAATCACAATTTATTTAGATCACAAAAATAAGGAATTTTCAATAAGAGCAAATATTATTAATTTTTAAAAAACTCAATTCACCCATTTCTTGGGTATTTATCTAGGCAACATTGTATAAAATAGAGTCCTCATGCCTGGTTTGGGTAGTTTAGTGAGATTGTTCAAAAGTTTGGACTTAAACAATTTAAAGTTCCTATGATCATTTTGTGTTTTTATCAATAATCGAAAGTTGGTATAATATTGTTAGTTATATACATTGAAGATATTATTATCACAGAGAGTGACAATGCATGCATTGTAGCTCTTATGTTCTTCACCCATTCGAGATTAGATCAAGAACTTAGGAGAGTTTCAAGAGCATTAGCGGCGGGGGCTGCACAAGGGTGGTCATCCCAAGAACTTAGGAGAGTTAGAATGTTTCTTGGGAATTGAAGTAATGAAATCTAAAAAATGTATCTTTCTGTCCCAACATAAATGTCCTTGATCTTTTAATTGAAACAAAAAAGCTACCAGTCAAATCATACACAACAAAAAAATTGATTTTTCGCGGCGATTTTTTTGCGGCGGTTTCTAAAACCGTCGCAAAATACGTTTTTTGCGATGATTTTTTTAATATTTAGCGGCGATTTTTTAAAACCATCGCAAAATTAATTAAAAATTTAATTTTACGGCAATTTTCAAAAAATCGCCACTAAATTTAAAAAATAAATAATTAATTAAAAAATAAAATTAAATTTTGCGACAATTTTTGAAAAATTGCCGCTAAATTCAAATAAAATTAAATAATTAAATAAAATTTAATTAATATTTGCGACGATTTTCAAAATGGCAGCAAATATTTAAAAATATTAAATAATTAAATAATTTAAAAATATTAAATAATTATATAAAAATTAAATTTTTTATTTAAAAAATAAAAAATTAAATAATTAAATAATTATCAAAACAGCTGCAAATATTTAAAAAATATTAAATAATTAAATAATTTAAAAATTTTAAATAAATAAATAAAAATTAAATTTTTTATTTAAAAAATAAAAATAATTAAATAATTAAATACAAATAATTAAAAAATTTAATTTTAAAAAAAAACATGTAGCAAAATTTTAATAATTTTAAAAAATATATAAAATCTTTATTTTATTTTTTAATCAACTAATTAATTTAATTTAATCTAATTAATTTATTTAAAATTTATTCTATTATCCTTTTAAAAAATAATCCATCAATTTATGTTTTTCAATTTATTTTAAAAAAATATAGAATATAATTTTGGAAAATGGGATTGATTTAGTATATAAATTATATGTGCGAATAATAACTAAGGAGGCTTCATAGATTAGCTGGTCTCGCGCGTACGTACGTGCATACGGGAGGTTGCGGGTTCGAATCAAGGGAAATGAAATGTTGGAAATTAAATTTCCAGCATGGCCACGTGGCGCGCGTGGTGGGGGCTTGAGCCCGCGCTCGCAAGCGAGGCTAGGCGCAAGTGTGTAGGCCCACGCCCATGAGCGGCGGGGCACCTAGCCTTGCTTTATCGCACTGGTGCGGTAAATAGTAATCGTCGCTAAAATTCAATATTTTGTAATTTTTTTGCGACGGTTTCGAAATTGCCACTAAATATTTTAAAACCGCCGCTAAATACTTAGTTTGCGGCGCTGCAAAAAATAGCATTTAGCGGCGGTTATTCCAACGGTTGCTAAAAATCGTCGCTAAATGCTTCACGACGCTTGATTTAACGGCGGTTTTCAAAATCGCCGCTAAATTACTTGAACCACCGCAAAATGCAAAAAAATCGCCCATAAATGCAAAAAAAAAATCACCGCTAAATGCTGATTTTTTTATAATGATATAATGCGCCAATAATAACAAACTTGTAACTTACAGCTGATGAAGAAGAGTTATTTGAGAATTTTAAAATGTATATAAAGTTAGTTGAAAAATTGAACTATCTAATCGCGACTTTACTCAATAAAATCCAAGTGTTTTCAAATCGTTGCATTATTTGGGATTGTATTTGCATCGTAAGAGGTATGTATCCCGTGAGTGAGGGGATTTTATCACTCCCTCCGGATGGTGGGAGATCACCCTAATTTATAAGTATGAAATAGTAAATATATATATGTACATACCCCATGAGTGATGGGGATTTTATCACTCCCTCCGAGTGGTGGGAGATCACCCTAATTTATAAGTATGGAATAGTGAATATATATATATACATTGACATTGTGTATGTACATACCCCGTGAGTGATGGGGATTTTATCACTCCCTCTAGGTGGTGGGAGATCACCATAATTTATGTGTTTATTTGTCCATTATGTTTAGATTGTCTAATGGATGTTTAACAACTTGTACCTTACATTTGTTGTAGTTTCTTTTATTAGTTTTTTGAATAGGAATTTTAATTTTTTTTATTAATACTTATTTTTAATTAGTGTGATGGATAGGAGTTGGATGCAATTAGATGACAGACTTTGTGACCAATAGTTGAATGGAGTTAATGATTTCCTTGAATTCGCATTTAGAAACCCACGCATAGATGGAAAAATTCGGTGTCCTTGTGTGCAATGCAACAATACATATTTTTTTTATCAAGATGATGTCAAGTTGCGCTGGTAAGAAATAATTATCTATGTTTTAATAGTTTGGTTTTCTCATCTGTAAAATGATAAAATAATTATTAGTTTTTATTTATCTTATATTTATTGTATAGGATCATCATCATCTAATGCAAGAAAAAGAGGTCGAGGGAAAACAAAGAATAAAATACTAACATCTTTGGCTCATGGTAAAAAATTGCCATTGGAATTCAATAATTATGGTCAAGCCATTGGATCAAATGCTAATGTGTACTTTGCAAGTCATATTGGCAATATTGTTAAAGTATGTGAAGATACACCAATTTCTTGCAAACGTTGGGAAGATGTTCCACAAGACAATAAGAATAAAATGTATTCTTATGTACTGGTAAGATTAATAATTATTCTATATATATTATACTTATATGATATTGTATTAAATCGTTCTTCATGACTTATAACGTTTAAAACAACTTTTTCTTTTAACTTGTGTAGGAGAAATTTGAATTTGAAGAAAACGAAGTAAGAAAAAATTGGATCTTTAGAAAGATGGGAAGGGCTTTTGCAAACCATAGATATAAGTTGAAGTCTGACTATTATGATGCATATAACAATGATGATCGAATTAAGTTTGCTCCAACAATAGTTGACCAAGGACAATGGAGACAATTTGTCAGTTGGTTGAACTCACATGAGTTTCAGGTATTCTATACCCTTTATTTTATTATGCACAAGTCATTTTATTATTTAAAACATGATTATTGTATTTGGTCTTACATATAGGTTTCTTGTGCTCGTAATAAATCTAATCGATCAAAGCAAATAATGACTAAAATTACAGGCACTAGAAGTTTTGGTCGAGTTAGAGTTGAACAGATATAATTTAAATCTTTTATACATCTTTCTCATTAATAATTTTTTTTTTTTGGTTGATTGACTTGTTTATTTAATACAAGCTGAAACATTAGGACACAAATCGTTTGCATGGAAAATGTTCAAGGGGACACATAAGAAAAAAGACGGGTCAATGGTTGATTCCACATCAAAAGAAATAGTGATAAATTTTATTTTAAACAATTTATGTTGTTATTGTGATATATATTTTAGTATTATGTTATAACATATCTATTTTATTTATTATCAAATTTCAGGACAAAATTCAATCTTTAGTAACCCAAAGAGCTGAGGAAGAACCGTCTCAAGCTATTAATGAAAATGAAATTTTTTTCGAAGTAATGGGAAGAGAAAGATATGGACGTGTTCGTAGGTATGGATTTGGACCAACTCCTTCTTCTGTCCTTGGAAAGATTCCATCTCGTTATGAGTTTGTTACAGAACTAGAACAAATGCGACAACATAATAATGGTTTGAAAAATGAAATACAACTTTTGAAAGAAAAAAATGAAGCATTGTCGACAAAATTGGACCAAGTCAAAGAAAGGCAATCAATTTTTGAAGCTTTTATGGAAGATGTTAGGGCAAGAAGAATTAGAAATAACAATTGACTAGACTTGATTGTTTGAAGTTTTTTTTTTTTTTTTATGTAAAGTGCTAGATGTCTTTTTTTGATGACAATGTGATTGTAAATTGCTAGATATCTTTTTTTGATGACAATGTAAATGTAAAGTGTTAGTCAATTATTAATTGACTAGAGTTGTTTTCTGAAGTTTCTTGATGATTAAAATAATGTTTATTTTAGAAACAATGTATTAAATTAATAGGGTTTAAAATATAGAAAAACAAGCAGTGTGTTATGAGAAAATTTTATAAAAATTACTTTTTGTGACGTTCAACAAAAAGTGGTCACTAAAAATGTCTTCTTTTGTGGCAGTTATGACTCTCACTAAAAGTATTTGTCAAACACTTTTTGTGACAACCAATATAATGTGGTCATTAAAAAATGTTCATTTTGTGGCGGTTAATACTATCACTAAAATCTTATCATTTGTGACAACCAGTAAAGCCGTCACTAAAGAGTCATTATTTGTGACGGCCATGACCATCACAAAAAATGACATTAGCGGCGGAGGACTATTGTTGTCACTAAAAATTTTTTTGTGATCGTCATATCCGGCTGCCACTAAAGAGTATTTTTAGTGACGGCCAGCCAATAATGGCCACTAATACTATTTGTGACAGAGTTTTTAGTGACAGCTTGTGATGACCAATTTGGCGACCTCTAAAACTTTTAGTGACGAGTTTTTATACTTTTAATGACGGCCTTGTCCTCCAGTAAAAATCTTATTTCTTGTATTGATTGTTTATCTTTTGAGCATTTTAAGTCAATTTATTTCCCCCTTTAACAGATCTTATCTTGACTCTTGAAACTCATGAAATACAATACAATAATAAGAAGATTCAACAAGTTAGGTATATGTGACGCAAAACATATCCTTTGTTGGTAACTAGAAAGGGTGATTCCACGGCCGGAATGTATTTAAATGGGTGAAATTAAGCAGGAAGAACCATGTGTCCCTCATGCAGGCAGGCAGCGCGCGTTTGTACAGTGACGTTGCGGTCTCCGTGGAAAGCAATTCATCATGATTACCCTGTTCAATATTTTTCCAATTACCAATTCCTCAATTTCCTCCCATCTCTCTCTCCCTCCATTAATGCTTCCAAAATCAGACTTCACCCTCGTGAAGGGTTCCTCTTGTCTTCAACCTCTCGCTTCACCGCCATATTTCCCATCTAATCATGTATTTATACCCACCCGGAAAGCTATTTTCATTCATGTTTATCCAACAAAACTTTCTCAACAGATTGTAAATCTTCAACTCTGAACTCTTGCAACAATGGTGCTTTTTGATGGAGAAGACGACCCACAGAGCCCAGTTTTCGTCGGCGAGGGGGAAGTTGACGATCAGGCCTACGAGGAGCTCAGGACGCGGATGTGGAAGGACCGGATGCGGTTGCAGAAGCTCGAGGCCAAGAGGGAAAGCGGCTGGACGCATTCGGAGGCAAAACAAGTGCAATCTCGCCGGAAGAAGATGTCCAGAGCCCAAGACTCCATTCTTAAGTGCATGATGAAGATCATAGACGAGTCCAAAGGCCAGGGCTTCGTCTACGGGATCGTGCAGGAGAAAGGCAAGGCCGTCACCGGCTCCTCCGACAGCCTGCGGGAGTGGTGGAAGGAAAACGTCAGGTTCGACGAGTTTGCTCCGCTCGCCGTACAACAGTTCTTGCCGGTGCTGGAGGCCGAGCTGGGCAACACTTCGTACGTGCACATTCTCCAGGACTTGCCAGACACGACTCTGGGTTCTCTCCTTTCTGCTTTGATGCAACACTGCATTCCGCCGCAGAGGCGGTTTCCGCTGGAGAAGGGTCTGGCGCCGCCGTGGTGGCCCACCGGAAAAGAGCTTTGGTGGGGGGATCAGGGCAAGGCTCAAGAACAAGGCCCTCCTCCTTACAAGAAGCCCCACAATCTGAAAAAGGCTTGGAAAGTTAGCGTCTTGGCGGCGATCATCAAACACACGTCCCCAGACATGGACAGAATGAGGAGACTGGTGAGGCAATCCAAGTGTTTGCAAGACAAGATGACGGCCAAAGAGACAGCGGCTTGGTCTAAAGTGATTAACCAAGAAGAAGTGCTTCAGAAGCTCACAGAGAAAAGCCTGAGGATCTCTAACACCTGGGATGAAGATGGAGATGAGAACCAACAAGAAGGGTGCAAGAATAATAATATTGATAATAAAAATAACAATAACCTGCATCGGACTGAGAAAAGGAAGTGTGTTTTTGAGGGAGAGGACGGGGAGGCATTGCTGTACGCTTGCCAAAACTCGAACTGCCCGCAGAGTGAATCTGGGTCGGGATTTGTAGACAAGAACATGAGGACGGAGCATGAGTTTCAGTGCAATTACCGGGAAGACGAGAAGGAAGTACTGAATAGAGAAAGCACCGATGAAGAAGACTCTGGTTCAGTGGCGATGAATCTGCCGCCAGTGGATGAAAGCCATTGCTTGGCACCAGTAGTAGTGGATTGGATGGGTCATGCAGAAGGCTATGGCGGGTACTGGCTGGAAAATGGAATATTAATGGGTGATCAGCAGGAGCTCACGTCTGATGATTCAGGGCTGGCCTGGCTGGGGATTGAAAGAGATGACCAGCTGCACTCGAATGAAACAACGTTTGCAGGGCTCCTCTACGACGAAGGGTTAACTTCGATTTGGGATATGGGTTATGAACATCAACCAATATAATTACCTTCTTACTCTTTCTATCAATTTATGTGAGAAATATATATATTATTAGTTGATGGTCATAACACACAATTGTTCATATATTTTAGAACACTTAGAATTGGTTGGGGGGGGGGGGGGGGGGGGGAATGTTTGTATATCATTTTTTTTTTGGTTTTTGTACGGTAACGTGAGAGTAGTGTTAAAAAAATATTGTTACACTAATTAATGTTAAAAGTTGTGATTTTTTTTTAAAATATAGGATACAATATGATTTGAGTTTCTTCATTAACAAAATAAATTTTTATATTTCTAGTCAAGGACCTAATAAAGTATCAAAATTATATTTTAAACTTGTAAACGTGTAATTAAATTAAAGTTTTAAAATTCAAAATGAATAACCCTATTAAAAAAAATAAAGGTAGAGCTAGCCAGGAACTAAAAAAGAAAACAAATTGAAGAGCTACAAGTATGCCAAAATGAGTTGATGTTCCAAAGATAAAAGAGAATACATACAAGTTTGAAGGGTTTGAAAAGTGAAATTGTGATAAAAATGTAGAAAAAAAGAGTAATGGCTTACAATTTAGCATATACAAATCTGGATTCATATATATTTCTTACAGATCTCATAATAACATTTATAAACCTCTCAAAAATAAGAACTCAAATCTTCAAAAGCAAAAAAAAAAAAAAAAAAAGATATACAAACATTCCACTCCCACCCCCAAACCAATTCTAAGTGTTCTAATAATATATGAACAATTGTGTGCTATCACCATCAACTAATAATATATATTTCTCACATAAATTGATAGAAAGAGTAAGTAGGTAATTATATTGGTTGATGTTGATAACCCATATCCCAAATCGATGGTAACCCTTCATCGTAGAGGAGCCCTGCAAACGTTGTTTCATTCGAGTGCAGCTGGTCATCTCTTTCAATCCCCAGCCGGGCCAGCCCTGAATCATCAGACGTGAGCTTCCTAAATAAAATATGGAAAATATATACAAATTATAATAAAAACTAACCCTGAAATTAAAGTCATGGGTTACAATTTAGCATATACAAATGCCACTGAACCAAAGTGACAAATTTAGGCTACCTTCCAAGGCAACAATCCTCCAAAATCCATCATAACGTTACGCTATAAGTAATTAATTACAATTATTTTTTTGAAACATTTATCCTTTATTTGAATTTACAAACTTTTTCCAGTTTTTTTGGCTTTAATTTTTTTTTTTTTTGGATTTCAAAAATGTTTTCAGTTAAGATAACAAATTTGGGTGGACTCTAAATTTGAATTTGACTATTATCAACTTGATCTTGGTGCATGAGATTGAAACGTTACTATATAAATGAACAAAGTTGATGCTATATTGGTAAGCCACCCTAAGGATATAGTCACACTTCAATTCTTAAGAATCCACCATTAGGAAAAAAATAAATAAGAGATTTCTTTTTTGGAAAAAGACTTATTATTTCATTCAACTTGATAAAAAAAATTATTATGTGGCATCACTATTTGTAGAAGGGAGTTATATATTAAAGAAGAAAATAATTATAATAAAAATTTAAAAATATAAATAAAAATAAAAATATAAAACCAAAAGGAAATAAAAATTCTAAACTGAAAAAGAAAAATAAAAATAAAAATAAAAATAAAAATAAAAATATATTCTTAAATAATTAGGAATTCGAAAGTGCTGTATCACTAATCCTTCTGAGTTCAGCTTTTTCCTTTTTCAGATTTTGAAAATTTGTTAATTAAGATAACAAGTTAGAATGAATCATCAAATTTTATGTACATTACATTTTTTAGCTTTTTTTTTTTTTTTTTCAGATTTCAATATGTTGCACTATCCAAGAAATAGCTGTTGGGAGCCATTTCCAAAACTAAAAACACCTAACAACTTGTAACTTTAAATCTAGTATTTGCTTTGCTTGTATAATTCAAAGACTTGTTATTAATTTTTTTGAAATTTTAAAATTATTTTTCTTCAAACAATTAAAAATAAAATAAAATAAAAAAGTTCATTCAATTCTTTATAATCGAATACCAACTTATAGTATGGATCGAACTCATCAAGTTGCATCCTTCCTTCAAAGTTTGGGATATCAACTTTTACTCTTCGATCTTTGTTTTTTTCTTCGGCCCTGCATGCACAAAGTCATGGTTGAACTTCTTGATCAGATGATAAGGTCGTAAATGAGTTGAGCCATTTGCGAGC
The DNA here is from genome assembly GCF_014633365.1 of Diospyros lotus. NCBI lineage: Eukaryota > Viridiplantae > Streptophyta > Magnoliopsida > Ericales > Ebenaceae > Diospyros > Diospyros lotus. The sequence goes on from NC_068343.1 coordinate 19,315,812, forward strand.
AGCTCAATATTCAGCTTAATAAAAGTTTATTCGAGTTTATTCGTTAAGGTAAACGAGTCGAATGAGCCCAACTTTGAAGCTCCATTTGTAAACGGAGCGATTTTGAGTTTAATAAACCTCAACTCATTAAAATTTGCAAATGTATTCGATTGGAGGCTCATGATTATTAATAGATTTGATTAAAGGTTTTTAAACATGTTTGATTAGAAGTTTGCAAATAACTTGTGAACAATCTCATTTTATAAATATATTATTTAATATAAAGTTATCAAACTTTAAATTATTTAATAATATAATTAAATTGATTATGTTTAAAATGATTATATATATTAGTTTAATCATTTAACATAATATAAAATATGTATATATAATAAAAAAAATAGTAAATTAAGTTTAGCCAAACACCATATAAATAATGTCAAAATTAAAAATCTTAAAGAGTGAAGAAGAACGAAGATTAGCATCTATCACTGTTGTTGTCACATTGCAAGCCTTCATTTGAGGCTAAATCATTGCCAGTTGTTGCCTTCTATGGCCATCGCCATGCCATCGCACGCTATTGCACACTACCTTTTTCCGTCACTTGTTGTACGCTATCTTCGCTTGTTGCCACTGCACACACCCTTGTCGTGCTGTTGTTGCCTCACATTATTGTCGTCGCTTATTGTCACACACCCATTGTCTTTGTTTACTGCCACTTGCTACTACCTTTTTGAAGCATTGTCCATTATCGCCATTTGCCATTGCACACCTTCCTCCCTTTTTACTACCGCTCATCGCCATTGCACACCCATTTCCTCTTTGCTGTCATTACATAGTCCCTCTCTCTTTTGTGTCAAGCTTGAGCTTGGTTCATCAATCTTTTGAGTAGCAAAGCCAGAGCCAAGCTTTAAAGCTCGAGCCTAGAAATTAGCTCGTCATGTAGAGCTTGAGCTCAGGGAAGCTAGGCTTAGCTTGGTTTTATTGCAACCCTAGAAAGATGAATTACTTTCATTATGATGAAATGTGTTGATCTCCTCTTTTATGGCTTTGTTAGGTGTCTTTTCATCTAATTCATGGTTATGATTCTCATGTTGTTCATATTGCTCAAGACATTGTTGAAGTCATTCAATCTCACATCGCATGTTTTCGAGGACTACATCATAAATAGTGTTCTTGGTTGTTGCGATTACTTTATGGAGACATCTTTATTACTTAGGCTAATACTCTAGGATTTGTTATCAAGTTCTAACACCAATTTGATATCGAAACATGGACATAATGCTCAATCTAATCTTGGTAAGGTTGAAACCCCACTATAAATGAATAGAGTTGATGTAGATGAACAACCAAATCACTATCTTAGTAAATCACTCTAAGGATATAGTTACACTTTAGTTCTTAAGAATCCATTACTAGAAAAAAGAGAAAACATGAGGAAAACAAGAATAGGAAGACTTAAAATTTCATTCAACTTGATAAAAACAAAATACTACATGTTATTCTTATTTACATAAGGAAATCCTATATTAAAGAGGAAAATAATTACAATAGGAATCTAACTCCAAATAAGAATAGGAAATAAGAATCCTAAACCAAAAAAAGAAAATAAAATACATTTTCAAACAATTTGAAATCTTAAACCATATAACTGTCTTTTTGAGTTTAGTTTTTTCATTTTTTCAGATTTTGAAAATTTATTAATTAAGATAACAAGTTAGAATGTGTTGACACACATTTTTATAACACCCCGCATCTAGCGATAGAAAGGTCTAGGATAACTTAACCTGATGGGCCTACGGGAACTTCCCAGGGGGGTTACTCATCCTTGGGCTACCCCAAGTCAGACATGCTTAATCCTGGAGTTCTTTGCCTACATTCAGCCCAAAATGTATCAAGTTGGTGTTGTTTCATTCCTTACTTATTCTCGATATATACTATCCTTCTCCGGGCTCTTGGGGTATTATGCATATCGTGTTATTATCATGGGGCCCACAGCTGCGGGTTAACTCTTTAGCTCCCGCCCTTCAACGGTTAGGAGCCCTACCACACTTATGAGCCCCTCAGTGGTTTCCTAGAGAGGGCAACCGATGTGGGACGAACCCAGTGCATCCACACCATTCCTCCCCGTAGGTGTGGTGGGGCTCTATTGGCCCCTCCCTTATTGGGGGTTGTAGGGACCATTAGGGGGAATTCCCACAGACGGCGCTAAATGTTAACATACATTTTTGTAACACCCCGCATCGAGCAATAGGAAGGTCTGTGACAACTTACCCTGATGGGTCTACGCAAACTTTCCAAGGTGGTCACTCATCCTTAGATTTTCCTAGGTCAAGCACGCTTAACTTGGGAGTTCTTTGCCTACATTTAGCTCAAAAGGTATCCAGCTTGTGTTGTTTCCTTCCTTACTTATTCTCGATATATACTACCCTTCAATGGGCTCTGTGGTATTACACACATCGTGTCATCATCATGGGGCCCACAGCTGCGGGTCAACTCTTAGCTCTCGCACTTCAATGGCCAGGAGCCCCATCTCACTTATGAGCCCCTCAGTGATTGCCCTCTGGACAACCGATGTGGGACGAACCCGGTGCATCCACACCATCCCCCCTTAGCGCGTCCTGCGCCAGTGTTTGTTGTTCGTCGCGGGAGGGTGCGGCGTAGCTTGAGAGGCTGCGGTCGCGCGCCCCCTCTCCGGGAAGGGGCGGGGCACCATGTGGTCGTGGGTTCGTTTCCCACAAACGACGCCAAATGTTGACACATATTTTTGTAACGTCTAGCATTGAGCGATAGGAAGGTCTAGGATAACTTACCCTGATGGACCTATGGGAACTTCCTAGGGGGGTCACCCATCCTTGGGCTTTCCCAGGTCAAACACGCTTAACCCTAGAGTTCTTTGCCTACATTCAACCCAAAAGGTATCCAACTGGTATTGTTTACTTCCTTACTTATTCTCGATATATACTACCATTCTTTGGGGTCTTGGGATATTACACACATTGTGTCATCATCATGGGGCCCACAACTGCGGGTTAACTCTTAGCTCTCGCCTTTCAACGGTTGGGTTCGTCCTGCATCGGTTGCCCAGAGGGCAACCACTGAGGAGCTCATAAGTGCGGTGGGGCTCCTGGCCATTGAAGGGCGAGAGCTAAAGAGTTAACCAGCAACTGTGGGCCCCATGATGATGACACGATGTGTGTAATACCCCAAGAGCCCAGAGAAATGGTAGTATACATCGAAGATAAGTAAGAAAGAAAACAACACCAGCTGAATACCTTTTGGGTTGAATGTAGGCAAAGAACTCCAATGTTAAGCGTGCTTGACCTGGGGAAATCCAAGGATGGGTGACCCCCCTGGGAAGTTCACGTAGGCCCATCAGAGTAAGTTGTCCTGGACCTTCCTATCGCTCGATGTGGGGTGTTACAAAAATGTCTGTTAACATTTGGCGCCGTTTGTGGGAATTTCCCCTAATGGTCCTTACAACCCCCAATGATAAGGGAGGGGCCAATGGAGCCCCACCACACCTGTGGGGGGAATGGTGTGGATGCACTGAGTTCGTCCCACATCGGTTGCCCAGAGGGTAACCACTGAGGGGCTCATAAGTGCGGTAGGGCTCCTGACCCTTGAAGGGCGAGAGCTAAGAGTTGACTCGTAGCTGTGGGGCCCATGATAATGACACAATGAGTGTATTACTCCAAGAGCTCAGAGAAAGGGTAGTATACATCGAAGATAAGTAAGGAAAGAAACAACACCAGCTAGATACTTTTTGGGTTGAATGTAGGCAAATAATTCCAGGGTTAAGCGTGCTTGACCTGGGAAAATCCAAGAATGGGTGACCCCCCTGGGAAGTTCGCATAAGCCTATCAGGATAAGTTGTCCTAAACCTTCCTATCGCTCGATGCGGGATGTTACAAAAATGTGTGTCAACAGAATTAATTATCAAATTTTATGTATATTACTTTCTTTAGCTAATTTTTTTTTTCTAATTTCAAATATGCTTTACTATCGAAGAAATAGCTAACAAAAGCCATTTCTGAAAATAAAAAACCAGACAACAACTTGTAACTTTAAATTTGATATTTGCTGGTATAATTCAAAGAGTTGATATCAATGCTTTTCAAAATTTGAAGTTAGTTGTCTTCAAGCATTTAAAAATAAAATAAAATATAAAAAGTTCATTCAACTCCTTGTTAGACCATTTCTTTTGTATATGAATTTTTACTCAGAAATTATATGTTCTGACCTAATTCTCTTAAAGATTAGTCACTAACATCTCTGGCTCTCTCCAAAAAAAATTAACAAAAGCTCTAATCGATATGTCCATTTCTACACTCTGTTATCTATAGAAACTATACAAATAAGATCTAGAGCATTCAATGTTGTTAGAATATAAGGTGTAGGATAGTTAACTCTATAAATATAGAAAGTACAATATCCAAAGTATAATCCTAGGATCTAGAATGTATATATAATGGAGTAATGTGTCGCCACAAAGATATGAAAAACATAAGATTTTTCCTCTCTTTGTACGGTATCAAAGCTAGCCCTTTTACCCTTGTTGAGCAAGCCTGTCTATCCAAAGTTGAAGCAACCATTGTCTTATCCAATCTAATAACTAAGTGTCTTTCTGCTTGAATTGAAACAGCCCTTGTTGTGCCCAAGATCAGTTTATGAGGTGTATTTCCAAGCCCAAGTGCGCCTAGTTGAAGTTGTGTTGTGATCTTGTTGAATCTCAACAGTACATTGAGTTTTCAGTATCAACTCTTCTGAGTTTCTAACGACCAATTGTGTTGTTGGTATTGATTTTACCTCGTTTCAAGTTGCAATTATGTTGTTGTTAACAACCAGTTCTTAGTTTTGAACTATTTATGTTCTTGGTGATAACTATTGTTTAAGTTACAGTTGTGTTTTTGTAATACCCCATGTTGGCATAAGGTTGCCACGTAATTTGAATGAGTTTAAAATACCGAAAAATGGGTTTGATAGTAAAATAAATCACCAAATTGATGACAGGAAACACCTCGAAACTTAGATGTCTAAAGAAAATGGTATGACATCGACGAGTGTTTTGAGAAATAATTTATAACGTCGAAAGAAATCAAATCCGGAACGATTTTCGGTATAATTAAGTTATAGCCTAAAAAATCGAATGATGGTAAGGGATTTTCGGGAAATCTGTGAAACCCTGTAAAGGCTCTAATTTTGTAATTAAACAAACCTTAAGTGATTTTGGCATGAAACAAAAGGGTCTATGATCGAAATATATAATTGGGGCCTAATTATAATTTTAAATTCTAGGGTCAGAAGTGATATTTTTCAAACTCGTTGGGACAAATGAAGAGAATGAAAATTAGGGGTTCAAACAGTAACATATCAAAGCTTAGGGACCTCGAATAAAGGTTAAAATGGAATTTGGAATTAACAAGGGGGTCAAAGCACAAATTTTATAAAAAATGGCCATGGCCACCGTCGACCAAGCCACTGGCATAGCCGGCCAACCTCCAGTTTCCATCGGTAGGGGTTGCCTCAAGGCCTAACATGGGTTTCAGGGCATGGAGAGTTGAATAGGGCAAGGTATGGGCCAAGAATGACCGCGATTTAACGTTGGTAAGGGGGGGTATGGCCAAGACTTGCCAAAAAAATGGGGAATGGGTGTTCAAGGTACATTTAAGTGATTTGAGGCTATCTAAAGTCGTATCAAGTATTAAAGACTTGGATTTGACTAAGCATGGATTGATTTGGACAAAAAATTAGGTATAAATAGAGGTTAGGGATGACCGAAAGTTTAACAAGTTTAAACTTCAAAGTGCTTGTGTTATAGAGTGAATCGAGGGTTCTTGATAGAGGGATTTTGTTCCTTGGGTTGAAGGGTGGATTCTGAAAAATTTGGAGTGATTTCATGTTGGTTTGAGTGAGTTTTGAAGGGTCGCCAGATTGTTATTCTGTCGATCGAGGTCCTTCCGGTTGATTTTTTAAGCATCCAAGGGGTGCCCTTGGACCGATTCAATGAGAACTTCATGGGGGTGTCATTGGATCAGCCATTAGAGGTCATCGTTGGAGAAGACAACTGGAGAAGGTAAAAAAAATAAAAAGAAAAGGAAAAAAAGAAGAAAAAAGGAAAAAAAATAGAAGAAAATTCCAAAAAAAATCAAAAAATTATGAAAAAAAATTGGAAAATTATTTTGTGGAGGAAAATTCTAGAAAATATTGGAGGAATTATTTATTTTGTAATTTTTGAGGAAAAAAGAAATTATGGAAAATAGAGAAAAAAAATAGGAATGGTTGATTTCATGTGGATGGCTTATCCAAATTATTTACTTTCGTGTCCATTAAAATACGTGCATTGAAATCTCATTTTATGTAATGCATCATTACATGTTGTGGCTATGGCATTGGCTCATGTTTTGGACATGGGTAGTGTTCCGGGATGCTTTTGAGTGGGAACATAATCTCTGACGTGATTGTGGTGAGGCGGGTTCTTGCATTAATGTTGACCCTTTTTGTGTCGGGAGTGGTAAAGATTGTTCCCGAGGTGTTGTAGATATGTGTTGATGTTGCCCCTCTTAAGTTAAGGTTGTGTTATGCCAATGCTTCGATATGATTATGTTGCTTTTAGAGATATTGCTCCTTTCCCCTGGTATGGGTTAAGCGCGTATGGGATTCTTTTAGGTTGGGACATATCGGGATATGTCTATTGTTCATGGTCTTGCATACATTCATGAAAATATTTTGAACTCTCACTTAGATGATTCAACATTAAATTTGTACTATGTTTTTGGAATATTCAAACGTTCCAGGTGAAAGTAGCGGCGGCAAGGGAAAAAAAGTTATCGAGATGTAACTAATAGTTACATATTAGATCTTTTGTAGGTCTTTTATTATGTACGAGATATTTAGCTGTAGGTGTATTATTTTAATGATGTTATGTTGAACATCGATGGTACGATTTCTATATTATGAATAAATGAATTACGATTATGTATCATTGAGGTTTCGATCTTGTTTCTATTGATGTGATGATATTACATGCCTTAACTTATTCCCTTAAGTTGATATGCTAAGATGGTAGATCGAGATTGTTGGGGTTTAATTTACATTGAGTGTATGTGGAGAAAAAAAAAATCCTCGAAATCTTGAGTTAATGCACGTTTGGGAAAGGCGGGGTGTTACAGTTCTAATCTTTCTAACTAGTCTAGTTGAATCACTTGAGTATAGATCTTGATGGCAGCCCAAGAACCAAACACAACTAATGCTCCCATTACAGGTAGATTCTAAGGAAGTAAAAACTGTGATTTTTGACAAAAATCGCATAACATAAACTCAATGGTAGGAACTATTTTGATTGAAGCAAAACCATTAAGGTATACCTTCATAGCTAGTGGCAGAGCCAGAATTTTGATTGAGTAGGGGCGAACATAAGTATAAAATATATAATTTAAAAAATGAGATAATAATAATATTATGAAAATATATATTTTTTATAATTGTTCATTACGGCTTTTCATATTAGAAATTGCAATTGTTCAAGAAAGTTACATTGAATATTATTTAAATCTTTAAACTCATCATGACCACGAAAGGCTACTCGAAGAAGTTGAACATAATCAATTGATGCATTCAGACAAATATGATAATGATATAGTGTTTGTTCTAACTGCCTGAAGAAAACTTTCTCAATATTTTACTCTTGATTCATTAAGACTTCACAGTTGTTTCGAGTTTAATTGTGTGCACTGTTGGCATCTCCAACATAAACTTAAAGTATATCATTTTTTTAAAAAATTATTGAACTCTTCTTTCACAAAAGAATCACCACTTCCTTGTCCCCATTATTTGTTTTGAAAAGATAACAATATAAGCAAAATACGATATCTTTGCTTATACTATATTCTAACCAATCACCAAATTCATTGAACCAAGCTAGAATAAATAGTCTTAATTTTGAGGTTGACACAGATCTCTTTGCAAGTTGGCTCTTCTAATTTGATCTCGAAGATTAACATTGTAATCTATTATTGTAGTTCTTAGCCTGGGATCCATAGGAAGTTGTGCAATTTCAATTTACTCAATACTTATTTTGTTAACTTATTCATTTTCTTCAATATAAATTTCCTCCATACTTACTTTCTTGGCTTAAGAATTTTCTTCAATACTTATTTTCTTTGCATCATTATTGTAAAAAAATAAAATTATGAGCAAATTATAAAAAATGTTGTGATGGTTACTATTGAGCCAATATATACTTGCTTTTTTCAATACTTTTTTTATTTCTAGAAATAAAGTATAATATATTTTTTTAAAAAATTTAATAGTAAATTATTGTAAAAAATATATATATTTTTTAAAAAATTTGGCCCAATGGGGGCAACTACCTCTACTGGGCCTCATATGGCTCCATCACTGTTCACAGCACTAAAAGAGATGACTATTTCAATGATGAACTGCCATATAATGTTGCTAGAAAAAAGACATGGCTACGTGAGGATGTCAAGATATTTTTGCAGATCCAAAACTCTATTGATACCGAGGTAATTGGCCTAGTGAATATATAACATCCCGCATCGAGCGATAAGAAGAACCGGAACAACTTACCCTGATGGGCCTACACGAACTTCCCAGGGGGGTCACCCATCCCTGGATTACCCTAGGTCAAGCACGCTTAACTTGGGAGTTCTTTGCCAACATTCAGCCCAAAAGGTATCCAGCTGGTGTTGTTTCTTTTCTTACACTATCCTCGATATATACTAACTTCTCTAGGCTCTCGGGGTATTACATTCTCCCCCCCTTGAGCATATGACGTCCTCGTCATGCGACCTTACAACTGGTCCCAGATCTTCTCCCCTTGGGGGCTGCCATCCTAGAAGCCTGCCAGAAGCCGCTCCTTGTACAGGCCCTCGAGCCCCGGCGCCACTCCCCGCCCTCATCGGACCGCTTTCGCCAAGAGTCGGCTCTGATACCACCTGTAACATCCCGCATCGAGCGATAGGAAGAACTGGAACAACTTACCCTGATGGGCCTATACGAACTTCCCAGGGGGGTCACCCATCCCTGGATTACCCCAGGTCAAGCATGCTTAACTTGGGAGTTCTTTGCCAACATTCAGCCCAAAAAGTATCCAGCTGGTGTTGTTTCCTTTCTTACACTATCCTCGATATATACTAACTTCTCTGGGCTCTCGGGGTATTACAGAATAATTGTGAATATGTTAAAGAGCTTATACACTTAGCCTTTTTATAATCTGGTAAAGGTAATGTCTCTTGCGTCTATGATGTATATAAGGAGTTTTACCACCCAGAGAAACATGATTGGACCTGTATAAAATATTTTATGGACTTCAAACGAGTGTATAAATATAGTAGAATTCTCTTTTTCCATTTAGCATCGATGTAAAGACACAACGATCTCAATGTGAACAAATGGATGTAATATATGAGTTTTCTAGTTGGATTTACTAGTAGAGTTTGATGCCACTCGAACACAAATTATGTCTAGCTCGAAACTTCACTACAAAAAAATCAGCATTTAGCGGTGATTTTTTTTTGCATTTAAAATCGCCATTAAGTCAGCCGTCGCGGAGCGTTTAGTGGCGGTTTTCAGCAACTGTTGGAATAACCGCCGCTAATTTTAAATTTTGCGATAGTTTTAAAAATCGCCACTAAATAAGTAATTTAGCGGCGGTTTCGATAATATTTAGCGGCGGTTTTGAAACCGTTGCTAAAATTAATTTTTTTTTAATTTTATTTTAAAAAATTTAAAAAAAATTAATTTTAGCGGCGGTTTCAAAACCGCCGTTAAAATTAATAAAAAAAATTAAATTATTAATTTTAGCGACGATTTTGAAACTGCTGCTAAAATAAAAAATTTTATTTTTTTACGGCCTGCACAAGCCAGCCCGCCTCGCCTTTGCGTGCCACGTGGCCGCTTGTGCGGGCGCCACGTGGCGATGCTGGAAATTAAATCCCAGCATGCTCTCCCCAAGTTTCGAACCCAAGACCTCTTGTGCGCACACGCAAACCGCCTGATCTACAAAAAACTCCTTAACATATATGCACATATATATATTATATACTAATTTAACAATTAATTTCCAGAATTATATTTTATATTTTATATTTTTTAATATATATTAAAAATATTTATTAATTGATTATTTTTAAAAGAATAATAGAATAAATTAAAAATAAATAAATTGAGTTAAATTAAATAAATTAATTGATTAAAAATAAAAAAGAAGATTTTATATATATTTTAAAAATTATTAAAATTTTATATATTAAATTTTTTTAAATTTATTTTTATTTTTTTAAATTATATTTTTAATGAATTTTGCTATTAATTTAAATGCAATTTTATATTTATTTTTAAGATTTTATATTTATTTAATTTTTAATTATTTTCTTAAGCAAAATTTAATTTTTTTAATGAAAATAATGAATTTTAATATTTCATATTTTTATTTAATTTTAATTTTAATTTTTTTTTTCAATTTAGCTGCGATTTTCAAAAATCGTCGCTAAATTTAATTTTTTAATGAATTATTTTATTTTATTTTTAATTTTTAATTGTTTAATTTTTTTAAATTTAGCGACGATTTCTCAAAAATCGCTTCTAAATTTAATATTTTTTGAATTTTGCCGCGGTTTTTGAAAATCGTCGCAAATGTTAATTTAATTTTAAATTATTTTTTTTAATTTAGCGACAGTTTCGCGAAAAAGAATTTAATTTTTTTATTATTTAATTATTTTTTAAATTTAGCGACAACTTTTTGAAAACCGCCACAAAAAAACATGTTTCACTAAATTTTGCGGCGGTTTTATGAAACCGCCGCAAAATTTTAAAGAAACTGCAGTAAAATACCATGTTTTGCGGTGGTTTTAAGAACCTCTGCAAAAAAACCACCGCAAAAAATTATTTTTTTTTGTAGTGCTTGGATCTCTTCATGATATTTTTACTTGGATTCTATGAGCAGAACTCCTCCTCTAGGTATTAATTCTTCTCTTGTAAGTCGCAGTAACTAGACTGCAAATGGACATCGTGGTAGAAATGGTGGTTGGAATGGTCTTGGAGGGAGGCACAATGGTGATACTAGTGGTAGTGGGGGTCATGGTTTAAATTGTTGGGATTGTATAGGAATGGCACCAATATCCAAGATGGGGGTGAATTGGGTTATTTAAAAGTTTGATTGAACTTGAAATTATTTTTTATGGAAAATGAGATTCTAAAGCAAGTGAGGAGATGCTTGGAGTAATAAATAAAATAAGAACAAGAACAAAAACAAAAAGAGAGACACAAACAATTTATCGTGGTTCGACTTAAACCAAGCATAATCCACTCCTTTAACTTCTTACTAAGGATTTTTCAACTAATCCACTATAATTCACCTATCTCTTCAAATAGGCCCTTTAGCAACAAGTTAGGAATTTACAATCTCTTGTTTAGGCAAACAAACCCTCTAGCAAATGCAACATCCTACAATCAATATAGGCCCTCTAGCAACAATATAAGAAATACAACCTCCTACAATCAATGTAGGTCCTTTAGAAATCTTGTTAGGAAAACCAAGAATGATACAAAAGAGAGGATTTAAGAGAAAATACTTTTAGTTACAAGATCTCTCAAAATAAACACAAGTCTTGAACGAAATAATACAAATGATAATTAAAGCCTTTAGAGAGAAAAATGAAGAACAAATGAGTATTTGAAAGATGAAGTACTTGAAAGCTTGTAATTAATTCTTCTAATTGTTTTGAACGATCCTCCAACTCTCAATTTATAGAGCTTCATGAGCTCTTTCAAAAATATAGCCATTGGTAGTAGGTGAAGCGTCTTGGGCAAGTTGTCAAACTAGTTGTTGGAACTTTTTATGATAGAAATGGTCGACAGCTTCAAAGAAATAGTTGATAGGTTAGTTCAAAAATTCAAACAACGATTGATAGCTTGGTGAAGAACAATCCACAGTATTAAAGAATGGTCGACAGTTTATGAAGCATAGACAATCGACAACAAACAACCGAGAGCTTGCATAAAAACTTTTAACAGTAAAAGAGGAAACGGTCGATAGCTTATAAGAAACGATCAACTACTACTGTAGCAAATGAAAATTACTGTAGCTGACGAAAATTACTATAGCAACTAGAAATTACTGCAGCGATGACCAAAAAATCAATTTGAAACCTTTTCTCCATTTCAAAATTATTTTCAAAAGTATTTTTGATATAATAAAATAAAAACATAATATTCCAAATGTTATCAAGAAATTTATCACAAGATTTTTGACATTGGATTGTGTGATGAAATTAATTTTAATTTAAGTGCTTAATAGATCATATAAAATTAATTTGGAGTACTAAGTTAATAATCATTAACAAAATATTTTTATCATCAAAATACAATTGATTTTTATCATCAAAACCATATCAAAGGCAAAATATCAATTTAGTAAGAACATACATTTTGCTGGTTGACAGCCTTAAGGCTAACGATCGGCAACCAGAACCATAAAATCCACAACAGTTGACAAGTTAGAAGAACTGGTCGACAGATGGTCGTTTGCCTTAGAAAAAAATTATTCCATTTAACTATCAGTTCATAACTAATTTTTGAAAATCATTTAGGGGATTCATCGTAATACTTGTTTGTGCAAATCTGCATAAATGTATAAGAATATAATTCTTTTGGTTTTCATTTTAACAAAGTACTTGAAATTGATTTTTGTTGAAAATCATAAAGTTAATCTATTTCATTTTAACAAAGTATAAATCAATTTATTTTTCATCATCAAAACTAAACACAAGAGTAAAATATCATAAATAATAGCAACAAACCTACATTTTGTCACTATGGTGAGGTTGGTCACACCTAAACAAACTTGCTAAAAACTTCATGGAAAACACTAACAACTGTGAGGTGCTAATAATACTGCTCGTGATAAGAGCTCTTTTGAACAAATAGTTCTGATTTTTCCTAATGAATATGCTTAGTTTACCTAATACTAAGCTTCCAAATCATCTATCAATGCCCCAACAATCATTAGTGATAACTCTGGTAATCCTACTGCATGTCTTATATCATCCTCTACCAAATAGGTAATTGATTCTAGTGCTATAGATTATATGACAGGAAACCAAGGTATTTTTTCATCATTTGATTCCCAAATGTGACATTGGCTGTTAGGTCCATTGCGCCTGCAGTAGGTTCTAGGCTTGCCCATCGTAATTCACATATTTCATTGTCAACCTTTTTATTTACTCTCTATCAATATGCTCACTCATTTCCTTAACTATTGTGTCTTATTTTTCCCTACACATTCTATCTTTCAGGATCTTATGATGAATAAGATTATTAGTAGAGGATATGAGTTCGGTGGTCTGTATCTTCTTGACACTACTCCTACCCCATCTATTCCACAACCAATTGCTTTCTCTAGTGTCTTTTCTCCTCTTGATCTCCACTATTATCTAGGACATCTAGGGTTGGCAATGGTTCGGTTTGGTTTCAATTTTTACCAAAACTATAACCAAACCAAATTTAAACTACTAAAACCAAAACCAAATCATTACCCATTGGTTTTAAAAATTAAAAACCATAACCAAACCATGATTTTTTTAGTTTGATCTATACCAACAAACAAAGACAAACTCTAAGAGAAACTCCAAGGAATACACCATTTCCAACGCCAACTTCAATTTGGCATTGAAGAGCTCTCCAACAAATACACCATTTTGGTGTTGGACACAATTTTCAATCACTAAATTTGGGGTTGAGTGAATAGTATAACACTAACCCCAAATTTTCTTTTTTATTTTATTTCCAATTTTACCCCTTTGTATAACTTCAAAACAACTTATTCCCTTTATATCCTTTATCACTTTTATTATATTTGTATATTTTGATTATTAATTAGAAATATAATTTAAATTTTTATAAAAAATATATATCGATGTAAATATTTTATTAAGATCTATAAAATGAGTATAATATTGAATATATTTTAAAATATTTAATATATTTTATAAATACCATGTTAATATAAAATGAACTATTTTTGTTTATGTATATGAAAGTTTTTTATTTTAATAATTGCTTAATAGAAAGAAAATATTCTTAATGTAAAAACTCAATAATATAATAAAAAGCAATAACATTTCCATTAACTTAAATTAAAAATACATTATAAAAATAGAAAAAAAGTTTAAAATAAAAAAAACAACAACAACATGCCTTAAAAATAAAATGCTTTTTATTCTTATATTATGCTAAGTTAAATAAATTAATTTATATTTATTTATAGAATATTCTTTAAAGATTCTCTTTTACACCAATTTAGTGTTACACATTAGAGACAACATCAATTTGGTGTTGAAAATTTTGGTGTAAAACACTGTTGGACACCAAATTAACTCTAGATTTGGTGTCCGACGTTGGAGTTACTCTAATAAAGTTATCTTCTTTTTGCATAAAATTACAAATTAACTTCAAAATTCTTGGATATAATTATTTGATTGTTAAAATAAAATAATTTATGATTAGGTTTTATTTTTATTTGTTAATTACTTTGTAAATGTCAAATATTTTATATATTTGTAATGCTTTAGTTAAAATATTTGTAAAAAATGCATTAGTCAATATATATATTATGTGTATATATAATATATTAAATAAATAAATATCTATTATATATATGTATATTCAGTTCAGTTTGGTTCGGTTACCCACACATTCGGTTCAGTTTTGATTCGGGTTTTGGTTTGAATTTAGTGAAAATCATAACCAAACCATACCCATTGAAACAGTGTTCTGTTTTTTCCCAAACCAAACCATTACCCAGTCAAACGATTTTTAACCGCGTTGATCGGTTCAGTTTCAATTCGATTCCCCACAGTTTCGGTTGCAATTGTCATCCCTAGAGACATCCATCATTGTTTACTTTAAAGAAATTGTTTCCTCATTTTTCTTCTTTATCACATTTTGAATGTGAGTCTTGTTAGTTTGCTAAACATCACTATATGTCTTATTTCCATCAAATTAATAAAAGTACTTCATCTCCTCTTATGTTAGTCCATTCCGATGTTTAGGATCCTTGTATGGTACCTTCCAAGTTTGGATATTGGAATTTTTGTAACATTTGTTGATGATTATTCTCATGTTACGTGGTTCTATTTAATGAAATCTAGTTCCAAATTATTTTCTATATTTTGTTCATTCCTTGCTAAGATCCAAACACAATTTCATGCTAATGTGTGTGTTTTACATAGCGACAATGCCACTGAATATTTTTCTGCCTCATTTACCTCTTTTCTATCACAACATGACATTTTGCATGAATTGTCTTGTGTTGATACCCTAATTCAGAATGGTGTTGTCGAAAAAAATATTAGACATCTCTTGGAATTTGCCCAGACTCTTCTTTTCCACATGCAAGTTCCTAAACCTTTTTGGGTCGATGGAATCTCTACTACTTGCTTCTTGATTAATCGCATGCCTTTGTCTATCCTTGGGGGGATATTCCTTACTCTGTCCTCTCAGACTCTCTTTCCTGTTGAACCTCGTATCTTTGGTTGCATTTGTTTTGTCTGTGATCTCTGTCTTCACTTGTCTAAGTTGGATCTAAAATCTCTCAATTGCGTTTTTCTCATATACTCCTGTACTCAGAAAAGGTATAACTATTTTTCTCCTACTCTTTGCCAGTACTTGGTCTATGTTGATGTTACCTTCTTTGAGACCACGCCTTCCTTTCCTATCTCCATTGATCATGAGTATGCCCATGAGGATGTGACATATTGGTCTACACTATGAGTACTTGTGATGCTCCACCTGTGTCTCCTAACCCACCTATTCTTCAAGTATATTCTCATAGAGCTCTGACTTCACATCCTCTACTAGCTTCTTCTTCATCTGTAAATCCTTCTACATCTATTACTATCTTAGTTCTTTCATATATTGATTAGAGCCTTGATATTCACATCGCTCTTCGCAAAGGTAAACATCAATATCCTTATCCTATATTTTCTTTCACTTCTTACTCATATTTATCTCCTTTCCTTTAGTGCTTTATTTCATCTTTAGATTCTGTCTCAGTTTCTAAATATTTATTTGAAACTCTCTCTCACCCTAGTTGGCGTGTGGCTATGGTTGATGAGATGTAGGCCTTGGATGAGAATTGAACTTGGGATCTTGTTCTTTTACCTTATGTGAACATGACTATTGGATGTTAATGGGTCTTTATTGTCAAGGTTAATCCCGATGGTTCTATGGCTTGGCTTAAAAGCTCATTTGGTTGCTAAATGGTATGCTTAGACCTACAGTATTAATTTTTCTATTACATTTTCTCCAATGGCTAAACTTGCTTCTGTTTTCCTATTTCTCTCTGGTTGCTATTAATGATTGGCCTCTCTATCAATTTGATGTTAAGAATGATTTTCTTCATGGTAACTTACAAGAGGAAGTTTATATGGAGCAATTGTAACACCCCGTCTTCCCAAAACGTGCATTACATTAAGATTTTGGGAATATATATTTTTTTTAAGATGAAACACACAACATAAGTCTCTCGATACACATACCTTCATCATAATCATTTCCCGACAATCCCGATCGTACCTCTTAGCATATCAAAATTTAATAATTAATAAACTAAGACAAGTATTATCAATCACATTAGCGGAAGCAAGATCGAAACCTCAATGATATATAACTAACAATTCCTTTTACAATAACCAAATCGATGTTTCACATGAAAATATCAAAATATTACATAACCTATGAACATCGCAATCATAGACAAAAACCTACGAAAACTAAACATAGCAGCTACATCTCGATGACATTCTTTCCCTTGGCGCCACTGCATTCACCTGGAACGTTTGAATATTCTAAGGACATAGTCTAAATTAGATGCTGAATCATCTAAGTGAGAGTTCAAAAATATTTTCATGCGAATATGCAAAATTATATATAAAACCGCTAAATCCCGACATGCCCCAGCCTAAGAGAATCCCACATAGCATTTAGCCATAACAGGGGAAAATGGAATCTCTTTAAAGGCGACACGACCACATCGACCCATTGGCAAATGCAATCCTGCTTAATAGGGACAACCTTGACATATGAACTCGGGAATCACCCCATTGTCATTGTTAGGCATTACGCTCCTACTCAAAAGCATTCCAAAACCCAACGCAACCCTAGCCCCAAGAGTGTCACATCAGCACTATCCCCGGAATCAACAACACCTCGGCCTTAATGCTATTGCTCAAAGGAACCTGGGGTGGTGTCCACTCTCAGCCCCGCCACTTGAGTACCGTAGGGTGAAGTCCGTCTCAGCCCCGTCCCAAGTGGGTCACATAGCATTAACCCTTGGCACGCATTCCAAGTGCTGACACTCGAGAGCTACGTCACAGGTTAACAACCCACGTCCCACATGGACAACACAACATGCTAATGCCGAAAAATCATAACATGCATAACTTAAAATCAACATTTCGATGTATGCAATTTATCATACGAAATTCAATGCATATGTAAATAACCGTTCAGACAGACCATCACAATAAACCAAGCCATAGGGATGAACACTCACAGTAAACCATTCACATGCTACTATAAGTCTTTTCGGGTAGAACCACTCACCTTTTTGTCGCAACTCAAACTTTTCTCGAAAAGCGCGATACGCCTCGATTTGTGTGCCCTATTCGAACTTCGCACGAGTTACTTCACCTCAAGCCACAAGGTATCCTAATCATCCAATAATCATCAAAATATAATTTTCTACTTAATTTTTCTCACATTTTCTCATTTTTCTCTTATTTTTCTCACTAATAATCCAAAATAATTATCTACACAACTATTTTCTCAAATATTTTTACATAATAATTCATAAAATAATTAAATAAAATTTTTGGAAGTTGAATTACCAAAAAGCCCCTCGTCACGCGCCTTCACACGCTTGGTGCGTGGGTGCAAGCAAAGGCTGGCGCGTGCAGTTCACGCGCCACCGTCTTTAACCTCGAGCCAGTCGTCGGCGGTTGCTCTGATGCCCTCGAAACTGGTACCCCCTGAAAGCCCATGAAGAATCGATCCCAACCCCACCAGTTTCAGGCTGAAAGGCCACCGAAAAAGCCACCAAACGGCCGGTTACAGGCGACGATAGGCGGACCGCCTCGCTTTTTCGGCCACCCTCGAAACCCCTTCAAACCACCTCGAAAATTCACCAAACTTACCAAAAATGCTCCTCTTACCTCAAGGATCAAAAGCCCCTTATTCACTTTCCTCGATTTGCCCTCAAACTTAAGAGATTTGTTGCTTCAAATTCGGCCGAAACCCTTGGCTATTTATAGGCCAAAATCGACCCCCACATGGCAAATGTTTTGCCAAACCTCTTCCCACACGCCTCCTAGACCGTCCTTGGCCATGCCCTGACGAGGCTAGGCTTCCAAATTGCCGAATTTTCAGGCCAAAATCTCGGCCAAATCTGCCATGTGCATGAAGCTTTTTCGAAAATTACAGTTTGGCCCTCTTAAAATTTTCTTTTGCATTTTGGTCCTTATGCTCAAGCCCTTGATCCTTCTAGCACCATCACTAAGACCCTCAAGATTAGTACTTCTCATTTTTCCCTTGAAACTTTCGAAAAATTACCGTTTTGACCTCCCTCGGGCAATTTTAGAAAATTACACTTAGGCCCGATTGATTGATTTGATCTCAAATCCACTTGATTCAATCTGAAACCACTTAAGGGTTGTTCTATACATCAAATATTAGTCCTAGAGATACTCCGTTGATTTTTCGGACATCGTCTATAACAATTCGGTAATACGACCTAATTGGCAGCTGTATTTTTGTTATACCAAAAACTGTTCCCGATCTCATTTCTTTTATCACTAAAAATCATAATTTAAATCACTCGTCGATACTATGCCATTTTCCTTGGCTATCTAGGGTCCGGGGTACTCCCTCTGACTAATTCGGTTGTCCAAAGATGTGTTAGTGTACCCTATAATCTTATTTTTTCCAAAATTCCATTTATATCCTTTATCAAATATCATTTTTATCCTCAAATTATTCTCAGGTATTACAACAATCACCTAGATTTGTTACTTAGGGGGAGCTAGGAAAGGTCTATAAACTTTGAAAATCCCTTTATTCTCTAAAAAAGAGTCCTCGTGCTTGGTTTGGGCAGTTTAGTGAGGTTGTTCAAGAGTTTGGACTTAAAAATAAAAAGTTCCTGTGATCATTTTGTGTTTTATCAATAATCAAAGGTTGGTATAATATTGTTAGTTGTATACGTTGAAGATATTGTTATCATAGAGAGTGACAATGAAGGAATTGTAACTCTTAAGTCCTATATCCAATTGATATTTTAGACCAAGGACTTAGAAGAGTTGAAATATTTCTTGGGAATTGAATTAACAAGATCTAAAAATGGTATCTTTCTCTCCCAACATAAATATGTCCTTGATCTTTTGACTGAAATAGGGAAGCTAGGAATCAAACTATGTAGTGCGCTAATGATTTCAAACTTACAACTTATAGCCAATGAGGGAAAGTTGTTTGAAAATTCTAAAATGTATATAAAGTTGGTTAGGAAACTGAACTATCGAACTGCGACTTGTCTTGACATCACTTATCCTGTCAACATTCTAAGTTAATTTATGTCCTTTCCCAAAATGACTCATTGTTGCTTTAGAACAGATTTTGTGTTATCTAAAAGAAGCCCCTAGACGTGGCATATCATATAAAAAATCATGGGGATTTTAATATTGAATGTTTTACAAATGTTGATTGTGTTTTTTCTAAGGTTGATAGAAGATCGACAATGGGATTGATGTTGTTTTCATAGATGGAAATTTGGTTCAATGGAAGAGTAAGAGTAGAATATAGTATCTTGGTCTAGTGCAAAATCAAAATATCTAGCAATGACACAGTTAACATATGAACTTATGTAGATCTATCAACTGATCATGAGTGAAATTGGATTGGTATATCCTCTACTTATGAAGTTATGGTGTGATAATCAAGCTGTTTTTCATATTACATCAAATCCATTTTTCCATGAGAGAACCAAATACATTGAAGTTGATTGTTATTTCAATCAAGAAAAAATCCAACAAAACATCATATCAATTGGTCATGTCAATGTAATTAGGGTTGATGAATTGAAAAGAAAAATAGACAGAGACGAGAGAGACTTTCTGAAAATGTGCCTCGTTCACAATGAGATTAATGATAAGAGAACCAACATATTTATACAGCAAACCTATCCTTCTATTAACACTTTAAACATAACAAAATAAGAACTGCAAAGTGGCAGTTATTACTAAACAAACATAATAGATACTCAGCAACTTAAAAGGGCTTTAACCAACCTTAACTCCTTCAACACTCCCCCTCAATGTAGACCTCCTGGTAGTAGTAGAACACAACTGCTTAGCCTCATCTGAACTTGAATATGTTGTCATAAGAGAATGAATAGAAGACCACCAAAACCCAAGCTTGTTACATAGAAAAGAGAATATGTCCCTTGGTAACCCTTTGGTGAAAATATCTTCTACTCGATACAAGGTAGGAACATACCAAATCTCAATGTCTCCATTTTCCATTTTTTGTCAAACAAAGTGGACATCTAACTCAATGTGCTTTGTATGAGACTGAAATACCAGATTTTCTACTATGCTCTTAGCTTCTACGTTGTCACACCACAAAATTGAAACATATGATAAAGAATAACCCAACTCAGTGAAGATGGACTTCAACCACATAACTTCAGTTACACCTTGGGTCATAGCTCGATACTCAGCTTCTCCCATTGAGTGAGTAACAATAAACTGCTTTCTTGAACTCCACACCAATAAATTTAAACCAAGAAACACACAAAGACCACTAGTGGATTTTCTGGTCACCTTGTAGCCGGCATGGTCTGTATCCGTGTAAATAGTCAAGGCCAAAGCAGAGACAATAGGTGTAAGCAACAACCCCAAGCTGATAGAACCTTTCAAATATTGAAGTAAACATTTACAGGTTGTCCAATGTTATACTTTAGGAACAAACAAGAATTCAATCAGCTTATTCATCACAAATACAATGTCTAGCTGGAAGTAGGTCAAGTATTGAAGAGAACTTATGATGGTTTTATACAGTGATGGATCCGAGAAACTATCACCTTTATCAATAAAAAGAACCCCTAAATTCATTGGTGTGTCACCTGGCTTGCAATCTCGCATACGAGCCTTGTGTAACAAATCCACTGTGTATTTAGACTAAGTGGGATACATTCCGGTCTTATCCCTAAATACTTCAAACCCTAGGAAGTAATTAATAGAACTTAAGGTTTTCAGAGCAAAATAGGTGTCCAAATCATGTATACAGGCTCTAAGTGCTAAAGAATCAGACCCCATGACAAGGATATTGTAATATCCCAAATTTTTAAAAGGGCTCAAGAGTAATTTTAACTTAAGCTATAAGTGAAATTATCAAAAGATTAGGGGCTTAAGTGTAATTTCTTATACTTATAAGTACTGAATCGACTACAGGGAATGCCTCGAAGTGTAATTGTCTAAGAAAAATGACATGGTCTCGACAAGCATCCCGAGATAAGATTTATCGTATTAAAAGAAATCAGAATCGAGACGATTTTTGATACAGCTAAAATGTAGCAATGATTTAGGGAAAAATCAAATTGTCGTAAGACACTTCCGGGAAGTCAACGGAACCTTGAGAGGACTCCATTTTTTCATAACGATCAACGCTGGAGTAGTTTCAGAACGAAACAAAGATCTGGTAAGGGTGCAGGGACGAAATTGTCCTTATCGAGTAAGTTATGAATTATTAATTTTGAATTTTCAATATCGTAATGAAAATTAATTGAATATTTGAGGATGTAATTATAATTGAAGAAATAGTCAAGCAAATTAGAGATGGAATTGGGTTTAAATGTATAATTTTCTTATTATTATATGAGATGTTATGTATATATATATATAATGTGTATAGAAGTATACGCGTGAAGCAGGGAAAGTTGCAGCACTTGGGAGACAAATGACACCAATTAAGAGACAAATTGGCACCAATTAAGGGCTTTTGGGATGAGAGATTGGAAGAAATGTCAGGAGAGGGAGTGGTGGCCAAGGAAAATTAATTCGGTGCATTGGCCATAAATAAATAAGAAATGGAAGCCATGGAGAGTTGCAGAGAAATGGAGAAATTGAAAGCTCAAGAGAAGTAGGGGCAGCCAGCAAGCGAAGAAGCAGCGGGGTTTCTGAGGTGTGAAGAGGAGGCCGGTGAGGCTGGAGGTGATCGGAACAGGCTGCCACAGCAAGCGGCAGCCATAGTCGCGGCCATGGCAGCCCGCTGAAAAGCTGGGCGCGCAGCGGTGGGCGGCTAGCAGCGGCCGAAGGTGGGTGTGGCGGCACCTAGAGGGCTCGGGGAAGGTCTACGAGGCTGTTGGCGTGGCCAGTAGTGTGAGATGCAGAAGCTGGGCATGGCAGGTGAGTAGCTGTGCGTTGCAGAGAAAGAGAATGGAAGAAGAAGAGAAAGAGAAGAAAGAAAAGAAAAAAAAATATATAGAAAAATTTTTAGAAATTTTTGAAAAATTTTAGAAATATAGAAAATTATATTTCGGTAATATTTTGGAGAATTTATAAGAAAAATTGTCCAGGCACAAATTTTAAGGTCAAGACACGCATATCGAGAATGCCTGAGAGGTAAGTCAAGGTGAGTAAAATTTTCTAAAAAATTCTAGAAATTCAGGAATGTTATTTTATAAATTGATATAGTGAAATATTTAAGGAAATAAGTGAGAAATATTTAATTTGAATTTATTGAGAAAAAATAGGAAGAAATAGAGAGAAAAATAAAGAAAATGCAAGAAATTATGAACAATAGGTTTTAATACTTATTTAAATAAATATGATGATTATGGTGCTTTGAGTCTTAAGTTGAAGTGTCTTGTGCGAATTTTGAGATTAACACACAAATCGAGGTGAAGCACGTATTTCGAGGCAAGGTGTGTGTATCGAGGTAGCCCGATAAGCTTGAGAAGGTAACTGATACTTTCCAACTGGATTTAATTTTATGAAAACACTTGGTTTGTAAATTGTTCAACTCCAAAATCCGATTTTAAGTAAATGATTTTATCATGTTGTCATGCCTTGATGTAAGTATGTCATGTAGATTGCATTTACATGTTTTGATGATGAAATATGCATATGAGCATGATGAGATTCACGGTCATATGTTGCATGAGTTTGAGATTAGGTACTTGATTTGTTACTTTGCCAAGGGTGCACCCATACACCCCGGTCTGGTAAGGAGACTGAAAAAATGGCAAGTAATCTTAAGGTGTAATCAACCCAAATATGAGAGATATGATATG
This sequence comes from Diospyros lotus, assembly GCF_014633365.1. Lineage (NCBI taxonomy): Eukaryota > Viridiplantae > Streptophyta > Magnoliopsida > Ericales > Ebenaceae > Diospyros > Diospyros lotus. The sequence goes on from NC_068343.1 coordinate 19,339,156, forward strand.
TGCATTTCATACATACATGAGCATTAAATGTTTTGTTCCCTTACCTAGATGATTCATCATCTAATTTGGGTTTTGCCCTTGAAATATTCAAACGTTTCAGATGGAGATTATAGTAGAATGAGGATGAATGAGGCATGAAATGGCACTTAGCAAAGTGTATGATGAGTTGTGTGATGAGTTGAATGTATATTATGTAGCCCATGTATTTAAGTTCTACTACTTTGAATTCTGAATGTTTTGAGGAATTAATGATGATGTAGAACCCTATTTAGGGTTAATGTTAGTTGAGAACTTATGTTATGTATTAAGTCATGTTGAGAAATTTATGTTCCCATGATGTAAGAATTGATTTATGATTAATGTTATGATGTTAGGTTCGATTTGACATTCCGCATTTGATATTTATGATGATTCTCCTTAGAGATAAATGAATGAAAATTTTGGGATGGATAAGAGCAATATATGGTTTAGTTTTAGTAGTATTAAAAAAAAATTATTATCCCAGAATTGTCCTAAGTTTTAATGCCCTCAGAAAACGGGGCATTACAGATATCGCCCACATACACCAAAAGGAATAACACAGCCTTAGGGGTTCGTTTAATAAACAAGGATGCATCTGAGGCTGATTGAACAAAACCCCAACCTTGTAAAGCTTGTCGTAGGTTGGTATACTAAGCTCTTGGAGCTTGTTTTAGCCCATAAAGGGACTTCTTAACTTTGCAAACATAAGAAGGAAATTGAGAATTAGTGAATCCTTCCAACTGTGCCATATATACATCTTTGGTTAGATCTCCATTTAAGAAAGCATTGTTAATATCAACCTGCTGTATGTCCCAACCAAAGTTTATAGCCAAGGAAAAAAGAATTCTTATTGTTGGAGCCTTTACAACAGGGTTAAAAGTCTCTCCAGAATCTATACTGGGTGTCTATAAGAAACCCTTAGCTACCAAACGAGCCTTATGTCTGAGAATGGATCCATCAGATTTATACTTGACACAAAACACCCATTTACACCCAATAAGGTTCATATCGGAGGATAAGGGAATTAAATCCCAAGTGTTATTAGACTATAAATCAGTGAACTCCTCCTACATAACCTTAGTCCAGTGAGGATCTAAGAGAGCTTCATGCACTGAGCTAGGTTCTAAGGTAGTTAACAACACATGAGGAGAAGTAGCCATAGACTGTTTAGCTTGAGATTGAGTAAGCATAGGATGGACTGAAGGTGTTAGAGAAAGTTTGTACTTAGGTACACGAAGAGGTGGAGAAGGATGACATATATAATGACTAGAAGAGAATGAAGAAGAATGTTGAGACACTCTTGGGTTCTCCAAAGGCACTGGAGAGGTGTTGACTGAGTCAATAGTACTAGTGTTTGACAAGGTAGGAACTAAGGACTGAATTACCTGAGGAACACTTGAAGAAAAAGAGGGAAGTAAAACTTTAGTTGAAGGTCCAACAAATTTGGCCATAGATACTAAATCACCAAAGGACTGAAAAAAGGTTAGGATAGGGATACTCATTGGGGTTAAATTGGACATGACTTGAAACATGCACTCTACCCGAAGGATGTAAGCACTTATACCCTGCTTGATCATGGTTGTACCTAATAAAAACACGCTTAGAGGAATGAAAATCAAACTTATGCTGGTTGTAAGATCTAAGATAGGGAAAACAAGTGCATCCAAATGGTTAAAGAGCAAAATAGTTAGGATGTTTATGATAGAGCAGCTCAAATGGATAAGATAAATTAAGAATAGCTGAAGGTAAAAGGTTAATGAGATAAACAGTTGTGTGGAAGGCTACAACCCAAAAGGATAAAGGCATTCGAGCATGAGCTAGCAAGGCTAGTTCTATTTTAGCAATATGACAATGTTTTCTTTCAGTTACACCATTTTGTTGGTGTGTGTAAGGACAAGAAAAGTGAGGCTGAATGCCACGTACAGGTGCGAAAGTAGGGTAGGGAGGCCTTAAACTCACCCCCATTATCAATTTGTACGGATTTCAACTTTAAGTTATACTGTAACTCAGCTAGCTTATGAAAATTTACAAAGGTCTATAAGGCATCAAATTTCAATTTTAAAGGGTAAAGCCATGAGTATCTTGTGTAGGCATTAACAAAGACAATGTAGTAACGATAACTCTCAACATAAGTAACCAGTATTCACTACAAAAAATCCGTAATTTAGTGATGAATTTAGCGACAGAATATTCTGTAGCTAAATATTTTTAATTATTTAGTGACGGAATATTTCGTGGTTAAATAATTAAAAAATTAAAATTAAAATTAAAATTATTTAGTGATGGAATATTCTGTGGTTAAATAATTAAAAAAATTAATTTAATTTTTAGTTTTTCTCTAAATTTTGTATTTTGTATTTATTTTATTTTTATTTTTTTAGCAATGGGGTTATTTGGTTGCTAAATTTTAATTTTTTTTAATTTCTTTTTATTTTTTAGCGAAAGGGTTACCTAAATTTTAATTTTTTTATTTTATTTTATTTTTTGGTCACGGGGGTTATCCCGTAGCTAAATTTTGCATTTTAGCGACGGGTGTGACCCCATCACTAAATTTTAATTTAATTTTATTTTCTAGTGACGGGTGTTATCTCGTCGCTAAAGTTTGCATTTTTTATTTATTTTATTTTTATTTTTTAGCTACTAGGGTTATCCCGTCGTTAAATTTTGTATTTTTTATTTATTTTATTTTTATTTTTTAGCGATGGGTGTGAGCATGTCGCTAAATTTTAATATTTTTAATTTATTTTTAGTTTCTAGCGACGGGTGTCACCCGTTGCTAAATTATTTAATTTTTATTTTTTAAAAAAATAATTAAAAAATTAAATTAATAATTAAAAACTTTAGCGACAATTTTAATCCACAAGTAAAAAAATAAATTAAAAAAAATAAAATTTATTAATTATGTATTAAAAAATTAATATTTTAAATAATTTTTTACATAAATAATTAAAAAATGAAATAAAAATTAAAATTCTTTAGTATTAAATGCATATTTTAGGTATTTTATTTACAAACCATAATATGTAAATTGATATGATATTATAAATTTTATAATAACAAATATGTATTAAACTAATTTTTAATCAAATAAAACTTAAATATTTAAGAGATTAATTAATTACAACATTTAAATGGTACATTAGTTGAGTTAAAATTTACAACATTTATTTTTTTAAGTTTTAATTTATGAATTTAAAATTTACAGCATTTATTGTTTTTAGTTTTCGTCACTAATTCTAATTTATTTTAATATTCTATTTTTTATTGCATAGTAGTGACGGAAACTTTCTGTCGCTAAAATAATATTTAATTTTTTAATTAATTCTCAATTTTTGTTTTTGTAATCAGCAACGAAAATTTTTGTCGCTAATTTGGGCGGTCGCTAAATTCCGTCGTTAAAATTTACCGATGAGAAGTTGCCCGTCGCTAAATATTTTAGCTATGAATTTTGATGTTTTACGATGGATATTTCTGTTACTAAATATCATTTTTTTTGTAGTGGTTGGACCCAAAACATCGGAATAAACTAATTCCAGAGGGTGTTTAGCTGTGATTAGGCAATTAGAAAATGGAAGTTGATGTGATTTGCCAATCTTACAGGAGTCACAAAAAGAAATAACAGACTTTGGACAAGAAACTTGAATTTTATTTAGCACATGTTTCAATACATAATAGGCAGGGTGCCCTAATTTAGCATGCCACTGCTGTCTTGCACAATCTACTTGAGCTACATTTACATCTAAGGGCAGATATGGAGAAATCAGATGCTGCCGTATACAATTTTTATTGGGAAAAAAAGAAACAACATCTAAGGTCTTGAAATAATACTTGGCAGTAACTTTTGAAGCCTTAAAGAAAGTGATGGTCTGAGATGATTTGGGCACAACAGAATCAAAAGTGGGCACCAATTGATACATGACATCTCTAAGGGTTCCTCGGAGTAACACCAGCTCGAAGTCATTGTCTTTAATCAAACAAGAAGTAGAGTTAAACTCGACAACGACATTGTTATTTTTTACGAGTTGAGAAACATTAAGAAGACTCTTCTTCATATAAGGAATATAAAGTATGTTAGGCAATGAAAGAACTGACTGACGACAAGATTGCGTATGCAAATGACCAATACCAACATGAGAAATAGGTAAGGCCTTACCATCACCAACAGTGACCTTATTAGTGCCTTGATAAGGAGATAATAGGGATAAGTTGTTGAGGCTAGTGCTAATATGATTGGTTGCACCAGAATCGATGAACCAAGGAGAATCAACACAAGAGGACAACCGAGAATAACTGTCTGTTGGTTGAGGCAGATAATTATAGGAAGAGGTAGAACCTAGATCAACCATAAAAGCTTCGTTATACTCATTAGGACAAGCTAAAAATTCATGCGGTTATGTTTGAACCTGAAAACCTCTTCCACCTCCTCGGCCAAACTGACCATAGCCTTGTGATTGACCGAAACCTCGCTGAAAATGTTTGTCAAATTGGTGGAAACACTTGTCAACAAAATGGCCAGATTTGCCACATAATTGGCAATAGACTCACCTGCCACCAGATCGACCTCTACCTCGACCACTTCTATTCGCATAGCCTCCTCCACTAGACATATTTCCTCCTCTAGTGTTATTAATTGAATCACTACTAGGTCTAGCAAGATAATCAAAATTCATAAACGAAGAGTCAACTTAATTCTTAGAGGCTAAGCGTCGTTCATGCATAAGGAGGAGATATTACACCTTTTCTAGATTAGTCTCATCCATCCGATAAGTAATCAAACTTACTATTGTATCGTAGTCATGATCCAGACCATTAAAGATAGCCAATAACAAGTCCTTGTCACCTAGAGGTTCACCAATTGTAGTTAAAGCATGTGCAATAGTCTTAATTCGTAGAATGTAGTCATTAATAGAAAGTGAGTTTTTCTTAATTGACCGTAACTGTTGTTTCAACTAAAATGATTTTGCAACGGTCTACTACAAATATAGAGTTTCAAGCGAAGACGATACCTCTTTTGTAGTCTCATAGTGTATCACCTAAGCAAGGACTTTGTAACATCCCGCTCTTTCAAAGGCATGTCACTATGCTGGGGTTTTCTTTTTCTTTCATCACAAATGATTACTTCAATATAAAAATCTCCACAAATACATCACAATCTCCTCAACACAAAAACCATCTCTTAATGCCACGAGCATCGTATTTGAAAATCCCTAACATATACACATTTAACATTCCCAATGATAAACCAAGGAATGACAACTTTGAACACTTGTGGAAGTTGGAATCGAAACCTAGCGGAATATTGTAGTTTCAAAGGAAGTAAATCCATACAAAATCGGTCAATAACCACAATATTACAATTTTCGATATAAAATAGCTAAACCATGCCACCTATCATGGCTCTCATAGTAGCCCTAGCACGGGTGTATGATTTATTACATGACTTCCAACACGATCAAACTTTAGCAACCCCTTTACCTTTTTTGCCTGCTTGTCTTGCCTAGAACATTGAATATTCTTGGGACAAAAGTCGGAATTAGAAGATAAATCTTTTAAGTGAGGGTTTAAAATAGTTTCATGAATGTATGATACAAGGACATGAATAAACAGATACCTTAGTGTAGCTTCCACTAGTATTCTAGCCCTAGCACGGAACCCTAGGCAGTCAACATGACAATTCTCACAGCACGGGAAATTCCTAAGGTATCTGGCAAACACCTTAGGAAAAATACGGCTACACTACTAGGGCAACATCCTACCCTAACACAAGTATCGATATGCCAAGTGAAATATCACAATCATTGATAAATCCACTACAAGAAAAATCATATTTAACGACTAAATTTAGAGACAGAATTATTCCGTCGCTAATTTTTTTAATTTTTTTTTAATTTAGCGAAGGAATACCCATCACTAAATTTAGCGACAGAAATTCCGTCGCTAAATTTTAGTTTATTTAATTTTTTTTAATTTTTCAGCGACAGGGTTGACCCTGTAGCTAAATTTTATTTATTTATTTATTTTTTTAATATCCAAATTTTAAATTTATTTATTTATTTTTTAGCGAATTTAAATTTTTTATTTATTTTTTTTTATTTTTAGCGACGGGAGTAACCCGTCTCTAAATTTTATTTTATTTTTATTTTTTAGCAATGGGTTGACCCCGTCGCTAAATTTTATTTCTCTATTTAATTTTTTATTTTAAATTTTAAATTTATTTATTTATTTATTATTTTTTAGCGAATTTAAATTTTTATTTAATTTTTTTTATTTTTAGCGACGGGAGTAACCCGTCGCTAAATTTTATTTTATTTTTATTTTTTAGTGATGGGTTGCCCCGTCGCTAAATTTTATTTTTTTATTTAATTTTTTTATATTTAAATATTAATTTTTTTTATTTTTAATTTTTATTGAATTTTAATTTTTTATTTAATTTTTTTTATTTTTAGCGACGGAAGTAACCCGTCGCTAAATTTTATTTTTTTTATTTTTTTTTATTTTTAGTGACAGGTGGGTTCACCCATTGCTAAAAAGTAAAATTCGCTAAAATATAAAAAAAAATTAAATAAAAAAATTAAAATTTAGCGACGAGCGGGCAACACTCGTCCCTAAAAAATAAAAAATAAATTAATTAATTAATTAAAATTTATTGACAGGGTGAGTTCCGTCGCTAAAAAATAAAAATAATTAAATAAAAAATTAAAATTTAGCGACGGGGTTGACCCCATCGTTAAAAAATAAAAATAAAATTAAATAAAACAATTAAAAAATTAAAAAAAAATTACATAAAAAAATTAAAATTTAGTGATGGGTGACACTCGTTGCTAAAAAATAAAAAATAAAAAAATAAAAAAATTAAAATTTAGCGACAGGGTCAACCGCATCGCTAAAAAATAAAAAAAAATTAAAAAAAATTAAGTAAAATAATTCAAATTTAGCGACGGGCTCAACCCCGTCACTAAAAAATTAAAAAACTTAACAAAAATTAAAAAAAAAATTCAAATTTAGCGACGGGCTCAACCCGGTTGCTAAAAACTAAAAATAAAATTAAATAAAATTAAATAAATTAATTAAAATTTAGCGACGGGGCAATTACGTAGCTAAAAAATAAAAAAATAAGTAAAAATTAAAAATTTTAAGCATATCATAATAATTTTTACTAACCTTAATATTAGTAAAAATTAAATTAATAATTTTGAAATATATTACAAATTAAAATTAAAATGAAAACATAATTTTTCACTGCTAATATAATAGTTAATAAAGTTTTATTTGAATTAATAATGAGATAAAATTAAAATTAATATTCATTTCCATTTACTAACATTAAATATTAAAATTAATATTACTAAATAAGTTTATGAAATTTTGGTATATAAATATAATTCTGTAATATTTGGAAGAGAATACTATAAATATATTTTATGTATAACAATAAACAAGAAGGGTTCCAAATCGGCTGGCTTGCGCGTTAAACTTGGTCATGAGAGGTTGGGGGTTCGAATCCGGTAGAAAGTTTAAAAATAATAGCTAGGGAAATAAAATCCAGCGTTACCATGTGGTGAGCAGAGGCGCAGCCATGTGGCGCACATGGGAGGGGCTTGGCGCGCGTTGAATTTTTAATTTTGGCGTTGAATTTAGCGACGGAGTCACACCAGTCTCTAAAAAATAAAAAAAAATTAAATAAAAAAATAAAAATTTAGCGACGGGGTCATACCCGTCACTAAAAAATAAAATAAATAAATTAAATTTAGCGACGAGCTCACACCCGTCGCCAAAAAATAAAAATAAAATTAAATAAAAAAAATTAAAATTTATCGACCGGTTATACCCGTCACTAAAAAATAAAAGTAAATAAAATTTAGCGACGGGGCCCGTCGCTAAAAAAATAAAATAAAAAATTCAAATTTAGCGACGGGTACAACTCCCGTCGCTGATTCCGTCACTAAAAAATATCCGTCGCTAAATTTCAGCAACGCCAATTTTAGCGACGGAAAATTACCCGTCACTAAATCCATCGCTAAAAAAATTTAGCGACGAATTTTGATGTTTTAGCGACAGAATTTTCCATCAATAAAACGCTGATTTTTTGTAGTGATCATAATATAATAATATGCACATTATTTCAAAATGAATGTGCATATGAATCGCAAGATGCATATAAAACACATGGATTTTAGGGGAAAACCCTCACCTTGTTGCTTGTCTGGAATAGCCCTTTATACGCTTACAGAGGTTAGTTTTGCTATGAAACCCAAGAAACTTGTATGCTAAGTACTCAATAATTTTGCATAAATACCTTTATTTTATCTTTCCCTATTTTTCTACATTTTGTTCGCTTTTTTTCACCATTCCCCTACTATTTATAGCCATTTCTGGTCGTTTCTCTGGTCAATCAACTTGCCCCATGGCCTGAGCTTATCCTTAAGGCCATGATGGCCTTATCTCTTCCTCTAATCAACCATTCAATGCGAATGCCCGTGGCCATTGCGACTAACCGTTTATGGCTGTGTTTTTGCATTCCAACCCTTTTTTTTCACTTCCTTACACTTTGGCCCTTAGCAGTTAAGTCCTCAACTTCTCTAAACTACACTTGGTCACCCATAATCTTTGAGAAACTACAATTTAGCCCTAAAGTTTTGGAAAATCTCACTTATGCCCCCAAAATAATTACACTTAAGCCCATAAAAATTACACGTAAGTCCTTAAGAAAATTTTTGGGTATTACAAACTTCCTTGTCTATCGTCGAGAGTAGCTAGCGTAGGAGCAACTAGTCAGAATGAATCCATGTCAGGCACGCTAGATTCAAAATTGTTGTATCCGAACCTTCTGCATTGAAATTCAGATTTAGAATGTACTTTGAAGGTGTTTGAGACGCGTTTATGAATGAAAATAGGTCAAAGGCTTGGATGGTAGCTAGAACCTGTGCTTTCCAAAACAAGTAGTTACTGGTGTTAAGCTTAATTGGAATGAAATTTTGAGATTTCGCAACTGATAGAAAATCGATTTGCGAATTAGAGGAATACTAATTTGATTGAGGCAAAGACGAGGCACTGGAATCACAATTAGAAGCCATGGACGTTAGTCGAGGCTCTTATATCATGTAATTAGGGCTGATGAATTGAAAGAAAAATAGACAGAGATGAGAGAGACTTTCTAAAAATGTGCCTCGATCATAATGAGATTAATGATAGGAGAACCAACATATTTATACAACTAACTTATCCTTCTAATAACACTTTAAACATAACAAAATAAGAATTACAAAGTAGCAACTATTACTAAACAAACATAACAAAAAACTAATCAACAACTCATAAAGGCTTTAACTAGCCCTAACTCCTTTAACAATCAAGACAAATGAACAGCTAGGTGATGTTTTTACTAAACACAACAAAAACTATTCAACAAACTCAAAAAGGCTTTAACAAGCCTTAACTCCTTTAACAGTCAAGACAAGTGAAAAACTAGGTGATGCATTCACAAAGACATTGAATGGTTTTGGAATTGAGTACTATGTAATAAGCTGGAGTGTAACATCCCGCTCGAGCGATAGGAAGAACCGGAACAACTTACCCTGATGAGCCTACACGAACTTCCCAGGGGGGTCACCCATCCCTGGATTACCCCAGGTCAAGCACGTTTAACTTGGGAGTTCTTTACCAACATTCAGCCCAAAAGGTATCCAGCTGGTGTTGTTTCCTTTCTTACACTATCCTCGATATATTCTAACTTCTCTGGGCTCTCGGGGTATTACATTCTCCCCCCCTTAAGCACATGACGTCCTCGTCATGCGACCTTACAACTGGTCCCAGACCTTCTCCCCTTGGGGGCTGCCATCCTAGAAGCCTGCCAGAAGCCGCTCCTTGTACAGGCCCTCGAGCCCCGGCGCCACTCCCCGCCCTCATCGGACTACTTTCGCCAAGGGTCGGCTCTGATACCACCTGTAACATCCCGCATCGAGCGATAGGAATGAGCAAAACAACTTACCCTGATGGGCTTACACGAACTTCCCAGGGGGGGTCACCCATCCATGGATTACCCCAGGTCAAGCACGCTTAATTTGGGAGTTCTTTGCCAACATTCAGCCCAAAAGGTATACAACTGGTGTTGTTTCATTTCTTACACTATCCTCGATATATTCTAACTTCTCTGGGCTCTCGGGGTATTACATGGAGCATGATTAACATCTATGCTCCACTTTAAGGGGGAGTGTTATTTATAAAAACTAGATTTAGAGCATTCAATGTTGTAAGAATAGATGGTTTAGGATAGTTGTAATATATTGAAAATAGAATATCATAAGCATAATTCTAAAATCTAGAATGTATGTATAATGGTGTAATATGTATTTATAAATATATGAAAAATAGAAACTTTATTCTCTCTTTACACACTTGTTTTCTCTATAGCATTAATCTACCCCAACCCATCCACAACTCTACGATATATTGGGAAATTAATTGTATCCATAATTACTGCGACCCATTTGCAATCCTATTGGCATGTGATGTAACATCTTCCATTTAAACAAGAATAATCATATATATTTGGGCAAATAGCCAAAAACCCCCAATTTTTTTTTTTTGTGAATTTGTGACTTTATTCAATCGTTTCAATTTTGGTAATTATATTCCAATTGGTTCATTTGGGTATAATTTTATCCAATACCTAAAATCGATTTAGAAGACGTGTGTCAATGCTAACGTGACATGTCAAATGTCATTTAATAATAATATTTATAATACCCACTTGTATACATAAGTAAAATTAAAGAAGAAGAAGAAGAAATAGTGTGAACAGTTGATGTAGTTGACTATGGTGACACAATCATGAAGTTTTTCTTTTTCTTATTTACGTGTATATGTGAGTTCCACAAATATTATTATTAAATAACACTTAGTATTCCAGGTCAGCATTGACACATGCCTTCTAATTAAATTGATTTCAGGTGTTGGATAAAATTGCACAAAGTTGAACTAATTGGGATATAATTGCAAAAATTGAAATGATTGAATAAAGTTACAAATTTAGAAAAAGGTTTTTTTTTATTTGCCCTATATGTTTTGCTAGTTTGAATTAATACTCTTAAGTAGTATTTATTAATCAAGATATTAAGTGAAAAAGGTAAGATATGTGAATCATTTTGGATCTTAATTTTAGCTTTCTAACATATTTGTTAAATTTATCTAACAATTTTTGAAAAAACCCTCACGTGATTTCTTATTTGACTTTTTACAAATCAATTTATTTGAGATTTTACAGATAAGCTTAAATTACCCATATGCCCCTTCTAGGATAATTAATATCATTTAATACATTTTTAAAATTTAAATTTATTAAGTCTTATTTTTACAATAAATTTGGTTTTAAAAAAACTTATTTATTAAGTATTATAATTAATGTCATTTAATACATGTTTAAATGGCCCAATATTTTGACAATTTTAAATTTTTAAATGATATTATTCATTTTGTAACGCCCCGTTTTTCCCAAGCGTGCGTTAACTCGAGATTTCAGGAATTTTTTTTTTCAACATCATACACACAACATAAGTCTCTTGATATACATACCCTCATCATACTCATTTCCCGACAATCCCAACTATACTTTCTTAGCATTTAAAAAATAATAGACTAAGACAGGTATTATCAATTACATCAGCGGAAGCAAGATCGAAACCTCGATGATATATAACCGAAAAATTTCTTTTACAATTAAATAACCAAATCGATGTTTCACATGAAAATATCAAAATATTACATAACCTTTGAACATCGTAATCATAGACAAAAACCTATGAAATCTAAACATGGCAGCTACATCTCAACGACATTCTTCCCCTTGGCGCCACTGTTTTCACTTGGAACATTTGAATATTTCAGGTACAAAGTCCAAATTAGATGCTGAATTATCTAAGTGAGAGTTCAAAAATATTTTCAAGAATATATGCAAAATCATATATAAAATCAACAAATTCTGACATGCACCAGCCTAAGAGAATCCCACGAAGCACTTAGCCCTAATCGGGGAAAGTGCAATCTCTCTAAAGGCGACACGACCACATCGACCCATTGGCAACACAATCCTACTTAAGAGGGACAACCTCGACATATGAACCCGGGAATCACCTCATTGTCATTGTTAGGCATTACACTCCTACTCAAAAGCTTTCCAAACCCAACCCAACCCTAGTGTAATACCCTAAGTCACATTGAATAAGTTAAATTATGTAATAAATTTAGTCTATATGATATGTAGACAATTTATTAAATTAAGTTTATGTAATTAATTTGGTTTAAATTAAATTATGTTTATATGACTAATTTATTTAGCTCAAGTATGTTTATGCTAGAAATTATATAAGTATGTAAAAATAAATAAATATGTAATAAGGTATAAATGTATAGTATATGTAAGTATGTATGTATGTATGTATGTATGTATGTAAGTACAAAATTCGTATATGATATAAATATATATAGATATTTATGTAATAAAAAAAATTCAAAAAATTCGGATTTTGCAGAGCAGGGCGTGGCCAGAGCATGGCCGCGCCTGCGATCGGATTTCAGAGGGGGAAAGGGGGCATTAATGGCCGAGTGACCGGTGGTATGGCTTTCCCGGCCACGTAGGGTTTTGATTTGATGTTTTCGGCGGGGTTTTTGGCTATAAATAGCCAAGTTCGAACAAGCCAATGCATCCAAAAACTTGAAGCTTAGATCAAGTGTTTGGGGAAGGGTTTGAGGGATTTGTGAGTGGGTTCTTGGTCTTTGAGTTGTGGGCATCATTTCTGGTCATTTTGGTGGCCAACGGAGCAGAGGAAAAGGCGAATCAAGCTTCGCCGGAAAACACACAGCCCGTCGGAGCCGAGGCTTCGACCGACAAATTGAGGTATGTCCGGTCATTTTTTCAAAAATTTGATGCTATATTTGGGTTCGGGAGGTCGAAATGAAGAGAAAGGGAAGCTTCGTTTGAAGCTTTGAAGCCCGGAGGGGCCGCCGGCGGCCAAAGGGCCACCGGAGAAGAAACTAGCTCGGGCGCGTGGGCTGCACGTGTAATACCCTAAGTTTTATAAATCAATTTAATTAAGTTATGATTAAATGATTTATTAGGTGCATGTAATTAATTAAGTTAATTTTACCTAAAGTGTGCTTATGAAAAATATAAATATATATATACAAATATGATTTAAGATTAAAAAAAAAGAAAAAAAAAAGAATTAAATGAAATCATAATATGATATAAAATTTCAATTTTTCTTTCCTACGTATGTCATGTATATATGTAAATATGTATATATGTATTAAAAAAAAAAAAATCCGAAAATCGGATTTTGTAGAGCAGTGCGCGGCCAGAGCATGGCCGCGCCTGCAAATTGTTTCTTGAGGGCAAAGAAGGGGATTTAAATGCTAATATGACCAAGGAATGGCATCTGGGACGCGTGGCCGTCGATAGGGAAGCAAAGCACGTCGAAAATGGGCTATAAATAGCCAAGATCGCGCTGCCCAACCCATCCCAAAATTTCGAGGCTTAAATCAGTCGATTGGGAGTGATTTTGTGAGTTTGGAGAGTGAGGTTCTGATCTTCAAGTCGTGGGCGTCGTTTCTGGAGAAGTTGGAGGCCAACGGAGCAAAGGAAAAGGCGAATCAAAGCTTCGTCGGAAAGCACGCGACTCGCCGGAGTCGAGGGATATTCGGCCGATTCGAGGTAAGTTCGGTCCTAATTTTTTGTAATTTTTGTATCAATGTGTTCGTAATGTCGAGATCTAGAGATTAGGAGTAGAAAAACCGAGTTTAGAGGTTAAATGGCCGGCCGGCGGCGAAGCTCTCGCCGGAGAAGAAGAACCAGTCGGGCGCGTGAGCTGCACGCGCCCGCGAGTGGGAAGAAGGCGCGTGCGGCTCACGCGCCCGTCAAGAAATTAAAAAAAAAAAAAAAAGAGTAAAATTTTGAAATTTTTTTAAAAATTTGAAATGTTGTTTCTGGTTTATTGGTAAAACAATTTTCTGAAATTATGGTATATTGGTAAAGCAATTTTCTGAAAATGCCAAAATTATTAATTATTTAAGTGAATTTTTCTATTATAGAAATAAAGAAAAATAGAATTTTGATTCTGAAAATTTCAAGAAAAATTTCAGAATGTTATAAGTGATATTTAAGAAATATTAGTGAAAAGAAATTGAATAAAATGAAATATTAGATAATTATTATGTAATTTTAGTAGATTTTCTATTATAGAAATAAAGAAAAATAGAATTTTGATTCTGAAAATTTCAAGAAAAATTTCAGAATGTTATAAGTGATATTTAAGAAATATTAGTAAAAATAAATTGAATAAAATGAAATATTAGGTAATTATTATGTAATTTTAGTAGATTTTTCTATTATGAAAATAAAGAAAAATAGAATTTTAATTCTGAAAATTCCAAGAAAATTCCAGAATGCTAAGAATATATTTAAGGAAAAATAAATCTATGTTGTAGGTGTCCTTGTGAGAAAGGAGATTAAGGGATAGCCACTTGGCATGTAGTTCGAGACAAATTAGCAGTAAGTATGCTGCCTGAATCTAATACAGTAAATGCTTTATCATATTGGCATGCTATGATATGAAACCACCATGTAGACTGCATCCATAGCATGACTATGAAATGCATACATGCACAATGATACTGTTGATCACATGCATATGAGGCCGTAGGGAGTACGAACTGACACCGCTGGCCTATCAAGGGTGCACCCATACACCCCGGCTTCGAAGAGGTGGCCGCTAAAATGATAGGCAGCATGAGGGGTGTAGTTGACACCTACGATGAAAGACATTGCATACACTCATAGCATTACATTTGGTATTCTTACTTAGATGATTCATCATCTAACATGGGTTCGCCTCTGGAACATTCAACGTTCCAGCCAGGACTTGCAGAGATGATTCAGAGAGTGGTGATGTGTAGTGACCCGAGACATCAAGATGCGAGTGAATGTACCATATTATAATGTGATTAGTTTAAGATTTATGTATATTGTTCCATCATCAAACGCTTTATGTATTAACTTGAATTAAATGCCATGTACGATTATTAAATTATGCATGAGCAGGTTCGATTCAGCTTCCGCTTTACATTTATTTCTAGTCTAGATATCTCATCTGGCACTAGATACGGTCTTAGGGAATTTTAAAATAATGTTCAAAAAAAAATTTTAACCAAATTTCCTAAGGCTTAACATGCCTAAGAAGGCGGGCTGTTACAGCACACGCCCGCGAGTAGGAAGACGGTGCGTGCAGCCCACGCGCCCGTCAGCAAATAGAAAAAAGAAAAAAAAAAGAAAAGAAATAAAATAAAAAGAAAAAATAAATAAATAAAAGAAATAAAATTTTGAAAAAATTTTATTAAATCTGAAATGTTGTTTATGATTTATTTAGTGTAGAATTTTCTTGAAATACTAAATTTATTAATTAATTAAGTAGATTTTTCTATTATGGAAATAAAGAAAAAATAGGATTTTAATTCAAAAAATTTCAAGAAAACTTTAGAGTGTTAGAAGTATTATTTAAGAAATATTAGTAAAAATAAATTGAATAAAATGAAAGATTAGGTAATTATTATGTAATAATTATATATTTAGCTATTAGGAAATAAGGGAAAAATAGGAATTTAAGTTGGAAAATTCCATGAAAATTGCAGAATACTAGAAATATGGTTTGAGGAATATTAGTAAAGAGAAATTAGATTTTTGAAAGTTTAGATAATTTTTATGCAATTTTTGAGAAAATAGGATTTAGAAATAAAAGAAAAAAAATTGGAAGAAATTATGAATGATATTCTAAAAATAAGTTTAATATTTTAGGAATTCTCAAGGATGAGAAGATTAAGAAATAGCCGCCGACATGCCTTTCGAGACAATTTAGCTGTAAGTTTATCGCTTAAACTTAGTACAGTCATAAATTTTATTAATGCTTTATCATATTGGCATGCAATGATATGAAATCATCACGTAGAGTGCATCAATGTCATGATTATGAAATACATAATTACACCTTGATATTGTTGATCACACGCATATGAGGCCATAGGGAGTACGAACTAGCATCGCTGCCTTATCAAGGGTGCACCCATACACCACGGCTTCGAAAGAGGTGACCTCTAAAATGATAGGCAGCATGAGGGGTGCAGTTGACACCTACGATGAAAGAAATTGCATACACTCATGACATTGCATTTGGTACCCTTATTTAGATGGTTCATCATCTAACCTAGGTTCGCCCTTAGAACATTCAATGCTCTAGTCGGGACTTGCAGAGATGATACCGAGGTTGGAGATGTGTAGTGACACGAGACGTTAGGAAACAAGAAAATGTGCCATGATATTAAATAGTTTAAGCATTATGTACATTTGTTGTATTTTAGTAACTTATGTAATAATTTTGTAATAAATGCTATGTCCAGTTATACATGTATGTTTTGTCATGAGCAGGTTCGATTCAGCTTCCGCTTTGCATTTAATTTCTAGTGTACACATCTTGTCTAACACTAGATAAGGTCTTAGGGAGTTTCAGAAATAATATTAAAAAAAAAATGGACCAAATTTCCTAAGGCATAACACGCCCGAGAAGGCGGGCTGTTACAGTTGGTATCAGAGCCTAAACCAAGTAGAATACCAGGAAGGAAAACTTAGTACCAATATGAGGATAGTTAGGGATACTAACGGGAGTTGTGGTGATAGGATGGTTGGAAATTTTTCAGAGAAAATCTTAGTCGACCATTGGGCACACCGTCTGGAAAATTGGGTCCCGTTGCCGAACGAGGGTATCATGGAGCACTTAGTTCAGATGGAATAAATCTTTGATGATGTACCACCCAGTTATCGATTTTGGCCCGACCTGGTTCAACTTCAGATCGACATGATGGTTGGTGTTTTGGAGGGAGATCTGCAAGATTTCGCAGATTGGGTGCGGCAAGGAGAGCAATTTCCTGAGTTCCGACTTTATTACGCACGGATTCGCGAGCTTCTAGTAGAATTATATGATCCAGTGCTAGCAGATGAGCCCGACAAAGAGATGGAGGACCCGCTCGAAGAAGAAGAGGCCGCAGATATAGAAAACCTATCGAGCTTGAAGAGGTGGCAGATCCAATTGAAGCAGAGGAAGAAGAAGACATACCCATATTCTAGGCTGAAGATGACCTTTTCGAGCTCGAAGATACCGATTCTGAAGACGATGAAGAGACAGAAGTGATGATGAACGACCCCGAGGCACCTCCATACGAATTTGAGGATGAGAAAAACGGTTGGATTTGGAGGTCATCAGGATCGAAGTAGATTTTACGGAAAATATCCTAACTACCTATGTGACTCGTATAGTGTCTAAGATCTATGTGACCTAAGTAGTATCTATGGCATTTTGCAACTGAATGTGTAATATCTATAGAATTAATGAAGAATCTACCTTATCGGATGGCAAGATCCTGTTATCTAATCCAGAATGTTACTTTCTTTACAGATGGTGAATACACAAAGGAGATTAGCAGTAGGGCCTAGGACGCCCAACCAGCAAGGAAACACAAGTGAACATTTGGAAGGCAACTCCAGCCAGGAGGCCGGGAGTAGTCGGCTGGATCGGATGGAGCGAAATTTGGGAAGTATGGTGGGATTCATGCAAGAAACTCACTCCCGAGACAGACATGCGGTCAGCATGCTCGATCTTTATCGTCGGCAGAACCCTCCCATTTTTCAAGGGAAACTTGGTGCGGACCCCAGTGAAGGGGAATTTTGGATTGAGCAGACAGAGAAGCTACTGGACCACCTGCACTGCAGAGAAGAAGAGAAGGTCAATTGTGCCACCTTCATGCTGTAAGATGAAGCAGATAGGTGGTGGAAGGGAGTCAAGAGGGCAATGACCCCTTGGGCCAGGGCACCCTACATCACTTGGGAGCGATTTAAGGAGCTCTTTAATGAGAAGTACTTTCCCCTGAATTTGAGGATGAAAAAGGAAAGAGCATTCATGGAGTTAAAACAGACCAGAGACATGACTGTCGCACAGTATGAAGATTCTTTTAGCCGCTTGATCCGGTATATGCATATTTATGAAGGAGACGAAAGGATCAAGGCTCAAAAGTTTTTTGGGGGGCTGAATCTGAAACTTCAGAGGGCGTTGAGTAGTATAAATACTCAGTCCTATTCAGAAGTGGTGCTGCAAGCTTTTACCACTGAGGCCAACCTAAGCCGAATCGAAGCTATTCAAGAGGAAAGTCGGCAAGGAAGCAGTCATAAAGCGAGTAAGAAGCTGGAACTTCAGAAGCCAAAATTCAAGCCTGGCATTCCGTGCACTAAATGCCAGAAACAACACCCTGGAAGGCCGTGCCGGCTTGGAACAAAGGGTTGTTACAACTGTGGAGAAATGGGGCACTTCAATCAGAACTGCCCAAAGAAGGGAATCACTTGTTACAACTGCCAACAGACCGGTCATTTTGCAAAGGACTATCCCAAGTCGCGATTGGCAAGCCAACCTCAAGGGACGACCGGAAATGCTAGAGTTCAGCAGGGAAGGGTGTTTCATCTGACACGACAAGATATGGCAGAAGACCCAGCCGTAATTGAAGGTACCATGCTATTATCTGGTAATCCCATGCATGCATTAATAGATTCAGGTGCAAGTCACTCATTCATTTCGCATGCATTTGCTAAAGTATTAGGAGACAAACCAGAAAATTTGAATTGTCGCATGATTGTCGCAACCCCAATGGGGAAGTCTCTAGAAACTTCACCAGGATACAAAAGAAGAAAGATTTAGATAGGAGAGGTTGAGTTCCTAGTGGATTTAATCCTTCTAGAATTTCAAGATTTTGACGTGATCCTAGGAATGGACTTCCTAACCAAGTACAATGCGACATTGGACTGTAAAGCTAAAATAGTCTGTCTCAGGAGCGGAGACTTGAACGTCAAGTTTCAAGGGCAGAAAAGAGCAAGTGATCGGAAGTGGATCTCGACTCTAAAGGCTGAGAAATTATTATGACAAGAAACACAAGGATACTTGTCTTGTATCCAAGAAAAAGGCACGGAACCATTAAAGATCGAGGAGATACGAATCGTCAGAGAGTTCAGGGATGTGTTTCCTAATGAATTGCCTGGATTGCCACCTAAGCGAGAGATCGAGTTTGCAATAGAAATCGTGCCAGGGGCAGGACCGGTTTCGATACCCCCGTATAAAATGGCCCCTGCAGAGTTAAGGGAACTAAAGACCCAATTACAAGAGTTGCTGGACAAAGGATTCATAAGGTCAAGTATGTCGCCATAGGGAGCACCAGTACTCTTTATTAAGAAAAAGGATGGGAGCCTGAGAATGTGTATCGACTATCGACAATTAAACAAGATAACGGTCAAAAATAAGTATCCACTCCCTAGAATCGAGGAGTTGTTTGACCAGTTACAAGGGCAAAAAGTTTTTTCAAAAATCGATTTGAGATCAGGGTATTACCAACTGAGGATCAAGTCAGAAGATGTACCCAAGACAGCTTTTCGTTCCCGATATGGGCACTACGAATTTCTAGTAATGCCATTTGGACTGACCAACGCCCCAGCAGCTTTTATGGATACTATGAATCGAGTCTTCAGGCCATTCTTGGATAAGTTTGTGATCGTGTTTATAGATGACATATTGATATACTCTCACTCAGAGGAAGAGCACGAGATGTACTTAAGAGTGGTCTTACAAACATTGCAGGAACATAAGTTGTATGCCAAATTTTTGAAATGCGAATTTTGGTTGTACTAGGTGGCATTTTTGGGGCATGTTATATCGGCCGAAAGAATATCAGTTGACCAGGCCAAGATAGTATCTGTGACAAATTGGAAGCACCCCCAGTCAGTTACTGAGGTTAAAAGTTTTCTAGGACTGCCAGGGTACTATAGAAAATTCGTGGAAGGGTTTTCAAAAATTGCGTCACCCCTCACCAAGTTAACTTAGAATGGGGTAAAGTTTGACTGGAATGAACGGTGCGAAGAAAGTTTTCAGAAACTTAAGGCTAAGCTGACAACTGCTCCAGTACTGGCTATGCCAAACGGATCAGGAGGTTTTATGGTATACACTGATGCCTCAAGAAATGGGTTGGGGTGTGTGCTAATGCAGCATGGCAGAGTCATTGCTTACGGATCTCGACAACTAAAGAACCATGAAAGAAACTACCCAACTCATGATTTAGAATTGGCGGCAGTAGTATTTGCGTTAAAAATTTGGAGACATTATTTGTATGGTGAGAAGTTCGAGATTTTTACCGATCACAAGAGCTTACAATACGTCTTCTCATAGAAAGAATTAAACATGCGGCAACAGAGATGGATGGAGTTGTTGAAAGATTATGACTGTACTATTCAATATCATCCCGGTAAAGCTAACGTTGTGGCAGATGCTCTAAGTAGGAAAGAAACCGCTTGTGTAGCCGGAATGATGGTGGCAAAATGGAAGCTAGTTGAAGCATTTAGCCTAATGACGGTAGGAGTAATTTTTCAAGGAAACTCAACTTACGCAGCTAGTCTCACGCTACAACCAGAATTAATGGATCAGATATGGCAAGCTTACTCTGAAGACTCTCAAATAAAAATGTGGGTTGATGAGCATGGGCGAGTAAAGAAATCAGAATTTGAGGTAAGAGAAAATATCCTTCGTTTTCAAGGTAGAATATATGTACCTCGTGTGAGGGAATTGCGACAAGTAATTTTGGGAGAAGCCCATCGATCCAAATACTCGATACACCGTGGCGCCACCAAGATGTACCAAGACTTGAAGGCTGTGTATTGGTGGCCAGGAATGAAAAAAAGCGTGGCGGGAGACGTTAGTCAGTGTGACACATGTCAGAGAATTAAGATTGAGCACCAAAAACCCGGTGGGAGTCTGAAGCCATTGGAAGTCCCAGAGTGGAAATGAGAGCACATTACGATGGATTTCGTGACAGGGTTACCAAGAAGTCCTAAGGGAAATGATGCTATCTGGGTGATAGTTGATAGACTAACCAAGTCTGCTCATTTCTTGGCCATGAAGGTAAGCCATCCAATCAGTAAATTAGCTCAATAGTATGTAAACAAGATTGTCAGGTTACATGGAGTGCCAGTAAGCATTGTATCAGACCGTGACCCAAGGTTTACTTCTAGGTTTTGGGGAAGTCTGCAAGAGAGTTTGGGTACTCAGCTTAGGCTAAGTACAGCCTATCATCCCCAGACAGATGGTCAATCAGAAAGGACCGTTCAAACCCTAGAAGATATGCTACGAGCTTGTGCAATTGATTTTTCAGGAAGCTGGGAAGAGCATTTACCCTTAGTAGAGTTCGCTTACAATAACAGCTACCACAATAGCATTGGAATGGCTCCCTATGAAGCCCTGTATGGACGAAAATGTAGGTCCCCGATATGTTGGATAGAGGTAGGTGAACGTCAAATTTTGGGGCCCGAGATAGTTCAGAAAACGACAGAGAAGATAAGAATCATTCAAGAAAGGATTAAGGAAGCTTAGAATTGCCAGAAATCCTACGCAGATACAAGAAGAAGGAAATTGGAGTTCCAAGTAGGCGACAAAGTATACCTGAAGATATCTCCACTAAGAATGGTGACTAGAAGCAACAAGAAAAAGGGTAAGTTAAGCCCCCGGTATATAGGACCATACGATATAGTGGAAAGAATTGGACCAGTCACTTATCGACTCGCTCTACCCTTGGCTCTGTCAAACCTCCACGACGTGTTTCATGTATTGCAAATTTGTAAGCATGAGCCAGACCCCTTTCAAGTAATGCCAGCTGAAGCTATTGAGATTCAAGAAAATCTCTTATACGTGGAGAAATCAGTCAGCATTCTAGATCGTAGGAATCAAGTCCTAAGGAATAAGTCAATTCCCCTGGTGCAAGTTTTGTGGAGAAACCCAGTGAGCGAAGAGATAACTTGGGAACGAGAAGAAGACATGAAGCTCAATTTTCCATACCTATTCGAAGACCCCATAGTTAGTATGAGCGAATGATCAAATTTCGAGGACGAAATTTTGTAAGGAGGGAAGAATGTAATACCCTAAGTCACATTGAATAAGTTAAATTATGTAATAAATTTAGTCTATATGATATGTAGACAATTTATTAAATTAAGTTTATGTAATTAATTTGGTTTAAATTAAATTATGTTTATATGACTAATTTATTTAGCTCAAGTATGTTTATGCTAGAAATTATATAAGTATGTAAAAATAAATAAATATGTAATAAATATGCAATAAGGTATAAATGTATAGTATATGTAAGTATGTATGTATGTAAGTACAAAATCCGTATATGATATACATATATATAGATATTTATGTAATAAAAAAAAATATGAAAAATCCAGATTTTGCAGAGCAGTGCGCGGCCAGAGCATGGCCGTGCCTGCGATCGGATTTCAGAGGGGGAAGGGGGGCATTAATGGTCGAGTGACCGGTGGTATGGCTTCCCCAGCCACGTGGGGTTTTGATTTGACGTTTTCGGCGGGGTTTTTGGCTATAAATAGCCAAGTTCGAACAAGCCAATGCATCCAAATACTTTAAGCTTAGATCAAGCGTTTGGGGGAAGGGTTTGAGGGATTTATGAGTGGGTTCTTGGTCTTTGAGTCGTGGGCATCATTTCTGGTCATTTTGGTGGCCAACGGAGCAAAGGAAGAGGCGAATCAAGCTTCGCCGGAAAACACACAGCCCGCCAGAGCCGAGGCTTCGACCGACAAATCAAGGTATGTTCGGTCATTTTTTCAAAAAATTGATGCTATATTTGGGTTCGGGAGGTCGAAATGAAGAGAAATGGAAGCTTCGTTTGAAGCTTTGAAGCCCGGAGGGGCCGCTGGCGGCCAAAGGGCCGCCGGAGAAGAAACCAGCTAGGGCGCATGGGCTGCACGTGCCCGCGAGTAGGAAGACGGCGCGTGCAGCCCACGTGCCCGAGAAGGCGGGCTGTTACATTCAACCTAGGTTCGTCATCTAACCTAGGTTCGCCCCTAGAACATTCAACGTTCCAGTCGGGACTTGCAGAGATGATACCGAGGTTGGAGATGTGTAGTGACACGAGACGTCAGGAAACAAGGAAATGTGCCATGATATTAAATAGTTTAAGCATTATGTACATTTGTTGTATTTTAGTAACTTATGTAATAATTTTGTAATAAATGTTATGTCCAGTTATACATGTATGTTTTGTCATGAGCAGGGTTCGATTTAGCTCCCGCTTTGCATTTAATTTCTAGTGTACACATCTCGTCTAACACTAGATAAGATCTTAGGGAATTTCAGAAATGATATTAAAAAAAAAAAAATGGACCAAATTTCCTAAGGCATAACATGCCCGAGAAGGCGGGCTGTTACACCTAGCCCTAAGAGTATCACATCATCACTATCCTCGAAATCAACGATACCTCGGTATTAATGCTATTGCTCAAAGGAACCTGGGGTGGTGTCCACTCTCAACCCTGCCACTTGAGCCAACAACCAGGGTGGTGTCCACTCTCAGCCCCGCCACTTGAGTACCGTAGGGTGAAGTCCGTCTCAACCCCGTCCCAAGTGAGTCACCTAGCATTAATCTTTGGTATGCATCCCGAGTGCTGTCACTCAGGGCTACGTCACTGGTTAACAAGCCACGTCCCACATGGACAACACATATTATGCCAATACCGAAAATCATAACATGCATAACTTAAAATCAATATTTCGATGTATGCAATTTACCGTACGAAATTCAATGCATATGTAAATAACCGTTTGGACAAACCATCACAATAAACCAAGCCATAGGGATGAACATTCACAGTAAACCATTCTCATGCTACTATAAGTCTTTTCAGGTAGAACCACTCACCTTGGGCTAAATTCAAGATTCCTCGAAATGCGTGCCCGATCGACCTCAATTCTCGTGCCAGTGCTTTCCAGTTCAACCTCGAGCTTTAATGATACCCTAGACATCATATGCATTCAAAGGAAAATCAATATCTATTTTCCCAATTTTCTCATTATTTTTCTCTAATTTCTTCCTATTTCTCTCTCGATAATTTCAAGTAAATACCTCTTCAAGCATTTTTTCTAAATTTTTCTCCACAAAAATTCATAAAACAATATTTATAAGCCTATGGAATTTTCTGGAAAATTTCTAGAATTTTCTCCTATTTTCTCAAATTTTCATAATTACTTTTCCTTGAGAAAATTTATTTCTCATTGATTTCCTTCGAATCTACTTCAATAAAAATCACCAAAACTCATAAAATAAATTCCTTATCCTTCTGAAAATTTCTCAGAATTTTATAAAAATCCCTCATATTTATTTTCCATTTACCTTTCCCTTTAAAAATCCAAAATAATTATCTTCTCAAGAAATTTTGAGGATAAAAATTCATCAAAATAAACTATTCATTTTCCTTGAATTTTTGGATATTTTTACAGAATTTTATTTCCTTTAATTCTATTTGTTCTCGAATTTTCTATATTTTTAGCATTTAAAAAATATAAAAAAAATACTTCCGGTCATCTTCTCAGGCGACGGCGACCGGCGATCTGCTCTGATGGCTGATCTGACGACAGCACCTTGAAGCCCTCCTCAATCCGATCACAATGGCACCCTCACATGACCGGAAAACTCATTGAAAATAGCCCAATTGGACGATTTAAAGTCCGGCTTCGGCGAAGCTTTGTGTTTTCTGGCGAGCCAAATTGATCTTCAATTCGAACTCCGATTGATACGAAACTTTTCAGATTAGTTACCCATAACCTCGCGACCAAAAGCCCCTTATTAGATCCCTCGATCGATCACTCTACAGCCCGATTTAATACTCACGCAATATGAATATATATATATACGGCCAAATGTATATATATGCGAAAACACTCCTTACACTACTCCAAAACCCCTCAAAATTCCCAGAATTGCTCCTCATAACCTGGGGAACAAAAGCCTCTTATCCCCAACCTCTAATTCGCTCCCAAAAAGTGAGAAATCTGAAGTAAAATCTTTGATGCAAATCCTCACCAAAACTCGGCTATTTATAGCCAAATTCGTCCGTTTTTCCGACCAATCAGAGGCCGTTGCTTCGCCCTTACGTGACCTTGGCCATGCCCTATCGAAGAACAACTCCAAATCTTCGGATTTTCCGGCCACAAATCGCAGCCAAATCTGCCATTTCTGAGCAGATTTTAAAAAATTGTATTTTAGCCCCTTAAAAACTTTCTTTTGCATTTTGGCCCTTATCCTCAAGCTCCTGATCTTTCTAGCACCATCACTAAGACTCTCAAGATTAGTGCTTCTCATTTTTCTCTTGAAACTTTTGAAAAATTACCGTTTTGACCTCCTTCGAGAAATTTTAGGAAATTACACTTAGGCCCGATTGATCGTTTTGACCTCAAATCCACTCGATTCAACCTGAAATCACTTAAGGGTTGTTCTATACATCAAATATTAGTACTAGATACACTCCGTTGATTTTTTTGGATATCGTCTATAACAATTCGATTTTACGACCTAATCAGCAGCTATATTTTTGCTATACCGAAAATTGTTCCCGATCTCATTTCTTTCGATGCCATAATTATTTTCTCGGGACGCTTGTTACTGATGTACCATTTTCTTTAGACCTCTAAGTCCCGGGGTACTCCCTCTGACTAATTCGGTCGTCCAAAGCTGCGTTAGTATACCCTATAGTCTCATTTTTCTGCAAATTCTATTTATGCCTTTCATTAAATACCGTTTATATCCTCAAACCATTCCTGGGTATTACACATTTCATCGATTTTTAAAATTTAAATTTCTCTCTCTCTCTCTGTCTGTATATATAATTTAATACAAATTCCTTTCACCAATTTTTTAAATTATTTTATTTAATTTTATATTTTATTATCTAATATGAAAATATGTTTTGGCAATTTTTAATTTTCTAAGTGGAATTATTGTAATTTTATCAATAATTATTTATACTTTTGAAAATATGTTTTATTATCTAATATGAAAATATGTTTTGGCAATTTTTAATTTTCTAAGTGGAATTATTGTAATTTTATCAATAATTATTTATACTTTTGAGTTTTTTAAGAATCTATTTTTGAACATGAATTTAAAAATAAAACATTATTTTTAATTTTATTTTTTAACAATTCACATTAATCATAAAACACTATTTTAATTGTAAATTTGTTAATGATGTTAATATACAATTTTGAAAGAATTTGATAATAAGGATATTTTAGTAAAAAAATCTTTATCATAGTACTTATCATATGCATTTAACAAACATATGGAAAGAAAAAGTACAATTCTCAATGAATTATAAAAAGATTAACAAATAGTCTAATAGTAATCTTGAAATACTCCTAATCTTATTTTAGTCATTCCATATTTTGATTTGAGAAATATTATAATCTCATCTTAATTCAATGTTATTTTGATCATTTCAACCAACGTTACCTTTGAGAATAAAATATTTAATATATCCTTATATTAATTTTTAATACACATGATTGCATAGGTTACTTCCAAGACCCTTTTGTTAAATTTTGAACTTGGGCATCGCAGCTCATACTTTTTGCTCAAACATCATCTTTTTTTTGTTAAAAAGAGGCATACTCCCGAGACTATCTACTGGTAAAATCAGAGAAGAGTTTATAAACCACCCGAATAATTGTTAATGGACCCACGCATTGTTGTTTGGTTGAAACTTGGCGTCAAATAATTTCTTCCCTTGCTTGCTTCATGCGGGGAAGGGGCCGGCCGGGGCTTCTTGAAATGGATCAACACTCGTAAAAGCTGTCTGTTTGAGTTTGCGAAATGCAACGCTAGCAATCGAGTCGGGTGGTGCAGGAGTAACCTTTCCGAAACCTGGTGATGCTTTTGCTCCTGACCTCCACCTCCGCCGCAAACATTGCGCACACTGGCCGGTGGTCGGAAAGTCTTGATTCGCTACGCACATATGACAATTGTTCGATGCCTTTCCCATGCCACAATATCCTGTCGCACCTGGTGATGAGGTCAAGACAACTATTATCAGTTACATAGCTAGGATGTGTGTATATATATATGCTTAATATATATCTATATATCATATAATCATTAGTTATTTTAATTGTGTATTCTTGCTTACCGCGTGAATATATAAGTTATTATTAAATGAAACCCATGTATAATATATAATATATATAGTAAAATAAGCTTTATATGAATATTAATTTGTTTTCTAAAAAAAGAATTTTGGGTTATAGAGAGAGGGAGAGACCATGCCGGGGTTCGTCGCTTTTTCTTGGATTTGACAGTCTCTCCAGCATATGAATCTGAATTGTGGGAGTACTTGTAAGTTGGGGCAAAGAAGATTCTTCCCTCGTCGAACCCACAAAATACTCTTCCGGCTTCTCTTTCCACGTTTAACTGCACTTTGAAATTACTTAATATATTAATCAAACTCACAAATCATGTTTTTGTTAACTTATAATGCAGATAATATCTCTCACTTGCTGAATAAAATTTTGTATACTCTCCATTAACTTCCAGTTACATTATAGAATTCGAAAATTAAATTCTTAATCATATATATATATATAGAAATATCATATTTATTGACGAAATTCGTGTGCAATTGTCTGTTGTCATGATAGTTACAAAGTTGCTGGCTAGGCAGGGTTGACCACTTGATCTACTTGGTCAATGGCAAACAAATATGTAATTAATTATAAAACATCATCCTATTTTGTATTCACTCTTTTATAATCTTCAAACCATCGAATTAAAGAAAAATGGGCCAAAAGCAACAAACCTGGTCTTTCTCGAGAAGAGAGTCCCAGTCGTTGTCCTCCAACAGCAACCTCGTTTCCTCGTAGCTCAACGAAACCCGATAGTTTAAGTCCCCAAACCAAAATACTCGACTTCATTTAACATACAATACATTCATATTCCAAACCAAATTAGTGAAATAGTTCATACATATAGTTGTTGAAATCAAACGCGG
This sequence comes from Diospyros lotus, assembly GCF_014633365.1. Lineage (NCBI taxonomy): Eukaryota > Viridiplantae > Streptophyta > Magnoliopsida > Ericales > Ebenaceae > Diospyros > Diospyros lotus. The sequence continues at coordinate 19,367,138 of NC_068343.1, forward strand.
GAGAGGTTACGTATAAGAATCAGTTCTTTGAATTTTAATATTTTCTTACTCATGATCGGTGATTCTCTCCGGAGCTTTCCGGTAAGGATTTTTGCACGTCTTGGGGAACTGCGTGCTCTTCATAATCTCAGCCACATCGGCGTTCCTCTTCAGCTCATCCCCCTCCTTCTCCCCGGAAGCCAAGTGGCTGCACACGAAGCAAAAGCTTGTTTGGTGCAATGACAAGCTTATCGATATACAACCCTGCAGTATATATATATATTTAAATTTGTTCAAATCAATGTAAGAAGATGTTAAACATTTAATTTTTACAGTTAGGCGATCAAACAAGTGCGTACGACTGAACACCTTGTTCCCGAGACAACCCATGATTCCTCTTCCAACGCAGGAGATTCGGAGATGGCCTATGTGCTGGACCAAATCTCTCCGAGCCCAGACCGAGAGGAAGATGCCAACCATTTGCTTGCACGCCACGAGGCAGAATCTCATGGCATTGGGAAAACTCGACAGTTCATCCATCGACAGGAACTCGTCGGCAGTTTCGCTGTGCCGCCTCGGCCTCCTCTTGCCGGCCGGCTGGGAGTCCAAATGGCAGTTGCAGGCCTTGAGGAGGGCGTTGTCTCCCCTGAGATTCCGGCTGAGGACTTTGAGGGACGGCTTGTGGAAGAAGTGGGATCTCGAGTCCTTTGAACCCCTGAGAGACTCTGAAGAAGAGAAAGACGAGTTTCGCCGGCTCTGCGCTCTGTTCAGTGCTTCGTTTATGAGCTCCAGCCATTTCACCGCCGGCTCGTTGTCTTCTATCACAAGAACATTCCCTGCGCTCAACGGAACTATTTCCTGAAACCTTGAAATTATACAAACAAAAAAAGACATCAAGCTAATGTCGTAGCAGGAATTACATTAATTGAAGTTTCATATATCTGCTCATATATATAGATGTTCAAGTGATGAAGTGGCGCCGGAAAATGTTTTGCAAGCCATGTTTGTGTTAAATCTAAGATATCACTGCTTATCACTCATTCAATGTTTGAGACACTCTCTTCCATTTTTGGTATGTTCAATTTAATTAAGTTGAAAACAAAAAGTCAACAAATGACATGCATGAGAGTTAAGTTGTCGGGAAAAGCTTTCGGTGTTTGAGTCAGTCTTGCGGATGGCTTCTTTCTACTCTTAGGAGCTTGATTAGTCAAAGTCGTTAGTCATGGAATTATTTTGAGTTTAACAACGAATAGGTTAACCATATTGCTATTAAAATCTAGCAAGGGTATCATTAATTCCATAAGTAGAACTTCCTAGCTCGGTGAAACCTAACCCTTGCAAGAAATCTCTAGACTTAACCCTTTCAAAAGATTGAGTTGAACATACCCTAGAACATAAATATCAGAAGAGCCCTCGACTTGCAAGAAATCATGGAGGTTGAGTCCGTCGGGAGGAGTTCTTCCTCCCACATTCCAGGTCCCGACAAAAACCCTGAAAGAATACCGGCCGGTCGTTCGTTTGACGAACCTCATTAAGTAATGTAAATAAAAGCTAAGAGAACTTGTGAAAACTTGTGCTAACCGGAAATCTTGAATGATTTTTGTCGTCCGTGCCATCGACTGCTCGAATTTGGACAGGTTTAGGCCTTCAAGCCCGGCACCACTGTGTCTTTCTGAGAAGTAGATATATAGATAATAAATACCATGGCTTCGTTTTTCCATTCCAAAACACTGAGTAAATATACTGTTTTCAATGACAAAGCCCAGAGGTCAGTGTCAACATGGTGAAAAATTTCAACATTTTGCATCAATTCAATGCTTATATCAGAGAACATAATAACCGAAACACACTTTTAGTCTTTAGTTTGGTGAGCTACCAAAGATCATGCCAGCCAAACAGATAATAAGAAAGATGACAGTCTTTTGTCTTCTGGCTACGTGGCATGCACCCGTAATTGCGCAGATTCAATCACAGAGTTGACCTTTAAGTAATTCATATCTTCAACGCCCAGGACACCAAGATACATTTACATACAGATGAATGGGTACAGGGCTGACTTGTATGTATCTATATATATATATTATTATGATAGTGATATATATTTTGGCACATGTACACAATGCAACAAAAATACGAATTCATGCATCAAAGGAGTCCTTTTTATTCAGTTTTCTCCCTTCTTTTCAGATCTCAAAGACGAAGCCTACCTGACAAAGCTTTTCTTCTTGACGGGAAATCTGTCCCCCGAACAGCTGAAAGGAAATCACAAGAACCCTAATTGTTCATGATATGTTATATATATATATATATGTATATATTGACGAGAGAGAGAGAAAGAGAGAGAACCGTGGGCAGATCCATCCGATTGAAGACCATGGGCAGATCCATCCGACTGAAATGCGTCATCTTCTAAGCCTTCTCTACCAATTCGCTTGGACCCGAAAATCTTTGGAATGAGAGACTTTTCACCCCATGAATTATAAACAGGAAAAATTGAAAGTGAGTAAACATTTCATCAAAATTACTGGAAAATACATTTGTTTATCTATAATGAATGAAAATAAATATGAATAAACAAGCTTCCAGAAAACAATTTAATTAAATTGTTAAGGATTGTACCTTCTTTTTCTTTTCGCTCTTGACGGAACCATCGGAGGTGCTGCTAGATGTGGACGTGCTGGTGGTGGCTGCAGCGGCGGCGGCGGCGATAATCGCCGTTTTGATCGTACCGGCATGATCATCCGATTTCGAACACCGTATCAAGGACGACATTCATTCACCGGTGCATTAATGGTTACGTTGTCTGGCCAAGAAATATTGTGATTTTAACTGGGTTCAATATACTTGGAATCGTCTATATGTCAAACCATCTGAATTAAGCTTAAGACATCAGAACCTCCAAAAATGAACAGGAAGAAAGAAAGATGATCAAGATTTGATCATCTGTTCAAGAATGTATTTCCTCTCCTCGTTTATTTTTTCTTTTTGGGTTCTTGAACTGAATGTTAAATTTGTTAATTTTCTATTTTCTTTCCTGATTCGTTTTTCTCTTCTTCTCTTTTTACTTTTATGGATTTTTTTTTTAAAAAAAATCTAATATAGTATTGTTGGGATGAGAAGAGAATTTATCGCCAACTCTTTCGAGAAATATACCATGTATAAAGGGATAAATCATTTGTGTCAGTAGCTAAAAATTAGTTAATAATCTAGGAAAAGAATGGCTAAATTATACTATCTATATTTTGAAATTTGATAAAAAAGAGTGAGGTATTAACTAATTTGAGGTTAGATAAAAAGAAAGAGATACCTGGTATTTGAGAAATGCATAAATTTCTCAAGACTTAACAACTTTACTTTTTCCATTATCGTTACTTTATATATTTTAAAAATTTTAATATGATGAAAATATTCTTATATTTTTTCCTCTTCTCTATCTTTTACTTGTATGGAAAACTAGCCAAAATTTGGCTATTTGTCGATTTGTCTCTTCTCTAAGTCACCACCTATTGCAGAACTAGAGAGATTGAGATCGACAAACTGTTGAATTTTGGATAGTTCGGAAGGATAAAAGGGAGATAGAGACAAAATGAAAGAATAATTTTCTCATATAACAATTTTAATAATGACGGAAAAAATATGTACGTGTAGTTGTAAAAATATGAAAGTTACTATCATTTCTCAAATACAAAGGGTGTCTATTTTTTTACTAAACTTTAATTTTTTTTTTTTGGTAAGTTACTAAACTTTAAAAATTACGAATGTAATTTACCAAAAAAATTAAAAGATATCAGAGCATGTGCCCGACTAACATATAAATAAATAAAATTCTATATTCCATAATTAGCTATCTCATTTTTATTAACTGGGCATACAAGTTTTTAGCCCATAAAATATATAGCTATATGTCATCTTTATCTCTATTCAAAAAGAGGCATGCTAATCTTTTCACTGGTCTACAAATGATGTTTATGCTCTCACTTACGAAAGTAGGGAATATATAGGAATAGAGTTAAATCATATTTTTGTCTATAAAAACAAAATTAATCTCAATTTTTTAAAATAACAAAGACTCAACCTGTTGGGGCTAAGCGTGACAAATTTTATGGCACCCACCAAAGCATTAAAGTTTGTAAATGATTTGAGTTCAAACTGTGCAAATATTCCCTAGGCAACCTAGTGACCTAGTACAAATCAAGGGGTATTGCATAAGGCGAAGGTGAGACCAAGTTTTTAATAGGGTAGATGATCACCCAAGGCAGGCAATGAAGGGCTGAGTCTAAATCGAGAAGATCTTATTCAAGGCGGCCAATTATATGGGTAAAAGATTGAGGCTAGCTAGAACTGGACAAACAATACCCAAGGCGGCCAATGTGATGGTTGAGTTGAAAACGATCGTAGGTGTGATCCAAGGCAGTTAAATATGGTGATGTGATGAGATGAAGACTAAAGATACAAATTCAGGACTCGTAGTGGTTAATCTTGAGTTTTTGGTTATAAATCTAAGAAAATTTCGATGATGAAATTTCTTTAAGAGGGATTGGATGTATTTTTTAAAGAAATCGTGAGAATTTAAGGCTAAGAAAATTTGGAGGACAAAATTTATTTAAGAGGTATTAGTTATAATATTCAAAAAATTTAAAAATTTTGGATATTAATTTTGAATTAATTAAAATTAATTTCCAAATAGGGTTTAGTAGTAATTTGGTGAATTACCAGGCCTAGAGAGGAAACCTAGGAGAGCCAAACACTAATTTTCAAAGAATTGGACTCAAGTGGAATTAATTGAAAAATAATACATACATATGCATATATATAGGCCAATTTCTCATAGTTAAGTAGCTATTTTTAACACAAAATTGGATCAAGACAAATCAAATTAGGCTCAACCCAACATTGGGCATTGTGAATGATGTTATAAAAACTCGTGGGACCCAACTTTGTCAAAATCTTATAAAAGGATTAATAGTTAATAGAATTTGAAGTTGATTGAGAAACATAAAAAGTTAAGATAACTTACTTCGAACTCAAATAAAACTCAAATGAGTTCAGATAGATTGAAACAAAAATGAGAGATGAGTGTCGAAATAGGCATAACCTAGAGCACATGACAATGGAATTTTACTATCGACTTTCGAATTGAAAGTAATTGAACTCAAAATATTCATAAAAAGAGTTGTTCGAGAATGATGAACAACTCAAATAGATTACTTTGAGCTAAGATTTCATACAAATGATTGTGAATTGAATCAAACCATTCTACCATGCCTATGGATGGTGTGGAACAAAACAAATTAATACTTTTGGTAGAATTTTCTAACCACATGTGAGCAAGATATTGAAGTAAAAAATATAAAAAAAATAAAAAAAATCAGATTGAAGAGAATTGATTTAGGGACAATGAAAGTGTAACATGATCGATTGATAAAAGTGATGAAGGGTAAGCAGATGTTAGTTGATGACTAGGGTGAGGGAAGTGATTGGTGACATGATGGATACATTGGATGGCTTATTGAGTGTCACCTATAAATTGGATGATTTTTTTTTTTTTCAATTTGAGGCACAAGCAAGAAAATGTGAGAAAATAAAGGAAAAAATGAGATAAAATGAAGGTTATTTAGGTTATTTTAGAACCGGCTCAAGAAACTAGGTCATGAAGAAGATAAAGAGGCAGCAACTTTTTTACGACATCCTAGCTGTTTTTTGCAACTAAGAGTGGTAGGAGTGATTGATGACAACTCAATGGTGATTGATAATGGGTTTTGGTAATAATGGGGTATTGTTGGCTGTAACGAGTTAAATGGAGAAGAAGAGCGTAGGAGGAATTTCTTCAAAGTTTTCAACTTTTCCAGGTGACATTTCTACGTACCCAAAAAGTTTTTAGTTATTGTACATAGACCCATTATTTTTACTTTATTATGCACATGACCTCCAATTTTGTTTAAATTGCACTAGAACCTTGTAATTTATATTTATTACATATGAGACCTATTTATTTGGCATAAATTGCAGTACATCCTCGAAAATTATGCAAATGTGAAGTTTATATTTATTACATTAAATCCCAAATTTTTTTCAACGTAAATGCATATATGGCTATATAATTGCCTATTATGACTTGATAGATAAATATGGACATATATTTTTATCAAATGGCAATTGACATTTCACTTTAACCAAACAACTTGGGTTCATTTGATAAACAATAAACGACATTATCATCCCATTTGTCATAATTGGACGCAAGTAATGAATGCATATCATATATATATATATATTAAATTATATATATAAAAACTATTTTGAGGTGTCACTATGTAGCTCATTACCTAAGAAGACATATTCAAATGTGCTAACAGGTGATCTAAGTGATTCAAAGGAAAAAGAGAAGATGGATAATGTTACACGCTATTCCCGCATTACTCCTTATGGGCTAAGCTCAGTCTAATGGGCCGGCTCAATCGCCTGGAACCCAGAATAGCGCAGGCGACCTCGTTAAAGAAAACCCATAAACCACCAAAATCTGAAGCTCATAAAGCAAGCATTCCGCGACCTCCCGGTGAAGCCGCCATCCAGCTCTCAACGATCGTCTGACGAGCTCTCAACAAAACCCTCAGTTCGCTGGACCGCCCAGGTCGCTGGCTTAAAACCGCCAACTCGCATAAGTGGTAAAATTGCTGAGAAGTCAGAGGTAAGGACTATTCATTTTATTTGCAACAACCTATGCTCCTCGTAATGAGGATCCCACTCCCGATTTTGTGTAGACGATAAAAACTGTTTGTCCCTTATTATGTAATCATTAATTGTATTTCTATATGTTATCTAAATTGTAAAGGCCCCTCAGTATAAATAAGAATCAGAGATATCATTAGGGGCAGAGACAAAGAAAGAGAGAATAATTAGACACCGCCATTTTGAGAAAATAATCAGAGTGCGGTCGTAGAGTAGGCATCGTTCTGGCTGAACCACGTAAAAATCCTAGTATTGACTCACGTCTGAAACCTTTGTATTCTTCTTCTTGGCACTTTAAACTTACTCACCGTGGCCCAAAATGAATCAGGGTCGGCTGAAATTGAACGTCGACAGATAATAAAAGTTTTTTTTTTTTTTTGTTTTATTGATTTCAAATTTTTGAATATTCTTTCATTATAAATTAATTTATTTGAACATTGGAGTACGAGAGATGTAAGGACTTGGATTATTAATTTTGATCTTTAATTTTCAATGTTACATCTCCACAAAGATTGATAATGCGTTTCATTCAAAACTTTGATTAATCGTCTTAACTCTAGTTAATGGACTAAAAAGGAAAATTTATGGAATAATGTGAGTGTAAATGTTAAAAAAAAAAATTATTGAATCTCTAGGATGATAACATGTCTAGAAGAGTAAGGCATTACGTGATGGGTTGGTGTAATTGTAACACCCCGTATCGTCGGGCGTGCCACTATAAGAGAATTCTTGGGATTTTTTTTTCCTGATTGTCACACGCAGTGCAGCAAGTACAACTTTCCACATGTCTGACACATACAACAATCTAACAAACAATCTCACATGCTTACACAGGCCGACACCCGCGGTGGTTCAAGAACAATTTTCACATGCAGATGGAATCCCAGAAGCCCCAGTCTTGCCCATTTAGCTAACAAGATACATAGGCTTAAACTAAACGAGTCATAACATACGCAACGAAAAATAATATCATAACACCAAATATCGTGGCCTACCACAGGGTTCATACATAGCAAGATACATATCACAATGCTACAAAAGGATAATAACGCTATCATGCGCCCGGTCATACATATACTAAAAATAAATACTAACGACCCAAAAAATGGTACATCAGCTATCACTCCAAACTCCATTGACTCTCAACTGGCCATGTCCTTGCCCATGCAACAGTCCCTGGCTAAAAAGTAGAATGTTGCAAGGGCATAACCCAGATTAGATGAAAATAACATGTAAGTGATGGCACGATACAGTCTACTAAATGCATGAATAACACATATGACATACAAGACAAATAACACATGCAACATGTCTAACCTGAGAAATCTCCCTGGTATACTCAACCTCTCCTGGAAAATTCATTCCACACACCATTGGGGTTGACCTTGCCGCAACATACTTAATCCCCGAGTGCCTTACCGTGTCACCCAATCACTGGGATTAACCTTGCCCCATTCTCAAGAAGACCCCACCCCAATAACAATAGCACAAAATCAAAACCTCGATGATATGAGAAAAACGTGTACCATGCACCTTGTAATACCCCATGTTCGTATGAAGTTGCCAAGTAATTTCGATGAGTTTAAGATACCGAAAAATTGGCTTGATAACAATTATAAGTACCGAATCAACTGTAGGGAATGCCTTGGAGTGAAATTGTCTAAAGAAAATAATATAGTCTCGATATGCGTTCCGAGTTAGGATTTATGGTATCAAAAGAAATCGGATTGGGAATAGTTTTCGGTACAGCTAAAATACAGCTGTCATTTAGGCTGTAAAACCGAATCGTGGTAGGAGACTCTCGAAAAATCAACGGAACCCTAGGGGGGCTCCGGTTTTGCGTAATGAATAATCCTTCAGTGGTTTCGGGATGAAATGACAGCCCGGTGAGGACACCGGGATGGAATTGCCAATATCAAGTAATCTTGAATTATTAATTTTGTGTTTTTGGTATTTTAATGCCAAATAATTCAGTGTTTGAGGATATTATCATAATTAGAGAATTATTTTAATAAATGTAGGGTTAAAATTGGGCATTTAAATATATATTCATTTTTTATAATGTAATTTATATGCAATATATATATATATAATATATGTGTACACGCATGGTAGAGGCCATGCCTCTGTAAAACGCAACCCATGCCTTAGATAACTTTAAGTCCATGCCCTGCAACCTTTACATGGACCCTGTTGCAATCAGCCACGCCGCTTGCAAGATTAAAATCATGTCTCTGCATGATTTGGAAGATTTTACACGCAAGGAAGATTTTGCACGCAATAGAGAATGGCCGAGGCAGGCATGAAGGTTGTGGGGTGAGCCTATAAATAGACTAAGAACGGAGAGATTGAGGGAAGCAAATGAAGTAAGAAGTGGCAGTGAGCCATGAGAGATTCGGCCGAGAGAGAGAGTTCGAGCTTGGGTTGAGGGAAGAGAGAAGAAGATCGAGAGCAGGGAGAGATGGAGCAGTAAGGTGCGACCATGGCAGCCGCGAAGCTGCTGTTGCAGCAGCCAGGCGCGGCCATGGCCGCGGGTAGCGGGAGCGGCAGAGGCGGCCGCGATGGCAGGCGGCGCGGAGGCGATCAGAGGCAGCAAGGGCGATCGGAGGTGGCCGGGATGGCTGGTTTCAGCCATGGCAACGCGCAAGTGCTGGTTCGCGCATGTAGAAACAGGGGGAGGAAAGAAAAATGAAGAAGAAGAAGGAGGAGGAATGAAGGGGAAGAAGAAAAGAAGAAAGGAAGAAAGAAAAGAAAAGAAGAAAAAAAAAGAAAAAGAAAGAAAGAAGAAGAGGTTGCACGCAGAGAAGAACGGAAGGAAGAAGAAGATGAATAGTGGAAGAAGAAAGAAAAAAAAAAGGAAATTTAGAAAAAAATAGAGAAAAATGTCAAAAAATTCTCAAAAAAATCCCAGAAAATAGAAAATTATATTTCGGTAATATCCCGGAGAATTTGGGTAAGAAAATAGTTCGGACACGCATTTCGAGGATACGACACGCATATCGAGGAAGTCAGAGATGCTAAGTCAAGGTAAGTAAAATTTTTTAGAAAATTTTAAAAATTCCAGAATATTATTTTATGAATTTTCATAGTGAAATATTTGAGAAAATATTTTTATAAATATTTAATTTGGAATTATTGAGAAAAATAGGAAGAAATATAGAGAAAATTATAGAAAATTTCAGAAATTATGGAAAAATAGGTTTTAATGTTTATTTAAATAATTATGGTGATTATGATGCTTTGAGGAATAAGTTGAAGTGACTTGTCAAATTTTGAGGTTGGCACGCAAATCGAGGCAAGGCACGAATATCGAAGTAGCCCGATAATCTTGAGAAAGTAAGTGATACTCTCCAATTAAAGTTAGTTTTATGGAAAATGCTTGGTTAGTAAGTGGTTTATGTTCCTTGAAAATGTTTTCATCATATTGACATGCCTTAATATGAATCCATCACGTAGACTACATACATGACATGATTATGAAATGCAAAAATACGCGTTGATATCATTGATCACTCACATTTGAGGCCGTAGGGAGTACAAACTGGCACCGCTGCTTTACCAATGGTGCACCCATACACCTCGACTTCGGAAGAGAGTGCCGCAAAAATGGTAGGTAGCATGAAGGGTGCGATTGACACCTATGATGAAAGACATTGCATTCATGCACGAAATATGTTTTCTGTACCCTTACTTAGATGATTCATCATCTAATTTGGGCTTTGCCCCTAGAATATTCAAACGTTCTAGGTGGAGATTGTAGAAGATACGAGGATAAATGAGGCATGAAATGGCACTTAGCAGAGTGCATGAGAAATGAAATGTATGTAACGTAGCCTCTGTATTTAAGTTCTGCTACTTTAGATTTTGAACGTTTTGAGGAATGTTGAAGATGTAAGAATTTATTTATGATTAATGTTAAGATATCAGGTTTCGATCATTACTTCCGCATTTGATGTGTAAGTAATTCTCTTTCGAGATTAATGTATGGGAATTCTGGGACGGATTTGAGGAATGATGTGATTTAGGTTTAGTGCTTGAAAGAAAAAAAATTTATTGTCTCGGAATTGTCCCAAGATATAACTCGCCTGGGAAAGTGGGGCGTTACACACCTACTTTTTCATAAATAAAACAATTGATGTATTATTCCAAATGAATGATATGCATATGATGTCACAAGTACATAAATAAAATACCTATACAATGTATCTCAAGTTCTGGAGGGCATAACCACTCACTTGAACTCACTACACATACATCAAGACACTTTCAAAACAACAGTAGGACTGGATTCGAACCTCTCACCTTAGTTCAGAAAAAGTTAATTTTTGCCTCGAAAAGTGTGTCACACATTGAAAATCGTGTAATCCTTCCTTTTAACAGTCAGTCGTCTCTTGATTACCATTATGACTATAAAAATTAATATTTCTATTTTTTGCATAATTTCCTCAATCTTTCTTTTTTTTTTTTTATTTTTTTCAAACCTTTTTTCCTTCGAAAATCCATAATAAATACCAAACACCTTGTTTCTCCAAATATTTTTACATAAAGATCCCTAAAATTATTTTATAAAAATATTAAAATTAATTTCATAAAAATACCGTGTCTCACGCGCCCTCACGTGCCAAGCGAGTGGGCTGCGACTGAAGCCGCGCATGCTGGTCATGCGCTTCGTCTTCTCCAGTCTCCTTTTTCAGCGACGACGATTTGAAACAGCTTCCAACGGTTTAACAAGCTATATGGTCTTGAAGCTCTTGAGGAGACGATCCTAGGGGTACCCTCTATCGTCGGAAAAAACCATCGGAAAGGCCTCAAACGGCCATTTACAGGGTCAGCTCCGGCAAAACCCGATTTTCCAGCCAAGCCACTGAAACCCCTTAAAACCTACACCAAAACCTCTCAAATTCTCCAGAAAAACTCCCTAGCACTCAAAGAACAAAAGCCCTTTAATCCCAAGGCTCGATTGTTGCTAAAACACGACCAATATACTTCGATTTGTTTTGAAACCGTTGTCCATTCGAACCCTATTTATACCTGATTTCCACCGATTCTTCGACCAATAGGAAGCTTTCCTACCTCATAAGCCTCAAATATGATCATTAGAAGCCTCAAAATCAAACCAAATCGCGATGAAATTGCTTCAAAATTTTTGGCTAGATTCTATTTTTCTTTAAAAATGAATTCCCACCGATATACCATAGATCTCGGCCAATGGCTAGGTTCATTCGAACCATCATGGCCTGGAGATCATTCTGATGCCCTTTGCGAGTTCCGACAACGGTTTCCGCAAAGTTGGCCGATAATTTGCAGGTTTCACACCCAACTTTCGATAATTGCATTTCCACCCCCAAACTTTGATATTTCATGATTTTGCCCCTTTCACTCAAACCCTAGACTTTTCACCTATTCTATTAAACCCCACAAGTTTAGAATATATCAATACACCCTTGAAAGTCTAGAAAAACCCTCGTTTTGACCACATTCCGTCAATTTCTAGATTCTGGCCGACTTTGGCCCAAATGCCCCCAATTGCGTAATTTTGACCCAAAACCTCTGTAAATCCCTTGGTTTTTGACATTCCATGACTCTTTAAACATTTTTTTCCCTCCAAGTTTCATCTTGGTTTGGTAGCTTGCCTTTTCGTGCAAGTTTTGAATATTACACATTGACCTGAAACTTTGATAAATTCTATTTTGACCCAATAACTTCCAGAAATACATTTGATATTAAATACTGGGTATTACAGTAATGCCTTGTATTACACGCTATTACTAAATTATTTATTAAGACACGTTTAAAAAGTGAATTTGGGAATAATATGGACTATCAAGAGTAAAAAGAGATGATTTGAGGGGTCAATGGCTAGGTAAGATAGGAAAGTACCAAATTAGCTGTAAGGATGACTCTGAACCTTCAAAAGTCACATTCAAGAATGGCACAATGCTAATAAACTCGAGACAAGTTTAGTAACACAATTTGATCCCAAAAATACGATGGTGCCTAGATGACTAAATTATTGGTTTTAAAGAACTAAAATGTTATAAGGGACTTTAGGAAAGGTAATTGAACTTGGACTAGGGTTTGTGTTTGTTCAAGGATCAATCCTAAACTGAGTTAGGGTGAAACAAGAAAACCAACTCATCAATGTACTCAACTAAGGCAATTCTTAAAATGATAATGGGTGGACGTTGAAATGAAACCTAAGGCTACTTTAAAAAATGTTGACAGGTTAAGAAAGTTAACAATCAAAAGTTTAAAGTTAAGATGGAAAATCAATAAACCCAAAAGAAATTAATGAATGTTGGGAATTTATGAGGGCATTTTTTGAAAAAAAAAAAAAGGGGAAAATAAAGGAATTAACAAACTTAAGGAGGCTTAAGTTTAATTTCAAGAAAGTATTATATATTTATATATGAAAACTTAGATTTTTCTTTGCTCTTTTGGAGCAATTGGTCAAGAGAAAGAAAGACAAAAAAAAGAAAAAAAAATAGAAAGAAAAATGATGTTGTCGATGATCGATATGAGTGTTTAGTGGAGAAAGGAATGGAAAAGAAGAAGAAAGAGCCACTAATGATGAATAGTGGCTAGGTGATAGCAATAAGCAATGACGAAACCAACTTAGGTAAGTTTGTTTTTTCTTTATTTTTTTTTATAATCAAACTTTTTATTTATTTCTTCTAACTCTTTAAGACTAGCTATTACACTTTTGCATGTGTTAAAGATTGAAAAAGGAATATAAGAACTAGAATTTAAACCCTCAAGATGTTCGATTAGCATATGCGAGAGGTTGAAGAAGCTTGGGTGAGTTCAATTCCTTATTTTTCAAGTTACCAATTGATGTGTATATATGATTGCATGTGAACTGTTTGGGTAGGTATTGTAAAGTTTGGGGTCCTGGCATAATTTTTGAAAAATATTGGATCTAAAGTTTGGGGTCTTGGTATAATATTTTAGTATTGGTCCAAGTATACCCAATATATAAAGTTTTGGGCTTAAACGAGAGTACTTATGGGAAATTATGAAGTCATTATGTAATTCTTGGAAAGTTAGGGCCAATATGCAATTTACAAAAGTTCAAAGGTAAATATGTGATATTTCATATTTTGGGAACCTAGTGTTATTTTGGGTAAATGTTTGGGCTTAATGGAACTTCTAAAAAGAATTAGGGTAAAAACATAATTTTCAAAAGTTTCAAAGGTCAGGGTGTAAATAATCAAAAATAGGGATTATGGATTCATGTGATATTAAAAAGATAAAGAAAACCTTAACCAATCACGTGATACTCGCTAATATGAGAATTCGTATTTTGTTAACAAGAATGTCAAATTCGCATGGAACCATACACAAAAAATGACTAGAAGAAAAAGGCAAAGAGAAGCTAGGGTTGGGCCTAAGCAAGGTGGTGCATGTGATGTACTTTGCATTTTCACTTATATACATTATCTGCATTTTGGTTACATTGTGATCGCATGATTGGGTCTATATATGGACAATTAGGTTTTTGTGGTTTATTGACACACCATTATACATCAGAAAGGATGAAAAAGTTGTGATTTTATAAATGCCTAAACTAAGTTTAGGTTGGTTAACCTATAATAGAGGTTCCTGGTGAAGAGTACTGTGTGCATGAGTCGGCTAGAAACCCGAGTAAGTGTTTACACCTTATATTACACATTTGCACATATTTGACATTTATGTACTTGTAGCTAAACCTTATTTGAGTGACTATTGCTCATGCTTTCTCTACACTATCTTACAGTTGACATATATAGGTTCCATCAGTGGTAAAGAGATAATAACCAAAGGACTCCACGAGGTTAAGACACCTGTGTTATCAATTTAGGCAAAGTTTGTTTATATAATTTTTATTTGACAAACACCTTGGTTTGTAAATATTAGGGGTTGTAATTTCCTAACCTAAGGCTAGATTTCTGATGGATGGTTTAGTTTATGTTGATGTTTGTTTACATTGAGCCAGAGGCTTAGTTACTTTATGTTTAATTATGCTTTTCATAGTAAATTGGATTTTACTGAAATGTCAAACAGTTGATACATGTTATTTTCAATAGGATATCATCTTTGCAAATCCCCATAAGTGTACAATGTAAAAAACTCAAATTTACTTAATTTGTCTGTGAAGAGAATACTCACCATGAAGAGCTTTACGTTTCCACAATTCTCTAGTCTCCGGTGGGTGAGATAATGAGCTTATTTGGTAATAACCTAACCATCCTAAGCTTGTACGTTATAGTTGGGTGTTATCTAAGTAGAAATGTCTGTGCCTTCAATAATGTATTGGGCTGGGATGGGGTGTCATAGTTGGGCTCAACCATGGCTTTCCAATGAGGTAAACACCGAGATGGAAAGAGAGAGAGAAAAGAAAAAAGGTAGTTGTTCATTTCGGCCCAAAAATAGGGTGGTCGGACGTGAGCTCGTAATGACAAGGAATGGACTCTGGGGGGTGACTGGTACCTACAAGCATTCTGACGCTCAAGTAAGTAAGAGAGTAAATTAGCAGAGTGTTGGTAAGCTAGAAGAGAACATACCTTGACTATGAAGATAACTAGTTTATATAGAATGAGGAAAGATCCTCTTACAGGCATGCGTTGTGCGTTTGTAGGGTGACGAGATTGGATATCTGGTGCCTACGAGGCTCCCTGATGGTGGCATGGCCGACGAGACCCTCATTAATGGGGATAAGATCCGCCATTAATGGTGATAGGATCCACCATTAATGAGAATGAAATTTGTCATTAATGAGGATAAGATCTTGAGTGAGAGCATGAATACCTAATATATATGCGGCTGCAATGATGCTATTGTAGGCTGGCGTAAGACCAAGATAAGGTCAAGGTTGGGCTAGGATTGGGCCGAGGGCAGAGATTGTGTAAGGCCCACTTCCGAATACTCGAAAGAAGGTCATTACAGAGATGATATAGAACAAAACTGAACTCAACTCATTTCATTTATAGCAGCGAAAGTTTAAATAAGATTTAATTACATTCTCAACATCTCATAACTCTAGGCTCAAATACCATACAAAATAATAAGAGGCTCAAATGCCCATAACATAACAAATTCTCATTGTTACAAACCTCACCAAATCACTAACTAGGATCTTTAAAGTTAGGACGTGTCTCCGTACACCACTATCCTTTGGCTGCAGTCCTATTGGACTCGCTCCCAATAACCGTCTTTCCTTTACCTAGAATGGCAAAGAAGATCAAGTGAGCCACAAAGCTCAGCAAGTTCGAGGAACAAGGAACAATATATAAGATCCAAGAATACGATGACACCAAAAAGAGTAATCAAGAACTCTACAATTATATACAAGATTCATAATTCGTGAATTTATCAATTCAACTTAATATATCATGTCACCATGTATCACTATGCAATTGTATATAAAATTCCAATATCATTATCAATTCCCACAGGCTCGCAAGCCATCATTCAATACATGCAAGAGTACATCATTTCATTACCAATATCAATTTTCCTAGCTCTCAAGCCATAAATCAATGCATGCGAAAGTGTATAAGTTTCATAAAACCTCACAAATAAATATGGAGCCAACCTGCTGGGCTATGGCCACCTCGTTCTGCGCCAGGTGCTCTAAGGTACCATTTCCCTCCGCGCAAAATAATAGGTGCGTAAAGCTAAGTAATACGAAACATCATAACATGAACATACTAAGTATGTACAAACGTGACATGCATTCATTCCCATGTAAATATCATGAAATTTCAACTCACAACTATTGTTATACTTATATATATTTTTCTGTCTATCTCACACTACTTGATAGTTTTCCACTCACATCAATTATGCACATGAGACACAATGATTTATCCAAGAATTTATTTAATCAATTTCCAAGAAGCTCATAAATTCTTTACAATTTATTTAAATGAGCCCAAGTTATATATATATATATATATTTGATATATGATTTACGTTATTTATGGAATAACAATAACAAAAGGGATAATATATATATATAATATAATTAAGTGGGTAAGGATGGCGTGTACTCAGAAAGGCATGGATGTTTAAAGACTTACGTGTATAAATATATCTATATATAAGTGGGTTGCTTGGAACAGAGCATCCGTGGCTTTGGCTTGAATGTGAATATATATAATATATATATATATATAAATGAATGTAAATAAGTTTGCATCCAGTGACATGTGCTTATATATACATATATATAAATGTAATTGGGTTGCTTGGAGTAGAGCAGCGTGGCCGTGTACACACACACATATATATATACATATATATAAATATAAATGGGTTTCTTGGAGCAAGGCATTAGCTTGGATGTGTATATATATATATATATAATTATAAGTGGGTTTGTGGAGCTGGTGCGTGAATGGGTATACATATATATATTTTTTATTTCCTTGGATTTTAATGCCCTCACTTTCTCTCTCTACTGGCGCGCATATATACATATATATATATATATATAGACAAGTGGTTTGGACAGAGAGAGGGAAGGCTTCCAGTAAACACCTGATACACAGTTGTACTTTCAGCTACACTTTCAACATATAAGATTATATATATGTATGGGTAGAGGCAGAGGGAGAGCTCCCATTCAACTGGCTGCTCTGATGCGTATAACTATATAAGTATATATATGTGGGTGTGGGTAGGCTAGAACAAGGGAGCATTCAGATTTGCTTATGTATATATGTATATATGAATATGTCTGTGGCCGAATAGAAGCAGGGCATTGGAATGGCAAGTGTAACAAAGTGTATACATGTGTATATATATATATAAATGGGTCAAGTGGTTGATTGAAACAGGGGGCATTTTAGTGGAGGTGTGCATGTACGTATACAAATGGTGATCCGCATGAAGCATATATCTATAGGCTATATATCCAAGTAAGAGGCTACTCATCTGGTATGAATATACATATATGTATATGGGTGTATATATATATGTAGACAATTTTTTTGATACAGAGATGAACAAGGCTGCTGTATCGACTGAAACAAAGGTAGTCATTCGTAGAAAGTAAACAGTAAGTGATGCTATATAGCAAGAGGAGGAAGGAGGAGAAGTTAGTAGAGATATAGAATTTTACATTCATCTAGGCAGACAATAACCCAAGAAGAGATCAAATACACAGAATTTACATAATATAACTGAGAAGGTAGGAAGAACTTGCAACAAGGCATCAACAGAGAGATTAGAGAGAAACCTGCCTGAAGAAGATGTTAGCGAGAGAACTCCACCAATGTAATGAAGAGCAGCGCACAATGAATTGAACAGAAACACAAGGAAGAGGTGAAGTATAAGATGATGCTAAGGGGATGAGGAAAGAAATGGAAAAGTGAAGAAAAGAGAGAGATGATATGCATTAAAATTAGAAGATTTGTACACAGAGAAGGCTGCAAATTTCTGTGTACAGATTGCATGCCAATATTGAGGAAATTTTACCAAAATGACATTTTTATCATATAATAGGCAAAAATTGTTAGGGATTTTATTGACAATTGCTAATTTAATTTATTTTCTTCTTTTCTTCTTTTTTTTCTTTTATATATATATATATATTTACATAACACAATTTAAATCCCCTCTACCATTGGGCCCAAGCCCAAGCCCAAACCCAACAATTTATTTAACCTACTTGGTAAACCCATGAACTCATTTAACTATTCAAATGGAGTCCAAAACATTTATTTCCCAAATTTTAAAAATAGGCCCATACCCTTAAATTCATGATTACATGAATCAAGAAAATTTCATATTAATCCATAATCATCTTATACCATCAAAACAATACATCATAAATTGTTAAAATACTTCGACCCACATTTAGAATGCCCTTGAGCTAAAATTAAATATTAAAAAAAATACCTAGACCCAATTTAGGGTCATTACAGTTTGGGCTAGTACAGTCCAATAGCCATGGTTTCAACCATGACTTTCCTATACTAATTAAGGTTGAACAGAAGAAGAATAAGAGTTTAGAATATTTTGCTCATTTTAGTAAGTTTTACAATGGCAAAATAACGTTGGGGTGAAAAGTGAAGCAATTTAATGGAGTCAAAAAGACCCTTATTATTTTCAAAAACACATGGGGTTGTGTTTTTAGCCAAACCTCAAGTGTTCCGAGTAGAATTTACCCCATATTGAAAAAGAAACAAATGATAAAAGTGTGAAAAATCAAAAATATACATACCATTCTTCAAATAAGAATACATCTTGATAGATCCCAAGACAAATTTCCTTAGTAAGCAAGTAGCTAGAAGGCAAAAGAAACTGCTTACAGAACAGCTAAGATGCATGCATGACCCCAATATACAAAGATAGATCCCAACAAGAACATTGCAAATAAAATAGATAAAACCCCAACACAAAAAGTAAAAACTCAACCACCACCAATATATGGGAGTACAAGCCAAAATAAGAACACTAACCTCACTCCATTTACATCACCAATAGATTGGAAAAGGCCTTGAATGCGGTTGCCAACTGCTTGTGGCTTCTTGCGTTACTAGTTTTTGCCAGGGTCCCATGACAGGAATGGCAATGAATACATCTTGATAGATCAAATAAGAACTGTAACACTTCAAAACTTTTCAATTGGTTGAAAGAGATGGTTTAGAACAATTAACTGGAAATGATGAGGGGACAGGGAGAGAGGGGTTGGGAGGGGAGGGGTAATCGAAAGAAAAAAGGGATTAGAGAAATTAAGTAGATAGTCGCCGAAATGACATGCTGGGTGATAGCTAAGGAGATCCTAAAGTATTAAAGATAAGAGTGACAATAAAGAGGGGAAACAAGAAAAGGAACAGAGTAGTAGAGTGGGGGAAACTAAGAAGGGAAGAAAAATGGAAAAAAAGAAATAGATTTGGCATATTGTCGATAAGGTGAAACGAAGCTCGGGTTTCAAGGGCCTCTTGGAAGAGTAAGGGTAGGGACAAAAATCTCTCTACAAAAAAAAGGTAAAGATTTTCATCCAAATATAAATGCAAACAAATTACATCAGATATTATAGAGTTGGTAGAAAATTATTTAATTATATAACTAATCAAGCCACACTATTAGTTAAGTTCACATTCTTATCTAGTGCCTTTTTTGTGAGATTATCTGTTTTGCAATTTTCATCTCTATTAATGTGTGAATGGTTTCTGATTGTGCACTTTAATTTCAAAAGCTAGACATCACGCCTAGTGGCTTCAAAAGTAACAACGAGTGCTTCCTGAGGGCATTTTGATTCAAAAGGTATGCACATTATCCTCCACCCTACTTCTTTCATTATAGTATGGAGATTTTTCAACCATGTGCCAACTTTTGTAGCCATGGCCTCTTGGTCGAAGTGCACTAACTTTTAATAGTCATTTTCATTCCATTTTTGGGACTTTGAAACCATCCTTAAATAGACTTCTATGGACTATGGTTCATACTTCTCATATTATTTCTGGCTTGGCTATTTGGGGTTGTGGTTGGAGTAAAAAGTGCTTTCATACCAGGCCATTTTTACCTAGTTTTTGCCTTTCTGAGTTTATTTAAAGATATGAGTTTGTTAGGTGATCACATGTGATGCTCAAAGGTCCATTTCCATCATACTTCCTAGTGTGTTGCAAGATTTTTCTTCTCATCATGCTTCAGTCATCTCTTCATTACATCGAAATGGATGGTTTCGATTAGTAAAAATAAAAATACTTGTTAGTTGAACCGAAAGGCTTACTTCCAACACTTGGCTGAATTTGCTAGTGTTGGCATACTTGAACCAATAAAATGGTGAGTCTAGGCCTAAGGGAGACTCATAAATTGCTCGTTTGGCCTAAACTTGTTGGTTCAACTAATAGGTCTTCTTCAAGCTAGGTTCGGCTAACACCATATGCTAGTTTAAAAAAATCTAGCATCCAATGCAAAAGATAATGACAATTGGGAAAAAAAAATATTTTCCATATGAAATGAGGGAGGCCTTTGTTGAATTTTGGGCATGGGAGGGGATTGGTGGCATATGTTGGTAGCTTATAGGGAATACGTGTAATTTCTTCAAACTTAATACATAACCTAGAGGGCAATGATATATGAACAGAATTTTTGGGCAAGTTTTATAAAGATTGTACTCCTATAGATCGGCAAAGAAGCAAATAACCCATCATAATTAGGAGAATTTACAAAAATACCATTCCAACAACATTTTGGGTATCAAGATTTCGTACAGAAATCTTTATCCTTTGAATTAAATCTTCTTATTCCCCCAGTAAAAAAATGTAATCTACAGAAGTGTAAGATAAATACAATCTGTTAAATTTAATTTGACCAAAAAATTTGAATTTATTGTGGATATATTTGATTGGCTTTTGTCCACATTGTCGATGCAGCATCTTACAGAGCTATACTGTGATGGTTTATTCAGAAAGCTAGAAATAGATTAATTGAAGATTAATTGATTTTATACTTTCTGAACAGTAATAACCAAACACTTGAGTGAGCTTATGTCTAATTCACAAATTCAAATGGGTTTATAATTCTAAGTTAATAAGGGTGTGTACAAAAACAACCATCGCAAAACAGGTCAATGGATATCAAAAACAAGAGTACCATCATCCAAGAACCCCAAACATAAATATTTATATATCTATAGGGAAGGGACAAGATGCACCAGCATTAATAATGCAAATCCAAACTTACATTTTGGCAAAGAAAATTGATCACTTATGCTCTCTACTCCTCAGTCTCATCATATTTCTTGAGCAGCTGGGAGCAGCCAGACATGGGCTTACCCCTGAGGAATCCCATGGCATTTGCGAAGCGAGTGTCGGAGGCGATGCCATTGGAGCGGGTCAGGATAACGCGAGCATGGTCGTGTCCTGGGTCGGGTTCAGCGCAGTAGGACAGCGGGCTGCTGATAAGCTTCGCGTTGCAGAAATCGTTCTCCCGGTCACCGGTGACCATGATATGGTAAGTCCCGGTTGAGTCCGTCACCCCCTCTATGCTGTATGTAAGCTGCAAAGTGTCCCTTTCCTTGCACTCAATTCTTACCCTAGCACCTGCCAAAGATCACCTTATAGCTCCCGTTCAGAATTTTCAACACGAAAATAAAGCTACTAACATTACTGGGAAATCAAATTTTTTCTGTCAATTTGATTGTTAAATGGCTTGTTTTTTGTTCTGCCATCCTTCTCAGATGGATCATAATTGACCCCAAAACAGAAGAAATCAAAAGGAGAAGATTGCAAGTTTGTGAATCAAAGATTAAAGCCTGGCATAAAGATTCTAGAAGAGAATTGACTTGGAATTTGAACTGTTAACCACAACGCTCACTCACATGTTCAACCTAGAAATGGTCGTATCTGAACAAAGAGCATCTACAAGATGAGGAAGAACAAGGCGAGACCATTAGTATAAATTTATAACCAAACCTCTCCACAGTTGAATGATGCCATGCATTAACCCACGTGGACTATTTTTGGAAGTTGATTATTTTTGCGGTGATCCAATATAGTTTCTGATTATATTTTTACCATAGTTACTAGGAATGTGGTATGTTCCGGGTCGTGATACAGAGTACGTTAGTATACTAATTTTTAGTATGGAGAGAGTAAGCTAAATTAGTTCGTTATTTTGGGTTGTGATATATTATATAGTTGTATTCGAGTCCAACATAGTTAGATTAATAATTTTGTATGGTAGAAGTTGGTTTGTTTTGTTTTGGTTTGAATATTTTTCTATGTTCTTGTATAACCATGGAATCAAATATTTTGAGCACACGAACTTAGGTTTGAATATAATTCAAAATGCAATAGAATATACCAGAAATTGTGGTTGGCAAGATTTGTTTTCTCTTTATCGTCTTCCAAAATTATTTTAACCTCAAGTTTCTTCCTAATTTTTAATTGTTTTACCTGAACTCATACACTGGTTGGGATCTCCATTATTGGCGATCTAAATCGGGGGATCGGAACGTGAAAGAATCAAAATTCAGAATGTGTGATTTGGATTGCGATTCTTGGGATAAGGGAGGAACTCGGTAACTATGATTTTCACTATAAATCAATGCACAAACGGGAGCTTATACATGGACGTAGAAATGCAACTGGAAAGGAAGATAACAATTTGTACAATGAAATAAGTTCCTTCTTAAGCCTCAAGTCAAAGTCTAATCTGCAGTCTTGTTATAAATGCTTTGATAAACAGAGCCTAAAGCAGGGCAGCATCACATAAAAACCATTCTGATGTGTCTGAAACTTATGCACGGGAAAGAGGTGAAATAAGCCAGAAAATATTTTCTGGCTAAGGGATCAAAAATCATGTAAAATGCACAAAGCCCTGTCATATGTCTGTCGTTTTCGTTCCTTCCATCCAAACATATATAAAGAGGGAAAAAGATGAGATCCATGACCATGAGCCAGTTTCAGCAAATGGCCGGTTGAAGACCACAATGTCTGTCAGATGCATCGTAAGTAATTCCAGAATTTCGTAAAAACACACACACAAATAAGGCTACGATCGAACGAGTAAACATATAGAGGAAAACAGAAGAGGGAAAGAAAGAGTACCGGCGATGCCAGGGGAGGCTTCGGCGGTCTCGAATCCTGCCCGGCAGCTGTCGCAGTAAACCCGTCCGCGCACCACAAATGGGTTTCCCATGTCGTGCGCCATCCCAAGCCACGGCAGCGCGCACAGACACAGCCCCAACAATACCAATACCACTGCTGCTTCCAGCATTCTACCCATTCTTCTTCGCTTAGCTATTTTCCCTCTGCTTCTGCCTCTTCTTCTTCTCGAAGTGGGGGAAGAGAAAGTCGTGTTGGAGTGGGGTTCACTCACGCGGCCAAAAGAAATGGAATAAAATCATCCCCCACCCACCCGGAACCAGAGGAACATCATCATGATAATTGATCATGATGGTGAAGCAGCTTGCATAGATTCAACGCGTATCTACAGTAAAAGTGGATCAATTTCTATTCGCAAGCGAAAGATCTGCTATGCGCCCGCCAAGTAAAGAGAAAAGAAAAAGGTTTCTCTGTGGCGTGCATTCGAATCAATGTGGTGGGCCCATTCATTCATTGGCAATGAGTTGTAATTTCTGCCCTTGCCTTTTCTTTTTTTGTTGGCCTTTTTCCTCTCCATTCTAGACCCAACAATCATTCTTATGCATGTTACACACCCTAATTACACACCCCAATATACCTTTAACACAACTATTATAGTTTTGAAAATAGAAAATATCACTCCTACCGTTAGAAACTAGTAAAATTGACCATTATACCCTAACTCCCCCCCCCCCCCCCCCTCTCTTCTCAAATTTTAGGGAAAACAAAAAGATAAAAAAAAAAAAAAAAAACACCAATGGTGGCTAGTGTTGGACGTTAGTTGCCAACCACCACTGGTGCCATTGATTGTTGAGTATCCAAGCAACCATTTGTTGGGGTTGAATCTTTGAATCTACCCAACAAGTGATTATTGGAATCCTTTCATAACATTGTCGGAAATAGAGGGTGAATGGGGAAAGGGAGGGGGAGTGAGTGATAAGAAGAAGAAGATGAAGAAGAAAATGAGTGGAAAACTTACCTCACTCACCAAAAAAGGCTTCGGCACGCTGCATCTCTACAAATTGAACTTATGGTTTAATTTGCACTTAACTATAACAAATAGAACCCTAACCCCATGTAGAGAAATATGGAGAGATTAATATACATATATATATAAATATAGATGTATACACACAAGGAGAAAGAGAATGAGAGAAAAGAGAAAAGACAACGATAGTTGTTACAATTCAAGGATGAAGGATTTGGTGATACAAAACCCTATATCTATATCCAAAACATACAAGAATTGAAAAATCCCTAGATACAAAATCGATTGGGCCAGAGTTCAATTCGGAAAGAATTGAAAGGTTTGAATCAACCTTCAATTTTCTTAACAAATCATACCCATGATCTAAAAATCAACTGGGGCCAAGGCCCCAACTAGCCAACATGTGGCTCCGCCACTGGCTTGAGGCAACAACCATGGCTTATTATTAGACAGTGCTGATCTTGAGATTTTGGAGGCCCTAAGCAAGTTCATAAACTAAAAATTTATTGGAGCTTTAGACTTTCAAAACTTTTAGATCGAATCTAATATTAATTAACAATTTATATGATTGACTTTCAAGTTTTAAAAATTTAATTGAAAACTTTCAAAGGTCTAATGAGTAAAGTATTAATTTTTCTTACAAAATTTCAATAGAGAAATGATATTTATTGTTTAAAAAATATTAAAATGCAGAAAAATTCACTAAGGGCATTAATTTTTCTTACAAAATTTGTAGAATTGGTATTTATATTTTAAAAACATTAAAATGTAAAAAAATTCAAATGTGCTAGTGAAGTAACCTAAGAAACTTTTGATTTATAACCCACAACTCTACTAACTAAGCTCAAATAGAGTTGGTAAAAATTATATATTTTAACATATTTATTATATATTTAAAGTATATATATTCAAAACCCGAATTTAATTTTTGGGGGTCTTCTATGATTGGGGGACGCTAGGCGACTGCGTCTACTCTGTTGACCCTGTTATCAAATAATGGAATAACTTGAGGAGGTGAGTAGTGATGATGGAGAATGATGGCATCATTGAACAAAGAGGAAACATGAGAGATAGAGAGTTACCAAGAGGCAACAGATGGAGGATAGTGGTTTAAACAAGGTGATTTTTGTTGGCTTATTGTGGTTGAATGACCACTTGGTGGGAAACTAGAGAAGAAGATAAAATAGAGACGGAGAGAGAAAAAGATGAGATAGGGAAGTTTTTATGTATAAGGGTAATTTGGTCATTTTAGAATAATTAACTGGAGTTAACTAATGTGGTAGGGGGAAACTGTAATGTAATATTAAACTTTAGGGGTATTTATTACATTTTTTCAAATATTAGGGGTATTGTCTGCATTTATCCTAAACCTAAAGGATATTGATTGCATTTTTCCCTTGCTTTTTTATTAATGAAAATTCATTGATATTATCCTTCGTGTGTATATTAAGGGGTATGGTAATGCTATTTATGAAAAATTATATGGTTCCCAAGGACACTGATGCCATGTTCTTACAAAAGTTATGTTTCATAAATTAAAATCGAGTACAGTATATTTTATATAATTGAGTATTAATTCTTCACTACTCGAGTAAGTTTTTGAGAAAATTGAGTATTTCTATAGTTATGAAATCTAAGTATATTTTAAATCGAGCAATGCTTAGTATGCTTTTCAAATTAATCGATTATGTGTTTTAGCAAAAACTATTTTTAATTAACTATCAATGTTCTCCTACTTGAGTATTGTATGTAGACTTTATGTTATTTCAAATCTAGTCGAGTAAGGAGCTTTTTTTAATCGAGTATCTTTTGGTATCAAAATTTTGAGTATCTCTTTAATTGAGTATGGATTTCTCATCAATTGACTAATATATTTTTATAATTGAGTATCTATATGTGTTAGTTGAGTGAAGAAAGATTAGTCTCTAACTAAGTCTTTGGTCTTAAAGTTAATCTAGTATCAAATGTTTGTCCTTGGGTAAATGCTTTTGTTAGTAGAGTAAACTTAATCCAATAGTGGAGTAAGCAATGCAAAGTCTGTGACTTCTGAATCAATTGAGTAATGACTTGGTCACACTTGTCGATTAACTAGTGTTTGATTTTGAAAAATATAGTAGTTACTCAAAAAAGAAAAAAAGATAGTTTTGATTGTTGGAACTTTATCTTTTTATTTTATGAAGTCTAACTATATTCTCTTATATAAGAATGATAAATATGGTTATGCATAGTATGAAAAATGTTTTATCTTCTTAGTATGCATATATATATTTCTAATAAATTTGACTGTTATCAATCAAATCAAAGAAGTTGTGAGCATGTGCAGATATCAAAGCAAGTTTTAAGTCTCAAGGTTCTATAACATCCCACGTGCTACACGAGATCAATGCTGGCCAATAGAGTAGTTAAGTGAGCTTAAACTGAAGTTCGAGTAACATAAAGTCAAATCTAAAAACACAACAAGCCAAATTATTTTTGGGCCAAAGTGCAATTTTTGGGCCAAAGTGCAATGCTTGAGTGAGTGTTTTTTATATTTATACTTCTTTCACTTCAAGCTATTATTTGGTAATGTTTTCATGTGGATATTTTTAAACCATATATTAGATTAAGAGAGTTAAGTGTTTTATTTATTCATATTCTTATAACTATCTTTTGTTCAAGAGAATGATGAAATCATTGTATTATCTTATAATTTTTTCTTGAGAAATCATTTCACAAATTCTTTGTGAAACTCTTGTAAAGGTTACACTTGATCCTTTATAAGATAGTGGTTGTGGTTAAGCGTAGTTGTGAGGAAACCTCATGTAAACGTTGCAGTTGTTCCTATAAAAGCTAAGATTCCTACTTACCCAGTTAAAAGTAGAGGTTATAGTTGAACCCTAAATATTAAAATCTCTTGTGTTTTCAAAATTCTTAGTGAGGAACTAAGATGGTGAATTAGATTTGTTGGCTAAACCACTCTAAAATTACTGTGTTCATATTGTTTGCTTCTCATATTTATATTTTAACAGCATTATTCTTCATTTTCCATGCAATTTTTTTTTTTATACATAAATACAGTTCAAACCATTTTCTTTTTCTATCATTCAAATGTTTTCTTGATAGAAATCATCTTAAAAACATATTAGTTTCAATCTTTATTAATAGCATAAATAACTTCTTTTCTACTTGCATACATACATCTTTCATGTGAATTGAAGTTTAAAATTTAGAACAGTAGCAGATCGAATTCTTCATCTTTACATAAATACTCTGTAAATGAAACAATTTTACATTTGATTTTCATAAAACATTCCTTTTATTCTTTAGAATGTATTCTCGTTTATTTCTCAATGCATATACTTAAAACTCATGAAACCCAAACTGATCCTGTCCTGATGTTTAAAGGTTTCTTAAAATACTTCTTTAAATACATTCATCTTTATTTGTGTACGTAATACCCATGTTTAGATAAGGCTGCCACGTAATTTTAATAAGTTTGGAATGTCAAAAAATTGGTTATAAGTACTGGATCGATTGCAGGGAATGCCTCGGAGTGAAGTTATCTAAGGAAAATCATATGGTCTCGACGAGCGTATCGAGATAGGATTTATGGTATCGAAATAAATTAGATCGGGAACAGTTTTCGGTACAGCTAAAATACAGCTGCCATTTAGGCTGAAAAACCAAATCGTTGTAGGAGACTCCCGAAAAATCAACGGAACCCTAGGGAGGCTTCGATTTTACGTAATAAGCAACCCTTCAGTGGTTTCGGGATGAAGCAACAGCTCGGTAAGGATATTGGGGCGAAATTGTTTTTTTAACTAATATTCGAGTTATTAATTTTGGATTTTCAGTATCTAAATGCAATGTAATTCAGTATTTAAGAATGTAATTGCAATTAGGCAATTGTCCTAATAAATTTAGAATGAAATAGTTTAATTTCTCTATTAATATAAGTGTAATATATATATTAGACATGGCCACGGTTCATGAACCGCCGGTTCCGGTTCATGAACCGCCGGTTCCGGTTCAAGAAATCTTTGAACCTGAACCGAACCGCCCAAGGGCGGTTTGGGACGGTTCGGTTCCGGTTCCAGTTCGTGCCGGTTCGGTCAACGGTTTGGACCGGTTCGGTCAACGGTTTGAGCCGGTTCGGTCAACGGTTCCGGTTCCGGTTCAAACCGAATTTTTTTAATTTTTTTTAAATATTGTTGTATTCAATTTTGGTCCTTGTTCCGTTGTTCGGTTCGGTTTGGTTTCGATTTTTAATTGTTAAATGTAATTGTAAATATAAATATTCTCAACCATATTTTTAATAAAAAAACACTACTAAAAATTGAAGAAATATAAGTAATAATTTCATTAAAAATAATTAAAACAACTAAACAAGTATGTAATATAAGTAATTAATTTTTACAAATGTGAAAAATAAAAAATAAAAAATAGAATTAGACTTAATTTCATTAAAAAATAATTACAACAAAAATGTAATACAAGTAATTAATTTTTACAAATGTGAAAAAAAATAAAATATGGACTTGGATCCTACGCATCTTCATTGGAGTCGGAAGTCGCCGTTGTTGAACCATCATTAACCCATTCGTCAGATGATGATGAATGGATAAGTTCTTCTTGACGTTGCATGTTAGCTCTTTCCCAATCATCGAGGCAAACTTGAGCTTCCAATGATTCTGGAGCCAATCTTGATCTTCTTTCGTCCAAAATGTTGCCTCCACTACTGAATGTTTGTTCAACGGCTACAGTTGAAGCTGGAACTGCAAGAAGTTGACTTGCAATAATTGCAAGAGTTGGAAATGTCTCCTTGTGCCTTTTCCACCACTCCAAAATTTCAAAATTTAAACCTGTATCATCACCAAACTCAAAAACTGTGGTTAGATAAGTTTCGAGCTCCGAATGTGAGCTCGATCTAGGTTTTTTCCTCCTTTGATCTAAAAATTTATGACCCCATTTCATTGGTTGGGAGGAAGAGGAATGCGGAGCCATGGATGGAAATGATTCTTCACTACTAGGAGCAATAACATATGCTTCATATAATTGATTGCATAAAGTTCTAACCTTAGAAATTATAATATTCACATCAATTTCTTCATTATTTTCTAATCCTAACAACGAATAATAGTTAGACAAACACTCAATTAAACCATCAAATTTACACCTAGGATCAAATACCATAGTAACAAGAAAAATTTCAGGAATAAATTGATAATAACGTAACCATTTTTCTCTCATTTCTAAAACAGCATGACAAATTTCTTCAACATTAATTCCTTCCATTAATACACCGGCCACATTCATTGCTTCTATTAAAAATTGATGTGAAGTTGGTTTATAAACACTACTAAGTGTATGAGTAGCATCATTAAAAATTCGTAAAATATTCAAAATTGAACTACAAACATTCCACATAGTTGGAAAAATAGGATATTGTGGAATATAATTTGCTGCAAAAGAACACAATAAATCTTTATATTCAAAAGATTGATTAAGTAATTTAAAAGTTGAGTTCCAACGAGTAGGGACATCTTTTGAAAAACGTTTTGGGGTTTGACCATTGGAGGTGCAAAAATGTGCCCATGCTTTTGCAGTTCGAGGGTGTACCCAAATATAAGAAATAACATTTCTAATTGGATCTAAATAAGAATTAAGTGACTTAATACCATCTTGAACACATAAATTTAAAACATGACATGCACATCTAACATGAAAAAATCTTCCACCAAAATTTGGTTGGCAAATTCTTTTCAATTCATTAATAGAAGCAGTATTAGCCGATGCATTATCAAAAGAAATTGAAAAAATTCTATTAACTAATCTATATTCTTGTAAAATTTGTTGAATTAATCTACAAATATTTTCAGCATTATGACTTTCATCAAAACATCGATACGCAAGAATTCTTTTTTGTAAAACATAATTTTCATCAACCCAATGACAAGTAATACCCATATATGAATGAGTTTGCCAATGATCACTCCAAATATCACTACAAATAGAAACATTAATATTATTGTTTTGAAAATATGTTATCAATTCAATTTTTGAGTTTTTAAACAATTTTAACAAATTCCTTTTCAAAGTATTTCTAGGAATTGATTTAAAACTAGGATTAACAAAGTTTTGACAAAATCGAGTAAAACCTAATTTTTCACCAAAACTAAAAGATAAATGATCAATTGCTACCATTTCAGCTAAACCAGACCTACAATTAGCTTCATTATAATGAAATAATTGAGGAGAGTTTGAAGAGGTAGCAAACCCGGATATTTGTGTTTGATCGCGGCTCAATCCAACCTTGAGCGGGTGCTTTGTTTGCAAATGTCGGGCGAAAGTACCATATCCACCTCCTTGCTTGAATTTGTATACTTGATTACAATAATTACAAGATACATCAAATTTACCATCTCCTTTTGGTGTTTTCTTGAAATGAATATTAAAAATATCAGAAGTAGAAATTTTTCCACCTCCCTTTTGTTGAGTTTCACTCTCTTGTGTTTGAAAATTTTGAGCTTCAAACTCAACATTTTCAACATTTCTACCTTCACTTGCCATTTTTTTGAAAAAAGTATGATAATAAAAAAATATAATAATGATAAAATAATATAGTAACAAGTAATAAATAATTAACAATATAATTGAATAAATTGATAAATAACAAAATGAGAAGATTGAAGAAATTGAAATTAAAATATTAAATGAGAGACAAAATTGAGAGAATAATAGCTTGAGACTTGAGAGAGAGAGAGAGAGAGAGAAAGTGTGAAAAATGAGTGGGGGAGGGAGGGGTATATATAGATAGGAATTATAAAATTTAAAAAAAAAAAAAAAGTTGGGGGGGGGTCCAACGGTCCAATCCAAATTGGACCGTTGGGGGGGGGGTGTCCAACGGTCCAATTTGGACCGTTGGGGGAGGGGAGGGGGGTCCAACGGTCCAATTTGGACCGTTGGGGGGGGTGCACCGTGCGCGGCCGCACGCGCACGGGGGGGGGGGGGAGGGGGGCCGGTTCCGCGGAACCGGAACCGGCGGTTCCGGTTCTCCGGAACCTTGAACCGGAATCGGACCGAATTTCGCCGGTTCGGTCCGGTTCCGGTTCCGGTTCCGGTTCGGCCGGTTCCGGGTCCGGTTCCGGCCGGTCCGGTTCCGGTTCGAACCGCCGGTCCGGTTCAATTTTGGCCATGTCTAATATATATATATATATAATTATATATATAAGTGGGCGTGGCAGTGCTCGTGTGTGATGACCAGCCTCTGTGAGATCTTCATGGCCGAGATATTGGCCGCAAAATAGGGGGATTGTGGCAGCGATTTTGCTGAGTGGTAGCAAGATTTGAGGCGAGATTTGTGGGGATTTTCTGATGGGCGTGGCGAGCAAGCATGCAACAGTGTTGTATATATATATATATATATATATATGTATATGGGTGGATTTGTGGCCAAGGCAGGGGATCTATAAATTGGAGGGTTTGGCCGATTGAGAAAGCACCAAGAGGGAGCTCGAGTGAGAAGGCGAGAGAGAGAAAGAGAGAGAGCGTTTGAAGCAAGGCCAAGTTTCGGCCATGGCAGCCGCGGCCAGAGGAAGTGGGCAGTGAGCGGGCGGAGCTGAGGCAGCCGCAAGGAGGCCGATGGCGGCCTGGCAGTGGCCGGCAAGACCAATGGCGGCGAGCGAAGGCCGAGAGGCGGCCGTTGAAGGCAACAAGGAAGGCTGAAGTCGGCCACGGTAGCAGCTATGGAAGCACCGCGAGGCAGGGGAGATGGCTGCGGGCGTGGTGCAGCGTCGCACAGGCTGCAGTTGTGCACGGTGGAGACGCGAGCAGCTCATGGTGGCGAGCGCGGCTCGGCCGGCTGGAGATGCCAGCAGCGGCGAAGGCGGCAGCAAGGCCGGCTGGTGCGGTGGGCGGCGGTCGTCGCGGAAGTTGCAGGCAGCCGCGGGTGAAGAAGAAGAAGAAGAAGAAGAAGAAAAAGAAGAAGAGAAGAAAGAAAGAAAAAAAAAAAGAAGTTGAAGCAGGGGAGTTGCAGGTCGCGCAGGAGGGAGCGGGAGGAGGAAGAAGAAGAGAGGGAGAAGAAAGAAAAAGAAAAAGAAAAAGAAAAAAGAAAAAAGAAAAGAAAAGAAAAGAAAAGAAGAAAAATAGGAAAAAATTAGAAAAAAATTCCAGAAAAATTCTGAAAAATAGGATTTGAATATTTATTAATATTTAGAAGATTTTGGGCGAGAAATCAGTTCAAGCACGCGTTTCAAGAATATGGCACGCATACCGAGAAAGCTAGAGAGGCTAAGTCGAGGTAAGTAAAATTCCCTAGAAAATTTTAGAAATTTAAGAATATTATTTTATGAATTGTCGTAGTGAAATATTTGAGAAAATACTTTTAGAAATATTTAGTTTGGATTTATTGAGAAAAATTAGGAAGAAATAGAAAGAAAATTAAAGAAAATGTCAGAAATTACGGAAAAAATAGGTTTTAATGTATATTTAAATAAATATGATGATTAGGATACTTTGAGGCTTGAATTGAAGTGACTAGTGCAAATTTTGAGGTTGGCACGCAAATCGAGATGATGCATGAGGCAAGGCACGGATATCGAAGTAGCCCAATAAGCTTGAAAAGGTAAGTGGTACTCCCCAATTAAAGTTAGTTTTATGGAAAATGCTTGGTTTATGTTTTTCGAAAATGTTTACATCATATTGACATGCCCTGATATGTATCCAACACGTAGACTACATCCATGACATGACTATGAAATGCATAAATATACGTTGATATCATTGATCACTCGCATTTGAGGCCGTAGGGAGTACGAACTAGCACCGCTACTTTACCAAGGGTGCACCCATATACCTCGGCTTCGAAAGAAGGGGGCCATTAAAATAGTAGGTAGCATAAGAGGTGCAGTTGACACCTACGAGGTAAGACATTGCATACACACATGACATAATATTATGTACCATTACTTAGATGATTCATCATCTAACTTGGGTTTTGCCCCTACAATATTCAAACGTTCCAGGTGGAGATTGTAGCAGATTCAAGGATAAATGAGGCATGAAACGGCACTTAGCAGAGTGCATGAAGAATGAAATGTATGTAGCTCATGTATTCTGAATGTTTTGAGAAATGTTAAAGATGTAAGATTTTATTTATGATTTATGTTAAGATATCAGGTTTCGATCTTTGCTTCCGCATTTGATATGTATAGTGATTCTCTTTCGAGATTAATGTATGGGAATTCTGGGGCGAATTTGAGGAATGATGCAGTATTTGAAAGAAAAATTTATTGTCTCGGAATTGTCCCAAGTTTATAACGCGTCCGAAAAAGCGGGGCGTTACAGTGTATATTTATTTATCGTATGTTTAAAATATCTCAAAACTATCTTTATAAAAAATCTTATATGGTGCATATATATAATTGTATTAATTAATTTGCTGTAGTCTTTTATGTTATAAAGAGTATTTCTCTTAATTGGCTTTTATACATAATATTTTTTAGATTGTAAAAATATTCAAAACACTCAATTTTTCCTCCTCTCGGCTAATCTTTCGAAATAGAATAAACACTTAATTAAGCACACATATATATATATATATATATATAGAATACAAAAGGTGAAGATGCCCATCATCCCATGCACATGATAAAATCATCTCACAAGTTAATAATCTTAAATCGCGTCACATGATCATTTAAAACAATTTCTATCATGTACAATAATTTATATAATTATTTTAAAAATATAATTACTACTTTACCACCGTTTAATGACACCTTTCATAGTAACTGTATGTGATGTTATATTTGCAATTACAGTAATTCATTTGGCGTTGAAATAGAAACTTCGGAAATCTCTCCCTTTTCGTCACTGTCGTCATTCGGGCCATAGGTAGTCTCGTTGAGGTTAGGAATTTGGCCTCCAAATGGCCCCTCCGGCGCCGGCTCGTCCGCTCCCAGCAACCATGTGTTCAGATCAAAGTCGCGCACATACCTCTCGGCCTTCTCACCTGCGATCGCCGCCTCCTAAATGTTAATTTGAGCACGTGGTAATCTAAAAAAATATATATCTACATATGCCCCTAAATGTTAAAAACATGAATATTGTTAAATATAAGTATTTGTGATTATATTGTAACATTTGTGGATTCCTCCCTACAAATATCATTAAGATCCCATTAGCAGAAATGAAAATTAATTAAGATTTACCCATGTTATATTTACAATTACACAAAAAGAAGTAAATCGCATGTTCAATCTTTAGCCTTTGTGTATGGTAAAAATTGAACTAGTAATACATTGAATTAAAATTAACATATTACCCATCTAACACTCAATTTATGCTTTGGGGCTACGTGGAGTCTTTCTTAACAAGCACGCATCTCAATCAATTAAAGAGAGAAAATTGAAACTGAATTGGGCAGGGAGCGCCAGGCCGAGGCAGCAGTGCAAGGCCAGGGCGACGCGCGAGGACCCCAGTGGCAAGCCACTGTCGTAGGCCCTCCCCTTCGAAAAATTAATTTAATATCATGTGGGCCAATGGCCCACGTATCAGATATTAAACTGATAAGAACAGATACTACACTTGATCTTAGCCAAAAGGCCGAGAAAGGTATGACCTTTCGCAACTGCTGGACTCCTTATTTATGCTTGGTCTTAGCTCCCCTTTTACATTGTTCATCCGATGCGGGATGCTGCCAACGCGTCCACAGCCCACAGAACGAGAAAACTATATATTAGATCACATGTCTGATTAATTTTGGCAAAAATTGGAGAGGTGTGAATTATTTAGTGGCAGTTTATTATATTTTCCTAATGGATAATGATATTGGTTTTGAGAAGGTGGGCAAAAAACAGTATCGACAGTATATAATGTAGTCCAAAAAAAAATGTATCATGAGCATTGATAAATCTATATTAAAAAGTGTTAGATTCATATGTTGAATTGTATAAAATTATCTTTTATACAATTATCGACACATTTGTTTTCGTCGCCTTCTCAAAGGCTGACGGAAAGTCTCCTGCAACCATTCGTCTTCTTTAACGCAGCTTTGTGACTGTGATAGGTCACTTACTTTGATGGTGACAGCTATGACCGATTGCGAAATGGAATTGTTGCTGCGGTTACAAGGTGAGAACGACGAGAATAATGATTGTGGTGAGGTTTGATGATCATTAGAGATACATGTTGACTCGTATCGCATGTTGGACTGATCACATATGCATACATGTTATTAGAAAGTATGCTTTGTCATATAATCTTGGGCGTATTTAATTTTTAGTTTGAAAATTATGTAGATTAGTGTGAACATTTATCACCAAAGTGATTTGTTCATATTGATTTACGTGATTTGCATTTTGCTATTGAAAGCTTTTGGTTCATTGCATACGGAGTAGAGACACTAGGTTTGGAAATTCTTCCACCCAAAGAGTACGATTTTCAATAATATTTTGTTCTTTCTATTGTCTCCCACTTGTTTCATGTACATATTGCATACTCTACCCAAAAAAGAGTGTGCAAGTACGTACCTCATAGTTGGGATATAATTTATTTTGTAATCAAATTGTTTTATATCCATGTTTCCCATTAAGTCTTATAAGTTGCGCTTCATAATTATTTTGAATACAGTTTTTTTTTGTTAGATTGACTAAGTATGTCACCACACACGAATAAATGGGTGAATTGAGTGTTTTAAAAATTGAGATGAGATATATAAATTTTTACTTGAAATGAGGTTTTAGTACAATAGAACAAATGTAAAATGATGTTTGGAAAGTTTTGAAAAATCTAAAGAATAAAATCAAGATAAGAGATTGTAGTGGTTCAATTCAATGAGCCTACTTTACTCTCTTAACTCTTCACTAAAGATTTTCAAATTCACTAAAACATTTTACTTTAACTCAAGTTGGCCCTCTAGAGACAATACTAGGAATTACAAACGTCTTGACAAAACTTGATAGACCCTTTAGTTTACAATCTAGCCAATACAATAGTAAGTTATAATAAGATGATCTGAGAAGTATTAACTTTCAGATACAATGATTTCTCAAATAAAGACAAACGGTTAAAAGAAAATAATACAAATGATATCTATAGTCTTTTGAGAGAGAAATGAAAGCACAAGCACTAGTTAAAAGATGAATAATTCTTGTAAGCTCTAATAAATTCATTTCCATCCATGAGTCTTTATAGTGCATCATTAGGCTAGTATTTATTGGTTTCTCACGAGCATTGAAGAGAACTACCTGTTAATATCCATTAGAGCTTGCAAAAACTAGTCAATAGAACATGTTAGTGAAGGAAATGGTCGACAGTTTCACCAAACAGGTTAACAGTTTTCTTCGAGAAAATTGAAACACACAATGGCTTTGGGCAAACCATCAATTTTTCTTTTTTCTTTTTTTTATAAAATAGGTTGACTTCCCTGACAAACGGTCAACAGTTTGAAGTAACAAATTGATAGTTTTGAGAAAAAGTCGACACTATATAGTCAATGTTGACATTTTTTTAACTTTCATGAAAAGAATTGAGAGTGAAAAATTGTCTGGTCAATAGTTTACAAGAATGGTCAACAGTTTTTGCATATCCAAGCGAAAACAATCGACTCTTTTCTAAAACAGTCGACTTTTTTTGGCCTTTCCTATATCAAAAGCTTAAAACAGTCAACTTTTTTTTAAAAATGGCTTTTTTAAAAAAAAAAACTGTCAATACTTTTAAAAAATTGTTGATTCCTTTAAATAACCCAAACAACTATGGTAGAAGACGGTCAACATATGAACTTGAAAAGGTCGATAATTTTGGCTTGATTCTTAAAAAAAGGTTAAGACAAATGTTAAAACAAATTTTCAACAAACCTCATATAGTCATTCATTTGATTAATATATATTGAATAGTAAAAAGATATTTTTCAAGAGATTTTCACTAAAGAGTTTATATGATTTGACAAAAAGATTAAAACACCATCCTTAGGCAATAAATGGATCTTTCATTTTTCATTTTTCATTTTTCAATAGTATATACTTTATTTTCATTCTGAAAATGAAGATGACCTGAAAATTTTTTCCTTATAAAAAATGAAGATGTTCATTATCAAACTATTTTCAGTCAAAGATACTTGCAAAAATAATTATCCACAAACTTTTGGTACACAAACCATTTTGGTTTCACCATTGTTAGTATTGAAAGTTCCCTTTCATGTACTTTTTTGGAAATTTCATATGAAATTGATTTACTCTCATGCATATTAAACTTTTAAGGCCTATCATATACTTATTTTGACAAATGAAAATATCCTCATTATTTTGCCTAATTTGCAAAATATTTTAACTCACTTTTATATTCATTTCAAATTCGCTTTGCATAAGTTTGACAAAATCATTAGAACGATTTTTATTTGAGTCTTCAAAAATAATGTCATCAACAAGTAAAATATCCTTACTATGATTTTTAATAAAAGAATTGTATAAGCATTTCCTCTTTTGAAACATTTTTCTAATGAGAGTGAACTTTTTCATACCAAGCTCTAGAAGCTTGTTTTAAATCATAAAAAGCTTTGGAAATCTTGAAAACATCATATATGGATTTTTCAAAACTAGGAGGTTACTCTACATATATCACCTCATTTATATAACCATTCAAAAATGCACTTTTTGCAATTGTTTGAAGTAATTTGAAATCCTTGTAGCATGCAAAAGAAATGAGCATCCTAATAGCTTCTAACCTAGCTACAGGGGCATTTGTTTCATCGCAATCTTTACATTCTTCTTAACTGTACCCCCTAACATCTAATCTAGCCTTATTTCTAACAACTATTCCATCTTGTTCCTAAAGACTCATTTGGTTCCTATGTCTCCCCCCCTTGACTTATGTTTCCTATGTTTGCTAATGATTTATTATTGTTCTCTCATGGGGATGCATTAGTGTTGTGTGCCTTAATGCTAGATTTGGATGACATCTAGCAAGCGTGTAACTAGTCATATTTATTGTATCTTTGTATATATTTATAAAAGACAAGTTTCTTCATTCACGAGCTCTCCAGTTTAACACATGAATGAGTCCCTAGATTTTATGTTTGATAATTTTATTCTCAAGGAGTTGAGACTGTGTGTTAGGATTATCTGGTAACAGGATGTCTTAAACTATTCCTGATCCTTAGATTCTTTGGATGGGGACTCTAATTGGTCGAGTATAGACTAGCACAAGGGTTACAATCTCGTTTAGTATGAGATACTAATGGGAAGGTGGTGTGTCACACGCCACGTAACATGAGATGTTACTAGTATACCCGTGGGTGGTTGTTAAGGAACAACCAATTGGGTGTGACATCGATGATAGACCACATGGCTTGGTGGATAATGGTCTTATCATCAGGTTGCAGGATTTGCTAAAGAGTCGAACCATCCAATTGAGAGGTGGAGAGGTTCATCTATGTGGTTTCGTATTGCTAGTATACGGAGACAGGTGTTAGGGATATGATCTGTTACCTTTATTGCACTACAAGAAAAATCAGTTTTAGTGACGGGTTTTGTGACGGGGATGCTCCCGTCACTAATTTGTGATGGGTTTAGTGACGGTCTGAAATTACCGTCACAAAATTGTGACGGGGTATCTATTTCCGTCTCAAATCAGTGACGGGATAGTGTATTCCGTCACAAAATAGTGACGGAAAATAATCTCCCGTCGCAAATCAGTGACGGGAGCGAGGTTTCCCGTCGCAGAATTGCGACGGGACTGATGTTCCGTCACAGTTCTGCGACAGGACTGACGCCCTGTCGCAGAATTGCGACGGGACACGTCAGTCCCGTCGCAGTTCTGCTACGGGGACTGACGCCCCGTCACAGAATTGTGACTGGACATGTCAGTCCCGTCGCAGTTCTGCGACGGGACTGACGCCCCGTCACAGTTCTGTGACGGGGACTGACGCCCCGTCGCAGAACTGCGACGGGACTTGTTAGTCCCGTCACAGTTTTGCGACGGGACTGACGCCCCGTCACAGTTCTGTGACGGGGACTGACGTCCCGTCGCAGTCGTTCCTTTAAAATAACTCACGCCCCCCCTTTCCCTCCCACTCTTTCTCCACACCTTTGAACGGCCCCCCCTCCCTTTCTCTCACTGTCTTAATTTTTCTTCTTCTTCACAGTTTCCTTGGTTCTTCTTCTTCTTCTTCACAGTCTCTTTGTCTCCTTGGTTCTTCACAGTCTTCTTGGTTCTTCTTCTTCTTCAGTTATCTTCGGTGCTCTCAAGCTAAGTATTTTATGTTTTTTATTTTGTTTTAGTTTTAATTATATTCTGGTAGTTTAATTATAATTTATTTGTGTTAGTTTAGTTGTAGTTATTTTATTTTTGTGTTAGTTTATTTGTAATTATTATTTTTGTGTTAGTTTAGCAGTTTATTTTTATATTAATTAGTTTAGTTTTAGTTTAATTGTTTATATTATTTGTAATGCTTAATTAAATAATTAAACTACAACTAATTAATTATTTAGTTATTTTGATATGTAATAATTGGACTAGGAAACTCGTGCATGTGTAAATAATGTTTATTTTTTTATTTTTAAGTTTAGATATATTTTAATGAAAAATATTGTAATTTTAAATAAAATACGTAAAAAATTATATACTAAAAATAAACTTACTATTTAAGAAAGCATATATTTTAAGAAACTTAATATTTTCTAAAAATATTAAGTTTATATACTAAAAATATTTTCTTAATATTTTAAGTTTATATACTAAAAATATATACTAAAAATAAACTTAATAAAATATTTTAATTTTATATACTAAAAATAAACTTAATATTTTCTTATTGTCATAAGAAAATATTTATGTGTATACATTAAAAAATTAAAAAAATTCTATTAAAAATATAAAAGAATTCTATTTAAAATATAAAAAATAAAAAATAATAAATAAAATTTTAATTAAAAATTTTAAAACTAACATATGAAATAAATTAGATAATTCTATTTAAAAAATTAATGTTAAATTTGTTTTATTTTTAATGTGAATGTGGGTAATATTAATTTTATTTAATGTTATTTTTAATATTTTATTTAAATTCTTAAAAAAATTCTTGTTATTTTAAATTTTTTTATTCTTATAAAAGAAAATATTAATTTTAATTTTAATTTTAATAAATATAAATTTTAATTTTATAAATTTAAAAATTAAAAATATATTTTTTGAAATTAAAAATATATTAATTTCATAAAAATATATTATTGATTTAAAATATTAATATTAATTTAATATTTTTTTTCAAAATTATTATTTTTTATTTAAAAAATATCTACGACGGCTGTACGTCGCAAATTGATCATATTAATTTTATTATTTTTAAATAAAATTATTTATTTAATATTATTTTTTTTATATTTAAGAATATTTGTGACGAGTACTCCCGTCGCAGATCTGTGACGGGAGTACTACCCGTCACAGATTGTTCCTTTTAATTATTTTTTTTATTTTAAGAATGTTTGTGACGGGTAGCGCCCGTCACAGATCTGTGACGGGGCAGTACTTTCCGTCACAGATCTGTGATGGCTTGTCATATCCGTCACAGATTTGTGACGGACAGTTCCCCGTCACAGATTTGTGACGGGAATCACCGTCACAAATATGTGACGGGCAGTACTTCCCCGTCACAGATCTGTGACGGGCACTATTTCCCCGTCACAGATTTATGATGGGCAGCACTTCCCCCGTCACAGATCTGTGACGGGTAGAACTGCCTCGTCACAGATCTGTGACGGGTACTACTGCCCCGTCACAGATCTGTGACGGGTGTCCCGTCACAAATCTGTGACGGAATTGCTATCCCGTCACAGATCTGCGACGGGTAGCACTCACCCCGTCACTAAAATTCTGTCACGCCCCCTTTAGTGACGGATTTTACCCCGTCACTAAACCCGTCACAGAAAAATTTAGTGACGGATTTTATGTTTTTAGTGACGGATTTTTCCGTCATTAAAACTGATTTTTCTTGTAGTGTTGGCAATTGATGGGATGAACATCATATGTGATCTACTATTAATGTGACAAGACAGTCATTCGCTAAGGTAGATTGAGTATCAGGGAAGGAGTTTTCTGAGGTGTCATCTAGTCACATTGACGAGGTCAGACACATCACTATTCAAGAACTGTCGGACTATCATCGGGATATGGAGAGATTCTGGTGATAGGTCAAGGGGTTGACCAATATCGAAAGGAGTTTAGATGTTATTTGATTACTAGCAGGTAATAAACTTAGAAAGTCACACACCATATAGTGTCATGTTTGGTATCAGGATCTTATGCTCAAAACGTCTCAGGGATTGGATAGTCAAAAGTTGACTAGGAGGCCAAAAGAGTTAACTCTCGCTAAGGCAAGAGTTGACTCTCGGTCACCCAGTTACCGCTCTAATTGGGTGACACATGTTGGCCGATTGGATGAGGGCGTGGGTGAGGCAGTGGACTATCAGGGGCAAATTAATTTAGAGGTAGAAGCAGAATTAACTATTTATCGGCATCTTCCTCTACTTTTGCTCACGCTATAAATTCTGTACTCGCTAGAGAATAAATACGCATAATAGTTGTGCGCAAAAAATTTGAGACGCAGGTATAGGTGATACGAGGAGCTTTGTGTCTAGCTCAGGAAGAGGAAACCAAAATGGTATTAGTCAATGTACTAGGTGTGAATTGACTAGGACTACCACAACGTGAAGTGGAACGGTTTCAGTACATAAATAGTTTATGTACCAACCTTACATCAGGCTGTAGGTATGTGTGTATGTGTATTCATATAATGAATATGCGTGTTGCTTAAATACCCAAGTTGTGTATGGTTTGTGTATGATTAATTCTGCTACGTGTATTTGATGCATGTAAAATTTTTAATTTTACCCATAT
Organism: Diospyros lotus; assembly: GCF_014633365.1. NCBI lineage: Eukaryota > Viridiplantae > Streptophyta > Magnoliopsida > Ericales > Ebenaceae > Diospyros > Diospyros lotus. Next base: position 19,409,285 of record NC_068343.1, read on the forward strand.
CGCCATACGAGATTTGCTTCAGGATGTTAACTCTATTCAAATCTTAAAGGATTGCTTGGACATATTTTTTTTATTGTCCAGTCCGTGTGTTAATCCCTTAATAGTGATTGTTTCATTTCATGTAGGGATGAGTGTTTGAGGGAGGAGTTTTTTCTTGCTTCGGGGTATAGAAGGGGTTTACTTCCCATAAGATATTTGGGTGTTCCATTATTATCTACAAAGTTGACGTATGGCAATTGTCAGCCAATACTAGATAAGGTTTGGAGTATAGTGTCCTCGTGGTGTAGTCGTTCTCTATCATTTGGAGGCAAGCTTCAACTAGCATATTTGGTTCTAACTATAATTTATTTGTATTAGGCTTCGATTTTCCTATTATCTAAAATGGTGATTCAAGGAACTTGATAGAATTATCCGTAATTTCCTCTTGAGTGGTATTGAAGGGGATTCTCATAAGAAAAAGATGGCATGGTGAGATGTGTGTTGTCCTAAGGAGCAATGGGGTCTCGGGATAAAGCTTTTGCATGTGTAGAACCAAGATCTAGTGGCAATTTATTTGTATTGGCATTTGTTTGTTTTCTACAAGTCTTATTTACAAAAAAAAAAAAAAAAAGTAGACATTACATGACTCGCAAGTATAAGGGGACCCTTGCCAATAATCATAGAATTCAAGTAATTGTGTATAAGACATATATGTTTTAATAGTAAATTTACAAAAAATTAGTGACCGATCTTTGTAAAACTATCAACTTACTTTCTTAAATAACAATATATTTAAACAAACTATTTGAAACCCTTCTATAGTATACACAATAACTTATTTTTTAGTCAAATTATTTTTATATCTATGTTTCTCATTAAGTTTGATAAGCAGCGTTTCATTTATTTTGTGTAGAATTTCTTTTGCTGCGAACAACAATAATGCTACCATAGAAGTTTTGACTGGTTCAAACTTTAAGAGATGGAAACAAGATATTGAATTTGCCTGGGGATTACTGATATTGACTTTGGCACTACAAGTGAAAGAGTCTATTAAGGCTACTAATGGATGTACTACTGAACAAAAAGAGAATATTCTAAATAGGAGATATCTAATAGGCTTAGATTGATAGTGATTGGGCTAGTTGTATTGATAGCAGTAAAACCATAACATGCTATATTTTTTTATATTGTGTTATAGTTGTGACGCGTAATTCAATTTTGTCTGTGATTGGAATTTTTATTTGGACTGTGATTAGGGTTTTGAATTTAACTGTGATTAAGATGTCAAAATTGATTTTTATTGGAATTTATCTCATCTAGAGGAATATCCTCGTGAATCATTTTTTTGATCAAGATAGAATTTTCTATATACATCCATAAATGGTTTAGGTCTATAAATAGGTGCCTAATGCCTTGAAATTAGTTACAACTATATCAATATTATTGTAACAATATCAGTATAGTGATATTTTATTTTTCCTTTTCATAATTTTTTCTGATTTGGGTTTTTCATGTAAAATTCTGTGTTCGTTTGTGTGATTGATGGCTTGATTATAGTTTGTTTTGGATCTAAAATCTTAACATACTGGTATTAGAGTTGTTGGATCAAACCATTAGTCTTTGGTACTTGCTCGATCGACTGACCATCACCTTTCCATTAGCTGCCTTTGGTTCTTGTTCGACCAATTGACTCTGTCATTTCTTCTAGTCTTCCTTTTCGGACAGTTGCCTCTTTCTCTCGTCATCGTTGCTTCCGATCGCCATGCTCGTCGTTGAAAACCTTGCCATCACTGGACGTCGTTTCTTATATCCACAACCACAGATTGATCCTACCTCTATTAGCCATTAAAGATGCTTCAAACTTCTCACCTAGATCTGGTTCGACCCGACTAGCTAAGTTCAATTTGCTTTAGATCTGTTCACCCAGATTTGACTCATCAGACCAGAGTAGACTCGTTAGATCTGTCCATCCCAAATTCATCCAAATTTGTTGCTCAGGTCCGTTATTCTGGTCTATTTTCTATTAGGGTCTATTTATCGATCGTTTGATTTTATTCAGGGTTATTTGATTGTTACTTTGAAGTATGATATTTCTTTGTTGGACCGGAATATTAGATTTTTGCTATGGTAGGTTAAGATGTAGGCAATTTTGGCATAGATGGATTTAGATGAATGTGAAGTCATTAAGATGGATTTATAATGTAGATTCATTAAAGGTTAGTAAAGATACGTTGAGTCTGATATTGTTGCTTATACTTTGAGTGTGGCTGAAGATATTTCCCATGGTATAGATTTGGTTGGTGTTCGTTAGAGAGATTAATTCTCTGTGATTTATTGGAAAAAAGAATTTTCGATAATTCTATATCTGATTTGTGTCATGGTGGAAGTTGTTATAATTGTGACCCAAAATTTAAATTTATTTATTTTTATTGTGGTTTGTATTCAATCAATTTGGTAACATATTGGAACTGGAGTTGTCTTATAGATGTCAAAGAAGTAACAAGTCAAAGCCTTATCTAGTACAGATGTTGAATACCTAGCTCAGCCACAGCTTATCATGCAGTTTGGATGAGAAGAATATTGCAAGATTTGAAGCATAGGCAGGTCCACTTTATTGTGACAACAGATCTACCATTGAATAATCCAGTTCACCAAGGAAAAAGCAACCACATTAATGAGACTCGGTTCCACTTTATCAGAGAGTTGGTTATTAAAGGAGAAATTGAATTACATCACTGCAAAAGTGAAGACCAATCAACTAACGTTTTGACAAAAAATTTAATTGAAGTTATGGTTCAAAAGTCACGAAGTAAATGGGGGATTGTGGGAGTTCACTAATTCAAGCCCATGAAAGTTGTTCCCCAAGTATCTATTACCATGTTTCCATGTTCTAGTTCGTTGCTAGTGTTTAGAGATTTGGTAGATATTTATTGATAATGGATTAAGTCTGATTTCATGTCCTTCTTGTTAGATGTAAATTTTTATACAATGACCACTTGTTAGTATTTGCTTTTATCTCAATAAGAAGTATTTTATTTTAATAAGTTTGTTTTGAATATTTTTTATTAAGTGAAATTGTGGTCGCTCTTCTCAACAAAATTTGAGGGTCCATCTCTCCATGAGTAGACGAGCCGACCCAAATCCAAGATGTAAAATGGGTATTTAGCGTCTCGGAAGTTGAGGGTGATGGAGCGTGCGAAATCCATGAAGCCCATCTGTTGAGTTTTTCGACAAAGCGAGGGGAAAGATATTATAAAATATAAAATATAAAGAAAAATATTATTGATAAATCATTGTGTACACTTTAGGTCACACAATGATGTACCAATATTTAAAATATCTCTCATCCAAGACGGTGAGACTCATAACTAAAATATCTCTCACCTAAGGTGGTGGGACGAGGTGATGAAGTACGAGGGGTATTTATGTCATTTGTGTACATTATATAGCTCAAAGTATACATAAATAATGTACAAATAACACGACGCAAATACAAATAAAATAGAATAGAAACCTAGTTAAGCATATTATATATATATATATATAAATATATAAAGATGTAAAATGGATAGATGGTCAGCTTCTGGTCCCATCATCCCATGCACATGAATAATAGCGAGTTAGTTAGTCTGCTACACAAGATGTAGTTAATGCGCTCATGTGACCATTAAGCGATACTATCGAACACTTCCCATTCCTATTATATATTTATTCTAATGCTAAAATTTTGCAAATTAGGGATTCCTCTCACACGCATTACCCCACTTAAAGAATGAAAAATGCTATTTATAGCTCATTTGTGACATTTTTTTTAGGAGTATATATTTATATATTTATATTAATTTAATATAAAATAACACATCAATATACAAGAGATTGAAAATCCACTTGATGAGCACAATGCAATGTCCCTGATGAGCTCACCATCAATGAGGGCCATGAATAGAGAAATTTTTTTGTTTTAATTGCCTTATGAGCTAAATGAGAGAGGTGAGAGTGATTATTTTAATTTTTACAAAAAAGTAAGAATAAAGTGATTAAACAGAAATTTAAATCAAGATTGTAAAATATCATATAGTCGCAATCATCTCACAAGTTAATAATCTTAAATCGCATCACATGATCATTTAAAACAATTTCTATCATGTACAATAATTTATATAATTATTTTAAAAATATAATTACTACTTTACCACCGTTTAATGACACCTTTCATAGTAACTATATGTGCTGTTATATTTGCAATTACAGTAATTCATTTGGCTTTGAAATATAAACTTCGGAAATCTCTCCCTTTTTGTTACTGTCGTCCTCCGGGCCATAGGCAGGCTCGTTGAGGTCAGGAATTTGGCCTCTAGATGGCCCCTCCGGCGCCGGCTCGTCTGCTCCGAGCAACCATGCGTTCAGATCAAAGTCGCGCACATACCTCTCGGCTTTCTCACCAGCGATCGCCGCCTCCTGTTCTTCCATAGGGGGGTTCAACAGCCCCCTTGCGTTCTCATCCTCCAAAAATTCTTCTCTAAATATTGGAGGCGGGAAGGAATGCCTTGTCAAATGTCCTAGGCGGGTTGCATTTGCACATTTTACATGTGTATGGACCGCCGCCAGTGGGCTGAGCAAGAGGAGGAGGTGCTTGGTGGTGGTGGGTTATCTCGGGCAGGCTGGAGCCAGAAGTAGCGGAGAGGTTAGTCGACGGAAGAGCTGGACCAGTTCCCGAGACTTTACTGGCTTTTACTACCAGTAGCACCGCTTTGAACTGCGACCGGCAATACATAGCTGCTGAACCCTCCACTAGAAATCCATGAGGCCGCCATTACCGGTGAGGAAGTGACTGGCGACTGGTGACTGGTGAGTTCTCAACTTTCATCTAGTACTGGAAGGTATGGCTTTTGATCGGTTCTATATGCTTTCTTGTTATATATATATATATATATATACATATGCATGGAATTAGACTTCCAATATTCTCGTAATAATCAATGATTTAGAAATATGGGTGCATTGATTATATAATACAAGCACGTTATCTGCAATATTCTTGTAATATAATGATGTGTATCTGATATTATTAATTATGTCCATAGGTACATACAGCGAATATTACTGAATTAATGTTATAATATTATTATCAATATTGTAATATTATTCATGATTGCAGATATTACGATATTAATGATAGTATTGATGGTTGTGAATCTTTGGTTCTTCTTTAAAAATTATAAAATACTAAATAGTGTTAATACAATGTCATGTCTTTTAATTATAAAATACTAAATAGTGTTAATACAATGTTATGTCCCTAAGCGGATTAGAAAAGTAATAATGTGATAAAAATATAATAAAGGGGTAATATTATAATAGGCTTATATTAGTTTGTCAGGAGATATTTGGTTAGTTGTTAGGATCATATGGGTGCTGTTAGAAATTAGTTAAAGAGTTATATATGCCCATAAAAAGGCCCATTGTAAGAGGAGATGGATATGCATGAATTGACAAATGAATATTATGTTTTCTCTCTGAATTTCTATCCATCCTCCCTCTCATTTCTTTTTACTTTCTCTCTAATTCTTTTCAATCTCCCCCTTCATTTTTTCTCTGTTCTTCCCCAAATTCCTTCTAAGACCCTAGCTAAATAGTAGGGCCGTGACAAATGGTATCAGAGCAATTCATCATTGGCTATGGTTTTGATTCGAGTTCCGACGGTGATTATCGATGAGTTCCTACGGTGATTCGATTCTAGGCAATTTTTGGCTGAACCTTGGAATTTGATTCCGCGGCCTGAGAAGGAAACTGTGGCCACAGGTTCAGCTTGAAGAGGAACAACACTTGCAATTCGTCACTCCTAGAATCAGAGTCGAAGGGTTTCTTGAAGAAAACAAAACTATCACTGCTATGTTGGTTTGTGCTCCTATTGGAAAATCCAAATTGTTGTCTACTGCATTGAGGGATGAATCGCTGGCGGAAATTGAAGTTGCAGCAACTCCTAATGCTAATGCTCACAAAGAGCCTTGGTATGAGTATCCAAGGAAAATCTGCAATCCTCCATGGCTGTATTTCGAGGATGTTGTTGATATCTTTCAATGTGCAACTGTGGTGCACCATGGAGGTGTAGGAACAATTGCTACTGGTATGGAACTTGAACTCTATCAGATTACTCCTATTGGAGTTCTGGGCTAAATTACGATGACGGGGCTTGATCTTGGATACTTAAGAACGAGGGAGAAGAAAAGACCTAGAAGGATAAGGAAAGAAATAAAAAAAAGTCAGATAGAGAATGCCGGCATTAGATAAAGAAACAAGACTAGGTGGTAATAAGTTTCTTGGGAACAAGAAACATTTCAAGGGGGGAAAATTGTGATGTCCCTAGGTAGATTAGAAGGGTAATAATGTGATAGAGATATAATAAAGAGGTAATATTAAAATAAGCTTATATTAGTTTGTTAGGAGATATTTGGTTAATTGTTAGGAGAACATGGGTGCTGTTAGAAATTAGTTAAGGAGATACCTATGCCTATAAAAAGGCCCATTGTAGGAGGAGATAGATATGCATAAATTGATAAATGAATATTTTGTTTTCTCTCTGAATTTCTATACATCCTCCCTCTCATTTCTTTTTACTTTCTCCTTAATTCTGTTCAATCTCACCCTTTATTTCTTCTTTGTTTCCCCAAATTCCTTCCAAAACCCTAGCTAAATCCTAGGGCCATGACATACAATAATATCCTTATCATTATTATAAGGAATTTGTAGAGAAAAGAAATTAGAATTTATACCAAATACTAGCACTGTGCAACCAACTTCGACATGTAATTGAGATTTTGCAGCTTTAACTTCAGCCATTTAGCATATATTTTTCTGAAATTTGTTTTGATTTCGCATGATCCCATAATTAATTTGAGCACGTAGTAATCTAAAAAAATATATATCTACATATGCCCCTAAATGTTAAAAACATGAATATTGTTAAATATAAGTATTTGTAATTATATTGTAACATTTGTGGATTCCTCCCTACAAATATCATTAAGATCCCATCAGGAGAAATGAAAATCAATTAGGATTTATCCGTGGTAATTTAACGTTTAGTGTCAAATACCTAAAGTCTTTCTTGGGATGATTATTCTTGCGCAATCTTCGGTACTTGTGCCTTCAATTACATTAAAAGAGGTAAATCGTATATTGAAACTTTTATCCTTGTGTAGGATGAAAATTAAACTAATAATTCACTAGATTAACACTAATATATTATTTATCCGACCACTCAATTTACACTATAGAGCTATTTGGAGAAGAAAATTAAACTCAATTTATGCTTCGGACTTACATGGAGTCTTTCTTAATGAGCACGCGGTCTCAATCAATTACAGAGAAAAAATTGAAACTGAATTGGGCAGGGAGCCCCAGGCCGAGGCAGGAGTGCAAGGCCAGGGCGACGCGCGAGGATCCCAGTGGCAAGCCACTGTCGTAGGCCCTCCCCTTCGAAAAATTAATTTAATATCATGTGGGCCAATGGCCCACGTATCAGATATTAAACTGATAAGAACAGATACTACACTTGATCTTAGCCAAAAGGCCGAGAAAGGTATGACCTTCCCCAACTGCTGGACTCCTTATTTATGCTTGGTCTTAGCTCCCCTTTTGCATTGTTCATCCGATGCGGGATGCTGCCAACGCGTCCACAGCCCACAGAACGAGAAAACTATATATTAGATCACATGTCTGATTAATTTTGGCACAAATTGGAGAGGTGTGAATTATTTAGTGGCAGTTTATTATATTTTCCTAATGGATAATGATATTGGTTTTGAGAAGGTGGGCAAAAAACAGTGTCGACAGTATATGATGTATTCCAAAAAAAATGTATCATGAGCATTGATAAATCTATATTAAAAAGTGTTGAATTATATAGAATTGTCTTTGCCTCCAATTATCTGCCTCTGCCTCTAGAGCACACATTTGTTTCTTTAATTTTATTTAATATCAATAAGCGTTTCTAATATTGTAACTTTGTTTTGTATTTTACAACAAAGCTTCTTTATTTATAGGAACTTTTAATTTATTTATGTATATATAAAATTATATGAAGATACATTGACATACTTTTTGTAAAATTAATTAGTACATAATTTGGATCAACGATTGAGATCAAACCAACCTGCTGCAGTGTCAGAAACATCATACTTCTTGTCGCAAGTTATCCTTAAATAGTATATGAATCCATATACATCTTCATCAACAAACAAACATCTGGTTGCTGCAGTTCTCAACCAGATGCTCGCCTTCATCACAAAATTTGGGGGGGCATGTCTTCTTATTAGCTAAACATAACAAACAATATGTTTCATTAAGACAGGACAATACGTTAAATTAATAAAACATTTTAAATTTGTGTAATTACCATTTATCTTACTTTGCGTTGCCAACTTTGTATGCACATCAACGCCTCTAAACTTGTCAAATAAAGTCTATTGCTTTGTGGAGAAACCAACCTATCATCAGTACTAAAACTGAATATTGATGCAAATGTGGGCATAGGAAAGGCCAAAGTATCTGGAGCTATCTTTGTAAGGTGGGAAACTTAATTCCATTTATCATCCACCGCCCCAAAACATCAAAAGCAGGAGTTCTAGACAAAACACTTTCTTCTAAATAACAATCCAACTCCAATTTTGTGTGAACCCTACAAACACCACATCTAACAAACAAATCAAATTTCGCCAAAGGATCATTCTCATCAACATCTATATAAGCATTGAATGACTAGATGAAGAAGATCCTACCCCACTGCTTTCGACTACTTCCAACCTAGATAGGCAGTCATGAAGGAAATCATAACGATTTTGAGAAACTTTCAGGCTTACATGCATCACTAAATAATTGGAAAAAGATTTTCAATTTATACCTTGGATCTCAATAATGATCTTAATTGGGTTGCCATTGTTGGAAATATTTTATGTGGGCTACCATTAATTGCTAATGAGTTTATTTTGCTAAAAATAGGTTGTTAATGGTCGATTATTTTCTAAGAGATGTGCATTGTATTCCCGCTATTAATAGTGGTTTAATTAATTGTTAGTGAGATGAGTGCATAAGTTTTTTGGACTTAGGTGTGGTTTTGAGACAAGAGTGTAAACCATTATCTAATTAATCAGTAATGAGAGGGCTGTTAGATAAATATTTTATTTACAATTAGATACTCTCTTCACTGTAACCGACCGGCCATGGGCTTTTCATCTTTGCCATGACTAGCCATAACCGACTGCCTTCTTCGATTGCCTATATTCACCTTCTCAAAGGCTGACGGAAAGTCGCCTGCAACCATTCGTCTTCTCTGATGCAGCTTCGTGACAGTGATGGGTCACTTACTTCAATGCTAACAGCTGCGGCTGTGACTGTGAAATCAAATTGCCACTGCGGTTGTGAGGTGAGGACGACGAAAACAGTGATTGTGGTGAGGTTTGGCAATTGGCTGTTTGGTGATGAAGTTGTAGGAGAGGAGAGAAGCAGCAATGGCGGCATCGGTTAAGAGAAAAGAAGAAGAAACCCCAGACTGGTTTTTTTACAAAAAATATGTATGACCCAGTTTTGAGGGATTTCTCGGATGATAAACCTACTAAATCTGACCCATTCTAGTTTGTTGCACTGGATTTAAACCCGTCCAACTAAATCCAACCCGTTTTAAAAAAATAAAAATAAAAATGAAATAAAAAGAAATAAAATAAATTAGTTTTTGGCCTAGTACACTTTATATTTTGTACATGAAATGCTGTGTGGACTCGTATCTCATGTTGGACAGATCACATTTGCATACATGTTATTATAAAGTATGCTTTGTCATATAATCTTGGGCGTACTTAATTTTCAATTTGAAAATTATGTAGATTAGTGTGAACATTTATCACCAAAGTGATTTGTTCATATTGATTTACATGATTTGCATTTTGCTACTGAAAGCTTTTGGTTCATTGCATGTAGTGACCTGCCTAAAGGGGGTTGTTATGTGTTAATTAATTCGAGTGGATGAAGCATACGGAGTAGAGACACTAGGTTTGGAAATTCTTCCACCCAAAGAGGATCGATGATTTTCAATAATATTTTGTTCTTTTTATTGTCTCCCACTTGTTTCATGTACATATTGCATACTCTACCCGAAGGAGAATGTGTAAGTATCAAAGTATGTGCCTCATAGTTAGGATATAACTTATTTTGTAATCAAATTGTTTTATATCCATGTTGCCATTAAGTCTTATAAGTTGTGTTCCATTTATTTCGAATATAGTTTCTTTTGTTAGATTGACTCAAGTATGTCACCACACACGTAAGAAATGGGTGTTTTAAAAATTGAGATGAGATATACAAACTTGAAATAAGGTTTTAGTGCAATAGAACAAATGTAAAATGATGTTTGGAAAGTTTTGAAAAATCTAAGGTAAGAATAAAATCAACATATATAAGAGATTATAGTGGTTCTGCTCAACCAGCCTACTCCATTACCTTAACTCTTCACTAAAGATTTTCAAATTCACTAAAATCTCTTACTTGAACTCAAGTAGACTCTCTAAACTTGTATTTATAGCCTTCTCATGAGCATTGAAGAGAACTACCTGTCAATAGTCATTAGAGCTTGAAAAATTTAGTCATTAGAACATGTTAGTGAAGGAAACAGTCAATAGTTTCACCAAATAAGTCAACAGTTTCCTTTGAGAAAATTGAAGCGCACAATGGCTTTGGGCAAACGGTCATTTTTCTTTTTTAATAAAAAAGGTTGACTTCTTTGAAAAACGGTCAACAGTTTGAAGTAACAAGTTGACAATTTTGAGATGAAGTCAACAGTATACAATCAATCTTAACATTTTTTGAACTTTCGTGAAAAGAACAGAGAGTAAAAAATTATCCGGTCAATAGTTTACAAAAACGATCAACAGTTTTTGCATATCCAGGCCAAAACAATCGACTCTTTTCTAAAACGGTCGACTCTTTTTGGCCTTTCCTATATCGAAGGCTTAAAATGGTTGACTTTTTCTTAAAAATGGCTGTTTTTTTTTTTAAAAAAACTGTCAATACTTTTAAAAAATTGTTGACTTCTTTAAATAACCCAAACAACTAAGGTACGAGATGGTTGACATAGGAACTTGAAAAGGTTGACAATTTTGCCTTGATTCTTAAAAAGAGGTTAAGAAAATTTTCAACAAACCTTGTACACTCATTCATTCATTAATATATATTGAATAGTAAAAAGATATTTTTCAAGAGATTTTCACTAAGAAGTTTATATGATTTGACAAAAAGATTAAAACACCATCCTTGGCAATAAATGGATTTTTCTTTTTTCATTTTTCAATAGTATATACTTTATTTTCATTCTGAAGATGAAGATGACCTAAAAATATTTTTCGTTATAAAAAGTGAAGATGTTCATTATCAAAATATTTTCAATCAAAGATACTTGCAAAAATAATTATCCACAAGCTTTTGGTATCCAAACCATTTTGGGTTCACCATTGCTAGTATTGAAAGTTCCCTTTCATATACTTTTTTTGAAATTTCATATGAAATTGATTTACACTCATGCATATTAAACCTTTAATTAAGAAGGTCTTTCATATACTTTTTTTGACTAATGAAAATATCCTCATTATTTTGCCTAATTTGCAAAATATTTTAACTCACTTTTATACTCATTTCAAATTCACTTTGCATAAGTTTGATAAAATCATCAGAATGATTTTTATTTGAGTCTTCAAAAATAATGTCATCAACAAGTAAAATATCCTTTCGTGATTTTTAATAAAAGAATTGTATCGGCATTTTTTTTGAAACATTTTTCTAATGAGAGTGAACTTTCTCATACCAAGCTCTAAAAGCTTGTTTTAAATCATAAAAAGCTTTGGAAATCTTGAAAACATTGTATAGGGATTTTTCAAAACTAAGAGGTTGCTCTACATATATCTTCTCATTTATATAATCATTCAAAAATGCACTTTTTACATTTGTTTGAAGTAATTTGAAATCCTTGTACATGCAAAATAAAAGAGCATCTTAATAGCTTCTAACCTAGTTACAGGGGCATATGTTTCATCACAATCTATATATTCTTCTTGATTGTACCCCCTAACATCTAATCTAGTCTTATTTCCAACAACTATTCCATCTTGTTCCTAAAAACCCATTTGGTTCCTATGTCTTCACCCTTGAGACTATGGTTCATATGTTTGCTAATGATTTGTTATTGTTCTCTCATGGGGATGCGTTAGTGTTGTGTTCCCTAATACTCGATTTGGATGACATATAGCGGACGTGTAACTAGTCACATTTAATGTATCTTTGTATATATTTATAAAAGACAAGTTTCTTTATTCATGAGCTCTCTAGTTTAACACATAAATGAGTCTCTAGATTTTTTATTTGAGAATCTTATTCTCAATGAGTTAAGACTGTGTGTCAGGATTATTTGGTAACAGGACGTCTTAAACTATTCTTGGTCCTTAGATTCTTTAGATGAGGACTCTAATTGGTCGAGTATAGACTAGCACAGGAGTTACAACCTCGTTTAGTATGAGATACTAATGGGAAGGTGGTGTGTCACATGTAATGTGATGACATGAGATGTCACTAGTAGACATGTAGGTGGTTGTTAGGGAACAACCAGTTGAGTGTGACACCAATGATAGACCACATGGCTTGGTGGATAATGGTCTTATCATCAGGTTGCAGGATTTGTTAATGAGTCGAACCATTCAATTGAGAGGATGAGAGGTTCATCTATGTGGTTTCAAATTGCTGGTACGAGACAGGTGTTGGGGATATGATCTGTTACCTTCATTGGCAATTGATAAGGTGAATGTCATATGTGATCTACTATTAGTGTGACAAGACAATCCCTACCTAGGCGGCAGATTAAGTATCAGGAAAAGAGTTTTCTAAGGTGTTATCTAGTCACATTGACTAGGTCAGACACATAGTTACTAAGTTTGTGACTTTATCACTCCATGACTCTCACTCAATCGAGACGTTAGGTGATAGAAGGATTATAGCACACAATAATCGTTAGTCGTAATAGGTTCACTTAAAGTAAGACTTCATTACCACCTATATTGTCCTGAATGGCAACTAGGTGCTATTCAAAAACTCTTGAATTGTCATCAGGATATGGAGAGATTCTGGTGATGGGTCAAGAGGTTGACCAATATCGAAAGGAGTTTCAATGCTATCTGATTGCTACCGGATAATAAACCTAGAAAGTCACATATCATATAGTATCGCATCTGGTATCGGCATCTTATGCCCAAAATGTCTCAGGGATTGGCTAGTCAAAAGTTAACTAGCAGGCCAGAACAATCGACTCTTGCTCAAGAGAGTTAACTTTTTGGGGCAGCAAGAGTTGACTCTCGCTAAGGCAAGAGTTGACTCTCAGTCATCTAGCTACTGCTCTGATTGGGTACCACATGTTGGTTGATTAGATGAGGGCATGGGTGTAACGCCCGGCTTTCCCGGGCGCGTTATAACTTGGGACAATTCTAGGACAATAATTTTTTTTCTTTCAAACTAATGCTAAACCACATCATTCCCCGAATCTGTCCCAGAATTCCTATTCATTTATCTCGAAAGATAATCATTATACACATCAAATGCGGAAGCAACGATCGAAACCTGATATCTTAACATTGATCATAAATCAATCATCGTACCTCAACATAACTTAATACAAAGTATAAGTTCTCAACATTAACCCTAAATAGGATTATACATCATCATTCCTTAAAACGTTCAGAATTCAAAGTAGCAGAACTTAAATACACTGGCTACATAACGTACATTTCATTCCTCATGCACTCTGTTAAGTGCCATTTCATGCCTCATTTATCCTCGTATCTGCTACAATCTCCATCTAGAACGTTTGAATATTCCAAGGGCAAAGCCCAAATTAGATGATGAACCATCTAAGTAAGGGTACATAATGCTATATCATGTGTGTATACAATGTTTTTCATTATAGGTGTCAATTGCATCCCTCATGCTACCTACCGTTCTTACGGCCACCTCTTTCGAAGCTGGGGTGTCTGGGGGCACCCTTGGTAAAGTAGCGGTGCTAGTTCGTACTCCCTACGGCCTCAATGCGTGTGATCAATGATATCAACGTGTATTTATGCATTTCATAGTCATGTCATGTATGCAGTCTACGTGATGGGTGCATACCAGAACATGTCAATATGATGAAAACATTTTCGAGGAATATAAATTACTTACAAACTAAGCATTTTCCATAAAACTAGGTCCAGTGGGGAAGTACCACTTACCTTCTCAAGCTTATCGGACTACATCGATATTTAAGCCTGTCTCGAAATTCGTGCATCACCTCGATTTGCGTGCTTACCTCAAAATTTGCACAAGTCTCTTCAACTTTAGCCTCAAAGTATTCTAGTCACAATATTTATTTAAATAAGCATTAAAATCTATTTTTCCATAATTTCTTGCATTTTCTTTATTTTTCTCTTTATTGTTTCCTATTTTTTTCCTCAATAAATCCAAACTAAATATTTCTAAAATATTTTCTTAAATATTTCACTACAAAAATTCATAAAATAATATTCTTTAATTTTTGAAATTTTCTAAGAAATTTTACTTACCTTAACTTAGCATCTCTAGCTTCCTCGGTATGCGTTCCCTGATCTCAAAACGCGTGCCCAAACTATTTTCTCGCCCAAAATCTCCAAAATATTAGTAAATATCCAAATTCTATTTTTCTAGAATTTTCTAGGATTTTTTGACATTTTTTCTCTATTTTTTTCCCTTTCTTTTCTTTTCTTTCTTTTTCTTTTCCTTTCATCTTCCTATTCACCTTCTCCTTCCTTCCTCTACTCCTTCTGCAACCCATGAGCATCACTTCTTCTCTCCCTTTATTTTTTTCTTTTCCTTCTTTCTTTTCTTTCTTTCTTCTTCTTCTTCTTCTTCTTCCTCCCCTACACCTGCGCGAACCAACCTTGCGCGCTGCCATGGATGAAACCAGCCAACCCAAGCTGCCTTCGTCCGCCCCTACTGCCGCCATTCGAGCCTCCGCGTCGCCCGCCATCGCGGCCTCCTCCCCCCCTTCCACTACCAGCAGCCATGGCCGTACCTAGCTGCTGTAACAGCAGCTTCGCGGCTGCCATGGTCGTGCCTCCGACCTTCTTCGTTGCTTCAGAGCACTTCGAGGACCTCCACCGAGCTTGTCGATCACCGCCTTGGCTACCACCGACCTTCCCCGCGCGTTGTCCAGCTCTGCCAAGCTTGCTGTCGCGGCTGCCATAGTTGCCTAGCTACGCGCAACTTCCTCCTCTGACCAGCCACTGATCGGCCTTTACTTTTACCTCATGATCTCTCCCCCTCTCTCTTTTTCTCTTGATGCTTCGATGCCTCTCAATCGGCCAAATGCATCCCAATTTATAGACCTCCCTGCCTTGGCCACTACTCAATTTGATTACATTTATATATATATATATATACATATATATATTACTGTTGCATACTTGCCCACTACGCACACATCAAGCTTGGCCAGCAAGCTTAAAATCTTTGCTCCCAAATTTACTGCTCAAATTCTGCAACTTGCTCTCCAATTGCATTTTCAATTTCAATTTGGCTCACTGCTTCACGTCATGTATATAACATTTTTCTACAATCAATTTGGCTCACTGCTTCATGCCATGTATATACACACATAAGTATTTATAACATATTTCTATAATCAATTACACATTTTAAATCCCACATAAGAGAATAGCACATTAATCCCCAATTTTATCATATTATTATTTGGGTAATTCCCTTATTGCCACTATGCCCTTAAATCTCAAATTAATTTACATTTTAATACTGAAAATTCAAAACTAATAACTTTAAGGTTACTCGATAATGCTAATTTTACCCCAATATCCTCATCGGGCCATTGCTTCATCCCGAAACCACTAAAGGGTTACTCATTACGCGAAATTGGAGCCCCCCTAGGGTTCCGTTGATTTTTCGAGAGTCTCCTACAACGATTCGATTTTATAGCCTAAATGGTAGCTGTATTTTAGTTATACCAAAAACTGTTTCCGATCTGATTTCTTTCGATACCATAAATCTTATCTCAATATGTTCGTCAAGACCATATCATTTTCCTTAGACAATTTCACTCTGAGGCATTCCCTGTAGTCGATTCGGTACTTATAACTGTTATCAAGCACATTTTTTGGTATTCTAAACTCATCGAAATTACGTGGTAACTTTATACGAACATGGGGTATTACAGTGGGTGAGGTAATGGACCATCAGGAGCAGATTAATTTAGAGGTAGAAGTAGAATTAATTGCTTCTCTGTGTCTTCTTCTCTTTTTGCTCCCTCTATAAATTCTGTTGTTGCCAGAGATTAAATACACATAATAGTTATGCGTGAAAAATTTGATACGTGGGTATAGGTGATATGAGGAGCTCTGTATCTAGTTCAAGAAGAGGAAACCAAGACGGTATTGGATAACGTACTAGGTATGGACTGACTAGCTAGGACCACCACAACGGGAAGTTGAACGGTTTCAGTACATAAATAGTTTTTGTACCAACCCTACATCGAGCTGCAGGTATGTGTGTCTGTATATTCATATGATGAATATGCGTGTTGCTGAAATACCCAAAGTGTGTATGGTTTGTGTATGATTAATTCTTTCGCGTTTATCTGATATATGTAAAATTTTTAATTTTACCCATACCGCCATACGGAATTTCCTTTAGGATGTTGACTTTATTCGAATCTTAAAGGATTGCTTGGGCATATTTGTTTTATTGTCCAATTTGTGTGTGAATCCCTCAATAGTGATTGTTTTATTTCATGTAGGGATGAGGGTCTGAGGGAGGAGTTTTTTCTTGCTTTGGGGTTTACTTCCCATGAGATATTTGGGTGTTCCATTATTATCGACAAAGTTGACGTATAGTGATTGTAAGCCAATACTAGATAAGGTTTGGAGTAGAGTGTGCTCATGGCATAGTCGTTCTCTATCATTTGGAGGCAAGCTTTATCTAGCACATTCGGTTCTAACTACAATTTATTTGTATTGGGCATCGATTTTCCTGTTACCACAAAGGGTGATTAAGGAACTTGATAAAATTATCCGTAATTTTCTCT
The DNA here is from genome assembly GCF_014633365.1 of Diospyros lotus. NCBI lineage: Eukaryota > Viridiplantae > Streptophyta > Magnoliopsida > Ericales > Ebenaceae > Diospyros > Diospyros lotus. The sequence continues at coordinate 19,426,401 of NC_068343.1, forward strand.
AAAGTAGTACTGAAGGGGATTCTCATAAGGAAAAAGTGGCATAGCGAGGTGTGTGTTGTCCTAAGGAGCAAAGGGGTCTCGAGCTAAAGCCTTTGCATGTGTGGAACCAAGATCTAGTGGCAATTTATTTGCATTGGTGTTGGTTTGTTTTATACAAGTCTTATTTACGAAAAAAAAAAAGACATTACGTGACTCACAAGTATAAAGGGACCCTTGCCAATAATCATATGATTCAAGTAATTGTGTATAAGACATATCAACTTACTTTCGTAAATAACAATATATTTAAACAAACTTTTTGAAACTACACATTAACTTATTTTTTAGTCAAATTGTTTTATATCTATGTTAATTTCCCATTAAGTCTGATACGCTGCATTTCTTTTATTCTGTGTAGAATTTCTTTTGTTGTTAACGAAAATAATGCTACCATAGAAGTTTTGACTGGTTCAAACTTTAAGAGATGGAAACAAGATATTGAATTTTCCTTAGGGATTGCTAATATTAACTTTGGCACTGCAAGTGAAAGAGTCTATTAAGGCTACTAATGGATGTACTACTAAACAAAAAGAGAATATTCTAAATAGGAGATATCTAATAGGCTTAGTTTGATAGTGATTGGGCTAATTGTATAGATGGCAGTAAAACCATAACAGGCTATATTTTTTTATATTGTGTCATAATTGTGACTCACAATTCAACTTTGTCTGTGATTGGGATTCTTAATTGGACTGTGATTAGGGCTTCAAATTTGACTGTGATTAGGATGTTGTCAAAATTGATTTTCATTGGGATTTATCTCATTTAGATAGGAATATCCTCGTGAATCATTTTTTGATTAGGACAAAATTTTATGTATACATCCATAGATGATTTAGGTCTATAAATAGGTGCCTAATGCTTTGAAATTAGTTTCAACTATATCAGTATTATTGTAACAATATCATCATAGTGATATTTTATTTTTTATGCTTGTGATTTTTCCCAATTTGGGTTTTTCATGTAAAATTTTGTGTTTGTTTGTGTGGTTGATGGCTTGATTGTAGTTTGTTTTGGATCCAAAATCATAACATACTAGTATTAGAGTCATTGGATTAAACCATTAGTCTTTGGTACTTGCTCGATTGACCGACCATCGCCTCTCTATTAGCTGCCTTTGGTTCTTGTTCGACCAACTGACTCTGTCATTTCTTCTGGTCTTCCTTTTCAGATAGCTGTCTTTCTCTCTCGTCATCGTCGCTTTCGACCACCATGCTCGCTGTCGAAAGCCTCGTCATCACTGGATGTCGTCTCCTATATCCACAACCACCTATTGATCTTGCCTCTATTAGCCATTAAAGATGCTTCAAACTTCTCACCTAAACCTTTCCTAGATTTGGTTTGACTTGACTAGCTAAGTTTAACTCGCTTTGTTTTTTTTTACCCATCAGACCAGAGTCAACTCGTTAGATCTGTCCAACTCAAATTCGTCCAAATTTGCTGCTTAGATCCGTTATCTTGGTTTAGTTTCTATTAAGGTCTATTTATCGATTGTTTGATATTATTCAGGGTTATTTGATTGCTACTTTAAAGTATGATATTCCTTTGTGGGATCGAAATATTAGATTCTTGCTATGGTAGGTTAAGATGTGTGCAATTTTGACATAGATGGATTTAGATGAATGTGGAGTCATTAAATGGATTTATAATGTAGATTCATTATAGGTCAGTAAAGATACGTTGAGTCTGATCTTATTGCTTATACTTTGGGTGTGGTTGAAGATATTTTCCATGGTGTAGATTTTGTTAGTGTTCGTTAAGGAGATTAATTCTTCGTGATTTTATTGGAAAAAAGAATTTTGGATAATTCTATATCCGATTTGTGTCAAGATGGAGCTTGTTATAATTGTGACCCTGAATTCAAATTTGTTTTTTATTATGGTTTGTATTCAATTCAATTTCGTAACATATTGGAACTAAAGTTGTTTTATGGATGTCAAAGAAATAACAAGTCATAGCCTTATCTAGTAGATGCTGAATACATACCTCAGTCACAACTTTTCATGCAGTTTGTGTAATACCCTATATTGGCATGAGGTTGCCATGTAAATTAAGCGAGTTTAAAATATCAAAAATTGGGAGGTGGTAATATAAGTCATCGAATCGGTGGCAGGGAATGCTTCAGAACTTGGATATCTAAAGATGAGGGTATGACATCGACGAGTGTCTCGAGGCAAGATTTATGATGCCAAAAGAAATCGGATCAGAAATAGTTTTTGGTACAACTATGATTCATGTTGTGAAACTGAATGATCGTAAGGGTCTTCCAGGAAGTCAACAGGACCCTGAGTAGGTTCATATATATTTAGCATAAAGAGCAACCCTTAAGTGGCTTCAAGAAGAAACAAAATTAATTTCGATCGAAACACAATCTTACGTGTACTGGGGCCTAAGTGTAATTTACTAATTTTGATTGAGGGAGGTTGAAATGATGGTTTTTCTGAATCTTAATTTAGGGGTGAGGTGCAGGGTTTAAAACTTCTGGAGCTTAGTGGAATAGTTGAAAAGCTCAAGGGCTTCAAATAAGGGCTAAAATGAAATTTAGAAAATGGTAATGGGTTAAAGTGCAAATTTCAAAAAATGGTAGCCATGGCTATCGCTGACTAAGGCCATTGCCACCGCCAGCTAGCTCATTTCCGACATTGTTAGGGTTGTCTAAAGGCATGAAGATGGGCCTTACAACATGGTGGGTAGAGTGGGATCGGATATGGCTGAGAAATAACCAAGTATGGTCGTGATTTAACGTTAGAGATGGGGGGTATGGCCGAGACTGCCAGAGCATCGGGGAAGGCGACTAACGTGTGGGCTTCAAGCGCTAGCTATTTGCTTCAGTTCATGTGCAAGCGCGTGAGGGTGCATGGGGCCTTGGTAATTTTTTGATTTTTTTAAAAAATTTTATAAAATTATTTTATGAATTGTTGTGGAGAAAAGTTTGAGAAAATCTTTAAGAAGGTAATTATTTGGAATTTTGAGGAGAAAATAAGGAGAAAATGAGGAAAAATTATGAGAAAAATTATGAGAAAAATTATGAAAAATAGATGTTGATATTCTTTTGAAATGAATATGACGTCTAGGGATCATTGAGGTTCAAGGTTGAGCAAAAGTACGGTTGTTGTGGCTTGACACAAAAATTGAGGTTGGCACGAGAATCGAGATAGTTTGAGTTAAGTTCAAGGTGAGTGTTATTACTTAAAAACTTGGTTTATTGTGAGTGGTTCTACTCTCAAAACTTATTTTGTTTTATACAAATGGTTTTTATTTGTGAGAGTTTTTACTTCAAACTTAGTTTATCGTGAGTGTTCATACCAAAAACTTGTTTATTGTGAGTGTTCTTACTTAAAAATTTGGTTTATTGTGAGTGGTTATATTATCAAAACTTGTTTTGTTTTATACAAATGGGTTTGATTTGTAAGAGTTTCTACTTCAAACTTGGTTTATCGTGATTGTTCATACAAAAAACTTGTTTATTGTGAGTGTTCTTACTTAAAAACTTGGTTACCAAAAACTTAGTTTATTTTGGGTGGTTTGATGCTATGCTTGATTGGTTTATACAAACGATTTGACCTGTGATGAGTTGGTTTTATGTGGAAGGTTCATCCCAAATTGTTTTATACTTCTGCATTGATTTTTGTGTGTATGAATTCATGCTTTGAAATGTTGAGTTTATATGATGCATGTTTTGTGTTGTGGCATTGACATGTTTGTGTGTGGTTCATGTGGGAAGTGTGTTGTTAACTTGTGTGTGGCACTTGAGTAATAGTACTCAGGATGCGTGTCAAGGATTAATACTATGTGACCCACTTGGGATGGGTTTGAGACGAACTTCACCCTATGGTACTCAAGTGGCGGGGCTGAGAGTGGTCACCACTTGGATGTTGGCTCAAGTGGCTGGGTTGTGAGTGGACACTACCCTAGGTTCCTTTGAGGAATAGAATTAATGCCAAGATGGTCGTTGATTCCGGAGATAGTGCTGATGTAATACTCTTGTGACTAGGGTTGTGTTGAGATCTGCAAATGCTTTTGAGTGAGGGCGTAATGGCTGACATGATATAAGGGTGATATCCTTGTTCATACGTTGAGATTGTCCCTCTTAAATAGGATGGTGTTATGACAATGCGTTTGTTGATCCCTTAGGGTATGGCCACTCAAGAAGGGGGTGAATTGAGTGATTTAAACTTTACCAATTTTTAATAGAGATCTTGTTATTACAAATTCTATCAAAATTAGATTAATGTGAATGTATATGTGAGAGGTTGTGGAGATGAATTTCACACCACAATATATATCAATGAAACACAATACATGGCACAAGATGATTTTTAAGCAGTTCAATGTATTCCACACACCTACTCCCACTACAAGAGTTTTAACCTTTTCCGGTGGTGAAAAAATTGTCGGAAAAAGTTAAAAAACCGCCGGTAAAAGTTTTACCGGCGGTAATTGTAACCGCCGGAAATACTGCCGTCGGAAAAGGTTCTCGGCGGTTGAAAATCGCCGGAAAAAATTAATTATCTGCAGTTTATCAAAACCGTCGGTAAAAGTAATCATTACCGACGGTTTTTAATAACCGTCGGCAAAATATACCTTTGCCGGCAGTTTTGAAACCGCCGGCAAAGGTAGATTTCTTTTACCGGCGGTTTTAAAACCGCCGGCAAAGGAAGTATTTAGCATATTTGTCTTAGCTGCTATTTCAGATAGTACATGGCATTTTGGAACTCCCACATGAAAGTGATTAAAGAAATAGAACGTGTGCTATTTTGTAAATGAAAACTCAGTATACTCAAGTGAAGTATTTAGCATATTAGGTTCAGAAATTGCTTTTAAAAATTCAACATTGATAATATAAAGCCTAAAACAGAAATATTAAACCACGTGTTAATTAATTAATCATGAAAATTAAGTTAATTAAAGACGTAGTAGTAAGATCATAATACCACGTCAATATTAGGTTGGAATTGGATGTACGATGATCCACCAAACTTGCCTTGATGGAGCTATTGTAGAGAATTCCAGTCACGTCTCTATCTCTTGGAACTGCAAAATACACCATCTATTGAGATAGCCTCAAATTGCAATTGTAGATAAGAGTTGGATTAGATGACGTCAGGTTGAAAAGGGCGTTTGATATTTTCATTTTGGTGATTTCCTTCTCACGTGCATGCATTCCGTGGAAGGCCATATAACATATAATAATATACTAAAAGTCTAATAATAAGAACAAGGGAATGTGGAGGTTGACTGCCCATAAAGATGGTGTTAATGTATTAACCCTGCTTTAATCAACCAAATCAATCAAGAACAAGCATAAATCGAGAAAAGTAAAGAACACAAGAATACAAAGTTTTTACGTGTTCGGATCAATCGATCCTACTCACGGTAGAGGCTCCGCTTCTAGTCAATCCACTAATAGCTTTCGGTTACAATCAGATTACAAGATCATAACAAGAACAAAAACGTATTGCAAATACATCAACTGAAATTAGAAATTAAATACAAGAACAAGTATTGGATCTGTTCTACCGATCTCAAGATCGTGTCAAGAATCTGATCTATCAGCTATACCAAATCTCTCACGCCTCAGGCGATTCAACAACAGAGATTTAAAGCAATACAACCTTACCATGATCTTACCAACAAACTGAAGCCAATCGAACGAGAGAATGATTCACAAGCGAGAGAGAGTCTCACTTCGAAAACGCCGAACGTAGGGTTTCAAGAGAGAGCAATAGCAGATGATATCAGATTAGGGCAAGAAGCTGCCCTTAAATAGCAGCAGGCTGGGCTGAAGCAAATCACATGGGCCACATAAAATGGGCTTGGCTCATAAGAACTGATCTCGGCCCAATGGCTAATGGCCCATAATATAAACAGCAAAATAATCATGTATACAATTAAATGTTAGTTAAATGAACATAATATGAAATCCAAATATATATAACAAAATGCATACAAACAGCACATATCATTTATATGAAAATATATATTTTGAATCATAAATCCTAACAGATGGAACCAGTTAAAATTAACATGTTTTCTTTCTTCACTTTGGGCATGCACATGCTCAACATCCAGCTAATTAATTGGCTTCAAATAATGGAAATGGGTTAAGAATGAAGTCTCTAATAAATTAAACAGTGTGTGTGTGTATTGTGGCTTTTGGATTAGTTAGTCACTAATTAATACACAACAAATGCATGGTCAAGCAAGCACATGTAATAATGTAATATTGAATCTAAAATATGTTAAATATTGTGGTTGTAGGTGAGAAAATTAATGGAGGGTATGAATGTAATCATGCATGATGATGAGTATGTGGGTAGGAGGCACTCACTCTCACTCACTCATTCATGTAAAGTGCAATATCTTTTCCTTGAAAACCACTCACTCTGAATGTAAGTCACAGTGAACTTTGAGATGAAGGAAACTAATTTGATTTCTCTGTTGTTTCCCAGCACCGAAGGATTGGGATAGAGCTTGCATGAATTGGAACATAAGCCACCTAATCAAGGTTGATTCTTCAAAAGAGGTTTAATTTTGCCTTCTTTTCAAGTTTGTTTGGATCTATTTTAAATAGGGTGGGTTTTAATTGTTGTATTTTTCTAATAAAAAAATATAATTCAATAAGGTTGCCTTTGCTTTCATGGTTTGGGCAAGACCAAGACAAGTTTACCAAAAATGGTGCAAGGCCTCCACATTTAAGGAAATCAAACAGTTTTTGGGAAGAAAATCACGGAATGCAAGTCTAATAATATATCAGCTTTTGACAACCTCTGCCAGCTGATGGCTTCATGGATCAGCTGGCAGAGGTTGGAATGGAAGTTTAGATTTTGGTAAGGAGTATTGACCCTCGATCCTCCTACCACAGAGATTACAAACTAAAGTCGCATGTTGTTTCGTAAGATTTAATACTAAGACCAAATGCGAGTCAATCAAATTGTTTTCAAATTGTTTTGGCTTTGACAATTTTATCCATCCTTAATGAGAACAAGCAATCTAGCTAGTCAACGATATTGCAAATGGAAATCCAAGAGGCCGCATATTATAAGATTGGATTATATAAAACACATAACAAGAACAATTAAAGACAAATAAAAAATAAAACAAACATTTGTATATTGCAATAGAAAAAAAAAACAAATAAAAGGAACACGAGAAACATCAATTATCAGCTAGAAACATCAATTATTGGCAATTGTCAGCTAGAACACAGTTGCTCATCAAACCCATTAGCATTATATAATAATCCTCTAGTAACAAAAACACACTTCTGATAAAAAATGTCCTAGCAAGAAATCGATCTATATATATGATCTACTTCCAAAATTATGAAAAAAAAGAAAAAGAAAACCTACAACAGACAAATCAAAGCAGAAGCTTCAAGGCTAACCTTTTTTGAGGGTGAAGGCGAGAGCGAGCGAGGGCGAGAGAGACATAGACTAAGAAGGCGAGAGCGAGGGCGAGGAGCGAGAGCGAGAGCGAAGGCGAGGAGCGAGGGCGAGGGCTAGAGTGAGCAGCGAGGGCGAGAGCGAGCAGCGAGGGCGAGAGCGAGCAGCGAGAGCGAGAGAGATAGGGACTAAGAGGGCGAGGGCGAGAGCGAGAGCGAGGGAGGCAGCGACTCAGCGACGAGAGCTAGAGCGAGCGAGAGAGACACAACGAGCAGGCCTGATCGAGAGAGGGTTCTAGGGTTTGCAGGGGGGGATTTTGGAAGAGAAGGAGATGGAGAGAAAGATTTGGGCGGGGGCGCGAGAGAGAGAGGGAGGGGGGAATTTCGCGGTCTGATATTAAATTATATCCCCGGCGGTTTCTAAAACCGCCGGGGTTATATTAAATCATATCCTGGCAGTTTCTTAAAACTGTCGGGGATGGGCAAACATCACCGACGGGTTTTACAAACAACCGGGGATGTGCATTCCATAGCCGGCAGTTTATAAAAACCGCCGGGGATGCTCATGAATACCCGGCGGTAATCAAAACCGCTGGGGATATGTATCCATAACCCGCGGTTCTTTAAACCGCCGGGGATTTTGGTGTATTCCCGGCAATTGTTTAAACCGCCGGGAAAAGTTCGCCGGTAATGGCCCCTCTTCTTGTAGTGTCCACTCTCCCAAAGTCTAACCACCCTTGGGGTTTCACTAAAACCCAACACCAAGGTTTTTCCTTAGAACACCTTGGAAACTAATACAACCCTAAATTACAAATGATTCTAGGTAACCTAAGCAATCCACAACAAAGTTTAAATAAGTACAATACTTTGTCCACACTTGGACTCAATGAAACAATATGGAACTTATACAAGGCAATAAATAAAATGATACAATAACCTTAAGATGGAGAATTTCATTTACAACTCAAATAGGCATTCTACTTTTTGCCTTATGGCTCTTGAGTGATTGAGCAATGATGCTTGAGAGCCTTTGGATGCTTGGTTATCTTGAAGAGAGAGATTGGGAACTTGTAATGCTTCTTTGAACTCAAATAAGTGCAAAACTACTCAAGCAAAACAACCTTTGAGCTTTTATAGACCTGTCTGGAGAACCTATGCAATGTTCAAAAAAATGGCTGTTGAACCTGAGGAGTCAACTTTCCTGAAACAGGAGTCGACTTCCATTTTAAGTGGGAGTCGACTCTAGTTATACAAGAGTCAACTTCTCTAATACTAGAGTCAACTCTTCGGAAAACACCAATACTGTCAGGTCGGCTATACATAAACTACTCTCGGTTAGGTCGGCTTTAGCTTTGCAAGAGTCAACTTCAGCTTAAGGGGAGTTGACTCTAGCTATACAAGAGTCAATTTCTGAAGCTAAAATTTACATAAAATAAATTTTATACATATAGTAAATCCTTGAGACTTGGTTTTAATCAAAAACATAATTTTAGTGAATATTATGATTATAAAAAAATATACAATAATTTACTTGAAAAATTATGGACCATAAATTATACATCAATTATAAAATATTATTTTTGTTAATTCCCCAAGTATCTATTACCATGTTTCCATGTTCTAGTTCGTTCCTAGTGTTTAAAGATTTGGTAGATATTTATTGATAATGGATTAAGTTTGATTTCATGTCCTTCTTGTTAGATGTAAATTTTTATACAATGACCACTTGTTAGTATTTGCTTTTATCTCAATAAGAAGTATTTTATTCTAATAAGTTTGTTTTGAATATTTTTTATTAAGTGAAACTCTTGGTCACTCTTCTCAACAAGATTGAGGGATTCCTCCATGAGTAGACGAGCCGGCCCAAATCCAAGATGTAAAATGGGTCTTCGGTGTCTCGGAATCCATGAGCCCATCTTTTGAGTTTTTCGACAAAGCGAGGTGAAGGATAGTTTCATCCTCTCTTGCTCTTCGCAATCTCAAAATACAAAATGAAATAGAATAGAAACCTAGTTAAGCATATATATATATATACACACAATACAAAGGTGACGATGGATAGGGGGGTTCAACAGCCCCCTTGCGTTCTCATCCTCAAAAAATTCTTCACTACTAAATACTGGAGGCGGGAAGGAATGAGCCCCTCCACCCCCGGTTTCTGTGCCTGTGCTCATTCCCGGTCATTGTCAAATGTCCTAGGCGGGTTGCACTTGCAAGTGTATCCACCGCCGCCAGCGGGCTGAGCAGGAGGAGGAGGTGCTTGGTGGTGGTGGGTTATCTCGGGTAGGTTGAGAAGTTCTGGTGCCAGAAGTAGTGGAGAGGTTAGTCGACGAAAGAGCCGGACCAGTTCCCGAGGCTTTACTGGCTTTTGCCACCAAGTAGCACCGCTTTGAACTGCGGCCGGCAATACATAGCTGCTGAACCCTCCACTAGAGAAATGAAACCAACTTGGTAAATAACTCCTTAAGTCAACTTGGTAAATAACTCCTTAATTTCCCCAATACCTTAAGTCAACTTGGTAAATAACTCCTTAATTTCCCCAATACCTCGGACCGCCATCGCCCCTTGCTGGCTCACAGTGCCTCGCGCCCTCACTTGTTGTAGGCATTCCCTACGCCTTTTAAGCACTATCGCAACCACCAGCTCGCCCACCTGTCGTCATCTCTTCCCCCCTTACCACCGTTACACACGTTGGCCCTTTCACTCGGCATCGACCCTCCCTTCCTCCCTACTGTCGTCGCATCCCCCGATGGCGTGAGTGGGTGGGTCGATGAGAGAGAGAAAGAGAAAAGGGAGAGAGAGAAAGAGGGGCAGTAACTGTTGGACAGGAAGAAGAACAAAGAAGAATGGGGTGGGTTTGTGAGAAAAAGAGTGATAGTGAGTGAGAGAGAGAGTGGGTGGGTCTGTGAGAGAAAGAAAGAGAGAGGTAATGATAAAGGATTAGATGGTTTTGGAGGGAAAATATGTTGAGTATTTGATCTTAGCTATTGACCAACATTCAAAACTTATCTCAGCCATAGGATCAAAATGTATCTCTGATATATTTTTGACATTTTTAAAAATCATTTTGCCATGGCCGCGACCATCAACCGGGGGGAACCCCAGTTCGAGGTTGGAGAACCGTGGGTTCCCGACCGTGAGTGGTTGAGAACCCTTGTGTTCTCAAACCTTGGATTCTTTGACCATGCGTAATCAATAATTCTTTGATTTTTATATTATTTTAATTTAAAAAAATTATTATACCTAGAATAAAAAATAAAATTAATAAAATAAAAATAGAATTAAATAAATAAATTATTTTTGAATATTTGCATCTTTAAGTAGCTCAATATGATAAATTAACCAATTTCACATTTTTTTAAATCTCAAAGATTCAACACCTAAATATAAAAATATTAAATTTTGAATTATGCTTCCTATTTTAAATAAAGTTTTACATTAAAAATAGCATTTGATCATCAATAATTCAAAAAAAAATTATTTATTTTAAAATTAAATCATCCATGTCAAATTCTAAATGACAAATTCTTATACATTAAACCTTACGCATTTGGTGTTTTTTTATTTAAAAATTTCAAAAATTAAGTATTTAAACTTATATGATATTTTAAAAAATTATACTGTTAATATTTATAATATTTAAAAATTAAGTATTAAATGCTTTAAAAATTGAAATACCAATAAAAATTAAGTATTGGTATTTAAAAATTTTATATAAATTTTTTAAAAATTAAAAATTTTAAAAAATTTTGGAGTCCCGACTGCCGGTGGTCAGGGTTTCCAAGGGTCCCATTTTCGAGCTCCTTAAGACTTAAATTCATTTTTAATTTTTTTTTGATATTTTCTCCCCTTCTCTTATTTTTTCAGTATTTCTTTCTTTTCTTTTTTTTTCTTTTCTTTTTTATCTTCCCCCTTCATCTTCTTCCTTCTGCAACGCACGCCCTCCCGCTGGCCTGGCCTCTGCCTGTCGCCGCCACGGACAACTCCATCAGTCGTTCGCCGCCGCGGGCCAGCTCCCACGCCTCTGCCTACGCGCACGGACCTCCATCGCCGCTGCATCAGTCCGCGATCGGCCGCGCCTTTGACCGCCGCACCTAGCCGCTGCATCGGCTCTCCACCACGAGCCCATCTCTGGCTGCTCGCTGCTTCAGGCTCCATCACCACTGCAACTCTCTCGCCTATTGCTTGCTCTGTATATATGTATAGAGAGAGAGAGATGATCGGCCATTGTTGGTGGGTGGGTATATGTGTGTGCGTGTATGTGACTGTGTGTATATATATGTATCTAAGGAAGCATTTATCTTGAACTTCTCCTTTTCTCTACCAGCTCTGCTGAGATTGATCTGGAACCTTTTACAACTGAGATTACAACATAATCAAGACATCTACATTCTTTAAGAGCTAAAATGTATGGAGTTTTTTGGTGTTCACATTGCCTTGAGCAGAAACAGGTACTGCCTCCTCCACTATAAACCTCTATCTCTATATTGAATGTTGATTCGAAGACATAAGCAAGTATTCAGAAGGAGGGAGGGAGAAATGAAATTTTCCTACCAAACCCGTTAGAGCAATTCTGACTGCTGCTTTTATGAGACAGATGTTTGGGCCTGAAGCTGCAGGAAGGGAGAAAGAGAGTGAGTGAGGGTGGGGGTCTCTGAGAGAGAAAGAGAGAGAGAGAGAGACTGAGTGGATGGGTCTTTGAGGGAAAGAGAGAGAAAGGGGCAGTGAGAGAGGATGGGAAGATTTTTGCTGCGTTTTAGGCGGGAAAATTTTTAATCCCAACCACCAATCCATCAGAAATTGATCCTAGCCATTAAAATGTCTCCCATTGGAGACATTTTCAAAAACCATCTTGTTTTATTATATAGATTTCTTTCTCATACAAAAAATAAATTTATTTTGAATTAAAAGTGAGCACAAAGAATAAATTTATTTTGAATTAAAGATGGATTGTCTTTAGACATGTTTATTTATTTTAATCATTTATGTCTCAAAAGTTTATATTTGAATTTTTAAATTTTGAATTAAAGAAGAATTATTTTTAGACATGTTTTCTCTTACTCATACAAAAAAATAAATTTATTTTGAATTAAAGAAAATTATCTTTAGACGTGTTTTTTATTTTAATAATTTATGTCTCAAAAGCTTATATTTGAATTTTCAAATATTGATTTCTCATACAAAAAGTAAATTTATTTTGAATTAAAGGTGAGACATATTTTTTATTGTTTGAGAAAGCCTAAATATTTTTTGAATTTTAAATTTCATATTAACTTTTTCTTTAATGGCTAGTGTGTTTGGAAGATGTATATATATATATATAGGGTAAGTATGGAGGCTCAAGGTAGAACAAACTTGATAAAGCATTCCAACAAGAGTGAGAAAGTTCGAAGTGCTAAATGTGTGCTGGCTGGTGGAATTCTCAACCATTGGTGACTTGTTTGTAATTATCTCTAATTGTAAATTTGTTATTTTTACTCATTTGTTGTGTGAGAAGATTGTATTTGCTAGTATTGTGCTAGTAGTTCTTGCTTAGGCAAGGGATTGTATGTTGGTTCTAGCTCCAATTAAAAACTAGTGTTGATTCTCTCTAGTAGAACTTCAAGCTAAGTCTTGAGAGAGAGGATTAGGCTCTTTAGAGCCGAACCTCTATAAATTTCTCTTGTTCTGTGTGGTTATGTGATTTTACTAATTTCAAGCAAAACAACCTTTGAGCTTTTATAGACTCGCTTGGAGAACCTATGCAACGTTTAAAAAAATGACCGTTGAACCCGAAGAGCTGACTTTCCTGAAACATGAGTCGATTTCGATTTTAAGTGGCAGTTGACTCGAGTTATACAAGAGTCGACTTTTTTAATGCTAGAGTCGACTCTTTGAAAAATACCAATGCTGTCAGGTCAACTCTACATAAACTACTCTCGACTGGGTTGACTCGAACTTTGCAAGAGTCGACTTTTGAAGCCAAAATTTATATAAAATAGATTTTATACATATAGTAAATGCTTGAGACTTGGTTATAATCAAAAACATAGTTTTAGTGAGTATTATGATTATAAAAAAATATACAACAATTTACTTGAAAAATTATGGACTATAAATTATACATCAATTATAAAATATTGTTTTTGTTAATTCCCCAAGTATCTATTACCATGTTTCCATGTTCTAGTTCGTTCCTAGTGTTTAAAGATTTGGTAGATATTTATTGATAATGGATTAAGTTTGATTTCATGTCCTTCTTGTTAGATGTAAATTTTTATACAAGGACCACTTGTTAGCATTTGCTTTTATCTCAATAAGAAGTATTTTATTCTAATAAGTTTATTTTGAATATTTTTTATTAAGTGAAACTGTGGTCGCTCTTCTCAACAAGATTGAGGGTCCATCCCTCCATGATGTAAAATAGGTCTTTGGCGTCTCGGATGTTGAGGGTTGCGAAATCCATGAGCCCATTTTTTGAGTTTTTCAAGAAAGAGAGGTGAAAGGATATTATAAAATAAAATACAAAATACAAAATGAAATAGAATAGAAACCTAGTTAAGCATATTATATATATATATAAGGATGTAAAATGGAAAGATGGTCAGCTTCTGGTGCCATCATCACATGCACATGAATAATAGCGAGTTAGTTAGTTTGCTACACAAAATGTAGTTAAGGCTCATGTGGTCATTAAGCGATATTAACCATCGGACACCTCCCGTTCCTATTATATATATATATATATATATTCTAATGCCAAAATTTTGCAAATTAGGGATTCCCTTACACGCACTACCCCACTTAAAAGAATAAAAATGCTATTTATAGCTCAATTTTGACATTTTTTTTCCAGTAGTATATATTTATTTTAATTTAATATAAAATAACACATTTGATACAAGAGATTGAAAGTCCACTTGATCATGAGCATAATGCAATGTCCCTGAGATCACCATCCATGAGGGCCATATGTATAGAGAAGATTTTTTGTTTTTACTGGCTTATCAGCTAAATGAGAGTGGTGGGAGTGACTATTTAAATTTTTACAAAAAATAAGGGTAAAATGAATAAATAAAAATCTAAATCAAGATTCTAAAATATCATATAGTCGCAATCATCTCACAAGTTAATAATCTTAAATCGTGTCATATGATCATTTAAAATGCACATAATATTAAATATAATTTTTGAATTAAGAGTTAAGAGATTAAAATATTATTCATGGCTTCAAAACAATTTCTATCATGTACAATAATTTATTTAATTATCTTAAAAATATAATTACTAGTTTAATGACACCTTTCATAGTAACTATATGTGATGTTATATTTGCAATTACAGTAATTCATTTGGCGTTGAAATAGAAACTTTGGAAATCTCTCCCTTTTCGTCACCATTGCAACTTCGGAAATCTCTCCCTTTTCGTCACTGTCGTCCTCCGGGCCATAGGCAGGCTCGTTGAGGTCAAGAATTTGGCCTCCAGATGGCCCCTCCAGCGCCAGCTCATCCGCTCCGAGCATCCATGCGTTCAGATCAAAGTCGCGCACATACCTCTCGGCCTTCTCACCAGCGATCGCCGCCTCATGTTCCTCCATAGGGGGGGTTCAACAGCCCCCTTGCGCTCTCATCCTCCCAAAATTCTTCTCTACCAAAAATATCGGAGGCGGGAAGGAATGAGCCCCTCCACCACCGGTTTCTGTGCCTGTGCTCATGCCCGGTCGTTGTCGAATGTTTTGGGCGGGTTGCACTTGCACATTTTGCACGTGTATCCACCGCCGCCAGCGGGCTGAGCAGGAGGAGGAGGTGCTTGGTGGTGGTCGGTTGTCTCGGGCAGGCTGAGAAGTTCCGGCGCCAGAAGTAGCGGACAGGTTAGTCAACGGAAGAGTCGGACCAGTTCCGGAGGCTTCACTGGCTTTCTGCCACCAGCACCAGTAGCACCGCTTTGAACTGCGGCCGGAAATACATAGCTGCTGAACCCTCCACTAGAAATCCATGAGGCCGCCATGGCCGATGAGGAAATCACTGGCGACTGGTGACTGGTGAGTTCTCAACTTTCATCTAGTACTGGAAGGTATGGCTTTTGATAGGTTCTATATGCTTTCTTGTTATATATATATATATATATACACACACACATATGCATGGAATTAGACTTTCAATATATTCTCGTGATAATCAATGATTTAGAAATATGGGTGCATTGATCATATAGTACAAGCACGTTATCTGCAATATTCTTGTCATATAATGATGTGTATCCGATATTATTAATTCAGCGAATATTACTGAATTAATGTTAAAATATTATTATATTATCAATATTGCAATATTATTCATGATTGCAGATATTGCGATATTAATGATAGTATTGATGGTTGTGAATCTTCGGTTCTTTTTTAGAAATTATAAAATACTAAATAGTGTTAATACAATAATATCTTTATCATTATTAGAAGGAATTTGTAGAGAAATGAAATTAGAATTTAACTTCAACGTGTAATTGAGATTTTGCAGCTTTAACTTCAGCCATTTAGCATATATTTTTCTCAAATTTGTTTTGATTCGCATGATCCCATAATTAATTTTAGCACGTGGTAATCTAAAAAAATATATATCTACATATGCCCGTAAATGTTAAAAACATGAATATTGTTAAATATATGTATTTGTAATTATATTGTAACATTTGTGGATTTCCTTCCTACAAATATCATTAAGATCCCATTAGGAGAAATGAAAATCAATTAGGATTTATCGGTTGTAATTTAACGTTTAGTGTCAAATTAATACCTAGAGTCTTTCTTAAGATGATCATTCTTGCACAGTCTTCGATATTCATGCTCTCAATTATACTAAGAGAAATAAATTATATGTTGAACTTTTGGCCATTTTAATGGTGAAAATTGAACTCACCCAACTTATGCTCTGAGGCTACTTGGAGTCTTTCTTAACGAGTACGCATCTCAATCAATTAAAAGAGACAAAATTGAAACTGAATTGGGCGGGGAGCGCCAGGCCGAGGCAGCAGTAATTGGGCGGGGAGGGCCAGGGCGACGCGCGAGGACCCCAGAGGCAATTCGGAGGGGAGGGCCGAAGACAGCACGACTGACTGCAAAATCGAATTGCGACTGCGGTTGCGATGTGAGGACGACGAGAACAGTGACTGTGGTGAGGTTTGGCAATTGGCTGTTTAGTGATGACGTTGCAGGAGAGGAGAGAAGCGGCAATGGCGGCATCGGTTAAGAGAAAAGAAGAAGAAATTAAACCTCAGGCTGGTTTTTTACAAAAATAGGTATGACCTAGTTTTGAGGGATTTGTCGGATGATAAATCCGACCCATTCTAGTTTGTTGCACTAGATTTAAACTCGTCCCACTAAATCCAATCCGTTTAAAAAAAATAAAAAATAAATAAAACAAAAAAGCTTTGTGGACTTTGTTTGATGATCATTAGAGATACATGTTGACTCAGATCCCATGTTGGACTGATCACATATGCATACATGTTATTAGAAAGTATGCTTTGCTTTGTCATACATGAAAATTTTTAGTGTGAACATTTATCACCAAAGTGATTTGTTCATATTGATTTACGTGATTTGCATTTGCTACTGAAAGCTTTTGGTTCATTGCATGTAGTGACCTGCCTAAAGGGGCTTGTTATGTGTTAATTAATTCAAGTGGATGAAGCATACGGAGTAGAGACACACTAGGTTTGGAAATTCTTTCACCCAAAGAGGATGATTTTCAATAATATATAATTCGTTCTTTCTATTGTCTCCCACTTGTTTCATGTACATATTGCATACTCTACCCAAAAAAAGAGTGTGCAAGTACGTGCCTCATAGTTGGGATATAACTTATTTTGTAATCAAATTGTTTTATATCCATGTTTCCCATTAAGTCTTATAAGTTGCGCTCCATATATTTCTAATACAATTTCTTTTGTTAGATTAGATCAAGCATGTCACCACACACACAAGAAATGGGTGAATTGAGTGTTTTAAAAATTGAGATGAGATATACAAATTTTTATTTGAAATGAGGTTTTAATTAGTGCAATAGAACAATAAATATAAAATGATGTTTGGAAAGGTTTGAAAAATCTAAAGCAAGAATAAAATCAACACAAGATATTATAGTGGTTCGACTCAATTAGTTTACTCCACTACTTTAACTCTTTACTAAGAATTTCTAAATTTACTAAACCTCTTATTTAAACTCAAGTAAGACCTCTAAGCATAATACAAGGAATTACAAACCTCCTACCTAAATCTAGTGGACCTTCTAGCCTACAATCTAGCCAATACAATAGTAAGTTACAATAAGATGATATGAGAGGTATGAACTCTCAGATACAATGATTTCTCAAATAAAGATACAATGGCTAAAAGAAAATAATGCAAATGATATCTATAGTCTTTTGAGAAAAAAATGAAAGCACAAGTACTAGTCACTACAAGAAAAATAAGTTTTAGTGATCGAATTATTCCATCACTAATTCACGATGGATTAGTGACTGAATTAGCGACGGTAGACTCGTCACTAAATTTAGCTATGAAAGCCCTGTTGTTAAAAAAGAAAAAAAAATTAAATTTAAATTTTAACAATGGTCAAACCAATCAATAAAAAGAAAAAAATAAATTTTAAAATTTAAATTTTAGCGAGGGGCAAACCCATCACAAAAAAAAAAAAACAACTAAAATTTAAATTTTAGCGACAGGTTAGCCCGTCGCTAAAAATAAAACAAATAAAATTTAAATTTTAGCGATAGGCTAACCCATTGCTAAAAAGAAAAAAAAAGTTAAATTTTAAATTTTAGCAACGGGACTAACCCGTCGCTAAAAAGAAAAAAAAATAAAAAAAAATTAAATTTTAGCGACGAACAAACTCGTCTCTAAAAAGAAAAACATAAAATTTAAATTTTAGCGATGGGCAAACCTATTGCTAAAAAGAAAAAAGATAAATTTTAAATTTTAGCAACGGGTTAACCTGTCGCTAAAAAAAAAAAATTAATTTAAATTTTAGTGACAGGTTGACCTTTCGCTAAAAAGAAAAAATATTTATATAAATTTTAAATTTTAGCGATGGGATGAACCCGTCACTAAAAATAAATAAATAAATAAATTTTAGCAACGGGCAAACCCATCGCTAAAAAGAAAAAAATAAATTTTAAATTTTAAATTTTAGAGATAGGTTAACTCGCTAAAAAAAAAATTTAAATTTTAGTGACGAGTTGACCCTTCGCTAAAAAGAAAAAAATAAAATATAAATTTTAAATTTTAGCGACGGGATGAACCCGTGGCTAAAAATAAAAAAAATAAAATTTTAGCAACGGGTTACCCGTCGCTAAAAGGAAAAAAAATAAAATTTAAATTTTAGCTACGGGAAAACTCGTCGTTAAAAAAAAAATTAAATTTTAAATTTTAGCAACGGGTTAACCTGTAGCTAAAAATAAAAAAAATTTAAATTCTAAATTTTAGTGACCGGTTGACCTATCGTTAAAAAGAAAAAAAAAATATAAATTTTAAATTTTAGCATCAGGCCTATCCGTTGCTAAAAAGAAAAAAAAATTAAAATAAATTTTTTTGCATAGTTTATATTAAATTAAAAAAAATCCATAATTTATATTTAATGTGAAATTCATACTTTAATTTCACATTTTACCAACTAAATTTATATTTTTCACTCAATTTAATCAAATATACTTTTTTTTTGTGACAACTTAATTTTTTATTATTTTAATTACATCTATGTATTTGTATTTATCTTTAATTTTTAAATTTTTTTTATTACGTTTATCTTTGATTAGATAAGAGTAAATGGGATAAATTAATTAAAAATAAAGATATAAAAAATAAATTAACTTAAAAATACAAATAAAGAAGTGTAATAAAATAATAAAAAATTTAAGTGACTTTACAAAAAAAGTGTAAAAGTACATAATTGAATAATATGTTGTCCTTTAGTGGATACCTGTCTTTTAATTTATCTCTTCTTTTTATTTTAAATTTATCATTTAACTCATTTAATTTAATTTAATTCAAATAATTTATTTTTAATTAATTAATTTAATTCAATTAATTAGTTTAAAAAAATTTAAACTATGAACTTCCCCGCATAGTTTTCATAGTTAAATGTAAAATTTATAAAAATTTCAATTTACTTCAAAATAAGAACAAAATTTTTCGTTGCTAATATAATAATTTATAAACCTCAATTTGAATTAGTAATGAAAAAAATTAATAAATATTAAAATTAATATTCATTAAATAAGTTTAGAAAATTTTGGAGTGTAAATGTAATATTAGAAAGCTTTGTAGAAAATATTATAAATATGTTTTATGTAAATTAATAATCAATGAGGCTTCAAGATCGGTTGGTTCACGCACGTTACTTCCTCCTAGGAGGTTGGGGCTTCGATTCAAGGGGCAGGCAGTTGAAGGATTATTGCTAGGAAATAATACCAGTGCGATCACGTGGCTAGCAGATGGAGGGCTGGCGCGCGTGTGTAGGGGCTAGCCATTTTGTGGCCAGGGCTAAATTTAACAAGGGAAACCAATTTTATCGCTAATTAGCAACGGGCAATGCCTGTCGCAAAACTTGTCGCTAAATTTAAGCGACGCTAAGTTTAACGACGAAAAATGACCCGTCGCTAAACTATTTAACGACAAATTTTTAAGGTTTAGTGACCGAATTTTTCGTCACTAAATGCAAGATTTTTTGTAGTAAGAAGATGAATAATTCTTGTAAGCTCCAATCAATTTATTTCCATCCATTAGTCTTTATAGTGCATTTTTGGGCTGGTATCTATAAGCTTCTCAAGAACATTAAAGAGAACTAGCCGTTAATAGCCATTAGAGACTGCAAAAACTAGCCATTAGAACATGTTGGTGAAGGAAACGGTCAACAATTTCACCAAACAAGTCAATCGTTTTATTTGAGAAAATTGAAGTGCACAATGGCTTTGGGCAAACGATCGACTTCTTTTTTTTTTTATAAAAAAGGTCGACTTCTTTGACAAATAATCGACAGTTTGAAGTAACAAGTTGATAGTTTTGAGAGAAAGTCAGCATTATACAGTCAATGTTGACATTTTTTGAACTTTTGTGAAAAGAACAGAGAGTGAAAAATTGCCCGATCGATAATTCACAAGAACGATCAACAGTTTTTGCATATCCAAGGCCAAAAGAATCGACTCTTCTCTAAAACGGTCGACTCGCTTTGGCCTTTCCTATATTGATGGCTTAAAATGGTTGACTTTTTCTTAAAAACAATTGATTTTTTAAAACTGTCAATACTTTTAGAAAAATTCTTGACTCCTTTAAATAACCCAAACAACTAAGGTACAAGGCAGTCGACAAATGGACTTGAAAAGGTCGATAATTTTGCCCTGATTCTTAAAAAGAGGTTAAGACAAATGTTAAAACAAAATTTCAACAAACCTCATATACTCATTCATTTGATTAATATATATTAATAGTAAAAAGATATTTTTCAAAAGATTTTAACTAAGGAGTTTATATGATTTGACAAAAAGATTAAAACACCATCCTTAGGCAATAAATAGATTTTCCATTTTTCAAGAGTATATACTTCATTTTTATTCTGAAAATGAAAATAACCTGAAAATATTTTTTGTTATAAAAAATGAAGATGTTCATTATCAAAATATTTTGAGTCAAATTGTAATACCCGAGAATAATTTAAGGATAAAAATGATATTTGATAAAGGGCATAAATGGAATTTTGGGAAAAATAAGACTATATGGTACACTAACACAGCTTTGGACGACCGAATTAGTCAGATGGAGTACCTCGGACCCTAGATAGGCAAGGAAAATGATATAGTATCGACGAGTGATTTAAATTATGATTTTTAGTGATAAAATAAATGAGATCGGGAACAGTTTTCGGTACAGCAAAAAATACAGCGGTCAATTAGGTCATATTACCGAATTGTTATAAACGATATCTGAAAAATCAACGGAGTGTTTCTAAAACTAATATTCGATGTATAGAACAACCCTTAAGTGGTTTCAAGTTGAATCGAGTGGATTTGAGGTCAAATCGATCAATTGGGCCTAAGTGTAATTTTTTAAATTTGCCCGAGGGAGGTCAAAATGGTAATTTTTCAAAATTTTCAAAGGAGAAATGAAGAGTACTAATCTTGAGGGTCTTAGTGGTGGTGTTGGAAAGATCAGGGGCTTGAGGATAAAGGCCAAAATACAAAAGAAAGTTTTTAAGGGGCTAAAGTGTAATTTTTGAAAATCTGCCAAAGCATGGCAGATCTGGCCGCCGATTTGGCCGGAAAATAGGGAGATTTGGGCAGAAAATCTCGGCAGTGCATGGCCTAGGCTAGTCTAGGAAGCATGTGGGGAAAGGTTTGGCCAGAAATTGGCCACGTGGGGTCGGATTTGGCCTATAAATAGCCAAGGGTTTCGGCTAATTTTGAAGCACCAAATAGCTCGGGTTTGAGGGCCAATCAAGGGAAGCCAATAAGGGGCTTTTGATCCTTGAGGCAAGAGGAGCATTTCTGAAGAATTTGGTGAATTTTCGAGGCGATTTGAAGGGGTTTCGAAGGCTGATCGGAGAAGGGAGGCGGACCGCCGCGCCGCGCCTGTAAGTGCCCGATCGGAGGCTTTTCCGGTGGCCTTTTGGCCTGAAACCAGTGGGGTTAGGATTGACTCCTTGTGGGCTTTCAGGGGGTACTAGTTTCGGGGGCATCGGAGCAACCGCCGGCAACCAGCTCGCCGGAGAAGACAATGTGCGTGGAGTGCATGCGCTGTCCTTACTCGCAGCAACGCGCCTAGGCGCGTGGGGGTGGTGCGTGCCACATAGGTAATTTTTGATTTTTTCCAAAATTCCTTTAAAATTATTTTATGAATAATTATGTAAAAATATTTGAGAAAATAGTTGTGTAGATATTTATTTTGGATTATTAGAGAAGAAAAATGGGAGAAAAATAGGAAAATGTGAGAAAATTAAGGAAAATTTATAATTGTTGGATAAATATGATGATTAGGGTGCCTTGAGGGTTGAGGCGAAGTGACTCGTGCGAAGTTCGAAGAGGGAACGCAAATCGAGGCAAGCACGCAAATTGAGGTGTGCCGCGCTTGTCAAGAGGAATTTGAAATTTCGCCAAAGATGAGTGGTTCTACCCGAAAATACTTATAGTAGCATGTGAATGGCTTACTGTGAGTGTTCATCCCTATGGCTTGGTTTATTGTGATGGTCTGCCCAAACGGTTATTTACACATGCATTGAATTTCGTACGATTGCATACATCGAACTGTTGATTTTAAGTTATGCATGTTATGATTTTTCGGCATTAGCATGTTGCGTTGTCCATGTGGGACGTGGGTTGTTAACCTGTGACGTAGCTCTCGAGTGTCAGCACTCGGAATGCGTGCCAAGGGTTAATGCTATGTGACCCACTTGGGACGGGGCTGAGACGGACTTCACCCTACGGTACTCAAGTGGCGGGGCTGCGAGTGGACACCACCCCGGTTGTTGGCTCAAGTGGCGGGGCTGAGAGTGGACACCACCCTAGGTTCCTTTGAGCAATAGCATTAAGGCTGAGGTGTCGTTGATTCCGGGGATAGTGCTGATGTGACACTCTTGGGGCTAGGGTTGTGTTAGGTTTTGGAATGCTTTTGAGTTGGATCGTAAAGCCTAACAATGACAATGGGGTGATTCCTGGGTTCATGTGTCGAGGTTGTCCCTCTTAAGTAGGATTGGTTTGCCAATGGGTCGGTGTGGTTGTGTCGCCTTTAGAGAGATTCCATTTTCCCTGGTTAGGGCTAAGTGCTATATGGGATTCTCTTAGGCTGGGGCATGTCGGGATTCATCGGTTTTATATATGATTTTACATATCTGCATGAAAATATTTTTGAACTCTCACTTAGATGATTCAGCATCTAATCTGGACTATGTCCCTAGAATATTCAACGTTCCAGGTGAATGCAGTGGCGTCAAAGGAAAGAATATCATCGAGATGTAGCTGCTATGTTTAGTTTTCATAGGTTTTGTCTATGAATACAATGTTCGGAGGTTATGTAATATTTTGATATTTTCATGTGAAACATCGATTCGGTTATTATCTGTAAAAGGAAATTGTCAGTTATATATCATTGAGGTTTCGATCTTGCTTCTACTGATGTGATTGATATTACTTGTCTTAGTCTATTAATTAATAAATTTTGATATGCTAAGAAGGTATGATCGAGATTGTCGGGAAATGATTATGACAAGGGTATGAATATCGAGGGGCTTATGTTGTGTATATGATAAAAATATATATATATATATTCCCGAAATCTCGAGGTAATGCACGTTGTGGGAAAACAGGGCGTTACACAAATATACCTACAAAAATAATTATCCACAAGCTTTTGGTTCCCAAACCATTTTGGGTCCACCATTGTTAATATTGAAAGTTCTCTTTGGAGCCCATACTTAAATTTAGTAGGATAGTTTCTTATAAAACATTTGTTTATGAAATTGATTTACAATACTCATGCATATTAAACTTTTTAAGAAGGCCTTTCATATTCTTTTTTTTTTACTAATGAAAATATCCTCATTATTTTGCCTAATTTGCAAAATATTTTAACTCACTCATCATATTCATTTCAAATTCACTCTGCTTAAGTTTGACAAAATTATCAGAAAGATTTTGTTTTGAGTCTTCAAAAATAATGTCATCAACAAGTAAAATATCCTTATTGTGATTTTTAATAAAAGAATTGTATATGCATTTCTTCTTTTGAAACATTTTTCTAATGAGAGAGAACTTTCTCATACCAAGCTCTAGAAGCTTGTTTTAAATCATAAAAAGCTTTGGAAATCTCAAAAACATCATATAGGGATTTTTCAAAACTAGGAGGTTGCTCTACATATATTTCCTCATTTATATAACCATTCAAAAATGCACTTTTTACATTTATTTGAAGTAATTTGAAATCCTTGTACCATGCAAAAGATATGAGCATCCTAATAGCTTCTAACCTAGCTATAGAGGCATATGTTTCATCACAATCTATACATTCTTCTTAATTGTACCCCTTAACAACTAATCTAGCCTTATTTTCAACAACTATTCCATCTTGTTCCTAAAGACCAATTTGGTTCCTATGTTTGCTGATGATTTATTATTGTTCTCTCATGGGGATGCTGACTCTATTCGAATATTAAAAGATTGCTTGGACAGATTTGTTTTATTGACTATTCTATAATTGTATAGTAAGGGCACTAATACCTAAGAGGGGGGCTGAATGGGGCTATTTAAAAATTTAATATAAGTTTGAAAATCTTCTTGATGAAAAATGAGATTTTAATGCCTATAAGAGAGTTGTTTGGAGCTATAAACAAAACAAGAACAAAAGCAAGAATGACACAAGCGATATATAGTGGTTTGATTTAAATCAAATCTAATCCACTATCTTAGCTCATCACTAAAGATTTTTCAAGCAATCCACTATAATCCTCTTATCACACCAGATAGGCCCTCTAGCAACAAGCTAGGTATCAAAATTCTCCTACAAGCAATGTAGGTCCTCTAGCGTAACAAGATAAGAAAATACAAAATGATACAAGATAAGATAGGATCTGAGAGACAATACTCTCAGTTACAAATTCTCTCAAAAATAAAGACAAGACTTGAAAATGAATTTTACAAAATGAATGCAAACCCTTGGAGAGAAAATAAATGTAACAATGAAGCACAAACTTGAAGAACACTTGAGAGCTTGTAATAATATCACTTGATTAACTTGAATCATCCATTTGTCCTCTATTTATAGTGCTTGGCAACCTCTTTCAAGAATATAGTTGTTTATAGTCATTGGAATTTGAAAAATAGTCATTGGAAGTTGTCTATGACAGAAATGGTCGATAGTTAGCTTAAAAATTCAAACAACGATCCACAATTCTGAAGAAATGATCGACATCCTTGAGCAAGAGCTATTGATATTTAGATATCGATAGATGAAGAAAAAGGTCTACAGTTTTCCAAAAATAACAAAAACGATCGATAGATTACATTAAACGGTCAACAGTTTGCCTAAGATGATTTTCCAAAATATTACTATAGCAAGTTACTGTACTAACGGTCAAATTAAGTCATTGTAGTGATGGTCAAATGTCATTATAGAAAATTACTGTAGCAACCATCAAAGAAAAATCAATTTGAAACTTTTGTTATTCTTCAAAATTATTTTCAAAAGTATTTAATGTTCTTAATTAAATAAAAATATAATACTCCAAATGTTATCAAGAAATTTATCACAAGATTTTCGACATTAGATTGCATGATGAAATTAATTTTTATTTTAGTGCTTAATAGAACATATAAAAGTAATTTAGATCACTAAGTTAATAAACATTAATAAAATAATTTCATCATCAAAATACAATTGATTTTCATCATCGAAACCATATCAAAGACAAAATATCAATCTATCAAGAACATAAAGATGGTTCTTTTTCCTTTGACAAATATTGCTTTATTTTAATCAACGGTTTTAAAACTAATTTGTAAAAATCATTTAGGGGATTCTTTTAAATCTTAATACTTGTTTTTGCAAATCTCTATATGTATAATAATGTAATTCATTTGGTTTCATTTTAACTAAGTAGTACTTGATATTGAAATTGATTTTTGTTAAAAAATCATATAATTGAGTTAGGATATAAAACTTTGTTATTTTTCATTATCAAAATTAAATACAAGAGTAAAATATTAGTTTAACCTATGTGCTTGTAACATCCCGCATCGAGCAATAGGAATGACCTGATCAGCTTACCCTAATGGGCTTAAGCGAACTTCCCATGGGTCACCCATCTTTGAGTTATCCTAGTTCAAGCATGCTTGAATCAGAAGTTTTTATCTACATTCAGCCCCAAAAGGTATCCAGCTGGTATTGTTTCATTTCTTACTATCCTCAATATATATACTAGCTTCTCTAGAGTCATTTCATGGACCTAACCTTAGGCTCTCGGGGTATTACAGTGCTAATCCCTCAAAGAGTGATTATTTTATTTCGTGTAGGGATAAGGGTCTGAGTAAGGAGTTGTTTATTGCTTCAGGGTACAGAAGGATTTTACTTCCCATGAGATATTTGGGTGTTCCATTGTTATCGACAAAGTTGAAGTATGGTGATTGTAAGCCAATACTAGATAAGGTTTGGAGTAGAGTGTGCTCATGGCATAGTCATTCTCTATCATTTGGAGGCAGGCTTCAGCTAGCACATTTGGTTCTAACTACAATTTATTTGTATTAGGCTTCAGTTTTCCTGGTACCTAAAAGGGTGATTAAGGAACTTGAGAGAATTATCTGTAATTTCCTCTAAAATGGCACTAAAGGGGCTTATCATAAGGAAAATGTGGCATGGCGAGATGTGAGTTGTTCTAAGGAGTAAGAGGGTCTTAGGCTAAAGCCTTTGCATGTGAGAAACCAAGATCAAGTGGCAATTGATTTGGAGGTTATTGTCGGGAGATTGTGAGTCTTTGTGGGTAAAGTGGGTTCATACTTATAGGCTCAGGGATAAATATTTTTGGATTCTCTTAGTGCCTCATTCAAGCCCTTAGTATTGGCAAAAACTGTTATTGATCCATCTGGTTGTATGAGATAGGTTTGGGTGGAGGGTTGGGGATGGAAGTCAAGTTTTTTTATGGTATGATCAATGCATGGCATCTGCTTGGGGTTATGATCGATTGGTTTTCTCGCCAGTTGCCAAGGCAATTGGGTATTCCTATTTTGGATTGTGTTTCTGAAATCATTGTTAATGGTGTCTGAACTTAGTCGATGACTATTTCTTTATCTAGTTCGGAGATAATTCAGAGATGCTCGGTCCTTCTATGGTTGGGCGTCGGGATGAGTTGAGATGGCTTTCAGTTTTATGGTTGCCTTGTCTAGTACAGATGCTGAATACATAGCTCCTACAGCCACAGCTTGTCATGCAATTTGGATGAGAAGAATATTGCAAGATTTAAAGCATAGGCAAGTCCAATCAACAAGAATTTATTGTGACAACAGATCTACCATTGAAGAATCCAATTCACTAAGGAAAAAGAAAGCACATTAATGAGACTCTATTCCACTTCATAAGAGAGTTGGTTAGCAAAACTGAAGACCAATCAACTAATGTTTTGACAAAAACTTTAATTGAAGACAAGGTTCAAACGCCACAAAGTATGGTTGGAGTCATTTATCTTGCTTGAATTAAGGGGGGGGGGGGGATTGTGGGAGTTCACTAATTCAAGCCCATGAAAGTTGTTCCACTACAAAAAAAAATTGATTTTTAGCGGCGATTTTTAAAATCGCTGCAAAAAATGGAATTTTGCGGCGGTTTGTAAACGGCCGCAAAATACTATTTTAGCAGCATTATTTTAACATTTTGTGGCGGTTTTTAAAAATCATCACAAAATTCATTAAAACATTCAATTTTACGGTAGTTTTCAAAAAATTGTCGTTAATTTTAGAAAATAATTAAAAAATTAAATTAAATTCAGTAGTGATTTTTGAGAAACCGCTGCTAAATTAAAAAATAATTAAATAAATCAAAATTAAAATTAAAATACATTTGCTACGATTTTTCAAAACCGTCGCTAAATTTAAAAAATAATTAAATAATTTAAAATTAAAACTAAATTAACATTTGCGGCGATGTTTAAAAACCGCCACAAAATTAATTAAAAAATTTAATTTAGCAGCAGTTTTTAAAAATCGTCGCTAAATTAAAAAATAATTAAATAATTTACAATTAAAATTCAATTAACATTTGCGGTGGTTTTTGAATACCGCCGCAAAATTCATTAAAAATTTTAATTTAGCGGCGGTTTTTAACTGCCGCTAAATTTAAAAATAATTAAATAATTCAAAATTAGAATTAAATTGAATTAAATTAATAAAAATAAATATAAAATCTTAAAAGAAAATTGAAAATTTAATTTAAATTAATTGCAAAATCTTTATATATATAAAAGTAGGATAGTCTTGAAAGAAGAAATTTCCCCCAAAAACTTGCATTAATGATTTGTAATTAATAATTATTGTATTAATAATTTACAATTTGTAATTCGCATTAATAATTTAAAATTTTCAATTGGTTTGAAATATAAGTAGTCATAAAATTTTCTCACAAAACTTGCATTAATGATTTGCATTTAGTACTTATTGCATTAATAATTTACATTTTGTAATTTGCATCTTTATATATATAAAAGTAGGATAGTCTTGAAAAAAGAAATTTCCTCCCAAAACTTGCATTAATGATTTGTAATTAATAATTATTGTATTAATAATTTACATTTTGTAATTCGCATTAATAATTTAAAATTTTCAATTGCTTTGAAATAATAAGTAGTAATAAAATTTTCCTCCAAAACTTGCTTTAATGATTTGCATTTAGTACTTATTGCATTAATAATTTATATTTTGTAATTTGCATCTTTATATATATAAAAGTAGGATAGTCTTGAAAAAAGAAATCTCCTCCCAAAACTTGCATTAATGATTTATAATTAATACTTATTGTATTAATAATTTACATTTTGTAATTCGCATTAATAATTTAAAATTTTCAATTGCTTTGAAATAATAAGTAGTAATAAAATTTTTCCCAAAAACTTGCATTAATGATTTGCATTTAGTACCTATTTCATTAATAATTTACATTTTGTAATTTGCATCTTTATATATATAAAAGTAGGATAGTCTTGAAAAAAGAAATTTCCTCCCAAAACTTGCATTAATTAATGATTTGCAATTAATACTTATTATATTAATAATTTACATTTTGTAATTCGCATTAATAATTTAAAATTTTCAATTGCTTTGAAATAATAAGTAGTAATAAAATTTTCCCCCAAAACTTGCGTTAATGATTTGCATTTAGTACTTATTGCATTAATAATTTACATTTTGTAATTTACATCTTTATGTATATATAAGTAGGATAGTGTTGAAAAAAGAAATTTCCCCCCAAAACTTACATTAATGATTTGTAATTAATACTTATTGTATTAATAATTTACATTTTGTAATTCGCATTAATAATTTAAAATTTTCAATTTCTTTGAAATAATAAGTAGTAATAAATTTTTTCCCCAAAACTTGCATTAATGATTTGCATTTAGTGCTTATTTCATTAATAATTTATATTTTGTAATTTGCATCTTTATATATATATAAGTATGATAGTCTTGAAAAAAGAAATTTCCTCCCAAAACTTGCATTAATTAATTATTTACAATTAATACTTATTTTATTAATAACTTACATTTTGTAATTTGCATTAATAATTTAAAATTTTCAATTGCTTTGAAATAATAAGTAGTAATAAAATTTTTTCCCCAAAACTTGCATTAATGATTTGCATTTAGTACTTATTGCATTAATAATTTACATTTTGTAATTTACATCTTTATATATATAAAAGTAAGATAGTATTGAAAAAAGAAATTTTCCTCCAAAACTTGCATTAATGATTTACAATTAATACTTATTGCATTAATAATTTACATTTTATAATTTGCATTAATAATATAAATCATTCAATTGCTTTGAAATAATAAGTAGTAATAAAATTTTCCCCCAAAACTTGCATTAATGATTTGCGTTTAATACTTATTGCATTAATAATTTACATTTTGTGATTTGCATTAATAATTTAAATCTTTCAATTGTTTTGAAATAATATGTACTAATTATTGTAAAATTAATAATAAATTTTAAATATACCAATTTTTCAATGCTAATTGTTTTGTATTAAATTTGCATGAGTTTTATGAGAAATATTAATAGACAACTTAAACTATTAATTAAGTCATAGAAAATTATCTATTTATTTAAAATATTATTTTTATATCTTTATTCTATGAATATTTATATAATATTAAAATATGATAGTCAGATAAAGTATTTTATCAAGTGTCAATCAATGGTGATTTTTTTTTCTCAAAAACTTGCATTAAATCAAAGGTAATGATTAATTAATTATTAATTAATTTAATAATTATATTATAATCTTGAAAATATGATGTCTTAACAAATTCATAAAAAATTATTTAAAGTTGTTAGATGCTAGGGTTTTTCAATGCTAATTAATATTTAAGGTATCACATTTTTAAGACTATTGAAGAAATCAAAATTAATTTTTTTTAAAATTTATTATTATTGAAAAAACTTATTCTTACTCATATTTAAGAGTTTTAATTTATATTTATAATTATAATATAATAAATAGAAAATAATGAACGTTTTTAAGTGAAAATATTTATTTATAAATAAATATAATATAATAAAAAAATTATAAGTATTTTTTCAAGTGACCTATTTAATATGTTAATTATTCTTTAATACTTTGAATGGCAGTATATTGAATTAATTATTCTTTCCAGGCGCGTTATAAACTTGGAACAATTCCAAGACAATAAATTTTTTTCTTTCAAACACTAAAACTAAATCACATCATTTCTCGAATCCGTCCCAGAATTTCCAATCATTTTTCTCGAAAGAGAATCACTATACACATCAAATGCGAAAGCAAAGATTGAAACCTAATATCTTAACATTAAACATAAATAAATTCTAATATTTTCAACATTTCTCAAAACGTTCAAAATCTAAAGTAGCAGAACTTAAATACAGGGGCAACGTTACATACATTTTATTTCTCATGCACTCTGCTAAGTGTCATTTCATGCCTCATTTATCTTCGTATCTGCTACAATCTTCACTTGGAACGTTTGAATATTCTAGGGGTAAAGCCTAAGTTAGATGATGAATCATCTAAATAAGAGTACATAAAACATATTTCTTGCATGAATGCAATGTCTTTCATCGTAGGTGTCAACTGCACCCCTCATGCTACCTACTACTTTTGCGGCCCCCTCTTTCGAAGCCGAGGTGTATGGGTGCACCCTTGGTAAAGTAGTGGTGCCAATTCATACTCCCTACGGCCTCAAATGCAAGTGAACAATGATATCAACGTGTATTTATGCATTTCATAGTCATGTCATGTATGCAGTCTACGTGATGGATACATATCAGGGTATGTCAATATGATGAAAATATTTTCGAGGAACATAAATCACTTACAACCCAACCATTTTTCATAAAACTAACTTTAATTGGGGAGTATCACTTACCTTCTCAAGCTTATCGCCCTACCTCGAAATTCGTGCATCGCCTCGATTTGCGTGCCAACCTCAAAATTTGCACAAGTCTCTTAAACTTAAACCTCAAAGCATCCTAGTTACCATAATTATTTAATTAAACATTAAAACCTATTTTTCCATAATTTCTGGCATTTTCTTTAATTTTCTCTCTATTTCTTCCTAATTTTCCTCAATAAATCCAAACTAAATATTTCTAAAATATTTTCTCAAATATTTCTCTACGAAAATTCATAAAATAATATTCTTGAATTTCTAGAATTTTCTAAGAAATTTTACTCATTTTAACTTAGCATCTCTGACTTCCTCAGTATGCGTGCCATCCCCTTGAAATGCGTGCCCAAACTATTCTTTCGCCCAAAATCTCCGGAATATTAGTGAATCACCAAATCCTATTTTTCGGGATTTTTTCGAGAATTTTTCCTATTTGTTTCTTCTTTTTCTTTCTTTTCTTTTTTCTTTCTTCTTTTTCTTTTATTTCTTCTCTTCTTCTCTACCATCTTCTTCCTCCTCCCGCCCCTGCCATGCGCCTGCAACTTCCTCTTTTCTTCTTCCTTCTTTTTCTCTTTTTCTTCTTCCTTCTCTTTTTCTTCTTCTTCTTCTTCTTCTCTTTCCTGCGCGTGGCTGCTGCCATGGGCGCATGGCCGAGCTCCACCGGCCTTCCTTCCAGCAATCGCCCTCGCCGGCCTTCGCCGACTTCCCCGGCTGTTGTGCTGCCACTGGCAGCCGTTCACGGCCGCCGTTGGCCACGGTTGCTGCTACCTCGTTGCAGCAGCTTGCGGCCATGGCCACCCAGCTTTCCTTCTCGATCTTCTTCCTCTCGGCCAAGCTTAGCCCGAGCTCTCTCTCAATCTCTACTCTCCCTTACTTTGCTTTGTTGCTTCTCATCCAACCAAAGTCACTGCCAATTTATAGGCGCTCGCGATCGTGTATATATATATATTATACATCATTAATTACATAATCCATTAAATCTTGCTGCCAATATCTTCCAATTTGCAGCCCAAAATCACGGCCATTAAAGCTTCTTAGAAGCTTCGCGAAGCCATTACATTTGCAAAACATGGGCAGCCTCACAGCACGCACAGCACGTTTATATACATATATATATAATTCTATATTATATTGTAATAATAAAAATTATATATTTAAATTCTAAAAATTCATTTCCATTTCACTTAAATAATTATCCAATTGCAACTATGGCCTTAAATATTGAATTTATTTGCATTACAATATCGAAAACGCAAAATTAATAATCCAATTATTAGTTGAAAATGACGATTTTGCCCCAGTATCCTTACCGGGTTGTTGTTTCATCCCGAAACCACTGAAGGGTTGCTCGTTACGCAAAATCGGAGCCCCCCTAGGGTTTCGTTGAGTTTTTGGGAGTCTCCTACAACGATTCAGCTTTATAGCCTAAATGGCAGCTGTATTTTAGTTGTACCGAAAATTGTCCCCGATCCGATTTCTTTCGATACCATAAATCCTATCTCAATACGCTTGTCGAGACCATATAATTTTCCTTAGACAGTTTCACTCCGACGCACTCCCTCCAGTAAATTCGGCAACTTAATTTATCGTTAAACTGATCTTTCGATATTCCAAACTTATCGAAATTTCGTGGCGGCTCATACGAACATGGGGTATTACAATTATCAATTCTGTTAAAATTATTTAAAATAATAAATTTATTTTTTTATTTTAAAATTAAACTCTGCCATATATCACACGGGTTCACCACTAGTTAATTAAAAATTTAATTTTAAAAAATAAAATAAAAATAAATTTAATTTTAATAATTTTAAAAAATATTTTTTATTTTTAATCAATTAATTTTGTTAATTTAATTCAATTAATTTATTTTTAATTTATTCCTTTACTCTTTTAAAAAATAATGAATTAATTAATATTTTTAAATTTATATTAAAAAATATAAAAAATAATTTTGGAAACTAGTGGTTGTCTTGGTATATAATTTATATATGCGGTTATGTAACAAGGGGGCTTGGTAGATCAGACGATCGTGGGCATGCATGTGCACAGTGGAGGTCGCGGGTTCGAAACTGGGGAAGGGAAGGCCACGTGGTTGCGCGGGGATAGGCGGGTCCAAGCGAGTGGGCGCAGGCGGGTGAGAGAAATTAAAATTTTTAATTTTGTTTTAATTTTAGTGGCTGTTTTAGAAATCGCCACTAAAATTAAAAATTTTAATTTTTTTTATAATCTTCACGGCGGTTGAAAAATCGCTGCTATATATTTTATAAACCGTCGCTAAATCACTAATTTTGCGGCGATTTTAAAACCACCGCAAAAAAATATGATTTGCGGCGGTTATTCTAGCGATTGGTCAAAACCGCCGCTAAATGCTCTGCGACAATTGATTTTAGGGTGGTTAAAAATCGTTGCTAAATGAAAAAAAAAACGCCGCTAAATGCCAATTTTTTTGTAGTGTTCCCCAAATATCTATTACCATATTTCCATGTTTTAGTTTGTTCCTAGTGTTCACCGATTTGGTAGATATTTATTGATAATGGATTAAGTTTGATTTCATGTCCTCCTTGTTAGATGTAAATTTTTATACAAGGACCACTTGTTAGTATTTGCTTTTATCTCAATAAGACGTATTTTATTTTAATAAGTTTGTTTTGAATATTTTTTGTTAAGTGAAAATCTGGTCGCTCTTCTCAACCAAATTGAGGGTCCATTTTATATAAAGATGTAAAATAGATAGATGGTCAACAAATTCTAGTCCCATCATCCCATGCACATGAATAATAGCCGGTTAGTTAGTTTGTTACACAAAATGTAGTTAATGCTCATGTGGTCATTAAGCGATAACTATCGAACACCTCTTGTTTCTATTATATATTCCACAACAAGAAAATAGGTTTGAACGATAGGAAAATCAATCGTTAAAAGTTGATTTTTCGTCGTTAAAACATTTTAATGATGAGAATTATTTTATCGTCGCTCGTCGTTATTGTCTCCGAGGATAAAAGTATTTAACGACAGGAATGATAAACCCGTTGTTAATTGAATTTGCGACTATATGATTTCTGTCGTTAAAAATAATTATTAGCGACCAAATTATAATCCAATAACGACAATATTTCTCGTTGTTAATAGTGTGCATAATTAACGACCGTATAATTCATTTCGTTAAAAATAATTATTAGCGATCAAATTATAACCCAATAATGACAATATTTCCCATGGTTAATAGTGTGAAAAATTAACGACCGTGAGATTCCTGTCGTTAAAAATAATTTTTTAACTACCAAAATACAAAATAATAATGACAGTATTTCATATCGTTAATAGTGTGAATAATTAGCAACTGTATGATTCTTGTCGTTAAAAAATGTTATTATCTATCAACATATAAATCAATAATGACAATATTTCTAGTCGTTAATAGTGTAAAAATGATGATTAGTCATCTATGACGATGACATCCTGTTTTGATGTGAACCACCAAACCTATATATCATTATCAATATCAAATTGGAATAAAATTCATAAAATTAAACCTATTATTCAACTAACTTCAAAATAATATATATTCAACCAAAATAAAAATCATCATTATCCATTAGCATTTATACACCAAAAGTAGTATCTATATAAGTGTTAATTGTCAACAAACTACACAAAAAAAGATGTTCAACTAAAAGCAACACTTTGACAACTATATATACTATACAAAAATGTACACCAAAACACTATAGTCAAAGAATTGATTGAAATTATAGCCATAGAACTGTTTATGTAGTCCAAAACAGAAGTTGTTTCCTTTAGAGTTTTGTTGTCTCATTGACCTACAGAAAGAAATAAAACATAAAATTAGAGTCAAAGATGTATTCATGTTTTCTTTATAAAAGATTAAAAATAGAATTAACAAAGCACAAAACATCTCCATCACAAGCTACATAACATACAACCACACTACAATGCAACAAAACACAACAAAATTTGACAAACACACTTTATAACCCAATAACAAAATTTGACAAACACAAATCATACTCCTTGTTATATGCATAAGGGTGTGATTACACAAATCAAGCTTGAGTAATTAGAATGGGCTTAAACTTTGAGAATATCAAGTTCTAAAATTCTACCTCTTTTGGGAGAATGGAACTTGTAGATATTTACATCTCTACTATCATAATCCAATGTACCAAAATTGTATCACATTATAAATTTTTCAAGAATTGGTCCACAATAAATACCATTGCATAATTAACAAAAAATAAACTATCCTAATTAACATGTGTACTTATTGGGTCCACAAGAAACTATAACTAATATTAATATTCACCAAATTGGGTCCAAAAGAAGCCATGAAGTTGGATGTAATAAAGAAATATATATTACTTGAGTATGTTGAGATGTAGAAGGCTGATCTTGACTCCTAGATTGCATGAAATCCTTAAATGCAATTTCTAGAGCTTCCACGCCGTCTTTAAGCCTCTTATTCTCTTCTTCCAATTCATTCTTCCTTGAAGTCGTGGGTTTTAGTTCTTTAGGTCTCACCCCACCATCATACAAAAGAATATGATTCTTTAATTGGGGGCCAAAACAAGTCTCAATGATTTCAAGATTAGACATTTCTGGATTTGATTGCATAATTTGAACTAATTGATCCTACAAAACATGTTCATGGTATAATTTAATACAAATTAAATATACTAGGATGAGAGAAAAATTGCACAAGAAAGTTAAAGCAAGTGTCATTAACTATTTAACTTACATATGTTTCTTGTTCTTTTAGCTCGACGACCAACTTCTCACCTTTCTTTGCAAACCACATAATTGTTAAATTGGGTTCATGACCAATTTTGCCTCCCTAAATAAAATGAAATGTTTAGTGTAACCACTATTTAATAGAAGTATTGATTTGTATAAAAGAAATTTGTTGAAAGTATATGTTATAGTACCATTTGGTGTGCAATTTCTTGCATTGGCTTGCTTCCAGTCCTATGGGCCATGCATAGGTTCTCTTTATTT
This sequence comes from Diospyros lotus, assembly GCF_014633365.1. Classification (NCBI taxonomy): domain Eukaryota; kingdom Viridiplantae; phylum Streptophyta; class Magnoliopsida; order Ericales; family Ebenaceae; genus Diospyros; species Diospyros lotus. The sequence continues at coordinate 19,462,993 of NC_068343.1, forward strand.
TTTGAATTTCTTTCACTTTTTCCTATTTAGAGAATTTAATAACAACATAAGGTATATCAATTAGATAAAAATGCTACTTCTTAAAAAACTAGAAGTTGAATTACAAACAAAATTTGAGATTGTTTACCTTGAAGGATGAAGCTTGAAAATGGTTTTTAACAAGCCATTCCCAATATTCTTGATCTTGAATCTCCTCAGGCCTTTTTTTTTTTTTTAGAATATCTTGTACACTATTGTACGGTTTGACATATTTTCTATTTAAAGAGGACCTCCAATTATTCCACAGGGAATGTATGTGACAAAGTGCATCTTCATGGTGATCCTCCATATTATCATTTTAAACTTCTCCTACAAAGAAAAGTTTAACAAATTAGTAACCAAAATTGAAAGTATATATATCAACTAATTTTTATTTACCTTAATTGTAGCCCACGTGTGGCTCTTCTCTTGTTCTCCAATTTCCTTCCAACTGCGAACTCTAATAGGGCATATATTAAAATCATGAACAATCTATCCCAACTGTCCTAAAAAAGCCTCATGATTAGGTCCAACAGGTCGATTTTTATAAAAAGCTACTTCTAGTCGGTCATCATTTTTTAGAGCTGCAACTCTTTTGTTCTTGTTCATTCCTCGAACTCTTTTCTTTGTTTGACATAAATTTGTTTAAGTTACATATATAATTATGTAATAATAATGTGTATAAATACCCAAATTATGATAAATAAATACCATTATTTTCCACTCGGACTTTCTTTTTTCTTGGTGATTGATGTGGATGTGGTTCGACTTCATTAGGCTATGGTGCAATTTCTTCAATTAGTGGATTGTCTGGAAGACATTGGGAATCATCATTTGACTGATTTTGTCTTTCTTTCCCTATGAAATAACAAATAACAAAACTTAACTTATTAAGTTAAAAAAAATACCTTAAGAAATATAGAATCATTCAATTAAGAATAATATTAAAAACTTAAGACGAAAATAATATCAAACCAGTGCGCCCAATACGGACTGAACCATCATGACTTTGATTTTCTATTTCTTTCTCTGTGAAGCAACAAAAAATAAAAATTAAAAATTTAATAGACGTAGAATCATTCAATTAAAAAATAATTTTAAAACTTCATAAGAAACCAATTTCAAACATGTGCATCCAGTACGGACTGAATCATCATGACCATGATCTCTCATTTCTTTCCCTGTGAAGCAACAAAAAATAAAATGAAAAGACCTAATGGATTCCAAATAAATATCTTAAATGGCCTAAAATCATTTAACTAAGAAATAATAATATCTCCAAACTTGGTCCTTCAACATGTTTTGGTAACTTGAAGGGAACTGGGCGTGTTGAATTATTCTCATACACAAAGATATGAATGTTCTTTTCTTTATGACTTTCTTGAAACATTTGAAGCAAATCAACATCACATATAACCCGCATCTCATCCCCATGTTTGATGTTCATCCCAACAGTATATATATCTAGATGTTTTGAGCACGTCGATAGCATGTCCATGTAAGTATACTTGTCTGGGTCAACTTCTAATTCTAATTCTAATTCTATTTTGTGGTTCTCAAAGTAGAAAAGCAAATTGTGTAGCATCATTTTGTAAATTAGGGATTCCCTCACAAGCACTACCCCACTTAAAAGAATGAAAATGCTATTTATAGTTCATTTTTGACATTTTTTCAGTAATATATATTTATATATTTATATTAATTTAATATAAAATAACACATTTGATACAAGAGATTGAAAATCCACTTGATGAGCACAATGCAAAGGCCCTGATGAGCTCACCATTGATGAGGGCCTATGCATGTGTAGAGAAGATTTTTTGTTTTTATTGCCTTATCAGCTAAATGAGAGAGGTGGGACTGACTATTTTAATTTTTACAAAAGGTAAGGATAAAATGATTAAATATAAATCCAAATAAAGATTCTAAAATTCCACATAGTCACAATCACCTCACAACGTAATAATCTTAAATCGCGTCACATGATCATTTAAAATGTACGTAATATATTGAGTATAATTTTTGAATTAAGAGTTAATAGATTAAAATATATTATTCAAGGCTTCAAAACAATTTCTATCATGTACAATAATTTATATAATTATTTTAAAAATATAATTACTACTTTACCACCGTTTAATGACACCTTTCATAGTAACTATATGTGATGTTATATTTGCAATTACAGTAATTCATTTGGCGTTAAAATAGAAACTTCGGAAATCTCTCCCTTTTCGTCACTGTCGTCCTCCGGGCCATAGGCAGGCTCGTTGAGGTCAAGAATTTGGCCTCCAGATGGCCCCTCCAGCGCCGGCTCGTCCGCTGCCGGTAACCATGCATTCAGATCAAAGTCGCGCACATACCTATCGGCCTTCTGAACAGCGACCGCCACTTCTTGTTTTTCCATAGGGGGCTTCAACAGCCCCCTTGCGCTCTCATCCTCCCAAAATTCTTCTCTACTAAATATCGGAGTGGGAAGGAATGAAACCCTCCGCCCCTGGTTTCTGTGCCTGTGCTCATGCCCGGTCGTTGTCGAATGTTTTAGGCGGGTTGCACTTGCACATTTTGCACGTGTATCTACCTCCGCCAGCGGGCTGAGCAGGAGGAGGAGGTGCTTGGTGGTGGTGGGGTATCTCGGGCAGGCTTGCGCCAGAAGTAGCGGAGAGGTTAGTGGACGGAAGAGCCGGACCAGTTCCCCAGGCTTTTACTGACTTTCGCCACCATTAGCACCGCTTTGAACTGCGGCCGGCAATACATAGCTGCTAAACCCTCCACTAGAAATCCATGAGGCCGCCATTGCCAATGAGGACGTGACTGGCGACTGGTGACTGGTGAGTTCTCAACTTTCATCTAGTACTGGAAGGTATGGCTTTTGATAGGTTCTATATGCTTTCTTGTTATATATATATATACACACACACACGTATGCATGGAATTAGACTTTCAATATATTCTCGTGATAATCAATGATTTAGAAATATGGGTGCATTGATCATATAGTACAAGCACGTTATCTGCAATATTCTTGTCATATAATGACGTGTATCTGACATTATTAATTATGTCCATAGGTACAGCGAATATTACTGAATTAATATTACAATATTATTATCAATATTGCAATATTATTCATGATTGGAGATATTACGATATTAATGATAGTATTGATGGTTGTGAATCTTTGGTTCTTCTTTAGAAATTATAAAATACTAAATAGTGTTAATACAATAATATCTTTATCATTATTAGAAGGAATTTGTAGAGAAATGAAACCAACTTGGTAAATAACTCCTTAATTTCCCCAATACCTCGACATGTAATTGAGAATTTGCAGCTTTAACTTCAGCCATTTAGCATATATTTTTCTCAATTTTTTTTGGATCCCACAATTAATGAGCACGTGGTAATCTAAAAAAATATATATCTACATATGACCCTAAATGCTAAAAACATGAACATTGTCAAATATAAATATAGGTATTTATATTTGTAATAATTATATTGCAACATTTGTGGATTCCCCCCTACAACTATCATTAAGATCCCATTAGGAGAAATGGAAATCAATTAGGATTTAGCCGTGGTAATTTCACATTTAGTGTCAAAATACCTGGAGTCTCTTTCTTAACGAGAGTACGCATCTCAATCAGTTAAAAGAGAAAAAATTGAAACTGAATTGGGCGGGACGCGCCAGGCCGAGGCAGCAGTGCAAGGCCAGGGCGACGCGCAAGGACCCCAGTAGCAAGCCACTGTCGTAGGCCCTCCCCCTCGAAAAATTAATTTAATATCATGTGGGCCAATGGCCCACGTATCAGATATTAAACTGATAAGAACAGATACTACACTTGATCTTAGCCAAAAGGCCGAGAAAGGTATGACCTTTCCTAACCGCTGGAGTCCTTATTTATGCCTGGTCTTAGCTCCCCTTTTACATTGTTCATCCGATGCGGGATGCTGCCAACGCGTCCACAGCCCACAGAACGAGAAAACTATATATTAGATCACATGTCTGATTAATTTTGGCACAAATTGGAGAGGTGTGAATTATTTAGTGGCAGTTTATTATATTTTCCTAATGGATAATTGTTGGGAGGAGCCGAAAGCTCAACCCTAATCAACCCCTTTTAAACTCAAATAGAAGCGACCAATTTCATACACAAAAGAATTGACAAAACATAAACAAGCATAAAACAAATTAACAATATCAACACAAGAGATTTACCGTGGTTCACCCGTTAAAGATGGTTACATCCACGTTGAGCTCCGACAAAGGGAGGTCACTGCACTATAGAGATAAAAATTTTACAGCCAATGATTACAGAACTAAAAACAACTCTCTAATCTCACTGTATAGAAAATAATCCCTCAGAAATTAACTCCGCCCCATAACCAAAATCTAAGGTTAGAGGCTTACAACTTAGAAAATAGAATAAAAACAGAACAACGAAACAGAGAGAATGAGGATAAGAGAATGATCAGAACAAACCCTAAATGCAGCGGATAATCAGAGGCCGTCTCTTACTTGATCCCGAGGAGACTGTAGCTGATATAAAGGAGACTCAAGTGGTGGAGATCGAGTCGTATAAAGGAAAGTGCAGAGCATCGAGGATCGGGAGAGAGGCAAGCTAAAAGACAAGGATTAGCACGCCAAATGAAACGGCAGAGAGGTTGCCGTTTTGGCCCTCCACCTAGGGCCCGAAATGCTGCCGTTTTGGGCAGCCATAGGGGTTGCCAAAATGACCCTCCAACCCCTGCCAGAAACGGTGCCGTATTTAAAGCTTCACTTACAACAATCTCCACCTTGAAGCTTCAATCATTAAGGGACAATCCACTAAAAGTGCAGCAAGCTACAACCTATGCCATCATCACTCAGGATGTTTGGTCTTTCAACCAACTGTGACATGCAGCAAGTCCAAACAGTGTTTGAACTTGGTTGCAGTCACAATTTTTGTCCCCATATTAGCTGTGTTGTTTTTTGTTGGGACCTTTTGAATAATTACATTTTCTTTGGCTACTTGGTCCCTTACAAAATGAAACTTTACATCTACATGTTTGGTTCTCTCATGATACACAAGGTTCTTACATAAATGTATGACACTCTGACTATTAGAAAATACTACAACCTTACCTTGCAACATGTGAATTTCCTTTAACAAACCTTGGAGCCATATGGTTTCTTTGAAGGCATTAGTGACAGGCACATATTCTGCCTCAGTGGAAGATAGTGTAACCAAAGGCTACAACTAAGACTTCCAGTTGATGCAGTTCTCTCATAGGGTAAAGAAGAAAGAAGTTGTAGATTTTCGAGAGTCCCTGTCACTAGCAAAGTCAGAGTCCACATATCCAACAAGATTAAAAACATCACAATTCTTTTTATAAATTAACCCAATATCACTAGAGCCATTAATGTACCTTAACACATACTTTAAAACTTCCCAATGAATTTTACCAGGGTTAGACATGAATCTACTAAGTAGAGAAATTGAAAAAGCTAAATCAGGTCTGGTACTAATCATTGAGTACATTATGGTTCCAATGACATTAGCAGATGGGATTTTTTCCATTTTAAGCATTTCAAAATCAGACATTGGACACTGTTTTTTTAGATAAGATGAAGTGACTAGCCAACGGAACATTTACTGGTTTACAACCAGACATGCCAAACTTTTGAACAGATTTCAACAAATAATCATGTTGATGAATTTTCAGACAAGAATTATTCCTATCTCTTTCAATAACCATTCCTAAAATTCTTCTAGCAAATCCTAAATCTTTCATGTCAAAGTTGGTATTTAACAGTGATTTTAACTCACAAATTTTAGACTTAGACTTGCTAATTAATAAAATGTCATCAACATACAACAGCAAATAAATAGGAGTATCGGATAATATGAAGTAGAAACAATTATCATATTTACTTCTGTTAAAACCAATCCCAGTTACAAAATTGTCAAATTTTTTATACCATTGATGTGGAGATTGTTTTAATCCATACAAGAACTTCTTTAACAAACAAACATGATCAGGATGTTTTTTGTTAACATAGCCTACTGGCTGATCCATATAAATTAATTCTTCTAAGTCCCCATGTAAGAAAGCAGTTTTAACATCTAGCTGTTCTAGTTCTAAATTATACGGAACAACTATTGCAAGTATCATTTGAATAGTTTTAAATTTAACAACAGGGGAAAAAATTTCAGTATAATTAATACCTTCCCTCTGGGTAAACCCTTTAGCTACTAATCTGGCTTTAAACCTTAAGGGATCAGAGGGTAACATACATTCTTTGACTTTGAACAGCCACTTACATTTTATCAGCTTCTGCTTCTGAGGTCTTGGGACCAGTTCCCAAGTGTTGTATGTCATCAAAGAGTTCATCTCTTCATCCATAGCTTGCTTCCATTTTAAACAGTCATGGGAGCTGACAACCTCATCATAGGAGGTAGGCTCACTACTCCTCATCTCCAAACCTGCCACTAAGGCATAGTAAACTAAATCTGAGTAAGAATATCTTGCAAGAGGCCTTATAGTCCTCATGCTTCTGTCCCTTGCCAGCTAGTAGTCCCTTAGGATCTAGTATGGAGAGTCATATTGCTCTTTCTCACCTTCAGGAGCTACAGATGGCTCCTCATGATCACTTTCATGATCAGAGGGTAAGTCAACTTCCCGATCTGTCGGTTGCTCCACCTCATTTTGGGTATTACCAATTATAGGAAAGTCATCTAGGGTGCCAGGTGTGGGATAGTCTTCCAAATTTTTTGATTTACAAGGGAAGATAGACTCATTAAATATAACATATCTGCTAATTATTATCTTGACTCCACCTGAACTCTTATCCCACAACCTATATCATTTTGTTCCATCTTAGTACTCCACAAAAACACATTTTATGGATCTAGGATCCAATTTTCCCACTGATTGGTGGGCATATGCCTCACAACCAAAAACCTTAAGATAATTGAAATTTAATTTTCTGCCTGTCCATTTTTCTTCTGGACACTTTAAGTTCAAAACAGTGGAAGGGCTACGATTTATCAAGTGGGCAGCAGTGGAGAGAGTCTCTCCCCAAAAAGTTTTAGGTAGGCCAGCTGTAAAGAGGAGGCATCTAACCTTTTCTAACAAGGTCCTGTTCATTCTCTCAGTCACCCCATTTTGTTGGGGTGTATTCCTCACAGTTTTATGCCTAACAATGCCATGAGAGTCACAAAACTCATCAAAGTCTCTATTACAGAATTCTAAGCCATTGTCAATTCTTAGGGTTTTAACCCTTTTGTCTAATTGGTTCTCTACTAAGGCTTTCCAAGTTTTAAATTTGTCTAAAGTCTGATCCTTAGTTCTAAGAGGAAAAACCCAAACCTTCCTTGTATAGTCATCCACAATGGATAGAAAATATCTGTTCCCACCGAGAGTAGGCTTTTGAGAGGGACCCCATAAATCAGTATGCACATACTCTAAGCATACCTTCGCTAGGTGAGTTCCTGTATGGAAACTCATCCTGTATTGCTTGCCTATGATGCATGACTCACAAAAGTTCAAAGGATTTGTAGGCACTGAACGAAGGTAACCTTGGTTTGATAGAGCCTTCAGACCTTTCTGGCTCATGTGACCAAGTCTTAAGTGCCAGAGATCTGTCTTATCAGCTTTAGCCATGCATGCAATTGAAAAATTAAAAGAGGGTAATGAATAACCATTTAAAACATATAGACTATGTTTTTTAGTACCAGTGAGAATTAGGTGTTTATTCTTAAAGACATGCATATTCCCTTTTTCTGCTTTATAAGAATAACCTAATTCATCTAAGGTTCCAAGAGATATGAGATTTCTTTTTAACCCAGGCACATATCTAACATTTGTAAGAATCTTAATCTTGTTATCATGCACTTTCAAAGATATATCACCCATGCTTTGAACACAACAAGTTTGATTATTACCCATATAAACAGTTCTTGTTTCTTTGTTACTAAAATTTTGAAACCACTCAATGTTTGGACACATGTGAAATGAACAACCCGAGTCCATTAACCATTCATTAACAACAGTTGAGCTAGAAACAGTAAGAACTTCAGCTAGGTTATTGGAGCTGCTTGCAGCTACCGATGCTTCCCCCCTTTGTTTTTGTTTCTTTAGTAAGTCATAACAATATTTCTTTATGTGACCCTCTTTTCCCACAATGGTAGCATTTCCATTTAGGCTTTTGCTTACCCTTTTTACCCTTACCCTTAAAACCTGAACCTACAGTTTGGTTACTATTTCCTATGTTATTTCTCTTATCAGATTTACCTTTAACAAACAGATTGTTAGCTGGTTTCTTAGATGCATTTAATTCTAATTCTCTTGCCTTAATTTCTGAGATAACAAGGTCTAAACTAGGCACAATACCAGTATACTGTAAAGCATGTTTAACCACATTGTATTCATCAGGCAATGAATTTAAAAGGATCATAGCCTCACTGGTATCACCAAGGGCTTGATCAGTTCCTCTTAACAATAAACTAAGTTTGGTAAACTCATCTATGTTTTCATCCATAGATTTAGAAACATTTATCTTAAAGTTAAATAACATACCTTTTAAATAAACTAAATTTGGAGCAGATAAAACAGAGTATAATGAATCCAGTTTATTCCACAATTCAAGAGGGGTATTCATGCCATCTACTTTACGTATAACATTATCACCAAGATGCAAAAAAATTAAGATTGAATGCTTCTTCCCTTACCTCATCAGCTCTTGAGAGCTGTTATGCTGTCCATTTCTCTTCATTGGATTCAAGTGCAATAAGCACTTTATGATGAGAGAGCAGGACTCTCATCTTTTTCTTCCAACTATCGAAATCGCTTTTACCATCAAATGTACCTATTTCAAATTGGGTTGATGTCATCTTCGCTTTGCACGAAGATACCCTAGGAAACCCTAGACACTAACCAGACTCACTCAGTAAAAAATAATAGACCGACGAGAGACTTATAGTAAACCCTAGGAATCCAAGAATGACAACATCACACCAGTAAACCCTAATCGAGACAAACCTCAGTCGAAGGTACTGTGGGTATAAAAGGCTCTGATACCACTGTTGGGAGGAGCCGAAAGCTCAACCCTAATCAACCCCCTTTAAACTCAAATAGAAGCGACCAATTTCATACACAAAAGAATGGACAAAACATAAACAAGCATAAAACAAATTAACGATATCAACACAAGAGATTTACCGTGGTTCACCCGTTAAAGAGGGCTACATCCACGTTGAGTTTCGACAAAGGGAGGTCACTGCACTATAGGGATAAAAATTTTACAGCCAACGATTATAGAACCAAAAACAACTCTCTGATCTCACTGTATAGAAAATAATCCCTCAGAAATTTAACTCCGCCCCATAACCACAATCTAAGGTTAGAGGCTTACAACTTAGAGAATAGAACAAAAACAGAACAACGAAACAGAGAGAATGAGGACAAGAGAATGATCAGAACAAACCCTAGATGCAGCGGATAATCGGAGGCCGTCTCTTACCTAATCCCGAGGAGACTGTAGCTGATATAAATGAGACTCAAGCGATGGAGATCGAGTCGTATAAAGGAAAGTGCAGAGCATCGACGATCGGGGAGAGGCAGGCTAAAAGACAAGGATTAGCACGCAAAATGAAATGGCAAAGAGGTTGCCGTTTTGGCCCTCCACCCAAGACCCAAAACGCTGCGATTTTGGGCAGCCATAGGGGTTGCAAAAATGACCCTCCAGCCCTTGCCAGAAACGGTGTCGTATTTGAAGCTTCACTTACAACAATAATGATATTGGTTTTAAGAAGGTGGGCAAAAAACAGTGTCGACAGTATATGATGTATTCCAAAAAAAAATGTATCATGAGCATTGATAAATCTATATTAAAAAGTGTTAGATTCACATGTTGAATTATATAGAATTGTCTTTTGCCTCCAATTATCTGCCTCTGGAGCACACATTTGTTTCTTTAATTTTATTTAATATCAATAAGCGTTTCAAATATTGTAACTTTGTTTTGTATTTTACAACAAAGCTTCTTTGTTTATGGGAATTTTAATTTATTTATGTATATATAAAATTATATGAAGATACATTGACATACTTTTTTTAAAATTAATTAGTACATAATTGGTATGGATAATTTGGATCAACGATTGAGATTAAGCATGTCAGAAACATCATACTTCTTGTCGCAAGTTATCCTTAAATAGTATATGAATCCATATACATCTTCATCAACAAACAAACATCTGGTTGCTGCAGTTCTCAACCAAATGCTCGCCTTCATCGCAAAATTTTGGGGGCATGTCTTCATATTTGCTAAACATAAACAAACAATATGTTTCATTAAGACAGGACAATACGTTAAATTAATAAAACAATTTAAATTTGTGTAATTACCATTTATCTTACTTTGCGTTGCCAACTTTGTATGCACATCAACGCCTCTAAACTTATCAAATAAAGTCTATTGCTTTGTGGAGAAACCAACCTATCATCAGTACTAAAATTGAATATTGATGCAAATGTGGGCATAGGAAAGGCCAAGGTATCTGGAGATATCTTTGTAAGGTGGGAAACTTAATTCCATTTATCATCCACCACCCCAAAACATCAAAAGCAGGAGTTCTAGACAAAACACTTTCTTCTAAATAACAATCCAACTCCAATTTTGTGTTAACCCTACATACACCACATCTAACAAACAAATCCAATTTCGCCAAAAGGATCATTCTCATCAACATCTATATAAGCATTGAATGACTAGATGAAGAAGATTCTACCCCACTGCTTTCGACTACTTCCAACCTAGATAGGCAGTCGTGAAGCAAATCATAACGATTTTGACAAACTTTCAGGCTTACATGCATCACTAAATAGTTGGAAAAAGATTTTTATTTTATACCTTGGATCTAGGAGACATGCAACACAAGTGATATGGCACTCTCCAATATTTTCCATACTCTTCTAACATTTTTTATGCCATCTCATTAATGATCTTAATTGGGTTTCCATTGTTGGAAATATTTTACGTGGGCTACCACTAATTGCTAATGAGTTTATTTTGCTAAAACCAGGTTGTTAATATGGTCGATTATTTTCTAATATACGTGCATTGTATTCCCGCTATTAATAGTGGTTTAATTAATTGTTAATGGGATGAGTGCATAAGTTTTTTGGACTTAGGTGTGGTTTTGAGACAGAATGTAAGCCATTATCTAATTAACGAGTAATGAGAGGGTTGTTAGATAAATCTTTTATTTAAAATTAGGTACTCTCTTCCCTGTGACTGACCAACCATGGGCTTTTCATCTTTGCCATGACTAGCCATAACTGATTACCTTCTTTGATTGCCTATATTCACCTTCTTCGATTGCCTATATTCAACTTCAATGCTAATAGCTACGGTTGTGACCGTGAAATCAAATTGCGATTGCAATTGTGAGGTGAGGACGACAAAAACAGTGATTGTGGTGAGGTTTGGCAATTGGCTGTTTGGTGATGAAGTTGTAGGAGAGGATAGAAGCGGCAATGGCGGAATCGGTTAAGAGAAAAGAAGAAGAAACCCCAGTTTTGAGGGAACATGTTAGTGAAGGAAACGATTAACAGTTTCACCAAACAGGTCAACAATTTTCTTCGAGAAAATTGAAGCACACAATGACTTTGGGCAAACGGTCGATTTTTTTTTTTTTTTTTTTGTAAAAGAGGTTAACTTCCTTGACAAATGGTTAACAATTTGAAGTAACAAGTTGATAGGTTTAATAGAAAGTCAACACTATATAGTCAATTCAACACTATATAGTCAATGTTGACATTTTCGTGAAAAGAACTAAGAGTGAAAAATTGCTCGGTCAATAGTTTACAAGAATGGTCAACGGTTTTAGAATATCCAAGCCAAAACAATCTACTCTTTTCTAAAATGGTCGATCTTTTTTGGCCTTTCCTATATCGAAGGCTTAAAATGGTCGATTTTTTTTCTTAAAAATGGCTTTTTTTTAAAATAAAAAAATAACTGTCAATACTTTTAAAAAATTGTTAACTCCTTTAAATAACCCAAACAACTAAGGTACAAGACGGTCGACATATGAACTTGAAAAGGTCAACAATTTTTGCCTTGATTCTTAAAAGAGGTTAAGACAAATGTTAAAACAAATTTTCAACAAATCTCATATACTCATTCATTTGATTAATATATATTGAATAGTAAAAATATATTTTTCAAGAGATTTTCACTAAGGAGTTTATATGATTTGACAAAAAGATTAAAACACCATCCTTAGGCAATAAATGGATTTTTCATTTTTCATTTTTCAATAGTAAATACTTTATTTTCATTCTAAAAATGAAGATGACTTGAAAATATTTTTCGTTATAAAAAATGAAGATGTTCATTATCAAACTATTTTTCAATCAAAGATACTTGCAAAAATAATTATCCACAAGCTTTTGGTACCCAAACCATTTTGGGTTCACCATTGTTAGTATTGAAAGTTCCTTTCATATACTTTTTTGAAAATTTCATATGAAATTGATTTACACTCATGCATATTAAACTTTTAAGAAGGCCTTTCATATACTTTTTTTTTACTAATAAAAATGTTGGTCCCTTTAGGGTATGGCCACTCAAAAGGGGAGTGAATTGAGTTATTAAAAATGTTCTCAATTTTAAAAAATATTCTTGATTAATGATTTTATTGAAAAATATATATTTGATAAATATAATAAATTATATCTGAGATTAATAATAAATGTAAACCACAACATATAACCAAAATAAATATAATGAGCCACAAGACAATTTATAGTGGTTCGGTGTCTTCACATACATCTAGTCCACTCTCCCAAGGTCTAACCACTCTTGGGGTTCCACTAAATCAAAATCACCAAGGTTTTTACACTAGTTCATCTTGAAAACTAGATACACACCTAGATTACAATGGGTTTTAGGCAACCACTATACCAAAGTTTTCTCCCTAACTTACTTTGGAAACTAGATTCACCTAGATTTTAACAGATCTAGGAAACCTATACAATTCTCAATAATAATTTAAATGTTTACAAATAATTTGTTCACACTTGGACACAAATAAACAATTAAGAACAAATTATACAAGGCAATAATATTTAAATAAATAAATAAATTTGTAATCTGAAATGGAGAAGTTCGGATTTATCGTAAAAGACTTGAAGAACTTTTCTCCTCTTGCCTTGTGCCTCTTCGGTGGATGAATAATGAATCTTTGAGAGTCTTGGAATGCTTGAAAATTACCTTGAGAGCTTTTGGGAGCTTTGAATGTGTAATATGTGCAATGGATTTCAAAAAATGAGTTTAGGGGGATATTTATAAGTATTTTAGCCACTAAAGAAATGATTAATATGAAATTTGAATTTCAAAAAATGTTTAGATTTTATCAAACAATAAGAAAACATATCTCACCTTTAATTTAAAATAAATTTACTTTTTGCATGAGTAAAAGAAAATATATCTAAAATCAATTCTTTTTAATTTAAAATAAATTTACTTTTTGTATGAGAAAGAGAAAACATATCTAAAAGTAATTTTCCTTTAATTCAAAATAAATATACTTTTTACATAAGTAATAAATGTATTTATTAATAAATAAAAATTCAAACATAAACTTTTCAGACATAAATGATAAAAAATAGGAAATATGTATAAAGACAATCCACATTTAATTTAAAATAAATTTGATCTTTGTACCCATTTTTAATTCAAAATAAATTTATTTTTTATATGAGAAAGAAATACATTTATATCATAAAAATATTTTTGTTAATTATCAAAACTTAATTAATATGAGCAAGTTGGTTCAACAGAAAATATCTTCATTATTTTTTCCTAATTTGCAAAATATTTTAACTCATTTTTATACTCATTTCAAATTCATTTTGCATAAGTTTGACAAAATCATTAGAACCATTTTTATTTGAGTCTTCAAAAATAATGTCATCAACAAGTAAAATATCCTTACCGTGATTTTTAATAAAAGAATTGTATTAACATTTCCTCTTTGAAACATTTTTCTAATGAGAGTGAACTTTCTCATACCAAGCTCTAGAAGCTTGTTTTAAATCATAAAAAGCTTTGGAAATCTTGAAAACATCATATAGGGTTTTTTAAAAACTAGGAGGTTGCTTTACATACATATCATCATTTATATAACCATTCAAAAATGCACTTTTTACATTTGTTTGAAGTAATTTGAAATCCTTGTAGCATGCAAAAGAAATGAGCATCTTAAAACAGCGGTGCTAGCTCGTACTCCCTACGGCCTCATATGTCTGTGATCAATGATATCAACGTGTATTTATGCATTTCATAATCATGTCATGGGTGCAGTCTACATGATGGGTACATTTCATAGTATGTCAATATGATGAAATCATTGTTGAAAACATTTATAACCGTACTAAGTTTGAAACGGTACACTTATTGCTAAGTTGTCTCGAAAGACGTGTCGACCTCGAAAATCGTGTCGAGCTGCTATTTCTCAATCTTCTCGCCCGCAAGGACTCCTAAAACATTAAATTTATTTTTAGAATATCATTTTACTATTTTTTCATAATTTCTATAATTTCTCTTTATTTCTAAGCCTTATTTCTTCAAAAATTACATAACAATTATCTAGACTTCCATATAATGCAATTTCTCTTTACTAATATTCCTTAAATAATATTTCTAGCATTTTGGAATTTTCTTGGAATTTTTCAAATTAAATTCCTATTTTTTCCTTATTTCCATAATAGAAAACTATTTAAATAAATGACTAATTTAGCATTTTCCAGAATATTTTTCATAAAACAAGACATAAACAAAATTCTAGATTTAATAAAAATTTTTGCAAAATTTTTATTTCTTTTATTTTATTTTTATTTCTTATCTTTTCTTTTCTTTTTATTTTCTTTCTGGTGGGCGCGTGGAAGGCACGTGCCTTCTTCCCACTCGTAAGCGCGTGCAACCACGCGCCCGACCAGGTCTTCTTCTCCGACGGCCTTCTCGCCGCCAGCTATGCTGCCCGATCCTAAAGCTTCAAAAGAAGCTTGCCTCCCCCCTATTTTCGACCTCCTGATTCCAAAAATAGCCTTAAAAACAAGAAAAAAGTAGCAAAAATACCTCAATTTGCGTGATGAAGCCTCGGCTCAGACGAATGGCGCGATTTTCTGGCGAGCTTGGATCTCCTTCTTCACTGCTCCGTTGGCCACCAAAATCACCAGAAACGTTGCCCATGAAGCAAGGACTAAAACCCCACTCACCAAGCTCTCAAACACTAACCAAATCGAGCGCTTCTTGAATTAAAACTTTCAGATGAAAAACCTCACTCGATCTTGGCTATTTATAGCCCAAATCCAACGTGTCTTGTCCCATCACAATTGCCACGCGTCCGGGAGGCCACTCCGACGGACACCCCTTCATTAATTGCCCCCCCATTTCCCTGATTTCTTGCTTACAGGCATGGCTAGAGCATGGCTGCACACCTGCTCCTGATTTTGCTAATTTTTTTGTTTTTTTTATATATATACATATACATATACATACATATACATTTACATTTATACTTATTTACATATAACAGTAAAATGCATATTATTTATACAATTTCTGATACATACGCATATTGCAATTATACTATATGATTTAAACTAATTTAATTACATACAACTAAATAAACATTATAAACATTTAAAACTCTAATAATTTCCTTAGGGTCACATACTTTATATTATTAAATAAATTTCACTACATATTCACTAAAATTTTAATAATTTTTCTAGGGCCTAAAATCAGGATATTTACTGTATCTTAGGGTATTACATTGAGACTATGTGTCAGGATTATCTGGTAACAGGATATCTTAAATTATTTCTAGTCCTTAGATTCTTTGGATGGGGACTCTAATTGGTCGAGTATACACTAGCACAGGGATTACAACCTCGTTTAGTATGAGATACTGATGGGAAGATTGTGTGTCATATGCCACGTGACATGAGATGCCACTAGTAGACCTGTAGGTGGTTGTTAGGGAACAACCAGTTGGGTGTGACACCGATGATAAACCACATGGCTTGGTGGATAATGGTCTTATCATTAGGTTGCGGGATTTTCTAATCAGTCGAACCATCCAATTGAGACATGGAGATGTTTATCTATGTGGTTTCGTATTGCTTGTATGAGGAGACAGGGTTTGGGGATATGATCTATTACTTTCATCAGTAATTGATGGGGTGAACGTCATATGTGATCTACTATTAGTGTGACAAGACAGTCCTTGGCTAGGGTAGATTGAGTATTAGGAAATGAGTTTTATGCGGTATCATCTAATCACATTGATGAGGTTAGACACATAGTTATTGAGTTTGTGAGTTTATCACTTCATGGCTCTCACTCAGTTAGGACGTTAGGTGATAGAAGAATTACAGCACACGATAATCGTTAACCATAATAGGTTCATTTGAAGTGATACTTCATTACCACCTATATTGTCGTGAACTATAGCTAGGCGCTATTCAAGAACTCTCGGACTGTCATCGGGATATGGATAGATTTTGGTGATGGGTCAAGGGGTTGACTGATATCGAAATAAGTTTCAATGTTATATGATTGCTAGCGGGAAATAAACCTAGAAAATCACACACCATTTAGTATCACATCTAGTATCGACATCTTGTACCCAAAACGTCTCAGTGATTGGCTAGTCAAAAGTTAACTAGAAGGCCAGAAGAGTCGATTCTTGCTCAAGACAGTTAATTCTCTGGGGCAGCAAGAGTCAACTCTCGGTTACCCAACTACCACTCTAATTGGGTGCCATATATTGGCCAATTGGATGAGGGCGTAGGTGAGGTAGTGGACTATCTCGAGCAGATTAATTTAGAGGTAAAAGCAGAATTAACTGCTTCTTTGCATCCTCTTCTGCTTTTGCTCCTGCTATAAATTCTTTAGTCATTAGAGATTAAATACGCATAATAGTTATGCACAAAAAATTTGAGATGCAAGTATAAGTGATGCGAGGAGCTCTGTGTCTAACTCAGGAAGAGGAAACCAAAATGGTACTGGACAATGTACTAGGTGCGGACTGACTAGGACCACAACAACCTGAAGTGGAATGGTTTTAGTACATAAAATAGTTTCTGTACCAACCCTACATCGGGCTGCAGGCATATGTGTATGTATATTCATATAATGAATATGCATGTTGTTTAAATACCCAAGCTATGTATGGTTTGTGTATGATTAATTCTGCTACGTGTATTTGATACATATAAAATTTTTAATTTTACCCATATCGCCATACGAGATTTCCTTCAAGATGTTGACCCTATCCGAATCTTAAAGGATTGCTTGGACATATTTGTTTTATTGTCCAATTTCTGTGTTAATCCCTCAATAGTAATTGTTTCATTTCGTGTAAGGATGAGGGTCTGAGGGAGGAGTTTTTTCTTGCTTCGAGGTACAGAAGGGGTTTACTTCCCATAGGATATTTGGGTGTTCCATTATTATCGACAAAGTTGACGTATGGCGATTGTAAGCTAATACTAGATAAGGTTTGGAGTAGAGTGTACTCATGGCGTTGTCGTTCTCTATCATTTGCAGGCAGGCTTTAGCTAACACATTTGGTTCTATCTACAATTTATTTGTATTAGGCTTCGGTTTTCCTATTACCTAAAAAGGTGATTAAGGAACTTGATAGAATTATCCATAATTTCCTCTAGAGTGGTACTGAAGGGGATTCTCATAAGGAAAAGGTGGCATGGCGAGACGTGTGTTGTCCTAAGGAGCAAGGGGGTCTCAGACTAAAGCTTTTGCATGTGTGGAACCAAGATCTAGTGGCAATTTATTTGTATTAGCGTTGGTTTGTTTTATACAAGTCTTATTTACACACAAAAAAAAATAAGATATTACATGACTCGCAAGTATAAAGGGACCCTTGTCAATAATCATAGGATTTAAGTAATTATGTATAAGACATATATATGTTTTAATAGTAAATTTACAAAAAATTAGTGATAGATCTCTGTAAAACTATCAACTTACTTTCCTAAATAACAGTATATTTAAACAAGCTTTTTGAAACCCTTCTATAGTATATACATTAACTTATTTTTTAGTCAAATTGTTTTTATATCTATGTTTCCCATTAAGTCTGATAAGCTGTATTTCATTTACTTTGTGTAGAATTTCTTTTGCTGTGAACAACAATAATGCTACCATAGAAGTTTTGACTGGTTCAAATTTTAAGAGATGGAAACAAGATATTGACTTTGACTTGGGGATTGTTGATATTGACTTTGGCACTACAAGTGAAAGAGTCTATTAAGGTTACTAATGGATGTACTACTAAATAGAAAGAGAATATTCTAAATAGGAGATATCTAATAGGCTTAGTTTGATAGTGATTAGGCTAGTTGTATTGATGGCAGTAAAACCATAACAGGCTATATTTTTTTATATTGTGTTATAATTGTGACTCGCAATTCAATTTTGTTTGCGATTGGGATTCTTAATTGGACTGTGATATTTAGGGATTTGAATTTGACTATGATTAGGATGTTGTTAAAATTGATTTTCATTAGAATTTATTTCATTTAGAGGAATATCCTCGTGAATCATTTTCTGATTAGGATAGAACTTTTTGTATACATCCATAGATAGTTTAGGTATATAAATAGGTGTCTAATGCCTTGCAATTAGTTGCAGCTATATTAATATTATTGTAAGAACAGCATCATAGTGATATTTTTTTTTTTTTTGCTCATGATTTTTCCTGATTTGATTTTTTCATGTAAAATTCTACGTTCGTTTGTTTGGTTGATGGCTTGATTGTAGTTTGTTTTGGATCCAAAATCACAACATATTAGTATTAGAGTTGTTGGATTAAACCATCAGTCTTTGGTACTTGCTCGATCGACCGACCATCGCCTCTCCATCAACTGCATTTGGTTATTGTTCGACTAACTGACTCTGTCATTTCTTCTTGTTTTTCTTTTTTGACAACTGCCTCTCTCTTTCATCATCATCGCTTTCGACCACTATGCTCGTTGTCAAAAGCCTCGCCATCATCGAACGTCGTCTCTTATATCCACAACCACCAATTGATCCTGCCTCTATTAGCTATTAAAGATGTTTCAAACTTGTCACCTAGATCTTGCCTAGATTTGGTTCGACCTGACTAGCTAAGTTTAATTTGATTAGATCTATTCACCCAGATTTGACCCATTAGATCATAGTAGACTCGTTATATTTGTCCTGCCCAGATTCGTCCAAATTTGCTGCTCAGGTCCGTTATCCTGGTATATTTTCTATTAGGGTCTATTTATTGATCGTTTGATATTATTCGGGGTTATTTGATTGCTACTTTGAAGTATGATATTCCTTCGTTGGACCGGAATATTAGATTTTTGTTATGGTAGATTAAGATGTAGGCAATTTTGGCATAGATGGATTTAGATAAATGTGGAGTCGTTAAGATAGATTTATAATGTAGATTCATTAAAGGTCAGTAAAGATACGTTAAGTCTGATCTTGTTACTTATACTTTGAGTATGGTTGAAGATATTCCCCCATGGTGTAGATTTGGTTAATGTTCGTTAGGGAGATTAATTCTTCGTGATTTTATTGGAAATTTTTTTTTGGGATAATTCTATATCTTATTTGTGTTAAAGTGGAATTTGTTATAATTGTGACCTAGAATTCAAATTTATTTTTATTGTGATTTGTTTTCAATTCAATTTCGTAACATATTGAAACTGGAGTTGTTTTATGGATGTCAAAGAAGTAACAAGTCATAGCCTTATCTAGTACAACTGCTGAATACATAGCTCGACCATAGCTTGTCATGTAGTTTGGATAAGAAGAATATTACAAGATTTGAAGCATAGGCAAGTCCAATCAATAACAATTTATTGTGACAACAGATCTACCATTGAAGAATCCAGTTTACCAAGGAAAAAGAAAGAACATTAATGAAACGTAGTTCCACTTCATCAGAGAATTGGTTCTTCAAAGAGAAATTAAATTACATCACTGCAAAACTAAAGACCAATCAACTAACATTTTGACAAAAATTTTAATTGAAGGCAAGGTTCAAAAGCCATGAAGTGTGGTTGGAGTCATTTATCTTGCTTGAATTAAATAGGGCGGATTGTGGGAGTTCACTAATTCAAGCCCATCAGAGTTGTTCCCCAAGTATCTATTACCATGTTTCCATGTTCTAGTTTGTTCCTAGTATTTAGATATTTGGTAGATATTTATTGATAATGGATTAAGTCTTATTCAAATGTCTTTCTTGTTAGATGTTAAATTTTATACAAGGATCAGTTGTTAGTATTTGCTTTTATCTCAATAAAAAGTATTTTATTCTAATAAGTTTTGTAGGTTTTAACCAACCTATTATCTCGGCCAAACACAGATCAAGCGCAGTAAACAAAAATAAAAGATTTCAACCATAACTCACACACAAACAATGACACAATGAGATACATGTTCAGATCAATAGATCTTACTCACAGCAGAGGCTCTGCCTCTAGTTAATCCACTAGATTTCTCAAGTTTACAATTGATTACGAGATCATCAAACGGAAGTAAAACAGTATTGCAAAAAACATAACTGAAAATAGAATCCAAAACAAGAATAAGTGATATCTGTTCTAAACTGATCTTACGATCAAGACTAAGGATCTGTTCTTACAGTATACCAATCTCTCATGCCTCAGGCATTTAAAACGACACAGAGATTAAGCAATACAATCACTTACCAACAGATCTTACCATAGAAACAAGAGAAAAGGATTCACAGGATGTGTCTCACTTCAATAATCATCGATTAGGGTTTCAGAAAGAGAGCACAAGAGAAAAAATTAGAACATTCTAGAGATTAGGGCATCAGATTGCCTTTATATAGTAGCGCCAAATGGACCAACACATAGGCTGGGCCAGTAGTGAAATGCAACACGGAAACGAATATGGGCTCAACCCATAATAAACTCAGCAGCTCACATAAAACCAATAGCCCACAATAATAACATGCATATATATATATATATTAAACAACATTTAAATTCAAAATAAAATGAATAACAAATGCAGCTCAACAATTCCATATAATCAGCATGTAATCTGGTTTGATAAATCATAAAAAATGAGAAATCATTTAAGTAATTTTGAATCACACAAAATCAACAAATTCCACTTTGATTCAAGAATGGATGAAATAGTGGATTAATGACTAGAGACCCCTGCAAGTCTTCCACAGCTATGTTGGAAGAACATTGAGCAAATCTAAGGCCTGCTCAAACTTAGCTACTAGGACTAATTTAGTTAGGATATTTGCTGGATTTATTAAAGTAGAAATCTTCTCTACTTTAACCTGATCTTTGGATATAACATCCCTAGCAAAATGAAGGCGCACATCTATGTGCTTGGTTCTCTCATGAAATGCACTATTCTTTAATAGATGAATGGCACTTTGGGAATCACAAAACACCTTAGAAATCTGGTCACCTAGACCTAATTTTCTAACTATTCCTGCAACCAGATAGCTTCTTTCATAGCTTCTATTAAGGCAACATATTCTGCCTCAGTGGTTGATAAAGCCACTATGTGTTGGAGATTTGATTTCCAACTTATCACATTTCCACCTATAGTGAAAACATATCTTGATAAGGACATTCTTTTATCCAAATCAGTTACAAAATCAGAGTCACAATAACCCTAAATGTTGCTGGAATTTTTAGCATTTGATCTAAACACTAAACCCTTATCTATTGACCCCTTTAAATACCTAAGAACCCACCTAATAGCTGACCAATGTTCCTTAGAAGGATTGCACATGAATCTACTTACTAGGCTAACTCCATAGGCTATATTAGGTCTAGTACCTATCATGGCATACATGAGGCTTGCCACTGCATTAGAGTAGGGAACCTTCTTCATATACTCAGCTTCTTCCTTAGGTAAGTTTTCTTTTATAGCTTGAAGCCTAAAATGAAGAGGTATAGAGGTTGTAATAGGTTTACAGTCTTCCATATCAAAGAGATTTATCACTTTCCTTAAATAACCAGATTGTGACAACATCAAAATACCTCTTTTTCTATCTCTATTGATATCTATACCTAAAATACGCCTGGGTACTCCTAGGATTTTCATTTCAAATTCTAGTTTTAGGGCTTGAGTCAATTTATCTATTTCTCCTTTTTTTTTACATGCTATAAGCATACCATCTACATATATAAGGAGATATATGAACAGCTTCCCTTTAAGCTGTTTAAAATAAACACAATGGTCAAAGTTACACTTAGTGTAATTTTCATTCAGCATAAACTCATCAAATCTCCTATACCATTGTCTAGGAAACTGCTTTAGACCATAAAGAGACCTTTGCAATAAGCAAACTTTATTCTCCTTACCTTTTTCTATGAAACTTATAGGCTAGTCCATATATATCTTCTCTTCTACGTTTCCATGAAGAAAGGTAGTCTTAACATCTAATTGCTCAAGCTCTAGGTCATGTAAAGCTACTAAGGCTAAGACTAACCTTATAGAGGTATGCTTTACTACAGGGGAGAACACTTCATGGTAGTCTATGCCTTCTCTTTGGGAAAAACCCTTGGCTACTACCTTAGCCTTAAATATGGCTGGTTCTACTCCTGGGATACTTGGCTTCCTTTTAAATATCCATTTATAGCCTGCAACCTTTTGATCTTTAGGTTTATTTACAAGTATCCACGTATTATTCTTTTGAAGAGATTCCATCTCTTCCTTCATTGCCTTTAACCAATTAGTTCTATATTTGCTAGAGCAAGCTTTATGATAACTAACAGGTTCATCATGCTCAATTGAATCTCCAATATTAAGAGCATAGGCAATAATATCAGCATGGGCATACCTAGCAGGAGATTTAATCTCTCTCCTCACCCAATCCCTAGATAGGACATAATTATCCAATTCTGGAATGATTTAACTGGATTTTCATTATCCTCATTCTCTATTTCAGTTTCAGCAAGATCTGGAGAACTAGACACTTGAGGACTCTCTAGGCTAGACTCCACTACCTTATCACTAAGGCTATCCTTTTCCACCTCAAACTGAAATTTATCAGCTTGATCTACCTTGGCATTTTTCACCTTATTTGGGGTATAGTATTCAAATTCTTTGAATACTACATCTCGGCAGATGACGGTTTTCTTTTCCTTTTACCCCTAGAGGGTATCCTAAGAATACAGCCTTCTTGGCTCTAGGGTCTAACTTCCCTTCTTTCTTATGGACATAAACAATACATCTAAAAGGTCTAAGGTGGTTTAATGATGGGATTTTCCTACTCCATAACTGTTCAGGAGTTCTAAAGTTTGTGGTAGAGAAAGGGGATCTGTTTATGAGGTAACAGGCAGTTGAAACTGCTTCAACCCAAAATTTCTTAGGCAAGTTAGAGTCTTTCAAAAAGCATCTAACCTTATTTAAAATGGTTCTATTCATGGGTTCAGCAACACCATTTTGCAGAGGTGTTTCATTGCAAGTTTTATGCCTTGCAATGCCTACTTATTTGCAGAAATTTGAGAATTCTTTATTATAGAATTTCAGGCCATTATTTGTTCTAAGGGTCTTTATTTTCTTACCTGATTGCAGTTCTACATAGGTCTTCCACTCCTTAAATTTTGTAAAAGCTTCATTTTTATGCCTAAGGAAATAGACCCAAACCTTCTTAGAATAGTCATTTATAAAGGAAAGGAAATATTGGGCGCCTAAAATAGAGCTAGGGACTTGGGGAGATCCCAAAGATTAGAATGAACATACTCTAGGATATCTTTGGACTTATGAGTTGCAGAAACAAACTGCAACCTGTGAGACTTACCCAAGGCACATGTCTCACAAAAGTCTAAATTGTTAATCCTCCTAGGATCTAAGATTTCTTGTTTACTTAATTCTAGTAAACATTTCATTCCTATGTGACCTAGCCTCCTATGCCACAAAATAGTGTCATCATTTACAGAAGATGAGACTACAGCATTGCCAGAGATAGTCTCTGCTTGTAGGACATACAGTCCTTGCTTACGGATTCCCTTAAGAACTACCATGGATCCTTTAAACACCTTAAGGATACCATTTTCATACTTATAAGACCCTCCATTTGAATCTAACATGCCTAGGGAAATAAGGTTTCTTCTAAGGTTAGGCACAAACCTCACATTATCTAAAGTCCTATATGCTCCATCCCACATCTTAAACCTAACTGACCCTAAACCAGTTACATTGCAGAATTGATTATTACCCATTAGGACTTTCCCACCCTCTATATGCTGGAAGTTAAACAACCAGTCTCTCCTAGGTGTTATGTGAAAAGTGCAACCTGAATCTAAAATCCACTCATCACTTATGGCATGTTCTAACAGAATTAGGCCCTCTCCACTATCATATCCATCAGATACGTTTGCTGTCTCTCGATTACTTGGGTTCTCATTTTCTAGATCTTTCTTTCTTTTGTAACAATTCTTTCTTACATGGCCCTCTTTCTTACAATACCAACATGTTCTTGTTTTAGAAGATCCCCTACTTGTTCCTCTAGCTTTAGAGTTTGACCTCGTTTTACTTCTACCCCTTGAATTCCCTTTGCCTTTATTCTTAGATTTCTGATCCCAATTACCCTTTATATTTAAGCCCTCAGCACTATTTATTTTCTTATCATTCTTATCATCTTCAAGATCTCTTGATCTTAAGGCATATACTACATCCTCTAAGGATAGGGAAGTTCTACCATACTGCATTGCAGTCCTTAAATCTCTATATGACTTAGGCAAAGCATTTAAAAGAATTACAACTTGGTTTTCTTCAGAAATACTCCCATCTATGTTTTCTAGACCTATTACAATGACATTAAAGTCATCTAGGTTGTCTTCTAGAGATTTAGAGGTATTCATTTTAAAACCAAATAATTTTCCTTTTAAATAAATCTTATTGGTTAAGGATTTAGTTATATACAAAGATTCTAGCTTATTTCAAACCTTTAAGGCAGTATTTTCTTTGTTTACTTGCCTAAGGACTTTGTCAGAAAGATTTAAAATAATTAGTCTATAGGCTAATCTATCAATTTTATGCATTTCAGGGGTAGGAGGGGGTGATATTTTACTCTTGAAAAATAAAATAGTTTTGATAATGACTATATGAAAATCAATCTCTACTATATGGATTATATGAATGAGAAAATCAATCTTTAATAAATGAATTTGAAGCAAGTTATGAAAATCTATAGGAGAAATGTTGAGTGTGGTTAAGTGTGGTTAAATTCAAAATAAATATGTTTTGATAATCTCAACTTGCTTTCAAAAGTGTAACGCCCCACTTTCCCGAGCGAGTTATAAATTGAGACAATTCCGAAACAATAAATTTTTTTTTTCCTTTCAAACACTAAAGCTAAACCACATCATTCCTCGAATACGTCCCGGAATTCCCATACATTTTATCTCGAAAGAGAATCACTTTACACATCAAATGCGGAAGCAAAGATCGAAACCTGATATCTTAACATTAATCATAAATAATTCTTACATCTTTAACATTCCTCAAAACGTTCAGAATCTAAAGTAGCATAACTTAAATACAGGGGCTACGAAATATACATTTCATTTTTCATGCACTCCAATAAGTGCCATTGCATGCCTCATTTATCCTCGTATCTACTACAATCTCCACATGGAACATTTGAATATTTCAGGGGTAAACCTAAGTTAAATGATGAATCATCTAAGTAAGGGTACATAATGCTATATCATGTGTGTATGCAATGTCTTACCTCGTAGGTATCAACTGCACCCCTCATGCTACCTACCATTTTTGCAGCCCCCTCTTTCGAAGTCGAGGTGTATGGGTGCACCCTTGGTAAAGTAGCGATGCCAGTTCGTACTCCCTACGGCCTCAAATGTGAGTGATCAATGATATCAACGTGTATTTATGCATTTCATAGTCATGTCATGTATGCAGTCTACGTGATGGATACATATCAGGGCATATCAATATGATGAAAACATTTTCATGGAACATAAATCACTTACAACCCAACCATTTTTCATAAAACTAACTTTAATTGGGGAGTACCACTTACCTTCTCAAGCTTATCAGGCTACCTCGATATCCGTGTCTTATCTCGTGCATCACCTCGATTTGCGTGCCAACATCAAAATTTGACAAGTCACTTCAACTTATTCCTCAAAGTATCCTAATCACCATATTTATTTAAATAAAAATTAAAACCTATTTTTCCATAATTTTTGGCATTTTCTATTTTTTTTCTCTATTTCTTCCTATTTTTTCTCAATAAATCCAGATTAAATATTTCTAAAATATTTTCTCAAATATTTCACTACGAAAATTCATAAAATAATATTCCTAAATTTCTAAAATTTTCTAAGAATCTCCGGGATATTCCTTGTTAAAATCTCCGGGATATTACCGAAACATAATTTCCTATTTTCTAGGATTTTTTCTAGCATTTCCTCTATTTTTCTCCATTTCTTTTCCTATTTTCTTTTCTTTTCTTTCTTTTCTTTTTTCTTTTTTTCTTTTTCTTTTCTTTTTTTTCTTCTCCTTCCTCCTCCTCCTCTTCTTTTTCTTCTTCTTCTTCTTCTTCTTATTCTTCTTCTTTCTTCCTTCCTTCCTCTTTTTCTTCTCTTTCATTGCAACGCACCAGCAGCTGCGCACGGCCTGCCTGGCCCTTCCATCAGCCACCGCGACCTGCCAATGCCACCGCACGTCGCTTCCAGCCATCCCCGTGCGCATCCGACCTCCCTTCTCACTGATCGTGGCTTCTGCGTGCTGCCGCCACGTCGCTAAACTGTTGCAAGCTTGCAGCCATGGCTGCCACAAGCTGTTGTGGCCCATTCCGGCCACTTTCGACCACCATCGCGGCTGCAACGATCACCTTCGCTGCTTCCTCGTGCCTCTTCGAACCCTCTTCCATCTCTCGACCGAAGCTCTCATGGACTCCCTCTGCTTCTTCCCCCATTTGCTTCTTCCCTCTTTATTTATAGGCAAACACACCACCCACTCCACTGCTCTGGCCATCACTCAACCCATTCCTTATTGCGTGTAAGGCCTTCCAAAACTTTGTAGAGGCACGGCTGATTTGAAGGTTGCAGGGCGTGGGCTTGAATTGCAGAGGTCATGGAAGACTTTACAGAGGCATGGCTTCACGCCCCTATACTGCCATGAACATATATATATATATATAATTATACACTAATATCACATTTATATATAGAAAATTACATAATCAAATTCCAACTTTCATCCTATTTCACTTGGGTAACTCCTTAATTTCAATTATACCCTTAAACACTAAATTAATTTACATTTCAATACAGAAAACGCAAAATTAATAACTTTAAAGTTACTCGATAATGCCGATTTCGCCCCAGTGTCCTTACCGGGCTATCGTTTCCTCTTGAAACCACTGAAAGGTTGCTCGTTACACAAAATCGGAGCCCCCTTAGGGTTCCGTTAATTTTTCGGGAGTCTCCTACAATATTTCGGTTTTGCAGCCTAAATGGCAGCTGCATTTTAGCTATATCAAAAACTGTTCCCGATCTAATTTCTTTCGATACCATAAATCCTATCTCGATACGCTCGTCGAGACCATATAATTATTCTTAGACAATTTCACCCCGAGGCATTCCCTGCAGCCGATTCGGTACTTATAACTACTATCAAACCAATTTTTCGATATTCTAAACTCATCGAAAATACGTGGCAACCTTATGCTGAGATGGGGTCTTACAAAAGAGTCAAAATGAGGATATGTTAAGTTTTCAAATTTTCAAATGAATAGTCAACTACGCCTATGAATAGTCGACTATGTGCTTATGTTCTGTCGACTATGTTTGTGGATAATCGACTATTGGTCATGATCTGTCGACTATATCTTGTTCTGTTGACTATTGTGTTGGCTCTGTCAACTATGATATGTTATTTGTCTACTATGTATGTGTATGAAGTTATAAAATTTCTTTGTATTTTTTGATCAGTCGACTATGGGTATGGTTTTGTCAACTATGTCTTGTTTTGTTACTTAATTCTGTCGACTATACATTATCTTCTGTCGACTATCTCTTTTCACAGAAAGCTTCTAATAGCTAGTTTTTCAAATTCTAACGGCTCAAAAATAGCTAGTTCAAGCAAAGCTCTTGGGATGCATATAAATACAAGTCATGGAGATCAAGAAGAGGCTAATGAACAAAAACGAGCTGATCTAGAGATTACAAATCAGTTTATTCGAGCTTTACAAGAGTCTGTGCTTTCATTATTATATTTTTCTATACAATGCTTCGTTCTATCATTGTAAATCTATTCTTAAGCCTAGTTTTCATTGTGAGGGAACTTGTAACTAAGTGTGTTAACTCTTAGCTTCTCTCTTTCATTTGTATAACTTTTATTTTCCTACTTTGTTGTGCTAGAGGACTTGTTCGTTGAAGCAAGGGGTGTAATACCTAGCTGGGTGCTAGAGGGTTTGCTTGTATAAGCAAGAGGTTGTAATTCCTAGTCTTGGACTAGAGGGCCTACTTGGTTTAAGTAAGAGGTTTTAGTGGATTGTTTGCAAAATCCTTAGTGAGAAGCTAAGATAGTAGATTAGGCTTGGGTTAAGCCGAACCACTATAAATCCTTTAGTTTCTTGTGTTTGTGCTCTTTGATCTATTTATCTTTCCAAACATTTCATTATTCCTCTTGGTTCACATATTTATCTTTGTAAACTTACATTTGTCATTTTATATGCTTCATGTTTTAAATCCTAAAACCTCAATTTGTATCAAAAAGTTTTTCAAGTTCAATTAAGTTTTTAAAATAACCAATTCACCCCTCCTCTTGGTGCGTGCCATAGCACCTCCCGGTTTAACAGGGGGTTCTATTTTATCTTTCTCAGTTATAGAAGGTTCATCCAATGCTTCAGAACACTGGTTTTGAACCAATATGACAATCATTTTCTTTTGCCACAGAGAGAAATCACCATTACCATCAAACTTATCTAATTCATACTTAGATGGAGCCATTTATATGAGCAATAAAACATAATGATAATTACAAATGATATTTGAATTAACTGAGACTAATAAAAAAGGATTCAAAGTAGAAATAGGAACAGACAGAGATGAACATGAATAAGATATCAATCTTATTTAGATTTTATGTACGAGGTCAAAGATTTGAAAAATTAATTTTTTAGAAATTAATTAAACCTAAATTAGGTTTTCAAATACTAACAAGAACTCATGACAGTATAGGTATAACAAAATAGAGAGCAATAGATTGCTTATGCAAGATCAAGAATATAGAGAAATTTAAGGCATGCAGCATATATCTGACAAACTAAAATGGACAAGAGTATTTGCAATAAAAATTAGGGTAAATCAATGTATAAGAAAGAGAAATCCTTACTTCTTTGAAGATCTTACCAGATCTGTGATTTACCTTTTGGATCTGAGATAGCTTGACCGGGATCTTGGATCTCCGTGGCTCTGATACCACTTGTAGGTTTTAACCAACCTATTATCTCGGTCAAACATAGATCAAGCGCAGTAAACAGAAACGCAAGATTTCAACCACAACTCACACACACAAATAGCGACACAGCGAGATACGTATTCGGATCAATAGATCCTACTCACGGCAGAGGCTCCGCCTCTAGTCAATCCACTAGATTTCTCAAGTTTACAATCGATTACAAGATCATCAAATGGAAGTAAAATAGTATTGCAAAAAACATAACTGAAAACAGAATCCAAAACAAGAACAAGCGAATATCTATTCTAAACCGATCTCGCGTCAAGGCTAAGGATCTATTCTTACAGTATACCAATCTCTCACGCCTCAGGGGCTTAAAACAACACAAAGATTAAGCAATACAATGATTTACCAACTGATATTACCATAGAAATATCAAACTGATCGAAATAAGAGAGAAGGATTAACAGGATGTGTCTCACTTCAATAATCGCCGATTAGGGTTTCAAAAAGAGAGCACAAGAGAAAAAATCAGAACATATTGGAGATTAGGGCATTGGATTGCCTTTATATAGTAGTGCCAAATGGACCAATGAATGGGTTGGGCCAGCAGTGAAATGCAACACAAAAACAGATATGGGCTCAGCCCATAATAAACTCAACAGCCCACAACAATAACATGCATATATATATATATTAAACAACATTTAAATTCAAAATAAAATGAATAACAAATGCAGCTCAACAATTCCATATAATCAGCATGCAATCAGGTTTGATAAATCATAAAAAATGAGAAATCATATTTAAGTAATTTTGAATCACACAAAGTCAATAAGTTTGCTTTGATTATTTTTTATTAAGTGAAACTTTGGTCACTCTTCTCAACGAGATTGAGGGTACATCCTTCCATGAGTAGACGAGCCGGCCCAAATCTAAGATGTAAAATGGGTCTTCAGCGTCTCGGATGTTGAGGGTGATGGAGTGTGCAAAATCCATGAAGTCGATCTTTTCGAGTTTTTCGACAAACGAGGAGAAATGATACTATAAAATATAAAATATAAAAAAATATTATTAGTATATTATTGTGTACATCTTAAGCTACACAATGATATACCAATGTGCAAAATGTCCCTCTCCCAAGGCAGTGAGGCGTCGTGAGATGGTGAGGTTCATAACCAAAACATTCATCACTCAAGGCGATGGGGCACAAGGAGTATTTATATCATTTGTGTGCTTTGTATAGCCCAAAGTGTATAAATAATATACAAATAACATAACCCAAATACAAAATGAAATAGAATAGAAACCTAGTCGAGCATATTTTATATATATACATACATATATATATAAATATGTAAAATGGATAGATGGTCAGCTTCTGGTGCCATCATCCCATGCACATGAATAATAACGAGTTGATTTGCTACACAAGATGTAGTTAATGCTCATGTGGCCTTTAAGCGATACTATCGAACACCTCCCATTCCTATTATATATTTATTCTAATGCTAAAATTTTGCAAATTAGGGATTCCTCTCACACGCACTACCCCCCACTTAAAGAATGAAAATGCTGTTTATAGCTCATTTGTGACATTTTTTTCTTCAGGAGTATATATTTATATTAATTTAATATAAAATAACACATCAATATACAAGAGATTGAAAATCCACTTGATGAGCACAATGCAATGTCCCCGATGAGCTCACCATCAATAAGGGCCATGTATAGAAAGAGGTAGGAGTGACTATTTTAATTTTTCCAAAAAGTAAAGAGTATAGTGATTAAATAGAAATTCAAATCAAGATTATAAAATATGACATA
Source organism: Diospyros lotus (assembly GCF_014633365.1). Classification (NCBI taxonomy): domain Eukaryota; kingdom Viridiplantae; phylum Streptophyta; class Magnoliopsida; order Ericales; family Ebenaceae; genus Diospyros; species Diospyros lotus. Next base: position 19,494,329 of record NC_068343.1, read on the forward strand.
GCCGCAATCATCTCACAATTTAATAATATTAAATCGTGTCATATGATCATTTAAAATGTATATAATATTAAGTATAATTTTTGAATTAAGAGTTAATAGATTAAAATATTATTTCTGAATTTTATTGACACCTTTCATAGTAACTATATGTGATGTTATATTTGCAATTACAGTAATTCATTTGACATTGAAATAGAAACTTCGAAAATCTCTCCCTTTTCGTCACCATTGCAACTTCGAAAATCTCTCCCTTTTCGTCACTGTCGTCTTCCCGGCCATAGGCAGGTTCGTTCAGGTCAGGAATGTCGCCTCCAGATGGCCCCTCCGGCTCCGGTTCGTCCGATCCCGGCAACCATATATACGTTCAGATCAAAGTCGCGCACATACCTCTCGGCCTTCTCGCCGACGATCGCCGCCTCCTGTTCTTCCATAGGGGGGTTCAACAGCCCCCTTGCGTTCTCACCCTCCCAAAATTCTTCTCTACTAAAGATCGAAGGCGGGAAGGAATGAGCCCCTCCACCCCCGATTTCTGTGCCTGTGCTCATGCCCGGTCGTTGTCGAATGTCCTAGCCGGGTTGCATTTGCACATTTTGCACGTGAATCCACCGTCGCCAGCGGGCTGAGCAGGAGGAGGAGGTGCTTGGTGGTGGTGGGTTGTCTCGGGCAGGTTGAGAAGTTCCGGCGCCAGAAATAGCATACAGGTTAGTCAATGGAGGAGCCGGACCAGTTCCGGAGGTTTCACTGGCGTTTTGCCACCAGCACCAGTAGCACCGCTTTGAACTGCGGCCGGAAATACATAGCTGCTGAACCCTCCACTAGAAATCCATGAGGCCGCCATGGCCGATGAGGAAGTCACTGGCGACTGGTGACTGGTGACTGGTGAGTTCTCAACTTTCATCTAGTACTGGAAGGTATGGCTTTTCATCGGTTCTATATGCTTTCTTGTTATATATATATATATATATATATACACACACACATATGCATGGAATTAGACTTTCAATATTCTCGTAATAATCAATGATTTAGAAATATGGGTGCATTGATTATATAATACAAGCACGTTATCTGCAATATTCTTGTCATATAATGATGATGTGTATCTGATATTATTAATTATGTCCATAGGTACAGCGAATATTACTGAATTAGTGTTATAATATTATTATTATTATTATTATCAATATTGCAATATTATTCATGATTGCAGATATTACGATATTAATGATAGCATTGATGGTTGTGAATCTTTGGTTCTTTTTTAGAAATTATAAAATACTAAATAGTGTTAATACAATAATATCTTTATCATTAGAATTTAACTTCGACATGTAATTGAGATTTTGCAGCTTTAACTTCAGCCATTTAGCATATATTTTTCTCAAATTTGTTTTGATTTGCATGATCCCATAATTAATTTGAGCACGTGGTAAAAATATATATATCTACATATGCCCCTAAATGTTAAAAACATGAATATTGTTAAATATAAGTATTTGTAATTATATTGTTACATTTGTGAATTCCTCCTTACACATATCATTAAGGGTACATTTGATTGCAATTGTGGAATTTAAGTGAAAAGAAAATGAATTCTAGGAAATTGAATTGCAGGAAAAATTAATTCCTGAAAATTGAAAGTTTAACCTGTTTGATTAGTATAATTTTTTACTTGAAAAATGATGTTATTTTCCATCTTTTGGTGTTTGATTAGTAATATTTTTCATAGAATTTGGTCATTTTTTATGAAATTCAATATTGAAAATGTATTGAAAAATATTAAATTTTGTACAGAAAAATTAAAAATATTAAATTTTGGGGTGATTTTTAATTAGCCAAGCACCCTAAAACGACGTCGTTTCGGGGTGAAGGCAGTGGCCGCCCCAGCGCTGCCACGTGGCCGCGCGCTGGCCACTCATTTTGCCCAATTTAAGGCCGAATTTTGCCCGATTTCGGGCGTGATTTTGGTGCTGCGAGCAGTAAATTTTTTTTACAGAAATAGCAGTGCGTTCGCGGGAGAAATCTGAGAATTTTGGGGCTTCAAAAATCGGATTAAACTCCGTTTAATCCCTGATTTAATTATTCAGGTATGTAATTAATTTAGTAATTAATAATCTCTGCGGTTGAAATTTCATTTGGGGTCTAATTTTATTAATTTTGTCAATAATTGGAATATTGCAGTTTGTATAACTTTGACCGCGTTTGGTCAAATTGAGCTTAAGGCTATCTTCGGAAAGGCAAGTTCTCTATACCTTCGTTGTCGATTCTTTCGTTATCAATTTATTTGACCTCCCTTCATTGGATTTGGCTGTTAATAAATTATGGAATTTAAACGGTGTGATTAATAATTTAATTTATTAACCTGGTTTCGAGGGTATTATTCGTTGATTGTCTATGGGGGTTTGTATCACCCCCAACCCTATGGGAATGATGTCATACTCACCCGGGGCTAGGTTCTTAGCTGTCGGGTATTATTATTAGATTTTTGGTTATTTATTGGCTAGAGTGGTTAGGCAATGGGGGCAAGGGTTAGCTGTATGGTGACGGTGTGACTGTTATACGGTCTATTTTAGGCCGTTAGATGGTCTCTCCTAATCACTGACCGCTGACCGGTGTCAGGCACTGCTGACCTACTCTACCGTTATGTGATTATAGCATGCCTGATTATTTTATTTTTGTTGCATGGTTTGATATGCACATGGGTTCGGGCTGCATGATGGGATCATCATGATTTGGTTATGCTTGATCACGGACATTTTTGATTGGTCAGATTGCATCCAGCACGGGTATATGCATCGTGTGTGATTTACTACGTGGGTGGAGCATGGCCTGATGCCTGGATGTATGGGCGCCTTGTATCACGTTGATGCTCATTACACCTTGCATTTTATATGCATTGCATGGTTACTGGTAGTTATTAGTTCTCGGACGGGAGTACTGTTCCGAGGGAGCCTTTGGCTCGGCTGTCGGGAGTACCGGCAGGGATACGGGTGACGGGAGTACCGACACGGGACAGTGCGCACAGGTTTGTTGAGGATATTGTTGCCTTTCAGAGCAGCGGCAGGTTGGTATGGGACTTGGGTGCCAGGTGTCTTGTGTGGGCCCCAAGGACCGGTATGTGCTCTTATTATACTGCACTGTTGTGTTGTAGCGTCTCATGATTTGTGTGTACTTGTGGGGCTGTGTTTGAGATGGTCTCTTCTTTTATTTATAGCCTTTCATTTCTTATAAACTTGCTGAGTCTTGCGACTCACCTTGCTTTCTATCATTCCAGGTAAGGGTAAAGCAAAGGCCGAGGGCGAGGATCGTTCCACTTAGCAGCTGGCCGCATTGGTTCGGTGTACAGTTAGTCGCCCCCGTTATCTCTAATATTTTGTCGATATTTTTGTCCCTCATTTTTGACTGTGCCGGACTATTCCCTGTATTTTCATCTGTTGGCACAGGTGTCTGTATATTTTTATATATACTCCTTGACCACCGTCCCAGCGGGGTACCTGCGGACATGCATGTATATCATTTTGCTTCCGCTGTGGCATTTCTTTTATGAATGCATGTCAGAGCATTTTGTCTTGTATTTGTTTATCTTTCCTTACGTAAGCGCTTTCGTTTGGATAGATCGGGTGGTTGGCATATCCGGGCAGGGGTGCTTACACATGATTTAAAAGAAAATATTCTCTCCCAAAGAATTTGATTTCCATGATTTGAAAGAAAATGTCCTCACGTGACCATTGCAAGGAAAATAATTTTCCTGAAAAAAAATAAACGGTCAAACAATTCATAAGTTGAAAATTGAGTGAAAATTTTACCATTTTCATGAAAAAAAAATTAGCTATCAAACACGCCCTGAAATCCCATTACGAGAAATAGAAATCAATTATATTGTAATTTAACCTGGAGCCTTTCTTAATGAGTACACAGCTCAACTAGTTAAAGAGGAAAAATTGAAACTGAATTGAGCGGGGAGCGCCAGGCAGAGGCAGCAGTGCAAGGCCAGGGCTACGCGCGAGGACCCCAGTGGCAAGCCACTGTTGTAGGCCCTCCCCCTTGAAAAATTAATCTAATATCATGTGGGCCGATGGCCCACGTATCAGATATTAAACTGATAAGAACAGATACTACACTTGATCTTAGCCAAAAGGCCGAGAAAGGTATGACCTGCCCCAGCTGCTGGACTCCTTATTTATGCCTGGTCTTAGCTCCCCTTTTGCATTGTTCGCCCGATGCGGGAAGCTGCCAAAGCGTCTATAGCCAACAGAACAAGAAAACTATATATTAGATCAAATGTCTGATTAATTTTGGCGAGGTGTGAATTATTTAGTGGCAGTTTATTATATTTTCCTAATGGATAATGATATTGGTTTTGAGAAGGTGGGCAAAAAACAGTGTCGACAGTTTATGATGTATTCCAAAAAAAAAATGTATCATGAGCATTGATAAATATATATTAAAAAGTGTTAGATTCACATGTTGAATTATATAGAATTGTCTTTCGCCTCCAATTATCTGCGTCCGCCTCTGGAGCACACATTTGTTTCTTTAATTTTATTTAATATCAATAAGCGTTTCAAATATTGTAACTTTGTTTTGTATTTTAACACTAAGCTTCTTTATTTATGGCCTAGTACACTTTATATTCTGTACTAAAATGGTTTGTGGACTTGTTTGATGATCATTAGAGATACATGATGACTCGTACCCCATGTTGGACTGATCACATATGCATACATGTTATTAGAAAGTATCCTTTGTCTTATAATATTGGGCTTATTTAATTTTTAGTTTGAAAATTATGTAGATTAGTGTGAACATTTATCAACAAAGTGATTTGTTCATATTGATTTACGTGATTTGCATTTTGCTACTGAAAGCTTTTGGTTCATTGCATGTAGTGACCTGCCTAAAGGGGGTTGTTATGTGTTAATTAATTCGAGTGGATGAAGCATACGGTGTAGAGACACACTAGGTTTAGAAATTCTTTCACCCAAAGAGGATGATTTTCAATAATATATATTTCGTTCTTTCTATTGTCTCCCCCTTGTTTCATGTACATATTGCATACTCTACCCAAAACAGAGTGTGCAAGTACGTGCCTCATAGTTGGGATATAACTTATTTTGTAATCAAATTATTTTATATCCATGTTTCCCATTAAGTCTTATAAGTTGCGCTCCATAATTATTTCGAATACAGTTTTTTTTGTTAGATTGACTCAAGTATATCACCACACATGCAAGAAATGGGTGAATTGAGTATTTTAAAAGAGCACAATGGCTTTGGGCAAACGATTAATTTTTTTTTTTAATAAAATACGTCTAATTTTCTTGACAAATGGTTAACAGTTTGAAGTAACAAGTTGACAGTTTTAAGAGAAAGTCGACACTATATAATCAATGTTGACATTTTTTCAACTTTCATGAAAAGAATTGAGAGTGAAAAATTGCCCAATCAATAGTTTACAAGAATTGTCAACAATTTTTACATATCCAGGTGAAAACAATCGACTCTTTTTTAAAACGGTCGACTTTTTTTGGCCTTTCTGATATCAAAGGCTTAAAATAGTCAACTTTTTCTTAAAAATAGCTATTTTTTTTAACTGTTAATACTTTTAAAAAATTGTTAACTCCTTTAAATAACCCAAACAACTATGGTACAAGACGATCAACATATGAACTTGAAAAAGTCAACAATTTTGCCTTGATTCTTAAAAAGAGGTTAAGACAAATGTTAAAACAAATTTTCAACAAACCTCTTATACTCATTCATTTGATTAATATATATTGAATAGTAGAAAGATATTTTTCAAGAGATTTTCACCGAGTCTTATATGATTTGACAAAAAGATTAAAACACCATCCTTAGGTAATAAATGGATTTTTCATTTTTCATTTTTCAATAGTACTATATACTTTATTTTCATTCTGAAAATGAAGATGACCTGAAAATATTTTTCATTATAAAAAATGAAGATATTCATTATCAAACTATTTTCTGTCAAAGATGCCTGCAAAAATAATTATCCACAAACTTTTGGTACCCAAACTATTTTGGGTTCACAATTGTTAGTATTGAAAGTTCCCTTTCATGTACTTTTTTTGAAATTTCATATGAAATTGATTTACACTCATGCATATTAAACTTTTAAGAAGGCCCATCATATACTTTTTTTGACAAATGAAAATATCCTCATTATTTTGCCTAATTTGCAAAATATTTTAACTCACTTTTATACTCATTTCAAATTCGCTTTGCATAAGTTTGACAAAATCATTAGAACAATTTTTATTTGAGTCTTCAAAAATAATGTCATCAACAAGTAAAATATCCTTATCGTGATTTTTAGTAAAAGAATTATTATATCAGCATTTCCTCTTTTGAAACATTTTTCTAATGAGAGTGAACTTTCTCATACCAAGCTCTAGAAGCTTGTTTTAAATCATAAAAAGCTTTGGAAATCTTGAAAACATCATATAGGGTTTTTTAAAAACTAGGAGGTTGCTTTACATACATATCATCATTTATATAACCATTCAAAAATGCACTTTTTACATTTGTTTGAAGTAATTTGAAATCCTTGTAGCATGCAAAAGAAATGAGCATCTTAATAGCTTCTAACCTAGTTACAGGGGCATATGTTTCATCACAATCTATACATTCTTCTTGACTGTACCCCTAACATCTAATCTAGCCTTATTTCCAACAACTGTTCCATCTTGTTCCTAAAGACCCATTTAGTTCATATGTTTGTTAATGACTTGTTATTGTTCTCTCATGGGGATGCGTTAGTGCCGTGTGCCCTAATGTTAGATTTGGATGACATCTAACAGGCGTGTAACTAGTCACATTTATTGTATCTTTGTATATATTTATAAAAGACAAGTTTCTTCATTCATGAGCTCTCTAGTTTAACACATGAATGAATTCTTAGATTTTCTGTTTGAGAATCTTATTCTCAATTCAGGAGTTGAGACTGTGTGTCCGGATTACCTGGTAACATGATGCCTTAAACTATTCATAATCCTTAGATTCTTTGGACGGGGACTCTAATTGGTTGAGTATACACTAACACAGGGGTTACAGCCTCATTTAGTATGAGATACTGATGGGAATCTGGTGTGTCACACGCCACGTGACATGAGATGTCACTGGTAGACCCGTGGGTGGTTGTTAAGGAACAACCAGTTGGATGTGACACCGATGATAGACCACATGGCTTGGCGGATAATGGTATTGTCATCAGTTGTGGGATTTGCTAAAGAGCCGAACCATCCAATTGAGAAGTGGAGATGTTCATCTATGTGATTTCGTATTGTTTGTATATGGAGACAGGTATTGGGGATATGATTTGCTACCTTTATCAACAATTGATGGGATGGAAGTCATATGTGATCTACTATTAGTGTGACAAGACAGTCATTGGCTAGGAAAGATTGAGTATCAGGAAAGGAGTTTTCCGAGGTGTCATCTAGTCACATTGACGAGGTCAAACACATAGTTACTGAGTTTGTGAGTTTATCACTCCATGGCTCTTACTCAATCAAAACGTTAGGTGATGGAAGAATTATAGCACACGATAATCGTTAGCTATAATAGGTTCATTTAAAGTGATACTTCATTACCATCTATATTGTCCTGAACTATAGCTAAATGCTATTCAATAACTCTCGGACTGTCATCAGGATATGGAGAGATTTTGGTGATGAGTTAAGGGGTTGACCGATATCGAGGAGTTTAGATGTTATCTGATTGCTAGTAGGAAATAAACCTAGAAGTCACACACATCATATAGTGTCGCGTTTGGTATCAGCATCTTGTGCCCAAAACGTATCAGGGATTGGGTCGTCAAAAGTTGACTAGGAGGCTAAAAGAGTCGACTCTTGCTCAAGAGAGTTGACTCTCTGGGGTAGTAAGAGTTGACTCTCGTTAAGGCAAGAGTTGACTCTCGGTCACTAAACTACTGCTCTAATTGGGTGCCACGTGTTGTCCAATTGAATGAGGGCATGGGTGAGGTAGTGGACCATCTGGGGCAGAATAATTTAGAGGTAGAAGCAGAATTAACTGCTTATCTGCATCTTCTACTGTTTTTGCACTCGTTGTAAATTTTGTAGTCGCTAGAGATTAAATACGCATAATAGTTGTGTGAAATAATTTGAGACGCGGGTATAAGTGATACAAAGAGCTCTGTGTCTAGCTCATAAAGAGGATACCAAAATGGTATTAGACAACGTATTAGGTGTGGACTAACTAAGACCACCATAACGTGAAGTTGAACGATTTCAGTACATAAATAGTTTCTATACCAACCCTACATCGGGTTGCAGGTATGTGTGTATGTATATTTATATGATGAATATGCATGTTGCTTAAATACCCAAACTGTGTATGGTTTGTGTATGATTAATTCTACTACGTGTATCTGATACATGTAAAATTTTTAATTTTATCCATATCGCCATAGGAGATTTGCTTCAAGATGTTGACCCTATTCAAATCTTAAAGGATTGCTTGGGTATATTCTTTTTTATTGTCTAGTCTGTGTGTTAATCCCTCAATAGTGATTGTTTCATTTCGTGTAGGGATGAGGGAGGAGTTTTTTCTTGCTTTGGGGTACAGAAGGGGTTTTACTTCCCATTAGATATTTGGGTGTTCCATTATTATCGACAAAGTTGACGTATGGCAATTGTCAGCGAATACTAGATAAGGTTTGGAGTAGAGTGTGCTCATGGTGTAGTCGTTCTCTATCATTTGGAGGCAGGCTTCAGCTAACACATTTGGTTCTAACTACAATTTATTTGTATTAGGCTTCGATTTTCCTATTACCTAAAATGGTGATTAAGGGACTTGATAGAATTATCTATAATTTCCTCTAAAGTGGAACTGAAGGGGATTCTCATAAGCAAAAGGTGGCATGGCGAGATATGTGTTTTCCTAAGGAGCAAGGGGGTCTCAGACTAAAGCTTTTGTATGTGTGGAACCAAGATCTAGTGGCAATTTATTTGTATTGGCGTTGGTTTGTTTTATACAAGTCTTATTTACAAAAAAAAAAAAGACATTCCATGACTTGCAAGTATAAAGGGACCCTTGCTAATAATCATAGGATTCAAGTAATTGTGTATAAGACATATATGTTTTAATAGTAAATTTACAAAAAAATAGTGACCCATCTTTGTAAAACTATCAACTTACTTTCCTAAATAACAATATATTTAAACAAACATTTTGAAACCCTTCTATAGTATACACATTAACTTATTTTTTAGTCAAATTGTTTTTAGATCTATGTTTCCCATTAAGTTTGATAAGCTGCATTTCATTTATTTTGTGTTGAATTTCTTTTGCTGCGAACAACAATAATGCTACCGTAGAAGTTTTAACTGGTTCAAATTTTAAGATATGGAAACAAGATATTGAATTTGCCTTAGGGATTATTGATATTGACTTTGGCACTGCAAGTGAAAGAGTCTATTAAGACTACTAATGGATGTACTATTGAACAAAAAGAGAATATTCTAAATAGGAGATATCTAATAGGTTTAGTTTGATAGTTATTGGGCTAGTTGTATAGATGGCAGTAAAACCATAACAGGTTATATTTTTTTATATTGTATTATAATTGTGACTCGCAATCAAATTTTGTCTGTGATTGAAATTTTTAATTTTGTCTGTGATTTGGGTTTTTCATGTAAAATTCTATGTTCGTTTGTATGGTTGATGGCTTGATTGTAGTTTGTTTTGGATCCAAAATCATAACATATTGGTATTAGAGTTGTTAGATCAAACCATCAGTCTTTGGTACTTGCTCGATCGACTGACCATCACCTTTCCATCAGCTGTCTTTGGTTCTTGTTTGATCAACTAACTCTGTCATTTTTTCTGGTCTTCCTTTTCGAACATTTGCCTCTCTCTCTTGTCATTATCGCTTCCGACAGCCATGCTCGCTGTCGAAAGCCTTACCATCACCGGACGTCGTCTCTTATATCCACAACCTCCAATTGATCTTACCTCTATTAGCCATTAAAGATGCTTCAAACTTCTCACCTAAATCTTGTGTAGATTTGGTTCGACCAAACTAGCTAAGTTCAATTCGCTTTAGATTTGTTTACCTAGATTTGACCCATCAGACCAGAGTAGACTCGTTAGATCTGTCCAGCCTAGATTCATCCAAATTTGTTGCTCAGATCCATTATTTTGGTCTATTTTTTATTAGGATCTATTTATCAATCGTTTGATATTATTCGGGGTTATTTGATTGCTACTTTGAAGTATGATATTCCTTTATTGGACCGGAATATTAGATTTTTGTTATGATAGGTTAAGATGTAGGCAATTTTAGCATAGATGGATTTAGATGAATATGAAGTCATTAAGATGGATTTATAATGTAGATTCATTAAAGGTGAGTAAAAATACGTTGAGTCTGATCTTATTGCTTATACTTTGAGTGTGACAGAAGATATTCCCCATGGTGTAGATTTGGTTGGTGTTCGTTAGGGAGATTAATTATCTATGATTTTATTGAAAAAAAAAGAATTTTAGATAATTCTATATCTGATTTGTGTTAAGGTGGAGTTTATTATAATTGTGATCTAAAATTCAAATTTATTTTTAATTGTGATTTATATTTAATTCAATTTCGTAACATATTGGAACTAGAGTTGTTTTTGGATGTGAAAGAAGTAACACGTCATGTATAGCCTTATCTAGTACAGATGCTGAATACATAGCTCAACCACACCTTGTCATGCAGTTTGGATGAGAAGAATATTACAAGATCAGAATCCATTATCAGTTGATTCTGATCTTAGATTTGCTTTTATCTCAATAAGAAGTATTTTATTCTAATAAGTTTGTTTTGAATATTTTTTATTAAGTAAAACCGACAAAGCGAGGTGAAAGGATATTATAAAATACAAAATACAAAATGAAATAGAATAGAAACCAAGCTAAGCATATTATATATATATATATATATAAAGATGTAAAATGGATAGATGGACAGCTTCTGGTGCCATCATCCCATGCACATGAATAATAGCGAGTTAGTTAGTTTGCTACACACAATATATATAGTTAATGCTCATGTGGTCATTAAGCGATATTAACCATCGGACACCTCCCGTTTCTATTATATATTTATTCTAATGCTAAAATTTTGCAAATTAGGAATTCCTCTCACACTCACTACCCCACTTAAAAGAATGAAAATGCTATTATATATAGCTCATTTTTGACATTTTTTCAGTAATATATATTTATATTAATTTAATATAAAATAACACATCAATATACAAGAGATTGAAAATCCACTTGATGAGCACAATGAGGGCCATGTATAGAAAGAGGTAGGAGTGACTATTTTAATTTTTACAAAAAGTAAAGAGTAAAGTGATTAAATAGAAATTCAAATCAAGATTCTAAAATATGACATAGCCGCAATCATCTCACAATGTAATAATATTAAATCGTGTCATATGATCATTTAAAATGTATGTAATATTAAGTATAATTTTTGAATTAAGAGTTAATAGATTAAAATATTATTTCTGAATTTTATTGACACCTTTCATAGTAACTATATGTGATGTTATATTTGCAATTACAGTAATTCATTTGGCATTGAAATAGAAACTTCAAAAATCTCTCCCTTTTCTCACCATTGCAACTTCGGAAATCTCTCCCTTTTCGTCACTGTCGTCCTCCCGGCCATAGGCAGGCTCATTGAGGTCAGGAATGTCGCCTCCAGATGGCCCTTCCGGCGCCGGCTCGTCCGCTCCGGGCAACCATATATACGTTCAGATCAAAGTCGGGCACATACCTCTCGGCCTTCTCGCCGCCTCCTGTTCTTCCATAGGGGGGTTCAACAGCCCCCTTGGTTCTCATCCCCCAAGAATTCTTCTCTACTAAAATATCGGACGCGGGAAGGAATGAGCCCCTCCACCCCCGGTTTCTGTGCTCATGCTCATGCCCGGTTGCACTTGCACATTTTGCACGTGTATCCACCGCCGCCAGCGGGCTGAGCAGGAGGAGGAGGTGCTTGGTGGTGGTGGGTTATCTCGGGCAGGCTGAGAAGTTCTGGCGCCAGAAATAGCGGGAGAGGTTAGTCGACGGAAGAGCCGGACCAGTTCCGGAGGCTTTACTGGCTTTTGCCACCAGTAGCACCGCTTTGAACTGCGGCCGGCAATACATAGCTGCTGAACCCTCCACTAGAAATCCATGAGGCCGCCATGGCCGATGAGGAAATCACTGGCGACTGGTGACTGGTGAGTTCTCAACTTTCATCTAGTACTGGAAGGTATGGCTTTTGATAGGTTCTATATGCTTTCTTGTTATATATATATATATATATATATATATGCACACACACATATGCATGGAATTAGACTTTCAATATATTCTCGTGATAATCAATAATTTAGAAATATGGGTGCATTGATCATATAGTACAAGCACGTTATCTGCAATATTCTTGTAATATAATGATGTGTATCTAATATTATTAATTATGTCCATAGGTACAGCGAATATTACTGAATTAATGTTATAATATTATTATATTATCAATATTGCAATATTATTCATGATTGCAGATATTGCGATATTAATGATAGTACGTATTGATGGTTGTGAATCTTCGGTTCTTTTTTAGAAATTATAAAATACTAAATAGTGTTAATACAATAATATCTTTATCATTATTAGAAGGAATTTGTAGAGAAATGAAATTAGAATTTATACCAAATGCTAGCACTGTGCAACCAACTTGGCAAATAACTCCTTAAGTCTGAATTTCCCCAATACCTCGACATGTAATTGAGATTTTGCAGCTTTAACTTCAGCCATTTAGCATATATTTTTCTCAAATTTGTTTTGATTCGCATGATCCTATAATTAATTTGAGCACGTGGTAATCTAAAAAACATGAATATTGTTAAATATAAGTATTTGTAATTATATTGTAACATTTGTGGATTCCCACCTACAAATATCATTAACTCATTAGGAGAAATGGAAATCAATTAGAATTAGCCGTGGTAATTTAGCCTTTCTTAATGAGTACACAGCTCAATTAGTTAAAGAGGAAAAATTGAAACTGAATTGGGCGGGGAGCGCCAGGCCGAGGCAGCAGTGCAAGACCAGGGCGACGCGCGAGGACCCCAGTAGCAAGCCACTGTCGTAGGCCCTCCCCTTCGAAAAATTAATTTAATATCATGTGGGCCGATGGCCCACGTATCAGATATTAAACTGATAAGAACAGATACTACACTTGATCTTAGCCAAAAGGCCGAGAAAGGTATGATTTGCCCCAACTGCTGGAGTCCTTATTTATGCCTGGTCTTAGCTACCCTTTTGCATTGTTCGCCCGATGCGGGATGTCTAATATATAGTTTTCTGGTTCTATGGGCTGTAGACGCGTTGGCAGCATCCCGCAGAACGAGAAAACTATATATTAGATCACATGTTTGTTTAATTTTGGCACAGATTGGAGAGGTATGAATTATTTAGTGACAATTTATTATATTTTCCTAATGGATGATGATATTGGTTTTGAGAAGGTGGGCAAAAACAGTGTCGACAGTATATGATGTTATTCCAAAAACAATGCATCATGAGCATTGATAAATCTATATTAAAAAGTGTTGAATTATATAGAATTGTCTTTTGCCTCCAATTAACTTCCTCTGCCTCTGCCTCTAGAGCACGCATTTGATTCTTTAATTTTTTTTTAATATCAATAAGCATTTCAAATATTGGACCCTTGTTTTGTATTGGCCAAATATACTAATATATCATGAATTTAGAGTCAATTTTTAATTTTAACTAGTTTTAATCTTTGATTCAATTTGGTCATCGAACTTTTACTTTTATTTCAATTTTATCCCCAATCTAACAAATGTGTTACGTGACTTGAATATTATCACGTGACTTGAATATTATCACGTGGTTTTGTACACTTACAACTACCTATCTAGTCGTTGTAAAAATTTGAGATGAAATATGTTAAGCTCAAGGGTAAGTAAATACGATTTTGATGATAACAAAAATATTTTTATTATTTAAATGTATTTCTTTCTCATACAAAAAATAAATTTATTTTGAATTAAAAATGGACACAAAAAATAAATTTATTTTGAATTAAAGATGGATTGTCTTTAGACATGTTTCTTTATTTTGATCATTTATGTTTCAAAAGTTTATATTTGAATTTTTAAATTTTGAATTAAAGAAGAATTATTTTTAGACATATTTTCTCTTACTCATACAAAAAATAAATTTATTTTGAATTAAAAGAGAATTATTTTTAGATATGTTTTCTTGTTTTAATCATTTATGTTAAAAAAGCTTATATTTGAATTTTTAAATTTTGAATTAAAGGAGAATTATTTTTAGACTTATTTTCTCTTACTCATACAAAAAGTAATTTTTTTTGAATTAAAAAAAATTATTTTAGACATGTTTTCTTGTTTTAATAATTTATATCTCAAAAGTTTATATTTGAATTTTCAAATCTTGATTTCTCATACAAAAAGTAAATTTATTTTGAATTAAATGTGAGACATGCTTTCTTATTGTTTGAGAAAGCTTAAACATTTTTTGAATTTCAAATTTCATATTAACCTTTTCTTTAATGGCTAGTGTGTTTGGAAGATGTATATATATATATGGTAAGTATGGAAGCTCAAGGTAGAATAAACTTGATATAGCATTCAAACAAAAGTGAGAAAGTTCGAAGTGCTAGAAGTGTGTTGGCCAGTGGAATTCTCAATCGTTGGTGACTTGTTTGTAATTATATCTAGTTGTAAGTTTGTTATTTTTACTCATTTGTTGTGTGAGGAGATTGTATTTGTTAGTAGTGTGCTAGTGATTTTTGTTTAGGCAAAGGTTTGTATGTTGGTTCTAGTTTCAATTAAAAGTTAGTGTTGATTCTCCCTAGTGGAACCTCAAGCTAAATCTTGAGAGAGAGAATTAGGCTTTTTAGAGCCAAACCTCTATAAATTTCTCTTGTTCTGTGTGGTTGTGTGATTTTACTGATTTCAATCCTATTGTAATCATCACATATTAAGATCACAAATTTAAGAGTTTTCAAAAGAGCTAAAATTGTTAATTTTTGAAAAACTCAATTCATCCCATCTTGGGTATTTTTCTAGGCAACAATTGGTATCAGAGCAGGTGTATAATCTACTCTAGTTGTCTATTACTCTTTCTTGTGATCTTTATCTTTTATATTTTACTATGACAACTATTATTGGTAATGGTACAGCTGAAGGTCAGTCCACAAATAGATCTCATTTGTTTCATGGCACAAACTATACCTATTGGAATGCTAGAATAAAAATTTATGTTCAAGCTAATGATTATGATGCATGAAAATTCATAACTAAAGGTATAAAAATGCCTACCAAAATAGAAGAAGGGGAAGTAGTTCCAAAACCTGAGGAAGAATATAATGAAGATGATATTAAGAAGGCACAAAATAATGGTAAAGCTATGAATCTCACCACGTGGTTTTGTCCCCCTCTTGAAAGTTCATCAAAATCGGTATGATTTGCTTCACGACTACCTATCTAGGTTGGAAGTACTCAAAAGCAGTGGGGTAGGATCTTCTTCATTTAGTCATTCAATGCTTATAGATTATGATGAGAATGATCCTTTGACGAAATTTGATTTTTGTATGTCACCACACACCCAAGAGGATGTGGTGAATTAGGTGTTTTAGAATCTGAGATGAGATATATAAATTTTTTATTGAAATGAGGTTTTAGTGCAATAGAATAGTAAATATAAAATTATGTTTGCAAAGCTTGAAAAAATCTAAAGCAAGAAAAAAATCAACACAAGAAATTTATTGTAACACCCTGCCTTGTCGGACGTGCTACTATAAGGGCACTTTCGGGAAAAAAAAAATTCCATGAACATCACACGCGGTGCTTCAAGAATAATCTTCACATGCAGAAGAAATCCCAGTCTCACTCGTTTAATTAACCAGATCAATAATCCCAAACCAAACGAGTCACAAAATTACGCAGCGAATATAATAACTTCAACATACCGTGGCTTACCACGAGGTTCATACATAGTGTTTCTACAACAAAATAAGTATTACAACATTACAAAATAACAACACTATCATGCGACTATTCATACATGTAACAAATAAATACTACCGCCTCAAAATGATATAACAACTATCACACTAAACACCGTTGGCCCTCAATTGGCCACCTCCTTGCCCTCGCAGTAGCCCCTGGTTGGAACGTTGAATGTTCCAGGGGCATAATCCAGATTAGATGATAAAACATCTAAGTGATAGCATGATACAATTTATTGAATGCATTAATAACACATGAACATGACATATATAGACAACGACAACATACAATACGTTTAACTTGAGAAATCTCCCTAGCATACTAAACCTCCCGTGGAAATCTATTTCACACACCATTGGGGTTGACCTTGCTGCGACATACTTAATCCCCAGGTGCCCATCCACGTCACCCGATCACTGGAATTAACCTTACCCCATTCTCAAGAAGACCCCATCCCGACAACAATGACACAAAATCAACACCTCGATGATATGAGAAAACACATACCATGCACCAACTCTTTCATAAGTAAAACAATTAATACAATATTCTACATGATCAATATGCATACGATGCCATAAATACGTAAGTAAAACGCTTATACGATATATCCCAAGTTTTGGAGGATATAATCCCTCGCTTGAACTAGTCCAAACACATGCAATCCTAAGCTCGAAATGGTAGAATCGCTCACCTGAACTCACAGCACACACACCAAAACACTTTCAAAACAACGGTAAGACTGGAATCAAACCACTTACCTTAATTCAGAAAAGACTGATTTTTATCTTGAAAAGCGTGTCACACCTCGAAAATCGTGCAATCCTTCATTCTAACAGTTAAATCATCTCCTGATTACCATCGTATCTATAGAAATTAACATTTCTATTTCTCCCATATTTTCTTCTATTTTTCATATTTTTATCTATTTTTCCATAAATTTCTTTCCTTAGAAACTCAAAAATAATTATCTATCATGCATTTTCACCAAATCTTTTTCCATGAATATTCCTAAAATATTTTTTTGAAAATTACAAAAATAATTTCAAAGGTAAAAATTACCTCACGCTCCACCCCCAGCCTCGGCGAGTGAAGCCCACACACAGTCTTCTTCTCCAATTGTCTTCTCCGATGACGGTCGGCTTCAATGGCTTCCAATGGCCAAAACGACTACAGGGGCTTGAAGTACTAGACGAGGCGACTTTGATGGACCCCTTAGATGGCCGAAACAGTCACCGAAAGGCCCTCAAAAGCTCGGTTGCAAGTGTGGCTCTGTCAAAGCCCAATTTTTCAGCCAAGTTGCTAAAAACGCTCAAAACCTATACCAAACTATCCCAAATTCTCGAGAAACGCTCCCTAGCACTCAATGAACAAAAGCCCTCTATCCATGAGGCTCGATTCAAGCTAAAATGAGGTCAATTTATTTCGATTTGTTTTGAAACTCTAGGCCATTTGAACCCTATTTATACCCGATTTACATTGGATTTTTAACCATTCACAAGCTTTCCTACATCCTAAGCCTCGAATATGATCATTACAATCCTCAAATTGGGCTAAATGGCGATGAAATGCCCTCAAAATTTTCGGCTAGATTCTGATTTTCTTTAAAAAATAATTCCCATCAACGCACTGTAGATCTCGGCTGATGGCTAGATTCAATTGATCCATCATGGCCTAGAGAGCATTCTGGTACCCCTTGGTAGTCCCAATGATGGCCACCGTAAAGTTGGCTGGTGATTTGCAAGTTTTACACCTAATTTTCTTTAATTACACTTTCACCCCCAACTTTGATATTCCATGATTCTGCCTCTATCACTCAAACCCTAGGTTTTTCATTAATACCATTAGACCCCAGAAGTTTAGGATGTGTCACTACACCCTTGAAAGTCTAGAAAAACCCTTGTTCAGACCACCCTCCGTTAGTTTTTAGATTCTGCATTTTGGCCCGAATGCCCCTAATCACGTAATTTTGACCCCCAAACCTTTGTGAATCTCTTGTTTTTGACAACCCATGATTCCTTGGGCATTTTTACCCTCCAAGTTTCGTCTTGATATAGTCACTTACCTCTTCGTTCATGTTTTAGAATTTACACATTAGCCCAAAATTTTGATAAATTTTATTTTGAACCCACAATTTCCAAAAATATCTTTAATATTAAATACAGGGTAATTGGAAGTGCATGCAATTGCGTTGCACGCAGTGACCACAATTGAGCAATATATAACTGCAATTTATCTTCTTTTTATTTTTAAATTAATCCCTACCCAAATTAAAAGATAAGTACAATTTTTAATAATGAAAATTTTAAAATATAAAATATAAAAAAAATAGTGGGAATCCAAATCTGCATCCCCTCCATCCGAATCTTCCCCCCAATATATTCAATATACATTTAGAAATGAGAGTATAATTTATAGGGTTGAAGTTAGAGAAAATGGGATTTTAATTTATTTTGAAAAGTTAAAAGAAGATATATATATCTATTATATGATAAGAAATAATTGATTAATTAGATTAATTATCTATAATATATATTTATAATATTATAATATTATATATATATTATATTATGTACTAAGAAAGGAGAATGCGAGCAGACAGCAGGATGCATGGGTAATTTATTAATTTTTTTATTTCCTCCTTATTAATTTTTTATTCTCCCTATTTTATATCCTCAAAAAGATTCCCTCCCTATTAAATTTTCATTCATCCTCAAATGGCCTACAGAAAACTTTTCCCTCCTTATTAATTTATTTTCATTAGACTTTCGAAGACATCCCTCAACTTTCACTTTCCCTCCTGTTAACTTTTCATCCCCACCCACCGCCTCAAAGACTTCCCCTTTATTAATATTTTAATACCCCATTTACACCCTCAAAGGTTTTTACTGGTGGTGGCAATTTGGGTTGGCGAGTCATAATCGTGTCGTGTCAAGACACACATATAACACGTATCGGGATAATTCGAACGCGACCCATTTAATAATCGTGTCAAATTCTTTAAACCCGAACACGACACGTTTATTAAACGTGTAACACGACACGACCTGTTTAACTAAACGTGTCGTGTAGTGTAGTGTCGTGTCACCTATTAACTTGTTTAACCCGTTTAATTTAAACGGGTCGTGTTGTGTCATCTGTTAAACGTGTTATTTAGTTTTAAATGTGTTATTTCGTGTATTATCGTGTTAACGTGTTCAAATTAACCCACTAACCATTTTAATTAAACGTGTCATTTTGTATATAATCGTGTTAACGTGTTCGGATCAAACCGTTAACACGTTTAATTAAACGTGTCATTTCGTGTTTAAACGAGTTAGACGGGTTGACCTGCCTAAGACACGAAAATAATTGTGTCATAAACGGGTTGACCCGTTTATGACTCGAACTCAATTAACCCCAACCCTAACCCGCTTAACTCCATGTCATGTCGTGTCGTGTAATCAGGTCGTGTCCAAAATTGCCAGTCCTAGTTTTTACCCCTCTTTATACGCATTACTGCCCCTGTTCACATTCTCAAAAACAACAATCTTTACGGTTCACTTTGTACAGTTGAGTAGCCTCTCGATCTACCCGTCTTTAACAACTTCTTCTAGTATGGCTTTTTTTTAAAGCGTCATGTTATTTGTACATTATCTATATAACAAAACAGGATAATTTTTGAAAATGTGTCAAAAGGGAGACATTTGAATGGCTGGGATTAATTTTTGATGGATTGATGGCTGGGGTTAAAAATTTTCCCGCCCACAGCCACGCACAGCGCAACCATCTTCCTTCCAAACACACCCACAGTGCAACCATCTTTCATACACACACACAGCCACATATATATCATCTTTCATATACACGTAGCCATCTTTCATATACACACACAGGCACACACACACACATATATATATATATACACACTGAACCAGCGATAGGGGCGAACCAGCAGTCTGTAAGGGGCGAACCAGCGGTAGGGGCGGCCGTGCAACAGCGGTGGCCAATTATGGAGGCTGGTCGGGGTCTCAGCGGAGGTGGAAGGCGGCCGCGGTGAAGTGTCCAAGAGCGTTGATGGCCGGCGATGGCTGAAGTAGTTGCGACAGTCAATGACTGAGACGTAGGGGACCAGCTGCGGTGGCTCACGGCGGTCGGAAGCGGCCGGCGTGGCGAGGCTGGCTGCAACGATGGCTGGAGGAGGCCCAGGTGGCGTTGATTGGAGGCGACACTGCGCGCAGGTGGGCTATGCACATGAAGAAGAAGAGGAAGAAAGATAAAATAAAAAAATAATAAAAACAATAAAATAAAGAAAAATATCAAACTTAGTTTTAAGTGGAAAAAGGCAACAACAATTAATAATTTAAAAGGAAAAATAGAAAAAAATAAAAAAAAATTTAACTACTAACCTTAATCAATTCATAAACTCAAGCAAAATCTTAATTAACCTCTAAAGAAATTAAAAAGCCAATAAGTCCATAACCTAAGCACAATTCAATTTATTTTTAAGTAACAAAATCAAATTAATCTCAAATTTATCTTTAATTGTGAAAGTAAAGTAATTTTAACTTTAAAAATTAGAACACAAATATAGTGTTTTAAAATTCAATCAAAAACTATATTAAATTAAAAAAAGGAATTTTAAAGAATTATTATTTAAAATTTCAATAAAAAAACCATGTTTACTAAGACAAAAATAAGAAAACTTAACAAAGTTAATTCCTTAAAAATTATCTTACTACCAAAATTCAAAAATGAAATGGATTTTGTTGTGTTATGGACAAAAATAGTTTTGTACTTTTTTGGAATAAATTGAGATTTTGTTTAGGTTTAAGGTCTATTTAAAGTTAGTGGTTATATTTTTTTTACTTTTTTATCTATTTTTTCTTCCCAAATTATCAAGTGGTACAAATTTCTATTACTTAGCCATAAGTTTGGTATTTTAATTGTAAATGATTTGTAATAATAGAATTGTATGTAATTATTTAAAATTAATCGAAAGCATTATAGCCATTTTCTTTTTTTATTGCGTAAATTTAATTTTGTTTATTTAAAAATGATATTTAAATTAAATTATCGATAAAAATAAAATTATAAAAAAATGATATTTAAATTAATTTTGTGTATTGAAACTATTTGACTATCATCCAAAATATCGGCACATGGTCATCACATGCAACACAACATTATATGATTTATGCGGTTTTGACATCTGGAATTACTTGTTGGAACAACAATACAAATATATGACTACAATAACAGCAAATCCCCTGGAAATACCAAACTACAAACCCAACAAGCAAGCAACAATAACAAATTTGTATATTGACGCACCCACAGAACTTCCCACACAAAAATAATCAACAATGTTTCAGTAGCAACATATATATGTATATATATGTATCTTTTTTAAAATTAATTTGGAGCTCGAGAAACGTGTCAGAGGCTCAAAAATAGAATCAAGGTGTAGGGTGGCAGCCAAGAAGGTTTTGAGTTAGCGGGAGTGCGTGCAAGTCGAGAATTGGTCGTTTCAAGACAAGTTCCTAACCCTATCATCATGTTCTTCAATCCCTATGCAAGTCTTTATCGGTTAAAAATAAATACGCGTGATAACTATTTTTATACTTTATGTCAATATAAAGTTTTAACTCATTCTTTTAGTGTATGACGATTTTTTGAAAATGTCTAAAATGTATTAGAGATACATTTTAATCCTATGATTGAGATGAGTTTTGAATGTTGGTGAATAACTGAGATGAATTAGACTTCCCGCCCAACTTTTCTCTCTCTTCCACTATCTCTCTCTCACAGACCCACTCACTCACTCTCTCGGACAGGCATATACATACAGAGGCATATATACACACACATATGCATACACACACACACATACGCATATACACACATACACTTTCGCGATGTGCTCGCAGCAGGGGGCAACGAACAGCAAATGCTGCTCGCGGCGGTGGGGGGTGACGATAGTGCTCGCATTGGTTTGCCGCTAGTAGCGGCTGACCCATCGCCCCTGATTGATGACTATAGGGGGTTTGAGGAACCCTTGATCGGCGGTCAGAGGTAGTTGGTGTGGGTAGGAGGAAGAAGAAGATGGGAAGAAAAAAAGAAAATAAAGAAATAAAAGAAAAAAAAGGGAAAAAAAAAGAAAAGAAAAGAAAATATAAAATATGAAAGAAAATGAGAAAATATGGGGAAATGACATTGTTGATGGTGGGTTTTAGCGGAGGCAGCCAAAGAGGTGACGCGGGTGTAAGCGTTTGCTGGGTTTCTCTTCTAGATTGATTGATGTAAAAATAATTATTTTTAAATTATTTACATTACGTGGGACAATATAAAATAAGTATTGGTTTGGTTGAATTAAACCATTTGTTGGTGTTATTTGAAAATTGTTGATGGGTGGGTTTTGTGGGTCGGGTTCCCTTCCTATTTTTTTTTTTGTGAAAATATTTAAAAAGAATTTATTTATTTATTTATTTTATTAATTCAATTTTTTAATTTAGGCACAAGGGTTTGGGAACACAAGGGCCCGACCACTCACGGTTGCGGCCATGGCAGCCGGCGATGGCTGGTATGTATTGTTTGATATTTAATTTTTAATTTAATTTATTCAGATTGTATAACATTTGCTGATGTGCTTTATTATATAGATTTAATAATTTTTTTTTCTTTTTATTATAAAATGTTAACAAGTATATACAATAATTTTTATTTTTATTTTTTCTTTAGTGTTTACAATTTTTTTTACTTGCTCTTATATTTTGATTTGCAATATATTAGTGAACATTATAAATTTTATATGTTTGTTTATTATTTGAGTTTTGTAGAGTGTTTAATACAAGCAAAATTGTTACAAATTCTTCATAATTTTTAATATTGTTTACACCGTGCCTTTAGGGACAGGTATACGCTAGTTTATATACATTTTAGGCTATATAAGATATATAAATGATATAATTACCCCTCGTTTCATTACGTCTCACCGCCTTAGGTGATGACATTTTAGACATTGGTACATCATTTTATAGTCCAAGGTGTATACAATGATATACCAATAACATTTTCTTTCTTTATATTAGATTTAATTTTTACATTGTCTATTACAATTTATATATGCAATTGTTTTTCTTGTACTGAAAAATAGATCTTCATTTATTATATTCACCATCTCTTGTTTAACCTTTTTTTGAATCAAATAGGTTTGATTTCTATGATTTTATTTATTATAGTTTGTACATGTAACTATATTTGTGTTTTTTTTTATACTAAAAAATAGATCTCGATTTTTCATATTAACCATAGCATGTTTAACTTTTTTCAAATTAAACAAGTTTAATTTTGACGTTTATGTTTATGACAATTCATTCATATATGTAATTATATATGTGTTTCTTTTGTACCATGATTTTTCATTTGTATTTTTTTAATTCAAAAAATCTCTATACATATACATGTAATTATACATGTGTAAATATTAGTTTTAAGTCTCAAATTTATGAACTTTTAATTAGATTATTTTTAATTATATGATAAAATATTAAATTTTAAATAAATAATATTATATAAATTTATTAATAAATTATAAAAAAACACTAAAAAAATTTCTCTTGAAAACTTACTAATTTTGTATTTCCTTGTTAACATCCTCAAATCACGCAACTTTCCCTCATTAGCATGGAATCGAATCCTTCCGTGCCTTTGTACGTTGCCAGTTTCATACTCTTTCTTCCCTACACACACCCTTCTTTCTTTCTATTTACCTCCACCCCATATAATTTATGTATCCCCTCTCTCTCTCTCTCTCTCTCTGTTTTCCTCCCTTGCCCCTCCCACCCCGCCCACTTTCTCTGTTTTTGTAATCTATGTATATAATTTATATAATTTTCTCTCTCTTTTTACTTTTTCTCCCCCCCCCCCCCCCCCCCCCCTTGATTTAGGATGAATTGCATTCCTAGTTGCATCCCCCGCACATGTCAAGCCGCCAAGTTCCTAACATGGGGCCCATTATCTGACATTTAAAAAAAAAATGATTTCTTGTCAACTTATAAAATTTTAATTTTAATTTTACACACTATTTATTATTTTAACTGATTAATTTGTCCAAAGGAGGTGAAATTAGGATTCTACCTCTTATTATCCATCGCTTGCAAAATCAAGAGGTTTGTAACATCCCACGTGCTCTCCTTCCCTTCCATCGAGCCATCACCCATAATACTCCACTATCCCATCATCACCAAGGCCATCTAAATTTCTTCAAACACTGAAAAAAGATAATACATGCTTAGAGTAGGAATACTCAAAAAACAAATGGCTATGCCTCTTTGAATCCGCCCTATAAAGAAAACATCTATTGGGAAAAGGTAAAGACTAGTTAGTACGATTAAGAGTATATAACTGATCTTTAATTGCTAACCAAAAAATAAAAAAATGGGTAGGAACTTCATACCCAAACCATAGCAAACGATGCCAAGGAACGCAATCACGTTGCTTTAACAAACCCTACAAAGCAGTCCTGATAAAAAAATACACCATCTAAAGCCAAAATCCATCTCAACTCATCTTGATGCCTAACCCTAGGAGGACTAGACATTTGGAGTTGGATAAGATCCAAAGAAGGAGAAACATATGATGATGGCCAAGCCCAAACACCATCAACAATGATATCAAAAACATAAGCAACAATAGGAATACCCAAATGCCGAGGAAGTTTCCGAGAAAAATGATTAACCAAAATTCCAGATGGATGCCACTGATCATACTACAAAAAGATTTGACTGTCATCCCCTGCCTTCCAACCAAACTTATCTCTCACCACATGACAAATAGATAACAGTTTCTTCTAGTACTAGGGGAAAAATGAGGCACTGAAAGAATCCAAAAACACTTGTCCTTAATAAGAAAAGTATGTACCTATTTGACCCACAAAAACTCACAATCCCTCGACAACAATCTCCAAATCAACTTTGTCACCAAAGCTTGATTCCAAACATATAGGGGCTTCAACCCAAGACCTCATGCTCTTTGGGACAACACACATCTTGCCATGCCACATTTTCTTTATGAGAATGCCCATCTGTCCCACTTTAAAGGAAATTTCTAATGATGCCCTCTAAATCCTTAATCATTTGCTTAGGTAACAAAAAAACAAACTCCCAATACAAATAGATGGTAATTAGAATCGAATGTGCAAGCTAGAGATTACCCCCAAAAGATAGAGATTGACCATGCCATGAACACACTTGACTCCTAACTGTATCCAAAATGGGCTTACAATCCCCATAGGTTAATTTCATCAATAACAAAAAGACACTTAGTTATCTCATAGGAAGCTGACCTCGTCAAAACCACGAAGCTAAAAATAGCTCATCCCTCAAGACTTCATCCCTACAATAAATAAGATAATCACTCTTTGCGGGGTTAGAATGAATACCAAACAATTGAGCAAATTTCTCCAAATACTCCTTCAAGATTCTTATCGAATCAACATCTCCATGTGAAAACAATAATAGATCATTGTAAACATGAGCATCACCATCCTCGACTACTCACATCTCAAATGGAACTTGAATTCGGGAGACTGAGTACACTGGCTAACCATATCCTAGAACACTTACATTATCAAAACAAACAAATAGGGTGATAACGGGTCTCCCTTCCTTAATCCCCTACCTCTTAGAAAAAAAACTAATGCAATTACCCATTTATTTTTATTGAAAACTGAGGAGTGGTGACACACTCCCTAATCCAACCACAAAACTGCAAAGGGAAATTCATCAACTAAAGAATCGCTAAAAGAAAATCCCATTCCACCGAATCATAAGCCTTGATGAGGTTAAATTCCATGGCATAACGTGGCATACCCCTATGAAGATGGTATTGATGTATTGACTCCTGAGCCAACAAAACATTATCTCCTATAGATCAACCTAGCACAAAAGTTGCTTGGGACTTATCTACCAACCCTAGAAGCAATATCTTTAGCCTATTCACCAATATCTTAGTAATGATCTTATACACCACATTACAACACAATATTAGCCTAAACCGAGTAGGAGATTCTGGGTGGGAAACCTTGGGAACTAAGCTGATCACCATAGAATTCACCTCTCCTAATAATTGACCAGTACCGAAGAAACTCCTAACAATTTTCACCACATTTGAGCCCACCACATCCCAAGCTTTCCTAAAGAATTTAACCGTAAATCCATCAGGCCCAAGCACTTTATCATCCCCCATGCTAAATAGAGCCTTCTTATCTCATCCGAATTCACAAGAGCCGTAAGCCCATCCCATTGATCACTCGTCACTTGTCTGTTCACATAAGGGGAAAAAAACACCCAAATGAAATCCCGACACTCGAGCACTTATACCCAAAATATTCTTATAATAATCCATTAATATCCCAACCACCTTATCACTAGAATTCGTAGTGGAACCATCATTCATCTACATACTAAGGATCTTCATTTGATCATGACAAGACATCATAGATTGAAAGAAATACCTAGATCACTGGTCTCCCTCTGCTGACCACCTCACTCGTACTCTCAATCGAAAAAATCCAACTCTTGGGCTAGAGTGACCTAGAATTCCCCATTTAATTCAAGCTCTTAATGACGAAGAACAGAATTAGAAAGACTATCAATATGATTCTTTTGAACCTAGAATAACCTAGCTTGAAGATCCATAATTCTCTTAGTAACATGACCATGATAATTATTAAGAGTCTTCATAGCCATTTTCACCGTCTTAAGCTTACGAACCAATTGATACATCAGATATACCTCATCACCAAATCCCAACTATCCCTCACCTTATTAAGAAATA
This sequence comes from Diospyros lotus, assembly GCF_014633365.1. Taxonomy (NCBI): domain Eukaryota; kingdom Viridiplantae; phylum Streptophyta; class Magnoliopsida; order Ericales; family Ebenaceae; genus Diospyros; species Diospyros lotus. Next base: position 19,521,232 of record NC_068343.1, read on the forward strand.
TATGATGATCCACCAAATGGTTGAGAAATCTAAATGGACCCCTGTAGTTTAAGTAGATTCCAACAAACTAACCATCGCATGACTATGATCTGATACCCCTGCCCGCAAGAAGACAACCTTATTATTTGGAAATCCTAGTAAGCCACCCATCATTGATAAGAACTCTATCAAGCTCCCAAAAGATAAAATCCTCTCCTGATTGCTTATTGTTCCATGTTAACATGTGGTTGCTATAAACCAAATCCTACAATGGATATCCCAAAACAAAATTATTAAACTATCGCATTCCCAAATAAACACTAATGTTACCACCGTGCATCTCCAGAACATAACGATAGACATTTAAATCATCTATGAGGACCCACATATCATAAAAAACAGACATACTCACTCTCCTAAGTTCCGACCATAACCTCTCCTGATCCACCTCTTCGTTCCTAGCATAAATACATGTTAAGAAGAAAAGAGTAAGAAGAGAGTCACTCTTTACTCGAAAGTGGATGAACTGATCAAACTTGCCTAAACAAACCAAACTCATGATAACAGTCATACCCAACCCAAAGATGACCACTCTCACAACACTCATAAGCAAAACACCAATCCCAAGATGGCATAATATTACAATAAATATCTTTGGCTTGACATTCCTAAACTCTAGTCTCCAAAAATGCCACCATCAACTTATTTATCAGTTGCACCAAAGCATTGTAGCATTATTTAGGTTAGTTGTAATTAGCCTTAATGTTAACCATCCTAATTGCTCTAGAAAGTTCAGAGTGAGTAATACAACCATCATATATTGGTGCCCTTGCATTTACTAGCATCATAAAAGACTTGAACATCTAAATTGGGGTCTTTTTCTTTGTTCTAGAGAATATTGGTTCCCCTAGAAGGACCATAATATCCATCACCATTGCATCATACAAATTTATATTCTCCTCACGCCCTTATTGAATTTCATTATGTACAACAACCTTTGTTTGAACCCTAGTTCTATGGGAGATTTCTCTTCCCCATGGCATTAATTCCATCTTATAAAGATGCAACTTCACCTCACCATCTCTAAGAATTTCTTACACTGACACTTAGCACATGAACACCTAAGCACTCATTATCCTTTGTGAATTATGATCGAACACATACATAATCTATGAAGCTCTCAATCGCATAGAGAAATTCATTTGTTAGCCTTCTTGACAATTCTCGTTATGTTATACATCGGGTACATCTATGGTCTAAGACAAATAACATCAAACATCATATATTATGTTTATGTTTATTTTTCTATTCCTTAATGAATATTTCATTTACATATATTTCTGTTAGAAACTATATCTACATATATTTCATCTTCTAAAAAAATGTATAAACAAATATTTCCCCTTTTTGATAAATGAAATATATATTTTATTTTTATTTTTATATTAGCTTTACATTTATGTTTATATTTATATTCCTTAATATGTATTTTTTAACATATATTTTTTAAAAAATATATTAACACCTATTTCATCTTTTTAGGAAATTTATCAACATATATGTCCTTTCGATATGTCATAGGCAAAAGCCCATTAAAATACCAAAAAAGTCTAAAATAAATTTTTGGAGTAAAAAGGTGTAATTTTCCCCTAATTGAGAGGGGAGTCCCAAACAAAGCGCAAACAAGATAACTACAATATCTGAAAATCTTTATGAGAGTTTTACAAAAAGGAAAAACATTTTCCATAAAGATCCTAATTCTAATGGATCCCGAAATGTCAAGATAAACATTATCCATAAGAATCCTAATCTTAGAATATTAGAATAAATATTATCTAGAAGAATCCTAATTCTAGGGGATTTGGGAAAGCTTTATGCACTCTTTAATAAATAGATAAGCCCTTATTCCAAAAGAGGTACATATCTGATACTGATTTCAATATAGAATTCAAGTATTCAGTTTCCAATTTAAGCATCGAAGTGTTTGATCAAGGACTTCCCCGTGCCCTCTGATCATTCTCTTTCTTGCAAACTCTAAGTAGCTTGACGATGACTTTCAGTCAATAAATCTCTTGTTGTGTTCAAGCGACAACACATTTTTTTGATAAATAAGACATTTATCTTATTTTTTTGAAAATATATTTTCATGTAACTTTATGTTTTTGTCTATATTTATATTCCTTAATATATATTTTCATTTACATATATACACATACCGTTACTCTGTCAAGATTAATGGGCAATTAAATAGTTTCTTCCCTAGTGGTCGAGGCCTTAGGCAAGGAGACCCTCTGTCTCATTACCCTTTTGTCCTAGTGATGTAGGTCTTGCATGGCATTGTGAGCCATCATACGTGGTCCTTAGATTTTCAGTTTCACTGGAAATGTGAGCACTTGATTGGTGATGCTTATGTTTGTGGATGATTTGTTTTTGTTCTCCAATGGTGATCCTACTTCAATTGGTGATGCTCATGCTTGGAGAGATTCTCTTCTATGTCTGGCCTCAGGGCTAATTCTTTGAAAAGTGATTGCTTCACATCTTGTAGAGATGAGTCTTTAAGGGAAAATATTTTAATACTGTGGATTTTCGGAGGGGCATGCTGCCCATGTGATACTTGGGGGTGCCTCTACTTTCCACCAAATTATCTTATGGGGATTCTAGCCCATCATTGATAAGGTAAATAATAGGATTTTCCTTTAGTTAGCGCATTCTGTTCTCTCGACCTTTTTTGTGTATTAGGCCTCCATCTTTATATTATCGAAGCACGTGGTCAACAAGATTGGGAAATTAATCCATAATTGAGTAGTGATAAAGCTGATTCCCATAAAGCGAAAATGGCGTGGCAAGAGATATGTTGCCCTAAGTAGTAATGAGGTCTTGGTCTTAAGCCCTTATATGTTTGGAATCAAGCCTTTGCTGCCAAGTTAATTTTCCATTTGCTCTGAGGTGATGGGGAGTTGCTCTGGGTGAAATGGGTGCACACCTATTGAATTAAGGAGGCATGCTTCTGGCTCCTCACAGTGCCTTATGCCCGCCTGTGGTACTAAAGGAGGCTACTTTCTCTTAGGGGAGTTGTGCTATCCAAACTAAGGTGGAAGATTAGGAACAGTCATAGCATGTTCTTTTGGCATGATCAGTGGCACCCTTTGGGTGTTCTTATTGATCATTTTTCTTGACAGTTACCTCGACAATTAGGTGTCCCAATTTTGGCAAAGGTCTCTAATATTATTGAGAATGGCTCCTAGATTTAGCTGGAGACTACCCCCTATCCGGATTCTAATCTTATCCGGAATCATCTTCCTTGTCTTTCTCGCTTTGAGCACCGGGATGAGCCTTATTGGCTCCCAACTTAGAATGGGACTTTCTCGATTACGGTTGTGTTTCAAGATCTAGAGGTTCAACGCCCTTGAGTTCCTTGGTAAAGGCTTGTTTAGTCGTCGGTGGGTATTGCAACTCATTCTTTTATATTGTGGTTAGCAATTTGGGAGCAATCATCTACTCTTAACCATATTAACCTATTTTTGTCTTTTTTAAATATATATATGTTTTCTTTGCGGGGCAGATGCAGAGAGACATAGTCATCTATTTTTTGAGTGTTTTTTTTCTCAAGAGGTGTTTACCTTATTCTATAGACCTAAGAAATTTAGTTGGACTTGGCACCGATGGGATACTAGTGTGCTCTGAGAAGCTATGAGATGGAGTGGCAATAGCTCATGGCAAGTGGCTAACAGGTTGGTTCTTCATACGTTGGTATATTTCATCTGGAGGGAGCACAACAATAGGTGCTTTCATGATTAGGAGAGATATGCCTTGTAGTTGGCTCATTAAATTTAGTGTGCTATATGGGCCTATCTAATGACTATTCGATTCAGGTCGTCTCTTCAGAGTCATTCTCATCATCATGTCTTATGCCTTTCGAAGGACCAGATTTTTTATCCTCATTGAGCTTCATTTGTTTTTCTTTGGAGCTTGGTTGATGTAATCTTGGAGTAAATGAATACTATTTTTTTTGTTTGTTTGCCAGTGATCATTTTAGCAAATTAGTTGTTTCAAGTTGGTTTGTTGGCTTCGATTACCTTTTGACCAGTGTATATATTCTAGTTAGGCTTTTATCTTTTTATTTTTATCTTTGGCCAAAGGGTGATCGTTGTTGTGTTTTTGCCCTTGGCTTTGTTGGTCCAAGGTATGCCTTGGCCTTGTTTTGTAGTCATTTTGGCATTGGTTTTTGTTTTATGAATTTCTTATTTACAAAAAAAAAATATTTTTAGAAAATTTATAAGCATATATTTCCCTTTTGATAAATGAGACATTTATTTTATTTTAAAAAATATATTTACATATATGTTTGTATTTATACTTAAACTAAAATTTCTTAAAACATATGCCAAACAAAGGTGCAACCACCAGAGTCACTATTGGCCACTAGTCACCAACTGTGGGCTAGTAATTCTTATGATCGAATCCGATTACTAGTATCCCTTATTATGTTGATTAACATATATAAAAATAAAAGTAATTCAATCTCAGATTTTTATAGATCTAAAAATTAATTTTTGACCTAAAGTTTGTCATCAACTGTCACTAACCAATGATTCCAACTATAGAGATTGGACATCAAATACCTTTGACTATGGTGATTCATATATTCAAAATTAACAATGATCTAATGGTTAGATTTTAGTAGATCTGAAAAATAAATTGTTGAGAAATTTGTGTTTTGATTTATTGGAAAAATAGTTTTTGGAAAATATATTTTCAGTAAATTTTTTTTATTGATGGTTTCCAAAATATTTTGACATACTCTTTAAGTTTGATAATTTTATACTCGAGTATATTTTCAAAATAGCCGAGTATATGTTTATATAAATAGAGTATTTCACAAAACTTTTGAGAGCCAATTGAGTAACTTGTTTGTGTTAATCAAATAAAACTTTTGAAAATATTTTTAATCGAGTATGTTTTGAATCCAATCGAGTAATGCTTAGTTTGTTTTCAAAGTTAGTCGATTGCATGTATCTGCTTAATCAAATAAAAACATTTTATAATTGACTATCAAAACCCTATACTCGAGTGCATTTTGTTACTTTCTATTATCTTGAATGAAATCGAGTAGGGAATTCTTTTTAATCGAGTATTAATCCTTTATACTCGAGTGAATAATCTTTTTAATCAAGTAAAGATAGGTTGGATGCTGGTTAAGTTTCTGGTCTTAAGGATAATCAGGTATCAAGTGTTTGTACTCGAGTAAAGATCTCTATTAGTTGAGTACTCTTAGCCTTGTAATAATGATCAATGCAAGTTTTTGTGGTTTCTGATTTAGTTGAGTAATGATTTAATCATACTTGAGTAAGCCTTTCATATAATCAATTACATGATATATCCAAATGAGTAAGAATCTATATTAGTCAAGTAAGCTTATATGATAGTCGGGTATTGACTGTCAAATTTTAAAAAATATAGTTGTTACTCAAAGAAGAAAGAAATGACCTTTTTTTAACATTTGAGCTTTATCTATTTATTTTAAGAAGTGTAATTATGTCCTCTTGTAACAAGATGATAAGTATGCTTATAGATAATGTGCAAAATGTTTATCTTTATAATTTGCATGTTTCTCTTGACAAAATTGGTTGTTATCAGTCAAATCAAAAGAATTTGTGAGTTTGTACAGATATCAAGACTAATCTCATAGCCTCTATTAAAAGACCAAATGATGCAAGAGATTAAGTTGATGTTGTCTAGTAAGTAGAAGATAATGTCGAGTTAACTTAAACCAAATGTGAATTATTATTTTTATATATTTTAATTTACATGTTTTTATACATTTAGTTTGTATTTATATATATTTAAAATTATATTTTATGCATAGGAAATATATTTATTTATATATTTAGGTTTTGCTTACTTTAAATAAATATATTTTTGTAAACATAGTTCAATATATTTACATAAAAATGTTTTCTTATATACATTAAGTGTATAAATATATATAGTTATATTTGTATATAATTATTTTTCTATACAAATATATTTTAAGGTTATATTTAACTTTATATTTTTGTAATTAAATATTTTTCTATGTTTTGAGGTAGATTATATATATCTCTCTCAAATTTCTCTCAAAATAATTCTCAACTATGACATATATTATATACTTATCTCAAAAATTGTCTCAAGTTTAACTTAGATATAAAATCCGTCTCAAATTTAGTTTTCTTAAATTTAAGATGGATATAAAATGTTGTGTATTCAAGTGTGTGAGTGTAAGTGTGAAAGTGTGTGTCCCACATTGGTTGGGTAAAGAGATGGGAGTGGGTATTTATACTCCTCCCTTTCACTTAAGTTTGGGCCCTAAGAGGTACCCAATTTTGTGAGCAGGCGAACCCCTTGGCCCTTATGCGTCGCTACCGCCGCCGATCGAACGGACAAGTCAGGTCGATTTATGTATATATTTTTATATAAAGAAAGTAAAATTATTTTCTTTTATTTTTTATTTTTGTTTATCTTATTCCCAACGTTGGTCAGAATTTCGAGCTCAAGCGGGCAAGATTTCGAGCAATCTCCGGTTTAATGGCTTTTGTCGATTTGGTTGCCTCTAACGACAGAAATTTATGTCGATGATAAATGCTTCCGTTGGTTTGAATGTCCCTAGAGTGCTATATAAAGCGGGGTTCCTCCGTGCGGGAGCATTGCAGTTCCAATCCGAGTTCCTTCTGTTCAATTATTTGGTGTTTCCTACCTTAGAGAGCCAGTCTACCAAAGCCCGCCATCATGGTTACCGTTGTCAGGTTAGTCATTGTATCTTGAGAAGCCAGTCATCGTAGCCTGTCATAATCGGTATAGGGTGCATATGCTTTCAGGATAGTGCCTCCTGTGTGCTTCGACCACTGCTGTTCTTTGTTGTTGTTCCCAGATCGGTTTGGTAATACCTGAGAAATTATTAAGGGTATAAATGGTATTTGATTAAGGGTATAATTGGAATTATCGAAAGAAAGAGGCTGTAGGGTACACTATCACAGTCTTAAGTGACCAAAATGACTGGAAGGAGTACCCCAGACCTTAGATAGCTAAGGAAAATGTAATGGTATTGACAAGTAATACGAGTTATGATTTTAGGCATTAAAAGAAGTAGAATCGGGAATAGTTTTCGGTACAACTGTCGATCGGACTGGGAAAATCGAATTGACGTAGGGAACATCCAAAAAGTCAACAGAGTGTCTTGAGGACTTAGATTTTGTATATGAAACAACCCTTAAGTGACTTCGAGTTGAAACTAATGGATTTAAGGTTAAATCGACCAGTTGGGCCTAAGTGTAATTTTCTAATTTTGCTCGAGGGAGGTCAAAATGATGGATTTTTAGGAATTTCAAGGGTGAAATGAGGATTACTAAACTTGTGGGTCTTAGTGGTATTATTAGATAGATCAGGGGCTCAAGGAAAGGGGAATAATCAGCATTTGAAGAAATCAGGGGGGATCAAAGTGTAAAAAATCAAAGTTTGGTAGTGTGAACATAAGCCAAAAGTGACCACCGCAAATCCACTGCATGTGGAGGCTGATTTTGACGATGGACGGCTAAGGGAGGTTCGGGGGAGGTTGTATCCGGCACTAGGATGCTTGGGGACCAAGGTGTGGCCGTTGATTGGTTGAGAGATGGCCGGTTTTTGGGTATAAATAGGGGCTGAGGGTTTCTAAATTTTGGCACACAAATTGGTCGCGATTTTGGATGTTTTTGAGGGATTTGATAAGGGGCTTTTGATCTTGAGGCATCAAGGAAGGTTTCTAGAGCATTTGGAGTATTTTCATCAACGTTTGAAAGGCTGTTCGTGTGTCATTGAAAAATTGAGACTGTCCACCTCCGCCGCCTGTAACTACCCTTTTGGGGCATTTTTCGGTGGTGGTTCGGCTTGAAATTAGTGCCATTGTGATCGACACATCAAGGGATTTAAGAGGGTGTCATTGTTTTGGCCATCGGAGCCGTCGTCGGCAATTGGATATTGGAGAAGATAGTGGCGCGTGAGCTGCACGCGCCACATTCTACACGCAGCCACGCGTTGAGCGCGTGAGGGCGCGTGAACAGGGGTAAATTTGGGATTTCTCTTTCAGTATTTTTATTGATTTATTTTAGAATTTATCATGTTGAAATATTTGGAAAAATGTTTGAGGAGATATTTATTTTGGAATTACAAAGGTGAAAATTGGGAGAAAAATAGAGAAAATTATGAAAAAATTAAGGAAAATGGATTTTGATGCTTCTTTAATTAAATATGGTATTTAGAAATTGTCGTGGCTCGAGGTTGAGTATAAATACAAGTGTTTGTGATTTGGCACGAGGTTGAGTATAAATACAAATCAAGGCAGTGCATGAGGATCGAGGCGATCCGAATGCATTCGAGGTGGGTGTTCGCCCCCAAAACTTGATTTACTGTGGGTGCTTCTACCCTAAAAACTTGGTGTTTGTTCTATCTAAATGTATTGAGATTTCATGCAAAATGATTTTGTTGCATGCAAACAATAACCAGTGACGGTTGGTTTTATGAGAGAGATTCGTCCCTAAATGTTTTAAACTTGTGCATTGCATTTTATAAAATGTTGTTTATATGATACATTGAAGTGTGAAATGTGGCATTGTCTTGCGTGTTGTGGGTTCGTATGGAATGTCAGCCTAGGATGTTATCTGGATAGTATAACCATAATTCTCCAAGGGCGTGATAGAATAATAGGGGTATCTTGTGCTGGTGTGCATGCCGGGATAACCGCCTTGGTTTCTGTGTTGGGCCGTTTGGTTAGGGAAGTTGCACTAGGATGACTAGGTGGTCCATATTGTGTTGTTCATGTGGGATGTCAGTGTAACAGCCCACTTCTTTAGGGCGTGTTATGCCTTAGGAAATTTGGTCTTTTTTTTTTTTTTCTTTACATTATCCCGAAATTCCCCAAGACCTTATCTAGTGCGAGATATCTACACTAGAAAATAAATACAAAGCGGAAGCTGAATCGAACCTGCTCATATAATAATAACTAGTCATGATATTCATTACAAAGTTAATTCATAAGCGTCTGACAATACAATGTACATAATTCTTAAACCACTCATATTACAACATAACATGATACATTTACTCGCTTCTTGACGTCTCACGTTACTACATATCACCGTTCTCGGAATCATCTCTGCAAGTCCCGACTGGAACGTTGAATGTTCCAGGGGCGAACCCAAGTTAGATGATGAACCATCTAAGTAAGGGTACATAATGCTATGTCATGAATGTATGCAATGTCTTTCATCGTAGGTGTCAACTGCACCCCTCATGCTACCTACCATTTTAGCGGCCACCTCTTTCGAAGCCGGGGTGTATGGGTGCACCCTTGGTAAGGCAGCGGTGCCAGTTCGTACCCCTTACGGCCTCATATGCGTGTGATCGATGATATCAACGTGTATTTATGCATTTCATAATCATGTATGCAGTCTACGTGACGGATACATATCAGGGCATGTCAATATGATGAAATCATTATCAAGGAAGTACCACTTACCTTTTAGAGTTTATCGGGCTACCTCGAAATTCTTGTCTCGATTTGCGTGCCAACCTCAAAATTTGCGCGAGTCTCTTCAATTCAGCCTCAACGTATCCTAATCACCATAATTATTTAAGTAAACATTAAAACCTATTTTTCCATAATTTCTGGCATTTTCTATAATTTTCTCTCTATTTATTCCTATTTTTTCCTTAATAAATCAAGATTAACTATTTCTAAAATATTTTCTTAAATATTTCACTATAACAACTCATAAAATAATATTCTTGAATTTCTGGAATTCTCTAAGGAATTTTACTCACCTTAACTTAGCATCTCCGGTTTCTTCGGTATGCGTGCTCTAATCCTTGAAACGCGTGCCCGGGCTGTTTTTCTCACTAAAATCTTCGGGATATCATTACATCTTCATTTCCTAATTTTCAGGATTTTTCTAGGACTTTTCAACATTTTTCCCAATTTCCTTTTCTTTTTTTCTTCCTTTTCTTTCTTTTCTTTTCTTTCTTTTCTTTTTCTTTCTTTTTCTTTCTTTTTCTTTTCTTTCTTCTTTTTCTTTATCCCTTCTCCTCCTTCTTCTTCCTCTGCACCGCGCCTGCAGCTCCCGCGCGCTCCAGCCGCCGCGGCCGCCACTGCGAACTGCCACTCGGCCCTCCGCCGCCGGCCGCCTCGGCCTCTCGGACCCGGGCGCTACGCACCACCGCCCTCCGCCGCGACTGCTGCCGCCATCGCAGCAACTTGCTGCACACCGGCCATGGCTGCCATGGCTGATCGAACCAGCTGCTGCTGAGGTCTCCAGCCTCCTTGCCGACGCCTTCGCCGCTGCTAGCGCCTCCCGCCGGCCTCGCACCGGCCCCCGACCTCGCTGGAGGCTGCTCGCGCAGCACCGCCGGCCTCGCACCGGCCCCCGACCTCGCTGGAGGCTGCTCGCGCAGCACCGCCGGCCGCGCCCAGCCGCTGCTCGCGGCTCTGTTCACTGCGCGTCGGCCATGGCCACGCTGAGCTTGCTGCCATGGCCGTTCGCTGCTGCAACGGTCACTTCCGTTGCTTCCTTGCGCGACCGCAAGCCGCCCGGACGTTACCGCCATCCTCCGTGGCGCCTTCCCCCTGCTGCTCCTGCTTCCTTGACCACCATGGCCGAGCATCGAAGCTTTGCTTCTCGGCCATGGTTGCTGGAAATGGCCATTCCTCGGCCACTCACTCTCTCACCCGATTTCTCTCTCTCTCTCTCTCGATCTCCCTTGCTTTGGTGCTCCTCAATCGACCGATCTTCTTGCCTATTTATAGGCAGCCATGGACGAACGTAGATATATATATATATATGTTATACATTACATTAATAACATAATCCCTCAAAATCGGCTGCCAAATCCCCGTGAATCCCGCTGCAACCATTTTCCTTAAACCCTGCTGCCATGATTGTCCAATTGCAGCCCAAAATCGCGGCCATTAATGCTTCTCAGAAGCTAGCCGCGCACATGCGTATATATATATATGTGCAATTATGTATTATGTTAATAAATTACATATGTAAACTTAAGAAAATTACATATAATCCCTAATTTATTTTAATATCACTTGAGAATTTTCTTATTGCAACTATGCCCTCAAATACCGATTACACTTGCATTTAATACTGAGAATTCATAATTAATAACTTAAATTTTACTCGATATAGATGATTCTGTCCCAATGCCCTCATCGGGCTATCTTTTCATCTTGAAACCACTGAAGGGTTGCTCATTATGCAAAATCGGAGCCCCCCTAGGGTTCCGTTGATTTTTCGAGAGTCTCCTACAACGATTCGGTTTTACAGCCTAAATGATAGCTATATTTTAGCTGTATCGAAAACTATTCCGAATTCGATTTCTTTCGCTACCATAAATCTTAACTTGGAACGCATATCGAGACCATATCATTTTTCTTAGACAATTTCACTCCGAGGCATTCCCTGTAGTTGATTCGGTACCTAAAATTGCAATAAAATCCATTTTTCGATATTCTAAACTTATTAAAATTACGTGGCAGCCTTATTTAAACATGGGGTATTACAGTCAGCCTAAGATGTTGTCTAGATAGTGTAGCCATAATTCTCCAAGGGCGTGACGGAATAATAGGGGTATCTTGTGTTGGTGAGTATGCTGGGATAGCCGCCTTGGTTTCCATGCCAGGCCATTTGGTTAGGGAAGTTGCACTAGGATGACTAGGTGGTCCATGTGAAATTTTGGAGTTGGGATTGTGTGGTGGTTCCTGGATGCTTAGAATGGGAACGTAATCTCTGACATAAATGTGGTGAGCCAGGTTCCTGCGTTGATGTGACCTTCCTAGGCCGAGCGTTGGTAATGATTGTTCCCAAGATTTTAGAGAGATGCGTTGACTTATCCCTCTTAAGTTAGAATTGCGTCATGTCGATGTGTTGGTATGGTGGCATATCTTTTAGAGAGATTATTCTTTTCCCATGGTAAGGTTGAGCGCTTGGGATTCTCTTGGGCTAGGGCTTACCGAGTGTATTGGTTTATTTCATGTCTTGCATTCATACATGAAAATGTGATTTTGAACTCTCACTTAGATGATTCATCATCTAATATGGATTATGTTCATGGAATATTCAAACGTTCCAGGTGAAGGCAGCGGTGCAAAGGGAAAAGGAATTGCCGAGGAGTGACGACGATTAGTGGATGTTTTATATTATGTCGTTTCAATTATGTTGTTTATTTTGAGGAAGTCATGTAAACGTTAGTTCGACTTTATATTATGAATAAAGTGGTTTTGGTTATGATTTATTGAAGTTTCGATCTAGCTTCCGCATTTGAGATGATGTACCTGTCTTAGTTTATTGATGGTTCATAGTTGATATACTGAGAAGGTGTAACGAGATCTTCGGGGCCAATTTTGTGATGGGTTTCTATTTGGAAAAAAAAGAAATTATATACCCTCGGAATCTTACATTACTTAACGCTCTGGAGAAGTGGGGTGTTACAGGTTTCTTCGGCAAGTTTTGTTTGAAAACCTAGGTTTACTTTGTTTTGCAAGTATTCTTCAGTCTCTTAACAGTTACAAGTAGATATATATATATATATATACTTCTTGTGCTGTTGTTGTTGCTTTGATATATATTGTTGTTGTAACTAGTACGGGGTGTTGTTATATTTGCTGTATTTGATAGACAAATTATATTATTGTTCCAAAAATCTGAAGGTAGATAGGAAAAAAAAAATCTAAAAAAATATTTTCTAGTTGGATATGGCTACCCCCAACACCAATGTCACTATTGTTGTCAGTATTTTGGCCGCTATCCTGGCCATTGCTGTTGGACCGACTATCACCAAAGCTGTAACTACCTGACATAAGGTCTAGAGTATGTTGGCCTTGGTGGGTGTGTGCTATATTTTGGTAAAATTGATTTAGAAGGTTAAAAATATTATAAGTGTTGTGAAAAAGGGAAATTAAATGAAATCCATGTGAGTTGAATGTTCCAAGTCAAAGAAAATGGGATTGGGGAAGAAAGTCAATGGGAAGGTTGTGGAAAAGTCAAAATTGGGCATAAAGATTGAAGAGAAGTGGGATGGTCGGTTGTGTGTGTGACTAAGTATGTATAAATAAGCATTTCTATATAATTTAAAGAAGGAGAAAAGACGGAGTGGAACTTTGTGAATTCTTGCAAGAGCAAAGGCAAATTGGGAAATGGGAGAAGTATATATAAGGAAGCTTGGTCAATTCATCTTCATTTCTCCTTTCTTCTCCTAAACCTTCTTCTCTTCTTACTCCATCGAGTCCTCTTCTCCATCTCCTTCCTGTTGAAGCTAAAGAAGAGGTATGTTGTTGAAGTAGAGGGTTAGTTGCGGGTCTCGAAAGCTTGGTTCGTGGCTTATCTTCTTCTCTAAATCCATTCAACCATTGAGGCAAGTTCCTATATCTTCTCTTTTCCATGGCAAGTTCTTCTATTGGAATCTTGTTGTTGTGGTCCTTGAATCTCTTCTTCCTTTGTGACTCTTGAGACATCTATTTTCGAGTTAAGTTTCCATAAAACCCTTCGTTGGAAAAAGGTTTTGTACAAATCTAGTGGGTTATGATTTGTGTCATTTTTCTTGTCTTTTTGATAAACCATGCTTAGCATCTAAACGGGGACTTGACTGACACCATATTTCTAAAAGGAATGGCATGTTATTGCTAGGGTGTAGTTGCATGCAAGAATTTGGTGTTGCTTGCATGTATTTTGGGTGTTATATGGGTTGTTCGTGGCTTAAAAGGTGTTGTCGGTCGATCTTTTTCCATAATTTGGTGACAATCTTGGTGTAGAGGGTTCTATCAGTCGATTGTTGCCTTAATTAGCAAACAGTTTGGGTGAAAAGACCTCTATCGGTTGATCGTTTCATTCCCATCGGTCAATCGTTTTTAGCTTTGACAGTCTGCGTATGCCCTACTGTTTTGGGCATAACTTTTAATAGAAATTCCGATTTGAGAACTATTTGTTGTGTTATAAACTAAAATCTATAAGTTTCAATTTTACATAGAGTTCAAATGATTTGGATAAGTTTTTAGTGGTTTATTATTCAACCCAAAATAGGTTTAAATGTTCTTGGGGGCGATTATGCATTCACTGGCATGGCATGGCATTAAACCCATTTGTATGTGCATTTGGAAAAGGGTTGGAGGCAACTACGTGAGAATATTATAATTATTCATATGTGGTTAATGTGCATAGTGTGGGCTTATTGGCATTCCTTTTCCCTTGTGCATTACATTGGTAAGTCATGTCATATGTGGGCTTGCGAGGTACGTTATGGGACTTAATCATGAAATGGGTTGAATGATAAGTGGGACCCGAATACTTGTCTAGAGATATCCAATACATGTGACGTTTTCCTAATAGTGTTTAGTGCATGTGGATGATACTTGCCTAGTGTAATCTAGTGCATATGGATGATACTTGCCTAGTGTAATCTAGTACATGTGGATAATACTTGCTTAGTGTAATCTAGTGCTTATGGATGATGCTTGCCTAGAGTAATCTAGTGCATGTGGATGATGCTTGCCTAATGTAATCTAGTGCATGCGGATGATGCTTTCCTAGTGTAACTAGTGCATGTGGAGTTATGGCTCAAGATGGTCGCTTGGTATGACTTTGGTGCATGTTAGGACTCTGGTTCTTATGGTGATACAACAAGGTTGGGTGATGTTATTATCATTTTACTAATGAATAGGGTGATGGGAACAATGTTTCATTATGCTTGAGCATCCTCATAACATGCTATTATTATTAACTAACTAGTGTGAACATTATGATCAACGGGCATGTTGCATGTTTACATTTTGATACGTGATGGTGAGGCATGACTAGGAGGGCTAGGGTCAATGGATTATGAACTTATCATGTGGAAGTTTATCCTACTTTATTCTTATTTTAAATGTCTCTAGTTCTTATTGCTTACATTGCTTTTTTATATACTTGTTAAGCCTTGTGGCTCATACTGTTTCTTATGCCATTCTAAGTAAGGTTAAAGGGAAAGCTGAGGAAGGTGACGGATCTAGCTGCTAGTGATGGGTTGTGTTAGATATGTATACATATGTCTTCCCAACTTGAAGATCCTTGGGGATTGTGTTTCTGTACCTTATCAGTGACGACTTTCTCACGGATCTCCTTTATTAACGGGAGCTCCGGGAGGTGGGTTGTTACAAAAGCAACACCACATGTCGAGAAGCCACAGCAATTTAATGGCGAGGATTTTAAGAGAAGCAACAGAAGATGATCTTCTATTTGACCACCCTGAATTTGGCCCATATCCTCAAGGAGGACTGTTCGATCACTCCTGAAGAAGATGTCACAGTGGAAACATAGGTTGCCAAAGAGGCATGGCAACATTAATACTTCCTCTGCTGAAACTATATACTGAGTGGGCTGGCAGACTCACTCTACAATGTCTACTGCATGGCTTATCCAACGTTCAAGCAGCTTTGGGAGGCATTCGACAAGAAGTACAAGCTAGAAGATGTGGGCACCAAAAAGTTCCTAGCTAAGAAATTCCTAGACTACAAGATGGTTGATACCAAGCTGGTGGTCAACTAGTTGGAAGAACTGCAAGTCCGTTTTAGTGATTTGTTGAGCGAGGGATTGGTCATTAATGAGCCATTCCAAGTTTTCGTTGTGATAGAGAAGTTACCATCTTCATGGAAAGACTTCAAGACTATCTCAACCACAAGCAAAAGGAATTGTCCATGGAGGATTTGGCTGTCAGACTCCGTAACAAAGAGGACAACTGGATGGGAGATAAAGTCTCTATCTCAAGCTGGAAGCTAGGGCTAACGTGGTTGAAGGTTCAAAGCCTCAACCCAAGAAACAACAAGGCAAGAAGAAGAACGGGAACATGGGTCGCAAGAAGAAGAACGGGAACATAGGTCCCAAGAATAAGACCTTCACTAAGCGCATCTATGGGAGCAACTGGGCGTGTGGCAAGATAGGTCATAGAACTATTCACTGTCATCACAAGAATGGATAAAACTCTGGCAACAACCAACGCAAGAACAGTTAGGCCAACATGATGGAGAAGGATGTTAACCCAATTGCACTTATCATAGATGTCTGAATGGTGTCTAACACCAAGGGCTGGTGGATAGACATTAGGGCTACAAGGCACATCTGCTGGGATAGGGCTTTATTCACCACTTATGAGAAGATTGACAGCTCTGAGAAGTTATACATAGGGAATGCATCAGCTTCTCCAGTGGAAGGAAAAGGCAAGGTCTTGCTGAAGTGGACCTCTGAAAAAATACTTACCCTCAATGATGTGTGCCACGTGCTAGAGATTCAAAAGTATTTGGTGTCTAGAACCCTGTTGAATAAAAATGGGTTCAATCTTGTATTTGAGTCAGACAAATTTACTCTGACTAAGGGGGGTTTGTATGTGGGAAAGGGCTATATGCATGATGACATGTTTAAATTAAATGTGCTAGCCCAGGTTCCCAAAAATAATGAGAATAAGAACAAGGCTTCCACTTATACTGCTGCGTTGTGTAATGTGTGGCACTCTCGATTAAAGCACGTCAATTATCATTCTCTTCAAAGAATGATAAATTTAGGATTGTTGCCTAACTTTAGCATTGACAAAGGGCACAAATGTGAAGTTTGTGTCGAGTCAAAGTTCATAAGGAAGTTGTTTCCATCTGTGAAAAGAAACAATGAACTACTTGATCTTATTCATAGTGATGTATGTGACATGAAGAGTACTCCTACTAGAGGTGAGAAAAAATACTTTGTCACATTTATAGATGACTGTAGCAAATATTGCTATGTATATTTATTACATAGTAAAGATGAGACCTTAGATGTTTTCAAAACATATAAGGTAGAAGTTAAAAATCAACTCAAAAAGAAGGTAAAGGTGCTGAGATCATATAGAGGTGGTGAATATGAATCATTGTCTCTTTCTGAGTTCTATGAGATTCATGGTATAATCCATCAAACCACAGCACCTTATACACCACAATAAAACAGTGTAGCCGAAAGAAAGAACCAAACTTTGAAGGCATGGTTAATTGCATGCTCAATAGTGTGGGTCTGTCCCATAACTTGTGGGGGGAATCTTTGCTTACAACAAACTTCTCCATGAATTGAATTCCACATAAAAAGACTGACAAGTCTCTTTATGAAGTGTGGAATGGGAAGCAACCCTCGTACAAAATCCTAAAAATGTGGGGATATTTGGCAAAGGCGCAAGTTCCTTTACCGAAAAGGACCAAACTTGGACCAAAGATGATAAATTGTCTTTATTGGCTATGCATTGCATAGTGCGGCCTATAGGTTCCTTATGGTGAAATTAAAAATTCTTGATATTAACAACACTATAATGGAATCTATTGAATTTGAGTTCTTTGAGAACATATTCCCTTTTAAGAAAGAGAGACACAATTACGGTTATAATACCCGAGAATTTCAAAAGGACTAAAGAGTAAATTACCTTGGGGAAAAAAAGGAAATTGTAGATAAATTAAGGTTATAGGGTAATTTATTATCGCTATGAATGACCAAATAGACTGCAGGGAGTACCCTGGAGTTGAGATGCTAAAGGAAAATGATGTGGCATTGACGAGAATTTCGAGACATGATTTATGGCATCGAAAGAAATTGGATCAGAAACAATTTTGGTGTAACTAAAATACAACTGCGATTTAGACTGCAAAATAGAATTATTATAAGGGACTTTCAGGAAGTCAACAGAACCCTAAGAGGGCTTCGATTTTTCATTAAGGACAACCCTTCAGTGGTTTCAGGAAGAAACGAAAGGGTTTACGGCTAAAACGAAGATTCAGGCCTAAATGCAGTTTTTTGAAATTGCCAGATGGAGGTCGAAATGATGTTTTATAGAATCTTCGGGAATGAAATGGAAGTTTTAGGACTTGAGGGTTTTAATCAAAATTATGCAAAGTTCAGGGGCTTTGTGTAAAAGGGCCAAAATGTGAAAGCCAAAGCTGGAGGGGCCAAAGTGCAATTAAGCAAAAGTTTGCCAAATGGGAAAATGACCAGCAGCTTAGTTGATAGCCGAACACCCATTTGGCCATGGGTTTCACGAGGGGGATGGTTAGGGATTCCCAAGGGTCGGTCGTGGGCTGATAACGACCATCGGGGTGGCCGAATTTTCAAGAAATTCGATCGAAAGTTGGTCGGCCTGTCGGAGGTCTGCAAATCAATTTTTTCGGTAGGATAAGGCTGCTTCCAAGTCCATCTAGGGGAGGTTGAGGCGCCTAAGGGGTCGGATTAAAAGGCTAGGGGCATTTCGAAGCTTGATTTTGTTTATAAATAAAGAGGGTCGGCCAAGGGTTTTAGAGAATTGGAGCTTCAAATTGCTCCCATTTTTAAATGAATTAAGGCACCAAAATAAGGGGCTTTTGTTGCCCATGAGGTGAGGAACAAATATGGAGATTTTGAAGCATTTTCGTTGAGATTTGATGGAGTTTCCAAGGTCACCGAAAAGCAAGGCGGGCGGTCTGGTCGAGCCTTCAAGTGACCGGTTGGACGCCTTCCGGTGGTCCTTTCAGGCCTCAAGATGGCCCATTTGGATCGACTGGAGAAGGAGAATAAGGTAGCATCGGAATCTAGAGCGTGGCCTTCACGCGCGGCTTTCACGCACAGCAACCACGCGCTAGTGCGTGAAGGCGCATGCATACTTGGAAAATTGTGTAAAAAATGTCCAAAAATCAAGAAATATATTCTCTCGAGGGTTGTGCAAAAAGTTTTGATATTTGCCTTCCCGGTTTCTCTGTTTCCGCAACAAATAGCCTCGTTTTGCATGAAAATAAAGCTTTTAGGTAAGTTTTGAAATTTTAATTTGAAGTTCTTAGAATATCATGAATTGTTGTGGAAAAGATTGGAGAAATAGTTAAAGAGGTATTTATTTTGAATTTTAGAAAGGAAAATGGGAGAAAAATGGAGGAAAAATAAATAAATTGAAATGTTGATGCATTCAGTGATTAAATATGATTTATAGGATTGTTGTGATCGAGGATTAGTGATTTGTGCAACTTTTAGAGTTTGGCATGAAAATTGAGGTCGAGCACGCAAATCGATGCGATGCGCGTTTTATGAGATATTTCAAACTTCGTGCTAAGGTGAGTGGTTTTGTCCCAAGAACTCATATATGATATGATTGTTTATGTTATGCGTGCTATTTATGAAAGTTATGATTATTTTGTCATATTGCATGGAAAGTTGTGATTTTCACATGGCACGAAATTATTGGCATATTGATACTCGTGCATGGGATTGAGATGTCGCCCTGATAGTGTAACCGTAATTCCCCAAGGGCAATTGATGGAATAACGTTAGAATTATCCTGCAAAAGGGTCGGGATTCTTCCTAGGGTTTCGTGCTGGGCTTGTGAGCTAAGAAAGTTACACTAGGGCATGTGATTGTTCATGTTATTGCATCATGTATTCATGTAACTGTTTTTAAAACGCTCACTAGAAGATTCATCTTCTAATTGGCTAATGCCCCTGGAACATTCAAAAGTTCTAGTTAGGACTTGCAGATATGGCAAGGAGATGATTGAAACGTAATGACACGTGATGACGTGGCCGATGGTTTTGACGAGTAGATCTAGTATTTGCTTCTTCATGAGGATTTAGGAGATCTTTTTAGTCATGTTTAGAAGTTTATATTATATTGATGATTATGTATAATTGAGGTATTTAGTTGCTATCTCTTGATGATGAGTCTCCATGTATTTGAGTATTTGAAGATGTAATGGTACATATTCTTATTTTATGATTAAAGTGAATTCAGGTCTGTACCATATCAAGTTTCAATTATTGCTTCCGCAGTTGTAAATGATATGCTAGGGGTTTTATTTGGGATTCAGTACTTGAGGTTTAAGATATGTACCGTGATAAAAAAAAAAAAAGACTTTATATATTTATGTATATTTTGGGCCCAGTATAGTGACACACTTGAGAAAAGCAGGGTGTTACAACGGTGGTTCCAAAATGAAGTATGAGCCGAGCTCTTTTGAAGGTCAAGTTGGTCAAGAGACTGAGGTTGAACCTAGAAGAAGCAAAAGAGCTAAGAAACTACTTCCTTTGAACTAGATTTCTTTATTTACATGGTAGAAGATAAGCCTCGGACTTTTAATGTGGCTATGGCATCTTTTGATGCTCCATACTGGAAGGAAGCCATCAATAGTGAAATGGAGTCCATTATGCAAAATCAGACGTGATATTGGTTAACCTTCCTCCTGGAAGTAAGACAATTGGGTGCAAATGGATATTTAGAAAGAAATTAAAGGCTGACGGCACTATTGATAAATACAAAGCCCGTCTAGTAGCTAAAGGTTATCGTCAAAAAGAAGGCAAGACTTCTTTGATACCTATTCTCTAGTGACAAGAATCACATTTATACAGATGTTGATTGCGATTGCAACATTACATAATTTGAAAATTCACCAAATAAATGTGAAGAGTGTGTTCTTGAATGGAGATTTAGAGGAATAAGCCTATATGGATCAGCCTGAAGGGTTTGTCATAAAGGTACATGAAAAGAAAGAGTGCAAACTTATAAAATCTCTTTATGGACTAAACAAGTACCAAAGCAATGGCATGAGAAATTTGATCACACTATGCTATTAAATGGGTTTAAGATAAATGAGTGTGATAAATATGTTTATGTTAAAAACAAAAAATCATGAGTATGTTATTGTGTGCTTGTATGTGGATGATATGCTAATAATGACACTAATAGAAGTGTCATATAATCCACAAAAAGGATGTTGAATTCCAACTTTGACATGAAAAACCTTGGTCTTACTGATGTCATCCTTGGAATTCGAATAACAAATAATGTCGAAGGGTATGTACTTTCTCAATCACATTATATAGAGAAAGTGTTGAGAAAATCTGGTCGTTATAAGAGTAAGCCCATGGTTACTCCATTTGATCCAAATTCTAAATTAAAGAAGAATAATGGTGAAGGTGTATCTCATCTGGAATATGCTAGGGTCATTGGGAGTTTGATGTAGATCATAAACTGTACAAGACCCGATATTGCCTACTTAGTAGGTAGATTAGCGAGATACATGAGCAATCCTAGACGTGACCATTGGGATGCTCTTGTGAGAGTACTTAGGTATTTAAAGTATACGTTTGAGTTTGGATTGCACTACACGAGGTGTCCGCTAGTACTGGAAGGATTTAGTGATGCTAACTGCATCACTGATAGCTTAGAGACTAAGTCAACTAGTGGGTATGTGTTTATCTTAAGTGGAGCTGCTATATCGTGGAAGTCTTCAAAACAGACGTGCATAACATGATCTGCTATGGAGTTAAGAGTTTATTGCTCTAGATAAAGTAGGTGAAGAAGCAGAATGGTTTCAAAATTTCCTTAAAGACGTTTCATTGTGGCCAAAGCATTTAAATGCCATATGTATCTATTGTGACAACTTAATTGTCTTGATGCGAGCTAAAAATAGTGTTTACAATGGGAAGTCAAGACATATTAGGCACATGCATAATTGTAATACCCAATATTTAATATCAAGAGTATTTTCAGAAATTATGGGGTTAAAATAGAATTTACTATAGTTTTGGGCCAAAGTGCAATATCCAAAACATGAACAAAAGATGAGAGACTATCTCAAAGCAAGTCAATGAGGTTAAAATTACCCAAATAAGTGATATTTGACTAAACCAAGAGATTCGCGAAGGTTCAAGGTCGAAAACACACGATTAGGGGCATCCGAGCAAAAGTGCAGATTGCGTAAACTGCCCGAGGGAGGTCGAATCAACAATTTTTTCTGAAATTCTTAAGGGAAATGAATAACTTGGAACTTATGGGCAATAGTGGAATTGTTAGAAAGTCTAAGGATGTCAAGGATAGGATAGAAATGTAATTGGAAAATTTTTAGGGGGTAAAAGTGCAAAAAATGAAAACTCAAGGTGTGAAACCGACCGGCTGCTTGTGGCTACCGGCCAGTGGCCCTGAGGAGTCAGGAAGCTCGCCTAGAGGCTCAGGGATAGCCTCCAAGTGATGATGAAGCGTGAGGGGTTCGCCATTGGCCGGAAAAAGCTGCAATGGGATCAATTTTAATGGCGGAGGTGACCGGCATTTTTAACCAAGAATTTGAGGGCATTTTCTCATGATTTAAGGCTAGTTGATGGGTTTAAAGGTTAGATTTGGGGCTTAAGGGATAAGAACAACCGAGATTTGATGGGAATTGGCGTCGAAAATGGTTATAAATAGGGGTTGAAGGCCGAGGGTTTCAAACAAAAATCGGGCCAAATTCCTCTCGTTTTTGCTTGAATCGAGCTTTAGGGATAAGGGGCTTTTGTTCTTTGAGTTGAGGGGATCATTTCTAGAGAGTTTCGAGGAGTTTCGTGTGCGTTTCATAGGGTTTTAGAAGTTGGCCGAAAAATCGA
Source organism: Diospyros lotus (assembly GCF_014633365.1). Lineage (NCBI taxonomy): Eukaryota > Viridiplantae > Streptophyta > Magnoliopsida > Ericales > Ebenaceae > Diospyros > Diospyros lotus. The sequence continues at coordinate 19,543,637 of NC_068343.1, forward strand.
GGGGCTGCCGGATTGTGACCTGCAACTGGCTTTTAAAGCATTTTTCAGCGACCATTTTGGCCATTTGAAGGTTGCATCAAGGTTGCCTCAAGGAGATCTTCAAGACCTTGTTGTCGTTTTGGCCATATGAGGTCGTCGGAAGCCTGTCATCGCTAGATAAGACAACCGGAATAGGTTGCGCGTGGGCTTCACTCGCTAAGGCTAGGGGTGGCGCGTGAGGTGATGTTTTCTTTTGAAATTAATTTTTTAATTTTGCTATAATTATTTTAGGAATATTGGTGCAAAAATGTCTGGTGAAATTAGGTGTTAGGTATTTATTATGAATTTTTGAAGGAAAGAAATGTTTAAAAATAGAGAAATTTGAGAAAAAAAAATAGGAATATTGATTTCTATAGACATAAATGGTAAATAGGAGACGACTGGACTGTTAGAAGGAAGGATTGCACAATTTTCAAGGTGTGGCACGCTTTTTGAGGGGAAATCCGCTTTTTCAGTATTAAGGTGAGTGGTTTGATTCTAGTCTTACCTTTATCTTGGAAGTGTGTTGGTGTGTGTGTAGTGGGTTCAGGTGAGCGATTTTACCTTGCCGAGCTTAGGTTACATGTGTTTGAACCAGTTTCAGCGAGCGGTTATACCCTCCAGAACTTGGGATGTTATGCATAGTCATTTTACTTATGTACTTGTGGCATCGTATGCATATTGAACATGTGGTATATTGCATCAACTATTTTTACTTGGAAAATAGTCGGTGCATGACATGTGATTTTTCATATCATCAGGGCATTGATTTTCGTATCATTGTTATGTGTGGGGGGCGAGATGGGGTCTTCTTGAGAATATGGCAAGGTTAATCTCAGTGATCAGGTGACACGGTAGGGCACTCGGGGATTAAGTATGTCGTAGCAATGTCAACCCCAAAGGTGTGTGGAATGGATTTTCCACGGGAGGTTGAGTATGCTAGGGAGATTTCTCAAATTAAACGCGTTGCATGTTGTCGTTATCTGTATATGCCATGCTTGTATGTTTGTCATACATTCAGTAAGTTGTATCTTGTCATCACTTAACATTCTAGCCAGGGACTACTGCGAAGGCGAGGACGTGGCTTGAGGGCCAACGATGTTTAGTATGTTAGTTGTTGTAGCATTTTAAGGCGATAGCATTTACTTTGTTATATGTATGAACAGTTGTATGATAATGTTGTTATTATTTGGAAGCCTTGTACTACGTATTTTGGTGTTGAAACACTATGTATGAACCTTGTGGTAGGTTATGGTATTTTGATGTTATTTAATCCGCTGCGTTATTCTATGACTTGTTTAGTTTAAGATTATTGATCTTATTAGTTAAACGGGAAAGACTGGGTTTTTTTGGGATCTTATCTGCATGTGAAGATTATTTTTGAAATCACCGTAGATGTTAACCATCGTATGTGTCGAGCATGTTTAAGCATGTGACGATTGTTCTTGAAGCACCACGCGTGATGAACTTGAAAAAAAAAAAAGATTCCCGGGAATTCCCTTATAGTGATGCGCCCGTGTAAGGCAAGGTGTTACAATAATACTATAAGGTTGCTTACCAATGGGATAATTTTCATTGATTATGTAAAGTCGAAGGAAAATTTGATAGATCCTTTAACAAAAAGAGTGATAAGGAAGCAAGTCACCTATACATCGAAGAGAATAGGGTTAAAGCCTGCGGAATGAATTTTTCGGTGGCAACCTAACCCAGTTGACTGGAGATCCCAAGATTTGGTTTAAATAGGAAAATTGGCTGGAATGATTCATAGTCTACACACTAAGGAACTTATAGTTCCTTCCCAGTCCCCGGTAGTAAAGAGAGTGTGTGTTCTATCAGTGATACAGGTAATATTGATATCTTGTTATAAGAAGGGTAGTGACAAAATACTCTTAATCAATGATTACCTATGTGAGAGTATAAATGGGTTACTTCTATGAGAACTGTTATATATAAGGGCTTCGATTCTCTAGAGCTCTCATGAATTCAGGATGTTGTCCAGTACCAAAATGGACACAATCGTATAGAACTCAAAGGTATAAGGCGAGTTATGTGTGATATCTATTGTCTCGATTTACCATAAGAAGGATAGTTCAAGAGCTGACCTCATTATTTCTTCGGTAAATTCGATAGATACACACTAAGGAAGGTTCAAGTCCAAAAGACACCTTACCTGATGCATAACTTATCTGTTGGCATTCCATGACATCGTGTCAGTTTGTTGTATTACACTCACACTCATGTAGGGGATTGTTGTGTATTCAAGTGTGTGAGAGTCTGTGTCCCACATTGGTTGGGTAAAGAGATGAGAGTGGGTATTTATACTCTTCCCTCTCACTTGGGTTTGGGCCCTAAAGAGCACCCAGATTTTGTCAGCGGGAAAACACCTTAGCCCTCGCTTGCCGCCGCCATCCATTTTGTCGGTCGGACGGATGAGCAGGCGAGTCTATTTATGTATATATTTTTATATAAAGAAAGTTAAATTATTTTCTTTTATTTTTTATTTTTTATTTTTGTTTGTCTTCTTCCCAATGTCGGTATGAATTTTGAGCTCAAACAGGTGGGATTCTAATCAGTCTCCAGTTTAATGGCTTTTGTCAGTTTGGCATCCTCAAACAATGAAAATTTATGCCGATGATAAATGCTTCTGTCGAGTTCGAGCATCCCTGGAGTGCTATATAAAGCAAGGTTCCTCCGTGTGGGAGCATCGCAATTCCAATCCGAGTCCCTTCTATTCAGTTGTCCAATGTTTTCTATTGTGGAGAAACAATCTCGAGAGTTCTGCCATAGCCCGCAGTTGTGGTTGTCGTTGCCGTGCTGGTTGTCATATCCTGAGAAGCCAGTCGTCATAGCCTGTTGTAACCGATACAAGGCGCATCTGCTTTCAGGATTGTGCCTCCAGCATGCTTCGACCACTGCCGTTCTTTGTCGTTATTCCCAGATCGATTTCTTCGACAAGTTTGGTTTGAAAACCCAACTTTACTTTGTTGTGCAAGTATTCTTCAGTCTCTTAGTGCAGTTACAAGTAGATATATATATATACACTCGTTGTGTTGTTATTGTTGCTTTGATATATATTGTTGTTGTAATTGGTACAGGGTGTTGCTATACTTTTTATATTTGATTGACAAATTATATTACTATTCTAAAATAAAATTCATCACAAGATCAATCTCAAATTTGAGACGAATATCTCACAATTTGTCCCAAATCTAAGATAAAAAATAGTCATATGAAATTCCATTTCAAATTTAAGACGGGATATATTTTCATCTCAAATTATGTCTCAAATCAAAGACAAGTTTTACTCCATCTAAAATTTGTCTCGGATTTGAGATAGTTAAAATCCACCTACAAATTTGTCTCAAATTTGAGATGAATTATTTCTTGTCTCTCGTCTCAATATATCTCTCTCCAATTTTAGATGAATTCTTTTTCGTTGCAAAATCCATCTCAATTTTGAGATGAAAAAGTTTTGTCTCAAAATTGCAACGAATAATTTTTCATCTCAAAATTGAGACAGATACTTTCGTGTCTAAGGATCCATCTCAAATTTGAGATAGATTTTTCCCATCTAAAAATATATCTCAAATTTCAGACTAATTTTTTTCACCTTAAATTCCATCTCAAATTTGAGATGAATTTTTTTCCATCACAAATTTGTCTCAAATTTGGAACTTGTTCACCTAAATACCAGCACATTTACATAAATTTTGTGAAACACTTCTAAAGTATGCACATCACAAAGATGTTTACATATCCATAACACAAATTCCTTCCCAAAACCAAAATTTCAATGGAATATGTCATTCATACTCATGTTGCTTGATTACTCCACATCTTGGAGAACAGAATTACATACGGAATTGTCCTCATGACGAACCCAACTCAATAGTAATTCTTTGCGAAAACCATTCAGCTGTATCTGAAATGCACATACAAATGTTAGAAAGTATGCATTACACTTATAAGTATAAAATAAAAAAATATATATAAAAATGAAAATGTCACTAGTCATTTAGTAACCTGTGTGAACTTAGGCATGTGTTTTCCGTCCCAAAGCTCTAAGTACTTGATAGCATATATGCCACAATCATAACTGAGTAAATTGAAACACTATAAAGTTATATGTTTTGAAAAGATTAATGTGCAAAAAGGATACTTAAAAGAATAACAGTTATATATGTAACCATCTACTGACGTGTTTGGTTGTTGTGGCATCTCAGGATGGTTAAACTCATAACTTGAAATTGGTATATCAGTCTTCAGATTTACATGGCTTATCAACTCATATAACCTTTGTCTCTGAAATGATCTCCAAGATATAAAACTCATTATTCACACTATTTGAAAATAAGAAAGCTTTTGACTAAAGGAATTTTGGTATTAATGGAACTTTACCAGTCGTTGTTCAAGGACTTGACGGTCTGTATCCGACCTTATCAATGAATCAAGAATATCTATTTGTCCCTTAACCATGTCGATTGCCATGCAGAACCAATGCTTTTTGAAACATACTGGAATGAGTATCTAAAAAATTAACAAACACAAAACTGTTAATCTCCTGCCATAAACTTGTATGACCATATTAATATTGGTTTAAAATTATAATTTAACAACTCACCATTTCACACTCAATAATATTGTAACCGAGTGTTACCGGGCAAGCAAGCTTCTCCATTTCACTAACATTCCAAGGTGAGCATCCATATGTAGGATCTATACCTAATTCCATGATTACTTTCACCTACAAATAAATGTTATGAAATGGATTAAAAATTTGATAAGTAATAATCCAATAACCACATTAAATTAGTAGTGCATACATTCAAATGACTACACATACCGCAAAGTCAGGAGTAAAAATGTGTCTTTTGACCTTTCCTTCACTAATCTTTTGTTGATTCAAGAACACGTTGCACGCCATAGTGACGACCTAAAATAACAAATGATAAACTCGTCAAATTAAAAAAAAATATGACAAAAAAAACAAAAAAAACGCAAATCACTTACTGTTGAGTTCAACCATTTTCTTGGACTCATAGTGTAGCAATCATTTCGATCCAAAAGGCACCCATACATATTAACCACCACACTGAAAAAAAAGAAGAAATTAATTAACAAATTCTAAATTCACATGTTAATATCATTATAATTAAAAAATTGACTACCTTGAGTAATTTCCATGATCTGGTCTTGTTGTGAGAAAGTTGTACAATTTATTATCATCGATTTGGACAACTTTTCTTTTTTGCCTTGGCACAATGTCTGGAGATTGCTCCATTCTGGCAGGTTTTCTTGTTCTTTTCAATTGCACATTTCCTTCATCCATACTCGACTTAATGGATGACTTGACACTCATCTCCACAATATTTTGTTCTGTCTCATCTCCATTATTCTCAAAACACATAAACATGTCATCTTCATTGTCTTCATTTTGTGTTTCGAGTATCTTTTTTTGCCTCAAGCTTGTTAGTGGTGGATCATTCTTCATTGTAGTCGAACCATCAGCACCATCTTTCTTCTCAATCTCACATCCTTTCGCAGTGAATAAACTATTATCACCATTTTTAGAATCTAGTTGATCTCCTCCAGATCCATTATGTATGGAGGTACCTGACATGTTCATCTCATATACCTTTCCTCTTGCTTTTGTTGTACTTTCATTCATCTCCATTAATGCATCAAACGTTTTTCTTGATGCAATCTTAGTTTCCTGTATATTGATTATTTGAATATTAGTTTTCCCCTTTTCTAAACCTTGCCAAAGCAATCACAGAAAACTACCAACATAACTACAGTAAGTTATAAATCAATTATCATAAACTATTGATAAATTTAAAATAACAATTCTGTACATATAAGTTAATATTACAATAATTGCACTTGTGGGCTTCATAAGCAAGTTGTCTGAACCCCACCATATTGTTTTATCTCTTAAACACTCCTACTAAGGAATATATATACATATATACACACTAAGATCGATCTATCTCTCGTCTTCCTCTTTTATGTTAATAATCTTCTTTACAAAAAGCTTAATAGTCTAGTCTATTCTACAATCCAACTTCAGGTAGTATAATTTATCCATGAACTTTGATGTAAGAGTGTATGACCAAATGAGAGCAACAATGTTAATGGACATACCCACAATATGAGAGTAAAGCCAAATCATCAAGTAATTTATCAAGCCAATATAAGGAAAAGCCATTTTTTTTAAATAATTATATTTTTTATTAATTGAAAAAGATACAATCCCCATGAACAAACTAAGATAAATAATCCATTTAGCAAAAACTGGTGTTGGGTTTGTTTGGGTTTTAATCTAACTCAAACACAAACAAATTTGGAATCGGTTATATAAAATTAGGCTCAAAGCCAAACTAATCACTATTTAAAATTGAACCAACCCAACCCAATGAAAATTGGGTTAGTTCAGTCCGGGTCTCAGTTTCAACTACATAAAACTATAATATATTAATTTCAATTTTTTGTTATATAAACTTTGAAAAAAAGACTAATAATAGTCAAACAATTTACTCTCTTGTTTGCATTTAACAATAAAACATGCACACAAAATGACAAAATGCTAACAATAAGAAGCTATCATTTCTTGCACCTAAGCATAGGTTGCATAAAAGTGAGTTACACTTCTAATTGTGGCATTCAAACTCACAAGCAGTTTGCAACAGAGAATAGGAGATAAAGTTTGTGTTCATGTTTTAGGATTAAGACTAATTTGCAATATATGTTATATATTTATATTTTTTTAACTAAAATGTTTTTATTTTTGTATTTATATTATATATATTTAAATTATTTATATGTATTTATCGATTCAATTTAGGTCTCTAGACCCAAAGGGTTGGGCCCAAAATTGAAGTGATCTGAATCACATTTAGTTTTTTGGACCTAGAACCAAACTAAACTACTCAAAAAACTAAACCAAATCAGACCTGCTACATCGGTGAGGATCTCTTCTCATGTCTACTCGAACCCTTGGACACCACTTCCGAAAGCACCTAAAAAAACATTCTTCAAGTGAAACAACTATAAGGGATCTTCCTAAGACAATACACCTCTAAAAAAAGAAAAAGACCTCCACATAGATCGATTCTTAGTTCCTTAAGAAATTTCCTCACTCTTATCCAACATTGAAACAACAAAGCAAAGTCAGGACTCAAAAAATAAGGGATTGAAAAATAGGGGGATGAACTCAATAAAAGAAACACAATCACAAAAGAAATTATCATGTTGAAAGAAATGTTAATTAAAGAAAGGAATCGCAAGCAAAGATATACCAAAACCAAATAAATTTCCCAAAAAATAACCCTAGTACTTGATGAAAACTTAAAACAAGAAACAAAGAGAGATTGGATACACTATCATAGACGATATAGAAATCAATTGATACCTGAATGAGTATAGGAGGTGACTAGCAACGAATATGACACCGCAATCAAAAAAGAGAAAGTTGAACAAAATGGAGATGATGTAATTGATGAAAATCAAATCACATCACAATTCCACGATCTTCTTGGAGATGAAGTCTTGAGGTTGAAGATGACAATGAAAGAAATGGATAGGTTTTTGTTTTAAAGAGGATAGAAGAAATAGGTGGGTTTTCGTTTTATAGGAAAAAAGATGAAACGACATTAAATTGGGTGTTTGGTAATGAGACAGAGTAGCTTCTTGTTTGCAAAATGAGCCCGATGCATTAATTAGAGTTAACATATTTTCTTAGACTCTAATGTGGATTACCACATCAAAGAATACAAAAAAGTGTTGAACTTTTTTGTATGAATAGTATTACTTGAAAGGTGCACTAACATTTAGCAGTAGATGCAAAAAAACAAGCCAGTTTCAAAAACTTTTTATCAAATCAAAAACAAAAGCAACGAAAGCGAATCTATTTCTTACAAGACATAGTGATAACAACCATATGCATACAACAAACCATTGAATGGAAATGCAATAACAGGTAACGATTACCTTAAGCATGAAGAAAATGGTCGATTGCTTCCAATGCTCCTCAAACCCGAACCCTTCGGTCCCCCGTCAGGCTCTTATGACCCCCTTCATAGGCAGTCCACGAACTAGCTCATGTCTACTCCCGAACCTGTCCTTCACTAACCAAGCCACTAGTAATGATGTGCCCTAATACTAAATTTAGATGACGTCTAGCATCTGTAATAAATATATTTGATGTATCTTTGTATATATTTATATAATGCAAGTTTTTCATCATTCATCACTCTCCAATTTGTTTTATAAATGAGTCCTTGGATTTCCTATGTAAGAATCTTATTCTTAAGATGTTAAAAATATGTGACGACATTCTCTAGCAATGAGATTTCTTAAATATTTCTGGTCGTTAGATTAGTTGGATGGGGACTTGTTAGGATTTGTGATTCAAAATGTATTAATATTGTCATTTATATTTATGTGACATGTACATTTGAATTTTGTATGCATTTCATGTGGTCTTATAAATTTCATTTGCATGTGGATTTGTTATTTGGGTTGTATATAATTAAGTTGGGTTGAGTCGTTAGTGTCTGCAGCCTAACAAGCCCAAGCCCAAGCTTATTGTGTCAAACCCATTTATCCCATCTGTGTCCCTTGGCCCATGTATATAAAGTAATGAGATTGAGGGAAATTAACCAGAGGGGTGGCTTTTCTCTTGCACACCAACGCACGAACAAAAACCCTAGAGACAGAGAGAGCAAGAATGAAGAATTGGATGCGCTCGATGCTAGGAGAAGAACTGAATGCATGAAGGCCATCAATCGGTGAAGAAGATCGTGACAATCATACCAGATCTGAGACACATCATTTGGTAAGGTTGAATGAGTGAGATTGTTTGGTGTATTATGAGCGTTGTATTGTGATTGATGTATTATTCTTGAGTGGCCGTAAGATTGAGAGAGAGTTCTTGTTTCTCTCTGTAAATCCTATGTAAATATGCATACACATTTCTAGTGGATTGACTAGAGGCGGAGCCTCTGTCGTGACTAGGATTCTTTCGAATCCGAACACGTATATCCTTTGTTCTTGGGTGCGTTGTGTTGTGGTTTTTCATTTCTATTTCGGCTTCCAATTTCGCATCGTTTTCTTGGTACTTCTCTTGGTCTTGGACATGTGGCTATGTGTGATTGATTCACAGGGAACATCAACATGACTCTAATTAATCCATTATGGACTGGCATGAGGTTTACTACCTTGATTAGTATGAGATGCTAATGGTTAAAGATGGTGAGTCACATATCATATAATATGTGATGTTTATAATAAACTCGTGGATGTTTGTTGGAGAACAACACACTGAATGTGACACCGATGACTGATCATATGGTATTGTTGATAATGATCTTGTCATCAAGTTGCTATTGTGTAACTGATCCTTTGACTTGAATTAACACAGTTGTCTTGTGTATTGGTGTGCACGATTTGTTGATGCGTCAAACCATCCAATTGCAAGGTAAGGACGTTCATCTATGCGGTTTCATATCGCTGGTATATGGAGATAGGTGCTTAGGAAACAGATTTGTCACCCTCATTTAGGTGAGGTGAATGTCCTATGTGGTTTATTAAAAGTGTAACGGGAAAGTCCTTGGCCATGGCAATATGATTAATCAGGAAAGTGTTCCTTAAGGTGTCATCTAGTTACACTAATGAGATCAGACACATAGTTACTGAGCTCGTGAGTTTATCACACCATGACTCTCTTACTCAGTTAAAACGTTGAGTAACAGAAGGATTGTATTATAGGGTAATTGTTAACTGTAATAGGTTTACTTGAAGTTAGACTTCATTACCTTTTATATTGTGTTGGGCCATTACCAGGACCTTTTAAAACATCACGAGAATATAAAGATATTCCTGGGGCAGGTCAAGGTCATTCAATCGATGTTAAAAAGGGTTTTAGCATTATCTAATTGCTATTAGGCATTGAATCTAAAAAGTCACACACTATATAACGTAGCGTCTAGAATTAGCACTATGCACCTATTACGTCTATGTCCGCCTAATTCTATCCCACAAGTGGACGTATCGTAACAAGTAATATAGTGATGAATAGAGTGTTGTACCCATGAGGACTAACTTTTAACATTTACTCTAACTGATTTAACCTTAACCTAACACACACATTAACAATGACTTCAATTGCAATGAAAACTAATTTACTAATAAAAAATGCAACTAAAACAATTTCTTTGATTCAAAAACTCACAAGGATAAGGCACTAGGGTTTGTGAATCCACCGTCGACCTTCTATGATTCAATTATTCATTACTTGGGTCTTGTTATTCCTTATCTTAGGTTGAAAATCGATGATCCAATTACAACCAAAAGCCTTTCTCGATAGTCATTCAATTCTATGTATATATATAAGACTAACTATCTCTAGTCAACCTTCGAACATATAAACATGCATTCAATCACGGAGATCATCACAAAATGATTTCATAGGGCATAACAGTATCTCTACCTATTATAGGACCCTACGTTGTTTGCTACCATGTCTAATCCGTATTGAATCTCTGGAAAGCAATACAAATCACAAATATGTTTCAATGGTGATCAAGCATCAAAACGACATTATGAACATAACAAACAATCAACCCGAATGGATAAGAAAATAACAAACTGAATAACTTTAAATCAAACCATTAGAAGTTAAGATTTCATCATTCACCCTAGCTATAAACACCTAGCAATTCATTCTTTCAATCAAAAGAAAAAGAAAAGAGTTGGAATCCATAGCAAAGAATTGAGAAAGAAAAGAAAAATACAACCCAAGAGTATAGTCTTCAATCTTCCGTCCGCTTCTCTTCCATCCGAAAACTCCCCAAATCCCTTAAGAATAAGTCTTTATATAATGATTTTTAGGTTACTAAAGTCGTGCACAGTGAAAACTCCCGTTTCCCATTGATTTGGATGGAGACGGGCCAAAATCGGGCTTTGAATTGAAGTTCAGAATGCTACCGCGGTCCTACCGCGGTATGCTTGTTGCTGCAGACCCATGAGCTCCAGATAGCAATTCCTAAAGCGGTCTTACAGCAGTATGCATTCCGCTGTAGGACCGTGAGCTCCAAAAACTAATTCTTATAGTGGTCCTACAGTTGTATGCATTCCGCTGTAAGCCACTAGATTTCTTCCTTAGTCTCTTTCTTTTTCCCTTTTCACTTTTCTTTCTTGTTCCACTTTCATTTTCTCCATCTTATTTCAAGTTGATAGCTGACCATGCCTTCAAGTTTCTCTTCCACTCCTATCATGCACCAAAATCGTTTCTTTTTGTTCCATGTCCGCTTTGCATGTGATGTGTACCTATACTGACAATATTGAGCCCAAAATGAGTAGTAATCATGTTCATTGAATACTTACATGCTAAGATTGAACCACTAAATAAGAGCACAAAATATGCTAATCAAATACCCCCAAACTTAGCCTCTTGGTCGTCCCGAACAAGATTATCACTCATGCACACATTGGATAGCCTTACCATTAGTCTCAGATTTTGGTATCTTTTAAAATTCACAATGAGTTATCAAGTAATGCTCCACCATAGTTTTTGGACTCATTCCATGCCTGACGGGAGTGTGTGCATAGTCGGATTCTTTATCACGCATAAGGTTGTTACTACCCGACCCTTCGATGGTCCTGTTTTCCTTTCCCTCTTATGACTTGCACTCCACCCCCAAACTTAATACTTTTATTCAATCCCTAGGTATCCTATGGTTACTCTTAGTTTTTTTTTTCTAATCTAGTTGGGTCTAGCTAGAGGTGATGCTACCTCGGCCTGTGAAAATTCTCCTTAATTTTTGAGTGCTTTAACATTCCAACCTCTACCAAGTAGTCAAACCCACTAGTCTTCTTCATCCCCCACAATATAAGTGTCAGCACAATCATCCTTTACTCTTTTTTTTTTTTCCTCTCTTTTTTTTCTTAGCAAAGCCTCTCCTCATTAAACTTTCTAGAAGAACCTTGTAGCGAGCTTTCAGCTGATGACTCCCAAGTCAGATGACCTTAGGGCACTAGGTGTTGAGACACCCCTACGGACTTAATCACCCGATTCAACTAGGCTATGAAAAGAGGTGCATAATATATATACAGGATGATTGATATAGTGTGCATGACATAACAATAGAGGGATAAGATTTCTAGCCTTTGGTAATTGCTTAGCTTCCGTTAGTTTGTTTACACACTCCACACAAATTTTAAACATGCACGGAATCAACACATTCCTCAGTAGACACTACCACACCTTGACCTTTTTCGGACCTTTTTTTTTTGAGTTGCAATACTAAGTCGAAGGGGAGAGTCCACTAGCCATCTAGGTAAGTGTATTCAACCTATGCAATGTGTAACCCGACACACATGCTCAATAGAAGTTATCACATGGACATATGAGTAATTCAAACAATGTGAGGGGCATCACTATCAACTACTCTGTGAATCATAAAAATACCATGTAGTTTTCATCATTGCTAGTAGAGCTATCCAACTATTTTTTTTTTAAAAAAAAAAAATGGCTGCAACCAAGTAGGCTAACACATCATGCATGATTGGACCAACCAAACCCTCTCCCCAAACTTAAAATGAGCCATTGTCCCAAGGGCTTGAAAAGCATTAAATAGGAAGGAAGGTAACTCCGATGGAGAAGCGATGCAATGATGGTTAGAGTGAGTCAATGGTCTTCGGGAGGTGGCAGAGCCTGCTGCTGTAAAAGCTAAGCAAATTGCAAGTCTTTGGTGGCATTCTCGCACTTGGAATTATACCTACACTGTACAAGGTTAAATATGAGATCTCAATCATGGATAAGGAATACAAAATTATAGAGTCAAGTGATTGCCCAAAACTCCCCCCCCCTCTTTTTCTTTTTTTACCAACTCCAAATGATGACCTCAACATTATTGTTTTTATGCACAAAACAATTCCTAAAAAAAAATGTCACTCTAACCTAACTAAAAATCAAATAAACCAAAGGCAAGAAAGAAAGAAAAAAATGCAGAATGACAATTAAATGAAAGGGTGAGAAAATTGGGTTACCTCTCAATAAGCACTTGTTTAAAGTCGTTAGCTTGACTTTGTCTCCATCTTTAAGGAGGCTTAAATCCTTTCTCCATCAACATTTGATGGGTGCCAACTATTGGACTTATTCCTTGAATGTTAGCAACTTTCAATCCAATCCCCTTCTTTTGTTCCCTCAACACCCTTACCAACTTTTCCTTTTCATGACTTGGTGGCTTGGCTTTTGAAGAAGAAGACACATTCAAAGAACACAATTTGTCTCTTTTGGATGAACAACCTTTTTTCTTCTCTCCCAAAGAACCCACGGCCATGACCTTGTTCTTGGCATCCAAAATTTGTTTCTACTCATCAAAAGAGTTAGTAATGCAAGTTTCTGTAGGGTCATCGGGTCTCTCTACCAAATCAACAATGTCATCTCTCATTAATACTTCTTTTTCATTGCCATTAAAATGTTTCATAGCCTTAAATACATTAAATGTAAACGTCTCATCATAAATTCTAAGGCTATGAGTTCCTTGCTAGACATCAATCAAAGCTCTCCCTGTGGCAAGAAAAGGTCTTCCTAAAATTAAGGGTATATCATAATCTTTTTCAGTGTCCAGAATAAAGAAGTCAACAGGAAAAATAAATTTATCCTTTTTTACCAAAACGTCCTCCACTACTCCCCTCAGATATTTGATACTTTTATAAACCAATTGAAGAGAAACATTGGTGAGTGTTGGTTCTTTTAATCCAAGTTTACTGAAAATAGTGTAAGGCATTAGATTGATACTAGCACCCAAATCACATAGAGCTCATTCAAATAATAAACTACCAATGGTACAAGGAATAGTAAAACTCCCTGGATCTTTAAGCTTCGGTAGTAGTTTGTTTTGCAATATAGCGCTACTTTCCTCCATTAGCATGACAATTTCATGCTCCTCCAACTTCCTCTTATTTAATAAAATTTCCTTCATAAATTTTGCATAGCTGGTCATTTGAGCCAAGGCATCAACAAATGGGATGTTTATGTGAAGCTTCTTGAATACCTCTAGGAACTTCTCAAATTGCTTATCCAGTTTGTGTTTGCACAACCTCTGAGGGAATGGAATTGGAGGAACATATGGCTTGACCGGTGGTGGAGGCTCTCTCATCTTCCCTCTAATTTGTCCTCCTCATCTAAGTTCTCAATAAATGCTTCTAAGAAAGCATTGATTAAAGAGGCGACAAAACATTAAATGCTCTATCATCAAAAGCAACAAAAGATGGCTCGCAAAATTGAATCTTGTGCACAAAAACCGTCGATAGTTCGAAGCAACGAATTGACAAGTTCACAAACTTATTGAGCCAGTCAATCACTCAAGAAACCAGTTGACTGTTTTATGCCTCCATCATAACTATCGACACATTACATCTAAATCCGCTATTAATTCTTAATTAATAGCCCTTCTATTAACTCTTAATGGAATCAAGACATTATAGGTTCATAGTTATGTAGCAATCATGACATGCCAAACTCTTTGACGTCAATCGACCTCTTCGACCCACTATGAGAATCTCCCTATCTCTTAAAGTACCCTGAAAGGTCCCAAGTGACAACTAGCATTATGTCGGGACGATCCTAATGGCAATGAAGTTAAACTTCAAGTGAGCATATTAGGGCTTTGGATTATTGTGTAATACAATTCCTCCACTTACTAACATCCCAGCACAGTGAAAGCCATGGATTAGTCAAACTCACAAGACTCATTAACTATGCTAAGATCTAGTATGGTGTGATTGAGATAACACATTGAAACTCTCTCTAGCATCAAAAACTCCTTTCTGATCACATGCACCCAAGCTAAGGGTTTTCCAATCACCACCAACTAAGATTACATAAGAAGTTCACCTAATACCAAAGGTCAATGGATCCCATCAACGATCACTTGCCAACATACACTAGTAGAATAAAGACCACATAGAAAACATTCCCACCTTTTGATGGGGTGGTTCCACTTGACGAAAAATCTTCAACACTAGTATACAAGACAATTGTGTCATTCTGGTCCAATAACCAGTTACATAATCGAAACCAGTAATATATCATTAATCATCTTAGCCACATGATATGTTACATGTGTCACATCCAACAGATGTTCAACCAATACCTATTCACATGTCTATTACATGCATCTCAAGCAATATGGCATGTGACTCACCATCCTTTATTATTAGTTTTTCATACTAATCAAATGTAGTAACTTATGTGCTAGTCCATAATCGATTAATCATATTCTCATTCTGAGAAATATAAGGACTAAAAATTACTTTAAGAAATCATATACTAAATATTCTCGTCACATATTCTTAACAATTTAAAAATAAGATTTTTATTAGAATATCTAGGGACTTATTCATATATAATTGGAGAGGTATGAATGAAAATAAGACCATTTTATTATATTAGAGTATTAACACTAACATTACAACATTGGGTACAAAAAAATATCAAAATTTCTTTTATTTCCCTTTTTATCAAAATGATCATACTAGAGTTCGGTAGTCTATAACACACCAAATAGAATCTCATTTTTTTTTATTTTCTAAAAATTTTTCTCAAACATGAAACAAAGATGTTTGTATCACAATCATAATCAAATGAAAGCCTCAAACCACTTGTTAGGATCAGAATGCACAAAATTGACACAAAAAAAATATATAAAATGGTTTAGTCTCAATAAAGTTACATCCATGATCCCACCACACAATAGTTTGCACAAAGTTGTCTCAACACTCCAAAAAATTGATATTTTGCAGCAATTTTTTTGTGGTGGATTTAGAAACTGTTGCAAAATATGGTATTCAGCAGTGGGTTCTTTAACATTAACATCACAAAATTTAAAAATTTTAAATTTTAAAATTAAATTTTGTGACAATTTTCAAAAAACTACTTTTAAATTTATAAAATAATTATAAAAAAATTAAATTAACATTTGTGACAATTTTAAAGAACTGCCGCAAAATTCATTAAAAATTTAAATTTTGTGGCGGTTTTCAAAAAACTGCCGCAAAATTTAGAAAATAATTTAATAATTAAGAAATAAAAATTAAATTTTGTAGTGATTTTTCAAAAATTGCGGCAAACTTTAGAAAATAACTTATTAATTAGAAAATAAAATTAAATTCACATTTGTGGCAGTTTTAAAGAACAACGGCAAAATTCATTAAAAATTGAATTTTGTGACATTTTTTGAAAATTGCCACAAAATTTATAAAGTAATTTATTAATAAAAAAACTAATTAACATTTGCGACAATTTCGAAGAACAGCCACAAAAGTTTAGAAAAATAAACTAATATTCATATTAAAAATATATAAAATTTTGATAATTTATGGAAATAAATTTAAAACAATATGTTAACTCTTCTCTTTATTTTTTAATCAATTAATTTATTTTTAATTATTCCATTATTCTTTTAAAAAAAATTAATTTAATCAGTTAATTAATTAATTAACTGATTAAATTAATTTTTTAATTTATATTAAAAAATAAAAAATGTAATTCTTGAAAATAGTGGTTGAATTAGTATATAATTAATATACGCTGGTATATAACAAGGAGGCTTTGCAAATTGGCTGGCTTCGTGCATGCGCGCACGTACGGGAGGTCCGGGATCAAAACTGGGGAAAGGTAGCATGCAAGAATAAATTCCAGCATTGCTACATGGCAGGTGGCCACGTGGTTTGCAGGGAAGCCAGAGCACGCGCGAGCGAGCACAACTCAAAGCCATGCGCGTGTGAGCGTGTCCAAAAAAATATAACTTTGCGACAGTTACTCCAGCAGTTGCTAAAAATCGCTGCTAAATGACAATAAAAACTGCCTCTAAAATCCAATTCTTTTATAGTGCAACAAACGTCCCAATTCTAGATAACTAGTCACTCACATCTTTAGGGTAGGGACTCATGTTGTCAAGTTATGAGACATACCCTTACCAAATTAAGTTAGGCTATGCCTTTTTTATACGCTACAAATCATAATCACAGTAGGATTAGACTTTCCAAACCTATCCTAATTCTTAGTCCAAAGTAATATGTTGAGTTAATTGATTTTGATGTTCCTTACAAAACATGTATTAAATAAGTACAAAACACATAATGAAGACATCAACAATTTAAACAATTCAACCAATCTAAAAGTCAAATAAAATTATGAGTTGTCAAGTATAAAGAATTGGGAACTTCAGTTTAAAGAATTTAACAAAAAAACACTCATCTATTAATCCTGAATTAATTAAGTACTGATAGTCGAGAGTTTAAAATTCAAGTTCAGCATAAGTCAGTTAATCGAGTAATATCCTATATTAGTCAAGTAACATCAAACTCAAGTAAATTAATTGAATAAGCTTTTGATATCAATCGACTAATATCTCAAGTATCAGTAAACTAATCAAGTAAGTTTTTAATATCAATCGACTAATAACTCAAGTATCAGTAAACTAATCGAGTATGCTTTTGATATCAATTGGCTAATATCTCAAGTATCAGTAAAATAATTGAGTAGCTTGTTATATTATTCAAGTAATATCAACATGTCTAAGAATAAGGTATAACAGATGTACTCTTCAATGTTTAATTGAGTAAAGGAAAGGTTAAAAGAGTATTATCCAAATAATTCTACAAATAAATTATTAGCATGTCAAAATTAATGTTAATAAAGTATTTCAATGTTACATTTATTGACTTCAAAGCTTATTGTTAATAGAGTATTTCAATGTGTCATTTATTAGCATGTCAAGCTTAGTGTTAGTTTTAAATTTTTAGTTTTTTTTTTAGCTTTTGTTGTGCTATGGGGTATGCCCTGTTTCTTTTTGTAGACACTCCTGGCACTAATTTTTTCTTAATACAATTCTTATTTATAGGGAAAAAGAATTAGTTCTTATTTTTCTTTGAATTATTCTTTCATAAGGGTTGTAGTACTTAACCACATTCTTCATACTCTCTGAAATTTTTGTATGAGAAGCCTATTGTTTCATAATGGTTGTAGTACTTAACCACATTCTTCATACTCTTTGTAATTTTTCTATGAGAAGCCTATTGTACACTTATTTCAATTTTTCTTAGGCTTCTTTCGAGTATTTACGAAAACCTCAACTTATCTAAACCTATAAAGGTTTGTGCTTCAACCTAAGATAAAAAAGCACAATGTAAGGGTTACTGCTTGATCCCTAAAAAAGCTTGCATCAAGGTTATAGTTGAGCCTCTTGAGAAGCTATCATATAGTAAGTGATTCAAATCCTTAACTATGTGTTAACGTAATGGACATAGGCAATTAGAGGTTCTTTGTTTCAATTATTGTTTGTATTATTTTTCTGCATAAAATTTTTAAGGTGAGTTTAATTCACCCCCTTTAAGCTAACGTATCCCTTCAAGTGGTATCAAAACAAGTCTCAATAGTTACATGTTTAATAACCTTGAGAAAAGATCTAGATGGCTCAAGTCCCAAATGGAAGTATTCAAGAAAACTAGTTCTGCAACAAGCCTCCATTTTGCTATGGAAGCAACTATGCGTACTGGAAGAACAAAATGAAGACCTTTATCATGTCTAGAGACATAGAAGTTAGGAGGATCATAGTCTCAGGATTTTTAATGTCCACAATCAATATTGAAAATCAGAAAGTACCAAACCTTGAAGACGACCAGAATAACAGGGACATAAAATGATAAAGCTAAATGCAGCTACAATGAACACGCTACAATGTACCCTGAATGCTAAGGAGTATAATCGAATATCAACTTGTGAAACTGCAAAAGAAATATGGGACAAACTTGAGGTAACACGTAAGGGGATGTCAAAGGTAAGACGTTTCTAAAATTTGTATGCTTAAACATGATTATGAGCTATTTATAATGCAGTCTGGAGAATCAATTAAAGATATGCATACTAGGTTAAATATAATAGTTTCTACACTAAAAGACCTAGGAAAACATATATGGAAAATGATATAATTGAAAAGATTTTGCAATGCCTATCCTCAGAATGACATCCTAAGGTTACAACTACTCAAGAGGTTCAAGATCTTGAAAAACTATCCTTGGATGAACTTCTCGGCTCACTCATAAATTATGAGTTATCTATGAGAAGATAAAAAGATATTCCACTAAATAGATCTAAAGGTATAGCTCTAAAAGAGACAAAATAAGAAAAATCAAAGGAATCATATTCTAGTGACCTAGAGGATGTTACTTTACTAAGAAATTTGTAAGGAAATTTAAAAGAAATTCTCTAGACATTTCCATAGAAAATAGGTTTGACAAAGCTAAAATGAGGGATGGAAAATGGGAAGTAAGATGTTATGGTTGTAACAAGTTAGGACACATCAAGCCTGAGTACTCGAACTTGAAGAAAGAAGAGAAAAGAACAAAGCCAAGAAGAAGAAAAAGTTCATGTAGCATGGAGTGATGAAGACTCCTCAGCCACCTTGATCAGTATATTTTGCACTTTTATTTAGTTGTCCAAGATTAGCATTTAAGTATTCAATAAACATGATTGCTACTCATTTTGGACTCAATATTGTCAATATAGGTACACATCATATGCAAAGAGGACATGGAACAAAAAGGGATGATTTCAGTGCATGATAAGAGTGGAAATAAAACTTGAAGGCATAGTCAATTATCAACTCGAAATAAGGTGGAGAAAGTGAAAGTGGAACAAAAGCGAAAAGTGGAAGGCGAACAAGAAATAGGCTAAGGAAGAAATGTAGTGGCCTACAACAATATGCATTCTGTTGTAGGATCGTTGTAAGAGTTAGTTTCTGGAGCTCGCGATCTTACAGCAGTATGCATACCGCTGTAAGACCGTTTTAGGAACTGCTTTCTGGAGCTCACAGGTCTACCACAACAAGCATACCATAGTAGGACCATAGTTGGATTCAAAGCTTCACGAAAGGGCCATTTCAAGCTCATTTTCTTCCAAATCAAATGGGATGGACTCCTTCAAGGTGCACGACTCTAAAAACCTAAAAGGCACTATATAAAGACTAATTCTTGAGGGATTGAGAGAGTTTTTGGCTGGAGAAAAAGAAGAGTCGAAGAAGAAAGGAGGAGACTTTGAAGAACTCAATTGTTTGGTTCTATTTTTCTATTCTTTCTTCTATTCCAAATCATGACTTCCGTTTTTATTGTTCTATTATTGATTGAAATCATGTTGGGCTAGGTGCTTTGTAACTAGGGTGAATGATGAAACCTCGTTCATTGTCAGTTTAACTCAAAGTATTCAAGTTTGCTATAATCTTATCTTTTGAGTTGATTGTTTATTATACTCTAATTCCGTTTAATACTTGATCACCATTAAAACGTGTTTGTGATTCATATTACTTTCAAGAGATTTAATACGAATTAGCACATGATAATAAACAACATAAGATCTTATAACAGGTAGAGATACCGTTGTGCTTTATGAAATCGTATGGAGATGATCACTGAGGGTAAATGCATGTTTATATATTCGTAAGTTGATTAGAGATAATTAATCTCATATATATGCATAGAATCGATTTACCATCAAGAGAGGCTTTTGATTGTTATAGGATCATTGATTTTTAACTCAATGCAAGAATTAACAAACTTGAGTACTGCAAGATTAAACCATATCAAGAGCGATGGTGGATTCATGAACCCTAGTGTCTTCGACTTCTGAGTTTCAAAACCAAAAGAGTTATAGAACTATAAATTCCACATTTGTTAAACAAAATAAGGTCTTAGAAATAGAACTAAAAGAAGGTAAGCTTATTCTAGCAAAGTTTTCTGCTGGTAGCAAAATTCTAGACAAAATCTTAGAGTCTCAAAAAAGATTTTATGATAAAATAGTCTAGGATATATTGAAGGCAACCACAAGCATTTTGAAAACTGTTTAAGGCAAAAACCAAACAAAAATATAATTTAAAATGTAAATTATGTAAATATCAAGAAAATGAAGACTTGTTTTGTCTAGTAAAAATGAAACTACCTTTCAAAATTAAAAATTATGGGTTCCAAAGAATGAGCTAAAAGAAGTCACTAAGAAAGTTTGGATAGTTAAAATAGGAGCTTTGTACATGACTAACTCATTGATCCTAAGGATCCAAAGGATCTTGGGTACCAACTTCTAGCATGAAGTAACTTTAGAATCTGAGACTGATGACGACTCTGATGACCCAGAACTTGATGACGATGACGATGATAATGCATGATGCGTGATTTTTTATTACAGTTCTTGCATGGCTACTAGTGGGTGAAGGGGTAGGGGTGCACGAAGAGGAGGATGAGTTGGCGGACAAACAAAGCCTATTGTTGCCCCCATTACATCATATTCTGGTTTGTTGCATTTAGATTTATTATTGATTTCATTATTTTTCCAACAGTTGCCTTTAGTACTTACATGCATATTCATTTTTATATAGGACATGTTAGAGGACAGACATAGCCTATTGTTGCCCCCACTACATCACATTCTGGTTTGCTGCATTTATATTTATAGATAATTTCATTATTTTTCCAACATTTATCTTTGGTGCTTACATAAATATTCATTTTTATACAGGAGGACAGGTTGGAGGACAGATAGAGCCTGTTGTTTCCCCCACTACATCTTCGTCAGTGGAGCCTATTACAATCCCATCTCCATCAGTTGTCGCACATTCTGGTTTGCTAACTATCACAATTTGATTTGTTGCAGTTAGATGTATTGCTGATTCTATTATGAGTTTATTTTCTTATAATGTTAGGTTTCATATAATAAATTTTCAAGTATAACAAAGTCAGTTTCTACTTCTAAGAAATTAATATTTGAGTTATGATTAAACTAAAGTATAACAAAGTTAGAATTCAATCAGTTTTTGTGTCTAACATCTTTAGCTGCAGATGTGAATGTGCACACCTTATCTCGATCAACAGCTGCAGATGTGGATGTGGATGCACCTGAAGGTTCAAATGTAGGTAGGAGTACTTATGGACAACGTGCTCGGAAGGTGAAGAAACATGCTAAGGGAAGATACACTGTGGAGTTCAATTTTACTCTTTTGCAAGCTATTTGTGACAACGCAGAGATGTTTAATAATGAAATTGGATACATTGTACGTAAGAATTGTAGTTTTCAATATAAGGAGTGGAGATGTGTACCTTCAATAGTTAGGGCATCGCTTCGTCACAAACTTCTTGTAAGTAAATCACCATTTTATTACTTTTATGACTTCTTTTTGCTAACATTATATGACTTCTTTTCTTTTTTAGACTATTTTTGATATCAACATTGAGGATAAGAATGTCCAAAAGGTCATCGATAAACAAATGCAACAAGCTTGGAGAGGTCACAAATATAAGCTACATGCTTACTTCAAAGAAATTGGAGGAGAGAAAGATCCAATTAAGGCTAAGAGTAAGCGCCATGAGGAAGTGAGCCAAGAGGATTGGGATTACCTTTGTGATCTTTGGACAAATCCTGTTTTTATGGTAATGCTTATAATTGTTTTTCAGGATTCCTTTTTCTTATTAATGAAAATATATATTTATTAGTGAATTGTTAATTTTTAAAGGAACGAGTACAGAAGAATGCCGACTCTCGTGCAAAACGAAAGTGGGAATCTAGAAATGGTTTGAGGAGTATAGCGCGTCATCACGTTGTTCGTGGAGCTAACTTGGATGGCCCGACAGGACATATTGAGACTTGGCATCTTCGACATTGGCATTCCAAACACGGTTGATCGTCTCCAGAGTTAAAGGCTAAATATGTAAGTATATTATTTTTACTCTGGATTAGGGGAGGAAAAAGTTCAAATTAGGGAAGATTGGTTTTCATAGTTTTATTTTTATTAATTCAAGAGCTTATGTTGGGTATCTTGTGAAGAGTATTGGGTTCAATCAAGGATAAGTGTTTTGTAGGAGTAAAGAAAGTTATGAAAAAGAAAAAGGAATGGAGTAATGCACTGGAAATGTCTTTTCTATGATGTAGTTAATGCACTGGGAATTTTTTTTTTTTTTTTGGAATCAAATTGATCTTAAAACTTGCATTTTCGTTTCTTTTCTAGTTTTTCTTGGTATTTTTGCCATGTTTTTTGAAAGGTGGGGGGAGTTGATGTGTGAAATGATTGATTAGTTTTTCTTTGTAACTCTGAATGAATTTGAACAATATAGAATTTCATCATATTGTGGAGATCTAGTTGTTGCTAGTTGTTACTTAAGTAGAAAGCATTTGTTGGATTTCCATCATATTTCTTTGTCAGTGGCATGAATAGCATTGAGTGGGTATGCTTGTGAAAAATCATAGCCGATTTTGATGATTCAACTGCTTCATATTGGCATAATTGAGACTATATTTTTAATTTAAAAATAATTGATTAAGAATATGTTGTATTTTTTTTACAGGAACAAATGATGCAGTTGAGGCGAGATAATCCTCTAGATAAAATGACTGATAAGGATATCTTAGAAAAGGTTCTTGGATGACAATCTATTCCCTTGTTTGGTTGGGGCCAATCTCCTAGTACTTTCAGGACAACATGCACTGGTGAGGAGTCTAGTCGTCCAATTTACAAACAATTAGTTGATGATTTGAACTAGTACAAGTCTCTTTTTCAAGAGCTCTAAGGAGACGTGAACATGTTGCGGCAAGTATTGATTGAAAATAATATTATGCCTCCTCTGTCTACTGCACATGTACCATCGGATCATAGTTCAGGACAATCTCGCCTCAATCCATCCCGCCTTGACCTATCCAGCTCTAGCCCTTCTCTCCATTCTACTGAAGAGGAGTTTGGTGACGAGATTTAATAATTTGTTTTATGCTTTTTTTTCAAGAATGTTTGAACTTTTTAGGTGACCTTATGATTTTATGCTTATTTTGTGACTTTATGACTTTTTATGGGCCTATATGTTTGATCTAAATTGTAATAGATGAATTTTTATTTTGTGACTTTTTATGTGCAACAATTGAAATTTTAAATATAATATTTTAGCTTTGTCCACTCATTATATTTTTTTTAGCCACACATTATATTTTTTTTACCTACACATAACGTTTTTACCCACACAAAAAAAATTATTTTTAATATTATTACCCACACATAATCTTAACTTTACTTACACATAAACAAATATACGTGTCATACCACATCATCATCCAATTAAAGCCACATCATCAACCACGTCACAATTACAACTTCTTGACATAAAAATACTTACACATACAGAAATATTTACCTACACATATATGTGTGGGTAATATATTTAGATTTACCCACACATGAATATATGTGTGGGTAAAAGTTATTTTCTAACCCCCCTTTACCCACACATCTTGACATTTGCATTATGTGTGTAGAAAAATTATAATTGACACATAAGGTGATTTTTACCCACATTACATGTGTGGGTAAATCCCTCAATTTCTTATAGTGTTTGTGCTTGCAGTCCTTTTAGCTAATAGATCGAGGAACAGGTCGTATATTGACAGTGGCTATTCAAGGCACATGACTGGTAACAAAAGCTTGTTGAACTAGCTTGAAGTGTTAGGTTTGCACACGTTTCTCATCACACACCCAAGAAGAGGGTGAATTAGGTGTTTTAAAAAATTAAATTAAGTTTTACAAATTTTTGTTTGAAGTAAGGTTTTAGTGCAATAAAACGATAAATGTGAAATGATATTTTCAAAGTTTAAAAAATCTAAAGGTAGAATGAAATCAACACAAGAGATTTATAGTGGTTCGGTTCAACCAGCCTACTCCACTACATTAACTCCTCACTGAAGATTTTCAAATTCACTAAAAGCTCCTACTTGAACTCAAGTGGGCCCCTAAGCAATTAGCTAGGCAATGTACAACCTCCTACTTGCACTAAGTAAACCCTTTAGCAATATCGTTAGGCAATACATAACCTAAGACGCTTAATAGATGCTCGTCCCCCACTAAGATGCATATTGTTCTTAATTAAGTAGGAAGGAATCTAAGAGCATCTCCAAAGGGAGTTGCTATTTTGGGGTGCTAAATTATCAATTTGCAACCTTAAATAGTGTTATTCCACTTCTGAATTTTACATCTGCTCTAATGGCAGGTTGCAAATAGGGGTGTCATTTTAATATTTTAATATTTTTTATTAAAAAATATAATTAAAATTTCAAATTTCAAAATTTGACTGTTGAAATTCAAATTTCAAATTTCAACCATTGAATTTGAAATTTTAAAATTTAACCGCCAAAATAAAAATTCAAAAATTTCAAATTTATCTATAAATATGATAATTTTTCTCATGTTTTCATCCATCTATATTACATTCTCTCTCTAAAATCATTCATCCTCTCATATTTTCATTCATCCATCGATATGAATCGTTATCCTAATATTTTAGGAGGGATCCTCAATATTAAGGAAGAAGATGATGATCAATTAGATACGTCATATGATTCAACTAGAATGTCAAAAGGCTCTAATCATGGGTAAGAAGGCATCGTGGTTCTGTTCTAGGCCATAGAACAATTAATCATGATAGAGTTGAAGGCCACGAAAGACTCTACCATGACTATTTCGCTACCCCTTGTGTATATGAAGGGTTTTTCCGAAGGAGATTCTAAATGAGTCGTCCTCTTTTTCTCTGAATTACAAATGAAGTTGAATAACACAATCCATACTTCATCCAAATAACAGATGCCATTGGAGTTCTTGGTTTGTCATCCCTTCAGAAGATAATAGCTACTTATAGAATTCTTGCTTACGGAACACCGGCAGATTATATGGATGAATACATCAGAATTAGAGAAAACATTGTCATACATAGTCTAAGAAGGTTTGTGAAAGCTATTATTGCAGTGTTTAGCGACCATTACTTGAGGCCACCAAACAATGGTGATATTACTCGATTGCCACAAATAGGGGAACAACGTGGCTTTCCCGGCATGTTAGGGAGTATTGATTGCATGCATTGGAAGTGAAAAAATTGTCCGACCGCATGGCAACATATGTATACTGGTCATTGTCGTGAACCAACAATCATTTTGGAAGCTGTGGCTTCTTAAGATCTTTGGATATGGCATGCATTCTTTGGGCTTCCTGGTTCGCTAAATGACATAAATGTTTTAGATAGGTCCTTTGTTTTTGCATTATTAGCAGATGAACATGCTCCTTTAGTAAACTATACAATTAATGGTCATGAGTATACAATGGGATATTTCTAGCTGATGGTATTTATCCAAATTGCTCAACATTTGTAAAAATAATTCCCTACCCACAAGGTTTGAAGAAAAACATTTTGCTAAAGCACAAGAGTCGATAAGAAAAGATGTAGAGCTGGCATTTGGGGTACTTTAAGCCCATTTTGCAATCGTGCATAGACCACTATGCTTTTGGGATAAAGAAACACATGCAGATATTATGAAAGAGTGTATAATAATGCATAACATGGTCATTGAGGATGAAGGAGGTATTGATAACAATGACTTTGATGGAAGTGATGCAAATCCACCTGTAGAAGTGTCGCATGCGTATACACCAAAATTGGAAGACTTCATGCAAATCCATTGTCAAATTAGGGATAGTGCAACTCATTCTCAACTACAATCAGATCTTATCGAGCATTCATGGGAATGCCATGGCGAATAATAATTTTCCCAATTTTAATTTCAAATTGTATTTTTAATTCCAATTTCAATTTCAAGTTGTATTTTCAATTCCATTTTCAATTTCAAGTTGTATTTCAATTTCACAAGTACTTTCATAACAATCAAACTTATACATAGTTTTTCATGAATATATACTACAAAAAAATCGGCATTTAGCGGCAGTTTTCAAAACTGCCGCTAAGTCAATCGTCACGAAGCTTTTAGCGGCAGTTTTCAACAACCACTAGAGTAATTGCTGCTAATTATATTTTTTGCAGCGGTTTAAAAAATCGCCACAAAATAAGTAATTTAGCAGCGGTTTTGAAATCGCCACAAAAAAATAAAAAAAAAATTAAATTTTTCATTTTAGCAGCAGTTTCGAACCCAGGATCTCAACTACGACCGCGCGCGCGAACCGCCTGATCTGCGAAGCCCCATTCACATATATGCGCATATATATATATTATATACTAATCTAACAACTAATTTGCAGAATTATATTTTATATTTTTTAATATATATTAAAAACATTTATTAACTGATTATTTTTTAAAAGAATAATGAAATAAATTAAAAATTAATTAATTGATTTTTATTAAATAAATTAATTCATTTTTATTTTTTTAAATTAAATTTTTAATGAATTTTTCTATTAATTTAAATTCAATTTTAAATTTATTTTTAAGATTTTATATCACTTTATTAATTTAATTTTTAATTATTTTTTAAGCAAAATTTATTTTTTTTTAATGAATTTTGCAGCGGTTTATAAAAACCGCTGCAAATGTTAATATAATTTTAATTTTGAATTATTTAATTTTCTTGAATTTAGCTGCGATTTTTCAAATATCATCGAAAAATATAATTTTTTAATTAATTTTGCACGATTTTTGAAAATCGTCGCAAATATTATTTTAATTATTTAATATTTTTGAATTTAGTAGCAATTTTTCAAAAACCGCCGCCAAATTTAATATTTTAATGAATTTTGCGACGATTTTTTAAAACCATCGCAAATGTTAATTTAATTTTAATTTTGAATTTTTTTTTGAGTTTATTGACAATTTTCAAAAATCGCCGCTAAATTTAATTTTTAATGAATTTTGCAACGGTTTTTAAAAATCACCTCAAATATTATTTTAATTTTAATTTTAAATTATTTAATTTTTTGAATTTAGTGGCGATTTCTCAAAAATTGCTGCGAAATTGAATTTAATTTTTTAATTTTTTAATTATTTTTTAAATTTAGCGAGGGTTCTTTAAAAATAACCGCAAAATTAAATGTTTTACTGAAAAATCGTCATAAAAATTCAATTTTTTTGTAGTGATAATAATATCATAATAAATAATGACTAAGAAGTAAAACCCCACTTTTTCATAATCTCACTACAAAAAAATTGATTTTTTGCTGCGATTTTTTTGCGGTGGTTTTAAAAATCGCTGCAAAACACAGCGTTTTGCGACGGTTTACAAACCGCCGCAAAATACATTCTTCACAACAATTTTTTTAACATTTTGCCTTAGATTTCCAAAATCGCCACAAAATTTATTTAAAAATTTAATTTTGCAGTAGTTTTTAAAAAATCGCCTCTAAATTCAAAAACTAATTTAATAATTAAAAATTAAAATTAAATTTTACGGCAATTTTTGGGAAATCATCGATAAACTTAGAAAATAATTAAATAATTAAAAATAAAATTAAATAACATTTGCAGCAGTTTTGAAAAATCGCCGCAAAATTAATTAAAAATTTTAATTTTAAGAAAATAAAAGAAATTTAACAAAATTTTAATAATTTGAAAAAGAAATTTTAAAAAATATATAGAATCTTATTTTCATTTTTTAATCAATTAATTTATTGAATTTAATTCAATTAATTTAGGTTTTTTGATTTATAGTAAATAATATAAATTATAATTCTGGAAAATAGTGGTTGTATTAGTATATAATTTATATGCGTGAAGATTTAATAACAAGGCTTTGCAGCTCAGCTGGTTTCGTGCACATATGCGCACATGGGAGGTTTCGGGTTTGAGACTGGGGAAGGGAAGGAGCATCGCCATGTGGTGCGTGGACATGCGGCCACGTGACGCAGGGGTCAAGCTAGCGCAAGGCTTGCAGAATTGAATTTTTTTTGAATTTTGAAATTTCAAAATTTTTTAAATTTTTACGACAGTTTTAAAACCGTCGCTAAAATTTAATATTTTTGAATTTTTGTGACAGTTTTAAAACCGTCGCTAAAATTTAATATTTTTGAATTTCTTGCGACGGTTTCAAAACCGTTGTTAAATATTTTAAAAACCATCGCTAAATTACTTATTTAGTGGAGGTTTTGAAACCGCCGCAAAAAATATGATTTAGCGGCGGTTATTCCAACAGTTGCTGAAAATTGCAGCTAAATGCTCCGCAACAACTGATATAGCGACGGTTAATAACTGTCGCTAAATGCAAAGAAAATCGCCACTAAATAACAATTTTTTTGTAGTGTCTCCATCTTCAAGTTATTCCAATATGTTGCAGAAATTGGGTCCATACCAGTAGTGTCAGTTTCCATGATCTTCATTTCAGTTTGCCATTCATTATTCTTTTCTTCAACTTTTACCTTCATTTTTTCAACTTCTAATTGCATTTCTTCAATTTCTAACTATTTACGATGTTGCTCCAATGCTACCTCCTGTTGAGCAAACATTTTCTCATGCCACTCTGCTTTTTGTCGTTCCACTTCCATTCTTTGATTCCAGTGGTGATGATCTAGTATATTTTCAGCCCCGATTTGCTTCTCTTTGTTTTTAAGTTGTTTCTTCAAAGCTTTTTTGCCCAATGGCCTATTGAGGTTGGGAGTGGATGATGGTTTGATGTCATCCCCTAAATGTGGAGTTGAATAACAAGATTCAACATGATTTGATTTAGCAGGACTACCAGTTGAATGGGTTTTTGCTCTCTTATTGTTGGTGAGATTATCAGTCCATTTTCAATATATTCTAACAATGCTCGTATTGAAATGGTCTTCCAATGATCTTAGCAAACATTTCTTTTGTTTCATCAACCTGAAAAACATATGAAATCATTCAGTCAATAGTTCAAATATTAAATCATAATAGTGTCTATCTAAAAAAGCTCAATCATTACATTTTTTTCTCGATGTGTCCACTTTGTTGCAATCTTTTAATTTGACTATAAAAACTGACAAATTTGACACATTTTGCATTTATATTAGTCCAACGGCTTTTAATAGAAACTTGTGAATGCTCTTCTTGATTGCCTCCATGAAGTTCTACGTATTTTCAATATTCTATACCAGAAAGCACCACCTTGTTGTTCATTCCCAATAATTACATCTTTACTCATGTTAAGTCACGCAGACACAATTTATTTATCTTCTTCTTGAGAGAAGGTCTTTGTCCTTTGCGATTTTCTCACTCTTGGAACGGCTTCATCTTGTACTGGCACCAATACTGCGAGATTGGACCGTATAGTATCATCATATAAATCGGTGTTACTCATAAGCAAATCAGTGAAAGAATAGTCAAATTGCAAATCCATTTAAAAAAAACTTAAAAATATAATCAATCTAAAGAATGAGCATAAAATAATAAATTCAAACAATTAACTAAAATAAAAACATTTATATATATAATTAATAATTGATTAACTAAAATAAAACATAACAATTAACTATAATTAATATATATAATTCTAACAAATAACTAAAATAATTGTTTCTGCAACTCCGCCAAACACCTCCTAAACATTTATAATTGATTAATTAATATATATATATATATAATAAATACCTTCACCCCTCCATCTCTCCACCTCCAGAACCTTCTTCTCTACGCCTCTCTTGCTCCTGCACCTCACGGCTCACCCCCCTCGCCCTCGCCAGTTGCCGCCTCGCCGGTCGCCGCCTCTTCCTCGCCCTCGCCTTATTGTTCTTCTCACTCAACTCTGCTCGTCATCACTTTCTTCTCGCACTACTCGCCCTCGCCTTCTTCTCACTCCATCGCTCGCCGCCTCAACTTAGGCCTCGCCCTCGCCGACTCCAGTCCTTCGTCTCTCACTACCTCGCTGGTCGATCTGCCTCTGGTTCTCTCTTGCTTTGTCTCACCTCCCCTGTTTCAAGTAAATATATGTATATATAGAATGTAAAATATAGCCATTGAATTTTTTACCGTTTGCAAATGCAACCTCTCTTTTTCTCTCTCCAAGAGTTGTAAAAATGACACTGGATGAGGGAAGTTGCCATTTTGCAACTTCATATGTAACGACCCATTTATTTGTAAATTAATGTGAATTTGGGTGTGAGAAATTAATTAGAGAAAAATTAAAATTTATCAATTGAGTTTCGGTAACTATTAGGAATTATTTGAGGCCGTTATGGATTATTTGGGGATTTTGGGGGGGAAGTTTTGAGGAAAATTAGGGAAAAGTTTGGAGAAATTATAGGAAATTTTGTCGTTCGAATTTGGGCTTGACATAAGCAACTCCAGTATGTTGCAAGGATTAAGAAGATATTTAACACAAGTTCTCTTCCTAGTGTTTGCAAGTTCTTCTTCCTCTTTGTTTCAATTAAAAGGCAAGATCTCAGTTTTCTTATTAATATGCAAGTTCATGTTTGCAAGTTTTTCTCCTATTTTACAAGTTCAGCTTCTCTTGCTCAAGTTATGTTTAAATTACAAGTTTTACTCTCTATTTCTTGCTATTGCAAGATCCTACCTCTTAATTTTCTAAATTGCAAGATATTTTCCTATTTTACAAGTTATTTCTCCTTTTATTAGTAAATTATCTCATGGTCCTCATTTATACCTCTTGAGTTTCAAATAGGGTTTTGTATCACCCTATCTTTCCTTAGGAATGATGCTTTATTGAGGACATGCAAGGATTTGATGTTATCTTGCATGAATGTTGTCCTATTGTGCTTATTGTTTCGTTATTCACATGTCAGTTATATATGAAAAATTATTACAAATTTGCATGTTACGATGATGTATGAAGCATGTGCATGAAAGTGGTTTTTAAGAATGTGTAAAGGCCTCATGATGCGAGCAGCGGACGAGTCCGCAGGATATATCCGCAGAGAAAGTGTTGAGTTCAAAGTTGGACTTTGGTCCCATGGTTTTGGACTTTGGTCTCATGTTTATGGTTTTAAAAAGATTGCATATGAGCATAGATGCATGTTTTATTATATTATCATTTGAAAGTACCTTAAATGGCATTCATGTCTCTTTTGCTTCTTGATACCCATGACTCTTATGCTCGCTTTCTTCCAGTTATACTTGCTGGGCCTTGTGGCTCATGTTTGCTTGCATCATTCCAAGTAAGGATAAGGCTAAGGTAGAGGGCAAGCCAAGTGAACCAGGATCTATGGGGTAGCAGTGTGTACAGAGTCGTCTCAATCAAAGGTCATTGGGGGTGTCTTGTGGTGTGTAATATTAGGTTATGCTTGTTTATGTTTCAGGTTGTACCCCTGAGGGGATATGGTGGGTTTATGGACCCTGATGTGGTGTGTAATATTGAGTTACTTTTCTTTATATGAGTAAGAATGTATGGGAAAGGCTCCTATTATCAAGGAGGATGTGTAATGTTTTAATGAATTTTGACATTTATGACATCTTGTTGTGGGTCCCTAGTTAAGGGCGCCTACATCATATGCCACTCCTGTTGGAGTGGACATTTTGTATTTCGGGGTGCCATTTCGACAGTTACGCGGATGGCACCTCGAATGGCAACACCCATTGGAGTTGCTCTAAGTGTAATAACAAGAAGTTATGAAACTTCAATTGATTTTCGAGTAGACTAGTCCCCTACTAAAATTTAGTTTAGTCTTTTGTCTACACTTTTTCTTTAATCAATTTTTGGTCCAATCTGGTACTAGACTAGTTCAAGATCGAAAACTAGTTGAAAATAAAAAATATTATTTGTTAATAATAAATAACATAATATACATATAATATGTTACTAAAGTGTAAAATGGTAGATGTTTGTTTAGATTTGTTCATGAATTTTTTTTATTTGGATTATATATATGTGGTTATTTTTAAAAAATATATATATTAAAAAACAAGAAAAAAATATTTAGGATTGGTTAGGACCAAAACAGACCAAATTGGATCGAACTTTTTTAGTCCCAACCCTAACTAGTCTGGTCTTCTATTAGAAAGCATAAGTAAGAAGGAAGGAAAAAACTAAACATGGTAGAGGAAAGGGTATATATATGTTCAAGGAAGAAAGT
This sequence comes from Diospyros lotus, assembly GCF_014633365.1. Lineage (NCBI taxonomy): Eukaryota > Viridiplantae > Streptophyta > Magnoliopsida > Ericales > Ebenaceae > Diospyros > Diospyros lotus. The sequence goes on from NC_068343.1 coordinate 19,576,504, forward strand.
CACGGTATGGCTTCCAAGGACAAATCATTGCCAAAAAAAAGTGGAAAGCCCAAGACGATAATGATGATAGCCTAACTGCAGACTTATCCACATGAGAAATTGGAAAAGCTGTCACACGTGTCAATAGTGGAGGACGTGTCTGAGATGCAATAAATCCAACCACAAAATTAATGGGCACAATTGGTATAGCATTAACTTCATAAGTGCTAACATTTGAATTAAAGAAGTGTGAGAGTCTTGATGATGTCCAAAAAAATAGAAAAATCCACATAAGACAAAGTAGCAGGTATCCTAGACACTTTGGAAGTTAGAAGTACGTAGTCAACACATGGGATAACCCCAAAGGCCTAGCTACAACAAGGAATCTAGATCCCATACAGATAATACTCCTAATTTACCAAAGATGAGCAATTCGAAATAACCTAATTTGGGTAGAAGATGGGCACTAAAGTATCCTCTAGAACAAGATAGGGATAAACTTCACAAAGCATAGGGCTATGCATAAGAAAGTCTTGAAACACTTATCTGTTAAGCCCTTTTCCAAAGGCTACTCCCACAGAGTACCCCTGAACATAAGCAATTCCTATAGGAAATAGATAAATAAATCCAAGCCTATTATGGAGAAACACAAGATAGGCATTCCAAGTCCTCTTTGTTCCATGTGTCCTAATCTCCACAAACTTGGGATGAAATATTCCACCATCATCTAATAATCCTAACCCAAATCATCCCCAAACTTACCTAACTAGGAGGATCAACTAATTCTCCATAATAAGAGTGGGGCCAGCTAATTCTCATCATGATCCTTATTATGAAGATTAACCAAAAAGGTATAAAAAGACCTTAAGGGTTGAGCCAAAGGCATGCCATTTTACACTACTTTTTCAAGCTTAAAAGTTATCTTCAAAATTCTTTTTTGAGTTAAAGCATCATGGTGGTTTCTTCCTAGTTGAGCCCCCGAGCTAAATACTCTTGCCTTACATGTGCAAGAATCTTAAGGTTAGGTTAGTTCAAGACATGGTTCAAATCTCATGGGAAGTCTTACAAATTCAATTGGTAACCAATTTTAATATCATCAAGCATGATCAACCTTTTTAAAGAAGGTGAAATGTAAGAAAAGGATTTGATGGAAAAGCTTAAAGTATTATAGAGAATTTTAATAGGAAAAGTTTGGATTGTAGAATCCTAGGGTTTTCTTATTGAAGATGAAAAGGCCATGAACAACCTCTAATTGAACAACCAAGCAAATTGAAAGATCACACAACCATAGTTGAAACTAGGAGAATCAAAGAAATTTGAGAGAACCAAATGGGGAACCAAGAGGCTAAGACCAAGAAACCATAAAAAAAAAAAAGAAAAAAAAACAAAAATTTCTTAACCACAACCAACAAACCCCCATATTACTAGGAGACACTAAAAACTAAGATGATGAGCATCCAAAACAAAAACCCTAAAACTTTCAGACAAAAGCCAATCACATACTTGATGATGTTGGAAATGTGCCCTCATACTAGATTTAGATGACATCTAAATGAAAAATTCTTTATGCATCCTTGTATTTAATAAATGGTATTTTATCTTCATTTATGACTCCAATTTTGTATGAATGAGTTCTTAGATTTCTTTGTTAGAGATCTTATCCTTAAGTTGTTATGAATATGATGACGAGATTCTTCACATAAGAAATTTTAAATTGTTCCTAGTCCTTGGCTTTCTTTAATAGGGACTTTGAGAAAGCATAGACTAGCATGAAAGTTTACTACTTTGATTAGTATGAGATACTAATAAGAAAGTGTGGTGAGTCACATGCCACAAATCATATGATATTTATAATAAATGAGTAGGCAGTTATTGATTAAATAACACACTAAACATGATGTTGTTAACAAATTACATAATTAAGAGGTAATATGATTCATTATCAGTTGCGATTATGTAACTGATCCTCTAACTTGAAGTAACACGGTTGTCTTTTGTATTGGTGTATGAGATTTGTTGGTAATGTGAACTCATCTAGTTGCGAGATAGGAATGTTATTGTGTGGCTGCATTTGACTGATATATGGAGGCAAGTGTTTGCCAAATAGGATCCATTATCTCCGTCATAAGCTAAATGTCTTATGTGGTCTTTTGTTGGTTTGTGACAGGAGAGGTCCTTGGCCAAAGCATGAATGATTAAAAATGAGTTTTTAATGTGTCATCTCATCACTCTAACTAAGGTTTATCACATAGAACTAATTCAGTGAGTTCGATCAATCTATGGCTCTCATCAATCAGGATGTTAGTAATGAAATGATTGAACTACATGGTAATAATCAACAAAATGGGTTCACTATGAATTGACTTCATTACCATTTGGGTTATCTTGATATGTTACTAGGCATCAAGATCATCAGGACATTTTGAAAAGATTGAGAGATTCTCAAAATAAGTCAAAGAGTTTGATTGACATCAAAGGAGTTTGATGTTTCCTGATTGCTATTTGGTAATAAATCTAAAAAGTCACACCCAAAAGCAAAGCGACCAAAATAAGAAATGTGTGGCTTATATTGTGTTCTCAATGTCATTATGAGTTAATGACAATTTTAATTATATGCTATAACGAAAGAATTATGTAGCATACAACACACAATTGTTGACTTCTTTCATAACTGGTCTATAGTTTCTCAAAAGTTAAAAACTATTGATTGCTCAAAGAATACTATCGACAATTTCTAATCGACAGACAGTGTGTTATCAACTAACTCCTATGTTACATGTCAAGATCTAAGCTTGCATTGTTTGAAATGGGAAACCACTAATTGCCTCTTTATAGATTAGAATAAGATAGAAGGGGCTGGAAAATTATTTTTTTGTAAAATTTGTATTCCTTCTTGACAGCTTTTTGTTCTTGTTCTTCGTGTTCGTCTTTTCCCTATTTTACGCAAGGTGTTGAGTTTATTTTGAGACCAAGGAAAACAACAAATGAATACAATCCTAGTGGCTTTCAACTAGAACCAAATGAAGCTCCAAGGAGTTTTTGAAGTTTGCATGGTGTGGACCAATCCATCACACTTGAGGAAGAAAGAAATTAGTTTGTTTGAATTTTCAAAGAGGTACTTTATTGAGATGTTCAATTTTGCATTCAAAGGATATTGTACATTGGTTAAATACCCAAGTTTCATATGATTTTGTACTTAATTCTAGTGCATGTATATGATGTATAAATTTTGAAACACCTACACAACCATCTGAGATCCCCAACAAATGATTCTCAAATAGAGCAAATAATGGCAATGCAACACTATCAATACACATAGAGAGAGATGGGGGAGGTATTATGCTGAAAAGTGAGGAGGTAAGGAGTATATTTACCAAAAACAAATTGTAAAGGTTTGCCTAATGGATTGTCATGTTAGGTCAAGCTTTGGTTAAAGAAAGAAACTACGGCCCAAATAATTAGGCTTTACAAATTCCCTTAGTCTAGCCATTTAATAAACTAATACAGTTGGCAAGGGGCATCTAAGGCTGACTCTAGTAATGTTGCCTATCCCGTTCTCTATTATATCATAAACAATTCACTCCTATTTTGATTTTGTCTCAAAGTGTCTAATCCAACAACACTCCCTATTTTCTTCTCTATTTGACTTCCTATTTTATTTTTTATTAATAAACTTCAATTCTATTTATTTTAACATATACATAATCAATAACTAATTACACAAAATAATCAAATACACACATATATAAAATTAATAATCAAATACACAAATTAATAATCAGATACACACATACATAAAATCAATAATCAAATGCACACATAAACAAAATTAATAATCAAATACACAAATCAATAACCAAATACACTCTATCACTCACCAATACAAAAATAAATACAAAAAAAATCCCAAAATCCCAAACCAAACTAATATGCTCCTCATCATCGCAAAAGAAGACATTGTTGTCATTGTTGGTTCTTCTCATCACTATTGTCGCCACCAGATCTAGTGTCTACAACTCATCCATCACTGCAACTCATCCATCTTTGTTGGTCGATTTCACCTTCACCTTTGCACTCGTTTTCTCCAACCGATTCAACCTTCAGCATCTAGTCGGCTTCTTCCCACGTTGATGGCTGTTGGGGGGGGGGGGGGAGATGGCAATGAGAAATTGTTATCCAATATTGGCAACCCATTTTAGTTATGCCAAAAATTTGGTGATTGGAGATGGCAATGGCGAGCACTGTTGGAGGAGAAAAATTGGCGTTCATTCGCCAAACTTGGAGATGGTGATTAGGATAGGGAACTAATGGAGTCAACCTAATGGGTAACTTCCTACCCATAAAAGAACCATCACGTGCATTGATACCAAAATTCTACTTGACACTAGCAAGCTTAAACAATTATCAGCCTAGCCAACTATTCAAGCCCAAATTAAATAGTTAGGTCAATGTATATCTCAATGAATCCAACATATCAAGAAATTAAGAAAGTTGATAGCAACAAATCATGTAGTATCCCTCTCCCGGATAATCCCACTAGCATAGGACATTCGAAAGGAGGTTGTCACAAAAATAGATATAGAACAATAACTTAATTAGCTTCAAATAAAAACTTCTTTTAATTGGTGCCTGAACGATATGAGTCAAAATATGACAACTTCACATTACAATTTGACTTACATGCCATACAAAATATAATTACAAGGTCATTGTTGGAATTCACAAAATGCAAATATTTTTCCTCAAGACCTTTACCAAAACACCCTCAAAAACCTTATAGTTGGGACATCTCTGTACATAACTAAATAGGAGCTCTCGCCCCCTTCAATAGACTTTCCCTTACCTGACATGACAAGAAAAACAAGGTGAACCATGAGGCTCAGCAAGTATATAGGTGCAATAATGTAAGCAAGTATGGAGACATAAAAAGACCAATGTAGAGTACCCCGACTCCATAGATACATATGTGGATTAATACATAAAATCATGATGCTCTTACTTGCCCACACCAACCATCATGCCTTTAAGACACCTATTCATGCTCATGCGCATTATTTATATAATAATAGAAATACATACACCACACTGGCCCTCTAGGCCTCCAAATCAATGAGACTATATGTATATACTAGGGGTAACCCGTGCCTAAAGGCACGGTGCAAATAAAAACAATCAAACATTGAATTTGAACGCGAAATAATCAAGCATAAACTGAAAGCCTAAACTCTCCCTATATCATGTGTCTGAAGACAATGTACATAGTTCTTAAACACAAAATAATCAAACACTTAATGAATATAAACATGTGTTAAGCTAAAAATCGTTTGATCATTTTTAATGTCATGACTTTAGTGAAATAAAAAGGGTCAAAATGTGGATACTTTGTAAAAAATTTGCAGTTGTTAAACTGCATTGGTTATTTGTTCTCCATAAAGGAATGCCATCTTGGAGTGATTACGGACTTTGAAACTAACTCAACCATAAATAGAAAGGCAAGGGTTTTTCTTTCCTTTTTAACCAAAGCAATATGGTCATCTCATTGTGACCAACATATACTTTCCTTATTTTTTCCTAATCAGATGTTCACTATCAATAGACAATATGACTACTGTTATTAAGATGCAAGATTAATGGCCTCACCTGCTGCCATCCGTGTTAAAATACTGAAATGGTTTATATAGATGGTCATCTCTTTCTAATTTGTCTGTGCATGGTTGCAGTGATAAATTCAATGTAATCAATTGTTCCACTTCCATCCACATTAGCCTGCACCATATGATAATGTAGTTACTTTAAAAATGATATCAAGATGCAAAAAAACAAATAAGACCAATGGATCTAGTTCTAGTTAGTTTTGCAACTTATAGCTTCCATGAGTTGCTTCACCTCAGCCTCAGACAACTTTGACCCAAGCTGAGCCAATCCCGACTTCAGTTCCTCATAGGTAATAGTGCCACTATTGTTTGTGTCCATGTTAGTGAACATTGCTTTAAGACCTTTGATTTCTTCTTCAAAGAGATTTTCAACAATAACCTAGTAGGTAATCCACCAAACCACTCAGTCCAGTGAATATAGAATCTTCATCAAGAACAAAAATAATGAAATAGTTTATTTGAAAAAAAGAAAGAATAATATGCAAAATTATACGAAGTAGCATATGGCCCTAACATAAATATGCATCTCTAAGCATACACATATGTATACATATGCACCAGTAAATAAAGAAAGTGAGAACTGATACCTTCTCCGGGAAAGGACCTGTGTTGCCCTCCTCTTCTTTCCCCATTACTTTCCCCATTACATGTCTCTCCACAGTCTCGCCAACGACTCTAATCACAAGAAAAAGCCCATCGCCTTTTTTTTCTACCCCTTATTCCTTCTTCTTCTTCTTCTTATCATCCGAAAATACCATTGATTTATTATAATTTTCATATTCATATGAGAATCATTTCAACAACTAAACCCATAAAATACTTTTTTATGGTTTCCTACAACTGCTTTATTTTGAAAGAATTTTTTTTTGAAAATATTTCTCAAAACATATAAATGGAACTATAATGTATTCTACAATGTTGAGGAGACTTAGAAAGATTACTATAATTGTTAAGCTTGTAAAACAGACAATATAGTTAACCATTGGTTGCATAAGATAGAAATTAGGAAAAGAAAATAAATACCGTAACTTGTACAAAGAAGAAAAAATAGAAGCATACCTGCACTTCCCTTAATGCTCCATGTTGTGGATAGTCAGTACTAATCTGTACAACACGTCAACATTACAATTCTAAGAGGGAAGAATCACGACAAGCATCAGATAGTCAACCCTTGGTCCTTAAAGTGACTTAGTAAAAAAATCAGCTATTGAACAATGGATCCAATAAAAAAGAAAGGTAATTTTAGGCAAATGGGGTTTTATATTACTTGGGCCCACAAACTCAATGGTCTAATTAGACACGACTAAATGTCAATCGAGTCCAAATGAAAAAAGGAAAAAAAAAAAGCAAAATAAAATTAACCCAAATTGGAAAAAAGAACTTGAACCAAACTAACCCAATCACATTGGTTTTGTTTGGCTCTTAGGCTGACCTTGATTTATGAGCACTCCTAATCTTAACCAATGAACAAACACAAATGTAAGTCCAATCATTCATAATAAACTTCATTTAAAGATTAATTATATCACAAATTTACAATCCACATACCATTCTCTTGATCCTCACACTTGGGCCCTTTAAGTACATCAAATGTACATATGAACATAAACACACCTATTGGAACACATCACACAGCATGTTTACAAATATTATACATAAATAGAATGAAACATGCTTAAGTGGTTACACTCTTTTTGGGTGAGCCTCCAGTCCACGTCTCAATTTACCCTCAATTTATACATGGTAATTTACCCTCAATTTCTCAGATAATAATCTCAACACAACAAGCATCAGATAGTAAGTAGTATGAAGTCATAGGTCAGACCCTCTATTTACCCTCGATTTATACATATATATACTAAATTACTATTTTTTCTTAGGAACCAAACAAGAAAAAAAAGAAACAAAAAAATTGACCAAAAATAGACAAAAATTAGATTCATCACTTGAACGACTTGATCAAAGAACCTCTAGACAACACAACAGTGAAAGCATCTCTCTTTGGCAAATTTATCCAACAGATCGACAATGTATTTGGCCAGCGACATCGCTATATCCTCCTCTAAATCACCCTACATAAAGAGACTATTTTATTTATTTTTGTATTTAATTTTATTTTTATTTTATAAAAAGACTATTTTTAGTTGTTTAAAATTAAGAGCATTAGCATGTAAATTTAATTAAAACTAATTAAAACTAAAGCTATATTACATGGAATAAAGGTGAAAAGTAAAATTCAACATTAAAATTGTAAATTAAATATAAAAAAATTTAGCACATTGTATATTAGTAAATTATACCTCATTGTATATCAGTGTCATACTCATTCTATTTACATATTCCACCATAAAATTTGAATTGTGGTGTATTTAAAAGTATGATCTCTCAAATTTGATTAACAGTTTATGTGCTACATTTAATTAATATGATCTCTCAAATTTCAGGGATTACAGAAATATATACCATCTAATTTTAATTTATAATATATTGTGAATCAAATTGAATTAGGGACTACAAAAATATATACGTGAATCAATCTTAATATATAAAATATACATGAATCCTTGAAATATATAATATATACGTATATATTAATTTAACCAATCCCTGAAATATACGTGAATCAATTCAAATATCAGGGACTATAGAAATATAAACAAAAATAATCCATACATAATGGTGAATCAAAATGAATCATATATTACACACAAAGTGAATAATACACACACACACAGTGAGCTTCAGGCATACACACACATAGTGATATATGCATACACACACAATGATATATACATACACACGTAGTGAGACAAATTATGTATGAAGAGAAGAGAAAACAAATATATATATATATAAAATATATGTATACATAAAATATATACACACACAATGATATATACAAACACACATAGTGAGAACCCATAAACAAAGATGAAGAGAACACAAATAATTAAACTAAAAGTAGCACTCAAGAAGTGGAAACCCAAAAAGTAAAATGAAAAAAGGAACCCATCCAAAGGAGAAATCGAGGTTAAATTAAATCTCACCATTCGACCATCTATGATGTGCTGGTCCTGAAGAACCTTATCGAGGATGGAAGGATATGCAAAGACCACAATGCCAAAACCCCTTGTAACATCCCGATAATTTGGGAGTAGTTAATAATTATTAAATTCTGCATTTGAAGTGATTTTTGATTTATGGGAATTAAATAATTTAGTGGACAGTTGATAATTATTAATTATTGTGTATAAGGTGATTATCAAATATTTGTGGGTTAAGAGAAATATTAATTAGTATGTGTGTTGAAGAAATGGGTAAGTAATTATTGGAAATTAGGGATATAAGAGTTATTATTATATAAGGTGTATGTGAGAATTTCTAGAAGTAGTGGGGTTTAAATGTAATTTCTAGAAACTGTGTTCGATGACTTTAACATTATACGGGTGCATATTAATGTTGAAGGAGCAGCTAGCGTAACTGGCACGCATGCACAAGGAGGAAAGTCAGGTCGGGGGTTTGAGGCTAGTTTGGTGCGTGCACTAAAGGGATTTTTGTTGAAATATTTCAGCCATTCCTTGCCCAAAATGGCATCATTTTGGGCAAGGCGATAGGGTGCGTCTGCGCTACCACGCAGCAGCTTCTGATGGTGTAATACTCGGGAAATTTTTGAGGATATAAATGAAATTTTATGAAGGGCATAAATGGAATTATCGAAAGAATAAGGCTTTAAGGTACACTATCGCAATCTTAAGCGACCAAATCGATCGAATGGAGTACCACAGATCCTAGATGATTAAGGAAAATGTAATGTTATTGATGAGTGTCTTGAGACAGGATTTATGACACTTAAAGCAATCGGAACAGAGACAATTTCTCAGTACGACTAATGTTAGCCTGGAAAATCGAATGATCATAAAGGATGTAATACTCGATATTTTTAGATTTAGATACTTAAAAAAATATGATATTTCAAGGGATTGTGGATGTTTGGAGACAAAACATCAATTTCTGAGCCAGGGGCAAAATCATAATTTTTGAGGTTTGAGTAAAAGTATAATTTACCTAAAAATTAGGGATATTAGGGTAATTAACCCTTTCTCCAAGGACTAAAATGCAATTAAAAATTAGTCCAAGGACCATGTTGAAAAGGGTCTAAGTGCAATTACCCAAAAGTTTGGGTCAAAGTGTAATTCTTGAAACCTCTTTCTTGGGGACATTTGGGAGATTAAGGGAAAGCCTCATAATGACGTTAGAGATAAGATGAAGGCTCATCATGACTTTAGATATAAGATAAGATTTGATTTGGATAAGATTTGAAATGATTACAGAAAATCTTAAAAGATTTAGAATGATTGCAGAACATCTTAGAAAATATTGGAATGATTATATAAAATCTTAGAAGATTTTGAATGATTGCATAAGATCTTAAAAGATTTAGAATGTTGTGTGCCTACAGGGTATTGTATCGCCCCTGTTTCTTTGGGAATAATGCCGAACCTAATCCAAGGCTAGGTTTATAGAGGATATGCAGGATTTGGTTGTGGTTATGGCTTCCCACGAGTGGGAGTCTTAATAAATAGAGGCATGAGCTGTTGACCGTTGAGATGACATGTTGACCGTTTAGTGACACTGGAGCGAACCGTCGACCAGGCCGGGGACGGTCATCGACTGGTTGATCCTTAGTCACAGATTGTTTATCGATGTTTGGTCACTATCAATTGGGTCTGTCATTATGTGACATATTGCATAGCATTGTAGTTGTATAGGATTGGGTTTGCATTCATTGGAGATCATGCTTGTATGTGTTGGGGGTGTGAGCATTGGCATGACACGGTTTGCCTGCTGAGTGCTAACTTGTGTATGTTAGGCGAGCATATGCATTTAGAGCATTCGCTTGTGTGAATTCCTACGTGGGCGTAGCATGGCTTAATGCTTAGCTTATGAGGGCCTTGTCATCATGTTAATGCTGCAGAAGCCATTGCATTTATTACTTGTTGCATTGCATGGTTACGATACTAGATATTTATGCTAGCCAAGGCGTCGGGCTCATTTATTTATGCTAGCCAAGGCGTCGGGCTCATTTATTTATGCTAGCCAGGGCCTCGAGCTCATATATTCATGCTAGCTAGGGCCTTGGGCTCATATGACTTATACTAGGGCTTCAAGCCCATATGGTGTGTGCTAGCCAGTCAATAGCAGAGGTAGCTTTGTATGCGGACTTGGGTGCCAGGTTGTGCATTTCTTATGTGGGCCCCAAGAACTACCACTATGTGCATTGGTTTATTTATTTGTGTTGATGGTTGCATGTTGCAAAACATGGCATGGCATGGCACTTTGATTTCCATCATGGCATTTGATGGGTGGTATTCAGTGTGAGAGATTTATTCCTAACCTTACCATATCTCTTCTGTTATGCTTGCTAAGCTATTGGCTTACTTTGTTTCACTATCATTCCAAGTTGAGAAGAATGGTGTTTGGGGATGGTTGCTATGGCAATCGTTATTCTTTTGTTTGGATTCTGTGTGTATAGGGCAATCCCAGCCGAAAAGATCTTTGGGGTGTGAGTTGTGATCAGGGACTCTGATTATGTATATGTGGTATTTAACTGATTGATGCTTTATTGAGTAAGGAAATGCCCCTGAGATGTATATTTATATTTAATTTGCTTCTGTTGTTGTATAATAATGGGGAAAATTTTCAGCCCATGCGATTGAGTTATTATCTAGTTGTAAATAAAGATCCAAGAAATTCTGGGTCGTCATACCCCTGGGGCAATCATTAAGCTTATCTCACATCACAACGGTCTGTAAAACCTCGTCGTAAATCTTGAAGTGGTCCTTTAGCTTCTCCTTGGTGGTCTCGAGAGGGGGGTTGCGGTGAACAGTAGAGAGGGTGGCAACAACAGCGGGGCTGGGCCGAGAGGGGGTGCAGTGAACGACGGAGGGAAGGGCGATGACGGTTGGTGGGGCTGACGACGAGGTGGGTGGCCGGCTTGAAGGAGAACAGAGAGAGGATCGGATATGGTGGCAACGGACATCGGCAAGCGACAATAGGCCAGTGCAAGGAAAACCGGATAGAAAGACAGAGCGAGCTGATGCTCTCATAGGGAAGGAGAAGGATGAGAGAGAGAGGCAATGAGTGAGGGAGTGGGAGAAAGGGATTGCAGAGTACTGGCGTGGGTGGGGGGTGGGTCTGTGAGAGAGAGAAAGAGAGGGAGAGAGAGACACACACTAAGTGTTGGGCAGGAATACAAAGTAATCCCTGCCATTAAAATGTTCAAAATTAATCTCAAGCATTGAAATGTGAGATATTTTCAAAAACCTTCTTCCCTTATTATATAGACATGTATATATATATATATATATATCAAAATTCATCAGCCACCCATGGTGGCAGGAGCATCAATTACCAAGTTTATGGCCACCTCACTCGCGTCAGTCGCTCAATGGGATATCCCATCACACACTTGCGAAACTTAGCCGTCCAGCCAAAATAATAATAAGAGGCACAAAGATAATGATAGTAATGCATCACACATGAGATTCCATGGACATGCAAAACAAGAACATTTCTTAACAACTTCCCACACGGACTCATACAACTCAATTACATTTGTATCTCATGAATCCCATGTTTATATATATATATATATATCTTCAATCACATTCTCGCATTTTAGAGGATTGAGTGATGTTAAAGGAAGCATTTAATAGCAACTTATTTTAACTATCATGCTTAATTTGGATTGAGAAAAGCCTTAACCAACTCAATAATAACCACAGTATATGATATTACATATCAAATCGAATCTCTCAAAGTCTAGTTTATAACGCTTCAAACGGATCTTGATTTGGTCTTCTACATCAAACGTTATGGCCTAAAAAGTACAAGATACGCAGTATGAAACGAAAAGTCAATTTTTGAAATTGGAAAGTTGACTTTTGAAAAGAAAAGTTGACTTCTACATCAACTCAATCAACCCAGCCAAGAGCTTGACATACAAAGTCGAGTCCCACTCATGAAAGTCAACTCCTGAGACTCAAAAATAAAAACAGACAAAAGAATGCAATGTAAATCAACAATATTTGCATCAATTCAATAAAATGTCATTCCTTGAATGAAAATGGGATGAAATAAACCCCATGGAATCTTAAGAAAAATCCATAAAAGTTCAAGAAGTTAAAAAAAAAAAAAAAAACTTCAACAATGGTTTTTCAAGGTTACAACAAGAACAACCCAAGATCATTAATACCAAAAAGACATTTCAACCATAATTTAGAAGAGATAAATATTGAAGGTTGGCTTAAAAGAAGAATGAGAGTAGGAACTTGGGTTTGAAGTTTGAACCAAGAAGAAGAAGCAACCTATTTGAGCTAGAAATCCACTCTCTTGGAGCTCCAATCAAAGCACAATGGAAGAAGAAAAAAAAAAATGGAGAAAGGAAGAGAAGAAAGAAATCTCGGGATAGGGATGAAAATGAGTGAAGAAGAAGAAACAAGAAGAGGGAGGAGGGGGTATGGCATACATATCTGCCCCCAACTGCTCCCATCACTCTCTTTTCTTGCTTCCACATTTGCCCTCGATTGCACACACACACAAACTAACATATCTTACCCCTTTAGGTAATTTTCCCTTTTTCATTTCCTTTTTTCCTTTTCTTTAATCAACCCACATTTTTATACACATGGGCCTAAGCCCAAATCATGAGTCCATTCATATTAGACCCCAGCCCATTTAATCCACAACTTTGGACTCTTATACACATTTAAACTCCATTTATATGGGCTTATCAATTTTAATTTCATTTATATTTACCATCCCACAAAATTATTATTTTTATTAATTGTCTCTTATCAACACATAAATTATTTCTAACAATTAATTAATTAAGACAAACTTAAATACCCGCTATAAATTACCAATAATGCCTAGACCCATTAACGAGTAGTTACAAATCAAGATAACAATAGGTCTCCTTTCCTAATATCTCGATCCTTATTTGTTTCGGGCCTTCTATCTATTCATAACCAAAACCATCTATCTGCAATTCTAGACTATTCCCTCATCTCAATCTATGATCTGTTTATTTTATTTTCTGTTATTCCCTACTTTATTGCTTTAGCCCATTTACGACATTTGATTTAAGCATGGGAGTCCATTTTTCAAGGAAGGTCCTGGGCACTCCTTGCAAGTTTAACTCACAAGGCATCTATAAGAGTCTAGCAAATAGTAATACCATGGATGCGTAAAGGCCCACACCCAATCTAACTCATTTCTTAGTAGCTAACTTGCACTGAAATATAAACCAAAAATGAATATAATACGAAATAAAAATAAAAATATTATTTTTAAAAAAATAAGAAACAGGAACACAAAAAAAAAAATGTAACAAAAAGATATAAGAACATTTTGTAACTATATTTTTTAATATATAAAATTATAAAAAAATAGTTATTCAATCTAAAAATAAGGCCAAATAGCAACAAAAAAAAAAAAAATCAAAACCTTTTCGTGAATTTACAAATTTATCCAAATATTTCAATTTTGGCAATTGTATCATGATTAGCTCAATTGAATGCAACTTTATTTAGCGCCTAAAATCAATTTGGGAGGCAAGTCATTACTAAGTGGCAAGCCACATGTTATAAAAAAATATATAAGAGTGGAATCCACATATACACATATGAGTAAGAACCACATATATATAATTTTATTTTTTATTTTTTTCATACGTGTATATATGTGTCCCACTCATATATTTTTTTTATGATAAATGACATGCTACATCAATAATGACACATGTTTTATAAATTGATTTTAGGTGTTGGATAAAATTGTACACAATTGTGCTAATTGGGATACAATTGTCAAAATTAAAATGTTTAAATAAATTTATAAATTCATGAAAAAATTTGGGTTTTTTTTTCTATTTTTCCTAAAAGTAAACATAAATTTTATAATGTATTCAAACAAATTTTAGAAATAAATTATAAAAAAAATAAAAATTTTGAGTTAAAGACAAAAAAAAAAATCATCTCTACTTGTGGATGAAAATGAGTTTTCAAATCAAAAAAGCATTTTTGATATTTTTTTATATTATAAAATGACCACAGAAACATTTCTTAACATTTCAAAAACAAAAACGTTTTAAAAACGCCAAAATAGCACCCGTAAAATAATTCTCGTCCATCATAACTTAGTAGTGGCTTCGTCCGCGTGTTGATGGTTTAGTAAGCAAATTGCTAGACTGTTGACATGGATTGTTATATAGTCCACAACAAGCGAGTAAAAAGCCAAAGAATTGTCGACGACGTAGCTAGTTGTCGGTTTTGTGAATTGAAATTAAGCATGATCGTAAGGCCCACTTCTGAATATTCGAAAGAAGGTCCTTACATAGATGATATAGAACAAAACTGAACTCAAATAACAACTCATTTCATTTCTAGCAGCAGAAATTAAATTAAGATTCAATTACATTCCCAATATCTCATAACTCTAGGCTCGATGGCCATACAAAATGATAAAAGGCTCAAATGCCAATAACATAATAAATTCTCATTATTACAAATCTCACCAAATCACTAACTAGGATCTTTAAAATTAGGACGCGTCTCCGTACACCACTATCCCTTGGCTGCAGTCCTACTGGACTTGCCCCCAATAACACCCTTTCATATACCTGGAATGGCAAAAAAGATCAAGTGAGTCACAAGGCTCAGCAAGTTCGAGAAACAATGAACAATAAATAGGATCCAAGAACATAATGACACTAAGAAAAGTAATCAAGGACTCCATAATTATATACAAGATTCATAATTCATGAATTTATCAATTCAACTCAATATATCATGTCACCATGTATCACTATGCAAATGTGCATAAAATTTCAATGTCAATATTAATTCTCACAGACTCGCAAGCCATCAATCAATACATACAAGAGTGCATCTTTTCATTACCAATATCAATTTCTCCGGCTCTCAAGCCATAAATCAATGCATGAAAAAGTGCATAAGTTTCATAAAACCTCACAAATAAATATGGAACCAACCTACAGGGTTATGGCCACCTCGTCCCGTGCCAAGTGCTCTAGGGTACCCTTTCTCCCTCTACGCAAAACATATATATATATGAAACGTGTACATGTATGCATCATGTATGCATTTGCCAACCACATGTATTTAAATTCTTGTTTCTGCGATATTCATACTGTTAACATCACTTACCCACACCGGGTATTTTTCCATCATTAGATAAATTCAACATATCTCACTTCATAATGTTTATGTTGGGATGAGCCGAAAGCTCAACCCTTATAAACTCAAATAAGAAACGATCAATTTCTTACACAAATGAACAGACAGAATCATACACAAAGCATAAAACAAATTAACAATATCAACACAAAAGATTTACCGTGGTTCACCCGTTAAAGAAGGTTACGTCCACGTTGAGCTCCGATAAAGAGAGTCCGCTGCACTATAGGGATAAAAAATTACACCCACCTATTACAAACCAAAAACAACTCTCATCTCACTGTACAAAAATAATCCCTCAGAAATTTAACTCCGCCCCATAACCACAATCTAAGGTTAGAGGCTTACAACTTAGAGAACAGAACAAAACAGATCATCTATACGGAGAGAATGAGAACAAGGGAATAATCAGAACAAACCCTAGATGCAGCGGATAATCGAAGGTCGTCTCGTCCATCATCCCGAGGAGACTGTAGCTGATATAAAGTAGACTCAAGCAATGGAGATCGAGTCGTATAAAGCAGAAAGTAGAGCATCGACGATCGGGAGAGAGGCAGGCTAAAAGACAAAGAGAAGCACGCAAATTGAAACGGTAAAAGAGGTTGCCATTTTAGCCCTCCACTTAGGGCCCAAAACACTGCCGTTTTGGGCAGCCATAGGGGTTGCCAAAAGGCCTTCCTGCCCTTGCCAAAAAATGCTGTCGTTTGAAGCCTCACCCAAAATAACAATCTCCACCTTGAAGCTTCAATCATTAAGGGACAATCCACTAACAGTGCAGCAAGCTATAACCTATGCCATCATCACTCAGGTTGTTTGGTGTTTCAACCAACTGTGACATGCAGCAAGTCCAAACAGTGTTTGAACTTGGCTGCAGTCACAATTTTTGTCCCCATATCAGCTGGGTTGTTTTCTGTTGGGACCTTTTGTATAATTACATTTTCTTTGGCTACTTGGTCCCTTACAAAATGAAACTTTACATCTACATGTTTGGTTCTCTCATGATATACAGGGTTCTTACATAAATGTATGGCACTCTGACTATCAGAAAATACTACAACCTTACATTGCAACATATGAATCTCCTTTAACAAACCTTGGAGCCAGATGGCTTCTTTAAAGGCATCAGTGACAGCCACATATTCTGCCTTAGTGGAAGACAGCGCAACCAAAGGCTGCAACTGAGACTTCCAACTGATGCAGTTCCCTCCTAGGGTAAAGAAGAAAGAAGTTGTAGATTTTCGAGAGTCCCTGTCACCAGCAAAGTCAGAGTCCACATATCCAACAAGATTAAAAGCATCACAATTCCTTTTGTAAATTAACCCAATATCAGCAGAGCCATTAATGTACCTTAACACATACTTTAAAGCTTCCCAATGAATTTCACCAGGGTTAGACATGAATCTACTAAGTAGAGAAATTGAAAAAGCTAGATCAGGCCTAGTACTAATCATTGAGTACATTATGGTTCCAATGACATTAGCATATGAGATTTTTTCCATTTTAAGCATTTTAGAATCAGATATTGGACACTGTTTTTAAGACAAAATGAAATGACCAGCCAAAGGAACATTTACGGGTTTATAACCAGACATGCCAAACTTTTGAACAGATTTCAGCAGATAATCATGTTGATGAATTTTCAGACAAGAATTATTCCTATCCCTTTCAATAATCATTCCTAAAATTCTTCTAGCAGGTCCTAAGTCTTTCATATCAAAGTTGGTATTTAACAGAGATTTTAACTCACAAATTTTAGACTTAGACTTGCTGATTAATATAATGTCATCAACATACGGCAGCAAATAAACAGGAGTATCAGATAATATGAAGTAGAGCAATTATCATATTCACTTCTGTTAAAACCAGTCCCAATTGTAAAATTGTCAAATTTTTTATACCATTGACGTGGAGATTGTTTTAACTCATACAAGGACTTCTTTAACAAACAAACATGATCAGGATGTTTTTTGTTAACATAGCCTACTGGCTGATCCAGATAAATTAATTCTTCTAAGTCCCCATGTAAAAAAGAAGTTTTAACATCCAGCTGTTCTAATTCTAAATTATACTGAACAACTATTGCAAGCATCATTCGAATAGTTTTAAATTTAACAACATGAGAAAATATTTTAGTATAATCAATGCCTTCCCTCTGGGTAAAACCTTTAGCTACTAATCTAGCTTTAAACCTTAAGGGATCAGAGGGTAACATACCTTCTTTAACTTTGAACAACCACTTACATTTTACCAGCTTCTGCTTCTGAGGTCTTGGGACCAGTTCCCAAGTGTTGTTTGTCATCAAAGAGTTCATCTCTTCGTCCATAGCTTGCTGCCATTTTAAACGGTCATGGGAGCTGACAGCCTCCTCATAGGAGGTAGGCTCACTACTTCTCATCTCCAAACCTGCCACTAAGACACAGTAAACTAAATCTGAGTAAGAATATCTTGTAGGAGGCCTTATAGTCCTCCTGCTTTTGTCCCTTGCCAGCTGGTAGTCCCTTAGGTTCTGGTGAGGAAAGTCATATTGCTCTTCCTCACCTTCAGGAGCAATAGATGGCTCCTCATGATCACTTTCATGATTAGAGGGTAGGTCAACTTTAGGGTTTGAAACATCTGAGGAGGAAGTAGTTGGCAGATCAGGAACATCTGTCGGTTGCTCCACCTCATTTTGGGTATTACCAATTATAGGGAAGTCATCTGGGGTGCTAGGTGTGGAATAGTCTTCCAAATTTTCTGATTTACAAGGGAAGATAGATTCATTGAATATAACATCCCTGCTAATTATTATCTTAACTCCACCTGAACTCCTATCCCACAATCTATATCCTTTTGTTCCATCTTGGTACCCCACAAAAACACCCTTAATGGATCTAAGATCCAATTTTCCCACTGATTGGTGGGCATATGCCTCATAGCCAAAAACCTTGAAATAATTAAAATTTAATTTTCTACCTGTCCATTTTTCTTCAGGACACTTTAGGTTCAACACAGTGGAAGGACTACGATTTATTAGGTGGGCAGCAGTGGAGAGAGCCTCTCCCTAAAAGGTTTTATGCAAGCCAGCTGTAAACAGAAGGCATCCAACCTTTTCTAACAAGGTCCTATTCATTCTCTCAGCCACCCCATTTTGTTGGAGTGTATTTCTCACGGTTTTATTCCTAACAATGCCATGAGAGTCACAGAAGTCATCAAAATCTCTATTACAGAATTCTAAACCATTATCAGTTCTTAGAGTTTTAACCCTCTTGTCAAATTGGTTTTCTACTAAGGCTTTCCATATTTTAAATTTATCTAAAGTCTGATCCTTAGTTCTAAGAGGAAAGACCCAAACCTTCCTTGTAAAGTCATCCACAATTGATAGAAAATACATGTTCCCACCGAGAGTAGGCTTTTGAGAGGGACCCCACAAATCAACATGCACAACTCTAAGCATACCTTCGTCAGGTGAGTTCCTTTATGGAAACTCATCCTGTGTTGCTTGCTTAGGATGCATGACTCACAAAAGTTCAGAGGATCTGTAAGCACTGAACCAAGGTAACCTTGGTTTGATAGAGCCTTCAGACCTTTCTGGCTCATGTGACCAAGTCTCAAGTGCCAGATATCTGTCTTATTAGCTTTAGCCATGCATGTAGTTGAAACATTTACAAGGGATAATGAATAACCATTTAAAACATAAAGACCATGTTTTTTAATACCAGTGAGAATTAGGTGTTTATTCTTAAAGACATGCATATTCTCATTTTTTGCTTTATAAGAATAACCTAATTCATCTAAGGTTCCAAGAGATATGAGATTTCTTTTTAATCCAGGCACGTATCTAACATTTGTAAGAATCTTAATCTTGTTATCATGCATTTTTAAAGATATATCACCCATGCCTTGAACACAACAAGTTTGATTGTTACCTATATAAACAGTTCCTATTTCTTTGTTACTAAAGTTTTGAAACCACTCAATGTTTGGGCACATGTGAAATGAACAACCAGAGTCCATTATCCATTCATTAGCAACAGTTGAACTAGAAACAGTAAGAACTTCAGCTAGGTTATTGGAGCTACTTGCAGCTACCGATACATCCCCCCCTTGTTTTTGTTTCTTTAGCAAGTCATAACAATATTTCTTTATGTGACCCTCTTTCCCACAATGGTAGCATTTTCATTTAGGCTTTTGCTTACCCTTTTTACCCTTACCCTTAAATCCTGAACCTCCAGTTTGGTTACTATTTCCTATGTTATTTCTCTTATCAGATTTACCTTTAACAAACAAGTTGTTAGCGGGTTTCTTAGATGCATTTAATTCTAATTCTCTTGCCTTAATTCCTGAAACAACAAGGTCTAAACTAGGCACAATACCAGTATATTGTAAAGCATGTTTAACCACATTATATTCATCTGGCAGAGAATTTAAAAGGATCATAGCCTCACTGGTATCACCAAGGGCTTGATCAGTTCCTCTTAACAATAAACTAAGTTTGGTAAACTCGTATATGTTTTCATCCATAGATTTAGAAACATTCATCTTAAAGTTAAATAGCATATCCTTTAAATAAACTAAATTTGGAGCAGACAAGACAGAGTATAATGATTCAAGTTTATTCCACAGTTCAAGAGGGGTATTCATGCCATCTACTTTACGTATTACACTAACAACAAGATGCAAAAAAATAAGATTGAATGCTTCTTCCCTTACCTCAGCAGCTCTTGTGAGCTGTTCTGCTATCCATTTCTCTTCGTTGGATTCGAGTGCAATGAGCACTTTATGATGAGAGAGCAGAACTCTCATCTTTTTCTTCCAACTATCGAAATTGCTTTTACCATCGAATGTACTGATTTCAAATTGGGTTGATGTCATCTTTGCCTTGCACGAAGGTACCCTAGAAACCCTAGACATTGACCAAACTCACTCAGCAAAAATAATAGACCGACGAGAGACTTACAATAAACCCTAGGAATCCAAGAAAGACGACATCACACCAGTAAACCCTAACTGAGACAAACCTCAGTTGAAGGTACTGCGAGTATAAAGGCTCTGATACCACTGTTGGGAAGAGCCGAAAGCTTAACCCTAATCAACCCTTATAAACTCAAATAAGAAACGACCAATTTCTTACACAAATGAACAGACAGAATCATACACAAAGCATAAAACAAATTAATGATATCAACACAAAAGATTTACCGTGGTTCACCCGTTAAAGAGGGCTACGTCCACGTTAAGCTCCGACAAAGGGAGTTCGCTGCACTATAGGGATAAAAAATTACAGCTACTGATTACAAACCAAAAACAACTCTCATCTCACTGTACAAAAATAATCCCTCAGAAATTTAACTCCGCCCGATAACCACAATCTAAGGTTAGAGGCTTACAACTTAGAGAACAGAACAAAATAGATCATCTATACAGAGAGAATGAGAACAAGGGAATAATCAGAACAAACCCTAGATGCAGCGGATAATCGGAGGCCATCTCGTCCATCATCCTGAGGAGACTGTAGCTGATATAAAAGAGACTCAAGCAATGGAGATTGAGTCGTATAAAGCAGAGAGCAGAGCATTGACGATAGGGAGAGAGGCAGGTTAAAAGACAAAGAGAAGCACGCAAATTGAAATGGCAAAAGCGGTTGCCGTTTTGACCCTCCACCTAGGGCCCAAAACGCTGTCGTTTTGGGTAGCCATCGGGGTTGCCAAAAGGCCTTCCTTCCCTTGCCAAAAAATGCTATCGTTTGAAGCTTCACCCAAAATAACAGTTTACAACATTTAAGATGTAATTTAGGACACAGAAATGCTTGATATAATTTACAACACAAGAATACTTCTTTGAGAGGTGCTATTTAATATTAAATTTCGATTCACCAGCTGAGGAGTATTATAATTTAATAACTATTTTTTTTTCCTATCATATGATTGTTGTGATTTAATTTAACCATTGATAGTATGCATTTACTTGCATTCGTACTCATAGCTCAAATTCATGATGATTAGCCCCCATGTAATCAAA
Organism: Diospyros lotus; assembly: GCF_014633365.1. Lineage (NCBI taxonomy): Eukaryota > Viridiplantae > Streptophyta > Magnoliopsida > Ericales > Ebenaceae > Diospyros > Diospyros lotus. The sequence goes on from NC_068343.1 coordinate 19,598,393, forward strand.
TGACCACACCACACAAAATTTCAGGTTTATTTCTGGTCAAACATAAACTTGAAATTTTTCTAAGGTAAGGGACCAAATAGAACATATTTTGAAAATGTCTTCATTTTGAAAAACTAACTCCCGGTATTTTGATAACTAGCATTCATTGTTGTAAAAATGATTTTTAATGAATTTTTCAAGAAACAGAAACTATGTATTTTGATGGGGGTAAAATTACAAATTCGTGAATTTATACTAAAACCAAAATTATATCTTTTTATTTTTATAGATTTTAATTTTTTTGATATTTTTATTGAATCCAAATGGGGGTACTTTCTTATTTACATTTATATATTAAAGTAAATAAAAGGTAAAATATAAATTAAGGAAAATGAAAACATTTACTTAAGTTAAGGAAAGGTGAATAGATAGGATGTGAGCAGGTAGCTCCCATTCAAAGGCTTATGGGATGAGCTTGGGAATAGCTCGAGGTCTTGAGTTTGCAGCTTACAGAGAGAGCTCGGGGAGAGCTCGCGTAAAGGACAAGCAAACGAGATCAAGGTCATGAGGTGAACATGAGTTCGCTGAACGAGCTCGCAATCAAGGGGTTGGGTAAGAGCTTGCTGGACAAGCTCGAGGTCATCAGCTTGAGAAACGAACTAGCGAGAAAGAGCTTGCGATTGAGCTTATGGTCAGAGAGCATATAGGTATGAGCTCGCGGTAAAGAGTTGGAATGAGCTAGTGGAAAGAATTGGAACGAGCTCGCTAAAACATCAATGAAGCTGAACGTGTATATATATGTATATATAACTGGGTTTACCGAACAAAACAAAACAGGGGCATTCGAACGATTGTTTAAGCATGAGTGTATGGTGGATTAGCTAGGCAGGGCATGCTCTAATAAGTTTTACAAATCTCTGAGGGGTATCAGCTCGTTACGTATGTTGTATATATGTATTTATAAGTGGGTCTCATATATGGGTGAACAGTATATATATATATATTTCTAGTTCAGCTTTTGTTGTTTGATGCGAGACCTCCTAATACCTCAATGAAATCATTCGAATGAGTGGAAGATGACTTAGCATTTTACATTCCGACATAGCACACACAACTATAAGAGGCATTTGGAACAGCGAGCTCATTCAGATGTGATATACACACAGATATATATATATATACATACATTTAACACTGCTTCTTTGGATGCAGAACGAGCAGAGGTTCTGATCCTCACCTAGCTATATAAAATGCCATTCACGAAGAAAACTTGGGGTGAAAACAAGCCCCATTTTGAGACTGCAAGGAGACCCACAAGAGATACAGAACAAAAGGTTGAACACAGTGAACTAAAGAGAACACAGCGAGCTAAAATGAACACAGGAAACCAACATGTACACATCAATCCTTTCAGCAGAAGAAGATATATAAAAGAACTTGCACTGCAAATCAAAAGGAAGTACAAGAAAAACTTGCAGAACAATAAAAGAGATAGTAGAAAATCCAAGAGAGTGAAATACAGGGCATATAAGCGAGCTTGCACTAAAAATACAGAGGAAGTGTAAGAAGAACTTGCCTGATGACTTCGCTATACAGAAAAATCCTCCATTCCTGAAGCTACTATCAACCCAGATGAAAATACCAGTAACCAAGAGGGAAAAGGAGAGATAAGAAGAAGAAGAAGGATGAAAGAGTTGCAAAAAGGGAAAGACAGACACACAACAATTAAAGGTCATTGATGCAGCTGAAGCATGAAGAGGGAAATGCACAGTCTGCACCTGCAACTTGGTCGAAATAACCTGATTGCCCTTCACCTTTACAATGGTCAAATGGAAGACCAATGGCACTATTGATATTTGACGGCCAATTTAATTTATTATTATTTTCTCTCAAAATTTCAAATCTCATTTCTCAATTAGGCTCAGCTCATACCGTGGGCCATTCCATAGCCCAACCCACTAACCCAAATAAATTGTCATAATCCAAACCTATTCATGATATAATTAAAACTCTAAACACATTTCAATGGCCCAATTTATTTGGACTTTCCCCACATTTTTGGGATCCCATTTGAATAGGCTACAAAATTCTTATTTCTACTTACTCTTTATTTTAATAAGTAAAAGAAAAATATTTGCAACCCTCAATTAATTAAAGTAAAATTTTTTTAATCCAAAATAAAATATCAAAAATGCTTAGGCCCTCTAACGAATCGTTACAATGATCTCCCCAAAGATGAGGCTGGTGAGCTAGGAGGGTTAACAATAGGTGGAAAAATGGAACCTAAAAAAGAAGTAATATATATGGGCCTAACACGCAAGCCAAGGTGTCCAAATTAAATATATGGGCCTTAAAGCTATACCGAAGAAAATATAACCCAAGACCTCCATGTCCACAGCAGAATTAGCTAGCAATCCAATCCAAGAGGAAATCAAAAGCATCAAACTTCGATATCGACCATCATTTCAGCTTCCGACTACGGGCGTCTAAGATTATAGAAAAAGACCAGCCAGCACTTGACGTGGCATGCCCAAATATGAATTATTAACAAAGTATCTATCGGTTTTTTCTTAAATTTATGAATCGTATCACTCACATAAGAGTAGCTACGCAAACTAAAACTATTCTCCTCTGATGTGGAGAGGCTTCTCCCATTGACAATGCGAACTCCAGTCAAGAGACGGCGAAAGACTTGTTAGTATCTCACGAAAGAACCTTCCTCCAAGTGGAGGCTACTGACAGGGAACTTTAAGTACATATCGTATGTACAAAACGTAATGTAGGAGCATTAAAGTATATTAATAAAATGATTCATCATCATAAAAGAGATCTCTTTAATAAATTATTTTGCAAATATAAAACATACCTGTCAATGTCATTTTATAATGTGTGACTGGCGTAGCCGGTGAGGCCGCCTCAACCGTGAGATCGGAATTTTCTTCCCGTGATTTTATATTTGCTTGTTTCACACGACCAAGTACCAACTCAACTTCCCCAGAAAATCCAAAAAAAAAAAAAAAGCTTTCCCGGAGACCTTGGAGAAAAGTAGCAACAGCCCGCTGGATCTGTACTGTAGATCCCCCGCATGTGGGGCCCAGCCCGCTCTCGCCCGTTGGTGTCACAATCACTGTAAAGAGGGCCAACACTTTCTTTGTTCATCATCATCGCCCACTAGCCCCAGTATGAACAATCCCGATAAAAAAAAATGACGAAATAATTTAAAAGACTGGAAGGTGATCACTGACGTGGCCTTCCAATAAGCGTTGATCGAATCAGGGAATCAACGTCCCTGATTCAATCTCCCCCCTATACTTCCCCATTTATCTTCCTTCTCTCCCCGCCTTCTGTTTCCACTCCCACTCACCACAGTCTCGGAGACTCTCTCCATTTATTTTGCATATATATACACAAGCAGTTTCTGCTTCTGTCTGTAAGATGCTGTTGGGTAAGCGAGCGAGGGGTCCGATGAGGAGGACAACAAGCATGACGGGGATCAACATGGAAGCATCGGGGCCGTCCGATCCTCCGGAGAACCACCTGGCGATGAACGGTTCTGACGCCGGAGATGCGGATGCTTCCATGAGTGTGGTAGTGGGTGGGCTTGATCACGGCCGCCTGATGGCGATGGTGTCTCCTAGGTACCAGCGGCCATCGCCCGCCGGCGGCGATTCTGGTTTTGCTATGGAGACGGCTCCCTTTTTGCTCAGGTGTGGACTGTGTGGACGCCGTCTCGCACCTAGCCGTGACATCTACATGTATAGGTACCCCCCCCCCCTCTCTCTCTCTCTATATATATATATAAATAGATAGATAGATAGATAGATAGATAGATACACACGCATATATACGTGTTGACGGTTCATGTAAAAGATTGAACTTTCTTGAATTTGATTCATAGATTTGTGTTCAAAGACAGATACATATATCCATATATATATATATATTGTACATATATGCCTTCCAAAGAAAAGAACAGAATAGTTTCTTTGAAAAATTTTACATAAAAAATTCTTGTTTCTTTGGTAATTAGTAATTATATATAAATTATTTTTATGTTATTATTGATAAATCATTTAATAAGCACATAATATATATTTGTTCATGTATTCGTGTACATGATTGATCTCTAATATTAATTACTGGTAGATTATGTAAATTCAATAAGTTTCCAAACAGGAATTAAGAATATATATCCGCATTAACAAATAGATCATAATTAATGAATTTATATATTTTTGCAGGGGGGATACGGCATTTTGCAGTCAAGAATGCAGAGAGCAGCAGATGAAGAATGACGAGAGGCAAGAGAAATGCTCCATGGCAGCTTCCAAGAAAGATAATGAAAACCACCGCTACCGCAGCTCCGCCGCCGCCGCGGCGACTTCAGAAGCTTGAAACTTGGCTTTTGGCTGTTGTGATTGTCTGGCTTTAACTTAATTACTTGGGGGAGCTGCTTGCAGTATGTTAGCTTGAGAAACATATACATATATGTAGATGGGGCGTCAACAGCGCCACCAATTACCACTTTAATTAATGGTGATGAATGATCAGATATATGTTGATGAAAGATAATTAAAGATATGTGTATTGACGGAATCTCCATGAACATGTGTTGACAAAGCTACGGTGACGAGATTGCCGTGCAGTCTCATAGTTTTGAATTGTGGTAGTAATACCAGCTAGGAAGAAGATGCATTGGATCAAGAGGAGTAATTTGTGCCAACTGCCAAGCAAAGACCAAGGATGGATGGGGTTTAGGTGCCTTCATGATTTTATCAGGGCTTTGTTAGAGAAGTAAGGGTTGCAATTAACACGGAATCCAGAGACTCTTAGAACCCTAATTTTGAAAGGTATGTAGATATTTTCACTTTCCCAAATCCCCTTTCTTGAGGATAATTCCGGGACATAACCTTTCTCCCATTCGATAAGTATTTGGCTTGCTTGCCATGTTAATTATTCAAATGGGTCTCTGGGGGAAAATTTGAAATGGTTTGATGATGACGACTAATAGTAACGATAACTGGCTTCGTAGGCCTTATTCCTTTCGTCCATTTACACAAGTTGCTTCATTGTTACTAATGCAGAACCCGAACTATGAAGTTCAAGTTCCATCACTAGAGTTCACTGCCCCCAAACCCATCCATATTTAGAAGAGAGTGAAAGACAGGGAGGGGGAAATGTGCTGTCAACACCCTCACCATCGTCGATGTTGGAAAATGAAAAAAGGGAGAGAAACGATTAGTCTAAATTTATATAATTCTGTAATTATATAAATTTAGTTTTTTTGTAAAATATTTATGTTTATATTATACATATATTTTTAGAAAATACTTATATACATTCAAATGTTTACAACATATATTTTTAGAAAATATATTTTTATAAATTTACTTCCTCTAATTAGAAAATTTGTTTGGAGAGAAAAAGAAGCAAGAAGAGACTGCACAGAGTTTAAAAAAGAAGGAAAAATAATTATTTTATTTTATTTTTTAATAAAATAGAAGATCACTATCATTTTAAAATTATTAGTAGGAGGGTTTGGGTAGAAGACTCTTTTAAATTGTATCCTCATTTCTGTCCTATAAATTTATTGTAAAAATAGTTAAAAGATTTATATTTTAAATAATTTCATAATAATGTGTGGGCTACTTCTTAAATTTTAACAGTTAACAATTCACATCATTGTGAGAACATGAAGTAATATATTATTTGGGTTATATCTAATCCACCATATTTTAGTTTTTATTTTAAAGAAAATAGCATATGATTGTTAATGGATCAATAAAAAACCAACTTAGTAAATACCGACCAAACACCAACTTATCTTGAAATTTATCACTTAACAAATAATTATTTTTTTATTATTTGTATTCAATTTAGCAACTTTATTTATTTATTTTTGTTTAGCAATGGTTTCCTTATCATCACTATATTAAAATTTTAACTTATTTAGATATTTAATTAATTTTTAATTGTTATTTATCTTAGCAATGGTTTATAAACTGTCACTGTATTTTATTTTCTATTTTTTATGTTTAGCAGACGTTTTGAAAATGTTAAATTTAGACTGTATTTTTTGATTCAGCGACAATTTTAAAACCGTCACTAAATAACCAAGACTATTCATTGATCATATTTGTTTTTTCTAGTACCCGAAACAAATATCTTAAAATCATGATAACCTTTTTAACTTGTATTGTTTACAACACAATATTTCAACCTGATGAATTTTCAAATCACATATACAAGCATTTATTAAATATTCAATCAATCATGGATTAAAAATTCAAGTTAAGCTTACATTATCAAAAGAGGTCTTTGAATCTCCAAGTCAAAAATGATAAATTAAAAGCATGTTTTCATGTCCAAATTTTTCAAATAACAAATGGCGTAGTTTATTGGTCATGACCACCATGCACTAGAAGAGCATCTGGGAATTGCTGAGAAATCTCCACTCTGTGATTCAACATAATAATATATGAAGTGTACATTAAACCTAATTAGAGATACATCTTAAGACTATTTATGAAGACACACAACTAATAATCACATGGAGGAATCAAAATCTGGTGGTGCATTCCCCATAAAGTTTCAAAAAATGTACGGCACGGCTCGATGCAAAGTTTCAAAGTTTGCTTCTATTTTCACCTTTTGATTACTTGAGTCCAATTGTTCTTCTATAGTTTGACCCTTTTGATTACTTAGTCCAATTATGCCTCCGAACATGGCATCTTCTTCTTTATTGCTCTGCAATTCTGTCTACACTTGTTGATAGTCAAAAACAGATGCACTAGCACTGTTGGAAGATAGAAACATTCCACCGAATCTAAATTAAAGTGGTCCTAAAAACTTGATAATGGCTGTCATCTTGTGAGACCAAGACTTACTAGAAGGGGTATCTTAATTAGCTCTCAATCTCAAATGTTTTATCCCATATATATGCATGCAATAAAAAATCAAAGTTAAGTACTCAAAAGACACCATTTAGACAAAAGTTTGTTTATGCAATTATAGTAATAAAAACAAAAATGCATTTTATGGGATACAAACAATATTTACACTTATGATGATTCCAGCTTTTTCATTCACAAAAGATCCATCCATCTTCTCATGTGTTGCAATGTACAACGAATCCCTACTCATGGGGTGACCAATCTCAATTTATTGTAATCTAAAACAATTTCACATTAATGTCACTTGATATTAGAAAAAACAAAACCATATTTTAGATTAATGTTTACAATATAACATCTCATGTTTTTTTTTTAATCAAACTCTTCAACCCTCTAGTGTATGAAATTGTTAGTTTAGATCGATCTTCTAACATTCTTTTTGGCACATCTCCTACACATGCAACATGAACAAAATTATTACTTTGAACCATAATATTTTAACTTAAAGTTATTATTAACATTATCGTAGTCTTGCCTCTCTCACAATAATCAATAAAACTCGCCCAATTAGGGGCGCATCCATGATATTTAAGTAGTGGGGATAAACAACGATGACAAAAAATATAAAACTTAAAATTATACAATAATTATTCATATTGATAAAAAAAATATTATAATGTAACGTTAGAGAACATGAGAAAGAAAGAGGATATTTAGGATGAATTAAAATTATAAGTAAAATTACCATAATAACCTAATTCTTCAAATTTTTTTGAACAAAAAGATTAGTTGGGTGGCAAAAATGTAAATTCAAAATAAATATAATAAATTTAAAAAAAATGTCTGGGCACGGGGCCCCATAGTCACAAGAAATGTCTGATAGGTGCTTTGCCATGTTAGCTTCTCAATCAATAGTGGGATCATAACACTCATGATATATACAACCTGCACCTATAATCTTTCTATTTCTTCCAAGATTTCTCAAAATGAAGTTATTCATATGTCTCTCAATAACATTAAATTTTTCTTACCAAAAAAAATAATATTAGTTATAACAATATATTCATAAAATGCATTAAAACAAACCATATTAATTTTATAACATGATTTTGTTTGTATACACATCATCTTTATATGTTTTTGGAGTTTATGCCACTTTTCATAACTAATCGAAAATAACACAAAATCACATGTCAATTCCCCTGAAATTCCTTCAAAGAGGCTAGCTATACATCCCCTATTAATTGGAGGGATCCATTGATTCTAGCATTACACATTTACCATGTGGAAGCAACCAAACATCCCTAACCTTCACCTTCTCTTGTTTTATAACCACATGCTCATCTATTAATCATAAGACATATACCCAATTTGATCATTAAAGAACGTAGATACTAAGTACAATTTATTTAAATATTATACACGTACCTATCACATTAACAATAGTCCAGTACTGGCGTGGTATAGATGATAATCTTTTAGATGCTGGAGGTTGTGGTGTAGTCTAGGTGGATGCTACTGGAGCCTAAGTAGATGTGTTGAGTCCTGTGTAAGATGATGAGGGTTGTGATGGAGTCTGGAAGGATGGTGGAAGATGTGTTAGGGCCTGGGCAGATAGTGGAGGTTGAGGCAAAGCCTAAGAGGATTTTGGAGATTGTGGTGTCTCGTGTGGTGGAAGTGGATCCATCTCCACTCATGCATGCTGAAATACTTTCGTCTTGCTATGACTACACTTTTTATAAATATTTATGTAAACAGAAAATCATTTTCCTTTCCATGCACATAATATGAACACGTAAATATTAAAAAAAAAAAAATTAACACCTTGGGATAGTATAAGTGGTCCTCTGCGCGAAATTCAGGTGCTAGGTGTCAAGATTGCATGTTCAAATCTTGGACAATGCGATTGCATATTAGTTAAGAGGGGGCTCCCCCCCACCCCCAAGAGAGTCTCTCGGGGGTATTCTCATGCCCCCGAGAAACCTCTCTCGGGGGTACCTCACACCCCCGAGGGAGGTCACTCGGGGGTGCCTAATGTGCGCCCTGTGCACGCGCTCGTGTGCCTGCACCCATGCACCATCGCGCCAATAACTTCGTAAGACTTGGTCAAAATCACCTCCGATATACTTGCCGAGAAAAATGGGTCACACGACACATGGATGCATTTTCCATCGCTATAAATAGGGAGTATTTTCCCTCATTCGGTATGCAACCTCTCACTCTCGTACTTACTTTTTGTCTTCAAGCATTTCACTTCTACAAGGGACTAACTTAAGCATTGGAGGGTCCACGCGGGGATTCTCACCCGCGCCTCTAATCGATTTTCTTTCCAGCAGGTCATCCATCGCTCCGATGCTTAAGTTAGTCCCTCGTAGAAGTGAAATGCTTGAAGACAAAAAGTAAGTACGAGAGTGAGAGGTTGCATACCGAATGAGGGAAAATACCCCCTATTTATAGCGATGGAAAGGGCATCCATGTGTCGTGTGACCCATTTTTCTCGACGGGTATATCGGAGGTGGTTTTGACCAAGTCTTGCGAAGTTATTGGCGCAAGGGTGCATGGGTGCAAGCACACAAGCGCGTGCAAAGGGCGCACATTAGGCACCCCCGAGTGACCTCCCTTGAGGGTGTAAGGTACCCCCGAGAGACTCTCTCGGGGGTGGGGTCTTAATTTCTTTAGCCACGCTGCCGCGTGGCAGCGTGGCAAAGGGGGAAGAGTCCCTCTTCCTTGGCCACGTTGCCGCGTGGCAGCATGGGGGAGGGGGAAACGGCCTTAAACCGCTTCCATACGGCCATTGTGGCAGCCCCCAGGCATAACAATTGCTCCTTGCTCTTTCTGTCGGGTCCCTCGGGAGGAAGAGCATTTTGCCTGCAACACTGCCCTATTTTTAAGAGGTCATTTTTTCTTCTTTATTTTGTAGCAATCTTCTCATTCATGTCTTTCATAGCTGTCTTTGGCATTCTGCTCCCTGTGTGCCCTTAAAAAAGAAGGCTCGAGGTTCTCATTTAGCCATTATTTCAACAATTCTTCTATGTTATTTGTGGCTCTGGCATTTTCATATTTCAACTCCTCATAAGCGCGATGGCTTCAAGTAGATGTGGCAGAGTCTTCGAATGATGTGCTGAAGCTCCTGCCCTTGCAATTGTGGTCCATGCATTCAGTTCTTCATCTTCTAGGAGTATAAACACAATTTCTTCACACGTTCCCAGCTCTTGAGGTGACGGGGGCTCAGAAAGATCTTCAAATCAAGTCAAGAATGACCATATCATTACTGGCTCGTATATGTATCTACATGTTGCCGAGAGATGAATTGGCATATTGGGAATTTTCTCCAAATCCAAAGGTGTTCGTGATGATTGTCACTCCATTTTCTAGTTTGTCGGATTACTTGCAAAATGATGAATATGACATCTCTTCTTGTAGGGAAATAGTTATTGTACCATTCGGACGCCAGGCGAAGTAGTGTAAGTCATTTGCGGGGCCGTTGGAATTATGCTCCCTCAATGTATCGTAGGATAACGGTTTCATGTCTTCTCGTTGTCAAGCTGCTTGCGAGGCAACGGGATGTTCTTGCCTCCTTATCGTCAGGTTGTGAACGGGGCAATGAGCCTTTTTGTTACAATGGCGCAGCTCTCTAGCTTCAGGTGTACATGCTCGCTGGTATTGTGAGCGCAGTGTCTAAGTTTGCAATATTTTATTTTTGCGGTTCGGCATAATGCCTACGTTCGCAATTAGAAAGAATGTACATCTTTTATTTTCGCGGTTCGGTGTAGCGCCTACGTCCGCAATTAGTTTTTGTATTTTCTTGTTACCGGGGTATGAGTAGGGCAACAGACTTGTTGTTTTCACCTTGTGGTTGGACTGTTAGCAAGACAACAGGTCTTTCTGTGTTTACCTCAATGTCGAGCTAGTAGTAAGGTAATGGGCCTTAGGTCACCAGGAGAAGCGGTGTAGGTCACTCACGGGGCAACAAATATTATGGCTCATTTATATCGGACTTTTTGCAGGATAGTAATTTTATTTTCACCCCATTGTTAGGCTATGTGCGGGACAATGTCTTATTTTCCCCCTTATTGTCAGACTACGCGCGGGACAATAGGTTTGTTATCTCTCTCATTGCCGAGCGATAAGCAGGGCAACGGGCTTTTAGCTTTCACTTCGTTACCGGGCTATGCGCGGGGCAATGAGCTTTTCATTTTCACCTCCTTGCCGAGCTGTGAGTAGGGTAACGAGTTTTTAGTTTTCTCCCTGTTGCCGGGCTATGCACAGGACAATGAACCTTTAGCTTTCACCTCGTTGCCGGGCTATGAGCGACAACGTCTTATTTTTCCCCTATTGTCGGACTACGCGTGGGACAATGGGCTTGTTATCTCCCTCGTTGCCGAGCTATAAGCAGAGCAACAGGTTTTTAACTTTCTCTCAATTGCCGGGCCATGCGCGAGGCAACGGGTCTTCGTTTGAAAGGAACCTTGATGGAATCTGGTGGTTAATAGTGGATGCCATAATGATAATTTATTCGCAAAAGTGAGTACAGGCATTTTGATGTGGTTTAGTCAAATGTGCCTACGTCCACAATACCATTTTAAACTCACATTATTATGATTCAAATAAAGGGAATAATACAACTTAATCTTGCATAGTTTGCTTGGCAATCAATAAAGTCACTTCACTCTGTTTCCCTTTTGTAGATGCAACATAGCACGTGCGGGCCTTCCGTTGATCCCCTCGGACTTGTCCCACTCCTTGGGGTGTAAGAAATCTCATCAACAAATAGCAGGAAGAGACTACGGCTCTTATGTCGTTGAGCAAGGGACGACCAAAAATTAGATTGTATACAGTTGATGAGGCTTTAACCACCATAAAGCAGGCCTGACGTGTTGTTCTCTGAGGATCAGAACCCAACGTGATTGGCAACTGAATTGAACCAGCCACCAAGACAGGCTCCCCGGTGAAACTATATAAAGGGGAACAGATATTTTTCAATCGATCTTGTGAAATGTGCATTTGCTCGAAGCAATTCCAATAAATGAGGTTAATTGAGATACCGTTGTCTACTAAAATTCTCTCAATTGGGTACTTTGCAATGACAGCTGAGATTACCATCGGGTCATCATGTGGAATGATTATATCTCCTCTGTCGACAAGTGCGAACATAATGGGCTCTTCATTTTCTCTAACCTCCATTACCGAATTAACCTGGTAGGCCAAACGGGCATAGGCTTTTCAGGAAGATGAGCTATCACCAGCCAAGGTTTTGTCGTCCGAAATGACATGTATAACCTGATGTGTTGGTTCACTATCTAGAGGGAGATTTTGTCTATAGTCGCTTCCTCTCTCTTGCTGTCTTAGATTATGTATTTCTTGTGTTTCAGGCCTCTCTTCCCTTCTTTGTGGCTCCCTATTGTTTTCCTCTTCTTCTCGTACATATCTTTGTAAGTGCCCTTCCCGAATAAGCATCTCAATTTGATTTTTCAACTCCCTACATTGATCAGTGGAATGGCCACGAGTCCTATGTTATTGACAATACTTATCCTGATTCTTTCCTATAGGTCGATCCACCTTTTTTGGAAGTCTGATTAGACTTGATCCTTCTATGACTGCCAATATGGTAGATCGAGGTTGGGTGAGCCGGGTATAGTGATTGAACTAGGGCCTAACATCATCCAGCCTTCGGGTCCTCTCTTGTCGCCGATTAAGATCTTCTTCAATATCTCGCTCATTTCTTTTCCGTTCCCTGTCTTCATCCATTGCCACAGTCCTCATTACTTTTGTATGGTGTATATATTTATTGGCCCTGACGAACAAATCTGCTAAGGATTTTGGTGGGTCTAGAGATAGGGATTCTTGGAAGGAAGTCAGTCGCACCCCTTAGAACATGGCAAACACTGCCATCTCAATCGGTAGGTTGTGGATCTCAAGCGTAGCATTCCAAAATTTGTCCACATAATGGCGTAGGGTCTCTTTGCTCCCATGTCGAATGCTAAGGAGGTATGTCGCGTCTTTCTTCCTCTGGCTATTAATAATGAATGCTTTGATAAATTTTGTCTTCAGCTGCCCAAACGAGGAAATAGATGCTTCGGGTAAACCACTAAACCAAGCCCGAGCATGCTCAACTAGGGTTAACGGGAAGGCCCTACACATTATCTCATCATCCTATCCATGGAGCATCGTCAAAGACTCGTAGTTCTGTATGTGATCATAAAGATCATCCTTGCCAGAGTAAGGAGTTATTTGGGGCATCTTAAACTTCCTTGGCAAGGGCTTTTCCATTACTTCGGCCACAAATGGCAACCTCCCTCGTGATTGCTCTTCTAAAACTGGTAATAATTTATTTCTCTGCAATACTTGCTCAATCATTTTCTTCATGTCAACTGTTTCCCGAGCACTAAATGCCGTAGGTTTGTCATTAAGCTCATCTGTAAGCACCCCCGCCCAGATATCCCAATCACCTGGTCTATCCAAACGAAAGCGCTTACGTAAGGAAAGATAAACAAATACAAGACAAAATGCTCTGACATGCATTCATAAAAAAAAAATGCCACAGCGGAAGCAAAATGATATACATACATGTCCGCAGGTACCTCGCTGGGACGGCGGTCAAGGAGTATATATAAAAATATACAGACACCTGTGCCAACAGATGAAAATACAGGGAATAGTCCGGCACAGTTAAAAATGAGGGACAAAAATACCAACAAAATATCAGAGATAACGAGGGCGACTAACTGTACACCGAACCAACGCGGCCGGCTGCTAAGTGGAACGATCCTCGCCCTCGGCCTTTGCTTTACCCTTACCTGGAATGATGGAAAGCAAGGTGAGTCGCAAGACTCAGCAAGTTTATAAGAAATGAAAGGCTATAAATAAAAGATGAGACCATCCCAAACACAGCCCCACAAGTACACACAAGTCATGAGACGCTATAACACAACAGTGCAGCATAATAAGAGCACATACCGGTCCTTGGGGCCCACACAAGACACCTGGCACCCAAGTCCCATACCAACCTGCCGCTGCCCTAAAAGGCAACAATATCCTCAACAAACCTGTGCACACTGTCCCGAGGCGGTACTCCCGTCACCCGTATCCATGTCGGTACTCCCGACAACCGAGCCATAGGCTCCCTCGGAACGGTACTCCCGTCCGAGAACTAAATACTATCAGTAGCCATGCAATGCACATAAAATGCAATGGCGTAGTGAGCATCAACGTGATACCAGGCGCCCATACATCCAAGCATCAGGCCATGCTCCGCCCATATAGTAAGCCACACGCAATGCATATGCCCGTGCTGGATGCATCATAATCAAGCTAAAATGCCCGTGACCAAGCATAACCAAATCATGTTAATCCCAACATGCAGCCCGTACCCATGTGCACATCAAGCCATGCAACGAGAATAAAATATAAGCAGGCATGCTATAATCACATAACGGCTAAGCTAGTCAGCAGTGCCTGGCACCGGTCAACGGACAGTGGGTAGGAGAGACTCGCCGGCGGCCTAAGGTAGACCGTACGACAGTCACTCCGTCACCGAACCGCCGATCCTAGCCCCCACTGCACAATCGCTCCAGCCAGAAAATAACCAAAAATCCAATTAATACCCGAACCGCTAAGAACCTAGCCCCGGGTGAGTACGACATCATTCCCAACAGGCAGGGGGGTGGCACAAACCCCCATAGGCAACCAACGAATAAAACCCACGAGATCCATTTAATAAATTAAATCTTAAACTAACCGTTTAAAAACTTCATAATTAATTAATAGCCGAAACAAACGAAAGAAGGCCCAATAAATCGCCAACGAAAGAAACGACGAGATAGGTAAGAAGAACTTGCCTTATCAGATATATCCTAGGTTCGTTGGGTCCAAAAGCAGTAAAAATTATACAAACTGCAATATCCCAATTATTTGTCAAAATTAACAAAATTGGACGCAAAACGAAATTCTGACCGTACAGAATATTAATTACTAGCTGCTCTACATACCTGGATAATTAAATCTGGAATTAAACACAATTTAATCCGAATTTTTCAGCCCCAAAATCTCACAAATTTCTCCCGTGCGCGCGCTAGTTTTTCTCTGAAATTGCTACTGTTTCTATGCTCAAAATCACGCCCGAAATCGGGCTTAAATGTGGCCAAAAATAAGCGGAGGAGACGCGGCCACGTGGCAGCGCGCAGGCCAGCCACTGGGAGGCCACCGCCTCACCGAAACGACGTCGTTTCGGACGTCCAATGGCTGATTAAAATCAACCAAAATCCCCCCCCCCCCCCCCCCCCCGCGCACGCAGCCCCCACGACTCGAAGCCGCGTCCACCACCTGGCAGCCTCGCGCGCGACCGCTCGCGCCCGCATGTGTCTTCAACCTATATGTGACTTATATTATATTTAAGGTGATTTTGAGCCCTTTTCTGCAATACACGCCAGCACCTCGAAACTTTCCATTAATTGCACTAACGCCCACTTAATTAATTACATTAACTCCCGAAATTTTTGAAAATCCCATTATTGAATTTCTTTTAATTTTCCTATAATTCCAGAAATTCCTAATACAAATTAATTAATTATTTTAATTTCTTATTTCCTTAAAATCACATAAGTAAATTTTATTAAATCACAACAAATTATTTTAATATTTCCTTTAAATTATATCATCACACTACATCAATAATTAATTTAATTCTTAATTATGGGTCACTACATCATCATTTTGCTTGGTTACGGGTTTAGAGGAATTCCAACCTCCTTCCACGGGAGTGCTAGCCACCGTTTCAGAATATCTTCCCTTTTGAGGGCTTCATCTTTCTGTCTTTCAACGACTAATTCCTCCTTGATTTCCTCGATGGGGAGAAGTTTGACTATGAGCCCTTCTTAAGGGACATATTGGTTAATTGTTTCAAAAAGGGATAGGTTGAGCATGAGTTTCAGGGGTCGCTTCCCGATAAGAGTCGTTCCCTGATACCTCCTGATGAGTTATATGGGATGGAGCTGTTTCAGGAATAAATTTTCTCAATGTGGCTGGGATTGACCCGTGAGGAACTAAGCTTTGTAAAATTCCAGCCATTTCACGAAAAGCTTGCACCTCTTCGGCATGTTGTTGTCATAAGGCCTCATACTCAGCCCAAGGAACTACCGATGGGATAAGTATACCTGAGTAGGATCCTGAAATGGCATGTGTGGTGGTAAGGGGCGGCACCTAAAGTTGAACCCCCAATGGATGAGGAGGCCCTGGAAGGGGTGGCTGCTGATGAGTGAGTGATGGGTGACCCTCACGATGGGACTGATGGATAAGGAGTGGCTGGCCCCCATGGATGAGAGGTGGTTGGCCCCCATGGATGAGGGGTAGCTGATCTTCATGAGTAGATTGATGTTGTTCTTCCACCTGAGAGAGAATATCTTGTTGAGGTGATTGTGCACCACGAGACAGAGTCTGTCGACCGCTTCAAGTTTGTGCCATGGTGAATGAAGGTTTCTTGGCCTTTTGTTCGATTTCCCACAGACGGCGCCAATTGTTGTTACACTGTTACAACAATAAATTTGTAAAAGGGAAAACTGTCAATGGATGACCCATCCGAGCGATGGATGACTCGTGTGGTGTATCTGAGCAATGGATGACTCACTTGGGGGATGGATGACTCATTCGGGCCATGGGTGACATGTGGATTGTCCAAACAATGAGAAATTATCAGGAGAGATGGGTGAGTCTTCCGGGGTGGAGTGACAGCAATGGATGAGTCTCCCGGGGGGTCACGACAGCGATGGATGAGTCTCTCGAGGGTCACGACAGCGATGGGTGAGTCCCTTGGCTAGTTTGAAAGTGATGGATGAGTCTCTCGAGGGTCACGGCAGCGATGGGTGAGTCCCTTGGCTAGTTTGAGAGCGATGGATGACCTGCTGGAAAGAAAATCGATTAGGGGTGCAGGTGAGAATCCCCACATGGACCCTCCGATGCTTAAGTTATTCCCTCGTAGAAGTGAAATGTTTGAAGACAAAAAGTAAGTACGAGAGTGAGAGGTTGCATACCGAATGAGGGAAAATACCCCATATTTATAGAGATGGAAAGGGCATCCATGTGTCGTGTGACCTATTTTTCTCGGCGGATTTATCGAAGGTGGTTTTGACCAAGTCTTGCGAAGTTATTGACGTGAGGGTGCATGGGTGCAAGCACATGAGCACGTGCATAGGGTGCACATTAGGCACCCCCGAGTGACCTCCCTCAGGGGGGGGGGGAGCCCCCCTCTTAATTTCTTTAGCCACGCTGCCGCGTGGCAGCGTGGCAAAGGGGGAAGAGTCCCCCTTCCCTGGCCATGTTGTCGCGTGGCAGCATGGGGAAGGGGGAAGCAGCCATTGTGGCCGCCCCCAGGCATAACAGTTGCTAATCAAGGGATCAGGGCACAAGTCTTTGAGTTAGTCTCTTAACCTGCCCGACCCATTTGCTCGTGCGAGTCTAATTCGCGGTTTATAAGGAGAATGTGACGGTCCTCATTAAAGGCGTTGTGTATTAGAGTTTTCTCGATTTTTACGTTATAAAAAATATTAAAAAGTTTATCGCAAAAAAAAATCGCCACAAAAAATGTTGATAAATGGCAAGAAATACCACTAAATAACAAATGAACCACCGCAAAATAGTTTATTAACGATAATTTTGAAACCATCACGAAATATTCAATTTAATTGTGATTATTAAAACTATTGCAAAAGATCATGTTTTTGGTAATGGAGCCAAGTTGGGGAAATCCTATCGCTATAGTAATGGGTCAGATTTTGTTTGATGTCTCTAAACATAGGAAAAATTTCACTCAATACCTTTGAAATTTGGTAAAAAAAAAATATCAACCCCGTACTTCTATTTTTTTTTTTTTTTATAAATAGCTTGAAGCTCTTTTGAATTTATTTATCAAGCAACACTTTTCCCTTATTGTTAAATTACCATGATTAAACTTTTTTAAATAACCAAGATACCTTCAAATTTCTCTTTTTTCTCTCCATCTCTTTCAGTGACTTTTTTTGTCACTAATCTCCCTCTACGATGACTATGGTGGTTTTGTCCTCTCTCTCTCTCCCTCTCCCTCTCATTTCCATCTTCTTCATTGACAACCTTCCCTAGTTCAAACCCCATGCACTATGGAAAAAACTCCATCGCAAGACAATGAATTTTGCTTAGTGTGTGAGATTGAAAAAGTCAATCAAGGTAAAAAAAAAACTGCATATCTAGAATAGCCACCTCTCCATACAGTGCTTCAAGTTTTTTCTTTAATTTCTAAATAATAAATTATGTAAAGATGTATAATTCTAAAATGATTTCAGAATATTGAAATAAATATAATTCATAAGAATTCTAATATTAATGGGTTCTAAAATATCAAAATCATAATTCTAACAGGTTCCAAAATATAAAAATTATAAGCCTAATAAGATTAGGAAATGTCAAGATAGGTATTATCTGTAAGAATCCTAATCTCGGATTACTTAAAATTATTCCATGTCCCTCTATAAATAAGTATAGACTCATTCCTCAAAATGCATGTCTTTAATAGTAATTTCAATACAATTTTCATCATCTTTAGTATCTGATTTAAGTATCGGAGTGTTTGCGCAAAAAAAATTTTGTGCTTTGTGATTGTTCCTTTTTGCAAGATTAGATAACTTGACAATGATATTTTTAATTAAATAAATTTATTTATGTCTCAACAATAATAATTTTAAATGATGACAAATGTAGGCTAAAGAATGAAAAAAGGGAGAAAGAATTGAGTAATGCTATAGGTATGCCACCGGCTACACCCACGGCTACCGAAAGCATTTAAAATAATTTATTAAACTTATTTCGTTTTTGATCTTTTCCTTTTGCGAGGCCCTGTAAAAATTATCTTGTTGCTCACATGATAATTAAGTAAATATCTATTTGAATATTGTAGTGTTTATCTAATGAGATAATCAAGTTTATTATCAGATATAATTGTATTAATCTGATAAGATAAATATAAAGATTTAATAAGATAATGGTCAATCCTAATTCTATTTAATTTAAAAGATATTAATGATAACTCCTAAGAGTCTTGATGGGAGACTACTTCTACTATTATAAATAGGGGTCTGGTCCTCTCCCTACCCAACACAATCAAAAGCATTACAGTTATATTATTCTATCATTGCGGTTGAGGTCAAAGGGGAGAAATCAGATTCCGACATTTCGTCATCAGTTGGTATTTCTCTTTACAGTATTATCTGTTATGGATTCAGGTATGCATTTAATTACAGTTTATGTGATTTACATGAGTTTTACGATTATAGGCATTAATGATTAATTGTATATTATGTTCATCATGCAATATTATGATTTTAACTTACATGTGGTATCAGAGCCGTCGTTATAAAACTTGTGTATTTTTCGTATAAAAGTTTTATGCTTTTTCTGTATATTCCATGAACTAATTATACATAAATATAACCCGTATATAATCGTCGGGATTAAGAAGTGTGTCTGTGTTATGATGGGCATTATGGCAATGGATTTTTTCCATTGCATAACTGTAGTTCATCTTTGTAGGTTTACTTCTTTGCGTGATCAAAGCTTTTCTTCTGGGTCGGCCATATCAGTGGTCGACAGAAGCTTAATGCATATCACTGGCAACTTGTGGGACGGAACGACCGGTTGTGGCAATCCATCGACCTTGGCCTCGTCGTCACCGGGATATGACCAATCTCTTTCGTAGTCGTGACGGTTCATCTTACGTTACCATCGGCTAAAGTTCCACCATTGCAATCTTCCTCTTCCTATAACAATGGCTGACAGCCATGGCCAATCGATCGAAGGCCCCGATTGCTTGGTTATCGCCGTCGATTCAAGCTTCTTACCATAACAGTGGCCGGTAAGAGCTTGCTGCTCGCCATAACTATGGGTGACAGAGCTTCCAACGCCATGGTCATCGATCCTTGTTCTCCACCAGCGGTTGGATGTTTAGGCTGCCATTAACGAAGGTGATGAACTAGGTGATGGAAGGGGCAAAAGAAAGGCGTGGTGATGGCGGCGCAATGAAAGGGCAGAAAACCCTAACAGATGAAAGAAGAAGATGAAGTTTCAGATGGGTCAAGCATCTGGGTCGGATCTGGGTCGGTCCGACCTGATCCATTAAGAAACCCCTTGAATAATTTGGGTTAATTCCATCATGGGCTTGGATTGGGTTATCCAATCCATTAAAGGCCCACTGACCCATCTTATTGCGCGGATCTGGATTCATTATCCAGATCCGCTACCCAATAACAGATACATAATCGGATCTGTTTAATATATATATAATTATGGAATATATATATATAATAAAGAAAATAAAATTATTTATAATTTGAAATTTATGTAAAGAAAAATTTGTTAGTCATCAAAGTGACCAAATTTTGTACAGTGCATAAATTTCAAATTATAAATTAATAGATCCATAATTGGATTTATTTATATATATACAATTATGGTGTGTGTATATATATAATAAATGAAATAAATATTTATAGTTTAAATTTATACTAAGAAAAATTTGTTAGTCACCAAAGTGGCCAAATTTTGTAAAGTAAATAAATTATGAGCTATAAATTATTTTTTTTTCAATTTTCCCATAAACATTATAGTTGATGACATTAAAGTTTTTGTTTGATATTTGTTTATGGGTAAAATTGAAATTTGCATTATAAGGCTATTCGGAATTAGCCCAAAGGTTAATTATTTGTCCTTATAATTGTCAAACATAAATGTGATAATTATTATGTTCTGTTAATTTTATTTTGCATATCCAAAGATAGCAAATAGTTTTAATTGGTGCATATTTAATTATCAATTATTGTTTTATTTTGTACATCTTAGTATCGCCCAAATGAGAACTATGATGTGCCTTATGATTAATATCTGAATCTGAAATTATGTGAATTTTTTTTTTTTATGCATTAATGTTGAGTATTTAAATTTCTTTTGCAGTATCTGTGCCTGTTTCAATGTATTCGCAAGTATCATCTGTTCCGTTTTTCAACGGATTAAATTTCTCCGATTGGAGTGAACAAGTTCAGTTTCACTTAGGTGTTCTGAATCTTGATTTAGCACTCAGAATCGAGAAACCCACTGATCTCACCGATAAAAGCACCGATGAGCAGAGGGAATTCTATAAAATATGGGAGAGATCAAACAGATTGTGCCTTATGTTTATGCGGATGACTATTGCAAACAACATTAAGTCAGTGCTTCCCAAAACTGAAAATGCCAAGGAACTTATGAAGTTCGTGGAAGGGCGTTCCCAGACTACTGATAAGTCTCTGGCCGATACATTAATGAGTTCTTTGACCACCATGAAATATGATAGTTCTCGTACCATGCATGAGCATATTCTGGAAATGACTACCTTAGCAGCGCAATTAAAGACCCTGGGAATGACCGTGGATGAGTATTTCTTGGTACAATTTATTCTCAATTCCTTGCCTCCAGAGCAATACAGGCCATTTCAAATGAACTATAACACTATAAAGGATAAGTGGAACGTCAATGAATTGGCCAGTATGCTCATTCAGGAGGAGACGAGGTTGAAAAACCAAAGAGCTTATTCTGTTCATTTTCTGAAGCATCAAGAAGCTGGAAACAATTTCAAGAAGAGAAGTGGCAAGAGCAAGAAGAAAGGTTCCCGTAACCTAAATGATTCTTCAAAATGTGCTCATAAAGAACCTGTGGCTGTTAAGTGTCACTTTTGTAAGAAAAGTGGACACATAAAGAAAGACTGCCTGAAACGTAAAGCTTGGTTCGAAAAGAAAGGTAAGCCTTGTGCTTTAGTATGTTATGACTTAAACTTTACTGCAGTTCCACATAATATTTGGTGGATTGATTCTGGTTCCACTACTCATATTTCTAATACGATGCAGGGGTTCCTTACGATCCGAACCACAAGGCCAAATGAAAGTTTCGTGTTCATGGGGAATAAAAGTAAAGCTCCCATTAAAGGCGTTGGCACTTATCGTTTGATTCTGGATATCGAACATTATTTAGATTTATTAGAAACTCTTTATGTTCCTATATTTAGTCGAAACTTAGTTTCATTACAAAACTTGATGTAGCTGGTTTTTCTTTTAAATTTGGTTTTGGATCCTTTAGTTTTTTCAAACATCATAATGCTGGTACTAAACGCGGTTTAGTTAATGAAAATTCAGCTTACTTGTGCCATAAACGTTTAGGTCATATATCTAAAGAAAGGATGGAAAGATTAGTAAAGCATGAAATCCTTTCATGTTTAGATTTTACTGACCTTGAAGTGTGTATTAATTGTATTAAAGGCAAACAAACAAAACACACTAAGAAAGGAGCCACAAAAAACATACAGCTTCTTGAAATTATACACATCGATATTTGTGGGCCTTTTGATGTTCCATCGTTTGGTGGACAAAAATATTTTATCACCTTTATTGATGATTTTTCACGTTACGGTTATGTTTATCTATTGCATGATAAGTCTCAATCTATCAATGCACTTGAGGTGTATATTAAAGAGGTTGAGAGGCAATTAGATAAAAAGGTGAAAATTGTAAAGTCAGATAGAGGTGGTGAATATTATGAAAAATTTGATGAGTCAGGTCAATGTCCAGGACCGTTTGCCAAATTTCTTGAAACACATGGTATTTGTGCTCAATACACAATGCCAGGTACACCACAACAAAATGGTGTTTCTGAAAGGCGTAATCATACCCTAATGGAAATGGTTAGGAGCATGATGAGTTACTCATCTTTATCCTTATCATTGTGGATGTATGCATTAAAAACTGCTATGTATTTGCTTAATAGGATTCCTAGTAAGGCAGTTCCAAAAACTCCTTTTGAACTGTGGACGGGTAGGAAACCTAGTTTAATGCACTTACATGTTTGGGGTTGCCTAGCAGAAGTAAGGGTTTACAATCCACGTGAAAAGAAATTGGACTTTAGAACTATTAGTGGTCATTTCATTTGATATCCGAAAAAGTCCAAATGATATAGATTTTATTGTCCTAATCACAGTACTAGGATTGTTGAAACTGGAAATGCTAGGTTCATTGAAAATGATGAAATTAGTGGGAGTGATAGAATGCATAATGTCAGCATTCAAGAAGTCAGGGTGGAAGTTCCTATGCCCAAGACTGATAAAGTTGTTGTTCCTCAAGTTGCAATCTAACCAAATAACAGTCAAGAACAACAAACACTCTATGATGAACCGGCAGCAGTTGAACCACAAGAAATGGCATTAAGGAGATCTCAAAGAGACAGAAAATCTGTTATTTCTGATGAATATGTGATTTATCTACAAGAGTCTGAATTTGACTTAGGAATTGATAACGATCCAGTTTCATTTAAGCAAGCCATGGAATGTGATGATTCTACTAAATGGTTAGATGCCATGAAAAAAAAGTTAAAATCTATGGATCAAAATCAAGTCTGGGATCTCGTTAAATTGCCTGAAGGGTATAAAAGAGTTGGATGTAAATGGGTCTTTAAGACTAAACGTGACTCTAAAGGTAATATTGAACGACATAAAGCCAGACTTGTTGCCAAAGGTTTTACTCAGAAAGGCAGCATCGATTATAAAGAGACTTTCTCACCAGTCTCTAAGAAAGATTCTCTTATAATCATCTTGGCTTTAGTGGCTCATTATGATTTGGAATTACATCAAATGGATGTAAAAACCATTTTTCTTAATGACGATTTGGAGGAAGAGGTCTATATGGATCAACCTAAGGGTTTTTCAGTTGAAGGAAAGGAACACATGGTGTGTAAATTAAAGAAATCAATATACGGACTTAAGCAAGCCTCCCGCCAATGGTATCTGAAGTTTAATAATACCATTACGTCTTTTGGCTTTCAAGAAAATACCGTTGATCGATGTATATATATGAAGGTCAGTGGGAGCAAATTTATTTTTCTAATCCTGTATGCTGATGACATTCTGCTTGCTGCTAATGATCTTGGTTTATTACATGAAACCAAGAAGTATCTCTCTAAGAATTTTGAAATGAAAGATATGGGAGAGGCAACTTATGTGATAGGAATAGAAATATTCTGTGATAGATCACAAGAATTGTTAGGGTTGTCTCAGAAAGCATATATTAATAAAATTCTAGAGAGATTCAATATGGATAAATGCTCATCAGGGGTAGTTCCAATTCAGAAGGGGGATAAATTTAACCTTATGCAATGCTCGAAAATTGAATTGGAATGAGAGCAAATGCAAAATATTCCTTATGCATCTGCAGTTGGGAGCCTAATGTATGCTCAAACTTGCACCAGACCAGACATAAGCTTCGTTGTCGAGGTTCTGGGCAGATATCAAGGTAATCCAGGCCTTCATCACTGGAAAGCTGCAAAGAAGATTTTCAAATACCTACAAGGAACTAAAGATCACATTTCAATTATAGAAGATCTGATCATCTTGAGGTGATTGGCTATTCAGATTCAGATTTTGCCGGATGTGTTGATACCAAAAAATCAACATTCGACTACTTGTTCCTATTAGCCAGATGAGCAATCTCATGGAAAAGTGCGAGGCAGTCTGTCATCGCTGCATCCACTATGGAAGCTGAGTACGTGGCTTTCTTTGAGGCCATCGTTCATGCTTTATGGCTATGGAATTTTGTTTCAGGGCTTCGGATTGTCGACAGTATTGCAAGCCGCTGAAAATTCATTATAATAACTCTACAGCAGTATTCTTCTCTAAAAATGACAAGTATTCTAAGGGTGTTAAGCATATGGAAATCAAATACTTGACCATTAAAGAAGAAGTTCAGAAACATACAGTGTCAATAGAGTATATTAGCACAAACCTTATGATAGCAGATCCTATGACAAAAGGACTGCCACCCAAAATATTTAATGAACATGTTGAAAGGATGGGTATTTTGGGTATTATGTAATTTGACTCTATTAAAGTTTATGCATTTGACACTTTGATTTCATATGTTTCTGATATTCCTGTTTTCTATTTGTATACATAACTGTTTAGAATAAAGTTGACAGGAATAATTAAATTTTGACCATCATGATCATTTTTATTAAAGGTCATGTTAAGTTGGAAGTTAGTGTTGTGGTACATGGAAGGTACTGGGTCAAAAAGAATTGACTCACAACCGCCATGACCCGCATTAATATTTTAACTTAATAATGACGTTATGGTAACCAAAATAAAGAGAATTAAAGGATGATTGTTTGTGCACATTATGTTATTTCTTATTAAATCATAAAGGTAATATCATATGAGCCAAGTGGGAGAATGTAAAAATTATCTTGTTGCTCACATGATAATTAAGTAAATATCTCTTTGGATATTATAGTGTTTATCTAATGAGATAATCAAGTTCATTATCAGATATAATTGTATTAATCTGATAAGATAAATATAAAGATTTAATAAGATAATGGTTAATCCTAATTCTATTTGGTTTAGAAGATGTTAATGATAACTCCTAAAAGTCTTGATAGGAGACTATTTCTACTATTATAAATAGGGGTCTGGTCCTCTCCCTACCCAACACAATCAAAAGCATTACAGTTATATTATTCCATCATTACGGTTGAGATCAAGGGGGAGAAATCAGATTTCGGCATTTCGTCATCAGCTGGTATTTCTCATTACGGTATTATCTGTTATGGATTCAAGTACGCATTTAATTACAGTTTATGTGATTTACATGAGTTTTACGATTATGCGCATTAATGATTAATTGTATGTTATGTTCATCATGCAATATTATGATTTTAACTTACAGGTCCCACTCGCCCAAATCCATCTTTTCCCTCTCCCCTGCTACCCGCCCAAAACCATTTTCTCCATCTTCTCTGTTGCTCTGGCTCTCTCTATGAAAAACCTCTCTCACGGCTAAGCCCATCTTCTCTCTCTCGTTCTATCTTTGTTGCTCTCATTTACTTCCGATCACAATTGCCCCAAACCCATCTTTGATCTTTTGCTCTCGCTCTCTCTCTCTCTGTTGCCCTCTCTCACGACCAGCGTCAGTCCACTTCTCTATCTCTTTCTTGTCGCCCCCACCCACTCTCCAGACACCCTCGACCCCACCCCCTCTCACGGCCGCCTCTCCTGATCGCCGTCAGCCCCACCCCTTCTTGAAAGTAAAGCAAGATCGCTACGGGGCAAGCAGCGTAGTTCAAAAAATTTGAACCTTACCCCGATCCCGGCGATTGGATCAACGTCGAAATCAAATCATTCACAAACAAATAAATAAATCTAACCTTTAGATTATCGAGTCATTCGCGGATTCGAGCCGTCCAACCGTCCGGCCTCTAACTCGTGATACGTGGCACGCGTCCGTTGGCAAGGAGAGCGGAATAGGAGTGCTAGCTCCTTCTCCTTTGCGCGGCTTGTGTATGGACGGTAAAAGAACACCCACGTTTCAAATCGATGCCAAAAGAAACGGGGAAGAGTGAACGGCAATGCGTTTTTCAACTCTTGAAAAACGACACCAAAAATCACCTCACTAATGGGCAACCTATAAAAGGATATTTATAATGAAATATCCTAGGGTTTCTAAAACCCTAATGGATTGGGCTAGCCCATTAATTCTAATTTAATTAGAATCATAAGTGGGCTTATTCTAGTCCAACTAGAAATATAATTAAATGGCCCAATCCTTTTATAGGTTAAATAAAATATTATGGCCCAAATCTAATTCAAACCCAAATATATTTTATTTAATATTTGGCCCAAATCTAATTTGGTCCAAATATAATATTTAATATTTGGCCCAAATCTAATTTAATCCAAATATAATATTTATTTTAATATTTGGCCCAAATTCAATTTAGTCCAAATATAATATTTAATTTAATATTTGGCCCAAATCTAATTTAGTCCAAATATTAACTTAAGCCCAAAAATATTTTATTTCCTATTTGCCACTCCAACAAATAGAAAATCATTAAATTAGAAACTCCTTCCTAATTTAATCAAATGCCATTTTTAGGAAACTCTTTCCATTACGATGACTCCTCGTCATATCGACGTCATTACGTCTATCTGTTCTTTTTTCGTGAGAACCTACGACGGCACAACTTCTTGCCGAAGTGTCCCACTTAACCATACGTCCACTCTCCTGGTTTAAGCCAGGGATCGTGCCTATTGCGTATGACTCATTAGGCTTCCGAATATGTTGGCAATGTGTCGGTACGAACACATAAGACAAGATTGGCCTCTAGCAAGGCGTCATGCCTACCCAATTATTCAGAAGGATTCATAATCCGCAAATAACCTTTCACGAGCATGGTTACCGTGTAATACGATCCTCTCGTCAATGTATCTTATGTGATCTCAAGTATGGCGATGTGTTGCTTGATAACGATCACATGAGTTTTCTTCGGTCTTCTGGATATCTTCACTTAATAGAAAGTAAATCAATAACTCCTTATTGATCTCTTTTACCATGGCCATGGATTTAAAGTGAATATCCACCGAAGGCGCCTTAGATACATCATCCTCTATCAAGGGATAGACGAGTCCCATCTTGGTTATGCACCCATCTCCATAAGCTTCACGATATGCCCAACGATCGCCCACGTGCAGCCTTTATCTAGGCCCATCGAAACGATGTCAAAGCATACTGGTCTTCTTATGAGATGACCGTGACAACCTCAGGTCCAAGGATTAGTTACACCCATCTCGTATGAGAATTCCATCAACATTTAACCAAAATGGATTCTCATGGCGAGTCATGTCCAGTGACACGTTCTCCAACATTGGTCACCTATGTACTTGTTTAGGCATCCCCATGCCTATGGGTGTGAGACCCCCATTGCTATCACATAGCAAAACATAGCACATACAAGTCTTACCACAATTGTCAATGTCCATTCTTGACATTGCTACGACTTGGGACGTTTAATGATGTCTATAAACTGTGATGCATCATCTCACATCTTTATAGATTATTCACAGTATACATCATATGGACTTCTATCTAGTTTCATTCGGTTATTACAATAATAACAAGAAACTAATAGAATGACTTCTTATGAATTTGAATAACTCCTTATTCAAATAATAACATGATTACAATTGTCAGTGTACAACATGCCCAATCTGATTGGGTCTAGAGCACCTACACTAACACTTCTCTCTGTGTGCCTTTCTCTTTCTCTCGCCCAAAACACCATCGCCTCCCCAACCCGCATCTCCCTCTGACAACACCGTCGCCCCCTCCCTCCTTCGTCAACCCTACCCCCTCTCCCTTCTCCCCACACCGTTGACCCCACCCGCATCTCCCTCTCTCGACACTGTCACCCCCACCCGCATCTCCACTCACACGACCATGAGTTATCTCTTTCTTTTTCTCTCGCTCTCACCGTCGTCGCCTCATTACTGACCAGCCACTGCACGACCCACTGCATCCGCTTGTCGGCCAACAATCCTAGTATGCGGTACTTTGAGATTTATATTTTCCCATGTCTTCACATATATAAATTTCATGGCTGTTTTACTATAAATGGATTTTGCCCAATATAGATGGATTTTAAAAATAATTTTAGTATTATATTAGATGAAATCATGCTCAAATCTGAATAATAGGTGTTGAAAGGCCATGTCTAAACATGCTTAGGAGAAGCATTGTGGTATGTTACATAGCTTTTGTGTTTTGCATATCAATGCCACTATATACTTTTGTGTTTTGCATCCATCTTCTTGTTGTTTGTCTGTATGGTTAATCCAAGGTTTAGGAATCTGATATTTAGCCAAACAAAAAATGAAGGGTAATTGGCTATAGCTGTTTGGGTGGTGACATTTTCCCAACTACGTGCTTAGCTCTATCGTTGATGAATTTATAATTAATGCATATTATCTTGGATTTGTTGGTGTAGTTAAAAATATTTAACAACATAGGCATATGTACCGAGCAAACAACTGGATATACTATTTTCTGGGATCCCAAAACTTAGAAGTTTGTAGCACATCCTCAGTTAATATATTTGGAATGTTGCTGCATTGGACTAAATTGAAGTCCAATTTCTATAGAAGCATCCTCAGTTTGAGATTTGTGTTGCTGCATTCGACTACATTCTTAGTTTGTATCACTCTTTCTATAAAAGTTTCATTACTATGAATCTTCTTTAACCTTGTTTCATTGCTAATTGAAGTGCAATTTCTAATTCACGGTGTTACAATTACGGGATGAAATACAGAAGTATGTCATAGCTATAGACGGCAGGGGCACTATTTCGCAACATGTCCAACAAAGCACTCATGCTCATCATGTAAACGAGGATTTGTAAAATGTTTCGAGGTGGAAAAAGAGTCCGTAAACAAAGGGAGGTTGTTCAATATTGGTAGTATTAAGTGTGGATTTTGGAAGTGGGTCAGAGAAGATGAATCACATGGATTATTTGTTGAAGGTGAATCTAGTGGCAGTGTGTCGGCTAAGTCTACGACCAATTTTCCCGTTGAAGAGTTTTATCGCATGTTCCAGACTATAGCTCGAATATATGAAGAAGATGACGTGGAGATTTCAGTGAACATAACAGTGCACAAGGGAAAAGGAAGTGTATTTGACAATGGTAAACGAAAGAGGCCAGCATGATTGTGGTTGACATTTGAGAACTGTATTTATATATGTGTATGTAATGGTATTTGAGTAAAATTGTATCTCATAAGAACTATTAGATATGTGTTTGTAGTGATAAAATTAGAACAAGTTTTTATGCACATATTAATGTGTTTTTAGTACATTTTTCTGTTAATGGTATCTGATGTTTGTAGTTAAATGGTTTTTAAATTTTATTTGATGATTATTTTATAATTATATACAAATATTTAAATGACCTATAAATTTAATTTTTGAACTTAGCAAATGAGGTTTGCCAATCAATTGTGGCTGGACACAAAGAGTGGAAGATTTTCCAATCAATGGTGGCAAGACACGAACAGTGGGTTGCATGGTTGGTGCATCACCCTTAGGCATTGAACCACAAAACCAAACAACAAGCTGTTTGTACCTATCCACCATGCTTTGCAAGATAAAACCAGATAACCACCATGCTTTGCAAGACAAAACCAGACAACAAGCTGTTTGTGTATTCTTATCATACCCACAAGAAAATGTCAACAACAAGCTGTAGATAGACATTCACCATTTTGAATACACATAAATTGTTCATTTAACATTCAATAACCTATTCATTTTACATTGTCAAAATTACAAACTAAAATAGAACAACAGAACCCAGTGAAAATTACAAAATATAAGCACCAGCTCTTATGGAGATTTCTTGCTAAGGTGGTATGAGACTGAAATCATCATCCTACTGGTGCCATGGTCTAATAGTTACTAAAACAGAACCAATAGAATGAACCATTGAATGAGGACCTCCTGCAACATGAAGACATTAACAAACATATGCATGATAACTTTTTTGATATTTTAAGAATTTAAACAATGCACTCACCTTGAAAATTAAATGTATTAATTGGTGGAATATACAGAAATTAGTTAATTACGTGAAGTTCGTATCTTATAACAGATAATTTTGTTCATGTAGCATGTTAGCCTTATTGAAGAAGAAACAATAGAAACATGTTGGCCTGCAAAATAATAGTTGTTACAATTTTCACAAAGAGTTCCATCACCCCCAACTGCAATCATAACATCAACACCTTCACGTATGGCCTGCAAAATAATAGCTATTAGAATTTTCACATAACATACCTGATTTGTTTTTTTCTTTTAAACTCAAAGCCTAAACTAATAAGTTTCACCTTGAAAATTAAATGTATCAACTGGTGGAGATGGACGCCCCAAGGTAGGAAATGGCAACTGTTGAATGTATGGAACATGTTGCGGGATGTTTGCCGATTCATTGACTTGGAAATTGGGATGTGTAACTACCTGTGTTTCATCTTGATCCAACACCGAAAATAATTTTTTAAAAATCAAAATAGAAAAAAGTCATCAAATGAAAATATTATATAGTTACGTACCAAGCATCGTGGATACGGGAAGGGTGTCATGACAAGGTATTGTGATTCCTATGTAGTCTGAACGACGGCTGCACCATCCTATAAATTCTTTTGCGGCACTTTCTTTACTTTCTTAGTACCCAAAGACACCTATGCATCATCGAACCATGATTAATTTATATTTCAGCTAGTAGGTTACTTGAACACTACAAACTAGTGCTTACCTTATCTCTTTTCAATCTCGACTCTAACGGGCCCTTTTTACGAAGCTTCTTAGGCCTTCCCTTACTTCTCGAGCAGTTGGGGTCTAATATATTCTCGCTTGAAGCATTCTCCGTCATTCTCTCATTGGTGCCTACCTGAACAATTGCCTGAGATAGATGATTACTTCTACTAATTGACTTCAAGCTGGAAAGTTCATTTTTTTAAAATTGAATCCACTCCATAAGCTCTTCTGTACGACCTTTATCATATGCTGCAAGATCAGCTACCTCGGTAAAAGCTTTGCACAATTGGTCATATCTTAACTGCCTAGGACTATTAATCCACCTATCATAGTTAATTGCAACCCTCGTGTGGCATCTAGTTACATCTCTCCACCTCCTTAATATATACCTTTCGGGAAGTGATATGACGTTATTACGGATTAATACTGTGATAGCATGTCGGCAAATAATTCCCATAAACTCAAATAGGTGGCAGTTACAAATAAATTCACAACTATCCCTCTGAAATAAAATGGTAAATTTTTTTCTCTTGACACCCCCACCAACTACCACATCCTCTTGTACCTTATACGTTGTTCCCGAACATTCATCATCGGTAGATATAATGTCACAATACTTCTTTTTGTTGATTTCTTCTTGAAATTCTCTGAATTTTGATATAGTGTAAACTGATTGGAACTGTTTTTCAAATTCATATAGGGTAATGCATGGAACCATTTGCGAGAATGATCAAAAATCTGCTTGAAACTCCTTCTCAAACTCATTCTTTAGTGCTTGCTCATATTGTTCAACAAACTACTTCAACGATGTCTTTGAATGGACAAACCCATCGAAAAATGCATTCATACTCTCACTGCGTTGGGTTGTTGACATACCTGCCCAACAAACCATTGTTTTCAAGAAACAAGGAACCCAACGGCTTCTATCAATGTAAAGTCTAACCAACCAATCATTATCATGCAATTCATTATCTTCAACCATCTTAATCCAACCTTGTTCGAATTCTTCTAGAGTTTGCGAATCATAGACTAGTTCATGTATAGTCGAAAATATGACACCTTTTTGAACATAGTTGCCAAATTTTTCAGGCAACTTCTTCAATATATGCCACAAATACCATTTATGTTTGGTATTCGGCAATACTATTTGAATTGCATTTTGCATAGCCCTATCTTGATCCGTAATTATTCCATTAGGAACTTAGCCTTGCATGCATTGAAGCCATGTCCTAAATAGCCAAACAAATGTCTCTGTATCCTCACTCGACACTAACCCACATCCAAGCAACGTAGACTGTCCATGATGATTCACCCCAACAAAAGGGGCGAATGGCATGTCATATTTATTTGTTAGGTACATGGTGTCAAAGGTCACAATATCACCAAACTCTTTGTATGCTTCTCTGCACCTATTATCGACCCAAAACACATTTCTCAATCGAGACTCTTCATCCAAATCGATACTAAAGAAAAAACCAGGACAATTTGCTTGCATTTTTGAAAAATAAGATTGTATTGCAGCCGCATCCCCTTCCCCTAGTCGTAACTGTCTAACCTTTTCTACATAGTTTCTACAATCTCTTTCGATGCATGTCAAGTTCTCATATCCACCCACTTCGACAACTGCTAAGTTATAGCTTTATGTAACGGAATTTCAGCCATATCATTCACTTCAAACTGACGCTTTACATGTGCACTCAATCGTCGGTTGCATCGAAACAACCGGGATTTGGATGGACTCGTCTTATGATTATGCTCAAGATGGACGGTGTTAATTCGCCATGTTCCAATACCATCAACACTTGCAGTCAACCTAGCTTTACACCCTGTTTGAATGGTTGGTTGTGTTGAGTTCTAACCTAGTCAAGAGGGGGGGTGAATTGACACCTTTTAAAAATTCTAATGCAAAACTTATGCACGTATATATATGAGAAAACAAATTTAATACAAACCAAAATTGTAGTTGAGAGTACGGGAGCACTTAAATACTAGATGGATAATATGATATCCGCCAGCTGTGCTAGTATGTGCTTAGATCCAATATACTCTTCAAATTACAACTTGGTAAAAACATGTGATTTGAATGCACACAATAACAAGACTTTAAATAAACCAAATGGAATATTGAATGAGTACAAAGAATGATCAATCAAAGCAAATCAGAATATAATAACCAACAAGAATGTAGGCCTTAGGATTTGGCCACACAAAACCAAAAACAAACAAGTATAATCAAGCAAGAATAAGTAAAGAGTGAAGAGAAGAAGAACACAGCGATGTATAGTGGTTCGGCCCTTATGGCTTACATCCACTACCTAAGGATTTCCTTCCTTAGGATTTTCAACCAAATCCACTATATGAAACTTTTGATACAACCACCGAAGCCTTCACTTGGCTTCACCACCACCAAACTATTTCTGGAGTCTCACACTCACTGGTTTGGATTTTGTACGCTCTTTACAAGATACAAGAATAGTATAGATTGAGAAATAAGGTTCTCTCAAAAATAATACAATGAAGTGTAGAGAACTCTCTTAGTTTTCTCTCAAGAGGATAGAGAAAAAGAAAGACTTAGAGAGAATGAAAATCTTGGCCAATGATGTAGAAAATAATAGGGCTTCCAAAAGTTGTTCCAAAGCCTTCAAGGGACCCTTTTATATAGTGCTAGAGTAGGCTTTCCTTGATCAATCTCAGCCCTCCATGTGTCAAGACTTCAAGCCAATCTTAGCCCTTCGTTTTGAATTTTTTATTTACCTTCCATAATCAGCTAACTTGATTGATCTTCAAGACCTTTGACTTTTGGTAGATCTCCAATCAGCCTTGAATGAGCAAATCAATTCCAATAATGCATGGCTGATTTCAAGGATTAAAAATATCATCCAAACCCTTCATAATTCTTGCAAAATCGAAATTAAATAACAAATGATCAATTCTGACTTCTAGTTGATCTTCAAACTCCTTTGATTGTGCAATTGGGCCCTTAGCTTCCATAACAAGCATAGCTAATTTGAAATTTGAATTTAAACCTCCAAATGGTGTAAAATCCTTCCAAATATTCTCAAATAATGAAGCAAATTTGTCCAACAATGAAGATATCAATTATAACTTCAAAGGCCCTTAATTGATCAAGTTTCCATAGTAAAAATGTTGACAACAAGAAGAGAATCAATTTGTGTAGCTGAATAAATGTAAGATATCCTTAGAATATTCTCCCATAATGAAGATATCAATTAGCTATAATGAGGATATCAATTAGTCATAATGAGTAGGATAATTGATTCCATGATTTGAGTAGAGGATCCTTTTAATGAGATAGAATCAGCAATAAAGGAAAGTAATATCAATCAAGGTTTAACTTTCAAACCTTAATTTCCTCCATTAATGTTGAACAATAAGGCTGAATCTTTAACTTCTCCATTTGAATGCAATTCAAAAATTCTTCCATATTTAACTAAGTAAAGAAGCTTCTAAGAACCTTTAAATTTACTCCATGATTCTCTTACCATATTTAGACCAACGAGAAGATGTAACCTTGATGAGTGTGCTCCACGTGGCTGCCATGTCATCAAAATGCCACATTAACAATGTCATGTCGCCAAGTTACATATATGGCAACTCCATATAGTGGACTACTCCAATCTCCTCAAAAACTTCCATATATATCTTTTGAACTTCCCATATATGAACAAGGATTCAATATATCTTCTAGACTTTCCATTCTAAGAAGAACTTTCTATTCATAGCTCAAATACTCAAATTTCTAGAAAGCTCTCTAAAAACTTGTTTCCATATATAATGAAATCTCTATATAAGTATAAGAAGTTTCCATATATAACCTGTGTCATGAAATCACTAAAGAATAGCTTTGTAAGCCTTATGAAGGCTTCATGCTTTGTTAGTACATAAAATATAAATTCACATTCACACATGCCAATTATCAATCATCAAAATCTACACTCAACAGGTTGTGGCCTCGAAAAAGTACTTTTAGACCTAGTTCTTTGACCTTCTCGACAACATGAAAATGTCACATATTTTACTACCCCATCCTCACCCTTCTTCGAATTTCTTTTTCTAATTGGAAAACCTACGTTATATGCATATCTCTTATAAAACTCAAATATTTCGTTAGCATCCTTAAACTTCATCCCAACCTCTGGCACAATAACCTCACTGTTTCCTGCTAAGATTTCATCATCTAACTTCTTCATTAAAATATCATCTTCATCATTTTCCAAACTTCCATCATCTATTGTCTCATCATCAAGGTTAAAATAACAAAAATTAATCAAGCATTTAAGAAATACAAGGGTTTCATAAATCAAACAAAACATAAATCTAGAAAATTACCTGAAAAATTAGTCATTTTTCTCTGAAATATTATCCCTGCCAAAAGGAGAGGTGGTGGATGCAGGGGCGGCGGTGGGGGTGCAGTGGCTAGCTGGGGCGAGGCAATTGCAGAGGGAGAGAGAGAGAGACGGTGGTTGTGCGAGGGGTGGCTGGCAATTGGGGTCGAATGTCGTCGTGAGAGGGAGATGCAGCTAGAGAGGGAGAGGGGGGTGGGTGGGGTCGACAGTGTCTGGAGAGGGACACGGGTGGGGTCGAGGGTGTCGGGAGAGGGAGAGGGGTGGGGCTGACGGCGATCGAGAGAGGCAACAGTGAGAGGGGGTGGGGTCGAGGGTGTCTGGAGAGGGGGTGGGGGCAACAGGAAAGAGAGAGAGAAGTGGACCGACGCTGGCTGTGAGAGAAGGTAATAGAGAGAAAGCGAGAGCAACAGATCGAAGATGGGTTTGAGGCAATGGTGATCGGAAGTAAAGGAGAGTAATAGAGATGGAACGAGGGAGAAAATATGGGCTTGCCCGTGAGAGGTTTTTCACAGAGAGAGCGAGAGCAACAGAGAAGATGGAGAAGAAAGATGGAGAAAATGGTTTTGGGTGGGTAGCAGGGGAGAGAGAGAAGATGGATTTGGGCGGGTGGGACCTCGCAAAAGGAAAAGACGAAAAAAGAAAAAAGTTTAATAAATTATTTTAAATGATTTCGGTAGCCGTGGGTGTAGCCGGTGGCATACCTATAGCATTACTTGAAAGAATTAACGGATGGACTAAAAGACATCAAATCAAATCAAATGACATCAACTAAGAGGAGTAATATTAATTTTACTTGCTTGTGTAAACATGAACTAAATCCATGCAGTAATAGTTTTAGAGGAGTAATATTTCTTTAAAAAAAAAAAAAGAAATTGACTACAGCCTTGCATCATTTCTTAATGCCACCCAGTGTACAAGTTCATCCCTTCCATGTTTTCGTTGCTAGGATTAATTATATAAAAAAAAAAAAGCTTTTTATTATATTTTTAATTACCTTCTAAATTTTTATTTTTTTTATATTAAGTTTAGACTTTTAATTTGTATCAAATATATATTTCCATATTAATTAAAAGAGACTATTAATTGTTGTCATGTCATGCTTAATTAAATTACATGATTTTAAAGAGGGCTATTAGCACCAAAAAATCAAACATTTTCATATTTTGCGATTTTATCCAATGATTTTAATTTTGGCAAGAAGGGCTCAATTTTTTAAATTAGTTGCAATTTTAGCCCACGTGCTAAATTGAATCCCCATGCATGTGCCTTTGCATAGGTGGCATGCCACGTAGCAATTTTAAATGGGACCCACGCTGACTCAAAAAGAAAAAGAAAAATGAAAATAAGTAAAAATCATATGGATTTAACAGCGGTTAAACCCATATGAAATCGAAAATTGAAACCCTAGTTTCAGATCAGGAAGAGTTGAAGCGAAGGGAAAAAATGGGAAGAGGACGATGTAAAGAGCAATTGGAGGCCAAGGACGACATCAAACACGAAGTAATTGAATGATGAAGGAGACAAAGCATAAGTGGCTTATTGGTGGCTCACTATCTGTGTTCAAGTTTGAACAAGAGCTTGTGAGTACGAAAATTAATCAGACTCTTCGCCTTACGAGTCTGACTGGACTTGTCTGTTTTATTTTTGAATTTTTTTCTTTGAAAGTAAATTTTAGGATGAGATTTTAGCTTTTGTTGAAGTGTTTTTGAGCATTTGTGGATGTAACTAATGACACCCAAAATACATAAATGAATCGGACTCTTCATCGCGATTGGTCTCTTGATCCAAGCCCGATGAAGAGTCCGATCAGACTTTTCGTCAAGTTATTTTTGTTGGAGTATTATTGAGAATTTGTGGAAGAACTGAAAGCCAAAATAAGGAAATGAATCGGACTCTTCAATCGTTTCGATCTTCAAGAGTCCGATGATAAAACCGTTTAGATCAGAAAGAGTTCGGGTGGATTTGTTTTCCCTCACATTTAATATGTTAAATTTTTTATTGTTGTTTTTTCTTTCATTGTTTTGTTTTAAAGAGTTCGATCGGACTGATTAAGAGTCCAATCGGACTTTCTATGAAATTGTTTGTTAGTGGATTTTTTTTTTTTTTATTTTGAAAGTGACGATTTAAGCTTTTTTGTTATAGTGTTTTTGAAAATTTGTGGATAAGACCCATGAAAAGCAATATCCTTTTTTTGAGAATCCAATCAGACTCTTGATCAGACTTTTCAATCGTCTATCATCAAGAGTCCAAATGACAATACCATTTGAATCTAAAAAAGTCCGATGAAAAGGCTGATCAGACTCTTCATCAGTTTGATCAAACTCACGAAAAACTCTGATCAAACAAAATAAAAAAAGGACAAGTCCAATTAGACGAAATTAAAAAAAAAAAAAAAAAAAGAACGAGAAGTCCAATCTGACAAAATTATAAAAAAAATGATGAGAAGTCCGATCAGATGAAAGAAAAAAAAAAGGACGACAAGCCTGATTAGACTCTTGTTCAAACTTACGTTTTGTCTTCTTCCTTCACCATGTTAATAAATATATGTTGTCTGCGATCTCTGCAAATCTGTTTCAAAACCATCGATTTCTTCTTCCACCTTGTGTTCTTCATCCTTGACGTCTTCGTCCTTCAATTGCTTCGTCTTTGACGTTATCCTCGACCTCCGATTGCTCTTCGCATCGTCCTTTTCCCATTTTTCCCCTTCACTTTCACTCTTCCTAATCTAAACCCTAAACCGTAAAGCCATATGGAATTTAACCACTATTAAACCTATATGGTTTTTATTTTCTTTTTCTTTTTCTTTTTTTTTCTTTTAAAAAAAATTGATATCATATACATTAATATAAATTTTAAAACTATTTAATGTTAAAATTAATCTAAATCTCATAATTAAGTGATTTTGGAGTTTATATAAATCGTCTCACAATTAAGTGATTTTAGAGGTTATATTAATATATATCACGTCAATTTTTGTTGATAATATTTGACGAAAAAATAAAAAAAAGGATTAAATTTAAGAAAATAAAAATTTATTGATTGCGATGACAAAAAATTAAAGTATATTAATTAATTTGTTATAGAGTAAAGTTCAAGAACTAATAATATAATTTACTGCTAATTATTCATTTATATTTATAATTAGATTCAAAATTGAATTAGATATTTATATTTATATATATATATATATATTTAATACTAAACTCCTTAATAGATTAAAATCAAATCGGTTTCGACCTAATTTCTTGACAAGTCTACACAAATGGATATGGCCGTGATCTAGAAAGGCCCTTATGCAATATTGAAATATGTAACGACCCGTTTATTTTTGAATTAATGTGAATTTGAGTGTAAGGAATTAATTGGAGAAAATTAAAATTTACCAAGTGAGTTTTGGTAATTATTCGAAATTATTCGAGGTCGTTATGAAATATTTGGGGTTTTAAGAGAAAATAATAGTTTATGTTATTTTGAGAAAATAGGCAATTAATTATTTTGTTTGAAAGTATTTATGGAAATAAGGAAAGATTAAAATAAATTGATTTGGGGTTAAAGTATAATTTTGGAAACTAGATGTCACCTTAAAAATTAAGTGGCGAGGATTATTATCCAATAAGGGCCTTTAGGAGATGGTCAAGTGAGCTTTGGAAGAGGGGTGGTCACGGGATCAAACCCGCGATCAAGCAAGGAGAAGCTGGGTTTTTTTAACCCAGCTGGCGCCAAACGACGTCGTTTCAAGGCGCCAGGCACGTGCAGCCATGCAAGTCTCATGCGTGGCCAGGCCGCACCACGCAAAGCCCTGCTATGCCCCCAGCTGCTGCCACGAGGCTTCCAGCCGCTGCCACTTGTCCAGCCCTCTTGCCATGTGTTCCAAGCTGAATTTTTGCCTCCAGAAGTTGCCTCCACGATGCTCTTACCACCTCCCCACCTTTGGGCCTATAAATAGGCCATGAATGCTTGAGTGAAGGGGATTTGAGGAAGAGATTAAGGAGAATTTTGGAGAGAAATTAAGGAGATTTTGGTGGCGTGGGCTTGAGTAGCGACTTAGTCTATTACAAGAGTTAAGGAAATATTTAAGGCAAGTTCTTCTTCCTCTTTGTTCATTTGAAAGGGAAGATCTCAGTCTTTTATTAATATGAAAGTTTCATTCTCTATTCCTTGTTGTTACAAGTTTGTGCTTCTATTTTAGCGAGTCATTTTACAAGTTATTCTTCGTTCCTAGTGAATTATTCTATGGTTCCTATTTATGCCTCCTAGTCTCAAATAGGGCTTTGAATCATCCTATTTTTCTTTGAGAATGATGTTTTATTGTGGACATGCTATGATTTGATGTTGTCTTGGGTGAACATTGCCCTATTGTGAATATTGCTTCGTTAATCGCATGCCAGTTATATATGAGAAGTTATTACAAATATGCATGTTATGATGATGCATAAAGCATATGCATGAAAATGGTTTTTTAAGAATATGTAAAGGCCTCATGATGCGCACAACGAATGAGTCAGCAGAATATATCCGTAGAGAAAGCTTCAGCTCAGAGATGGACTTTGGTCCCAAGTTTATAATATGGACTTTGGTCCCATGTTATGATTGCATATGAGCATGAATACATGTTTCATTATTATTATCATGTGAAAGTACTTTAAATGGCATTCATGGCTCTTTTGCCTCTCGATACCATGACTCTTATGCTCGTTTTCTTCTAGTTATACTTGCTAGGACTTATGACTCATGCTTGCTTGCATCATTCCAGGTAAGGCTAAAGTAAAGGACGAGGCAAGTGAATCAGGATCCATGAGATAACAATGTGTACAGAACTATCTCAATCAAAGGTCCTTGGGGGGTTTTGTGATGTGTGACTTTCAAATGAGCTTGTTCATGTTTTAGGTTGTACCTCTGAGGGGATATGATGGGTTTATGGACCCTAATGTAGTGTGTAATATTGAGTTACATTTATTTATATGGGTATGTGGACCCTATTGTATATGTCTATGAGTAAGAATGTATGAGTGTGACTTCCGTTATTAATAATATGGAATATGTGTGATGCTTCTAATTGGTTGGCATATATGTCACCTCCTTGTGAAACCCTAATTTTGGGGCACCTACAAAATACGAGAATAAAAAAGGTTAATTTTAAAAAATTGACCTTTTACTATATTTTTAATTATATTTCAAATTTTTAATTTTTTTATCAGTAAAAGTAGACTTTCAGTTTGTTCAAATTTGCATAGCCATTTATCTTTAGTTAAAATCGATGTTAAAAACTAATAATCCTCAATGTTAAAAACTAATAAAGGTATCAAATTCTTAGTTAATATCACCCAAATTTCTAATTTGATCTATTACTTTCCTTTAGCAAGTAGGAGACTTGGAGAGAGGTAACAAGGCATTTTAAATTTCGGTATTTGGTCAATTTATTTTCTTTAAAAAAGGCTATTAGTATCAAAAAATCAAACATTTTCGTGTTTTTTTTATTTTATCAAATGATTTTAATTTTGACAAAAATGACTTAATTTTTTAAATTAGTTACAATTTTAGTCCACGCATTAAATCCCTTGAGCATGTGCCTTTGCATAGATGGCATGCTATATGACAATTTTAAATGTGATCCACGTTTAACATTCAATAAAAAAAATAAAATAAAAGATCGTATTTTAACTAAAATCAAAGTCTAATAGGTGCGGTGATAAAAATTAAAATGCAACGACTAATTTGTTATAGAGTACAAAATTTAGGGACCAGCCAATAATTTGCATATAAATTTATTAATTTTGCCTCAATGAAGACTGATTAATTTGTTATTTTTAAATTAAAATATATAATAGAGTTTGTCACTTAACAAACCAAGCTCCAATAATGAACAGAGCTTATCCAAAGCCAATCCAAAAATGGTGGTCTCACTCCATATATGCTCTAGACACTAGAAAACATCCCAATGCAAGAAAAATAACTCCTCATATAAGCATAAGCACACACACACACACACAAAAGTCAATGAATCTGTTTGATTAATGTTTGAAAAGTTGTTTAATATTTCATAATTACAACAACAACATATCCAGTCTTTATCCCACTATGTGGGATCGACTACATAAATTTTAGACTTCTATGTATTTCTGTCTTTTGTCAGAAATATACATAATTAAATGATTAAAAAATATACATTTGAGGAAATGGGTTTAAAAATCATGTTCAAAGCTGTGATCTTCTAATATAATATATAATTTCAGAAGATGACAAAAGATATATTCTTATTTATTCTAAAATTTGTTATCAAACAGAGATGATATCCCCGGCTCCTATATACATTATTAGCTGCTAGAAGGGCATGCATTCTTCTAGTTCCTTTGAATTATTGGTGTTTGAATCATAGTCTTAATTCTATTGCTACAATTTAAGGATATTTTATAAAATAAGACTATGATTCGTATAAATAATGCTCATTTGAACCCAAAATGCCCCTGCGAAAGCCATCCCATAAAAATATATATATATATATATTATAAACATGATTAGACAAATGGATATATACACAAGAAAATTTTGTCATTTGTTATTTAATAACAAGTAGTAATACTTTATTTATTAAACACAAAATAGTATTATTATTTAACCTTATTATTATTATTTTATCTTATCCTTTAACTCTATGTCTCTCCTATACTTAAAAATCAAAAGGGTTGTAAGTTGCATTGTGGACGAAGTTAGGATCACCTCGTGCGATTTTATTCATCTCTTTTAACAAGGTGAATATAACCTCATCAAAAAACTAACCGAGCCTCTCCTCTCTTCTTTTTTCTCTCTCCCCTTCCCTCTTTTCTCTAGCAGGCCTCTCGTCGAACTTCTCTTGTGGCTGCCACCGTTGCACCTCGTCTTGTGCTGCCTTGCCGCTTCTCATACACCACCATCACAAAGAGGGAGGATACAACGGCAATCAAAATTGAAGTAGCAGCGAGGTAAGGCAGCGGCAATAATAGGAAGGCAGCTAGAAGGAGAGAGAGAGGAGAAAAGAGAGAAGAAAGTGGAGAGAGAATGAAGAAGAAGCTCAATTTTCAAAGCATGGGACCTCACAAAATTGACAGGGATATCATCCCACCCTAGCACTCCCCCTAAACCTTTGGACATTCTCTTATACAAGTGGCTCAAAATGTTTAACATTTCTATGCGTAATTGTCCATTTTTCTCACCCTCTGCTTGGTGGTTGGTGATCTAAGAGAGATAACAATTTGTACCCATTCGGCAGGTCCCCACCTGAACCTGTTCCTATCAGAATGGTTTCCTCCCTTCAATTTAGGTTTGGGTTCAAGTTTGAAAAAAGAAAATTAAGTGCAAAAATTAAATTTGAAGTCAGACTGAGAATGGTACTGTCCGCCCCAAACCCAAACCCTATATACATGTATATATATATGCTATTTATATATTAACATTTCAATTTATTATTTGTACTACAACTCATAAAATAGTTATTAAGTTTTTAAATAATTAAAATACACTAAGAATATACATTATTAAGATATAGCATAATTGATTTCTTGTCCATGTCGAGCATTCTTATGTAAGTGCGATTTTGTTCACTCCCCTTTAACGGGGTAACTTTACCCACCTCCCCTTGCGTTAGTTTGGGGGTAAAAAGGTTATTTTTGGGGGAGGGGGTCTTTACCCACCTCGTTTCTCTCTACTCTCTCTTCTCTTTTCTTTCCTTCCCTTGCTCTTGTCGCCTTCCACCTACAATCAACCCTCTCACCGCCTTCCTCTCACTACTACGTCACCTCGCCTCTCCGCTACATCACCGCCTCACTTTGCCAATGCATCCTTGCCTTGCCACCTCGCGATCGATGAGGCAAGGCGGACGGTGTGCCAGGAAACCTCGATGGTCGTACCGCGAGAAGAGGCGACAGCGGCATGAGGTTGGTTGAAGAAAAAGAGAAAATGGGGGAAAGGAGAGAGGAGAAAGAAAGGCTTGGAGAAGAGAAGGGAAACAGAGAGAAGAGAGGTCGTTAGCTTTTTACGGGAGTTATTTTAACCCCCATTAAATAGGGTGAACAAAATCGCACTCTTCTTATGTTGCCCAACGCGGGCCCTCCTCCCCACCATCACCCATGTACACACCCTTTACAGGCCATCCCCCCGCCACCACATCCCCACATACATATATACATATATATATATATAATTTTATATTTTTTTGAACATTACTATAAATTGTTATTTAAATAAATTATTAATTTTGATTTGTTCAATTAAAGTTATAGTTACTTTAATAATTACAATTATAACAATAATTAATAATTTATTTACTTTTTTAATCATAACAGAATTCATGCATATTTTCTATCTTTTTTAGTTGTGTAACTGAATAAATTGAATTACTCAAATTGAACAGACAAGATTTTTCTAAAATCAAACCAACTCGATCGAATAGATGCTCAAATCAAACATATTGAAAAAATAAAAAAATAAAAAATATTGAACCATTTATGTTGCTCGACACTGACGTAATCCAGTAAATAACAAACTTAAAACCCCCTCCAATTAGACCCCTTATTTCGCCCCCTCCCTAATTAAATCATGTCAAATTCTTCTG
The DNA here is from genome assembly GCF_014633365.1 of Diospyros lotus. Taxonomy (NCBI): domain Eukaryota; kingdom Viridiplantae; phylum Streptophyta; class Magnoliopsida; order Ericales; family Ebenaceae; genus Diospyros; species Diospyros lotus. Next base: position 19,642,392 of record NC_068343.1, read on the forward strand.
AGTAATTTGATCGATTCGGTTACACTCTTATTTGATAAACACAGTTAAAAAAATATAAAATATGTATAAATTCTATTATAATTAAAAAATAAATAAATTATTAATTATGATTATAATTATAATTATTAAAGTAATTATAACTTTAACTAAACAAACTAGAATTAATAATTTATTTAGATAATAATTTATATAATATTTAAAAAATATATAAAATTAAATATATGCATGCATGCATGTATTGGGGAGGGGGGGATGGCCTGTACTATGGGGAGTGGGTGAGGGGGTTGTACGTGGGTCGAGTGAAATTAGGTAATGGTGGGGAAGGAGGCATCCATCGGGCAATATAAAATGTTCAACGCAAATAGGAGATCAATCTTGTAGAAACCAGTTGGGGGGGGGGGGGGGGGGGGGGGGGGGGGGTTGAAATTGGGTGATGGTGAAGAGGGGTCTGTATCGGGCAACATAAAATGTCGGACGCGAGCAAAAGATCAATCCTATAGGACCCAGTTAGAGGATTGATTGGCGGTTGATTGATTAGGGGTGGTTTGTGGCCCTTGGAGTTTGGACCACCACCCTACGTACGTCTACCTTATTCATGAATAGTAGGGGATCTCAGTTTTCAATATTCCTCCGATCCCAGCGACACTCAGATCACGTCATCAATTATTAAATTTTGATTGTTACGGTGCAGCTTCATGATGAACCCCTCCACTTGACTTGTATACCATCAAACCCCATTCATTGTTGCGACCTTCTCAGTTCATACAGAATTGGTCCCCGTTGTACATAAAACCATTCAATTTTAAAAACATGTCAATTAGTTACCAATGGTTTGTGTAGAAGTATGGGTGAATCCAAGGAATAGGTGGATACTGAGTTGCGTGAGATAAGCAGAGGACAAAGAGCTACAATGCATATTGTATGTATATATATTAACGTCTGGACTAAGATTGATACGAATTAAAGTCCAATTCAACCCTTCCTTGAATCTGCCCTATTTAGAAGTGATTCTTTTTTATTCTTCATTTCAATCCCCACCCAACGAGGGATAAGACGGAATTGGGATCCTTATTCTTGTAAAGAAAAACTAGAATTAATTTATAGTAATATTTTAATAATAATAAACAAAAATATACAATATTATTAAGATAAAAAAGTGATAATAAACAAAAATTATAATATTATTATTAACAAATATCCTCTAAGAATTTTTAAAAATAACAAAACCCCTTAATTAAAAACTATAATGATTGAAATCGAGATAAGAACGTCACTTCCTCTATAGTGCCATGACTTCAATTCAACTTTATTTATATATTCATAATATATTATAAACATTGAAAAAATAATTTAATTTTTTGTTCATATAGATAGTGACGCGAGATGGGATTGAGTCAGGAACTATAAATTATGTCCCCATCTCATCACCAATTAGAGAAGTTAAGAGATTCAAGCCAACCCTTTCCCTTCTCCCGGTCCCTCAATTGAAAAACTCTTATCAAAGACGTTGATTCGACCTCAATGAGAAATGAGGTCTCATAAAAACTAATTATTTTCCTATCCCTAATGTCAACATACTAAGGTAACAGAGTAACCATGCTTCTATATTGATTATGACAAACTCTGATAAGAAAACATTGGTTCAACCTCAATGAAAAATGAGGTCCCTAATGTCAACTTACTAAGGTGACAAAGTAATGATGCTTCTATATTGATTATGACAAAGCGAAGCATTTTCTCAGGCTATGCTATATAGCTTGGGAAAACCTAGCTAGCTAGCTGCTAGTAGTTGTCAAAGGTTGTAGAATCTAGGGGAAGGAAGGTCCATGCTTTATCAAAGAGTTCTTTTCTTTTTGTTGTTTTAAGTTACCAAAGAGTTTTTCTAAGCCCTCTTAAGTGGTACTGATATCATGTTGGTATTATTGATTTCTAGCCAATATCAATTAATTTCTTGTATCCATCAATTATATATATCATTACTATATATATATATATATGTTATAAAATAGCTTAAAGACTATATCTATATATCTTTATATTTATGTATGTATTGATGAGGCATGTAATGTAGGGTCATGATTGATATCTTCAAATTGAATAATGAGGTCTTCATTCTGTTGCCTCAATAAGCTTTGGCATATACCTTGGGCTCTTGGGTCATTGTCACGTATATAGCTAAGAAACTAAATTATTAAAAACACCGACGACCTCATTATTTTCCTATACAGCTAATGTGAACTTACAATGCATCATGTTTCTAGCCATCCGATCCAATCATTTCATAACTCGACACCCCAATCATGTTACTATAATATATATAAATATATATATATGTATATATATTTTACTCCTTTGGCCTATTGCTTGGGCCACATCCCATTGCGTGGATGACAATTTCTTGGGCGACAAATTAATTATATCTTTTTTGTTGTCTTAAGAAATGCAAGCAAATCTTGGACATCAAAGTTGTGCAGATTTCTTGGGGATTTTCTTTTGGTTGGATGGCCCTCCAACTGATTACTTTTTCTCCCATCTCTTATTATAAAAAAAAAGAAAACAATTAATTGGGTCATCGGTTTCATAATGCTGTTTGATGTAATAATATTGCTATACATAATGAGGTTTTATATAATGGACAGGTGTTTGGTTATCAGTACCTTTCGTTGAACTGTACGTAATGACTTTATTTGTTGGGAATTTAGGTGTCAAACCATTTGTGTAAACACTATCTATATATATATATTAATAGACACTAGCAAGGAGGAGTTTACTAATTAAATTAAGTTCTCTTCGAACCAGCTTTGTTCCCATGTGGTTAAAGAGGTTAACTTCTGATAGTGGTTGCTTGTATGTATGTTGAATGAAGATTCGTACTGGATATCCACTTTTATCCTTCAACTGATCAGGAAGTTAATTTGTCAAATGATCTAGACTTTTAAAGCTATTCGATAGGATTCATACTCCACAAGTGATAATGACTCAGTTTAGATTTATTATATTTGGCTTTGATCTCATAAATTAATGAAGCCTTGTGGATATGGACTTGGATTTTGCAAACCTAGAATGGACTTTAAATTCATACAAAATTAATGCTAATTTGCATTTACATATAAAACATTTTATGCAAAATATTTTACATATTATTTAAAAATTGTATATATTCAAAAATAAATTAAAAAAAAAAACATACAGCATTTGATGCTAATTATAAAGCCAAGCACTAGAGATATGAAATTCTTTGTGTGTCTATATATAAGCATGACTTTTAGTTATATTATAACAGTCTTAATCTTCTATCCGGGTCGGGCATTTCTTATCTTGCTCGACACGGACGTATCACCACCCCAACCCCCCCACCCCATGTAGAGACCCCTTCCCTCGTCCCACATACTTACATGTATACATACATATAATTTTATATGTTTTGAATATTATTATCTAAATAAATTATTAATTCTAATTTGTTCAGTTAAAGTTATAATTATTTTAATAATTGCAATTATAACTATAATTAATAATTTATTTATTTAATCATAACAAAATTTATACATATTTTATGTATTTTTTAACTGTATTTGTTAGATAAGAGTGTAATTGAATCAATCAAATTATTTAGAGGGCCAAAATAAAGGATTTAATTAAAGAGGAGATTTTAAGTCTGTTATTGACTAAACTATGTCAGTATTGACAACATAAATAGTTTGATATTTTTTATTTTTTTATTTTTTAATCTGTTTGATTTGAGCATTTATTTGATCGAGTTAGTTCGATTTAAAGAAGAAAATTGGTTTGTTCAATTTGATAATAATTTATAATAATATTCAAAAAATATAAAATTATATACATGCATAAATGTATGTATGTGGGGATGGGGGGGAGGGATTTGTACATTGGGGGTAGGATGATAGGTCCACGTCAGACAAGATAAGAAATGCCTGACGTTGGCAAGAGATCAACTTTGTATATTATAATATGTTTGTTTATATAATGGGTAGATAGTCTTTCAACTTTATGCTATATAATAAAATAATTCTTGTAGGTACTTTAATTTACCTTATAACAACTATTAAACTTTTAATCTTATAATAATTTAATCTGTCTTAATTTAAAAATTTTGTCAAATTCTATAAAAAAAATTTCACATTGCAGATATATAAAATAAAGAAGAAAAATAAAAACAAAGAAGCTATGGTTGTTGCAGACTCTCACTTAACAATTGACCATTTTGTACAAATATATATACATACATAATTTCAAATATATATAAAATTTGCCGTAAAACTTTGGCACGCAAAAAGAACTCTCTTCGATTTTGATAAAATTTTTAAAGAAATTAGGTGTGTTTGATAACATAGAAAATTCATGAAAAATGTCTCATCCAACCAAGAAATTGAATTCTATCTTTGGTATTTGACACACTATATTTTTTATGAAATTCAATTCTATGGTACAATCATTAAAATATGTTTTTGACTTTTTTTCATAAAAAATTCCATATAAGGAAAGATGGTTTTTGTTTTTCATGTAAGTATTTGATAGCATTTAGGAGATAAAAATTTTCATGGAAAAGAACCAAAAACATGCTTTAATGATTTTACCATGGAATCGAATTCCATGAAAAATAGTGTATCAAATACTAAAGATAAAATTTAATTCTTTAGATGAGATATTTTCTATGCATTTTTCAATGTTATCAAACACATCTTACAAGAAAAGTGACTAGAAAGAAAATTTAGAGATTTTCAAAGAAGAATAAAAATCCCAATAATGTGTTCTTCTACTGTTGAGGTCCATGGCAACAATTACCAACAGCGGTTGCTAGCAATTGCTATTTCTATTAATTTTATTTTTTATTTTATATATTTGTCACATCATAATTTTGATGAAACTTTTAACAAAAAGACTATATAAATTCGAATAAGATTAAACGTTTAATAGTTAAAATAAGAGAAATTAAAATACAAGAATTAATTTGTTAAAAAACATAAAGTTTAAAGATTAATAAGATTATTTACTCCTTATATAATAGAATATATATACATGTGTGTCCATGTGCATATATATTGGATCGTACTAGCCCAATCTCAGCCCTCAGTCCACGGCCCAATCTTGGCCTAGCCTTGACTAGATTTTGGCCTTACGTCAGTCTGTAGCAACATCATTATTGTCGCATGTTGGGTACATTTGCATTCGCTCTAGATCTCATCCTCATTAATAAGGATGGGATCCTCATTAATGACAAATCTTATCTACATTTAATGAGGGTCATGTCGGCACCATGCCATCGTTAGAAAATCTCATTGGCACTGGATATCCAATCCCATCACCCTATAATGCTCGATACAAGCATACATGCAAGATGACCCCTCCTCCTTCTATATAAATTAGCTCTATCAAGAGTCAATGTGTACTCTTTTCAAATCTACTGATACTCTGTCAATTTACTCTCTTACTTACTTGAACGTCGGAGTGCTTGAAGGTGTCAGCCATTCTCTGACAGATCAGTCGTCGAAGCCTATTTTCTACCGTTGGGTTATCAAATCACCCCTTGGAGCCAAAAGATATATATATATATATATATGATTTTTTACAACTTTGAAACATTTATAAAGGGAAAATTATTTTCTCCCTAATTGGGGCTGAAATAAGTTGCTTGCTGTGAAATACCAATTTCATTTCTTTAACTTGTTTTTTGATAAAAGAATTAATATTTCAATCCTTCACGCCATTTGGCTTGTTAATTTAAAAATTGTATCAATTTTCTTTATAAAGATGTTCACTAATACAACAAGATATCAATTCTTCATTTAATTATGTTGGGTCAGACCTTTTTTCGTAAATTATTAATAGTTCATATCCTATTTCACTACGAAAATGAAATTTAGTGACAATTCTTTAGACCGTTTCGCGGCGGTGCCGAAGTTTTTGGGACAGTTTTCAAAACCGTCGTAGAAATGGCTGCGGCGGTAATTTTATGACGGTTTTAGGTGAGCGGAAGTTTTTGCAACAGTTTCCTTTTTTTCTTTTTTGCAGCAGTTCCTTAACCTTCGCTAAACTATATTTTAGCAGCAATTTTGTAACCATGGCTAAATTAAACAAGTAATTTTTTTTTTTTTTCATTTTAGCGACAATTTATAAACCATCGCTATATTTATTTATTTTTTTTTCAATTTTTAGTGGCAGTTTGCTAACCCTCTGCTATATTAAATTTTAACTTGTTTTGCTATTTCTGGCTACGGTTTAGCAATCGTTGCTATACTAAAAATTAATTAAATTTTTGTTCACTTTATCCATGCTCTATAAATCACAAATATATTTTATTTTATATTTATTATTATCAAAATATAATAATAAATTTATAATTACATAATAGTATTTGTCTTGAGTTTCTAGTCTCTCGTGTATATCCTCAAATACTTAAGTTAATTTCTATAATTGTACATAAAAATAATAGAAATATAGTTCGAATGAAATATTGGTCATACCTCAATCAGATGAACCACTCTATTTATAGAAATCGAGATTACCAAGTAGAGAGGCATTTAAGTATTTGAAAAATGTCTGTTTACTAATTTCTAGACAAATATCTTAAATGCTAGTTAATATATATATTTATGACTCAAGTGTTCAGGCTTTGCCCATCTAATCTTGGAGGAGATCGGGATTTCCCTTAGTTCAATCTCCCAGTAAAATTGGATACGGTTACAAGTTTATAGACTCTTAAACAAATATAAGGTCAATCCCTATTAAATGAGATTATTTTTTTCTCCATCAAGAATTGATCTCCCATCACTCTCAAAAAACTTGAGAATTTTATCACTTACACCATTATCCCCGATTAGTTGACATATTTTAGAACAGGGAAGGCTAATTGTTGTTATTAGTTTCAGTAATACTTTTAAATTTATCGGAAATAACTAATAATTTTAAAACACCGTCAACAAAAAAAACGTCAAAATTAGGATTTATTGAGGGCTTGTTATTGGGTTAGGTCTAGGCTAGACTCGACCCGCATCAAACCAATGAGACCCAAGTCCGTTACAATGGGCCTGGGCCAGACCCATTAAATCTAGATTCATTAGACTATTTATTAGTTGGGTTGGATGTAGAGAGACTCATTGAGTTCAAAATTAAATCAAAACCCATTTATTTATTCACCCATGGGTGGATTAATTTGTCTTTCTTAGATTTTTTCTATTTATCAAATTTGTTTTAGTAACCAAACAAAGGATTGAAGTAAGCTAACCCAACAATGATTTTTAGGACAATAATATTTATAAATATTTATTTAATATTTTATTTTTTAATATGTTTTTATTTTCTAATAGTATTTTATTATGCTTGTGAATATGGTTAATAATTCTAAAAAATTCATAGAGTTTTTATCAGTTATTTTTTTATTGTTACAGAAAATAATTGTTTTAATTTTTTAATAATTATTTGTGACTGTTTTATATAGCTTTAATTATTTTTTTTTTTGTAATTATCAATAACAGTTTTTCTTAAATTTCAATGTATTTAATTGTTTTATTATGTTCAAAAAACTAATTAATAAAATCATTGTGAAATCAGAAAAAAAAAAAAAAAAACACCATTAAACTAAAAATATGCCACTAAATAATAAATTAAAAAATTGCAAAATCTACAAATAAGATGTTAGCTCAAAAATATTAAATATTAACGTGTAACTAAATTTACTGGCCCAAATAATAAAGCAACCGAAAAGGTGAGTGAATTGGGTTTCTAAAAAATAGTTATTTTTCTTTCCAATAATAGTATAACTTATGTATGTAATAAGTGAAATACGGAAGCAAATATGGCAAGTACAAAAATCAATAATTCAAGGTTGAGAAAAGTGGTGAAAATTTTCTTCACAAAATATTGCAAGATTAAATTATGTAATAAAGATGAAGAAAACAAACAAAGGAGACATCGGCATTTATAGTGATTTTACAATTACATTCGTCCTTTATCTTAACTCTTTATCAAGAATTTTTAAATTTACTATCAGAGTATTTTTCGAGCACTATTCTTTATACAGTCACTTTTTCACTGATCTTGTGCTTTTTATACAGACTTAAAGTGCTAGTCTTCATTGTGTTTTTTCACAAACTCAAACACTAAATATTTTTACAATGATTTTTAAAGGGCTGAAGTAATAACTCACAACTTTTTTTCAAAATTGAAACAATAATCTTAAAAGATAAAAAACAAAATACAAATGGAGAGAAAAACTCTCAAAGGGTCTTTTGAAAATAAGCTCAACACACATATGACACTTTAGGTTTTTTCACATAGATAAAATAAATAAAAGATTGAAGAACTTTCTCTTTGAATGAGAAATATGAGAATTAGACTCTTGTTCTTTTTTAACTAGCTATTTTCTTGCTCTGTTTATCCTTCTTCTCATCATCTATTTTGTGCAACTGATATGGATATATATATATATATAAACCTTTTCAAAAAATTTCAAGATATATATCAATAATAATAACTCTTTTTTATGTAAATGATTAGATAAAACATTTTATTTGTAAAATACATTAGTACTTATAATTTATAAGAAATCAAAAGTATATTAAAAGGAAATGAATCGGGATTTGATTTGAGAGCATTAAATTAATATTATTTCAGGTTTCTTTAAATACAACCCAATAGCTAGAAAATTTGAATTTAAAGTTTTGTGACTCATACTCAAATATTGCATGGGTATTACTTAAATAATGTTCTAAACACATTTTGAATTTTTTTAAGAGTTCTCGAGTAATAAAAACTTGTTATTTGACTAATTTTTTGAGACTCTATTTTTCTATAAGTTACTAGAGTAATAAATACTTATTACTCAACTAATTTTTTGAGATTCTCTCTTCGTTTACAAGTTACTCAAGTAATGTAAAGTATTATTTGACTAATATCTTGAAACTCTCAATTTTTTTACATGTTACTCGAGTAATGTAAAGCCTTACTCAACTAACTTTTTCTTGATATTTTGAAACCTTAATTTCTTAATGTAATTACTCAACTAATAAATGTTGATATTTTGAGTGTCTTCAAATGAAAACTAAGCTAGATTTCCATACACAATATTCAATTAACATATGATCCATTGTCTAATACTCAATTAAGTTTTCAATCTTCCTGATTTCTTGGTAAAATACTCAACTAATACATTTCAATACTTGAGTAAGACTTTGTGTAATATCTCAGAAATTTAGAAATAAATAATGATTATTAATTTGGTGTTTGAAGTTATTACAAAATATTTGAGGAATTAAGGAAAAATAAATGTTTATATTGTTTTGAGGAAATAGGGAATTAAGGGTAGCTAATTAAATTATTTGGTAGTGGTTAATCACTATAATTATCATAATTGTGGAGATTATTATATATTTGTGGATTAAAAGGAAATATTAATTTATTTGGGTGTTTGGAGATTTCAGAAAATGTTTATTTATGTTATTTTTAGAAAATAATTATTTAATTGGGAAGTATTTAGGAAAAGATTAAAATAAAGTAGTTTGGGGGAATTTTTGGAAGTTTTAGGGTGTAAGTGTAATAAAAGAAAAGAGAGTTTGGGGTGTATACGTTAATTTTCAGAAGTTATGGGGTAGAATATGAAATTCGAAAGTGGTTGAGAGTTAATATAAAATTAAATGAGTGCATTATATGTAATGAATGAGCGGCCTGGCCAGTGGTCGTGTGCGAGCGGGCGCGGGATCGAGCTGAGGGAAGCGCGTGGCTAGGAAGAAAAAGGATTTAATTTTGGCAGCAGGGGGCGCCCAAAACGACACCGTTTTGGGGCGCTAGTACCAACCCACTGCGCGGCCACGCTAGCGCGCCCATGCGGCTGCTCTCCCACGCCTCTGCTTTGCACGAAATTTAAAGCCAATTTGGCCATGTATTTGGCTGATTTTTTTCTTGGGTATTGGCCGAGTAATTTTGCTACTATATAAAGCTTCAATTGAAGCTTAATTGAAGTTAAAACAGTGAGCAAATCGGGTGAAGAACAGAGTGCGAAGCAGCGAGAAGAAAGGAGGAAATGGAGAAAAAAATTAAGAAAAATTGATTTTTCTTTGTGCAAGTGAAGATTTGAAGGGCGAGGTAAGTTAATCAGCTGATATTAAACGTTTTCTACGGATTAAATCGTATTTTTATGCTGTATTTTGGTTTATTTTAGTGTTAATATTATTTTACAGTGCGCAGGCATTTAAGGCCAGAAATCTGTAAAATAAGACAAGTTTTCTTTACCTTCTAAATTTTAGTGACCTCATTACCCGTAATAGCTTCGATTTTATACCGATTTAGTTAGGTTATCGGAGATACGCGTATGGATTTTATATCGAAGCTTAGTTTCATTAGTAAAATTTATTAATTTGTGCAGCGGCTGAGCTATGAGGTGGAAATCTGCTATTAAAAGGCAAGCTCCTAACTCTCTCCTCTTGTTCTTTAATTCCCATAAAAGACTCCATTCTTTCTCGTATTTTATCCCATCCCTTTCGTTAATTCGGCAACTAGCATTATTTGTTGAATTATTATTCACTTGTTTTAATTTAAATTAAATCCAGGACTTCTAGGATTTTATTTGTTGTGTGCCTATAGGGGTTTGTACCGCCTACATTCCTTTCGGAATGATGCTGAACCCAGCTTGGGAACTAGGTTTCTAGATGTGCGGGTTTATTTATGATTTACTCGGATTTATTTATGATTCAGTTAGAGCTATCGAGTAGTGGGGCAGGGATCGGCTGTTTGGTGACGTGGAGTAGACTGTTGGACGGCCCTGAGGTGGACCATCGGGTGGACACTCCTAGTCACTAACCGTTGACCGGTGTCGGGCACTACTGATTAACTCTACCATTATGTGGTTGATTACATGACTCGTTATGTTATATTACTGTTCATGATTTGATATGCACATGGGTACGGGATGCATCTTAGGATATTCATTTATTGAGTATGCTTGGACATAGACATACTAGCTTGGTTAGATTGCATCCAGCACGGGCATATGCATTGCATGTGGTTTACTATGTGGGCGGAGCATGGCTTGATACCTAGATGTATGGGCGCCAGTGTATCACATTGATGCTCACTACGCCATTGCATTTTTATGTGCATTGCATGGTTACTGATAGTTATCAGTTCTCGGACGGGAGAACCGTTCCGAGGGAACCTATGGCTCGGGTGTCGAGAGTATCGACACGGACACACGGATGGCGGGAGCACTGACTTGGGATGACACGCGCAGGTTTGCTGGAGGTATCTGTTACCGTCCAGGGCAGTGACAGGTTAGTATGGGACTTGGGTGCCGTGTGTCTTATGTGGGCCCCAAGAACCGGTATGTGCTTTTATTATGCTATACTTTTGTGTGGTAGCGTCTCATGGCTTGTGTGTGCTTGGGGGTTGGTGTTATGGGGGAAAGCTTATTGGATCTATACAGCCTTCAGTCTTTCTTTTCTTATGCTTGCTAAATCTCTTGACTCACTTTGTTTTTCCATCATTCTGAGTAGGGGCAGTGTGAGTCAAGGGTAAGGGAGTCGGTTTCTAGCTGCAGAGTCGATATGGTGTACAGGCAGTCCCGTTAGTCCCTGTCAACTCTGATGTCTGAGTAGGATTTACTCTATTATTTTATACTGTGACAGGTCTTTCCTCGAGTCTCGTGTATGTCGGCACAGGAGTCTGTGTTCATTTATTTATCATGTGACCGCTATGTTAACGGGGTACCCGTAGTGCATGCATATGTTTAGTTTCGCTTCCGTTGTTCTTATTTTTGTGTATGCATGCCAGGGTGGTTCTTGTCTTATGTTTTATTCTTTCTCCTTCTGTAAACGCTCCCGTTCGGGTAGTCCGGGTGATTGGGATATTCGGGTGGGGTGCTTACACTTTGCCTTTATAACATTTATCTCAAAATTTGCCTAAGTTACTCAAGTGACATATTTTTGTTTAGTTAGGCAAATACTTATTGAGTAATACTTTTTAGAGTCTTGATACTAACATTCATTTGTTTAACCTTTGATACACGATCTGTTTCTTTTAACACTGAGTATCACTCAAATTCCTATCAAGCTATAAGAATTGAAAAAGTTAAATATTGAGAGTTCATTTCATAGCTTTTAAATTTGTTTTGTTAACACTAAGACTCTGTTCAAGTTTTTAATCCTTAAGATTTAGCGAGATTACTTGAGTAATGATATTTGTGTGCTCGAGTAATGAGTTAAAATCAAACTTAACTTATATATTACTCAATTGGAACATGTTCAAACACTTAGAATTTCCTTTCAAATCTTTCACATTTGTCGTGAGACATGTTCTAATACTTTCTAATAATAACCCTTGCGATTTTATTTAAACACTTAAACCGTGCATGTTTTGTTAAATATCAAAATCAATCCAATAACAAGTTGTACAACGGATTCAACAATAGTAAAGTATATAGATAACACATTTGTTTTAATACCATATTTAATTGCAAAAATCTAAATCCAACATAATTTAAATGAATGAGTTGATTGGAATTAGATCTACTTGTTAATAGGTTACATCTTTTGAATCTATTTACATTAGATCTAACTCATTGATAATTCTATTTCAACAAGGTTAGATGTATATATTACTATGATAAACTTGTTTAAAGTGAGTTCTAAAATCTTCTCTATATATTTTGTTTAAGAAATATAAATAAAATTTGAATTCATAAACTTTAAATTATAACATATTCAAATTTACCACTATATTAAATCTAGTCCTTATTTTAATTTTTTTTTTCTACAAAATATAAAAATTAAATAACAACTATCAATTATTAACTATGAACATTTATTTAAATATTATTTATTTTTTAACTTACACATATGTAACACATGTTACATCCTTTAATAATAATTATTCTAAGTCATGTCACGAAGGAAAGTTACATTAGCCTGGTCGTCCCTCCCTTGTATTTATGTCTTTCCTTGACAAATAAAATAGTAAAAGTAAATGGGAGCAGGAAGGCCATAAGGTAATGAATTTCATTGTTTATTTCTCATTCTCATTGTTATATTATAAACACTAATTATCACATTGTGGTTTTATATAATTTTTTTCCTAGGTTATAAAATTTTATTTATAAAATTTGTTCCTCTTGATCAAGGACGGATTTAAAGGTGAGTTGTCCTGAACTGAACCTTAAACCCTAAACCCACAATAAAAATTAATTTTTTAAAGTAAAAATTCAGCCCAAATTTAATTTAATCCACTCTCAGCTCAGCCCAGTTCACCCCATCCTAAAATGTTGGATCTGCCGCTGCTCCGGGCTACGGTGGACCATAACAATCTCCAGTCCTTTAAACACTATGTTAATGGGCTCCTTAAGTTGTCTACTGGGCCAAAATGGGCCCGGAATAGGGTTATCAGGTGACCCGATCCATCTTGTCAGTTGTCACTATGTATGGTTTGGAAATTGGAATTATTCTTCTCATGATGTATTATTATTAGGGATCTCAATAGATCACTCATTTATTTATTTCTGTACTCATTCAATAAATATTTAAAATATATTTTACGTTTATATCTTTTAAATATAAAATTTTTGAACTTATTTTAATTTTAAATGGATAATTAGGGATTATTTTAGTAAATATTCAAAAGAAAATTGATCTCTATGACTCAAAATATATGAAAATTTTTCATAATTATTTTAATTTTAAAGGAGACAGAAAATTTTACTGACTCGTTGCCTATCTCTAAAAACAATTGAGCCATAACAGTAGAGGATAAATCAAACTTTGAAACGCGTTCTCTAACTAACTTGTGATCTTGTCCTCTGCAAAGAAGCCTAACCTACAAATTAGATGGTGTTTGAGCTACATAAACTATTTACTCGAGGCCTAGACCAGAAGAAATAAGGATATTACCGAGCTAGGCAAGAGTACGCATTATTATGGGGGGTAGTGAAAGGGACATGAGAATGGAATCCCATTTCGGGTGATTGAAGCACTGTTTGTGTAGCTAAATTTGGAAGGACGCTACTGCCACTGCCACTGCTGCTGCTGCGCTGCCCCAGCGTTGAGATAGATAGATAGATAGATAGATAGACAGATGCATTGCACGCACATGAGGTGCTGGTACTTCCACCAACTCAATGAATGCACCAGACACTGACCCTGAAGACCATGAACGTGAGTGAACATTTTTGACCCATCATTCTATCACCTCAAAAAGTAATACGATGACCACGTCGACGACAATGATGATGATGGTGGTGGCGCATAATTAACCGTGCATCAATGTTAAGTGCTCATCCTGCCACTCGTACAGTTATCATACATGCACGTTGTTTCTTAATATAAGAAGACATGTCGTTACCTCTCACATCAATTTATGATTTATGTATTTCTAAAATTATAATATAAGAGCATAATTAAATCGCACACTTTACACTTGTGAAAAAACAAAAAAAGAAAAACAACCTAAAATAATATTGCACGCCTCAGTAGGGATATAATACCCGAATCCCAAATAAGACCTGAGGACCGTCTTGTGACAAATGGCCAACGCCACCCGGTGGGGCATTTTCCTTCTTCACGGGCCATGCCATGCCTGAAGTGAACACAACCTAATAGTGTGTGCCCTCGCAGTGGGCCAAAAAACAAACAAATACTCTCTAACTCTCAATTATTGTCCATTTCTGCGTTCTTTTTCTTCTTCCTTTTTTCCATGTATTACTTATGTTTTAACTTTGTTCAACATATATACATTAATTGAACAATTTGAGCATATAATATATTAATTAATGCACTTTTCCAAGAGTAGGAAAAGAGCCAGCAGGCTACAATTGATGTCCAATCCAATCCAAAATACAACAGAGAGTCCAAATCATTCATTCATAGGAGGCATTTTAATTAGCCCTTTGCAATTGAGTACTACTCTTCTACCTTACATAATATTCATAACACCATTAACACCTTTCTCATACCAATTAAAAACACAAGACTGTGAAATAAAAACAGTTGGTTATCTGCAACTTGCTATTAATTCTTCCTCCTGAACAATAATGCTTCACTTGTATTCCAAAATCATGTTGTTTTCCGGAGCCAACCCCACACAAGCCCTTAGTATGTTCTCGAGCATCGCCCGCTGCTTCGCCAGCGCATTCACTACCGGCGTGCCTGGAGGTACCTGTTTTCCAACCCAAAAAACAAAATAAAAAACAATTCCACCAACTTCCGATCAGTTCAATGCCTTCATATGGCAAGCATCGTAAGGCAAAGGCGCCCGCTTGATTACTTGTTTACGGAGATGTTACTGAATCTATTCACTACTTTTACCATACAGCTATGCTATCCACATAATTGTCTTGGGATGGCAAATGACAAAGTGTGACCCCCCTCATTTCCTTTCGTGGACCACAAGGTCTCTCTCGACTCAAAATTGAAACATCATCTCATCAATGAGTTCGTCATAAAGCGACGATGTTTACTTCAACCAATGGTGGGCTGCGTCGTGGAAGGAAAGAAAGCGGAAAAGAAATATTCTAAGATGCAATGGCGGTCCCATGTCCTATTGCGTCCATCACAAAGTTAGAATCAACTCTCAACCATGAATTTCTCTCTATCCCACACAGAACCAGGACCCGAAATTTGCAATTAATATTATACGGGAAGAAAAGCAACAGTTCGAAGAGGATGGGACAGAAACTCACGAGGGGAGCCTTGGTGAGGTAGCTCAGGATGGTTGCCACGGGGTGGAAGGAGTGAAATTTACCCTGCAAACAGGTTTAATTTTTCCATGAGCTATTACTATCTATACATAAGAGAAACAATTAAGAACTCCATTTTTAGCTAAGAGGGGCACAAAACATACCTCTCCTTCAGCTTTGAGCTGAATGCGAGTGCTGAGCTCGGCAAGAAGGA
Source organism: Diospyros lotus (assembly GCF_014633365.1). Classification (NCBI taxonomy): domain Eukaryota; kingdom Viridiplantae; phylum Streptophyta; class Magnoliopsida; order Ericales; family Ebenaceae; genus Diospyros; species Diospyros lotus. The sequence goes on from NC_068343.1 coordinate 19,658,282, forward strand.
CCAGGTCCAGGATGATTGGGGCTGCCAACAAGGAGTCCTCGCATGTGTTGTGCAACACTATGGTGTTCGTCCCTCCCATGAATATCTCAGACGTGTATTCGTCCATGGCCCTCTTGCTATCACCCACATATGGGACATACTATACCACCCAAATTCACACCATGTAATTAATAATGAAGTGCAAACGACCAGTTTTAATATCTACAGGTGTTATGGGGAGGGAGCTGAAATACCTTGATCACGACAACGTGGTCGGGATGCTCGCCAGGCTCATAAAGGATGGCATTGCTTGCAACCATGTCATCCACCACATTGCTCTTGGATATCTCCTTGGATCGGAAGGTTTGAGGGGCAGAGAGATTCATTCCGTCGTTGTTCCCTAGATGGTTATAGCTCACTATTGAAGTTGGCTGCCATCACAACCCCATCAGGATATATCAGTTTCTACCCTTTAGAAGGTTATAATGTCCTTGAAAAAAGTGATAATTAATCATAAACCGTGAAAATCACTACATTTATAGTTTATGTGTCCACACAAAAATACATGTTTGTATCAATAAACAAGTGACTTCCAGTGTGTAACTATTTTCTTGGTCATAATTATGTGTAGAAATATTAACGTCCAGTATGCAACTATTTTCTTGGTCGTAAGTATGTTTCGAAAGGAGATTGAAAGTTATAAACAACTTAAATATTCCACAAGATCAAACGTGGTTAGAAAATGTTAAACCACTACAAAACTTGAACACCCAGAAACGGATCCATAAATCACTCAAAGAAAATCAAAGTTAAAGAAAAGGGGAAACGATGAATAAAAGAGATGATGGATATACCTTGATACCAGCCCCAACAAGGAAATCAACCAGTACAGACTTCATTTTGGTCTGACCACTCTTGAAGTCATCTCCTCCGATTAAACTGTTCCTCTGGATAGCCAAATCAATTAGCCCTGCAAATATAGATCCCAAGAAATGAATTTTAGTCACTAGTAAAGCTGTCTATAGGTACTCTGAAGGGTTAAACTTGTTGCTTAAATAAAAGAGAATTCAAATTGTTGTATTAAAAAGACCTGGGACAAAAGTGTTTTGCGGGCTTCCGTTGACGAATGGAACATTTTCAAGCACGCAAGCTAAGGCGTACAAGGTGGAAGGAGATATCTCGGCTTCATTCTTCTCCAAAGAAGCCAAGAGGTTTTCCACGGTGTCATTTAGCCCCACAATCACATTACTGTATCTCTCCGTGTTAGCAGTCCACAGCACCACCACCTTATCTACCTTGTTTTTCTCCTTGAACTCCCTATTTCAATTCATTAACCCAATCAGCTAAATTCATCAAAATAATCAGCCAAAATGTGTACCGAAATCAAACATTCGAAAAGATGCCAACCTAATATCATCAATGACATGCTGAACTTGCTCTTTCTTGGTTCCTTTGATCACGTTGTTGGCACGTGACCCCTGGTTAGCAGCAATGAAGTCAGGGTCATAGATACCAGGGAGTGGGACAATGGATTCCATGTAGGGCCTGAGCTGCTTCTGCAGGTCAATGTCCAAGACCTTAGCCCTGGCCATGGAATCTGCCAAGTTCATGTCACTTATGTCCCATCCCCCAAAAACTATATCATCTGGGTTCACCTGCTCATTGCATAAAAAAAAATTTACTCCAGTACTTTATTCGAACACATTACAGGCATATTATAATAGAATGTATGTATTATATATATTGTTTTCTGAATGTACCATCGGAAGGAGGCTCTTGAATGGGGCATAGATCTCCTCCCCGTTGAAAGACCCAACTCGGATTGTGGAGGCCTGGGTAAGTGAGCCAAAATAGTTGGCCTGTTGCACCTTATCCTTGGTTGCCCACGAGATTCCTCTGACAAATGTCACGACCCAAAAACTCTTAGAACCCGATAAAAAAAAATACATATTTAAACCCTAAAATCAAAACCATTATTTTCATGCGCAAAATTGGGGAGAAATGAGGAAGAAACTCACTCCCGATTGGCAATAACACCGGCGGTCAAGGTTGAACCATTGTTTCCGCCCCATCCAACAAGCATAACCCTGTGGCCGGAAAAAAATTAACCATCGTATTACACAATTTAGATCCCAGAAAATTAAACCGAATATTTCACAAAGACGATTAGATTAGATTAGAAAGAGACAGAGAGAAAGAAGCAAACCCTAGTTTGGGGACACAAGCATCGGTCTTGAACTCGTATTTGACGGACTTGGGCTTGACGATCCACTGGTAGGTGCCATTCCTGTTCTCATGGACGAGCTCGGTGGTCTCGTACTTGTACACGGAGTGAATCTCAGTCTCAGTGTAATTCACATTCGGGCTCTCGACCTTGAAACTCTCGATAAACATCTTTGAACTCTCAGAACCCTTCTCTAATGGGAGAGGAGAGATTAATCAGAAGAGGGAGAGGGAGAGGGAGAGAGAGAGAGAGTGTGAAGAAGGATGGAGTAACAAGTGCGTGCTAGCGTTGCGTGAAGCGGAGTGCCAGGCCAGGGGTTGCATAAATAGGCGAGACGAAAGTGGAGCATGCGACACGTGGCTGGAGGCGGAAGAAGTCGAGCCCACGGTTTTAATCATGATTGGCTCTTCTCAACAAAGTGATCCTCGGCCATGCAATCATATACAGCCTCACTGGAGCCAAAATTAAATTAGCTTTCCTCTTTCTTTTTCTTTACTTTCCTCTTTTCGATAGCAATTAAATTAAATAAATAATAATACTATCCTGATGTATCTATTTGTATTCAATACTTACTTTCTATATACAGCGTCTTGTCAATAATTAAAAAATATAATATTTAATTTTTAATATATAAAATATTAAAATTTGATATTTTAACTATTAAAAATTATTTTTTAAAATTTTTAATATAACAAAATATTAGTGTGTATATGAATGCAACTATTTTCATAAATGACACACTACGTGAATAATTAATTGACGGTATGAATAGGTTGAGATTTAATTCTTAATGTACAAAAATGTCAAAATTCTATATCTAACTATTATAATTATTATTTTAAATCTCTACCCTAAAACATAAAAGAGAATTTAAACAAGAGAGTGATAGAATCGAGTTCAACAAAGAGAAATGATGAAAATTAATTCTGTTATATTCTGTGATTGAGAATAGAAGAATGGAGCGCTTTTTAGTTTAGTGATTGAAAGATTTACATGTTTTGGATTTAGGTTTTTTTTTTAACTATGGACAACTTGGCCTTTTTTCGGTCAAGATAAATTTTAATTTGATGTATGTCGTTAACGTGATTTTTTCATAATGTAGCACTTTCTATTTTCTACATATATGCTCTAAGTGTCGTAGACAATAACTTTGTTTATTCTAAATCAAGATAAAGATTTAAATTAATAATTTTTAATAAAAATATATGAAATCTTGACGATTTTATATATTAGGGATCAAACACTATATTTTTAAAATGTTGAGAGAGTATAATAAATTAATTAACCTATTTAAATATTGCCAACTAATCATTCATGTAGTATGTTACTCACGAAAATAAGTGTGTTTATACACACGCTAATATTCTGTCATTTAAAATAATTTTTTTAATAATTAAAAGTTGAAATTTTACAAATTAAGAGGTAAATGCTATATTGTTTAATTATATTTAACGGGACGATGTATTATGACATTAATTTATTAAAAAATAAATATTATTAGTATATTTAGAATCTCTAGAAGGAGCGTAAGGCTCCCAGAGAGTGTAGCGTTGAGTGAGCCGAGAGCTTGGGGAATGGTGTGGTGGTTAGTTCACACGTGTCGTGATGCTTGTGGAACGTTTTATTTTGGAGTGGGCCCATAATCGAAGTAGGGTGCTAGAAGCGACCGTGACTTGTAACTGATTGCCTTGCAGCGAAACTGTGGTGGATGCAAATTACTACAAGTAGGCTGCATTCGGTTTAAAAGAATTTGGAAATTTATTAAACTCTCGCAAAAGCGGTTGAATTAGGGGCCAGACATGGCCCGAACCCGTGCTCCGTGTTGGATATTACGTGAATAACTCGACTTTTATTTAGGATTTTTAATTATATATATATTTTAATTTTATTTTATTATTATAATAATTTTTTAATTTTAAATTATTTTACATGCATTGAATAACATAATATTTATCTCATCTGAATAAAATTAGAGAAAGAAGATGGACCCCACCCCCTTCCCCTTTCCCTATATATTTACATTGAATAAACTCGATGCGGATATAAAAATATTTTTTTATTAACATGAACATAATTTTAATTAAAAGACTAAGTCAATATGAAGTTGAGAGTTAGACAAATGTATCTTTCTAATTTTGATCATGTGTAAAATATTTGCTAATGGTCATATCAAAATATGGGCCACTAAATTTTATGTTACATCATACAAATTACCATGCCCTAGAAATGCATTTTTCTCCAAACTTTTGGATACGAGGCATGAGGAGGAAAAAGAGAAAAAATGATCCAAGATAAAGGATCCTGGGATTCTCAAAGCATGAATAAATTATGATGAAATTAGAGAGTTTGAGAAAGAAGAAAGACACTGTTCATCTAAAGATCGAACAATTGGATTGATTCGGAGTCTAATTCAACCTCGTAGTTTAGTTGGAGAATTCAGATTGCCCAAATACATGGTGTTAATATTTGGCATGACATTTAATTTTGATTTACGAGTATAAAATCACAATTAAAAGGAGGAATTGGGGTTAAAAAATTAAAATACCTTCACCCATATTATATTAAAAAAAATGTAATGCAACGTGGGTGATGACATTTTAGTTTTCATTCTATAAGTCTATCTGTCAATCTATTTGACTCTTAAAAATTTTCCTTCAATCAAGAATGATAATTGACATGGCACCCAAATAAATATCAAAATTTATTAAGAATGATTTGCTAATCGGGTTTGGGAAACGGACTGATCAATTTCCAAACCTTTTTTTTTTGTTCTCTTCCATTAAAGAGGACAAAAACTAAATTATCAGGATGCCACACACCATTGAATAGTTTTGTGGCCATCAGTGGACACCATTGGTGGTGTCCCTCACCCTCTCTCAAAAGCCGTTACCGTGTACTTTAATAATACCTCTACTAAAATACCATCGTATATATTAAAGTAACAAAAAAGAATATTTATTATTTTTTTTCTGATAATTAAGTTTACATCCCTCAAGGCTTAATGGAAAAATAACTAATATTTAAGAATTAATACCACGAGACCATGGTAGCTCGTAATAATAAAATTATTATTCCAAGATAAAAAAAAATAAAAAAGAAGTATTTTTGTTAATTAATGGGTACAAAAGTGTCGCTATGTTAATGGAAAATGACAGTTAAGAAGAGGTATTCGATTGGGGTTTTTGGTTCTTGAAGGTGTGATTTCACTTTCAAGCGGGGGCGGCCCCATATATCCCACAAGGATCGATCGGGTAAGTGAGGACCATTCTCACATGAAACTTCCAGCCTCCGCTAACCCTTTTTTTTTTTTGTTTTTTGGGGGCACAGTGGCTGTGCCATCCCTCCCTTCACTTCCGAGTGTTACTGATATTTTCTAATTGGGTCCACAGTGGTTCGATCTAGTTTACTCATTTGAAGTGACAAAAGGTAAATTTCCTAACAACCCATTTAGATAATTAAGTCGACACTCGTATCAAGTGTTCTGATCCTATATACACTTCATTAATGATGACTCCCCAGAATTTGTATGTAATGCTTTGTCAAGTAGGGGAGAGAGGTGACGAATATATGTATATATATAGAAAATGAAGCGAAAATTATGGTAATAAGATGCTGTTGTTGATCACGAGATTCCCATCGTGTCCCCTACATGATTGCATTTAAATGGTAAAAGTTTGAAGAAAAGAGGAGGGGCGGTTGATATAAGAAAACAGAAGGGAAGGGGTGGTGAACTTTTGGAAATTGCTTCTCCAACCTCCAACCAAGTCTAGATGAAGAGAGAGAATTAAGAAGATGCTTTCACGGCATGAATAATGTGTACCCCCCCTTTTTTTTCTCTCTCTCTCTCTCACCAAACACGTTTTTACCTCAATTATTGTACTCCTATGTGCATATGCTTATCATGCTTTTTAGGATCATGATTTAAAGGATGTTTGGCTTACCTGATTGATCACTTATAAGATGTTGAAATAGTTTATAAGTTATCTATGTAACTTATTTTTTGATAAACATTTAACAGATTAAATGCTACTTAGCTTTTAAGATAATTTAGTAACGTTTGAGAAAATTTCCCCCTTTTAACTTTTCCAAATAAGCTCTTAGGAGTTTTTTGTGTTGACTAGTGAATTTATTGATTTACCCTCAAACATTCTACACATTTACAACTCTTTATCTCTTAGACACTTTTTTCTCCCATTTGATTCTCTGCCTCTTTCATTGTCGACATTGTAACAATACCACCTTCAACAGATTGAACGTCGCCTTCAACCCAATGTTATTATCGGATCTCCAACTTTGGTCGCTTTCATCACTGTCTCCTTCTTTCGCCATTGCTAATCTCCTTCTTCTGTCGTCCATCACCGTGTCTTTCACTATATATATTTATATATATAATACATATAATATATATTGAGTTTAATAAAATATTTTATTAATATATTTTTTAATAATTATATATAATTTATTAATATTTAATGATAAAATTTTATCAAGTTGTACATCAATTTATATTTTTTTTATTAAAAATTAATATTTTTATATATTTTATTAAAAAATTTATCAAAATGTTGATTTTTATCTTTTTATCAAGTTTTGATAGTTTATTAATTCTTTCAAATTAAATATATAATTATGTAATTGATAATTTAAATCATATTTATTTAAACACGTTATTAGAATAAACATTACTCAATTTTTAAATTTTCACAATTTAAAAATTAAAAATAACTTAAAAAATATTTTTAAAAAGGGTAATCCCACCCTTTAGAGTCCCAACAAAAAAAAAGGCGAAAGTTGTAGTTTGAGGGTGAAATTGTCCTAATTGTCATTGGCACGCTCATTTTAAATGAGGTTCAAACTTCTATCACATAATGCTCTATTAATCAATCTTACTTTTGAACCAACCGGAGTCGACTCGTTGGTGCACTCAATTGGCATATTACATATTTAGGTTTCTAAACTTTGATTTTCTAAACAAAGTAATTGACTCGTGGAATATTTAGAGCATATTTTCTTTACTATTTTTAAGTTATTTTTGAATTTTTTAATTTTCTAAAATATTAAAAATATATTTATTTTTATATTTTTAAAAAAATATATTTTTAAAAATAAAAAAATTATAAAAAAACTTAAAATAATAAAAAATTATTTCGAGCGTCACACTCTCAAAATCTAAAAATAAGGGAAATAACACTTTTCTCCAACCCGAGCGTCCATCTTACAACCTGTTGACACATATTTTTATAACACTCCATATCGAACGATAGAAAGGTTCGGGATAACTTACCTTGATGGGTCTAGGTTTGGGACAATTTTCCCTGATGGGCCTATGCGAACTTCTTAGGGGATCACCTGTAACGACCCATTATTGGGTTTAGAATTTTAGAATGATATATTAACTTATTTTAGTTATTATATAAGTTGAGCAAATTTGATTCTTAATGTTGAAATAGATCTATGGGCTTGTATGTATGGGTTTAAATTAAATGGATGGGATAATGAGTTGGGCTTCAATTTATTTAAGGCAAATGGGCTAAGAGTTGGGCTTGGGCCTTTAAGGAAATAGAAGATAGGCCATTTATTTGGGCTTAAGCCCAATACAAAAAAAAAAAAAAAAAAAACATCCACCATCTACGCATCATTACTTCCCAACCCCCATTTCTTTTTCTTCTTTCACCTTTTCTTTCACTTCTTCTTTATTGTTTTTCACTCCCTCTTTTACTTCTCATTTCTTCTTTCACTCCTCCTTTTACTTCTTCTTTTTCCTTTTACTCCTACTTTCTTCTTTCACTTCTTTTTTTACACCTTCTTTTTCTTTCTCTTTATCTCCTTTTCTTCTTCTCCCTCCCGACTTCTTCTTCTTCTTCTTATTCTATTCTTTTTCTTCTTCTTCTTCTTCTTCTTCTTCCTCATCTAATACGCATTCTTTTTCTTCTCTACTGCTTCTATTCTGTTAAATTTTCTGTGGCAATTGGAGCTTCTGTGCAGGTGCTTCATCTTGATTTATTCATCCTCAGGCAAGTATCCTTTCTTCTTCTTCTTTTATTTTTCTCCCCTTCCATGTGTAGCATCTCTATTAAATTTTTTCTATCTACATAGTATAAAATTCCTAAATATTGTGAGTCTATTTGATGTCTCAAAAGGGGTTTGATTCACCCCAATATTATTCTGTGAATGGCATTTTTCACCTCCATTATGATGGGAGTTTGTTCACCTTCATTGCTCATTGTAGTGTATTTATTGGTATATCTTATATGTGAATGATGTCTGGATAATTAATGTCTATACCCGAATGTCCCATGAAATTGTGGAAAAATATCAAGTTAATGTGTGAAAAAATTCGGATGCTACAGTACCATATAGTACCTATACAGTATCTCAATACAGTACCTATACAGTATCTCAATACAGTACCATACAGTACCTATACAGTATCTCAATACAGTACCATACAGTACCTATATAGTATCTCAATACAGTATCTCGATACAGTACCATACAGTACCTATACAGTATCTCAAAACAGTACCATATAGTATCTCGCTATAGTATGATACCGTATTCGTACAGTATACATACAGTATCTTGCTACAGTACCATACCGTATCCGTATAGTACCCCGCTACAGTACCCATCCGAAAATTTTTATTAATATTAATTAAACATTTACTTAATGTATTAGAGCGATTGTATGGTGGAAAAATAACAATTTTTGCCATAACATTCTTCAATGGTATTAAATGTATATTGAGAATGAGAATTTAAATTTTACATTGCTAGTAAATGCATACATGATGCATACATGTACATGATGCTCATATATATATGTTCTTAGCGCACTTATTATTTTGCGCGGAAATAAAGGGTACCCTAGGAGCGCCTGACGCGGGACGAGGTGGCCATAGCCCGGCAGGTTGTGCTCGATACGTTATGTGTTGATTTACTGATATGATGATTAACGCATATTTTGCATCGTGGCTTATGAGCCTATGGGATTTATACTTATGATGTATGCACTTGTATGATTATACATGAACAAAAATTTGAAATTTATAATTCTATGAGATATGATTTCCGATTCATATAATTGAATATTGATATGAAGTCGTTGTACACTCCTCTCGGTGTCATCATGATTTCTCTTTCTTCATACTGCTCCTTTGTACTAGAACTTGCTGAGCCTTGTGGCTCACTTGATCTTCTTATGCCATTCCAGGTAAAGGTAAAGCAGTCATTAAGGGCGAGTCCAGTGGGACTACAACCCAAGGGTAGTGGTGTACAGAGGCACTCAACTCGGAGATCCTAGTTGCGTTTTGGTGAGGTAGATTGATGAGATTTTAAATTGTTGTTTTACATTAGAGCCTCATATTCGGTTTGTATGGCCTAAGAGCCTAGATGTATCAACATTGGTTTGTAACGAAAGTTATTGATATTCCGCTGCGTGAAAATAGATAAATGTGTGTGTTTATTATGAGGTATTGTTCTATATCATCCTTGTGATGACCTCCTTTCAAATGTCCTATGCTAGCGGGCACATTCGGGAGTGGGCCCTTACAGTTTTGGTATCAGAGCGATTAGGTATAGGAGTGAGGAGAGTCTCTGTACACTTAGGATTGGTGGGTAGAGTAGATGTGTGTTTAGTAGTCTAGTGAGACTAAGTTAAGATGGAGTACTAAAAGGTCTTTTGGTTGTACAGGAAATGAGTGGACGTCGAGGAAGGCAGCCGACACGCGCCCAAGGCAACCGGGCAATTCTTGCTCCAGGTCCTGATCCCATTCCGGAGCCTGCACCTGTATCTAACCCTACACCACCCCCAGCATCGCCTACTCCTACAAATTCAGTGGCAGAGTTGCGCCAAGAGGTTAGTGAGTTGAGGGGCACGATGGCTTCCATGTTGAGGCATTTCGAGGAATTCATGGCCCATCAGGGCAGGCCAGGACAGGCGCCGCCGGTAGCAGGGAATGAGCCAGTCTTACAAGAAAATGTTAGTGGTCAGACGTCGAACCCAGTGCAGCAGGAGGTTGAGCCTCAGGGTATGGATGGTAATGCTGGCAGTCAGTTGGTGAGGAACTTCATGGCACTCAGGTCATCGGAATTCAGAGGGGGAAATGACGTTCTGGTTGCAGAAGAGTGGCTGATGGCAATAGAGAAACATCTGCGGACCATAGGATGCACTGATGCACAGAAGGTACAACTGGCCACATACCTACTTCGGGGAGCAGCTGAGAGGTGGTGGGAGACGGCCAGACTGCGATTCAGGAACAGGGAGCCATCTTGGGCTGAATTTAGGGAGCTCTTCAACTCCAATTATTTTCCCGCCTGGGTTCGTAGCCAGAAGACATACGAGTTCATCGAGTTGACCCAGGGCAACATGTCAGTGGCTCAGTATGAGGAGAAGTTCACCTCAATAGCACGCTTTGCCCCCGAGTTAGTAGACACTGATGAGAAGAAAGCGACCAAGTTCTTGAGAGGGTTGCGAGTGGAGATTCGATTTCAGCTGGCAGGTGCGCAGTTCACTGACTATTCTACACTGGTACATCGGGCATACATCATTGAGAGGGAGAGGAGCGAGCTGAGAGCAGCCCTGACAGCTACTAGGGGGTCAGGCTCAGCCCAGGGACAAGGCAATGACAGGAAGAGGAAGGGTGCACCAGGGCCTTCGAGAGGCACGCCAGACATCCCCCCATGCAAGACATGTGGAAAGAGGCATCGTGACCCATGCCGCTATGACAGAGGGGTGACATGTTACACTTGTGGTCAGGCGGGGCACGTACAGAGGGACTGCCCTCAGGGGTCAGGTAGAGCAGGCAGCCAGGAGGTGACATGTTTTAAATGTGGGCGCAAGGGCCATAAGGCCAACGTTTGTTCAGTGCCACCCCAGCGAGGAGGCCAAAGGCCGGGGTATCAGAGTGATAGATCTGGGCAGAGGCAGTCAGTGCCTAGACTTCAGGGGATGGCACCATCATTGGCACTACCATCAGGACAGAGCACCGCAGATGCTAATAGACCCCACATCCAGGGGCGAGTGTTCGCCTTGACTACAGCTGAAGCAGAGCAAGGGAAGGACACAGTGCAAGGTATCTTATCCTTATATGATATTGATGTTTGTGTTTTATTTGATACGGGATCCACACACTCTTTTGTTGCACCTCGGGTGGTATGTCATATTTCAATTTCCAATACATTGTTACCATATTATTTGATTGTAACTACTCCGGGAGATACGAAAATGGTGGGTAGTGAGGTGTATAGGGATTGTAAAATCATAGTGCACGATAAGGAGTTTCCGGGGAATTTGGTGGTGCTAGACATAAAAGATTTTGATCTTATTTTGGGCATGGACTGGCTATCCTAACACTATGCTAAGGTTGATTGTCGGCACAAGGTAATTCATTTTGAGTTGCCTCATCAGCCAATTGTTGTGTATAGAGGCATTAAACCAATGAGCTCCACACCCTTGATTTCGGTGATGAAGGCGGAGAAATTAATGCGACATGGTTGCGAGGCATATTTGGCTTTAGTGACGACTGGTAATGAGGACAAGATGGAATTGCCAGATATTCTGGTGGTCTGTGAATTTCTCGATGTATTTCCTGAAGAGTTGCCAGGATTGCCGCCATCGAGGGAGGTTGAGTTCTCTATTGACTTAGTACCAGGTACGCAGCCAGTTTCTAGGGCTCCTTACAGAATGGCTCCAAATGAATTGAAAGAGCTAAAGGTGCAGTTGGAGGAATTGATTGAGAAGGGATTCATCCGCCCGAGTGCCTCATCTTGGGGTGCTCCAGTTTTATTCGTGAGGAAGAAGGATGGATCCATGAGATTATGCATTGACTACCGGCAGTTGAATCAGGTGACGTTGAAGAACAAGTATCCCCTCCCCCGTGTTGATGACTTGTTGGACCAGTTACGTGGAGCATCCGTCTTTTCGAAGATTGACTTGAGGTCTGGATACCATCAGGTGAGGGTCAGAGAAGAAGATGTAAAGAAGACTGCTTTTCGCACTAGGTACGGCCATTACGAGTTTGTGGTCATGCCATTTGGGTTGACTAATGCCCCGGCAGTCTTCATGGATTTGATGAACAGGGTGTTTAGAGAGTATTTGGATAGCTTTGTTATAGTGTTCATTGATGACATACTCATCTACTCGCCGAGTTTGGAGAACCATGAGACCCACCTTAGGCTGGCATTGCAGAGGCTGAGGGAGAGGCAGTTGTATGCCAAGTTCAGTAAGTGTGATTTTTGGCAGCGACAGGTTGGCTTCTTGGGACACGTAGTATCTGGTGAGGGTATTTCAGTAGACCCTGAAAAAGTGAAGGCAGTGATTGAGTGGCCACAACCGACTACAGTGACCAGCATCAGGAGCTTTTTGGGGCTAGCAGGTTACTACAGAAGATTCATTGAGGGTTTCTCTAGGCTTTCATCTCCTATGACAAAGTTGACTCGGAAGGGAGTCAAGTACGAATGGAACGAGGCTTGTGAGCGTAGCTTTGAGGAGTTGAAGAAGAGGCTAACCTCAGCACCAGTATTGGCTATTCCTAGGAGTGGAGAGACATTTTCCATCTTCAGTGATGCGTCACACTCAGGTCTCGGATGTGTATTGATGCAGGATGGACGAGTGAATGCCTATGCCTCGAGACAATTGAAGAAACATGAGGTGAACTACCCTACCCATGACTTGGAGTTAGCGGCAGTAGTGTTTGCTCTCAAGATTTGGAGGCATTACCTTTATGGAGAGAAGGTGGAGATTTATACTGACCATAAAAGTTTAAAGTACCTTTTCTCCCAGAAGGAGTTGAACATGAGGCAACGTAGGTGGATGGAGCTTTTGAAGGACTATGATTGTGAGATCTTGTACCATCCGGGGAAGGCCAACGTGGTGGCCGACGCATTGAGTCGTCGAGGGGCTTATATGGCGGCTATGAAGACCCAGGAATGGATGCTTTTGAGTCAGATGGGGGAGTTATCTATCTCTGGACCCGAAGAGAGACCTACGGGGTATTGTTCGTACCTAAGGATACAACCTGATGTGATGGAACAGATTAGGGTGCAACAATCACACGATGTGAAGTTGGCCCAGATCTTAGCAGATGTGGGGAAGTTTTCCCCAGTGGGTTTCGGCCAAAGGGGCGATGGGATGCTACTATTCCAAGATCGGATTTGTGTACCAGATGATGCGGAGATCAGGAACGAGATTTTGGCAGAGGCTCATAAGTCCCGCTATACGATTCACCCCGGCACGACGAAGATGTATCAGAATCTACGGAGGCAGTTTTGGTGGGATGGTCTGAAGAGAGATGTGGCAAGATATGTATCCCAGTGTGCAGTGTGCCAGCAGGTTAAGGCAGAACATCAAAAACCAGCAGGTCTCCTACGGTCGTTGCCCATTCCAGAGTGGAAGTGGGATAACATATCCATGGACTTCGTGTCAGGGCTACCAAGGACAACGAAGAGGTGCGATGCTATTTGGGTGATAGTAGACCGTTTGACGAAATCAGCCCATTTCCTACCGATTAAGAAGACTTATCGTTTGAACCACCTTGCAAAGTTATATGTGGAGGAAGTGGTGAGATTACATGGAGTTCCCTCTAGTATCGTGTCGGATCGGGACCCTCGATTTACTTCACACTTTTGGGGAGCGTTGCAAGATGCTTTGGGGACGAAGCTAAAGTTTAGTACCGCGTTCCACCCTCAGACAGATGGACAGTCAGAGAGGACCATCCAGACATTAGAGGACATGTTGAGGGCATGTGTGTTGGATTTCCATGGTAGTTGGGATGATCATCTGCCACTAGTAGAATTCGCTTACAACAACAGTCACCACTCTAGTATTGGTATGCCGCCTTATGAGGCACTTTACGGCAGGCCGTGTAGATCACCCATTTGTTGGGAGGAGATTGGAGACAGAGCATTATTGGGGCCAGAGATTGTTGAGCAGACATCAGAAAAGATTCGGATTATCAGGGCTAGAATGAAGGTCGCACAGGACCGACAAAAGAGCTATGCGGATAAAAGACGTCGAGACTTGGAGTTCTCAGCTGGGGACCACGTATGGCTAAGAGTGATGCCCATAAAGGGCGTACGCATATTTGGGGTGTCGGGGAAGCTTAGTCCTCGCTATATTGGACCGTTTGAAATCTTGGAACGAGTTGGCCCTTTGGCCTATAGGTTGGCCTTGCCACCACAGTTAGCTGGCGTTCATAATGTCTTCCATGTGTCCATGTTAAGGAAGTACGTGCCGGATCCCCAGCATATCATCGACTATCAGACTATAGAAGTCAAGGAGGATGTCACATACGAGGAGAAACCTGTTAGTATTTTGGAGCGGAAAGAGAAAATGCTACGAAATCGATCGATTCCATTTGTTAAAATTCAGTGGCAGCGTCACTCTTTAGATGAGGCTACCTGGGAGCGCGAGGAGGAGATGAGGTGTCTTTTCCCCCATCTATTCGAGTGACCAGACAGGAATTTGGGGACCAAATTCTTTGAAGGGGGGGAGAAACTGTAACGACCCATTATTGGGTTTAGAATTTTAGAATGATATATTAACTTATTTTAGTTATTATATAAGTTGAGCAAATTTGATTCTTAATGTTGAAATAGATCTATGGGCTTGTATGTATGGGTTTAAATTAAATGGATGGGATAATGAGTTGGGCTTCAATTTATTTAAGGCAAATGGGCTAAGAGTTGGGCTTGGGCCTTTAAGGAAATAGAAGATGGGCCATTTATTTGGGCTTAAGCCCAATACAAAAAAAAAAAAAAAAAAAACATCCACCATCTACGCATCATTACTTCCCAACCCCCATTTCTTTTTCTTCTTTCACCTTTTCTTTCACTTCTTCTTTATTGTTTTTCACTCCCTCTTTTACTTCTCCTTTCTTCTTTCACTCCTCCTTTTACTTCTTCTTTTTCCTTTTACTCCTACTTTCTTCTTTCACTTCTTTTTTTACACCTTCTTTTTCTTTCTCTTTATCTCCTTTTCTTCTTCTCCCTCCCGACTTCTTCTTCTTCTTCTTATTCTATTCTTTTTCTTCTTCTTCTTCTTCTTCTTCTTCTTCCTCATCTAATACGCATTCTTTTTCTTCTCTACTGCTTCTATTCTGTTAAATTTTCTGTGGCAATTGGAGCTTCTGTGCGGGTGCTTCATCTTGATTTATTCATCCTCAGGCAAGTATCATTTCTTCTTCTTCTTTTATTTTTCTCCCCTTCCATGTGTAGCATCTCTATTAAATTTTTTCTATCTACATAGTATAAAATTCCTAAATATTGTGAGTCTATTTGATGTCTCAAAAGGGGTTTGATTCACCCCAATATTATTCTGTGAATGGCATTTTTCACCTCCATTATGATGGGAGTTTGTTCACCTTCATTGCTCATTGTAGTGTATTTATTGGTATATCTTATATGTGAATGATGTCTGGATAATTAATGTCTATACCCAAATGTCCCATGAAATTGTGGAAAAATATCAAGTTAATGTGTGAAAAAATTCGGATGCTACAGTACCATATAGTACCTATACAGTATCTCAATACAGTACCTATACAGTATCTCAATACAGTACCATACAGTACCTATACAGTATCTCAATATAGTACCTATACAGTATCTTGATACAGTACCTATACAGTATCTCAATACAGTACCATACAGTACCTATACAGTATCTCGATATAGTACCATACAGTACCTATACAGTATCTCGATACAGTACCATACAGTACCTATACAGTATCTCGATACAGTACCATACAGTACCTATACAGTATCTCGATACAATACCATATAGTATCTCGCTATAGTATGATACCGTATTCGTATAGTATACATACAGTATCTTGCTACAGTACCATACCGTATCCGTATAGTACCCCGCTACAGTACCCATCCGAAAATTTTTATTAATATTAATTAAACATTTACTTAATGTATTAGAGCGATTGTATGGTGGAAAAATAACAATTTTTGCCATAACATTCTTCAATGGTATTAAATGTATATTGAGAACGAGAATTTAAATTTTACATTGCTGGTAAATGCATACATGATGCATACATGTACATGATGCTCATATATATATGTTCTTAGCGCACTTATTATTTTGCGCGGAAATAAAGGGTACCCTAGGAGCGCCTGACGCGGGACGAGGTGGCCATAGCCCGGCAGGTTGTGCTCGATACGTTATGTGTTGATTTACTGATATGATGATTAACGCATATTTTGCATCGTGGCTTATGAGCCTATGGGATTTATACTTATGATGTATGCACTTGTATGATTATACATGAACAAAAATTTGAAATTTATAATTCTATGAGATATGATTTCCGACTCATATAATTGAATATTGATATGAAGTCGTTGTACACTCCTCTCGGTGTCATCATGATTTCTCTTTCTTCATACTGCTCCTTTGTACTAGAACTTGCTGAGCCTTGTGGCTCACTTGATCTTCTTATGCCATTCCAGGTAAAGGTAAAGCAATCATTAAGGGCGAGTCCAGTGGGACTACAACCCAAGGGTAGTGGTGTACAGAGGCACTCAACTCGGAGATCCTAGTTGCGTTTTGGTGAGGTAGATTGATGAGATTTTAAATTGTTGTTTTACATTAGAGCCTCATATTCGGTTTGTATGGCCTAAGAGCCTAGATGTATCAACATTGGTTTGTAACGAAAGTTATTGATATTCCGCTGCGTGAAAATAGATAAATGTGTGTGTTTATTATGAGGTATTGTTCTATATCATCCTTGTGATGACCTCCTTTCGAATGTCCTATGCTAGCGGGCACATTCAGGAGTGGGCCCTTACATCACCCATCCTTGGATTACCCCAGGTCAAGCATGCTTAACTTGGGAGTTCTTTGCTTACATTCAGTTCAAAAAGTATCCAGCTGGTGTTGTTTCATTCCTTACTTATTCTCGATATATACTATCCTCATCTGAACTCTTAGAGTATTACACACATCGTGTCATCATGGGCCCACAACCATGGGTTAGCTCATAGCTATCGCCCTTCAACGACCAAGAGACCCACTGCACTTGTGAGCCTCTTAGTCACCCTTTGGGCAGTCGCCCTCTGGGTGACCGAGGTGGAACGAACTCGGTGCATCCACACCATCCCCCCACTGCGCAAGTGTGGTAGGGCTTTATCGGCCCTTCCCTTATCGGGGGTTATAGGGCAAGGAAAAAATAAAAGCAAATGAGGGAGGGAAATACTAACCTCAAAAAGTGGGGAGTTGTCTTGAAGTGATAAATTAAGGGGTGAGGCCTTAGGGCTTATATAGAGGGGCCCAAGCCCTCCAGCCAAATACCCTTTAAAAGTTTAAAATAACGAATGTTTCCCTTCAACGAATGTTTCCCTTCAACCAAAGACCCCTTATAATTTTAAGGTAATAAATGGAGTTGTGCTTAAAAACGCTTCTAAGCATCCCGGGAAAATCTACAGTCAAATAGCCTCAGAAATTAAGCTACTCATTGACTCAGCGTGATTCTCAGCTCAACTCAAGGAGTGGGGGGCAAGTGATGTGGCACTACCTAAAATTACAAGAATACCCCTACGCGCTAGTAGTCTTGCTCGCCACGTGGATTGCTTGAGGGATGGACACGTGGCAAGTCAACAATCCGAAGTGGAGCCCAAAAAATTCGGGCTGAACCGCAAGACCCGTTCCAGCTTGACCGGGGTCCTCGAGAGTCGTGCCCGCTCATCTCGGATTTTATCTTGGGTACTCCATAACGGGTCTGCCTATAAGAAACAAAGGTCCTTACCAGGTATGACCAGGCTCTACAACTTTCACATTTATTACTACTCGCATTTACTCTATTAATTTAAGCGTCAAAGTCCACCTCGGGGGATCCTAGCCCCAGCCTTCCATTGTCTTGCAGGTTCTATCACCGAGGTCCGACATTGCCAAGTCTGAGATACTATTCCCGAGGTCCAGTCATCGAGGTGGCACGTGGTGGTCGGTTCCAAAAACCATCATCACAAGCTCTCTATAGTAGCAACCCATTTTTCTCTTCCTTCCCCTTCGTTCTCACACCAAGCCACTGATCGAAGCCTTGATTCCCTCTAAACCTACTTTTTTCTCTAGTTGATCGCCGCGAAGAAGAAAAAGATGAAGTAGAAATAGAGGAAGAAGAAGACTAAGAAGACCTAGAAGTAGAAGACGAAGAAGTCGAAACAGAAACAGAGGAAAAAGAAGACAAAGAAGATGAAGCAGAAGGGGTGGAATCGGATTTGGTATCTAAGAGTCCTAAAGACAAGTTCGAAGCGAAGAAGAACAAGGGGAATGGAGGAGAAAGAAAAGCTCCAGTCGACCGTTGCAGAGAGGAGAGATAGAGCTTGGAGTTTGTAGAGAAGGGGAGAAAGCTTGAAGTCCTAGGGCTCTCTTTGTGTCACATGGACTTGGCTTATCTTGAGTCTCTCGAAAAAGTAATTACAAATTGGGCCTTATAAAAATACTCACAAACTACATTCATCGTTTTCACAACTTCACTAACAAGAAGTTAAAGTACAAAATGTGTCCTTATTTATATTTATGTTAGGTGCGGACTGATTTCTTGTAACAAAAAAAAAAATGTTGCAAGATTCATCAATTTTAATATATATATATATATATATATTTAATAATATATTAACATTAAATAATTATAACTTACTGAATAATCAAATTTATTGAATAAAATATCAAAAAAAGTTCTTAAAATTCCAAACATGTTTTCTGTTTGAATATTTATTCTAGTTTTCTATTTTGAGAAATGTGTTTTTAGAATGACAAATCAAACACGTTTTTAATTTTCTAAAAACAGATTATCAAAACAAAAAACTGATAATGAATTCAAAACTCAAAAATTAAAAATTAAAATACAAAGAGAGCAAAACTTTAGGGTGCGTTCTCTTTGCCGTTTTCAAGCCATTTTCAGTTTTCAGTTTTCAAAAACAATGAAAACGCGTTCTCTTTGCCATTTTTAAAAATACATTTTTGAAAACACAAAAAAAAATTACAAAGAAAACCCAAAACAATATTTTGTTGTTTTGGATGTTTTCATCCAAAACAAAACCCAAAATCAAAACACGGAAAACGAATGTTGTTTTCCGCTCTTCCTCTCTTCCTTCACTCTTCTTCTCTTCCTCTCTGCGAACCATCACCGTCGCCACTGTGCTCCCTTCCTTCTCTTCCTTTCTTCAAGCTAGATCTGCCACCATCGCTACATTTTCTTCCTCTCTTCAAGGCCATCACCGCCGTCGGCCAGATCTGCTGCCATCCCTTCTTCTTTTCCTCTCTTCAAGACCAGATCTCTCGCCTCCGATTGTAAGTCTTTTAGTCTGATCAGCAACTAGTTTCGACACAAATCCATGATATATACGTATGTATGCACGATTTGTATCTGGCCAGAGGTTTTAGCTTAGATCTTTGGATATTTAGCTGTTGGATATTTGCGATTTGTATCTTTTGTGCGATTTTTCGTTTCTGATCGTTGGATCTTTGGATATTCGCGACTTGTATCTTATTCGCGATTTTTCAGTTTTGATCGTGGCCTGGCTGTTTTGGGTTTTGCTTTGTTTTTCTTGAGAGAAGATGAACCCTTGGATTGATTTTTCAAATCTTTGTTTTGCTCTGTTACATTGCATTGCAGCGTATTGTACTCTTTAGATTGCAGCTTATAGTTAAAAATTATGTTTGTTGTAACTGCTGATTTTCTATCGTGGTGTTGCTTTATTGTTATAGGAATTGTGGTGTTGCTTTACTGTTATGGGAATTCGGTTGTTGTTGTTATTGTTCTGTTCAGCTGCTTGATTTTGGATCAATTTGTCTTTCCTATCATTTGACAGAAGATGAGAATGTACAGGTCTTTCTTTTATAATATTTTTTATGACTTTGGCTGCTTTGTTTCATTGTCTCGCATTGTTTTAATTGTGGGAGGATGTTGATTGTGTGGGATTTTGATGATGGGTCGACCATACTTTTGATAGGTTGGGCATTTTACTTTTGAATATATATATTTTGATGATGGTTGCACCATGCATAGGCTTCAACTGTTAAAATATATATATAACTTGGTTAAATTTGGTGCAAGTATATCTCCACTTGTGCACAATCCTTCTGTCGACCATTCATTATTGACTGACTCACCATCATTTTCCTCTATAAGATTCCCTTGTCATAGAGTATTGAACCCGTGAAGTCTCTTGTGAATTGGGGGGGGATAGAGAATCCGAGGAACATTATACCTAGTGAAAATGGCCGAACTTTTAATTTTGAGAACAACAGATTAGCATCAACTACAGCAAAGGAAAAGGTTTGGCAAACGACAGGCAAGCTGGAAAAGGATAAAGGGGACTATCAGGGTAGTTTATTGAGGGGAAGAAAAAGTCTTGACCAAGAGGAGAGTGCCTTAGAAGAAGGGAGAAGTAACAAGAAGTCGCCAGTAGATGTTGAGGAGTCTGTTTTACACGAGATGTTTGATAAGGTATTGTCCTTTGGCGAGTCTACATTACACACTTCTGATGATGACCTGCCAACCGAGGCAGGCAGAAAGGGGCAAGAATATGAGCAAGCAAAAATATATGATAAAAAAAGAACCTACTACAAGAAAGGAATTGCGAAAAAGGAAGCACCTGATGATGATAAATGATCTGATGACAGCAACTGTACTACTGAAGCGTATAAGGTTGCTTTCATGTCCACTGGGTGATGCATCCCAGAGGTTGGCTCATTACTTTGCAAATGGTCTCGAGGCACGGTTAAACAGACATAATTCTTTAAAATAAATAAGGAAGGTAGCCAACCAAGGTTCATTTATCCTACCTTAAAAAGTCATATCTTTGGTCCTACCAGAGGGGAGGTGTGTTGGCACATGCTGCTGACTAAAAGAGTAGTGGAAGAGAACAAGCTTTTGACATTTCCTACTTTGATTTCAACTAATTAGACAGTGAAGGAGAACCACTGGTTCAAGTCCTACACTTATCCATTACTCTTCTTACCTTTCTCCTTTTTTTTTTCCCCTTTTTTTTATGATTAATCACCTAAAAGATTATTATTAATTAATAAAATGAAATTACTAAGAGGTGACTGATTAACATCCATATATTAAAAAAAAAAAAAACAAAGTGGCTCCTATATACATATAGATATAGGTATATGCATATATATCTGTGTGTAGAAATAAAATTTGGATTCCATGGAGGCTTTGCCTTGTTCAAGGATGGATCCGGAAGAGATAAGCTGTGAGTCAGAATTGCAAGCTGCTCATGAAAATTGAACTCAAATCAAACTTTATCAAAAGATGTCCTTTATTTCCTTTGATGATAGTTTTGGCATTCAATCCATACTTCCTAATTTTAGGTTTGCTGTAGAATTCAAGAACCTAGTGAATTATTATTATTAGCACAAGAATTTATATGTGGTTTGCACACTACTAAGTGTAGGTGCAGGTCAAAAGCATATGGTCTTGGGTCGTTCTCTAATGTATGTACTTTAATTAAGGTGTTTTATAGCATTTAGAAAATTTCAATTTAGGTTTGCATTAAACAAGTTTGCTTTATGATCAGATGGTTAATTACTATTAATACTATTTTTATCAAACGATTTTGGTAAAATTCTTATTGTTGTATATCATTACTCTTTTTCGAACCAACCAAAATATTAAAAAAATGACATCATTTTTTACTAAATTATATAGTAAAAACAGTTTATCAGAATTTTTTTTTTAAAGTAAATGTATAAACATTTACAGTTAACTTGGTAGCCTAGTAATAGATAGTAGCACTGGGAAATTTGAGTAGTTATGTGTGTTTAAAAGTTAAAATTAAGGGCATACACATGTTGTTTCAGTACTATATATTACTATTATTATTATTATTATTATTATTATATTTTGTTAAAGCACAGTGCATAGGTACAAGACCTTAGTTGTCTGTATTTGCTAAGAATGATATCTCTAATTGCATGGTTACTTGCATGGAATAAGAACTAAAAGCAACAAATTATTAATTAGAGTAGGTAAACTTTACTAGCTTGTTGGGGTTTTATCATCTGATCTCTATTTCTGTATTACTATATCATGAGCTTGCTTGTAGATCTTTGTATGCTATATGCCCTCCCCATAGGTAAAATTTTGGATTTGCACTTGGTTAAGTAGTTGATATTTATTATATGTCTTGAATAGAGAATATGGGTGGTCACAGAGGTAAGACTAAGGAACCAATGTCATAGCCTGATGAGAATGAACATGCTTTTATCGGGATACTTTATGACAATGTGAAAGCAGGAAAATTGCAATGCTCTACATTCACGAAAGACGAATGGGGCAAGATCAATCAAGACATGATTGGTCTCACAAAAATGGATTATGGGATAGATAGACTGAAGGGTAAGTGGAACCGTTTACGTAAAGTGCATCGCTTGTTCGCTAAACTGGTAGGGCATACAGGTGTTACATGGGATCCAAATACCAACAAAGTTGATGCTGCTGAGGAAGTTTGGCAACACTTTTTTACGGTATTTTCACTATTTTTTATTTGTGACATTATATTCTTTTACTATATACAGCTTATTAATATGGCTTATTTTCATGAATGCAGATAAACAAGGCTGAGTACAAAATATTCAAGAAGGAAGGATGTAAGCATTATGCAGTTCTTGGAGAGATATTTGGCGGGACTACAGCCATCGGAGGTTTAGGCAATGCTTCCACTCAACTTCCTCCAACATCAGAGGAAGAAAGGCAGATAGAAGATGATTTTCTGAATAGGGGAATGCATGTACGTGCGCAACAAAATGATGATGAATATGATGAAGTTACAAGTATTCGTCATAACAAATGACGACGCAAGGAATCCAAGACCAATAAAAGTGAAAAACTTAAGGCTTGTATAGCTCAGTGGTCATCTACAGTAAGTATGAGAAGTGAAGAAACTGAACTTAGGATGCTTTACCTAAAAGAAAAGCTTGCACACATGCAAGGAAAATCGTCTATTCAATCTAGCAATTCTGAAGCCACTAGTCCAGATCCGTATTCAACAAAGGTTTGCCTAGACATCTTAAATAGTATGGAAGGAGTGTCTAATGAAGATTATATGAAAGCAATGAAGGCTTTTAAGGATCCAGATTTTAGGATGTCATTTGTGGAGATGCTAGAAATTAGGAGAGGACCTATCTTGAATCTTCTTTGATTTGTTTGATATTTTGGTTTGTTGCGTGTTTTCTATTAGCTTGGACTATTGTGTTCTTTTAATACTTTGATGTTATATTTCTAAACAGATGCTTGCTTGTTTTATTTTAATCGATGTGTTGAGTTTTCATAGTTTTCATAAATAATGTTGTTTGAGTAGTATATTAAATGATAATTGATGTAGATAATGATGTTGATTAAAAATATATTTGTGCAGAAGGATGTCTACTGAATCAAGTTGGGTTCAAAATTCGACTGATGAAGATTTGAGTGATGATTTTTTATTTACAGAAGATGATTTGGATGCGTCTATTGGTGATCGACTAATGCTTAGTTATTTTGTTGCCAATAAACGAGTTTTTATTGACAGGACACCTTGTAGAACATCATTGCTTACTGGAAAAATGTACATGCTTGAAATTTTAAATGGACATCCAGACGTGTGTCATCGTAATTTTCGGATGCAGAAACATGTTTTCATAAATTTTTGTGACACTTTGAAACATAAAGGGCTGTTGACAGATGGGAAAAAAGTTAGTGTCGAGGAGGGTGTTGCTATGTTTTTGATGATTGTAGGGCACACTACAAGATATAGTATTATTGGCGATAGATTTCAGCATTCCAACAACACAATCCATAAATGGTTTAAGCGTGTTTTACGAGCTGTTTGTTCATTAGGCACAGAGATAATCTCCCCTACTAATCAAAATGGACCTCACGAGCGTCTCTTGCGCAAATATCCTTTCTTTAAGAATTGTATAGGTGCAATAGATGGAATGCATGTTGCAGCTTGGGTACCTGCATCACGACAAACATCTTTTCGTGGAAGAA
The DNA here is from genome assembly GCF_014633365.1 of Diospyros lotus. Classification (NCBI taxonomy): domain Eukaryota; kingdom Viridiplantae; phylum Streptophyta; class Magnoliopsida; order Ericales; family Ebenaceae; genus Diospyros; species Diospyros lotus. The sequence goes on from NC_068343.1 coordinate 19,682,483, forward strand.
AGACTAATGTAACACAAAATGTGATGTTGGCATGCAATTTTGATATGAAATTTATATTTGTGCATGCTGGATGGGAAGGTACTGCTAATGATTCACGAGTATTTATTGACGCAGTTACAAGACCCTCGAACAACTTTCCAATGCCACGGGGAGGTATATTCTAATACTTCAAATGATGTATTAAATATTTTTATTATATTACAATCTTAAATCATAGTTTTTTGCAGATCAATTTTATCTTGTTGATTCTGGCTATCCAAACATGCCTGGATTTCTTGCCCCTTATCGAGGTCGAAGATATCATCTGCGTGATTATCTTGGACGAGGAGGACCACGTGGAAAGGAAGAGTTGTTCAATTATAAACATTTCTCGTGTCGGAACATAATTGAACGTTGCATTGGAGTGTTGAAGGCAAGATTTCCTATTTTGAAATTAATAACAAATTATCCACTTAGTAGGCAAAGACAAATCCCTACTGCATGTTGCACAATACATAACTTTATTCGTCAGGAGGACTTTTTAGACAGGTTATTTACTGAATATTCAGTAGATAATATGGTATTTGATGATATGTCGGAATCAAACCAAGATCGGGAAGCCATACATTTTGATACTAGTCAAACAGCTCAAATAGGAGAAGTTAGAGATCAAATTGCCACACAAATGTGGAATCAGTATCAAGGGACTCGTACATGAGTCTGTAATTTTATTTTATTGTTTTAATTTTTGAATTGTGTTTCTTTTTAATATTTGTATTAAAACTTGTAATCGAATCTCACTTGTTATTGAATTGTTTGATACAATCTTATAATTTATAATTACATTATGTAATACCAGTTCATGTCTTTAATTTTTATTTTAATACTTGTTATTTATAATCACATTATGATCCTACTTGCTATTTTTTTTCAAGCCAATTTATTTATCTATTTAAATTTAAATAGTTTTAATTTATTAAATAATCAAATTTATTGAATAAAATATTATTTTTAAATTATTTTCAAAATTTCAAAGAGAACGCATTTTCTAGTTTTCTGTTTTGAGAAATGGTTTTTCAAAATGATAAAGAGAACGCATTTTCAATTTTTTGAAAACAGATTACCAAAACAGGAAACAAAAAATGAATTAAAAACTCAAAACTAAAAATTGAAAAGCAAAGAGAATGCAGCCTTAATTTTTTAATTATTTTGAATATTTAGTTTCCTATTTCTATATTTGTCTTATCGTAAATCCCATAGATTGGGGATCCTTCTTGTTATGTATAAACCTTTTATGATCAAAATAATGTGGCAAGAGAAGAATTCTTTTTTAATATCGAATTGTTTAGATGGTAATAGAGAGGTCTGGATGCAAAGAAAGCTCTAGTCTTCAATCCTCATCAATTGAATCATGTCTTCAAGTGAATGAGGAGACATCTCTACTTCACCAGCCAACCCCAAGCCCGACAAGACGTCAAACCATGCCGACACAACCAATGAATTTTCACATTATTTTCTTAGCTCCTCAAAGAACACAAGGGCAATTTTGGTTTCAACGCTCCTCAACAGACAAAGTTATACCAAAAGTGCTTTAAATGGAAGCAACATCTGTTTTTATGACATGCATGTGTTATGTCGAAGATATGTTAAAAATTTAAAAGTTTAAAATATCTTTTTAGATTAAAATGCATAAATTTTTTATATGTGAAGGATCCCACACAAACGTGCAAATTAGATAATTCTGATATCTAATTTTTTTTAAAGATAAATAATTATTTATAAATAATTCTAATTTTAAAATAATTTCAAAATATTAAGATAAATAATATTCCATAAGAAATTATATTCCAAAAAAGGGCAAAATAAACGTTGCAAAAGATAGACGTCATCTATAACAATCATAGTTTCAGTCAAATTAAGAATATTCAAGATAAGTGTTATCTACAAGAATTATAATCTCAGATTAATTAAGATTACTCCATATCACTCTATAAATAAACAGACACTCGTACTTGAAAAACTATGTCTCTGATATTGATTTTAATATAGTGCTCATCATCTTCAATGTCTGACTTAAGTATTGAAGCGTTTACGCAAGATCCTTCTTGCATTCTCTAACTGTTAGGGGTGAGCAAAAGTTTGGTTAAGCCGAACTAACCGACCCGAACCGAAAAGTTCGGTCGATTCAGTTCGGTTTTTAAAAAATAGCGGTTCAATTCGGTTATATTTTTTAAAAAAATCAATTATTTAGTTTGGTTAGATTATTTTGATAAAAATACTCAAAAAATCGAACCGAACCGATGTAGCAAATACTCCTAGCAAACCGAACCGGCCACACCCCCCCCACGCGAACTGAACTGCCCCCTCACGCAGACGCGACACCTTATGGGTAATTTTTGTACTCATCTTCGTTCTTCTCTCTCTTTCTCTCTCTCTTGAGTCTCGCCATTTCTTCTCTTCTCTTCGAGTTCAAATCTTCATAGATCTGGCGATGGCGAAGACGAAGGCGATGGCAAAGGCTCTTCGATGGTGATGGCGAAGACGAAGGTGATTCGATGCTTTGTAGATCAAGCATTGGCCGAAGGCTCTTCGTCTTCATCTTCTCATCTCTTCTCTCTCCCTCCACCATCCGTTGCTGTCGCCGATGGCGAAGAAGAAAACGAAGGCCGGATCTACTTACCACGCATCCTCTTCGGTAAGTTTTCAGCTACTTCTCTTTTACATTGAAAGTTTGAAACGTAGATCTACTAAAATCCAACCATTAGATGCTTTTAATTTTTGGGTATGTGGGTCACCATGGTTGGGGAAATTCGATGATTGGAACCGATCATCAGAATCGTCAGCCGGTTAGGTGGTTGGCAGCAACAGCAAGGCTGGTCTCTTGCAGTCATCTTAGGCTCTTAGGCCCAGTTCAGTTTTCGGTTCGGTTTGGTTAGTATGGTTTAGGTTTCGGTTAGTTCAGTTTGTTGGGTTTGTCAGTCGGTTTGGTTTGGTTATTGCATACGGTTCGGTTCATAATTTTTGGTCAGTTCGGTTCGATTATAACCGATTGCTCACCCTTACTAACTATTTCTTTTTTATAGACTCAGTTAGATTGACAACGACGTTTTCACTCAAATAAATTATTATTGTATCTAGGTAACAACAACATGAATTTTAAAATGAAAAACAATATTAAAGAGAATTTATTTTGAAATCAAATGATTTACAAACTAGAGTGTCTAAATGTTTTCAACAATATAAACACTCTTTTTAACACTAAGGCAAAATTGTTGACCTTATTAAAAAAAACAGTCAACCGATTTAAACCTTAGGTGGGTTGAGGAATCAAGGCAAAAAAAAAAAAAAAAAAATTAATCTAGTAGAAAACCAATTGCCCTGTTTTGATTTTTGTGCAAAAATAGTCAACTGCTCTTATGAATTATCGACAAGGCAAAATCATACTCTATGTACTTTTTGTGAAGATTCAAAATGAGCCCCCCACGACTATAACAAGCCAAAAGTTTCTCAAAATAGTTGATGTAACACTCTATGTTTGTATGAACTTGCCACGTAATTTCAATGAGTTTAAAATATCGAAAATTTGGCTCGATAGCAGTTATAAGTACTGAATCGATTGTAGGGAATGCCACGGAGTGAAATTGTCTAAGGAAAATTATATGATTTCGATGAGCGTTTCGAGATAGAATTTATGGTATCGAAAGAAATTGAATCGGGAACGGTTTATGATACAGCTAAAATACAATTGCCATTTAGGCTGAAAAAATCGAATCATTGTAGGAAGCTCCCGAAAAATCAATAAAACCCTAGGGGGGCTCCAGTTTTGTGTAATGAGCAACCCTTAAGTGATTTTGGGATGAAACGATAGCATGGTAAGGACATTGGGGCAAAATCGTCTATATCGAGTAACTTGAAGTTATTAATTTTGTGTTTACGGCATTAAAATGCAAATTTAATCGATGTTTGAGGGCAGGGTTGCAATAAGAAAATTACCCAAGTGATATTATGATAAAATTGAGGTTTAATTTGTAAATTTTCTTAATTTAAAGTGTAATATATAATTATATATATGTATTTACATGTATCGTGCGCGTGTGTGCGTGAATGGCAGCTTCCACGAAGCTTCATGTTGCTGCAAATGGGATTATTAAAATGATGAGTGATGGACCCTCTGCAAAATTTTCTTGGCCGAACGAGACTCGCGCAATTTGAAAGAGAATGGCAGCTAGATTTAAAGAGGATATGGCAGTAAGAATATGGTCTGAATTGAGATTGCGTGTGATATAATTTATACATTCATATATATATATATGTAATTGAGTGGAGTAGTGGCCAAGGCAGTGGAGGCTATAAATTGGGATGCATTTGGCCGATTGAGAGCAGCAAGCAAAAGAAATCTAGAGAGAGAGGGAGCTGGAGCTGGAGCCAAATGGGGAGTTGGGTCGCGGCCATGGCTGCCGCGAGCAGCAAACTCAAGTGAGAAGGGTAGCCGCAACTAACGCACAGAGGAGCTTCTAGCAAGGTGCAGCGACGACCTTCGAGCTCGGAAGAGGCCGTGAGGCGGTTGGGAGAAGCTGGCGCGGCCATGGCAGCCATGGCCTCAACCAGCCGCGGCCAACCGTGGCCGCGAGCAGCTCCAGTGGCAGCGCGGCGATGGCGGGTGGCGCGGAGGCGACCAGAGGCTCGAACGGCGGCAGCAAGGGCAGACGAAGGTGGCCTGGGTTGGTTGGTTTCAGCCATGGCAGTGCGCAAGGCTGGTTGCAGGCGTGAGAGGAAGAAGGAAGGAATGAAGGAAGAAGAAGAAGAAGAAGAAGAAGAAGAAGAAGAAGAAGAAGAAGAAGAAGAAGAAGAAGAAGAAGAAGAAAGAAAGAAAGAAAAGAAGGAAGAAGAAAAAAGAAGAGGAAGTTGTAGGCGGGCACTGGAGAAAGAAGCAGAGGAAGAAGAAGGTGAATAGGAAAAGAAAGAAAAGAAAAAGAAAGAAAAGAAAAGAAAGAAAAAGAAGAAAAAATAGAAAAAATTCTCGAAAAAATCCCAAAAAATAGGGTTTGGATATTTAGTAATTTTCAGAGATTTTGGAAGGAAAAAATTGTTCGGGCACGCATTTCGAGGATATGGCACGCATACTGAAGCAGTCTGAGAAGCTAAGTTAAGGTAAGTAAAAATTTCTTAGAAAATTTTAGAAATTCAAGAATATTATTTTATGAATTGTCGTAGAGAAATATTTGAGAAAATATTTTAGAAATATTTAGTTTGGATTTATTGAGGAAAATTAGGAAGAAATAGAAAGAAAATTAAAAAAAATGCAAAAAATTATGGAAAAATAGGTTTTAATGTTTATTTAAATAATTGTGGTGACTAGGATGCTTTGAGGCTTAATTTGAAGTGATTTGGGCAAATTTTGAGGTTGGCATGCAAATCGAGGCAATGCACAAATATCGAGGTACGTGGTACTTCTCAATTAAAGTTAGTTTTATGAAAAATGCTTGATTTGTAAGTGAATTTTGTTCATCAAAAATGTTTTCATCATATTGACATACTCTGATATGTACCCATCACGTAGACTGCATACATGACATGACTATAAAATGCATAAATACACGTTGATATCATTAATCACTCGCATTAAGGCCATAGGGAGTACGAACTGGCACTGCTACTTTACCAAGAGTGCACCCATACACCCCGGCTTCGAAAGAGGTGCAACAAAAATGGTAGGTAGCATGAGGGGTGCAGTTGACACCTACGAGAAAAGACATTGCATACACACATGATATAACATTATGTACCCTTACTTAGATGGTTCATCATCTAATTTGGGTTTTTGCTCTTGGAATATTCAATCATTTCAGATGGAGATTGTAGCAGATTCAAGGATAAGTGAGGCATGAAATAGCACTTAGCAGAGTGCATGAAAAATGAAATGTATGTTATATAGCCCATGTATTTAAGTTCTGCTACTTTGAATTCTAAACGTTTTGAGGAATGTTGATTTATATTCTTATGGTTAATGAAGATGAAAGAATTGATTTATGATCAATGTTAAGATATCAGGCTTCGATCATTGTTTCCGCATTTGATGTGTATAATGATTCTCTCTTGAGATTAATAGATAGGAGTTCTGGGACGGATTGGAGGAATGATGTGGTTTAGCTTTAGTGTTTGAAAGAAAAAAATTATTATCCCAGAATTGTCCCAAGTTATAATGCGCCCGGGAAAGAGGGGTGTTATAGTTGGTATCAGAGCTTAAGTTTAGTGAAAGCCTTAAGTGACTCTGATCTAGTTGATATCAGAGTTAAATCCTATTTGGAGATTCGGGAATAGCAGCTTGGAGACTTAAGAGGATCCGATGTTGATAGAGCTAGTTAGTAGGAACCCCGAGTGGAGGCTTAGAGGAAAGATACTAAGAGTTTGTAAACAAAATCCCTATTTGGAGATTTGAGCATTGTCGATTGAAGGTTTAGAGATTACTGGATTTAAGTGTTGTGTAGTGAAAATGCATGTCTAGGCAAGTTCTGGCTAAGGAGAGACTTGGTATTTAAGTGAGTCCACTTGTGACCCACATCTCTTTCCTGGGAACTTACCTGGTGTACCATTCACGTACAAACACTATTGCAATATACAATTGCTATTCTCGATGAATAGTAAAAGCCTGATGGAAGCTAGTACAATGATCTAACTATTGAAGTTAGGAACCGATAATATGGTTCGGGTGTAAGGTTGATTATGGATCCAAGAGATTCAAAGACTGTTGATTTGAGTTTATTAGTTGAAACCCTGACGATGAGTGATAGGATAATTAGTAGTTATCAAGAACGATTGAGTCATGGATGCTTAGTTTGATGTGACATAGCCTAGCTGTTGAGTTAGGGTTAACTGATAAGTATTTTTGAGGATCATTTAGTGACTCTGAAAAAGAGATGCGTGGATCAAGGATCCTAGGGATTGGGTCGAACGAGAAATCGAAAGTGGTCAAGTGATGACGTGTGAGTTATGCTAATTGATAAGGTGGCAGTGGTGCCTCCAATATGAATCGCAGAAATGGGATAAGGAACCCTAATAGTGTGTGGGGTCCAAGTCCCAATGGTCTAGGGTGTAGGGTGTGGCCCTAGTTGGTTGAAAGAGGTTGGAGGCCTAGGGAATCAACCCAAAACAAGATGGATTAAATATGGACTGTGTGAATTGCATCTGGATTCGTGGTCATCTTGGGAGTTGGTGACACGAGGAGCATTGTGAGGCTCGAAGGGTAGAATACCTCGGTATCTAGTATGACAATAGGATTATGAATGGTCGTGTGCTGATAGTCAGCTAGATCTGAAGAGCAAAATGCAAGAGTCAGTGGATTCTCGGTAAACGAGATTTCAGGTCTTGACGATGAGTTGTGAGATGACAATCTCAATTTGAGGAAGAGATCGGGTACCTAAAAGGCAAGAGTTGCTTGTAGGTCGTATTAACCCTAAGGAAGGATAATGAGAAACCTAATCAACAGAGGTTGTGACTACGGTTCAGTGTGCCAAGTGGGCTTGAGGATTCGAAAGTCTATAAGAGAAGACTCGTGAATAAGTTATGCCTTGTGCATTGGCATAGGGACCTGAATTGTTATTTGAGGTTTAAAGTATCATTCGGTAAGAGTCCTTGAAAGTTGGAGGTTCGGTTGTTTTTAGGAAATAATTGGAACCAGGTAACGTGATTTGGGATTTTCGAGGAATTTCCCTAAGGATTGGAGTACCATGGGAGACGTAAGTACCTACCAACTCCAGTTAGCAAGATGGTTACGGATAAATGTCTTTGAGAATCTTTGGCGTGCTTGAGAAAGGCAGGTAATGGTAAATGTGCCAGGATGTCAGATTGCAGTAAGAAACGCTGCGTTCTTAATAGATCAAAATGGAGATCTAGAATTTTTGATTTTGGGAGAATAGAACTCCTGTTGGGCTAAACGGTTAGTTTACATAACCCTGATAGGCAAATCGGGAGATGTGTAGCTAGACGATCACTAAAATGATGTAAGCAAGTTATGAAAATAAGGAGCCTGTCAATATGTGGTACGAGCACTTGTGGTCAATGAAAAGCCGTGAGAAAGTTGAGGAAGTGAGAAATATCAGAATGTGCTCTCAGAAGATTTATTGGGACTATTTCTTAAATGACGAGTCTAAATTTACCAATGATGCCATGAGAATATTGGATGTTGAGCTATGTGTAGACTAAGAGGCTAGAATAATACGAATAAGTTGATAGCACTATTGTTAAGATGATTAGACTTTAGAATCAGGGAGCAAGTCTAAAGATTGCAAGTTAGCAAGTGAACTTATGCTACAGTTGACTGGAAGTCAAAAGAGCCAATGGTCAGATGCGAGGAAAGTAATCAGAAAATTTCTTTATGATTGGCATAAGATGGTCCTTTAAGGATTGAGCATGATTAAAATGAAATGTTATTACTCGAGGATTAATTCAAGCAAATTTGAGGATCAAATGAATAGTCTGATGATATAAAATGTTATTTAAGGATCACTTCGAAGAGTACGAGGAGTTATGGATGAATGGATATTAGTTTGGCGACCAAGTAACAAAGGAGCAAGCGATGCAAGGATATTAGTATTGAGAGACTCGGAAGACAACATTAGATTTTGGTCGATGTTAAAAGTTAGATTACAAAAGGAAGATTTGGAGACATATAGAATCTACTAATTGTAAAGATTTCTTGATGAGATAATTATACGACATGATTAGAAGATGATTGTGGTCAATTGTCAGAAACTTGAGGTTAAATCAAGTGATAAATACCTACGAGAATGAGGAAATAATAGTTTATAAGAAACCTCGAATAGGTTGGCTCGAGTAAAGATTAAACAATGATTAAGTTTGTGATAACTTAAGGTGAGGTATAGCTAGTTTCGAGGACAAAAACCATTTGAGGACATGTGATAAACGAGATGATATGGTAGGATCACTAACTTGTTATGGTAGTTTGGAAGACTATGAAACAACCTCGTGATGACAAGATATATGATGTTTAAGGATTCATTTGATGGAAGTCAAGATGTATTAAGAATCAAGGACTTTTATGTTAAGGTTGAAAAATTATCAAAGCATAATTGATTAGTATAAGAGAATTGACATCGTGAGAAATCGGTAATAGAGAAGTGACAAGAATAAGGATATCGATTGGATGACTTACTAAAAAGAAAATTGAAGATTGAGGATGTGGATATGAGAGCCGTGGGCTCATTATAATGATGTGGGTATCGGCTTAAATAAGAGATTCAGGTTAAGACTCGGGGCCCAAGGACCAAGTTATGCGATTATGATGGTTGTCAAGTGTATTTGTTTATGGATTGATGAGTATGGTCAGTCCAAGGGTTCGAATTTTAATATGTCCATCGGTATTCACAAGTTTCGAGTATGATCTTCTTTAGTTATTTGATCAGTTAGGTGTTAATTTCGAGAATGAAATTTTGAGATTTAGGACATGTAGCAAATTTCGAGGACAAAATTTTTGTAAGGAGGGGAGAATGTAATACCCCATGTTTGTATGAGCTTGCCACGTAATTTCAATGAGTTTAGAATACCGAAAAATTGGCTTGATAGCAGTTATAAGTACCGAATCGATTATAGGGAATGCCTCGGAGTGAAATTGTCTAAGGAAAATTATATGGATTCGATGAGCGTTTCGAGATAGAATTTATGGTATCGAAAGAAATTGAATCGGGAACGATTTACGATATAGCTAAAATACAGTTGCCATTTAGGCTGAAAAAATCGAATCGTTGTAGGAAGCTCCCAAAAAATCAACGGAACCCTAGGGGGGCTCCAGTTTTGTGTAATGAGCAACCCTTCAGTGATTTTGGGATGAAACGACAGCCCGGTGAGGACACTGGGGCAAAATCGTCTTTATCGAGTAACTTGAAGTTATTAATTTTGTGTTTACGGCATTGAAATGCAAATTTAATCGATGTTTGAGGGCAGGGTTACAATAAGAAAATTACCCAAGTGATATTATGATAAAATTGAGGTTTAATTTGTAAATTTTCTTAATTTAAAGTGTAATATATAATTATATATATGTATTTACATGTATCTGTGTGCGTGTGTGCGTGCATGGCAGCTTCCACGAAGATTCATGTTGCTGCAGATGGGATTATTCAAATGATGGAGTGATGGACCCTCTGCAAAATTTTCTTGGCCGAGCGAGATTCGCTCAATTTGAAAAAGAATGGCAGCTGAATTTAAAGAGGATATGGCAGTAAGAATATGGTCTAAATTGAGATTGCGTGTGATATAATTTATACATTCATATATATATATATATGTAATTGAGTGGAGTAGCGACCAAGGTAGTGGAGGCTATAAATTGGGATGCATTTGGCCAATTGAGAGTAGCAAGCAAGGGAAATCGAGAGAGAGAGAGAGGGAGCTGGAGGCAAATGGGGAGGTGGGTCGCGGCCATGGCTGCCACGAGCAGCAAACTCGAGTGAGCAGGGTAGCCATGACCAGCGCACGGAGGAGCTTCCAGCAAGGTGCAGCGACAACCTTCGAGCTTAGAGGAGGCCGTGAGACGGTCGGGAGAAGCTGGCGTAGCCATGGCAGCCATGGCCGCAACTAGCTACAGTAGGGCCGCAACCAGCCGCGGCTAACGGCGGCCGCGGGCAACTCCAATGGTAGCGCAGCGATGGCGGGTGGCGCGGAGGCGACCAGAGGCTCAAACGGCGATAGCTAGGGCGAACAAAGATGGCCTGGGTTGGTTGGTTTCAGCCATGGCAGCGCGCAAGGCTGGTTGTAGGCGTGAGAGGAAAAAGGAAAGGAAGAAAAAGAAGAAGAAGAAAAAGAGAAGAAAGAAAAGAAGGAAGAAGAAAAAGAGAAGAGGAAGTTGCAGGTGGGCGTTGGAGAAAGAAGGTGAATAGGAAAAGAAAGAAAAGAAAAAGAAAGAAAGGAAAAGAAAAGAAAGAAAAAATAGGAAAAATTCTTGAAAAAATCTCGAAAAATAGGGTTTGGATATTTAGTAATTTTCAGAGATTTTAGCAGGAAAAAATTGTCCGGGCACGCGTTTTGAGGATGTGGCACGCATACTAAAGTAGTCTGAGAAGCTAAGTTAAGGTAAGTATAAATTTTCTAGAAAATTTTAGAAATTCAAGAATATTATTTTATGAATTTTCGTAGAGAAATATTTGAGAAAATATTTTAGAAATATTTAGTTTGGATTTATTGAGGAAAATTAGGAAGAAATAGAAAGAAAATTAAAGAAAATGCCAGAAATTATGAAAAAATAGGTTTTAATATTTATTTAAATAATTATGGTGACTAGGATGCTTTGAGGCTTAATTTGAAGTGGTTTGTGTGAATTTTGAGGTTGGCATGCAAATTGAGGCAATGCACAAATATCGAGGTAAGTGGTACTTCCTAATTAAAGTTAGTTTTATTGAAAATGCTTGGTTTGTAAGTGAATTATGTTCATCGAAAATGTTTTCATCATATTGACATACTTTGATATGTACGCATCACGTAGACTGCATACATGACATGACTATAAAATGCATAAATACATGTTAATATCATTGATTACTCGAATTGAGGCCGTAGGGAGTATGAACTGGCACCGTTGCTTTACCAAGGGTGCACCCATACACCCCGTCTTCGAAAGAGGTGGCTGCAAAAATGGTAGGTAATACGAGGGGTGCAATTGACACCTACGAGGAAAGACATTGCATACACACATGATATAGCATTATGTATCCTTACTTAGATAGTTCATCATCTAATTTGGGTTTTTGCCCCTAGAATATTCAATCGTTGCAGATGGAGATTATAGCAGATTCGAGGATAAATGAGGCATGAAATGGCACTTAGCAGAGTGCATGAAGAATGAAATGTATGTTATGTAGTCCATATATTTAAGTTCTGCTACTTTGAATTCTGAACGTTTTGAGGAATGTTGATTTATATTTTTATGGTTAATGAAGATGTAAGAATTGATTTATGATCAATGTTAAGATATCAGGTTTCGATCATTGCTTCCGCATTTGATGTGTATAATGATTCTCTCTTGAGATTAATAGATAGGAATTTTGGGACGGATTCGAGGAATGGTGTGGTTTAGCTTTAGTGTTTGAAAGAAAAAAATTATTGTCTCGGAATTGTCTCAAGTTATAATGCGCTCGGGAAAGCGGGGCGTTACAGTTGACTTGTTTGCTAAAATAGTAGAATGTTTTTTAAAAATTGTTGATTGATTACTTAGGCTATCAACTAATTTTTTAAGAAAGTTGACCATTTTTAATAGAGGTCGAACGTATGCCTAAAGTGGTAAGAATATTTCAAAATTCTCGATGGAAACAGTTGACCGATTTGAAAAACTGTCGATCATTTCTTCACTAACATATTTAAATGACTCATTTTTGCAAGTATTAAATGCTCCCAATGGCTATTAAATTCAAAGATTGGACGAAAACTATAGATATTAGCCCAAAGATGCATTGAAGAAGGTGGCTAACATACATGAGTTAACATGTGTTTTCATTCTTTTTTTTTTTTTTTTTTTGATGACCTTGGTTTCAAGCTTGGCCTAACTAGTCATGGGGAGACAACCTTCTCCCCTGATTCGCTCTCCAAGTAAATTCAAATGTGATCGCAACCTATACACACTCGTAGTAGACTTTCGGGAAGCGGTTGCCCTCCTTGCGGACTCATCTTTACATCATGTGGACGAAACTCTCAAAGAGGCGATAAGGTGCACGAAGACCCTGTTTTCACAAGGATTTGAACCTTCAATACACACTTAAACCTCCTTATGCTTTACCATTGTGTCATGCCCATGGGGTCAGTGTTCTTATTCTTCTCACTAGCTAATGCTTATTCTTTCAATTTTTCTCTCAATCAAGGCTGTGTATAATTTATATTATTTTGGTGAAGCATTGTTGTATATTTATAGAGATCTTGTAATTAAGAATTTTAACTCTTACATCATCTCATTATATATCTTGTTGTATTTTTCCTACCAGTTTGTTAGAGAGCTTGCTTGGTTTTAGTAAGAGATTGTATTTTTTCAGTAGTTTGTTAGAGGGCTTATTTGGTTTAAATAACTGACTTTTAGTGAATTTATAAAATCTCCAACGAGTAGTTAGAGTAGTGGATGTAAGCGAGATTTGTCAAATCACTTTAAATCATCGTGTTCATCTCTTTTCTTACTTTAAATTCTTAAGCTTTGCAAATCTTGATTTATACTTATACATTGCACTAAAAACCTATTTTTACTTAAAAAGTTTGTAAAAATCCATTCATTTTTAAAACACTCAATTCATTCTCCCCTCTTAAGTGTGTGCTGACGTTAGTGTGCTAACCTAACATGTATTGCTAATGGATATAGATGGATAAGTACAAGCACAATTAAACATAAACACAAAGATTTATATAGGTTCAACATTAAAAGGTTGATTTCTTTTTCTTCAAACTAAATTTTGAAAATCTCACCATGTAGTAATAATAACAACCTACTTCTTGCTTAGAAGGTAGAATCTTGTTACAAAGTCCCCTGCTAATAAAGAATATATTCTTGCATGTAGCAAATCAAATTTCTAATGAAATATTATCTCCTTATTCACTGGCCGGGGAGTTAAATACAATAAATACATAACCTACAACCTTTAACGTATCAAAAAAGATGAAAGTTAAAACAACGATTGATATAACCCAAATGAATACTTGAATGCTTGAACACCTTCTACTTTAAATGAAGAAATTAAGTAAATGTTTATTGTATTAATTTGACCTATTTAAAGACTCTACTACTTCTAGTTGTTTGAGACTTGAGAGTTTGAGAAAGTTCAAATTTTAAATGACTTTGTTAACTTGAAATCTCTTCACTTTTGCAGAAAAAATGGCTTGCAAGAGTTCAATAATTTGTTTTGCGTATAATAGGTCAATAAGAATATGAAAAACAGATAAAAGATAATTAATGTTACACAACAAAATGAAAATATCAGAATTTCTATTTGTCAAACCAAATTTGAGTGAAAATGAAAAATCGTTCGATATTTTTAATTTTTGTTTTTGGTTTGTTGGTCTGTTAGGTTTTGAGCATCGATCTATTGGATTAGGTTGGTTTGATTTAAAAAAAAAAAATAGTCTATTTAGTTTGATAAATTCGATCGATTTAGTTACATCCCTATCTGATAGATACGATTAAAAAAAAGATAAAATTGGTAAAATTTCTATTACGATTAAAAAAGTAAATAAATTGTTAGTTGTGATTACAATTATAATTATTAAAAAACAACTATAATTGTAACTATAACTGTAATTACAATCGAGATAATTATAATTAATCTATAATAATTATATATAATATTTAGTTTATATATAAAATAATATTAATTTATAAATTATTATTTTAATATATATTCCTTTATAAAATATTTTTAAGTTGTAATTTATTTACCATATTACTTAATACATAAAATTATGATATTAAAATATATTGTAACAATATTTATAAAAAACAAATTCATATAAGGGGGTGGGGTAATTGGAGGGGCGTTATTGTCCTATGATAATGTCACGTTAATATCGGACAACATATCAAAGCCCCTAAACTAATTATCCAAAATGAGGAAGCTACACTCTTCAATTTTGAATTTACGATATTGGTCAACCAAATAAGACTAAAAAATTTATATTAGACTACTAATCTTTAAACTTTACATAAAATAATAAGTTAATCATTATATTTTAATTTTTGTAAACGTTTGATTTCTCTATAATCTAAGTTTTCCAATTAAATTTTCTATAAATGAACTCTTAATAAATTTGACATAAGAAACATAAAAAATAGAAAGAAAGGAGAGAAAGAGTCACGTGCCGTACTCAAAAAAATAACCTAAACCTAATTTACTTTTATCTTCTTCCCCAAAATACTGAGCAAGTGCCGCCGAGGTTGACATCCCCAAAATTCCGCCCAAATGCCGCCATGATGGATGAAGGTCGATCATATTCCCGAACGGAAACCACCATTGGTGAAGGCCAAGTAGGTCCCAGATAACGAACAAACACAAAATGAACTCCAACAGCAGCTCAAACAAAGGAACAACTGCTGGCTCAAATAGGTTTAGGGACACGGTCTATTATCAGGAGCCAACAGTTTCTGTAAATCAAATTGATTATAATTATCAATATGCAGCGAGAACATGGATTATCATCTTCGAAGTAAAGAAACAAGAGAGAATGAAGTTAAAAACAGTCTCAAACCACCAGAACATTTGTCTTAAAATTGTTGTAGATTGATTATATATAATTGTCCAGTCGAATTAGTATCGGGGGAGGCAGAAGGGCGACTGCTCGTTCGCCGACGGTCGCCTCCACCTTGGACGAAGGACAGCAAGATAAGGTTGGCCTCAACAACGAACTTCGACGGAAGGTGATCGACGGCAAGAAAGGGCCGGCGATGAAGCCAACAAGATAAGGTTCGCGTCAACGCACGGCTGTTGGACGGACGGAAGGTGATCGACGGTGCACGGTAATTTTGGGAAGATGGTAAAGTAAATTTTGGGTATTTGCACGTGAGACTCTTTTTGTTTTTTAAACTATCACTATGGGGGTTTGGTCAAAATTTAATTACGAGACTAAATTATAACGAATTATAAGTTTACTGGTAAAATATAAAAAAATCTAATATTATAAGTTTACTTTTGAAAAATTCTAATTTTTTTCAGATATGACAATAATATTTTCAGGCTATTGAAAAATTAAAAAAAAAATACAGAAAATAAAATAAAAAATTAAATGAAAAAATTTGAAACCTTAAACTGAAAAAAAAAAAAAACACATATACTAACATGTTTTTTTACTAGTTGACGAACATTTAACGCTTTGCCCAGGTGGTACGAACCAGCATTGCTTTGCTCAATAATTTTGGACCTATTTTAAGTTTTGAAATTAAATTTGAAAGGAGATTTAGTAATAATTTGATAATTAGAAAAAGCACGTCGACTGCAATAAAATTCTTGGCCCCTGACCATCTCTAAAAGCTCCACGCTACCTGAAAAGAAATCATCTGACACTATGTTACTCGAAAAGTGATTTTTGATATTTTCTTTTAGTTAGGTGATTTTGAGTTAAGACAATATAAGTTTTCCTTTACATAAATAAAAATGCAAGATAAATTGCGGAGAAATCACACATGATAAAAAATAATTGAATAAAATAATTCAATTAGGGTGGGTATAAAAAGCCATGGACTTCCACTAAAAAAAGAGAGAATAACGACATAACATGACTTATAGGTTGCTATTTTACCTTCACTTCTTTCTCACTATATGAAAAACCCATTGTCATTTTTGATTTGAGTATCCAAATGGCTTTCTTGAAACTTGCCGGGTAGTCACATCCCTTGCTTTGCATAACCTAGAACCAACCTTCACTTTTGGACCCACCCTCTCCCTTCAGGCTCATGAAATTCATTACTTGATTGGCATGGTTTGCTACTCAATTAAAGGGCACCATCCGTGGGAAAGAAGGAAAAACATGAGCCTGTGGTGATGTAGATCACATCAAATTAAGAAAGCCAACTCTCAATTAGCTACTAGAGATGAGAGAAAGCCAAGTGTTGCAATGCCTTATAACTAGTCTTGTACCAATGTGCAACCCCAATATATGGAAAGATTTAAGTGTTGGAACAAAGGCTAGGGGAGGTGTTTTAACACCTTGGCCACTCTTGCCCACCAGTGAGAGGCACATAGAGAAAATAATAATGAAAAACAAAATTGTGAAGGTAACCACGCACCACAAAAAGAATAAATAAATAAACACAAAGAAAAAGGAATCCACCACCATAGGAAACTTGAATCCTACTTGAATGGAAGAGAAGAGTAATTTGTAACGGATAATATAGGCAAGAATGAAGGCACGCAACAAGAGAACTTCTAGGGACTCTGCAAATTCGACTAATGGTGAAAAGTCAAGCATAGACTTGTTAGAGGGACACCAAGGATGGAGGCAAAGAACATATGGTAAAGATAGGGGTCTTAACCTTTCTTTTCACTTCTTATTTATGAGAAAAATAGTTAGAAGTGCAAATGATATACAATTTTAATTGTCATTAATTAATAAAGGTATATGGCAAGTTGAGTGATCCTAAAGTCCTTCTTGGGACTATCACCCTTGCACGATCTCCCACCACTTGTGCACTCAATTTCGACAGAAAAATAAATCATAAGTGGAGATTTTGCCTCATTGCATTAGACAAGAAATTGGTTTTGCTTCATCGTAGGAAAAAAAAGTCTCCTCCAACTAGTTCATTAATTTAAACTTCACCTTCTTAAACCCAAATCCAAGATTGAAGCATAACAGTGGAAGACTTGATTGCCGGAGGATCTTTTTAAGAGCAAATTGCCCATTTTCGATGCACAAGCGAAGAACATTGTATTGTTAGAGCAAATAGGGGACCCGGCCCAATTAACCACATAATTAAGCCTCCAACAAATTAAGGTGGAGAATGATCTAATTAAGATGTATATATGCTTCTACTTGAATTAAATTAATCCCTCAATTCTTCTCTAGAATTAATATTTAATAGATGAAAGCCCAATCAGATAGAAGTCCTTAATTAATTTTAACTAGATTCTCATGCATCGACGACATCCACTCACTATTCCCTTGAATCCCCCCCCCCCTCGTTATACAATTCTCAATTTTGCTTAGGTTTTCATTCAAAATCATCATTTTCTCCCATATATATGGGTGGTGCATTATGAGCGTGCGTGTAATTAATTAATATACCATGCACCCTTCCCACTTTTATATATCTTGGTTCAGTTCCAATTTTAAAAGCACTTTAGAGTTTTAATTTCGGTACAACTTCAAGTAACTTGGAAAATTCATTCAGATAATTAGTCTAATGGAGGCAAAAAAAAATATACTATTAATTTTTTTTTACAAAAATGATACATACATATATAATATTCTTTTTGGAGATGAGAGTGTAATAGCTTTATTTTTATTTTTTATGTTGTACGTAAAACATATCTCTTTCTGTTGTCTTTCGAACATAATAATATTATTTATTTATTGAAAATATCGTTATTAAATCATTTGGACTCTGTAAGAAAGAAAACGATCAAATGACGCAGGAAAATTCCGTGTAAATACTTTGATATTTAACTCAAACATTGAACATTTGAAGACAGTGTTGAACCCAGTATTAGAGACGTACCTTTTTTTGGAATGGTAACACATATTTATAGAAAAGTATAAAGCTTTTTCAATATTTACTAGAATTAGAATTCTTATGAATAATATTTATTCTGACATTTCGGGATCCACCAAAATTAAGATTTTCATTCATAATGATTATCATGATATTCCTTTATCCAGTGAATTTAGGATTTTTATGGATAATATCTATTATTTTCGAAGAATTTTCATAAGGATTTTCAGATATCAAAGTTATTTTATTTACACTTTATTTGGAGTCTCCCAATTAAGAAAAAAAATTATATTTTTAGCACGGATAGTTATTTTTGCCTTTTGATATTTCTTAATCTTTTAATGTTGCTGTGCAAGTGAGATGACAAGAATTGATTGGGCTTGGGCCATGGGGTTTTAAATATTAGGAATTGGGCTTAGAGTTTGAAGATTAGGAAGCATTGGTTGTGCTGGTTTTTCTTTTTATTAGTTTATTGAGTAAATTTCACCTCTCACTCTTCAGATTTGGTTAAAGGACATCAATCATCCTTATATTCTTAAAAATGTCATTGACTTCTATTGCCTTGACATGAAATTGACCGTTTTGCCTGTTTTTAGAAAACAATTTTCATTTTTCTTTCCTCTTCCCTCTTACATCATTACCGACCATCTTCTCTTTATCTTCAGTGAGTCTCTAATGACAAAAGACAACTCTTTCTCTCTCTCAACCCAAACCAGTAGGTTCCACAGGTTTTGACAAACTCGCCATTTTTGAGATCCCAACTCATATTGTGATGGCATCTTATCTTCTCTAGTGACGATGATGGCAATAATTAGCACCTACTTTTTTCTCCACCTTCTCTCTCTTATTTGTGATATGTCTAAAACTTTAACACCTCAACCTTCATTTTTTTACATTTCATTGATATAAACTAGTAAGCCACTCTAAAAAATTGTCGATTGAATCATGAAACTTGTCATTGTTGAGCTTTCGCCAAGATCAGGAAAAGAAAGAAAGAATGAAAATAGGTTTCAAAGGATTTTAATGTACCTACACACAATGGGTTTGTCAATTGAAACCAACAATAGGAATTCCAACTAATGAACCCATAGTCAAAACTCAATTTGGACGTTTTAATTATGGCTTTCATCAAACACACAATTAGAAATCATTGTCCATTGAAACCTAGTATTGGTTTTAGTGAACAGGTAATAATGTTTTTTTTTAATTTTTTGTTATAATTTTAGAGAAAAGAGTTGAGAAAAAGACATTTTGAAAATTTTTACAACATTAACTACTATTAGTTAATGGTAAAGTGGTATATGCTACATGAGAGTTAACCTCAAGTGAGGTTAACAATAACATTTATAAAAATACAGGGGGTGGTTTGTGTCTTTTATGCAAACTTCAAGAGTAATGTATGAAATTTTTACCCTACTTTATATTAGGATAAAATAAACTATCACTAAGGTATGATCGACTTTAAGGGGTCACCATTTGATTTTGAAAAATTACAGGACTTCCCAAGTTCAAAACTTATATTAGTTAGTTGTCTTATCTTTTAAAACTTAGAAAAAAATTAGATCAGACTAAGATTGTAACATCCCAAGTTTAAAAATCCTAAACCTAGATGTGTTAACATTCACTTCATTTTAAATGCGGAAATAAAATAATTTTATCTTCAAATTATCTCTTTTTACTTCATTTATTTACCCCACACACACATATATATATATATTTATTTATTTCATATTTTATTTTAAAAAAAATTCTATAGAAGTTTCAGCAGAGTCTCCTTTGTAAATTTGACTTAGCCAACCTGTAGAGGGACACCGCATCCACAACTATAGAAATATTAACTAAGTAAATAACTTAGTGCAAATAGAAGATTTGAGTCCAATTAGACTAAAACTATCATATTCAAAATCTCAAAATTAAACAATTAAAGAAAGGGGTAAATAAATGATTAACGAACAAGTGTTATAAACCACAAGTCCAAAACTAAAATCACATGCCATGGATTACTGGGTGACTCTGCCTCCAAGCGATTTCCTCAACTCATCTAGCTCTCATCACTTGAAACGTGGAGAAAATAAAAGGGTGAGCTAAAGCTCAGCAAGTAAACTCCATGCACATGATGCATGCTTGTGACATGCAAGTTTTGAATAAATTTTGAAAACTACATCCCTATTTACTTTAACTTCTCAAAACATTTCATTTCTATTGTGAGTTCATAGGGTGTGTCATCTAGCCAATCAGAATGCAATGGACAATTTTTATTTGGAACCAAGTTCATTCCACCGGTAGTACCGCAAAGCGATTAAAAATTTCTTTCCACTTTCAACTTTTACATTCACATTACTTTATCAATCAGGTGCACCGATCCCCCACGCCCCATTTCCCACTCACATTATTCACGGCATAGATATTCACCCATTTCCTTTAAAACTTGAGTTACATATCTTTGAAAGAAAATTTGCACCTTTACACATCTTTCCTTTGAAAACATTTAATTTTCTCAAATCAATGCTTATGCGTGCTTATTGATGCAATGGCATGATATATATATGTACATGCTTAATCATTTTCATTGTATGTAAGGAAATGACACAAGTAATGAAAAGATTTAGCATTAAATACCTACAAGCCAACCACAAAGCACCATTTTTTTTTCCACATTAACCGTTCCACATGAGTGAAAATTAGAGAGAGTTTTCTTACTTGAAGTGTTTAAAGTTCACTCCTTGGATTTGCAAGTGGAAGAGTCTTAGATGCCCATGACGTTAATGTGCCAAAAATCCTAGTTCATTATCAATGACATTAAAGTTTTTTCAATAATCTTTACCTTCTAAACATGACTTCAATTCACTACTATTTTTCTTAAGTTAATTTATTATGATACTAAATGTATAAATAGTATTAAATGAAAAAAAAATATAAAGAAAACATTTACAATATAAACCTACTAATGAAACATTACCCATTTATGAATCTTAACCATTGGCCCTTACGAAGACAAACATAAATTGAAATTCTTAGCACCAAAATCATGTGAATCCAATTTTGTGAGCTAAATAACTCATAGAGATACATTGTCAATTAAATTCACATCAAGATTCGAATTACAAGACCCTCAAAATATTTTTCCAAATTCACAAACAGAATTTATTTTTTTCTTTTCTGGCAGCATGCAGTAAAATATTTCAAAAATAATTTAAAAATAGGAAACGATATCATAAAATTATAAAATTTACATAGGATGTAGTAAACTCTTATAAGTTCATCATATAAAAAAATGAGCTCATTATAGCAATGTTTGGGATTCCAAAATATTTTTCTATCCTCCAAAAATACTGTTCTCGTATGAATCTGTCAATGTATACGAAAGATGTCATAAAAACTTATACAAGCCTCCAAATGAGGCCAGGCCATTCCAAGTCCAGATGATAGACAATTCATAGGGGTTCATTTTCCAATTTGAATCTCCTCAAAATTCGACATATACAATTTTTAGCGAATTTTTAAAGTAAGAGTAGAAAAGCTGTTAAATCTGGGCAGCATTATTGTTTCATTAAATCTATCAAAATTTCATGCCTCTATAATACCTAATCAATATAAAATCAAATCAATCATATGTATTCTGCCACATCTATGTATATATATATTGTATGTAAAATACCCATCTTATTAAAGGTTGATTTTGGGAAAAATTAAATAAAAGGATAGTTACCTATTTTTTCTTCTTCTTCTTTTAGGGGAGAAGTGATATGTGGGTTGAGGGAGAAGAGAGAAGTGAGATGGGTGAAGGAGAGAGGGAAGTGAGATGGGTGAGGGAGAGAGGCTGAGACGTGAGGTTTGGGGAGGGGAAAGATATATTAGGGTTTCTCTTTCCTTTATTAGGTTTTGAGTTGGGTGGGTTTTATTTGGGCTTTGGGCTTTTGAGTTTTTTTTTTCCTCACTTATTGGGCCAAAAATGAGTCTTCTATAAATTAGGCCCAACTTTAAATTAATTTGTATTTTAGGTCCTATTGAGTGCTATATAATTTACACCCAAATAAATATATTTAGCCACTTGAATTGGATTTGATAAACATACAATACACTTAAAAATTCTTAAATCAATAGTAACACATTAAACTGCATACTAACAAATTATCATAATACTTTTTTATTTTTTTTTCTATTTAGCACATTAAGCGTGACGGCGTCCATTTCCTTCCACTGCATAACAAGGCTCAATAATTGACAATAATAATTATAATTGAATCCTTTATTATGGCATAAGAAATAAAATTACGCAAAATTTATAAATACATGTAGAATGACACTCGATGTTACAAAGATTGATTTGGGTGCACTACTTCGGTTCTATATGTCCAATTCAAATAGATCTACACACACACAGAGAGATTATTAGGATATCAATTATATTGTTATTAGTTTGAATATGATTGGATTTAACTGTTGCGTGATATCCTATTTATCTCTACTTTAGATTTTAATTTGAGTTATACTCTTAATTAAGTCGGTTAAGGTTATTATTGTCTTACTTAAGTTTGCATTTTTATCTTGTAATTGTAATCTATTAGGCTATCTCCAACAGTGTTCCTTATCTCACTCCTTATTATATTATAAATAATTCACTTTCTATTATGAGTTTGTCTCAAAAACTATGCATTGACTGCACTCTCACCTTACAATTAAAACATAATAAAAATATAATAAATTTTTTATATTTTTTTATTTTATTGAGAGGTTTATACTCGTCAGTGTACGAGGGTAGTTGTAGTCCAAATTTAAATTTGTATTTTCTGGATGGATCCAAATCGTCTACTAAGAGATTTATTTATGACAAAAGAAAAAGAATGTCTCACACACACGCATCTAGATGAATTGCCAATATGATTTCTTTTTTTTCGTGGATTTTCATATTACAGATGCTAGAAAATAAAGCAAAGCAGAAATTAAAATAAACACTCGAATATGAAAATATAGAATTAGATAAGACTTGAGTTAAGGCAAATTCAGCACCAACTCGCTGATTCTCAATTTTTAGCAGAAAAGATTAGCAACATTAATTTAATTTTAGATATGAGGGTTTGCTATTAAATACAATTAGAAATGATGATAGTTCTAGTTTAAGCAATCCCCATATATGATATGCGGGATTCTAGTTTAAGCAACTACCATAAATTCAATTGCAATTAATACACAAAACAACTAAATTAATCATCCGGGTTTGGGTATGATAACATTTCTAGTTCTAGTAACTCTTATACGTGGCATGAAAGCTTTAAGTTAGACTTACGCTACAATCCAAATCTAGTGTTTTTTCAATAATTAATACACACTCATACTGACATTTAAATTAATGTCACTCATTTAAAGCACAACTTTTTTTAGGAATCATTGGCGTTGGACATTGTCCTTACCTTAATCCAAGATTGGATTTAGCCACTCATTTTCATTTGAAAATTAATTGACAGAAATTTAAATGGCATAATTTAAATGATAGGAATTAAAATAATAGAAATTAACCGGCCATTTAGACAGTAGATAATAAAAAGACGTGAATTAAAAATTACAAAAATTTAATGATAGAAATTAACCGGCCATTTAGACGATGGATAATAAAGTAATAATAAATAACATGAGAATTCAAGATAAGAAAGAAAAGAAGAGAGAATAAGAGCAATTCTCCAAGAACACAACTAATATTTCATTCAAGAATATATTAGTCTCCTCACAAATGCACCCACGTGAGCTATTTATAGCCCACAAGATGCAATACAAACCACACAATTTAAAATTATACAACTAGACATAATTATATCTAATTGGCACTCACAAAACATTCACCTAACTAGTGGAAGAAAATTAGCTAAAAGACAAAAAATACAAAAGACTTTAAGTAGTGGAATACTCATAAGAATACAAAAGACTTTAGGTGGTAAAGTACTCATAAAAATACAAAACAAAGAAAAGTTTTCTACAAGTTGGGATTTGTTGGGCCTTTGATTGGTCTTGGGCCTTTGGTTGGTCTTGGGCCTTTTTTTTTTGTGATTAAAATGTTTGGGTCTTTGGTTGGTCTTGGGCCTTTCTTATGTTGGATTCCATTTGATAGTTAGGCCAAGTGCACTTGAAACATCTTCTGGACTCCATAATTGGCCCTTGAATTTGAGCAACAATAATGGGTAATCTAATGTCTTCGATTTTTGCCCCTAATTAATTGTAGAAGTCAACTTCCTTACTTTATTCTGAAATAATATGTAATGTAAATAATTATTTATTTTAAGCATAAATATAAAGCCAAAATAGGGATATAATTCATTAAGATTTAGGAAACATTGACCCCTCATCACACCCCCCAACTTGAATATTGCTAGTCCCTTAACAATCAAATCATATACCAGCCATGATCTAATCGCAATACTTGCATTAATATAAAAATTTCAAATTCGAAACCAAAATGCGTAGAGTAGAACATTCAAAATCAATCGAACATTCAAAATTAGATTTCTGGTTAAAGGTCATACAATCTTAGGAACGGCAATCAGGATGACCAATACACAAACTTACTCCCTCTAAGTTTTGACTTTAAACCTTATTATGGATTTTCCCTCCAATAAAACGATTCCTCAGGTGTACACACAAGGGGGTGCACTGTTAAAAGAGTAAATGCAGAACAAGTTCAAAACTCGGTGTCATCTCAAATACAAGGAACGTATTTTCATGAAAGAACAAGGAAATTGACATAGCTTCATGATTGGAATAATGCTCTAGATGAATAACTTTCAAATTTAAACATAATTCCCTACTCTGAACTCGAATTTTGAGATCACATGATTTATAGCATCAAGAGGGACCAGACCGGGTTGTAATGGGGCTATGAGGTTAATACGGGTTGTCAAAAAAAATGGTAAAATGTGCAAATGGTGTGTCGATTTTTTTTTTTAAACACTAATATCAAACTAGACACATTATTTTCTTCAGCATTTATTTTGAAATACTTGTGCTGAACAATTGGGAGAATTTTCCTCTTTTTTTTTTTCTTTCTTTTATATATATATATATATATATATGAAAATACCGAGATAGACTGATTCCTAAAAACACACCAGGTTTGGACAATCTTCATGTGGCTATGGTTTAGGTGAGGGTAAGAAAAGAAAATGTGCTAAGAACAGCTCGGATGTGTTAGCAAGGGAGGTTAATGTAAAGAAAAAAAAAGGTAATAGGCCCAAATTGAAAGAAATTAATCTCCCTATCATGCTTCTACAGAATGATGTTACTCAGTTAACTAATTCAGAGTTTGAAACTAGCCAAATTCATTCACTATCATATTAGACATTCAAAGTGAATTGATGTTTTGAAGCTATTGAAAAGATGAGATAAACAATAAAGTATATTTAGAGTAAGTGTTATTTCACTCAGAATTAACGTTTATTAGGCTCAAACACTCACTCGGGTAAAAGTCTCAACTTTTGTTAAGGGATCATGCAGTGTACTAATCAGTTAATTACTATTACCTTTGACTCCATGACCAATAACCAATTTCAAATTTTAAATACTCGATGAATGCAAATACTTGTTCTAATGCATATACGTTTTCAAATAAGAAATCAATGCATTCATGTTTCGTATTGCAAACTTAACCAGCTATCAGTGCATAACTCCAAAGATTTAAGAATAACGTTATTTAAAGCACACAATTTTTTTTTAATAATAATAACAGATAAAGATTAACCAATTCACAAAAAAAAAAACCTTTTAACAAGCAATAGCAAATTCACAGTTAAACATGAACTAGATAACTAGACCTTACTCCCCCCAACTTGAATTGCAGTAATAAAATAGGGTTGTTAGGAATACTTGTAACTCCGCAAATATAGATTTATTGTGAACTACTAAAACTCAAACAAACAAATGATCATACTATATATATATATATATATATATTTCACACCAAAATAAAAAAAAATCATGCAAGTTATAAGATAAACAAAATACGTCTCAAGAGTATAAAAAGTACTCCTTACTTAGCCATCTTTATCATAGACTTACCTAACAACATTCCATAATTTTTTTTTAAATTAAAGCACAATTATAATAAAAGAAAATTAAAAACTATGAATCTTACAAAATGGACAAGAGTACCTGATTGGAGAACAACACGAAGGAGAAGAGACTGAGATTGCTTATAGAAGTGTAGCTTACCTCATACAGATATGGAGTCTCTTATAGAGCAATGGGTTGATCTATTCTACACTCGGCTCGAGGCATGCCATAATTGCACCATCAGGGTTGACGTTGTCTAACATCTCATTTTTCAACGTTTGATAGTGTGCCTCTTCCTTTATAGAGCAATGTGATTGCACTGCAAGAGAAAAGTGGCTACCCCCAACATCAATTTTGTCTCCCTCTTTCCTCTCTCAAATATATATATTTTAATTTTTTTTATTTTTTATTATTAATTAATTTTTTTAATTTTATTAGATATATATTTTTAATTATTTTTTTGTTTAATTTTTTTTAGGGGCTCAATAAAATCATATATATCACACAAGACAATATTATCGAATCAAACAAAATTATTTGTAAAATGGATCAAATCCAAATACCAATAAATTTCTAAGTACACCTTACCCCCCAACTTGAATTGCGTATTGTCCTCAATCGACAATAAAATGATAGAAGATAGACATACTTGACGGTCTTCAAAATCAGACTGATCCCATCTGCTTACTATGGAAATCAAAGTAAAAGATGACATAAATGACAATTATATAAACAATAACACTATTTTATTATTATTATTATTATTCCCATACTCTACTGAATTCTCATTCTCACACTTCATCCAACACCCACTTTCAGAAAAGCTCTTGATGGAAGGATAGCACTGACTTGTTCTGTCAGGCACACTTTCTCAAACTCATTAATGTTTCTCTGTATAACGCTCAAGTCCTTGAGAAGTTCAACAATTGAAAGTGTTTGTGTTATTGCATCCAACAGTGGAAGAATGAATTCTACCTTTTCAAACACCTCATACTCATCTGCATTTTGTGGATCTTTCAGTGTGATGGTAAAACTTTAAGGGGCAAAAGGTTCAGGCTCAAATTGGGTTTCATCTATAACATCTTTGCCTTTTTCCTCTATTTTTCTTTCTTCTTCCTCCTAGGCTTCATTGACATCCAACTCACTATGATCAACCACTTCTTCTAGAACCATAGAGTGTATTATCCTACGGTCATCAAATTTCTCAATTATTTCATCGCTCCTTAAAACAATCACCTTTAGGTTCTGCTCATAACTCTCATTCTCACTGGTTAATTTATTCATTGAATTTGAATTGGGTTGGGATGGACATCGATCAGGTTCCATTACGCTCAAAGTTTGAATTAATTGGGTCAATTGGCTCCTAATGTCTTCCATGGCTCTATTGGTCTATTCTTGGAATTTGGCCACTTGTGCATTAGTTTCCATTTGATTCTGCATAAATTGATCAAATGTGTCTTCCAAAGATTGGTAGGTGCTAAATGTAGACCCTTCGTCCATTTGAAATTGTTGAGGTTGGCAAAAGAAAGGATATTCATCAAAGGACAGATCATGACTTTTTGAATGGTCTTGGTAATACCTCATCTCATAACTATGTGCAGGTATATCATAAAAGTGTTGAGACATGAGTGAATATAAATTTGTCAGTTAAATTGCAGGTAAAAATTCTACAAAATGATATGAATCAAAATAACATCTTAAAATTTTACTTGATCTCAATCTCACACAATACAACAATAATTTGTTTTTTTTTTTAGCCCACTTTTTTGAAAAAATTTGTTTCCATACCTCAAATCTCCCTAGCAATGGCGCCAAAATTTGGTTGCACTCTCACCCTGCAATTAAAACACAATAAAACTTTTATATTTTTTTTTTCTCTATGTTGGTGAGAGGTTTATATTCGTCAGTGTACGAGTGCAGTTGTAGTCCAAATTTAAATTTATATTTTCTGGATGAGTTTAGGTCATCCACTGAAAGATTTATTTATTGCAAAAGAAAAAAAATTGTCACACACACACGCATCTAGATGAATTGCTAATATGATTTCTTTTTTTTTTTTGGTGGATTTTCAGATTACAAATGCTAGGAAATAAAGTAAGGCAGAAATTAAAAAAAACACTGAATGTGAAAATATAGAATTAGATATGACTTGAGTTAAGGTAAATTCAAGACCAACCCGCTGATCCCCAATTTTTAGCAGAAAAAATTAACAATATTAATTTAATTTCATATATGAGGGTTTGTTATTAAATGCAATTAGAGATGATGATAGTTCTAATTTAAGCAATCCCCATACATGATATGCGGGATTCTAGTTTAAGCAACTATCATAAATTCGATTGTAATTAATACACAAAATAACTAAATTAATCATTCAGGTTTGGGTATGATAGCATTTCCAGTTCTAGTAACTACCATACGTGGCATGAAAGCTCTAAGTTAGGCTTACGCTCCAATCCAAATTTAGTGATTTTTCAATAATTAATACACACTCATACTGACATTTAAATTAATGTCACTCATTTAAAGCACAACTTTCTTTGGGAATCATTGGCGTTGGACACTGTCCTTACCTTAATCCAAGATTGAATTTAGCCACTCATCTTCATTTGAAAATTAATTGACAAGAATTAAAACAATAGAAATTAACCAGCCATTTAGGTGGTAGATAATAAAAAGATGTGAATTAAAAATTATAGAAATTTAATGACAGAAATTAACTGGCCATTTAGACGGTTGATAATAAAGTATTAATAAATAATATGAGAATTCAAGAGAAGAAAGAAAAGAAGAGAGAACAAGAGCAATTCTCTAAGAACACAACTAAGATTTCATTCAAGAATATATTAGCTTCCTCACAAATGCACCCAAGTGAGCTATTTATAGTCTACAAGATGCAATACAAACCACACAATTTAAAATTATACAATTAGACATAATTATATCTAATAGGCACTCACAAAACATTCACCTAACTAGTGGAAGAAAATTAGCTAAAAGACAAAAAATATAAAAGACTTTAGGTAGTGGAATACTCATAAGAATACAAAAGACTTTAGGTGGTAAAACACTCATAAAAATACAAAACAAATAAAAGTCTTTTACAAGTTGGGCTTTGTTGAGCCTTTGATTGGTCTTGGGCCTTTTTTTGTGATTAAAATATTGGGGCCTTTGGTTGGTCTTGGGCCTTTCTTATGTTGGATTCCATTTGATAGTTGGGCCAAATGCACTTGAAACATCCTCTAGACTCCATAATTAGCCCTTGAATTTGACTTACAATAATGGATAATCCAACGTCTTCGATTTATGCCCTTAATTAATTGTAGAAGTCAACTTCCTTGCTTCATCATAAAATAATATGTAATGCGAATAATTATTTATTTTAAGCATAAATATAAAGTCAAAATGAGGATATAATTCATTAAGATTTAGGAAACATTGACCCCTCATCATGCATGCTCTAACTACTCTCCTTATTCTCTTATTTATTTCATTGTTTATTTTATTTATTTATTTTAATAAACTTCAATTCTATTTACTTTACATTTTCTATAATTTTCACACATACACAAAATTAATAATCAAATACACAAATTAATAACCAAATATATAAAATAATTAGATAGACATAAATAAAATTAATAATTAAATACATAAAATAATCAAATACACACATATACAAAATTAATAATTAAATATACAAATCAATAACCAAATACACAATATCAATCATCCAATACAAAAATAAATAAAAAAATTCTCCAAAATCTCTCAAACCTATTTGTTGCTTCATCTGCTCCTCACCTCACCATCATTCTGCTCATTCGCTAGTTGCCGTTCTATTTGTCCACCTCCGCCTCCACTGGTCATCATTCTACGCTTGCGACTCATCTTTTCCGGTTGTCTTTGCCAGATATGTTGTCGTCGCCTCTTCAACATCTTTTCATCGGCTAATTTCACCTTCACCTGCAAATGCTCTTTCTCTTCCCGCATTGATGGCCGTTGAGGGGTGAGAATGAGATGGTAAGGAGATTTTCATCGCCACATGTGGGGAGGGATTTCCAACTTGCCAAATTTTTTACGAGATGAAATAGCTTTGGCAAACTTTGTTGGAGCTCAATTTCTAAATTTGACTATTTTCTCCAAACTTTGGCAAGCTGCCCATTAGAGATGACCTTAAAACTTGTACATTATTTTTTTGTCATATATAAAATTTAGAGTGTGTTTGATTGCACACATTTATCATAAAAAATGTGTAATTATTACAATATTTTCTATGAAAGCAATCAAAAACTCTTAACTTTTTTATAAAAAAATGTGTATGGTACAATTATTTAAAACTTCTTTCCATAGAGTTCATTTTCTAAAGGGTGGGGTGGTTTTTGTTTTCTAAGTAATCATTACTTAGAATTAAATTCTAAATAATGCAATCAAACACACCCTTAGTAAAATATTTATTTCTCAGTTTTCGAGCCACGAGTCTACAACTGGATGTATAACTCAACAAACTGATATTGATATTTGATGTTTGAGACTTTGTTGCATACTCCTCCTCATGCTTAGGCGCAAGCAATATAAATGGTGGCTTCATTATTGTAAAACTTTAGTCATTTTGTATTCACGGGTAGTAAATTGTTTGTTGAGACTTGCGTGTTTAACCGTTAGGGTATGTTTGATTACATTACTTAGAATTTAATTATAGGTAATGATTGTCTAGAAAAAATCATCCCACTCCATTAGAAAATAAATTTCATGGAAAGAAGTTTTAAATGCTTATACCATACACATTTTTTCATAGAAAAGTTAAGAGTATTTGATTGCTTCCATAGAAAATATTATAATAATTACATATTTTTTATGGTAAATTTGTGCAATCAAACACAATCTAATTTCTTTCCTTTAGAATTTATATAGTAAATATATGAAATTACTCAGTGTAATTGGAATTGAAATTCCATCTAAATTAACCATCTTTAATTGAGTTAGATTAGTTTAATTCTAAATTAAATTTTATAAATCCGATTAAGATCTATTCAAACCTAATTAACAAAAAAAAATTAAAATTTAATTTCAAACC
The DNA here is from genome assembly GCF_014633365.1 of Diospyros lotus. Taxonomy (NCBI): domain Eukaryota; kingdom Viridiplantae; phylum Streptophyta; class Magnoliopsida; order Ericales; family Ebenaceae; genus Diospyros; species Diospyros lotus. The sequence goes on from NC_068343.1 coordinate 19,713,760, forward strand.
AACTCGCCAACATACCATTAATTTTTTCAGTGGGAATGGCCAACCCTGTAGAAGCTCTTTCAGTCCAGCGTTGAAATTGACATATATTGAGGCGAGGCTAGGGGTGTGCAATCGGTTATAACCGAGTCGAACCGCCCGAAAATAAAAAATCGAACCGAACTGGGAACACTAACCGAACCGAACCGATCACCAACAACGATATAACTGAACTAATCGAAACTGAAATAACCGAATCCTAAAATATCCTAACTGAACCGAACCAATAACTGACATTTGGCCTAAAATAAAAAACCGAATCGATAACCGACCACTATATAACCGATTAAAATCGAATCGACCACTATATAACTGATTAAAACTGAATCAACCACTATATAACAGTAGAGTTTAAACAATTTAGACACTAAAAGCCGAAATATGCAGGTTTCGTAAGCAATCAAACACACCTAAAGCATGTGCCACAAATTCCAGCATCTCAATGTTGAACTGTATTAAAGTTATACCACTAGAAAACAAAAGCATGGCATTTACACACTTGCGCACACACATATATCTCCATCAGCCCATAAAATAAAACAATAGCAGTTCCACTTCCTTGAACATACATGCTCACTAGTATTAACAGTCTGTATTTCATTATGCTTAGCCCATGTGATTTTCCACTATTGTCCATACTAGCTACAGGTATGTGTATCATATTAAAGCAGCAATAACTCATTAAAAAGGCCAATGTGATGCAAGCATTTGTATATACTCTTAGCTGGAATCAATCCCAAAAAGAGTAACAAGTCCTACAACAAAATAACCACAAAAAAAAAAGGATGAATGTGATCTCAATTAATTATGTTTCTAATTATTTCACAAGTTCCATATGCAATCAATCCCATAATACACTAAAACCAAGAAATGTCAATTTTATCATCTTTTCATCTTAAGAGACTTAGATGCAAGTCACTTCACTGCCTTCTTTAGGTTCTTGCTTTGTCACAAGACAAACTTCCCATAAAAACATGTATCTAGCTATCACAGTACCCTTTGCAGGAAATGACTGTTAAAAAATAACCTATTGTGCTATCGTATGCTGATGGCCAACACCCATTCAAATTGGGATAGGAGAAGGATGTTGATAGTGAAGCCCCAACTCAAAGAGGGCCGCGGGATGAAAGATTAGTGGGCTTGACCCATTTAGCAACCTCCCGCGGCCTTGCAGGATGGATGGCAATTGGGCTTGGCCCATTCAGCAACCTTCGCGATCTGTTAGCTCCGTGGCCCATCCAATGCTCTCCCATATAAATGACTTGGTCTTTGTTTGTTACAACCGCATCTCATCCTTAGCCCTAAATCTGCCGATCTTCTCTCCAGAACCTATCCTCTCACGTGGCTATTTAAACCCTAGCTGCGATCCATGGCGGAACACTGGCGCTCACTGATCTCTTCCGTCTACTGCTGTCATCCTCCCCTTCAGTGCTGTTCGAGTCCTACAGATCTTGTGTGTTGGCTCGTTTATGGTTGTAAGCTATTACTGTTACCATTTTACTTACTTGTCTTGCTGTATTTGTTTGGAGTGTTGACAAGCTGAGGGTGTATATCTATAATCATTATTATAGTGCAGTGAGCTCCCTTAAACCGGAACTCAACGTGGACGTAGCCCTATTTTAGGGTGAACCACGGTAAAAACCTCGTGCCTCTTTCACTGTTTTTATGTTTGTGCCGCTTCGATCTATTTTGTGGGAACTGTCTTTGTTATTATCTTCCTGTGTTAGAGGTGGTTGGGACATTTGTATGTGTGTGTATGCATGTCTTAGCCCAACAAAGGAAGCACATAAAAGCTAGTCTGGTGATACCTAAGGACAGGGAGGTATTGCTAATGCCAAGTTTAATGTTTCATCTTCACTAACCTAGGAGAAATCAATAACAATTAAAACACAAGCAGGCAAAGCACAGGGGATGCTAATGCAAAGTGTTATGTTTCATCTCCCCTGATCTGCAACTACAGTTTAAAGGAAACAATTAAGAAAGACATTAATGTAACTCTATATCCATTAACATTCAAAGCTATTCACAGCCCTTTTAAGGCTCTTTGCCTTGCCAAGATGGACTGGGTGTATGAAAAATTGCATCTGAATGACCCTTATGTAGCAAAGCAACCATCTAACAAGATAGGAAACTTACTGTAAAAGGCTAATAAAATTTTCTGTAAAGCACAGACCTTAAGGCAAAAGGCCAATAAAATTTGTTGTGATCCATCAGTATGGATCCCTGAGTGGCTGCTCCAACTAGTTTGAAGAGGATAGAACAATAGAAGGAGATTTCAGGATACTTCACTTACCTATTAAGGCTCTTTGGTTTGCCAAGATGAACTTGATACAACCCAATAAGCTAGATGTTATCAACCTTTTGCAGTGCCAGTCAATAAAAAAAAGATGTCCATTTCTTACAAGACAAATATCAATGATCGAAGCATCGTGTTAGTCAAACTATGTTAGGCAACACCTTAACTTGCATTAGATCAATCATTCCCAAAACGAAAACACAAGAGGAAACTTTTGAACACTTGGTAGAGAACAAAGAAGCCAAGGCAAAAATGAAGAGCACACTATTTCTTTCATCTATTGCAGATGCAGTCTTAATAGTAAGGATATAGAGTAGAGTAAAGTACATCAGTAACCACATTGGGTTTCTAGCAGTTACATGGAACTTCCTATGGTTTCTGAAATAATTAATCACAAGTTCCAATTTCACTAGGTGGGAACTCATCGTACTAAATCTTCTATATGCAATCAATTCCTTCTATTAATATACCTGAAATTTGGCATGAATTTCCTTTTCACCATGCCTACTAATAGTGATAATTTAGAGTGTTCTCAAGGCTGCAAATCAATAAAATATTTTAGAAACATTAGAAACAACAGCAAACATTCCAAATACTCATAGAGTGATAGAAATTAAAAACAAATTTTCAGAATAGGTTATGGCATAGAATGCTGGCAATTTAAAAAAAAAAACCTCAAACATAGTCAAGCAAAACAAAACAAATAACCAATAGATATTGAAATACTAAGAGGTTCAAATTCTCTTACTTACAAATGCATGAGTCTTCAAAATCTAAATTTCCATAGGTGTGGGGCTGTCAACAATAACCTTTGCCAATTCTAAAACAATACACAAAATTAATTAAATAATTTAAAAGTAACAAGTATTGAACTAAAATTAAAAAAAAAAAAGAGTAACAATGAGTTTACCTTCTTCAAGTTGTTCAACATGATCCAAATCTTCTTCAACACTCATTGGGGTGGTAGATGACCGAAGCCAATCTTGCGTACAAATCAGACTTTCAACCACTTTAGGAGAAAGAGAACTCCTAAATGGATCAAGTACTTGACCCCCTGTGCTAAAAGCAGACTCGGATGCAATAGTAGAAACTGTAATTGCTAACACATCCCGAGCCATGAAAGATAGAATAGGAAATCGATGACAATTAACTTTCCACCAATTCAAAATGTCAAAGTCATCAGTTTCCTCCTCACACACTTCACTTAAATACTTATCCCATTCTGAAGGCACAATTGTAGACCTACTACCACTAGCATACTTATACTTCTTGAAACGAGAACAAATCAAGTTTGGTCTACCAGATTTTCCCTTCTCAACATTCTCCACAAGAAGTGGAGTAGACACTTGAGACCACTCTCCTACTTTACCTTGAGGTGCCAATTTTTTCTTATATTCTTCATACAAAGCATATACGGCATTTTTCAAAGACAAAACTGCAACAACCCCTTTCTCACCTGGATACATCTCCTAAAGTGCATGCTCCATAAACTCTAACTTGTGCTTAGGATCAAGCACCACAGTAATGTAAAGCAGGTGATTTATTTTTTCCGGATCCCCCCCAATATTTATCAAACTTTTCTTTCATTTTTCCAGCCATCTCACTCAACTCAAGATCGTCACCTTCCTGCCACTCATGTAAGAGACAATGAACAGTACTAATCTCATGGAAAAAAGTGTTGGAGGTGATGTATAAAGTACCTGAAACCCGCAAAATAAGCTCATAAAATTGTTGCAACACTCTAACAAACATTCTGACCCTCGTCCAATCCTCTAGCTTGGGTCTTCCATCAATAGTAATAACCTGTTGTAGGTCATTATTCCAACTACTTGTACCAAGATCAAGCATAAAACATGGCTCTTCCTCATCAAATCTCTCAAAAGCCCTCTCAAACTTTTGAGCAGTCTCTAACATCAAGTATGTGGAGTTCCATCTAGTTGCAACATCCAACGACAATAGGCCCTTAGATTCTATTTTTTCCACTTCCACACATTCTTTGAATTTTCTTAATCTTGCTGGAGATTGTCTAATATATCTGACTGCATCCCTAACTCTTGTTATTGATTCATTTAACTCTTTCAACCCATGTTGCACAACCAAATTTATTATATGAGCCACACACCTGATATGTAAATAATTGCCACTCATAATACTAGCATCCCATTTTGCCATTTTTTTCCTGAAGTTACCCACATCAACATCATTTGAACTAGCATTATCAACTGTCAAAGTCAAAACTCTATCAAGTTTCCACCCCATTAGACACTTCTCAATTTCCATAGCAATAGCATTACCCTTGTGACTATATATTGGACAAAAATTTAAATTTTTTTTCTTCAATGTCCAATTATTGTCAATATAGTGCGCTGTCAAGCACATATAATTAATCTTTTGAATGGAGGTCCATGTGTCAGTTGTTAAGCAAACTCTTTGACATGCATTTTTTACCTCATTCATCAATTTCAACCTCTCTTCCTTAAATAATTCAAAACAATCACGAGAAATTGTCCAACGTGAAGGAATCCGAAATTTTGGACAAATCACATTAATGAAGTGCCTAAACCGCTCACGCTCAACAAATTTGAAAGGCATCTCATCTATCATCACCATGCAAGCTAAAGCCTTTCTAGCAAGCACTTGATCAAATTTTCAATTTACCAATCCCATACTCTCCTAGCCCCGGTTGTCGTTGAAGTTGGTTGCAAGTTTAATTGCATTTGATGGGTTTCCAAAGCATGAGGGTGTTTTTTACATGTTCCTATATGATTCCTTAGAGCCGTAGTCCCATTTTTTTTGGGATCACAGTGGAACTCCCTAGAACAATAGTTGCATCTCCCTTTAATCTGACCCTCTGCATTTGTAAACTTAGTAAAATGATCCCACACATCTGATCTAGCTCTTATTGTTTTTCTCTTTGCCTTTTCTAGTGATGTTGCACCTCTATCAGCTTGAGATTGACTACCTTGACTTGGAACTATTGGTGTAGGTCTTGAACTATCATCCATATATACTACTGGGGATGTTTGTGGCGTGACTGATGTCTTCTTCTCTAGCCATCTAAAATTAATACAATTGTAATTAGTTTGTATTAAAACAGTTAGTTAAAATGTCTTCTTGTGATTAACTTATAATCTTGTAATTTAAAAGAAAAATTAAGGGGCTGCAATTAAAATTCTATCATCCTCCTAATTCTGTCCACTTCTATAGTTCTACTAATTATATGAAAATGAATACTGAAAAATGGAATTCACTTCTAAGAGGATGTAATTTAAAATGAAAAATTAAGGGATAGAATGGGACAGGGTATCCCATTATGTCCACTTCTACTAATTATTTGAAAATGAAAATGTGTTTGGTTTATAATTTTTTCCTTTTATTATAAAGCAGCTGATTCAACATGTAATTCATTTCTACCACATTACACAACTAAATAATGTTGGAATAAAAAATACATACCTGGAAATTTGCAAAAATAAGTAAAGAACAACAAGTTCAACAGCCTTATTTCCTTTCCTTATACAACCTGAGATGTTTCAAAAAGAATAGGTAATGAATCCCAATATGACAAAGAATGGCAATAACATAACGAAGAATGGCAACAAGAAGAAACAAGAAATGAGAAAAATAATGGTACCAACAACAAACAAAAAACCCCCAAACCAGTAACTAAAAGTCCAAAAAAATTAAAAAATCCCAAACCCTAACTTAACGAAAATTCAAAACTAACCTAACCTCTGTATTGGTCGTAGGTGTGGCCGTGTGGGTCGATCGTCAGTGACTAGGTGTGGTCTGGGACCTGGTCTAATCAATTATGATTTAGGTTTAGGTTTAGGGTTTCGGTTAGGGCTAGGAGTAGAACGAAAATTAAAAAATAGGGTTTCGGTTAGGGCTACGGTTTAGGTTTAAGGTTTCGGTTATGAGTCAAGGACCTAACCGACGACGATGAATCGACAAACGATAGGGCTTCTCTTTCTCTTAGTTTTGGTTAGGATGGATTAGGGCTCGAACGCTCAAAGAATTGAATATACAAAGCAGTACGATAACGAATAGGAATTCACCTCAACTCTGTGACTCTGTCGACATTTGACGACCAACGAAAAGACGATGTTGCGATGGAAGGAATCGACGACGACGGTTGGAAGCAACAACGACACTAGGGTTTCGGTTCCCCCCCCCCCCTCTCTCTCTCTCTCGTATAATGGATTGGTCCGAATGGATTAGTGCGTACCCCCCTTTTCTCCACGTGACATCTTCTCTGTGCAGACTCAATTTTTTGCGTCAAACGACGTCGTTTTGATTATCGGTCGGTTCGGTTAACCGATTAAACTGAACCAGTAAAACCGTACCGATAATTTATAAACCGAATTTTAACCGGTCTTAACCGAACCGATAATCGAATATAAATTAACCGAACCGAATCGAACCGAACCAGTCGGTTCGGTTCGGTTAGTTCGGTCTAACCGAACCGCTGTACACCCCTAGGTGAGGCACTAAAATTCGAACTTGTGAAGACATTTTTTAGTTAAAAAGTTTTGGGTCATGCCCATCTCTAACGCACGAAACAGCTCGGAGAGGTTGTTTTGGTGTTTTTGAACTGTTTTTCATTTTGAAAACGGTCCAAGATTTAGGTAGTATTCTTTTTGTTATTTTCAAGTTATTTTTAATTTTTAATTTTTTAAAATAATAAAAATATGTTTACTTTTTCATTTTTAAAAATATATTTTTGATAATAAGAAAAAATTTTGTAAAGAAAATTTAAAACAATAAAATGTTGTTTTGGTTATTTTTAGTCAAAACAATCTCTAAATCTAAAATATGAAAAACAAAATCCCTTTTCCATGTTTTGGCTCTAAAAAAGAAAAAAGAAGAAAAAATTATTCTTAAATTTTAAAAATAAAATTATATATTTATTTAAAATTTTAAAAATATAATATATCTATATTATAATTAAAAATATAAGATAACATATACTATATTATTAAGTATATTACATATATTATGTATAATAATATTTAATATAAATTATTACTAAATGTTAGTAATTTATTAATTAAATTTATTATTTTATTTTAATAATAAAATGTTATTAAAAAGAATTAATTTTATTATTTAATAATTAAATTTATTAAATAAAATATTATAATGTTTTTAAAAAAAATTTAAAATGAACGTGTTTTTTAATTTTTATTTTAAAAAATAATTTTTTTAAATAATAAAAAAAAATACTTTTTCAATTTTCTGAAAACATATTATCAAAATAAAAAATTAAAATTAAATTTAAAATTTAAAACTGAAAATTAAAAATACAAGTAGTCTTAATTTGCAAAAGGTTTTGAGATACTTCACAAATTACAAAAAATTGTCGCAAATGCTGACTCTAGCGAAGCTGGACTTATAGTAGGGATCAAGCACCTCCCTCCTTCCAGTCGTGGAGATTTTTGGTGAGCTCAGTGTCATAGTAACCCTACGGATTCGCCTCATCTCTCCTCACTTTCCTCTTCTCCTCCGACGGCTGTGCGAAGAATCTCCTCGCCACCGCCTCCAGTTTCCGGCTCGTCTTCCGCAGCACCCCATGAAGTAGCCCAATTTTAGCCCCCTTTTTGCGCCTCTCTCCAATGCACTATACTGTGTGTGCGTCCTATTCCCGAAATTTTTCAGCGCCCTCCGTCTTTCGTCTTCTTCCTTTCGGCCGTTCTGTCCGTCCATGAAATCCACTGTAATATATATATATATATATATATATTTGAAAAACACAGCAGCCAAAGGGAGACTTTTGTCCCCTAAATTGATTTAATCACGCGCTTCTCCAGCAGCCCATCCCTCACATGTCTCTTCCTCCTCCTCTATGTCAATCCAATTGACTTTTTCAATTTCCAATTTTCAATTAGCCTCTGCGCGAGAACATCTCCTCCAATTCCAATTGCTTCTTTTATTAAATTAAATTATTTTTATTATTCAAAATTATATTTTTTTAATTTACATTTTATCTTGCATTTTTATTTCTTAATTTTTTTTAAAAAATACCATCTCTTCATTTCAGTTTGGTATTGAAATTTTTTCCTATTTCTTTCTAACTTAGATGCTCATTTGTGTGTCTCTATGCATTAAATGTAATTAATATAATATTTTACATTTGAGATGATTGTTCTTACGCGACCCTCGATACTCGTGTCCTTGATTATGTCAAGAGAGGTAAGTTTCATGTTAAGCCTTTGACCCTTCTGCAAGACAATAATCAAACTTGCAATTCATCAAATTAATACCGACATATTATTCATCCAACTATTCAACTTATGTTCTAAGAGATTTTCAATATTTTACTCTTCGTATTATGTATTGTATGTTATGGAGTTTAGATAGATATATTTTGTGTTTCTTGTGATTATTATTGTGGAGTTCCACCGGTCACATGTAGAGCTTTGTTTTGACTCGTATGAATAGGATGATTTAAATAGACTTATAAAAATTAATTATATCTCACGTTAAAAAAGAAAAAGAGAAAAAACAAAGAAATTTATAGCACTGTAACTAGTTTTCAGCATAATTAAAACGAAATAAAGAAATAAAAATATTTAAGGACGAAAACCACGCATATTATTATTAAACGTGCGTGATTCATAACAGAAGCCAGCTGAGTCAGAAGAAACCGGCAATAAAGACAATACTATTCATGCAAATCTGTTCAAACCAATTAAGCCATGCGTTGAATTTAGTTTTTGTGCTATGAAAGCTGTCTGCTACTGCTGGATTATTATTATAATATATATATATATATATATTGCTCAGGTTGACAAACTAACTAACTATATAGCTAGGCATCCACAGCAGTCCTAAATGCATGGTACCGACGGTTGAGCGATTCATCAAACTTCTGATTCAGATGAACCTTCTTCTTAATTTGGCAACCAATTATTATATATTATAATATCAAAGAAGTATATATATATATATATAGTGCTGGATCTGAGATTTTGAAGCCCTGAGGCAAAATGTAAAAATGGGCCCCAAATCGCAACAACTAATCACTGAAATTTGAAGACTTAAACTTGAAGGCTGAAGCAGATTTGAAGCAGATCTGAAATTTGAAAGCTTGAAGCAGATGCAGATCTAGCCGGCGAGGGCGAGTGACGGAGGGCAAGAGAGAGGCAGTGCGACGAAACCATGGAGTGAGAGACAGGCAGTGAGCAACGGAGAGAGAGCCACCACCACCGGTCACGAGGGCGAGGCGAGCCAGCGAGGGCGACTGAGCAGCGAGAAGTGAGAGAGCAAAGGGCGACCGACGACGAAGTAGCGAGAGGAGAGAGAGGCAGCGAGCGACGGTTCGATGGAGCAGCAAAAGGGGAGAGCGAGGGCGAGCCACCGACGGCAAGGACAAACGCGAAGCAAGGAGTGACAGACGAAGCAAGAGAGGCAGCGAAAGCGAGAGAGGGAGATGAGCAGGGCGAAGTTTTGTAGAGAAGCTTCGCAGAAGGGGATGGGAGGGGGTGGGCGGCTGGGTTGGGCAGTAAGCCCTTACAAGAGGGAAGTTTGGACCCCTAAATAGTTAATAAATAGTTAATTTTTCATGGGTCTTGAGACTGTTGCCTCGTGGAAGATCCGGCCCTGTATATATATATTATATATATTAAGAAGAAGCTTCCTAGCTAGCTAGGTAGCTAGTTAATTAAGATTAGGGCACGCTGAAACCAAATCTAATGGCCGCCGGCAGCATCAAAGACTTTAATTTGCATGATCTGTACAAAGGTCTGATCCAAATTATAAATCAAATTTTATATAGATATACATGCACATGAACCACTAAATCCATAAGAAAAGACAAGCATATTCATCACTTTCTTGCAACAGTTCACACGTGGATTCAAACTACTACGTATTATATATAAATATATATATAGAGAGTCTGTTTTAATATATAGTTTGTTTTAATATATATGCAAATAGAGCAGCTGCTGCTCATTGAACAAAGAAAATATAAATTCTTGTCATATTGCCATCCTTGGATAATATTGTGTAACGCTACCTAGCTAGCTGTAGACAAATTTGATCATCATATATAAAGCAATTATTATATATAGCGGTGTATTTGGGATCCCTGATAATGTGTGGCATGTAGCACCTGTCATTTCTATTATTATATATATGCTAGAGCTAGGATAATGTTATAAAATAAGAACTCATGTAAAATTTTCATAATAATAATAATAAGTTACGGTGACATTTCTTTGAGTTTATAGATGAAATTTAAAATACCTCATCTAATTTTAAAAAAAATCACACTTGTCTCCCCCCTAAAAGTTTAAAACGAGTTACGACGACGGTGATCTTGTGGTTGTTTCGAAATTACACCACACACTCCTCTAATTAACACTCAACAATTACCAAAAGAACTCTACAGTTAAAACCTTACCATTTTCCCATTATTCTACGTATGTTTCCCACCATTTTTAGCTATCTCTTTGAAGATGACGACAAATATTACCATATAATTTTGAATTATTTATATTTTTCCTCGTCTTACCAATTTAAATTTAGATTTTTCCTGCCTTCAAATTTTAAACTCTTTTTTGTTTTTTCCTACTACTGTACGTTGAATAAGCTTTTGAATTTAGGATTTAAAATTTAACTCATTTCTGGCCAATTTGGTCTTCTAATTTCAATTTACATTGAACTCAATAACTAGAGTTTTTTTTTTTATTATTATTATTATTATTATTATTCTTTTTTATTTTTGGGTACCCAAGGTGTGACGTTAGTATATAGGGTTAGTTTTGTAATTGGGTAAGAATAAGGAGGGGTAATTTAGAGATTTACCCACCAATGAGGGCATTTTTGTCAACAAATGCATAATTCTACTGACGTTATCAATTTCCGTCGGAGGGAACAGGGTAACAGTTTTCTATTGACAGCGGGGTTAGGACTTAAGCGCATAGCTAGGATTTTAAATCTTATGAATATTAATTGTAATTCTTAAAAGGTATAAGTGTATTTTATGAATGAATTTTACCCAAGATAATAATATGATTAATCAATATCCATCCATCCACCGAATATGACTCATAATTACAAAAATAAAGTGTCACATTATTTTAATTACTTTAATTTTCTGAATAAAAATCAACTATATATATATATATATTTATATGGTCATCCTAGCTATTCCTTAAACCTAGCAAATGCCATATCTTATTATATATGCAAATTCGCTCCTGAAGCCTACCAAAAGCCAAATGGAGTAATGCAAATTAATTAAACTGTTGGGGTAGAAGGTCATTTAAATTAATGCAAAAGACAAAAGAGTCTACAGAGAACACTTAACAACAAAAGAAAGATTAAAGATAACAACTAGATGCCAAAACTGCGTTCAAAGGTTCCTATCAAAACCGCGTTCTATCTCAACCATATATAAAATAGGTCAAAATCCGAACAAAATCTAAAGCGATTCATCGTATATATAAAAGCAATAGATAGATCTCCCAGCTGTTCCATTCATCTAGATCAACAACTCTCTCTCTCACAAAGGAGAAACAATATTGCAGATGAGTTTAAAGATGGAAATCATGGTTCCGTTGCATTACGGTGGCGGGAATAGAGGAAGCATCCACAAGGTAAAAGCCGTGTCATGCATGGCCGGAAAGTTGGCCATGCCGCAGGAACGGAAAACCAACTTCTATGAAGTTCTGTCTCTTGGTTCGGAGAAGGTAGGGTTTGAGGAGATCAAGAAGGCTTACAGAGCCATGGCTCTTCAGTACCACCCCGACGTGTGCCCTCCCTCAACCAAAGAGGAGTCCACGAGGCGATTCGTCGAGCTCAGAGAGGCCTACGAGACGCTTTCAGATCCGGTTTCGCGCAGAATTTACGACTGTGAGTTAGGGTTGGTTGAATCGTCAGGGTTCAGTGTTCGTGGCGCTGGGGAAGAAGAGAGGAGATCAAGATTCGCAAAGGAGGTCTGGGAGAAGCAGCTCGCCGGACTGAGAAAGCGGTCCGATGACAGGATGATGAGGCGGAAGAAGACAACAATAATATAGATCTATCTAGGAGATCGAAGACAGCTAATTCAGTTAATTTGTTCCGATTGTTAATACACAGCACCATTAATCCTGAGAGTCCAGTGATCTGCTTCCTTGAATAAACCCACAATGTACGATTCTTACCGTAATCAAAATTTATTAATTTTTCTTCCATACCCTCTATTGAAATTATTTAGACTAGTTAGGTCAACCAAACTAAGATAGAAGAATTCAATCTAGCACACTAGACCAATTTGGTTGAGCCAACTTGGCGAATCGGTCAGCCAAATTGGTAAATTTTTTTACGAACAATCATAATTAATTAAAGCTAGATTTTAGGCTATGATCTTGGGGATTTTAAGGCAGACTTTGGACATCAATTAATGTGCAAATTTTAAGGAAAAAAAGGTCAATTATGATGATCCGTGATTTAGTTATATTGATAAGAAATTCGAGGACAATTAAGGAGATGGGACAAGAAAGACTCCTAATATTTATCTTTAAAAAGTATGGGTAAAATCTAAGGGACAAAAGATGAATGAAGGGATTAACATGCAAACCAACCGCCGAAGGGTGGTCCCTTGAAAAGTGGGGTACAAAGCTAAAAAAAAAAAAAAAAAAGATTTGGGAGAAAACCGGGAAGGGGGGAGGGGGGGGGGTTGTCCCTTGAAAAAAGTGAGTGCAATTTTGTTCACCCCTTCAACGGGGTGAACATCACCCTCACACTTTTTGTGAGGGTGAGAAAAGCAACGGAACAGCATGTAGTGGGATAATTGTCATTCCGTTACTTTTTCACTCTCACACTTGTGTGAGGGTGATGTTCACCCTGTTAAAGGGGGTGAACAAAATCGCACTCTTGAAAAAGTGGGGTACAAAGCTAAAAAAAAAAGAAAAAAAGATTAGGGAGAAAACCCAAAAAAAGGGGTACAAAGCTAAAAAAAAAAAAAAAAAAAAAAGGAGAAAACCCCCTCCCCCCAAAAAAAAGGGACCCGGGGTTAGGGGGGGGGGGGGTGATCTACAATTTGTCTCCTAATCTTTGTGGAATAAATGCCCCTATGAAAGAGACAACTATGGCATCATATATAAGGTTTGGAGAATATGATTTTCTTCTTATTTTCTTGCATGCAAACTATAAAAAATTGAGAAAGAAAGGAAAAACGTCAAGAGGCACTACAAGACATTTGGGAATTAGCAACAAATTTTTTAGCGAAAGAAATTTCAATCGCTATTTAGCGACGGAACAATGAATGAAATTGCTACGGATTACGAAAAAAGAATTTCGTAAAATTAGCAACGGATTAGTGACGGAATAGTATTTCTTCGTTAAAGTAAAAAAATATATATTTTTTTTAAATTAGCGACGAAAATTTCTATCTATCACTAATTTTAGCGACAGAAAAACATGTCTGTGGCAAAATTTTAAAAATAAAAAATTAAATTTTTTATATCTTTAGCGATGGAAAAAATATTCCATCGCTATTACTAGCAATAGAAAATATGTTCAGTCGCTGATTTCATAAAAAAATTTATTTTTTTATTTTTAAAATTTAGTTACGGGAAAACTTGTCCATCACTAAAATTAGCGATAGAAAAACATGTTCGTAGCTAAAATTAGCGACGGATTGAAATTTCAGTCGCTAAATTTAAAAAAAAATTATGTAATTAACTTTTTCGTCGCTGGGTTTAGTGACAGAAAAAATTTCCCATCACTAATTACAAAATTTTTTTATTTAACATTAACGATGGACTAATATTTCCTTTGCTAATTTTTAAAAATAAAAAAAAATTATGTAATTTGTGATGAAAATTTTTTCCGTTGTTGAAATATTTCGTCGCTATTACTAGCAACGGAATGTGTTTTAAAATTAGTCTCAAAATCTCTAGTTTGTTTAAAATATAATTTATTTAATAATATATTTAGTATACTATTCGATATTTAATTAATTTTTGGATAATGTCAATTATTATTTTTAATATAATGGTAAGTTTGAATAAATGCATTGTGTTTTGATCAAACATTGTCACCTTGTATATTCATTAATTAATTATTGGTGAACATAAGAACAAAATTCCTTTTTCTCCTTATATAATAAAGTATTAAATTTTAAGTAAGACTAACGCTCATTTGTACTATTGATAATGTACTCATTGTTTTCTTTTATAATAATAATTTACCCTAATTTAACACTTAGAATAGAAACATAGATTTTGTAATAATTTGTTGAATTAAGAATAACAATAATACATTAATTTATTCATTCAATAATATATCTTCATTATGTTCGGTACTTAATTAATATGAAAAAAGTAAAATATAAAATCCAAAATTAAATATATATATATATAAATATAAACTAAATCCAAAAAAATTTCTTCATTCTTCTCCCTTATAATTATTAATCCATCATAATTTTTTATATTTTTAAATTATGACTTGTAGTACAAAAAAATAAAGAGATGTTAATGATAAAAGAGTAACGACAATAAATTTAGTGATTAATGACTAAATATATATAATTCCCTTCATTATAAGACAAATTTTTATGATAAATTGAATAAGTCATCGTTAATATACCACTTTCTTGTCTTTATTGATTAAAATTTTTAATTCAAATAATGAAATAATTTTTAACAATTAATTGTTTGAAAAAAAATAAAAACAAAATACTATAACAAACACCCCTCAACAATTGACTAGTTCTTCCCCTCTCTCCCTCCCCCCTCTCTCTCTCCCCCTCTTTTCCAAGAGCATTTCTGGGCATTATCAATTGTGTGAAATCCGACTGTTTATTCTTAGATATGATCGTAATTTCTTCGTGAAAGTAACCCCAATCTACCACTACAAAAAAAAAAAAAAAGCATTAATGATCAAAAACTAACGACAACTTTAATTTTGATTGTTAATGTAGTATTAATAACGACTAAATATAAATCCTATCATTAAAAGATAAATTTTAACGTCAGCCTAAATTAGTCGTTTTAAAAAAAAATTGACTAGAATTTTTATTTCTAACCATGAAATAATAATAAAAAAAAAGATTTAACTAACATTATATAAGTAACTCCTAATATCATTATATTTTTCTATAAATGCACAAATATAATTATTGAGCCAACTTGCTCATATTAATTAAGTTTTGATGATTAACAAAAATATTTTTATGATATAAATATATTTCTTTCTTATATAAAAAAATAAATTTATTTTGAATTAAATGTGAATTGTCTTTAAACATGTTTCCTTTTTTTGATCATTTATATTTCAAAAGTTTATGTTTGAATTTTTATTTATTAATAAATGCTTTTATTACTTATGTAAAAAGTATATGTATTTTGAATTAAAGGAGAATTACATTTAGATATGTTTTCTCTTTCTTATACAAAAAGTAAATTTATTTTGAATTAAAGAGAATTAGTTTTAAACATGTTTTCTCTTACTCATGCAAAAAGTAAATTTATTTTGAATTAAAGGAGATTGCTTTTAGACATGTTTTCTTGTTTTAATCATTTATGTCTCAAAAGCTTATATTTGAATTTTCAAATATTGATTTCTCATATAAAAAGTAAATTTATTTTGAATTAAAAGTGATACATGTTTTCTTATTCTTTGAAAAAATCTAAACATTTTTTGAATTTCAAACTTCATATTAACCCTTTTTTTAGTAGATAAAATGCTTATAAATATTCCCCAAACTCATTTTTTGAGTGTCCATTTGCACATATTGCACATCCAAAGCACCCCAAAGCTTTCCAACTAATTTCCAAACATTCCAAGACTATCAAGGATTCATTGTTCATCTACCGAAGAGCCACAAGACAAGAGGAGAAAAAAAGATCACAAAATTGAATCCAATCTTCTCCATTCAAACTGAGGTCACCGTTTATTTATTTATTTAAATATTATTGCCTTGTATATTTTGTGCTTAATTGCTTATTTGTGTCCAACTGTGGACAAATTATTTGTGAACATTTAAATTATTATTGAGAATTGTATAGGTTTCCTAAATCCGTTAAAATCTAGGTAAATCTAGTTTTCAAGATAAGTTAGGGAGAAAATCTTGGTGTAATAGTTGCCTAGAACCCATTATAATCTAGGTATGTATCTAGTTTTCAAGGTGAGATAGTGTGAAAACCTTGGTGATTTTGATTTAGTGGAACCCCAAGGTTGGTTAGACCTTGGAAAAGTGGATTAGGTGTGTGTGGAAACACCGAACTACTATAAATTGTCTTGTGCCTCATTGTATTTATTTTTGTTATATCTCGTGACTTACATTTATTATTAATCTCAAATATAATTTATTATATTTATCAAATATATATTTTTTAATAAAATCATTAATCAAGAATATTTATTAAAATTGAGAAAAATTTTAATTACTAAATTCACCGATCCCCCGCTTGAGTGGCCATACCCTAAGGGACCAATAATAATTATTAAACTATTATAATTGAGCATTAGTTATTTATTGATAATAAGATATATTAAAAAATTATATATCAAACTAATTTATTATATTTATTAGATTTATAATATAATTAAAATTTTAATCAATGAAATTGACTAATTTAAATTATTTTATTATCACATTTTAGATGATTACAATAAATTATTATTTAAATTATTTAATAATTATCATAATATAAATTATTTTGTTAGCTATCATAATCTTAAATTATATTATTTTTATCAATTAAATAATTATTAATATTATTTTTATGAATTATATTATTTTTTATTTAATTATTAAATATTAAAAAAATTAAGTGAAAGGGGCAGGAATCTCCCCACCTCTTTCCCATGGCCAAATCCCCCCTCCTCAAAATCCTTAAATCCCACTCACCTCTTTGTGTGTCCCCAAGCCATCGTCGCTCCAGCCCCGTCATTACTGCTCGCATGGCGGTAGTCACTCCAGTCCCACCATCGCCGCTCGCATCGCTGCTGCCACTCGCACCGTCGCCCCAGCCACTATCGCTCGCACAGCCTCGTCCCTACCCGTTAGCCACCGAAATCCGCTTCTGTCGCCAATCGCACTGCCTCGCCCCCATCACTACTCGCACAGTTGTTGCCCTCTCTTGCAAGCCATAGAAATCTGCCACTGTTGTCAATTGCACCCATTGACGCTGGCACCGCCGTCGCCCCCACCTAGTCATTTCCACAACCCTAGGTACGTTCCATCCATTTATTTTCCTTCTGTATGATCTCCTATATGCCTTGGACTTACAAGAGTTTGTGTTGTTGGATTTTTTTGGGGGTATTCAAATGTATGATTTATTTACCATAAGTTCAGTTTGGTTGGTGAAAATAACATTATAATGATATATAGCATTCCAGTATTGTTTACAAGATTGTGTTTATAATGCCAATCCTCTCTACCAAACAATAAAGACATATTGTATACTTTGTTCTAAAATTAATGCCCCATTTGGTCTTTATTTCATCTCTTCAATTCTTCACTAGCAAAAGGAAGATTGATGAAACATATGATATGGTTGTCTAATTAACACAACACAAGCTTCTTCAGTAACCTCCCATATTGTACTAATAGCACCATGTTTGTTATTTCCTTGCAAATCCAACTTGCCCCTGCATTCCATCCCTTGCATATTACTACCACATTAGCTATTTTTTCACTAATAGTCTCTGCTTTTTTTTTTTCTAAGTTCTAATTTAATTTATTTCTTATTAATATATTTTTTGTTATAATATCAATAAGAATGTCATTTTTTGTTCGTTAAAATTATAGTATAATGACTTGTTGAGATATATGAGATGAATTTTGTTGTGATTTTATGAAGTATCTTATGCGTTGAGAATTGATGATGTTGTATATATTGAAGTGCAATATTTTTGTGTTTTTTTTCTTCTAGGGGGTGTAGTCTGGTTAGAGGGGAGACTTTGTCAGATTTTTCCTAGAAATTATATTAAATAAATAATATAATTAATTAAATAATTTCAAGTAATTTAATTAGATTTGTTGGAAGTTAGCCTCAGATTCTCATTCGGTGACTTCCTCAATAGATAATGAGGATGTCACTGAATTGTCCAGTTGGATAGTTTGAAAATTTGATGTTGTGTTGTGTGCCCAGCAAATACGCATTAATTAGTCGTGCATGGTACAAAAATTCGGTAGCATCTCACGTTGTTCTTCGATTGCATATAAGAATATGTTCTGATTCATGCGATTGACTCAAATTGAGTGTCAAATAATCCTTATCGTGCATCTGAAAAATTGCGCTGAGATGTTGTCGAAATTTCTTACCCTGTATGAGTAAATGTGTTCGCTCATAGTCATATCACCACTCATTTTCGGATGAGATATGTCCCAACCTTTAAATTTTAAGGAGTTATAAGGGGTGGTTCAGTGGGAGAAGATTAAAAAAACTCAAATAAAAAAATTGTAGTAATTATAATTAAGTAATTTTTTGTTATTTAATTATCACAGGAAAAAAATAGACCATATCGTTAGTGGATGTATACCAGGCGTAAGAAGGATGGTTATGTTTCTACGGAGTTTATCAAGGGTGTTGAGGAGTTCGTTAACTTTGCTAAGAGTTAATGAGAGTGGATGGACGGTGTAACGCCCTGTTTTCGCAGAGCGCGCATTACCTCGAGATTTCGGGAATATATATATATATTTTCCAACATCATACACACAACATAAGCCTCTCAAAATATATACCTTCATCATAATAATTTCCCGACAATCCTGATCGTACCTTCTTAGCATATCAAAATTAATAGACTAAGACAGGTATTATCAATCACATAAGTGGAAGCAAGATCGAAACCTCAATGATATATAATTGACAAATTCCTTTTACAATTAAATAACCAAATCGATATTTCACACGAAAATATCAAAATATTACATAATCTCTTAACATCGTAATCATAGACAAAGACCTATGAAAACTAAACATAGCAGCTACATCTTGACGACATCTTTTCCCTTAGAGCCACTGCTTTCACCTGGAACATTTGAATATTTTAGGGACATAGTCCAAATTAGATGCTGAATCATCTAAGTGAGGGTTCAAAAAATTTTTCATGAATATATGCAAAATCATGTATAAAACTGACAAATCCTGATATGCCCTAACCTAAGAGAATCCCACATAGCACTTAGCCCTAACCGAGGAAAATGCAATCTCTTTAAAGGTGACACGACCACATCAACCCATTGGCAAACACAATCCTGCTTAAGAGGGATAACCTTGACATATGAACTTGGGAATCACCCCATTGTCATTGTTAGGCATTACGCTCATACTCAAAAGCATTCCAAAACCCAACACAACCCTAGTCCCAAGAGTATCACATCAGCACTATCCCCAGAATCAACGACACCTCGGTATTAATGCTATTGCTCAAAGGAACCTAGGGTGGTGTCCACTCTCAGCCCCGCCACTTGAGCCAACAACCGGGGTGGTGTCCACTCTCAGCCCCCCCACTTGAGTACCGTAGGGTGAAGTCCATCTCAGCCCTGTCCCAAGTGGGTCACATAGCATTAATCCTCGGCACGCTTCCCGAGTGCTGTCACTCAAGGGCCACGTCACAGGATTACAACCCATGTCCCACATGGGCAACACACAACATGCCAATGTCGAAAATCATAACATGTATGACATAAAAATCAACATCTCAATGTATGCAATTTACCGTACGAAATTTAATGTGGATTGAACAACTCACAGTAAACCATTCACATGCCACAAACAAGTTTTTTTCGATAGAACCACTCACCTTTAGACGCAATTCAATTTTTTCTTGAAAAGTGCAGTACGCCTCGATTTGCGTGCCCACCTCGAACTTCGCACGAGTCACTTCTCCTCAAGCCACAAGGTACCCTAATCATCCAATAACCATCAAAATATAATTTTCTCACATTTTCTCATTTTTCTCCTATTTTTTTATCACTAATAATTCAAAATAATTATCTACACAACTATTTTCTCAGATATTTTTACATAATTATACATAAAATAATTTTTCAAGAATTTTGGAAAAAAAAATAGAAAATACCTATGTGGCACGTGCCCCCATGCGCGGGCGAGTGGGCTGGAGGATTCGGCTGGCACGTGACAGTCATGCGCCAGTCGTCTTCTTCATTTTTTCGGTCGTCGACAATGCTTCTATGCCCGATTTTCTTACATCGATTGAAAGCCCATTTCAAGTCGATCACTATGCCACTAGTTTCAGGCTGAAAGGCCACCGGAAAAGCCCTCAATCGGGCGGTTACAAGTGTGGCACGGCGGTCCACCTCCCTTTTCCGATCAGCCCTCGAAACACTCTCAAAACACCTTGAAAACTCACGAAACTTACCAGAAATGCTCCTCTTGCCTCAAGGATCAAAAGCCCCTTATTGGCTTCCCTTGATTCTCCCTCAAAACTGAGCAATTTGATGCTCCAAATTCGGCCAAGAACCCTTGCTATTTATAGGTCAAAACCGACCCCCACATGGCCAATCTTCGGCCATATCTTCTCCCACACGCCTCCTAGACCACCCTTGGCCATGCCCTGACGAAGCTAGGCTACCAATCTTAGGATTTTTCGGCCATAAATCGCGGCCAGATTTGCCATGTCTGAGCAGATTTTTTGAAAATTACAGTTTAGCCCTCTTGGAATTTTCTTTTGCATTTTGGCCCTTATCCTCAAGCCCCTGATCTTCCCCGCATCATCACTAAGACCCTCAAGATTAGTAATTCTCATTTCTCCGTTGAAACTTCCAAAAAATTACCATTTTGACCTCCCTCGGGTAAATTTAAAAAATTGCACTTAGGCCCGACTGATCGTTTTGACCCTAAATCCACTTGATTCAACCCGAAATCACTTAAGGGTTGTTCTATACATAAAATACTAGTCCTTGACATGCTTCGATGACTTTTTGGATGTCTCTTACGTCGATTCGATTTTCTCAGCCCGATCGACAGCTGTACCGAAAACTGTTCCCGATCCAATTTCTTTCATCACCAAAAATCATAACTTATATTACTTGATGATGTTATACCATTTTTCTTAATTATCTAGGGTCCGAGGTACTCCCTTCGGTCGATTCGACGATTTATTTTACTTTTAAACCCACTTTTCGATATTTTAAATTCATCTAAATTATGCGATGACCTCACACAGATACGTGCTATTACAGATGAGAATAAGATAAAATGTCCCTGTAATCAACAAAAGTGTAGGAACATGACTTTTTATAACCAGGAAACCGTGACAAGTCACTTGCTCACCAAAGGTTTCATACTGGGGTATTATGAATGGACATTTCATAGGGAATTGAAAGCTATGGTTGATTCGGCCAATATATCATACTTAGCATCGACGCTTGAAGTAGAGCCAAACAACGCATATGAGACTATGGTATTTCAATCTGAATATGGAGGAGGAACCTTTGAATCTGGAAGGTCAAGCATTTTATGACATGCTGAGTGCTACGAAAAAAGAGGAAAATCCTCGTTATCGGAAGCATACGCATTTGTCGCTTGTTGCTAGATTGCTTAGCTTTAAGTCAGAGCACCATCTGTCTGAGAGAGGATTTGATCAACTTTGTGAATTACTTAAGGAGATTATTCCTGAACCTAATACAGTGATTGATAATTTTTACAGCACTAAGAAGCTAGTACAAGGGTTAGGCTTTCCCGTTCAGAAAATTGATTGCTACAGAAACAACTATATGATTTTTTTGGGTGATGATAGTGATTTAACAGTTTGCAGGTTTTGTCATGAGAAACTATACAAGCAAGTTGATCAAGCCAACACTAGCAAACAACAAAAAACTTATATTCCTCATAAGAAGATGCATTACTTTCCTTTAACTCCTTGACTTCTGAGATTGTATGCATCCAATTCAATAGTAGCGAAAATAAGACGGCACGCGGATCATGTGATCGAAGATGGTGTCATGCGTCATCCGTCGAATTCCCCCACGTGGATCCATTTCAATGAGACTCATAGGGACTTTGCTATCGAGAAAAGGAATGTCAGACTTGGTCTTTGTACTAATGCGTTTCAACCGTTTGGTCAATCTGGGAAGCAATATTCTTCTTGGACTTTCATTGTCGTGGTGTATAATTTGCCACCCTGGATATGTATGAAGGATACGACAATGTTCTTAACGGTGTTAGTGCCAGGACCAAAGAATGTTAAGGCAAAACTTGATGTTTTCTTATAACCCCTTATTGTTGAGTTGAAACATTTATGGGATGTTGGTGTGCATGCGTATGACATTTCATTAAAACAAAATTTCCAAATGAAAGTAGCTTTAATGTGGACCATCAGTGATTTTCCTACAATTCAATGTCTCAGGGTGCACCACGATAGGAAAGTTGGCATGTCCTTGTTGCATAAATCACTCGGACGCATTTTACCTGTCGAAGAGTCGAAAGATTTCATGGTTTGACAACCATCGAAAGTTCTTATGCCGAGATCATTCGTATTGACCAAATAGATATGGATTCCGCAAGAATACTTTGGTAAAAAAAAAAAAATAGCATCTCCTGTATTATCTGGACCTGAGATACTTGGTTCCTTAGATGAGTTGGGTCTAGTAAAGGCAACGAAACCCAATGCTGCAAAGACTAATGAGGATAACAGTCATGGTAGTGGTTGGAAGAGTAAGAGCATATTTTGGGATATGCCTTACTGAAAAACTTATCTCATTCGACACAACTTGGATGTTATTCATATAGAGAAAAACGTGTTCGAAAATATGTTCAATACAGTGACGAATGTACAGGGCAAAACTAAGGACACGATGAAGTCAAGAAAAGAGTTAAATCTAGGAGTGTTCAAAAAATCTGCTAGACCACAGTTTTCGGCAGAACCGAACCGGACCAGACTGGTTATTTTTTTGAACTGGCGGTCCGATTTGGTTTGAAAAACTACCAAATCGCGCGGTTTGCGGTTTGGTTCAAAACTAAATCGCCTGCATATATAATATGTAATTTAAAAAAAATTATTTATATATTATAAATATAAAAAGGGGTAGGCACTAGGCGATCCTCTTCGGCTCTTCCTCTCCTCTGTCTCTCCCCTTTCCCCCCAACCAAACCCTAACCTTAAGCCATTTGCACCCACCCACGCCCGCCGCACCTTCTTTCTCTCCCATTTCCCTTGAACATCACCAATCGGCGCCAACCCACCGATGGCCCCCACGTCATCGCAGGCTTGGGGTCGTAGTAGTTAGCACCTCACGTCGTCGCAATCAGCACCTCACACAAGCGGCACTCACGCCATCGCAGGCTCGTAGCAATCCGACGCCTGTCACCCCATTTCTTCCATTCTGATCATTAATCGTCAGTCGCTTGTATGCTCCCTCTCTCTCTCTCACACTTTCTGTTGATTATTTATTTACTTATTTTTAATCACAAAATGCTTGTGAGGAAAAACTTTTAGTAACAGCTTCGTCTTGTATTTTTGGTATTTTTACTTATTTTTAGTCACAAAATGCTATGCATGTATATCTATATTATGCTTGGATTTTCGATTTATTATTTTATACATTATATTGTCCTGGTTAGGACGTGTTTTTGCTATATTTTTTGCTACAACCTATTGAGGTCTTTTTGGTTTGGTTAGCTTGATGCTAAGGCCTCTTTTACTTCACCTTATTACACTATTCTTTTAAGAGACAAAAACTGACTTGATTAGACTATGATCTTATGACGAGTTCGTGCTCTTGCTTACTATTCCTAGATGTTGCCAATTTTGACTTGCTTTTGTGTGTTCCCATTCCTAAATGTTCCCAATTTCTAAAGGCAAATTTAGGCCGAACCGGACCGGCCGTAAAATTTTTAAAACCGTAAAATTCAATCCGATTTGGTTCGATTTTCCGCACCAAATCAAATCGCTTGGTTTGATTTGCTAGAAAATCGAGCCTGCGGTTTGGCGCATTAAACCGGCTCAAAACCGGCCATACTAAACCGCGAACACCCCTAGTTAAATCAGTATTTCCCTCACAATGCTCATCCGACTTTTACTCTGAATTATCGAAGGGTGGGAAGAGGCTGTTCAAGAGCTCTCTTCTCGGCGAGATGGGGGCGCTCGGGAACTCGCTTCGTCTGTCTCTGCTGCTTCGTCTCAACGGTCTGAGAATGACCGAAGCGCCCGCGAGGTGTTCAAGCATCATCCTTCAAACGTGACCTTCAGCGAGCTCAATTCATGGGTTAGGGAGTATAGCTTCCCTTCGAGCTCCAGTGCCATGGTTCCTTCTCCTGAGGACCATGCTGCCAACCCCCCTAAATGGTTCATTGCTCTGAGCCTTCAACATCTAGAATCTGGTTTGAGGTTTCCAGTCCCTCCTTACTTGATAGCCCTCCTGAACGACCTGAGACTTTCACTTTTCCAGCTCACCCCAAACTCCTACACCTAACTTTCTTCATTAGCTCTCCTTTTTAAGAGGGCAGGCCTTGAGCCTCCATCCCCTAGGATCATTAGGTTTTTCTTCTCTTTCAAGGGTTTAGGTAGCGGGCTGTACTATCTCACAGCTCGTAGGTCCAAATATAAAGATCTCCTGCCAAAAGGTAAGGCAAAGGGGAAGTCCAACATAGGGGCGTATAAGGCACGGTGGTTTTTTGCCTCTTGCATTTCTCTTCGCGAGCTCACGAGCTACGGCTTCATTCAATGTCCCAATAAGCGAGCTCATATCCTTGTCTTTCATGCTTTTCCCTTCTTTTGACTAACTGTTTTCTTTTTCAGATACCTCTAGTGAAAAGCTCAGCTTGACTAAGGACAAGGTTGAGCTGCTCAAGAGTGTTGCGGCTCTGAAGATGGACGCCGACGACATCGATCCTTTTGACGACCTGCTTCGCAAGTTTGGGCTCGCCCCCTCCCTTAACATAAAGGAGATAGACAAGAAGAGGATAGGGGTCCGGGGGAGGAAGGACGTTAAGTCCGCCCTTGAACAGATTCACTTGGGTGCGAGCTCGGATGAAAGTGATCGAGAAGAACAGGCCGGTCCATCGATGCCGAAGACGGTAAAACTGAAGTATGCCCCGCGCGGCAAGCCGGCGGCGACCTCTGCTGCAACCCCTTCAGCTCCGACCTCGCAGGCTCAGGTGGATGCGCCCGGGTTTGAAGGGTCCATAGTACCTGCAGCCAATCCTCCGGTGATTCTATCTGCTCTACTCACCCTAGAGACAGTCATGACCCACGACCCCGAGGTGGTTGTGGCCATACCTGCTCGTGGGAAGGCTCGGGCCGAAGGTCGAACTGCCTCAGCTTCTGGGAGCAAAAGGAAGGCTCCATCGACTTCGTCTCCTACTACAAGGAGCCAAGCCTAGAAGAAGAAAAAGGCTGCCGCTCCTCCGGACTCTGCGGCCCAAGAGGTTTCTGCTGGGGGAGTATACTTCGACCTCCTTTTGGACAACCTGAACCGAGTCCTTGGGAATTCTGCCCAGGCCTTGGAGAGGGAGAGTGTTATGGGAGAAAGACTCCCACTCTTTTCTGCTCGTCACGGCCTCTTGGTAAGCTTTCCTTGTTTTTCATATCTTCGTTGTTCCTTTTGTTTGCAAGTTTACATGTTTTTTTTTGCCTTTCAATCTGTCCTCAGGTGCGTCAAACAAGCGGAGGAGCTCTCTGTCCTCCTGAAGGAGAAGGAGAGGCTTGCGACTCTCGCGAGGGACCTCAAGGAGGATAAGAAGAAGTTGCAAGATGGCCTCTCATATCTGATGGAGGAGACCTGAAAGATGCGGAGTCACCAGGAGGGACTTGCAGACCGCGTCCGGGTGGCCGAGGAGGCTAAGAGGGAAGCTAAGGATGAGCTCTTTAAAGAGAAATCCATGTATGCCGAGGCCTTTTCCAGTTATAACGTGAAGCTTAAGAAAGATTCGGAGGAGCTGGAGGAAAGCAGGAAGGCACAGAGGTCGGCCGAGGAGCGAGCTGAAGCTGTTGCTCGCGAGTTGGAAAAGTTCAAGGAGGAGCTCGTGCGGAAAGAAATCGAGGTTGGAGCTCGGGTGACCCGAGAGCGCGAAGAGACTGCCTCAGAAAATTCAATCGAGTTTCTGTATACTTTGTGGACAGTTCACCCTGAGCTGGACGTCTCTTTCTTTGGTGATGATGCCGTGGAAGAGTTCGCAAGGTATGCAGCTGAGGCAGCTGAAGGAGAGGCTGCTGGAACTTCCACTCAACCTGATCAGACCGAGGTAGCTGAAGAAGAGGCTGCTGGGACTTCCACTCAGCCTGATCAGACCGAAGCTACCCCTCTTACTCAAGATGCTGCCGGCCGTTCTCATGAAACCGTGGCTCCCCCCTCTAGCTAGGGTTTTTCTCCCCCTCCCCTTTTTTTTTGTATGACATTTATGTTTCAATGAAACCCCAATGCTTTTATATCTCTTTGGTTTTTTCTTCGAGCTCAGATTTGGTCGAGCTTTTGGGTCTTGGTAGCTCAAGTCTCGGCGGGTCGGGCTTCAGGGTGCAACTTTAGAGAACTTCAAAAATAATCAAAGTAAACTCAATCAAAATTTTGAAGAAGTGGAACTTAAACCTAACTTATCGAGTAGAGATGTTAGGTCATGTCGGAGCGGGCTTTGAATTGGCTTTGGGTCGTTTCAAAATTTCTGCACTGCGAGCTCGTAATCGACTGTTCAAAGACCCGTCAAGGAGCTCGCACCTCGCAACGCTTCGGATATTGGCCCAGCTCAACGCTCAACCTCGCATTCCCCAGTTCGCAGTTCGTCATGCGATCTGGGAGCTAAGGTTTAATTCGCCGGTGACCTATCATTTGCTTTACGAAGTTGGACCGTCGTCTTGGGACTCGCCATATCCTTGGGAACAACTTTTGGACTCCAGGAATAGTCAGCGGACCCGGGGACGAGGGCTACCATTACGACCCCGCTTTTCATGGTTTTAACCGTGCGTCCCCCTTTGTTCCAGGACGGGGCATATAAATACCCCATTTGCTTTCAAGCTATCAAGGCATGTTTATTCTGGGTTTCTTAGTGGAATGTTCTTGCAGGCGTGAGGCTGCTCGCTGTACTCCGATATTTCAGCTACAACCAAGTGGTTCGGAGATTCTTCTTCCTTTTCTGTCGAATGTGGGATGAAGAAGATTGTCGGCCGCTCGGTCAAAGCTGAAGATTATTGGATCACGCGGCTAAAGCTTGAAGACTGCCGGGCCTCTTGGGATCCGGCAAACTGTCTTTTTCTTGCTTTTCGGGGGAGGCCAGAGATCATTGTGGACTCTGGTTATCCTCTAGTTTGTTTAGGCTTCATTCCTTCATGTTCTAGTTCGGTAGAAAATTCTTGTATCAGATACCTTCTTGTAATAAAACGATGTTCGCTTTGAATTAATCCTGTGATCTTAAAGAGTTTCTCAGAACGATTGTTCTTTAAGAATAAATCTTTGATTGTAGGTCATAGGTTGCTTGTCTCGAAAGCTTTGCCTAATTGAGTAGCAGGTAGTAAATAAACTTTAGCTGCTTTAATCAGTTCGTCGAGAGGATAAATGATCTGCTGTTGAAATAACTTATAAAACCAAAACGAGTTGTTGCAAACATAGAGAGAGAGTTGTATCGCGACTTGGCCAAATCATACGCCTGCATAGACCATTTCATGATCTCAGCTAACAAGCTGCTGCTCGAGACGAGCTTCCTGTGGGAGATATATTTCCATGGAAAAGTTGAAGACATAGCCAAGATACATGTTCAGGTAGGTCGTAGAGCGATCTCAGCTAATATATCAGGGCTTTTCATGTAAACTTGTGTAGGAGTTGAAGATCCAACCAAGATATATGTCCAGGTAGGTCGCATAGCGGCCTCAGCTAACATACCATGGCTCTTCCATAAGTTTTTGCATGGAATTTGAAGACCCAACCAAGATATATGTCCAGGTAGGTCACATAGCAGCCTCAGCTAACATATCATGGTTCTTCCATAAGTTTTTGCATGGAAGTTGAAGACCCAACCAAGATATATGTCCAGGTAGGTCACATAGCAGCCTCAGCTAACATACCATGGTTCTTCCGTGGTTAGCTCGAGGGGGGGGCAGGTAGACCGCTTGGGGATGGTCTACGGCCATGAAGCTCTTCTGAATGCCTAATGACTCGCAAAACCGAATGAACTGCTTGCTGGTGAATTGAGTCCCGTTGTCCGTAATTATCTGCTGTGGGACCCCAAACCTACAAATGATATTATCCCAGACGAATTTTTGTACCTTGGAGGTGGAGATTTCGGCGATTTCTTTCGCTTTGGCCCACTTGGTGAAGTAATCTACCGCCACGATTCCATGCTTGCAATTGCCTTGAGCCGTTGGGAGCGGCCCGATCAGGTCCATGCCCCAGAAAGCAAATGGCCACGAGCTGCTCATCTGTTGGAGGTAGACCGGAGGAGCTCGCAGGATTTTAGCAAACCGTTGGCACTTTTCACACTTCTTCACCAGCTCTATCGCATCTTGTTTCATCGTGGGCCAATAGAATCCCTACTGAAGTACTTTATGGGCTAGCGACAGAGCCCCAACGTGGTTGCAGCAATGTCCAGCATGTATTTCCTCCAGCACGGTCCGACAATCAAGGCCCTCGATACACCTTAATAGTGGAGCTGTGAATCTTCGCTTATACAACACCTCATCGTAGATACAGTAGCGGACAGTTCGAGCTCGCAGTCTGCGCGCTTTGAGTTTGTCCATTGGCAGCTTTTCGCCCCGTAGATACTCTAGAATAGGACTCATCCATGAACCCTGGGGCGCGCCAATCACCATCGTCTGAGCCGATTGTTCCCTGCTAGGGGCGGCTATAAATTCCACCAGTATAGCCCCCAGGAACTCTGTATCTCGCGCAGTTGTCAGTCGAGCTAGTGCGTCTGCATGGGAATTTTGAGAACGGGGAATCTGGCGTACCTCGAATTTTGGGAGAAGGGCCAGAAGCTCGCGCACTTTGAGCAGGTATGCCGCCATCTTTGCACCTTTCGCTTGATATTCCCCCCGTATTTGATTAACGACCAATTGGGAGTCGCCGAAGATTACAACTACTTCGGCTCGTACCTCCTTTGCCAGGCGTAGCCCTACGAGCAATGCCTCGTACTCGGCCTCATTGTTGGTAGCTTGAAAACTGAATCGTAGGGTACAGAGGATCCTGTGGCCCTCCGGGCTGATTAACATAACTCCAACCCCAGCTCCTTGATCGTTGGACGACCCATCAACAAATAGCTCCCATGACGGTCCTTCCGAGGCTTCTTCTCCCACTTGGGTTGGTTTAGTGAATTTAGCGATGAAATCCGCGAGTGCTTGTCCTTTGATAGTCGTCCTTGGTTTGTATTCCAAGTCGAACTGAGCGAGCTCGATCGCCCATTTCAGCAGGCGACCTGAAGTGTCTGGTTTTTGCAAAATCTGCTTCAGGGGGTATTTGGTCAGAACGTCGATCTGATGGACCTGGAAATAGGGACGCAACTTCCTCGATGCTGTGACTAGGCAGTATGCGAGCTTCTCCATCGGTGTGTACTTTGTTTTCACATCCACCAACCTCTTACTGACGTAGTAGACGGGGTATTGCATCCCTTCTTCCTCCCGAACCAATGCTGCGCTAAGAGCGTGCTCTGACACTCCTAGGTAGACGACCAATTTTTCCCCATCGTTAGGTTTTGAAAGTAACAGCCCTTGCCCCATGTACGCCTTCAACTGCTGGAAGGTGAGCTCGCATTCTTCACTCCAATTGAAGCCTTGGGCCTTCCTTAACGTATTGAAGAAAGGAATACACTTGTCAGTCGCCTTGGAGATAAACCGGCTTAGGGCAGCGACCTGACCGGTAAGGCTCTGCACATCCTTCATCTTTGTGGGAGATCTCATATCCAGCAAGGCCTTTATTTTTTCTGGGTTGGCCTCGATGCCTCTGTTGTTGACCATGAATCCCAAGAATTTCCCGGAAGCCACTCCAAAAGCGCACTTCAGTGGATTTAGTTTCATGTGGTAGCTCTTGAGGATCTCAAACATTTCTCCTAAATCGCGAACATGATCTGCGACCTGCTCAGATTTAACCAACATATTGTCGACATATACCTCCATTGTTCTCCCAATCTGCGCTTCGAACATCGTATTCACGAGCCTCTGGTAGGTGGCCCCAACATTCTTCAGTCCGAACAGCATAACTTTGTAGCAGTACAGCCCACAATCGGTGATAAACGACGTGTGCTCCTCCTCGCTAGGATTCATGGGGATCTGGTTGTATCCCGAGTAGGTATCCATGAAACTGAGGAGCTGGTGCCCTGCTGTTGCATCCACGAGCTGGTCAATCCTGGGAAGGGGAAAGCTGTCTTTCGGGCAGGCCTTATTCAGGTCGGTGAAGTCGATGCAGGTCCTCCATTTTCCGTTCTTTTTCTTCACCGGGACTGGATTGGCTACCCAGACTGGGTACTAGGCTTCTCTGATGAATCCATTGTCTAGGAGCTTATCCACCTCCTCCTTAAGGGCGGCATAACGCTCTGGAGTCATTGGCCTCCCCTTCTGCCACACTGGTCTGTAGCTGGGGTCCACGTTGAGCCTGTGCGACATGACCTCCGGGGCTATGCCTACCATATCTTCATGGTTCCATGCAAACACATCCAGGTTAGCTTTAAGGAATTCAACCAATTAGCACTTTACCTCAGGGGCCAGATTCTTTCCGAGCTTCAGACATCTTTCAGCATCTACTTCGCTAGCCAGGACCTCTTCAAGTTCTTCCACCGGGCCAGAGGCCTTGTCACAATCCACTTCTCGGGGATCCAGGTCATAGTTTACCCCGCTCTGACTTGAAGGTCGCTGAGCTCCTCCTGCGACCACATTCACTTTCTTTCTGTTGGCCCCCATTTTGACCGCGTCCTCATAGCAACGTCTCGCGAGGTGCTGTTCTCCTAGCATGCATCCTGTTCCATTGTTGGTCGGGAACTTGATGGTCAGAGCCCTAGTTGAGGCGACCATGTCCAGCTCGTTCATCACTGGCCGCCCGAGTACAACGTTGTACGCTGAGGGACAGTCAATAATGAGGAATTCTTCCATCGCCGTTGCTTCGCGACCTGGGCTCCCAACAGTGAATGGGAGTTTAACCCGCCCTATGGGAACAACTGCGTCTCCCGTGAATCCGTAAAGCGGCTCTGGGGACGAGCTCAATTGCTCGGGCCCTAGTCCCATCTGGTCGAAATAGGCCCTATACATCACGTTTACCGAGCTTCCGGTGTCCACCATTATTCTTTGTACCTCCATGTTGCCGATGTAAGCACAAATGACAAGGGCGTCATTGTGCGGCCAGTGTATGTCCCTGGCATCATCTTCGGAGAAGGTGATTTCTTTCATTGCCACCCTAGCTCGCTTAGATGGTCCCATCTGCTCAACAGATCCTGCTATCAAGACATGATTAGCTTCGCGTACATACCTTTCATGCGACCTGTTCGATGTGCCTGTGAGGTGAGGTCCACCGTGGATTGTGTAGATCATTCGAACCGCAGGTGCATGCTCATCCTCGGGGGGAGGTCGTTGTTGATTCGTCTGCTGGGGTGGCTGGTTTGCAGGTCGCACCACGTAATCTCGTAGTCGGCCCCTTCGAATCAGTTCTTCAATTACATCTTTCAGGGCATAGCATTCGGAGGTGTCGTGCCCCACCTCGTTGTGGTACGCACAAAACTTCTCCCAGTTTCTGAACTTATTGGGAGTTTTTATTGGGTTCGGCCTCCCAAAATCTTCTCTCCTCTTTTCCGTAGCGAAAATCCTCTCTTGAGAATCCGATAGGGCCGCATAATTGTTGAAACGGCCCTGCCTTGGAGGTCGCTCCTCTCGCTCTTCCCGTCGAGCTCGCTTGGCTACCTGATTGCTAGACCGCTCATCACGGTTGTCCCTTCCATTTCCCCCGTCGTTTCTTTTCCTATCTTGGCTAGAACTTCTGGCTTTCTCCCTATGTCCGGCGGGCTTCTTCGAACCGAATGCCTCTTCCCACCGGATCTCCTTTGCAGCTCGCTCATAAAACTCTCCCAGATCTGTAACGGGGGATTTGTAGATGCTCTCGTAGAGCTTCCCGTCTTTCCGGAGGCCTGCCGAGATGGCCGTCAAGATACTTTCATCAGAGGGACTTTCGACGTTACTCACCTCGCGCCAGAACCTGGCGATGTAGTCCTTGAGGGACTCGCTCGACCTTTGGAAGATCGTGGCGAGGTGGCACGAAGGAGAGAGCTGCCGCCTCAGTGCCCTGTACTTACTGAGGAACCTCCGCTGGCATTCTTCCCAACTGCCAATGCTGCGAGATGGAAGGTTTCTGAGCCAAGCACGTGGAATATCTCCCAAGGTTGCAGGGAACACCCGGCACCTTACCAGCAAGCTAGTGGTCTGCAGGTATGCTTGAATGCGTCCAGATGGTCATAGGGGTCGCTGTCCCCATTGTACTGCGGTATGCTTGGAACCTTGAATCTCCTGGGGAGAGCTTCGAGCTCGACTTCTCTCATGAACGACGTCCTCTCTTCGTAGCCACTATTTTGGCCATGAGCTCCTTGCCGCGCCTCCAACTCCTGCACCCTTTGGAGCAACTCCTCCATGGCTGTGCCCTGGTCCACAGATCGCTGGAGCTACGGTCGGCTGCTTCCTCTCCCCGGGGAGCGATATAACGGGGGGTCTGTACTCTTGGACTTTGAGTTAGAGGAATTTACTGACCCTTCTGGCGT
Organism: Diospyros lotus; assembly: GCF_014633365.1. Classification (NCBI taxonomy): domain Eukaryota; kingdom Viridiplantae; phylum Streptophyta; class Magnoliopsida; order Ericales; family Ebenaceae; genus Diospyros; species Diospyros lotus. Next base: position 19,746,715 of record NC_068343.1, read on the forward strand.
GGGAACTCTGTCAGCTTCTCTTTCATTTGGCGGGGGCCTTTCCTCTCATGGGTGGCGAGCTCTCCGGGGTGATGGTGGCTCTGGCTGTCTCAAGACCGTTTTGCGGCTAGGCCCAGGCAAGGGCCCTGACCGCTTCAACGAGCTGCCTTACGGTGTTTTCCAGTGCCTCCTGACATTGCTGCCAGGCCTGAATCGCCTCTGCTCCAACGGTTACGGCGGAAGGTTGAGTCGGAGCCCGTGGGGGCACTCCAGCAGTGACTCCAGTAATTAGTGGAACCAAAGTTTCCGTTGCTGGGGCAACGGACCCTTTGACAGGCGGATTGTCGTGCGGTTGGTTGTGATGATTTTTCGGTAAATCGGCGATTGCATCAAAGCTTCATGTATTCCTTCCTCTTGCCATTGCTATCGATCAGTGCGGCCCCTTCCTCTAGTGCCAAGATGTTGACGTACGAGAACTATCAACCGGAGTTCAAGAACCCACAATGCGATAACAGGTGTCGAAGAGTAAGGAACAGAAGCAAAAGAACAAACAAGAAGCACACAAGATTTTTACGTGGTTCGGCCCGAATCATGCCTAGTCCACGACTGTTCTCTGGTTATTCTGGCAGAGTCACAGTATGTAATTCAGTCATCCATCCTTTTACAGTGGTGTATCCTCCTCTATAAATAGAGTCGTGTTGTTTACAATTCGAATCAGTTTTAAGTATGGAAGGAGTCTATTCCGTTGATGACGCTTTCCTTATCGTTCGGAATATCAGGGATAGGTTTCTTGTCTTCAGGGATTTGAATTACTTCTGATAGGCAGGTGTATATCGCTTCTGATTATCTCGCGGTCTTCTGGCTGTTCTAATCTTTGGCGCGTCTTTCGGCGAAGCTGAAGTCGTGATGTTGTGATTCTGGGATGCTGTTTCGAGTCAGCTCGCTTAGGGCGAGCTCGCTATGTTCAAGCGACCTGACTTTTTACCGTGAGACTCTTCATTGATGGTTCTCGATCTCTGGGCCTGCGGGCCTCTAAGGAATTCTGGCCGGCCTATTGGGCCTTGTGTATTTTGGGTTCGCCCTACGGGACTGGGTCCAGCCCGTTAGCTGATTCCCGGAGATTGCCCATAACACTAGAAAATCGAGCCTGCGGTTTGGCGCATTAAACCGGCTCAAAACTGGCCATACTGAACCGCGAACACCCCTAGTTAAATCAGTATTGCCCTCGCAATGCTCAATCAACTTTTACTCTAAACAAGAAAGAAAAAGTCACCCTATGTGTGTGGGTAAAAAACCTGAAATTTCCTAATGGGTATGTGTCGAACATGGCTAGATGTGTTGATACAAAGAAGCTTAAGTTGTTTGGGATGAAAAGCCACGACTGTATTGTGTTCATGCAAAGGTTAGTGCCCATTGCATTTTGGGAATTATCGTTGCAAAAAGTATGGGAGGCACTGATTGAGTTGAGTCTTTTCTTCAAAGATTTGACATCAACCACTATCAAAAGTGAACACATGATGAAATTAGAGAACAAGATCCCCATCACTCTATGTAAGTTGGAGCTCATATTCCCTCTAAGCTTCTTTGACTCTATGGAGCATCTTTTGGTCCATTTGGCTTATGAAGCAAGGAAAACAAGTCCAATTCAATATTGATGGATGTATCCGTTTGAAAGGTATTTTTTTTATTAAATTTAATTATTTTCTATTTTCCATTAAACATATTCATTATATAGTTCTCTTCTTTGATAACTTTACACATTTGATATAGGCACCTTAGAAAGTTGAAAAAAATAGTTAGAAATAAAACTCGTGTGAAAAGCTTTATTTCTAATTCAAACGTTGTGGAGGAAATGTAGTTGTGTTCTCATTACCTTGAGGACCATGTTGTTACAAAGCATACATGAGTGTCACGCAACAATGCTGGTCTTGTAAATGAAGGGGATGACCAAGAAGGGAAGTTTTCAAGCATCCTTGTCAACCATTCAGATGTAAAAAGTCACAAATGTTGTTCGGTGAAGAATACGATGTTGTGCACATATATACTTTAATGAATTGCCCAGAAGTAGAACCGTATATGCAGTAAGATTTTGCTAATTAATAGTTGTTAATTTCTAAATTATCTTTAAATTGAATAGTCTAACGTAGTTATTTTCCTTTTTTTTATTTGTCAAGAATTTACAATACTGAGCTAAGGCACTATAATCCTAGCATTAACAACCACGTCATCAAACACTTAACAAATAATGAATTCCCTTCCTAGTTCAATCGTTATGTGAGTTGACTAGCTAGAATATTAATTCCACCCAATTTCTTATATATCTTTCTTATTTAGTAGGCTCGCGATCCTACGAACAATGTGACCAACTCATACATAAGGGACCCCACAAAAGGGTCTTTTAATACTGTTACAACGTACCTTGGTTACTTTGTTAATGGATTTAAATTTCACACGGTTAGCCACGATTCAAATAAAAGCACTATGAATAGCAGCATGTGCATTAAAGGATCCAACTACGATGATCTCGAGAAGGATTATTATGCTCGGATAACAGAGACTGTTGAGCTTGAGTATCCTTTAGTGTCGTCAATGAAATAGTTGTATTGTTCAAGGGCAATTGGTTGATTCCAACTTTAAACGAGGGAGTGAAGATTCATCCTGTATACAAGATCAACCCATGTTGTAGAGTCACCAGTAACTCCATCATCCTACTCGGTTGGTAATCCTTTTACGTTCGAATCTTGGCATGTTATAGAGCTAGATGGTGATGGGTAACTTTGTTTTCTCTATTTTTTTTTACATTATAACATATGTTATTTTTTATACTAATTATTATTATTTGTATACAAGAGCATTTTTTATCATACAATTAACATCTCCCATATTATATCGACGATCTTCAAGAAATGTCTTCATAAGGAGGGCCACGTTTGGAAAAAAAAGTGCTTTTGGAGACGAAAGGCTTGTACTGGAATGAATTTGAGGTATTAAATTCAAATTAATAATATTTTTTGGTTAATTATCAATGTAGAGATGTTTCAGCTATTTAATCTTATTTTTCCTTACAAAAAACTTGTTAATGGGATCCCGCAATTGATGCATTGGTGAGCAGAGAGTGGGCACAAAAAGTAGCTAAGCGATACATCGACAACATTCGTAAGTGGCATTCCAATGGAAAACCATCCTTTGTGTCAGATGATGTTTAGGACTGTTGAACGCAGAAATGGAAACAAGATAAAACCTTTAAGAAACGATTTGCACAGGCATCGCTGAACTGCTTGAGTGAGATGGGTGGTCCTAGTGCTGGTCATTCCTGTCATTACAGGATGAAAATCACTTGAATCATCAACAAAGAGAGGAAGAAGAAAGCTCAAATCCCATCTCGTGCTTCATTGCTCAAGAAGAAGAGGAGGTAACCTCTACTTCTACTTATGATTTTGATGACAGTGTTGATATTGAAAATGTCCATGAGTCTAGTTCTTTGAATTCTAAAAATGATAATCATGATACTGTTTCAAAGGAAGAGTTATTGAATGCTTTTAATGATTTATATGTAAATTTCGAAAAGTTATGTTTGAAAAATAAAACTCTTCAAAAGCAATTAGACTTACTATCGAATGAATTGGAAGTTTTAAGATCAAAGAATGAATATTTGATTGCTTCAAATAAAGAATTTTTAAAAGAAAAAGTTTTGGAAGAATTTGAAATGAAATCCTCAAACAGTGCATTAAATGAGAAATCCATTTTAAAAGAAGAGATTTCAAATTCTTGTGATCATAACAAAGGTGTTGAAATTTTTCATAGTCCAAAAGCAAAAGCCAAGAGCTCACATTTACACACCTATCATGAAATTAAATGCTTTTATTGTGGTAAATTAGGTCACATTGCATACAACTGTCCTTTAAAAAGGAAATCATATTTTGGACCTAAAATGAAATGGATTCCTAAGGAAACTAAGCCTTCTAATGTTTTTCATTTTAATCCTCAAAGATCCAAGAATGTTTTGATACCTAAGAATTCTCATTTTAAGAGGAATGTGGATAAGGATAAGAAGCAAACAGTTGTCATAAAAAGAAAACAAAAATCCTTTGCTTCACATCCTAGCTATTGGTATCATTTTAGAAACAAAGGTTTTGTAAGAAACAATCCACATAAGGTTAAACAAATTTGGGTTCCTAAGGAGGAGCTCCATGCTAACATTGGTGAACCCAAAGTGGTTTGGGCACCAAAAGCTTGTGGATGAGTTATTTTTGCAAGTTGCTTGACATCCAAATGAAACTTAAAGTGAAATCTTTGCAGATGAATCAAGCATGAAAGAAAAGGGGATGAAAAAGAAATTCAACCCCAAAAGAAGCTCATTTTTTTTGCCAACAAAGAGTAAGAGAGATTGTTAAACTCAATCTTGGTGGTATATTTTCTATCCCTAAACTCTCTATGATTATGATGTTTATGATGATTTTGAATCATGTATTGCCTTTATGATTTTACTTAAGAAATTGTATCCAAAATTTCAATCATATTGGTTTCTAAAATTAAGGAAGAGTTATAGTGTTTTGATATATGCATTGATTAAGGGAGAGAATAACATTTGTTGATATGTGCTGAAAATGTGTTTGTGGTAAATGGCCTTAAACATAACTTGATTAGTGTTACCGATTATGTGATATGAATCATAATGTATGCTTATTGAGCTAATTGGTATTTACTCTTGTGTATTGCTTGAGTAAGAAATTATTCTAATTCATGTTCTGTATTTAAAAATTAAAGGATCATCTTGCCTCTTCCATACATCTATATGTAATGATCCTATGTTATAATCCTAAGTTTAGGATATGGTACCTATGGCTTGATCTCTTATAAAAGCATTAAATATATTGAATGTCATACCTTTGGGTACTGTAAATTAAAAATGGAATATTTTGCTACTGTTTTGTGATTACAAGTATGGCTATGATTATAAAAAATTGAACGTATGATCTTAAAGCCTATCTTTAATGTCTCTTGCATAAAATATGCCATAACTTGTTTAGATTTATATTTTTGGATGACCACTTATTTTTTGAATATATGGAAAGTAAGGTCATGTGGTTCATTCCTCAAATTTATGGCCATTGATATTTTTGTGAAAATTATTGAATTGAGTCAATTACTATTTTTTTTATGAAAAATGTTTCTATGGCTAAGACCTCCCGTGTGAGTTTAAGGGAGAGTTTTTCAAAGAGAGTCTTTCTATTTACTTCAAATGATTTATTTCACTCCTATATTGATCATTTAATGTATATGCCTCTTATATGATGAATGGCTATGCATTTGATCTAATGCTTTGATTGTTTAAATATGAGTGATTATTTTGAAAGATATAGATTGGCTCTGATATGATCATGAGTATGCAATATGTATGAAATTTGTTTTGGCATCTCATGAGAAAGGTTTATGTATATGGCATGTGCTCAAATGTTGATATTAATAATGTCATCTTAAGGGGGAGCTATCTCTAGTTTTTTAAAACTATCTTTACTTAGTTATGTTTATCTCCAAATTCATTTCTATTGAAAAGATTTTGGTTTAAGGGGGAGCCTCTTTTATTTGCTCTCAGTATGTTCCAAAAAAAATGGGAGTATTAATCTTTTTGATTTTGACAAAAAGGGGGAGATAAAATAAATGAATTGATTTTCATATTTGGTTTTGTCATCATCAAAAAGGGGGAGATTGATATTTTACTCTTGGATAATAAAATAGTGGTTTCGATAATGATTATATGAAAATCAATCTCTATGGATTATATGAATGAGAAAATAAATTTTTAATATAAAATCAATCTCTATGGATTATATAAATGAGAAAACAAATTTGTAATATATGAATTTTGAAGCAAGGTATGAAATCCTATGGAAGAAATATTGAGTATGGTTGAGTGAGGTTTTGTTTCAAAATATACTTTTGATAATCTCAACTTGCTTTCAAAAGATCAAAATGAGGATTTATTAAGTTTTCAATGTTTTCAAAAGGATAGTCGACTATGTGGTTTAATGCTGTTGACTATGCCTAAAAATAGTCGACTATGTTATAAAGATAGTCGACTATGCTGATTTGATCTATCGACTATTTAAGGCATCTGTCGACTATCATATAAGGATAGTCAACTATGGCTTTTCATCTGTCGACTATTTTTGTTCATAAAATTCAAAATTTTCTTCACATTTTTACAATAGTTGACTGTGCATATGTATCTGTCGACTATGGGATTTTTGTGTTAGAAATAGTCGACTATCACTTTCTGCCTGTCGACTATGTTTGGTTTTATTTGATAAAATAGTCGACTAACCTATTTTCTCTCTCGACTATGTGTTTCACAGAAAGCTTCTAACGGCTAGTTTTTCAACTCCAACGGTCACAAACGGTTACATTTCTCTTCAATCTCTTGGGAAGCTTATAAATACAAGTCATGGATCATCAAGAGAAGGCTAATGGATGGGAACGAGTTGATCTAAAAGTTCAAATCATTTTTACTCTAGCTTATAATATTTGCGCTTTCACTGTTGTATTTTTTCTCCAAAGCTTCGTTGTTCTATCATTATAAATTTATTATTAAGCCTTGTTTTCATTGTGAGAGAACTTGTAACTAAGAGTGTTAACTCTTAGCTTCTCTCTTTACATTTGTATCATTCTTATTTTCCTAGCTTTGTGCTAGAGGACTTGCTCGTTGAAGCAATGGGCTGTTTTCCTAGCTTGTGTAGCTAGAGGGCTTACTTGGTTTAAGTAGGAGGTTGTATTTCCTAGCTTGTGTAGCCAGAGGGCCTACTTGTGTAAGTAGGAGGTTTTAGTGAATTGGTTCAAAATCCTTAGTGGGAGCTAAGGTAGTGGATTAGGCTTGGTTTAAGCCGAACCACTATAAATCCTTTGTGTCATTTATTCTTCTTGCTTTACATTTGTCATTTCATATGTTCTATGTTTTAAATCACTAAAACCTCAATTGAGTAAAAAAGTTTTCAAGTTCTATCAAGATTTTTAATTATACCAATTCACCCCCCTTTTGGTGTGTGCCATAGCACCTCCCGTTCCAACACTAGTGCCGGTCATTCCAGTCACACTGGGGCTCCATATCTTTAGCGAAGCATAAGAGATTTATGGTAAGAAATTTAATTTATTAATATTTGTAATCCTTTATTATTAAAATTATTAATTATTATATATGTAATACCCCATGTTTGTATGAGGTTGCCACGTAATTTCGATAAGTTTAGAATACTGAAAAATTGGTTTGATAGCAGTTATAAGTATCGAATGGACTGTAAGGAATACATCGGAGTGAAATTGTCTAAGGAAAATGATATGGTTTTGATGAGTGTTTCGAGATAAGATCTATGGTATCGAAAGAAATAAAATCGAAAACAGTTTTTGGTATAGCTAAAATGTAGCTGCCATTTAGGCTGCAAAATCGAATCTTTGTAAGAGACTTCCGGGAAGTCAATGGAAGCCTGAGATGGCTTTGATTTTTCATAATGAGCAACCCTTCAGTGGTTTCGGGATGAAACGACCGCCCAGTGAGGACACTAGGGTGAAATCGTCATTATCGAGTAATTTTGAAGTTATTAATTTTGCGTTTTCGATATTGTAATGCAAATTAATTTGAGATTTAAGGGCATAATTACAATAAAGGAATTTCTCAAGTGATATTATGAGAAAATTGAGGAATAATGTGCAACTTTCTATATCTATTAATGTGATATATAGTGTGTATATATATATATATATGGGCATGAGTTAGGCCATTCATTGGCCATGCCCTGCAACTTTCACCCATTCCCTACAACCCATACCCTGCAGCATTTGGAAGGTTTTGCATGCCAAGAGTGGCGTCCAAGGATGATTTGGGGCAGTGAGTTGCCTATAAATAGCAAGCAAGAGGAAGCAAATAGGGAAGAAGCAGAGGAAGCTTGCGGCAGAAAGAAATGGCCGAGAGAGAAAGAGAGCTTTAGCCGAGAGAGAGGAGGAGAAGGAGGGAGATTGAGAGGGAGCTCACAACGATGGCCGGAGGCAGCCGCGGGGATAGCCGAAAGCAGCTGTAATGAGCGCACAGCCACCATGGCTGCAAACCGTGGCCATGGCAGTGCATGCGGAGGTCGGCCAGCAGCAAGTACGTGAGGCATCTCGACCGATGGTGTGTACGTTCGTGGAGGCGGTTGCAGAGCCCGATGGAGGCCCAAGAGGCGGCCCAAAGTATCGGAGCCGCGGCCATGGCAGCCATGGCCACGAGCTCCAACAAGTTGGTGCATCGTAGAGAGGCTGGCCGCGGTGGAGGAAGCCGTACGGGCGGTGACTTCGGAATCCGGTGAAGCCGTGGCGGTCGGCGGAGGGCCAAGCGACGGCGGGAGCAAGTTGGTGCGCGAGAGTTGGAGGTCGCGCGGGGAGGAAGAAGGAGGAAGAGAAGAGAAGAAGGAGAAGAAAAAAAGAAAAGAAAAGAAAGGGAAGAAAAATAGGAAAAAAAATGTAAAAAAATTCTAGAAAATTAGGATTTAGAGATTTAGTAATATTTCGAAGATTTTAGGTGAGAAAACGATTCGAGCACGCGTTTCGAGAATATGGCACACATACTGAGGAAGCCGGATAGGCTAAGTCAAGGTAAATAAAATTTCTTAGAAAATTCAAAAAATTCAAGAATATTATTTTATGAATTGTTATAGTGAAATATTTAAGAAAATATTTTAGAAATATTTAGTTTGGATTTATTGAGGAAAAATAGGAAGAAATAGAGAGAAAAATAAAGAAAATGCAAGAATTATAAAAAAATAGGTTTTAATACTTATTTAAATAAATATGGTGATTAGGATACTTTGAAGCTAAAGTTGAAGTGACTTATGAAAATTTTGAGGTTGGCATGCAAATCGAGGTGATGCACAGATAACGAGGTAGCCCAATAAACTTGAGAAGGTAAGTGGTACTTCCCAATTGGATTTAGTTTTATGAAAAATGCTTGGTTTCTAGGTGATTTATGTTCAAATCCCGATCCTCGGGAATGTTTTCATCATATTGACATGCTCTGATATGTATCCATCACGTAGACTGCATACATGACATGACTATGAAATGCATATGTACACGTTGATATTATTGATCACGCGCATTGGATCCGTTGGGAGTACGAACTGGCACTACTGCTTTACTAAGGGTACCCCCATACACCCCGCCTTCGAAAGAGGTGGCCGTAAAAATGGTAGGTAGTTTGAAGGGTGCAGTTGACCCATACGATGAGTAAGACATTGCATACATGTATGATAAAACGTTTTGTACCCTTACTTAGATGATTCATCATCTAACTTGGGTTTTGTCCCTAGAATATTCAAACCTTCCAGATGGAGATTGTAGTAGATACAAGGATAAATGAGGCATGAAATAACATTTAGCAAAGTGCATGATGAATTGAATGATGAATGAAATGTATGTAATGTAGTCCATGTATTTAAGTTCTGCTATTTTGAATTCTGAACGTTTTGAGAAATGATGATGTATAACCTTATTTAGGGTTAATGTTTGTAATACTAAAAAAATTAGGATTATTTGAAAGTAAGCGTTTTATTAGAAAAACGAAATTTCGGGGAAGATTGGTATCTAAATAACCCAAAAAATTGACTAAATCGACTGCAGAGAGTGCCCTGGAGCCGAGATGCCTAAGAAAAATGATATAGTCGTGATGGGTATTTCAAGGCATGATTTATGACATCGAAAGAAATGATATCGGGAACAGTTTTCGGTACAGCTAAAATGCAGCTGCCAATTAGGCTGCAATACTGGATTGTTATAAATGACTTTTGGGAAGTCAACGGAAGCTTGAACGGGTTTCGATTTTTCATAGGGAACAACCCTTCAGTGGTTTCAGGAAGAAACGTAGAGGTTTAAAGCTAAAAGGAAGATTCGGGCCTAAGTGCAGTTTTTTAAAATTGCTGGAGGGGGGTCAAAATGACTTTTTTTTCAAAATCTTTGGGGTTACAATGGAAAGTATAGAACTTTTAGATCGCAATAGCACTATTGGTACCTCAGGGGCTTCAAGGAAAGGACCAAAAGTTCAAAATGAGAAGAAATTGTGGTCAAAGTGTAATTTTTCAAAAATGCACAAAGAGCAATTCTACCATGGCCGACCAAGCTTCCTCCACCACCTCCCATCACCGAATTCGGTGGCAAAATACTCGAGGAAAGTACCCTACGATGCTCTTGGGTTGAACCTAGGCTAACAATCGGCCTTATTGTTGGCGAAAATGGCCAAATTTTTAGCCAAAAGTGGCCACAAAAATTGGATTTTTAGGGCTGTCTTCGAGGATTCTAGATCGATGTGGGGTAGGTAGAGTCCTCAAGGAGGTTGGATTGACCAACCATGCACATTTGGAGGCTCGGGGTTGCCTATAAATAGAGATTTTTTGAATGGCCGAATGAGGAGAAAAATTAACCTCTTAGATCCAAGAGTTTGGGCAAACATTGAGAGCATCGGATAAGGGACTTTTGTTCCCCATGTCCAGAGGATTATTTCTATGAAATTTGAGCAATTTTCGTTGAGAGATGAAGGAGATATGGAGTTTCGACGGAAAATCGAGTTGAGTAGTGAGAAAATGACTCCAATTGACTGATTTTAAGCTATTATCCGGTAGAGGGCAAAAAATGGAAGCCATAGGTTCAAACAGAAGGCAAAACGGAGCTCAAACGAATGAGATATGGCCAAAAAACCAAAGCTGGTCGGAATCTCGTCGAAGAAGACGACCGGCGCGTGCAGTGCACTGGCCAGCTAGGCCCGCGAGTGGGCGCGCGTGAGCTAACTTCTAGGGGTGAATGAGGGCATGTTCGGCATCCAAAAATTCTGAAAAAAATTGTTAAATTCCTATAAAATCAAGCTCTAAAGGCCTGTGTAAAAATATTTGGATTTGGGATTCCCGATGTCTCAGTTTTTGCATCAAAGAGCCTTGTTTTGCGTGAAAACGCAACATCAGGGTAAGTTCAGTATTTTTCCTTTGAAGTTCATAGTCTATTATGAAATATTTTGGAATTAGATTTGAGAAAATAGTCTCGATTGTATTTATTCGGATTTTTAGAAGGAAAAATGAAGAAAAAAGAAGGAAATAGGAAGAAAATGGAATATTGAGATATTTAGTGATTAAATATTCTTTTTATGAGTGAGGTGATCGAGGAAAATTGATTGGTACAACTTTTGAGAGTTGGCACGAGATTCGAGGTCGGGCACGTTTATCGAGGCGATGCACACTTTTTGAGATGTCTTGATGTTTGGGCAAAGGTGAGTGATTTTCTCACAAGAACTTATATTTATGATATGTTTGTTATATATGCATGTTTTTATGAATACAATATTCATTTTGTTATATTGCATGAAAAGTCGTGATAATTGCATGACATGATATTATTGTCATATTGATATTTGTGCATAGGAATGGGATGTCGCCCACAAAGTGTAGCCGTAATTCTCCTAGGGCAATAATGGAATAACGTTAGGCTTATCCTGTAGAGGTTCGAGATTTGTCTAGGATTCCATGCCTGGCTGGTGGGTCTGAGAAGTGACATTAAGGGCATATGTTGATTATGTTATGAATCATGCATTCGTATATATATATATATATATTTGAACCCTTACTAGAAGTTCCATCTTCTAATGGGTTATGCCACTAGAACATTCAACGTTCCAGTTTAGACTTGCAGCTTAGGCAAGGAGCAGGTTGAGATGAGACGGCACGTGATGACGTGACCGATGGATTCAACGAGCTGATTCGGATATGTTTTAGCTTATGCTTTATTGATGATTGGTCTTGTTAGAATGTTTATGGAATCTTCATGTATTTTATATTTGAGAATGTGATGTAATATATGGTGCAGATTCTTTATGATATAATAAAAGGTAAATTTCAGGTATGTACCATATCAGGTTTCGATTATCACTTCTGCATTGTGAATGATTTGCTGGGGGTTTTATTTGGAATTCGATACTTAAGGTTTAAATTATGTACCGAGAAAGAAAGAAAAAAATAGTTTATGTATATTTTTGGGCCCCGGCATAGTGACACGCTCAGTAAGAGAAAAATAGGGTGTTACAATGTTAGTTGAGAAGCTTTGTATTAAGTTATGTTAAGGAACAATGATGTAAGATTTGAATTTCGATTTATGTTAAGATATCAGGTTCGATCTTTGCTTTCCCAATTTGATGGGTATAATAATTCTCTTTCGAGAAAATTAATTGGGAATTCTAGGACGAATTCGAGAAATGATGTGGTTTAGCATTAGTTTGAAAGAAAAAAAATTTATTGTCCTAGAATTGTCCCAAGTTATAACGCGCCCGAGAAAGCGAGGTGTTACAGTTGGTATCAGAGTTAAACCCTATTTGGAGATTAGGGAATAGCAATTTGGAGACTTAAGGGGATTCGATATTGATAGACCCAGTTAGTAGGAACCCCAAGTAAAGGTTTAGGGGAAAGAGACTAAGGGTTCAGAAGACGAAATCCTTATTTAGGAGATTTGGGGACTGTCGGTTGAAGGCTTAGATGTTATTGGATTTAAGTGTTGTGTAGTGGAAGTACATGTCTAGGAAAGTTCTGGCTAAGGAAAGACTTGGTATTTAAGTGTGTCTATTTGTGACCCACCTCTCTTTCTTGGGAATTTATCTTATGTACTATTCACGTACAAATACTATTCTAGTATACAGTTACTATTCTCAGTGAATAGTAAAAGCTTGATGGGGGTTAGTACAAGCAGAATGATCTAAGCTATTGAAGTTAGAATCTGATGATATGATTCAGGATCCGAGAGATTCAGAGACTGCTAATTTGAGGTCATTAGTTGAAATCTTTATAATGAATGATAGGATAACTGTGGTTATCAAGGATGATCGAATTATGGATGATTAGTTTGATGTGGCATAACCTAACTGTTGAGTTTGGGTTAAATGATAAGTATTTTCGATGATCATTTAGTGACTCTGAAGAAAAGATGCATGGATCAAGGATCCTTGGGATTGGGTCGAGCGAAAGATCGAAAGTGGTCAAGTGATGGCGTGTGAGTTATGCTACTTGATAAGGCGATAGTGGTGCTTTCAATATGACTAGCAAAAATGGGATAAGGAACCCTAATAGTGTGTGGGGTCCAAGTCCCAATGGTCTAGGGTGCGAGGTGTGGCCCTAGCTGGTTGAAAGAGGCTGGAAGCCTAGGGAATCAACCCAAAAAGAGATGGATTGAATATGGACTGTGTGTCCTATTTAAAGAATTGCATCTGGGTTCGTAGTCATCTTGGGAGTTGGTGACAGGACGAGCGTTGTGAGGCTCGAGGGGTAGAATACCTCAGTATCTAGTATGGCAATGGGATCATGAATGTTCATGTGCTGATAGTCAGCTGGATTTAAAGAGCGAAATGCGAGAGTTAGTGGATTCTCAGCAATCCAGATTTCGAGTAGTAGAGCATAGCCAGTTCAAGGGCTTAACGAAGAATTGTGAGGTGACAATCTCAGTTCGAGGAAAGAGATCGGGTACTTAAAAAGGCAAGAGTTGCTGGTAGGTCATATCTACCCTAAGGGAGAATGATGAGAGACCTAGTCGATAGAGGTTGTGACTGCAGTTCAATGTGCCAAGTGGGTTTGAGGTTTCGAAAGTTTGTGAGAAGGTATACGTGAATGGATTGTGTCTTGTGCAACTGCATGGGGACCTGAATCGTTATTTGAGGTTTAAAGTAACATTTGGTAAAGAGTCCTTGGAAGTTTGAGGTTCGATTGTTTTTAGGAAAGGATGGGAACCAAGTAGCATGATATGAATAGAGATCTTCAAAGATGAATCGATTTGGGATTTTTGAGGAATTTCCCTAAGGATTGAGAATGTAAGGATTCGTGATAAGACTTTAAAGTTTTCCAAGAAAAGATTTGGAAGGTCCTTGGGTAATCTCGTTAAGGAAATAGAGATTGATTTTCTTAAGCTGTGAAAGTCATGATTCAGTAAGAATCGGAGTACCATGGGAGATGTAAGTACCTACCTACTCCAGTTAGCGGGATGGTTACGGATTGATGTCTTTGAGAATCTTTGGCGTATTTGAGAGAGACAAGTAATGACAGATGTGCCAAGATGTTAGTAATAGATCGAAATCTATTGGAGATCTAAGATTTTCGATTTTGAAGAATAAAGGTCCTGTTAGGCTTGACGATTAGTCTAAGATAGCCCTAGTGGGCAAATAAGGATGTGTAGCTGGGCAATGATTAAAATAATGTCAGTGAGTAATAATAATAATAATAAAAATGAGCCTGTGGATATGTGGTCCAAGCGCATGCGGTCAGTGAAAAATAGTAAGCAAGAGAAATGCTAGGATGTATTCCCGAAAAATTTATTGGGACTATTTCTTAAGTGATGAGTCTGAATTTACCAATAATGGCTTGAGACTATTGGATGCTGAGCTATGTGTGGACTAAAAGGCTAGAATATTACGAATAAAGTTGATAGCACTATTGTCAAGACGATTAAACATTAGAGTTAGGGAACAAGTCTAAAGATTGCGAGTTAGCAAGTGAATTTGTGCTATGGTCGACTGGAAGTCAAAAGAGCCGATGGTTAGATGCGAGGAAAGTAATCAGATTATTTGTTTATGGTAAAGTATGATTATAGTCAATTTGCATGAGATGGTGCCTTAAGGATCGAGTATGATTAAAGTTAGTTGACATGAAGCATTATTACTCGAGGATTAATTCAAACAAATTTGAAGATCAAATGATTAATCTGATGATATAAAATGTTATTTGAGGATCACTTCGAAAAGTGCGAGGAGTTATTTAAGTTATGGGTATATGGATGAATGGGTATTAGTTTGGCGACCAAGTAACAAAGGAGCAAGCGATGCATGGATATTAGTATTGCTAAACTTGGGAGACAACGTTAAATTTCGGTCGATATTAAAGATTAAGTTATGGAAGGAAGTTTTGGAGACAAATAGAATCTATTAATAAAGATTTCTTGAGAAAATAGTTACATGACATCATTAGAAGATGATTGTGGTCAATTGGCAGAAACTTGAGATTATATTGGGAGATGAATACCTACAAGAATGGGGAAACAACAGAAATCTCGAATAGATTAGTACAAGTAAAGATTAAGCAATAACTAAGTTTGAGATGACCTAAGGCAAGGCATAGCTAATTTCGAGGATATGTGATGATGTATATTTGTGATGTTTTTGGATCCAAGGGTACATAAAATAGTTTGATGACATAAAAATATTTATTTGAGGATCAATTTTGTAATGCCCCGTTATAACTCAGGACAATTCTGGGATAAATTTTTTTTTTTTATACTACTAAAACTAAGACTAAACCATATCATTGTTCTTATACATCCCAAAATTTTCATTCATTTATCTCCAAGGAGAATTATCATAGACATTAAATGCGGAAGCTAGAATCGAACCTAATATCATAACATTAATCAAAATTCAGCTCTTACATCACGAGAACATAAATTTCTGAGCATGACTTAATCATAAGTTCTCAACTAACATTAAGCCTAAATAGGGTTTTACATCATCATTTCTCAAACATTTAGAATTCGAAGTAGCAGAACTTAAATACATGAGCAACATAACATACGTTCAACTGATCATACAACTCAACATGCACTTTGCTAAGTGCCATTACATGCCTCATTTATCCTCGTTTCTACTACTATCTTCATCTGGAACGTTTGAATATTCCAGGGGCAAAGCCCAGGTTAGATGATGAATCATCTAAGTAAGGATACAAAACATTTAATGCTCATGTATGTATGTGATTAATGGTTAATTTTGTAAAAATTTTGTTATAATTATACCTTTCTTTTGATCTTAAAAATGGTTTAAATTAGATATTAATATATATTTTCTGGTTATATGCAAGTTTAAATTGAAAAATGAATGAAATGAAATTTTAAAGTAAAATTTAATAATAATAATAATAATAATAATATATAAAATTATATATAATACATATACATCATTATATGCATGCATGTAATATATATATATATAATATAATCTAATATATATATGTGCCATGTGTAATACATATATATAATATATAATTTATTAATAACATTAAATTATTTTTTTTTAGGCATAAAGAATTCAAGCCCATGAAGACTTAAAGTCCATGAAGAAATCAAACCCATGAAGAAATCAAGCCTATGAAGAATTCAAGCCCATAAAGAATTAAGACCCAATTTGAGCAACCCATGGAAGATATTATTTGGAGAAGGTCCAAGGATTATTTTTAATCCTAATGAAGATTAAAAAACCAATTTATAGAAATCTATTTCTATTTTTTATATGAGAGCTTTATTAGGTGTGTTTTTTTAGCTAAAATCCATTTAACTATTAGGTGGATATTATAGCTAAAATCCATTTAATATTAGGTGTGTATTATAGCTAAAATCCATTTAACTTTAAGTGTGTGAGTGCCCATTAGATATAATTATGTCTAATTGAATAATTGAAATTGTGTGGTTTGTATTGCATCTTGTGGCCTATAAATAGCTCACTTGATTGCATTTGTAAGTGTGATTATTATTCTTGAATCAAAGTTTAGTTGTTTCCTTATAATTCTCTCTTTGAGAATTGTTCTTGTTCTTTTCCCTTTTCTTTAGTATTCTCTCTTGTGATCTTACTTCATTCATTTCTTTTTTTAAATTCTTATGTCATTTATTATTACTTTATTATTCACCGCCTAAATGGCCGGTTAATTTATGCCTTTAAATTTCTGCAATTTTAATTCTTGTCTTTTAATTATCCACCGCCTAAATGACCGGTTAGTTTCTGCTATTTTAATTCTTGTCATTTAAATTCTGTTATTTAAATTACGTCGTTTAAATTCATGTCAATTAACTTTTAAATGAAAATGAGTAGCTAAATCTAATCTTGGGTTAAGGCAAGGACAGTATCCAACGCCAATGATTCCCAAAGAAAGCTGCGCTTTAAATGAGTAACATTAATTTAAATTTCAGTATGAGTGTATTAATTATTGAAAAATCACTAGGTTTGGATTGGAGCGTAAGCCTAACTTAGAGCTTTCATGCTATGTATGAGAGTTACTAGAACTGGAAACGCTATCATACCCAAACCCGGATGATTAATTTAGTAATTTTGTGTATTAATTACAATTGGATTTATGGTGGTTGCTTAAATTAGAATCCCGCATATCATGTATGGGGATTGCTTAACCTAGAACTATCATCATCTCTAATTGCATTTAATAACAAACCCTCATATCTGAAATTAAATTAATGTTGCTAATCTTTTATGCTAAAATTTGGGAATCAACGGGTTGGTACTGAAATTGTCTTAACTCAAGTACTATCCAATTTTATATTCTCACTTAAAGTATTTATTTCAATTACTGCCTTAATTTATTTCCTAGTATCTGTTGTTTTAAAAACCATAAAAAACCTTGTTGCCAATTTGTCCAAATGCGTGTGTGCTTGTGTGACATTCTTTTTATTTTGTTATAAATAAATCTCTCAGTGGACGACCTGGACTCATTCAGAAAATATAAATTTAAGTTTGGACTACAACTGCACTCGTACACTGACGAGTATAAACCTCTCACCTAAATAAAGAAAAAATATAAAATTTTTATTGTGTTTTGTTTTGTGTTTTAATTGCAGGGTGGGAGTGCAGCCAAATTTTGGCGCCGTTGCCAGGGAGATTGAGGCAAAAACAAAAAGAAAAAAAATATATAAGAAGAGGCATCTCCTGATAAATTCGGTAACTCTGTTTCTTTTTACTTTATTTTTATTTGTGCATAGTGTATGATACTTAGGTCAGGTAAAACTATAAAATATCAATTACTCATGTCTCAACACAATGAGAACATGTCACTTGCACACAACATGTCTGCACATGGTAGTGACCACAGCGACCCTGATCCCATTGATCACGGTATGATCAGACCCCTTAGAGAGTATCTTCATCCTCCTAGGCAGATAAGCCCCTCATGCATTATTCTTCCCATCAACCATCATAGGTTTAACTTCAAACCTGGCACAATCCAATTGTTGCCAACTTTTCATGGCATGGATTCTGAAAATCCATATACTCATATGAAAGAATTTGAGGAAGTATATAGCACTTGCATGGACCATACAGCAAATGAGGATGTCATAAGATTAAAACTCTTTCCATTCTCACTGAAAGATAAGGCAAAAATATGGTTAAGCACTCTCCCACCTAGATCTATAGGAACTTGGAGAGAAATGCAAACAACTTTCTTAAAAAAATACTTCCCTGCCAACAGAACTGCTACTCTTCAAAGACAAATTATGAACTTTGCCTGTAAACCAAATGAGAATTTTGCTCAAGCGTGGGAAAGGTTTAAAGACCTTCTTCACACTTGTCCGCACCATGCTTTTGAGCAATGGAGAGTGGTCAGTTTCTTTCATGATTCACTCAGTCCCCAATTGAAAATGCTAGTTTCTACAATGTGCAATGGAGAATTCTATGAGAAGATTCTAGAAAAAACTTTCCACTTCTTTGACACATTGGCTGAGAATACAAGGAACTGGGAAGTTGGTCTAACATCTGCTCTTGATTCAAGAGAAAATCCACAACCTAGAGGGAGATACCAACTGAGTGAGAGTGACGATTTAAATGCAAGACTAACTGCTTTAACAAAGAAAGTTGAAAACATGCAACCCAAAAAGGTGCAATCTGTTAATCAAGTGGAAGTAAAGTGTGCTGTGTGTGATGCAACAGATCATTCAACTGAAGAATGTCCTACCCTACCTGCTTTCAAAGAGGTATTGTATGGGCAGACTAATAACAATCATTCACACAACTTTGAGGGGAGACAAAATCAAAATCAGAGTGGAGCCTATTATGGGAATAATCAGAACTACAATTCATACCATCCCAATAATAGAAATCACCCCAATTTTTCTTGGAGAAATGATTCTGAAAATCATTCTCAACCTCCCTTCCCTACA
Source organism: Diospyros lotus (assembly GCF_014633365.1). Taxonomy (NCBI): domain Eukaryota; kingdom Viridiplantae; phylum Streptophyta; class Magnoliopsida; order Ericales; family Ebenaceae; genus Diospyros; species Diospyros lotus. The sequence goes on from NC_068343.1 coordinate 19,765,663, forward strand.
TAACAACACACCTTCCAACAAAATCAAGGTTCTTCATCCAATACTTACCAACCTCCTCATAGGAGATCTTTGAAAGATACCTTGCACCAGTTCATCCAAAGTCAAACAGGTATCAACAATCAGGTTGCTCAACTTGTCAAAAATCAAGACCAAACAAACAGAGCCATAGAAGACATTAGGAGCCAGTTGACCAAGATAACACAAACATTGAGTGTGAGAGAACCCAGAAGGTTTCCATCCCAAACTAATCCTAACCCAATTAGGCAAACCAACCAGGTAGAAGCTTCAAATAGTGAAACCAACACTCATGAACAAGTGCAAGCAGTGACTGCCCTAAGAAGTGGAAGAATAATTGAGAAACCAAGTGATCCTAGGATAAACCAACATGTTGATGAAGAAAAAGAACCAAAAGATCATGAATCTACCATGGAGAAAAATGAAAAAAATGAGAAAAATGAAAAACAAAAAGAAGATAAGAAAGAAATTCAATACAGGCCCAAACCACCTTTTCCATAAAGGTTAAATCATTTGAAAAAAGAGCAACAAAATGCAGATATATATGAAGTGTTTAAGCAAGTGAGAATCAACATCCCGCTGTTGGATGCAATCAAACAAACACCTTCATATGCAAAATTTTTGAAAGATCTGTGCACTGTCAAAAGAAAAACAAATGTGCATGAAAAGGCATTCTTGACTGAACAAGTCAGCGCCATTCTCCAATTGAAAACTCCTCTCAAATACAAAGACCCAGGCTGTCCAACCATTACATGCATCATAGGAAGTCAAAAGGTTGATCGAGCACTATTGGATTTAGGAGCTAGTGTCAATTTGTTGCCATACAGTGTGTATCAACAGTTGGGATTAGGTGAGCTTAAACCCACTAGAGTGACCCTTCAGCTGGCTGATCAATCAATTAAAGTTCCACGAGGAATTGTGGAGGATGTTCTGGTACAAATCGATAAGTTCTACTTTCCAGTGGATTTCATCGTTTTGGACACCCAGCCGCATCAGGGGCCTCAACCTCCTGTGCCAGTCATCTTAGGTCGACCTTTCCTTGCCACATCAAATGCCATCATCAACTGTAGGAATGGTGTGTTAAAGCTATCTTTTGGGAACATGACTGTAGAAATGAATATCTTCAGGGTAGCCAAACATCAGGACACTGAGAGTGAAGTGGAGGAGGTAGACTTGATCCAAACACTGACCAATGACTATTTTGAAGAGTTCATGAGAAGACCCAAAGAAGGAAATCAAGATCTTGAAGAAATAAAAGAAGTGGAAGTCATAAGCAAAGAAAGTGAGAAGCCTACATGGATGCCTGGTTTAGAGCCATTAAGGAACTTGGACAGTAAGCTCATGGCTCCTGATAGCCATCAGTCCACGCCTGAGAGAAAGCCATTGCCCAGTGATTTGAAGTATGTCTTTCTAGGAGAAGGGGAAGCATTCTCAGTGGTGATCTCTTCAAGTTTGACACCTCAGCAAGAGCAACAACTGATAGAAGTTCTAAAAGCACACAGGAAGTCATTAGGATGGATTATTTCAGATTTGCAAGGTATTAGCCCTTTGATCTGTACTCATAAGATATTCTTGGAAGAAGGAGCAAAACCAGTTAGGCAAATGCAAAGGAGATTAAATCCCAACATGAAAGAAGTTGTCAGAAAAGAAGTGCTTAAGCTATTGGATGCTGGAATAATTTACCCAATCTCTGATTCTAAGTGGGTAAGTCCAACACAGGTAGTACCCAAAAAGTCTGGAGTCACTGTTGTAAAAAATGAGAACAATGAACTGATTCCCATGCGCATCCAGACAGGATGGCGTATGTGCATTGATTATAGAAAGCTCAATTCTGTGACAAGGAAAGATCATTTTCCTTTGCCTTCCTTGGATCAAGTTCTGGAGAGAATAGCAGGCCAAGCCTACTATTGTTTCTTAGATGGGTACTCAGGGTACAATCAGATAGAAATTGCACTAGAAGATCAAGAGAAGACTACTTTCACATGTCCATTTGGGACATTTGCATACAGGCGCATGCCATTTGGGTTATGCAATGCTTCAGCCACCTTTCAAATGTGTATGATGAGCATTTTCAGTGAAATGGTTGAGCAGATTGTTGAAGTATTTATGGATGACTTTTCTGTTTATGGAAGTAACTTTGAGGCCTGTTTGGAGAATCTGAAAAAGGTTTTAGCAAGATGTGAGGAAACAAATCTGATACTCAATTGGGAAAAATGTCACTTCATGGTGAAACAGGGCATAGTCTTGGGGCACATCGTTTCATCTAGGGGGATGGAGGTAGACAGGTCAAAAATTGAAACAATTCAAAAACTCCCCATCCCTAGGAATGTGAAAGACATCAGAAGTTTTTTGGGACATGCAGGGTTTTATAGGAGATTCATTGCTTCCTTTAGCACCATAACAAGACCCTTGTGTCATTTGTTGTCTCAAGATGTTCCGTTTGAATGGAGTCCTGCTTGTCAAAATGCTTTTGATAAATTGAAAGATGCACTCATTTCAGCACCTATCATTCAGTCCCCTGATTGGTCCCTCCCGTTTGAACTTATGTGCGATGCTAGTGATTACACGGTAGGAGCTGTGTTAGGGCAGAGGAAGGATAAGAAACCTCGTGTGATATATTATGCTAGCAAAACTCTTAATGAGGCACAAAAGAATTACACCACTACAGAGAAAGAGTTACTAGCAGTTGTCTTTGCCCTAGACAAGTTCCGATCTTACCTCGTAGGGTCACTAGTGATCATTTTTACTGATCACGCTGCTCTAAAGTATTTGTTCACAAAGCAAGATGCAAAACCCCGTCTGCTCCGATGGATCTTACTCCTGCAAGAGTTCAACATTGAAATCAGAGACAAGAAGGGAGTAGAAAATGTGGTGGCTGACCATTTGTCAAGGATTCCAAGTCAAGATCTCACACAATTTGATGAACCAATTCATGACAATTTCCCTGATGAGCAACTGTTTGAAGTGAATGTTATTCGTGCATCATCTGTTGTCCCTTGGTATACCGACATTGCGAACTACCTGGCAACTGGTCTGATCCCAGACCATTGGAGTAAGCAAGATAGGCATAAATTCTTCAGAAAAAGTCAAAACCTTTTTTTGGGATAAGCCCTACCTCTTCAAGTATTGTCCTGACCGAATCATCCGTAGATGCATACCCGATCATGAGCAACAAAGTGTCATCAATTTCAGTCATACTCTTGCATGTGGAGGCCATTTTTCTGTCAAGAAAACAGTTGCAAAAAATTTTCAGAGTGGATTTTATTGGCCGATACTGTTCAAGGATATGTACAAGTTCTGTTCAAATTGCGATCGATGTCAAAGGTTAGGAAGTCTGTCAAGGAGAAACATGATGCCATTACATCCGATCCAAGTGTTAGAAGTTTTTGACTGTTGGGGTATGGATTTTATGGGCCCATTTGTCAATTCATTTGGTCATGAATACATCTTACTTGCTGTTGACTATGTGTCCAAATGGGTAGAAGCAATCCCGGCCAGAACAAATGACCATAGGACTGTCATGAAATTTTTGAAAGAAAACATATTCAGTCGATTTGGAATGCCACGAGCAATCATCAGTGATGGGGGTTCCCATTTTTGTAATAAAGTTGTGGCAGGATTAATGAAGAAATATGGTGTACTGCATAAGGTTGCAACACCATACCATCCCCAAACCAATGGTCAAGCCGAGCTAGCCAATAGGGAGATTAAGCGCATATTGGAAAAGACTGTTGCTGCTAATCGTAAGGATTGGTCCTTAAGACTAATAGACGCTCTTTGGGCATACAGAACAACTTACAAAACAATTTTGGGAATGTCTCCCTATAGGCTAGTATACGGTAAATCTTGTCATCTGCCGGTGGAAATTGAGCATAAAGCATATTGGGCAATTCATAAGATCAACAAGAGTCTAACTGAAGTAGGCTTATCCAGGAAGCTCCAATTGAATGAACTTGAAGAAATTCGGAATAAAGCATTTGAAAATGCACGATTGGCCAAGGTTCGCATGAAAGAGTTACATGATCGGCACATCATTCGAAAAAGCTTTCAGGTAGGGCAACGGGTACTCTTGTATGATTTTCGATTGCATCTATTCCCAGGAAAATTGAAGTCTCGATGGGTCGGCCCTTTTGTAATCAAGTCCATCTCAGGATATGGGGCATTTGAGATAGAAAATTCGGAGTCAGGACAGCTTCTAACAGTCAATGGTCATAGGTTGAAACCATACCAGGGTAGTGTTGAGAAGAATGAAAGAGTTGTGGATTTAGATAATCCACCATCATCTGATGAATAAAGGAAGTTTCATGTCGTCTAGGAATCTGACGTTAAAAGACCACCTTTCCATTTAGGTTAAATGGATGTCTCTAGATCTAAAAAAAAATATATAAATAAAAAAAATAAAAAATTAAATAAAAAAAGAAAAAAAATAAAATAAAATAAAATAATAAAGAAGTATATATATAAGTTGTTCATTTTCTGCATTACTTAATTAACTTTGATTCAAATAGTATTTCTCTGTGTGCAGTCTAAATAAAATTTTTTGCATACGAGTTCATGTATTGAAGACCACCAGGTATGCCTATCTTCTATCCTTTTATTGCCGATTGAGGACAATGCGTAATTTAAGTTGGGGGGTAAGGTGAACTTGATTTATTGGTGTTGATTTATTGGTGTTTGAAATTGATCCATTGTGCAAATAATTTTGTTAGACTCGATAATATTGTCTTGTGTGGTATGTATGATTTTATTGGGCCCCTAAAGCAAAATATTTATTAAAAAAAATTAAAAAATAAATAAATAAATAAATAAATAAATAAAATAATAATAATAATAAGAATAAAAAAAATTAAAAAAATAAACAAGAAAAAAATAATAATAATCATAAAAAATAAAAATAAAAAAATAAAAAAAATTTGAATTAAGAGAGACAGAATTGACGCTGGTGGTAGCCATCTTTTCTTGGGCAGTGCAATCACACTGCCCTATAAAGGATAAGGCAGACTACCAAATGTTGAGAAATGAGGCACCAAGCGTTGAAAAAAAAGAGACGCCAGGCCTGATGGTGCAATTATGGCATGCCTCGACTCGAGTGTAGAACAATGATGACCATTGCTCTATAAGAGACTCCATATCTGTATGAGGCAAGTCACCCCTCTTGAGCTCAATCTTCTCTCCTTTGTGTTATTCTCTGATCAGGTACTCTCATCCCTTTTGTAAAGTTTATAGTTCTTTACTTTCTTCTTAGTATAGTTTTTTTTTTTAAAAAAAAATGGATCTTTATCTCTCAAAAATTCACAAGTATTATCCATCTCTCCCGCAGAATGATTTGAAAAAAATTTATGCTACTAGGTGTGAAAGACTTAGGCTGTTGATGCATAATAACATCCCTGAAGATATTCGTTGGCTGATCGAAGCAAAATTTCGATTAGCTGGTGAAACTTCACCTAATTTTAAGCATTTTTCAGGCTTAGGGAAGAGTAGTTTTGCGAAGAAAATAAGAGCGAAAAGAGTGAATGGTTGTTACAAATGTGCTCGGTGGACCTGTAACACACGATGCAAATCTGTGGGGTTTACGTCCATAAATCGAGAAGATAAAATTAGTTTCATAAAGGATGGACTGAGTAAGGAGTCTCTGGATGATATCCGATTGACTCTTGAGACGCATCCATGTGGAATAGTGCAAAGAGAACTTCTTGCTTTATGGACCCAGTTCAGAAGTGACCACCAACGCTATAGTCTTGGGAATCTGACTAAAAACGACCCTGTTTGCCAATCTATAAGAAAATTGGATGGGAAGCTTATCCCCGCTTCATAGAAAGTGTTTAAGCCGTTTTTGGACTTAAAACCAGAGGAAGATGTGAGCCACAATCACAACTACTTATACATACGCATGATTTTTGTTTGTATTTATTTCTTGTTGAATTGTTGTATAGCTACTTTTGATCGCCAAACTTTTTTTCAGGACATACAAAAGGAACAAACATGGAAGGGCAGTTAGTTCGTCGAATCAATACCATATGTGTACTTTGTGGCTCTCAAGTTGGGAGCGATATTTGTTACGCACTTGCAGCAAGCGAACTTGGTAAAAAATTAGGAGAGAAAAAAATTAATTTGGTATATGGAGGGGGAAGTCGTGGATTGAATGGTTATGTTTCACAAGCTGTACATCTTGGAAATTCATCTGTGGTAGGTGTAATGCCAATCCCTTTAGCTGAACCACATATTTCCGGGATTACACGCGGTCAACTTATAGAAACGACTTCTATGTCTGAGCGCATGGCTTGTAAGATTTATCAGTCAGATGCTTTCATTGCTTTACCAGGAGGTTTTGGAACACTTGAAGAAATCTTTTGTATAATCTCCTGGGCCAAGAGTAATCTCCATACCAAACCCATTGGACTTTTAAATGTTAACCATTTTTTCGATGGGTTACTCTCTTTTCTTGATCAGGCTGTGGACCAACAGTTCATTTCTCGTTCAGCAAGAAAGATTCTCATTTCTGCATCCACCATTGATAAGCTGCTAGAGAAATTACATGCTTATGTTCCACAGTACGATCCTCATGAGCCTCGGATAGACTGGTCTAAGGCAATTAGTAACAAACGCCAAAGGGGTCCGATTAATTTAGATTTATCACTGTGAGAAATGCTCTTTATTAAGATGGCTGAGTAAGGAGTACTTTTTGTACTCTTGAGACGCATCTAGTTATTGTACAACTTGCAGGATTTTTCTTGGTTGTGTTCTTAAAAAAAAAAAAAAAACTGTGGAATGTTGTTGGGCAAAGTCTTTGATAAGATGACTGAGTAAGGAGTACTTTTTGTACTCTTGAGACGCATTTTTTTTATCTTATGACTTGCATCAATTTTTATTTTGGTATGAAAATATAAATATATATATATATATGGTGTGCTCATTTGTTGTTTAAGTTTTAGCAGTTCACAGCAAAATGGACTTGTGGAGTTACAGGTATTCTTAACAACCCTAATTTATTACTGCAATTCAAGTTGGGGGGTGTAAGGTTTAGTTATGAATTATCTGGTTCATATTTAACTGTGAGTTTGCTATTGCTAGTTTGTAGTCTTGTGTGAATTGATTATCTTTATCTGCTTTTATTAAAAAAAAAAAAATTGTGTTTTAAATAACGCTATTCCTAAAGTTTTGAAGTTATGCACTGATAGCCAGTTAAGTTTACAATACAAAACATGAATGCATTGATTTCTTATTTGAAAACGTATATGCATTAGAATAAGTAATTTGCATTCATCGGGGATTCAAAATTTAAAAATTGGTTATCGGTCATAAAGTCAAAGGTAACAGTAATTAGCTGATTAGTACACTGTATGATCCCTCAACAGAAGTGGAGACTATTACCCAAGTGAGTGTTTGAGCCTAATAAGCGTTAATTCTAAGTGAAATAACACTTATTCTAAATATGCTTTATTGTTTATCTTATCTTTTCAATGGCTTCAAAAAATCAATTTGCTTTGAATGTCTAGTATGATAGCGGATAAGTTTAACTGGTTTCAAACTCTGAATTAGATGACTGAGTAACATCGTTTTGTAGAAGTATGATAGAGGGATCAATTTCTTTCATTTTGGGCCTACTAACTTTTTTTTCTTTCTTTACATTAATCTCATTTGCTATCCTATTTGAGCCATTTGTAGTACAATTTCTTTCGTTACCCTCGTTTAACCCATAACCATATGAATTTTATCCAACCTGGTGTGATTTTGGGAATTAGTCTGTTTATCTATTTTCATATTTAAAGAGAAAAAGAAAAAAAAGAAAAAAAAAAAGGAAGAAAAAAAAAGAGTGAAAAAAAGGGGGCAAATTCTCTTAGCTATTCAGTATAACTGTTTCAAAATAAATGGTAAAAAAAAAAAAAAAATTTCCAACACACCCTTTGCACACTCTACCTTTTCTTTGACAACCCGTATTAACCCTATAGCTCCATTACAACCCAGTCTGGTCCCTTTTGATGCTATAAATCATGTGATCTCAGAATTCGAGTTTGGAGTAGGGAATCATGTTTAAATTCAGAAGTTACTCGTCTAGAGCATTATTCCAATCATGAAGCTATGTCAATTTCCCTGTTCTTTCATGAAAATACGTTCCTTGTATTTGGGATGGCACTGAGTTTTGAACTTGTTTTACATTTACTCTTATAACGGTGCACCCCCTTGTGTGTACACCTGAGGAATTCTTTTTATTGGAGGAAAAATCCATAGTAAGGTTTGAAGTCAAAACTTCAAGGGAGTAAGTCTGTGTGTTGATTATCCTAATTGCTATTCCTGAGATTGTATGACCTTTAACAAAAAATCTGATTTAAAATGCTAAATTATTTATTCAATTTTATGCATTTCGGTTTTGAATTTGAAATTTTTACATTCATACAGTTATTGTGAATAAAGCTTGGCATGTGAATAGTCTGATTGCTAAGGGACTAGCAATGTTTAAGTTGAGTGGTATGATTAATGGTTAATTTTGTAAAAATTTTGTTATAATTATACCCTTCTTTTGATCTTAAAAATGGTTTAAATTAGATATTAATATATATTTTATGGTTATATGCAAGTTTAAATTGAAAAATGAATGAAATGAAATTTTAAAGTAAAATTTAATAATAATAATAATAATAATAATAATAATAATAATATATAAAATTATATATAATACATATACATCATTATATGCATGCATGTAATATATATATATAATCTAATCTAATATATATATGTGCCATGTGTAATACATATATATAATATATAATTTATTAATAACATTAAATTATTTTTTTTTAGGCATGAAGAATTCAAGCCCATGAAGACTTAAAGTCCATGAAGAAATCAAACCCATGAAGAAATCAAGCCCATGAAGAATTCAACCCCATAAAGAATTAAGCCCCAATTTGAGCAACCCATGGAAGATATTATTTGGAGAAGGCCCAAGGATTATTTTTAATCCTAATGAAGATTAAAAAACTAATTTATAGAAATCTATTTTTATTTTTTATGTGAGAGCTTTATTAGGTGTGTTTTTTTAGCTAAAATCCATTTAACTATTAGGTGGATATTATAGCTAAAATTCATTTAACTTTATGAGTGCTTTATTAGGTATGTATTTTAGCTAAAATTCATTTAATATTAGGTGTGTATTATAGCTAAAATCCATTTAACTTTAAGTGTGTGAGTGCCCATTAGATATAATTATGTCTAATTGAATAATTGAAATTGTGTGGTTTGTATTGCATCTTGTGGCCTATAAATAGCTCACTTAATTGCATTTGTAAGTGTGATTATTATTCTTGAATCAAAGTTTAGTTGTTTCCTTATAATTCTCTCTTTGAGAATTGTTCTTGTTCTTTCCCCTTTTCTTTAGTATTCTCTCTTGTGATCTTACTTCCTTCCTTTCTTTTTTTAAATTCTTATGTCATTTATTATTACTTTATTATTCACCGCCTAAATGGCCGGTTAATTTATGCCTTTAAATTTCTGCAATTTTAATTCTTGTCTTTTAATTATCCACCGCCTAAATGGCCAGTTAGTTTCTGCTATTTTAATTCTTGTCATTTAAATTCTGTTATTTAAATTACGTCGTTTAAATTCATGTCAATTAACTTTTAAATGAAAATGAGTAGCTAAATCTAATCTTGGGTTAAGGCAAGGACAGTGTCCAACGCCAATGATTCCCAAAGAAAGCTGCGCTTTAAATGAGTAACATTAATTTAAATTTCAGTATGAGTGTATTAATTATTGAAAAATCACTAGGTTTGGATTGGAGCGTAAGTTTAACTTAGAGCTTTCATGCCATGTATGAGAGTTACTAGAACTGGAAACGCTATCATACCCAAACCCGGATGATTAATTTAGTTGTTTTGTGTATTAATTACAATTGGATTTATGGTAGTTGCTTAAATTAGAATCCCGCATATCATGTATGGGGATTGCTTAACCTAGAACTATCATCATCTCTAATTGCATTTAATAACAAACCCTCATATCTGAAATTAAATTAATGTTGCTAATCTTTTATGCTAAAATTTGGGAATCAACGGGTTGGTACTGAAATTGTCTTAACTCAAGTACTATCCAATTTTATATTCTCACTTAAAGTATTTATTTCAATTACTGCCTTAATTTATTTCCTAGTATCTGTTGTTTTAAAAATCATAAAAAACCTTTTTGCCAATTTGTCCAAATGCGTGTGTGCTTGTGTGACATTCTTTTTATTTTGCCATAAATAAATCTCTCAGTGGACGACCTGGACTCATTCAGAAAATATAAATTTAAGTTTGGACTACAACTGCACTCGTACACTGACGAGTATAAACCTCTCACCTAAATAAAGAAAAAATATAAAATTTTTATTGTGTTTTGTTTTGTGTTTTAATTGCAGGGTGGGAGTGCAGCCAGTATGCAATGCACATAATATCATAACTCTCATGTTTGGGTCGACTGTATCTTAAGATTACCCGCCATTTTTCCAATCTCCCTGCCAGACCGAGGTGTATGGGTGCACCCTTGGCAAAGTAATGGAGCCAGTACCTAATCCCAAACCCATGCAACGTATGATCGTGAATCTCATCATGCTCATATGCATATTTCATAAATCAAACATGTTAATGCAATCTACATGACATACTCACATCAAGGCATGACAACATGATAAAATTATTTACGTAAAATCAAGTTTTGTATCGAACCACTTGCAAAAAGATAATTTTGCCCCTAACATAATTTTGTCTCAAAATTCGCATCAGACTTCCAATCATTCTCAATTATGAACCTTGACGTATCCTAGGCATCATAATTACTTAAGAAAATCAGATTTATAATTTTCTCTAATTTTTCTAATTTCTCCCATTTTCTTTTATTATTTCCTCCAGGTTATGAAATAAATAGTTTCTCATAAAATTTTCTTAATTTCTCTTCACAATAATTCCTAAAACAATATTCCTAAGCCCCACAAATTTCCTCATAATTTTCAAAATCCATATTCTATTTATTTCTCATTTTCTCTTTGATTTTCAAGCATCTATTGCCTCAAAAATTCATAATAAATACCAACCATGCATTTCTCTTCCAATTTCATCATCAAAAATTCTAAAATATCATTCTCATATATTTGAAATTTTTCAAGAAATGTTTGAAGATAACTTACCTTCCCTCAGAGTGATTCGGTATTCTTTTATATTATAACGAAGCCTCGATTTGCGCATCCAACAACGCCATCTATCACAAATTTTCACACAAAGTACTAAATCCAACCTATAGGATTTTTCTAGGAATTTTTTTGTATTTTTATCTCTCTCTCTCTCTCTCTATTTTTTTTTCTTTCTCTTTTTCAAATCTCTTTCTCACTCTCAAATCTTTCTTTCAACATTTCTCCTTCTAATTTAAGTCCTCAAACCTTTCAAGTTTCCTTTATTTATAGGAGGTTGAATTAAGCTTAACATAATTGTAGTGACCCATTAATTATTTTGTCACATTTCTTAATTATTTTTCATTAAATCTCACTAAAAAACCTTAATTATTTATCCTCACCTTACTTTGTCTCCCACATTTCTCAATTATTTCATCCATTATTTTTGATTATTTGTCCACACCTTACTGTCTCCCACATTTCTCAATTATTTCACTTATCATCTTTAATTATCTTGTCATCTTTCTTAATTATTTTCCACTAAATATCACTCATAATCTTTAATTATTTGTCCACACCCTACTTTGTCTCCAACATTTCTTAATTATTTCACTCATTATCTTTGATTATTTGTCCACACCTTAATTTATCTCCAACATTTCTTAATTATTTCACCCATCATCTTTAATTATTTTGTTATCTTTCTTAATTATTTTTCACTAAATCTCACTCATAATCTTTAATTATTTGTCTACACTCTACTTTGTCTCCAATATTTCTTAATTATTTTACTCATTATCTTTGATTATTTGTCCACACCTTAATTTGTCTCCAACATTTCTCAATTATTTTACCCATTATCTTTAATTATTTTGTCATCTTTCTTAATTATTTTCCACTAAATCTCACTCATAATTTTTAATTATTTGTCCACACCCTACTTTGTCTCCAACATTTCTCAATTATTTCATTCACTATCTTTAATTATTTTGTCACCTTAATTATTTTTCACTAAATCTTCTTTTAAATAGATTATTCTTTTATTTAATTCATTAATTTAAAATCTATTTTCTTAACCTACTAATTAGCCCATTTACTTAGCCTTTTATTTTTTTCAACTTAGCCTACTAACTCTAAGCCCATTTACTTAGTCTTTATTTTTTCAATTTAGCCCACTAACTCTAAGCCCATTTACTTAGTTTTTATTTTTTCAATTTAGCCCACTAACTCTAAGCCCATTAATTTTTTTTTCAATTATAATCTCTAATTGATGTTAAAAATATTTTAAATACAAAATTAATTATTATTATTCTCAAAATGCTAGGATATTACAAATTTGATAGAAGTCAAGATATATTGAGATCAGTGACTCTTGTGTTAAGGTTGGAAGATTATCAAAGCATGATTGATTAGTTCAAGATAAATGACGTCGTAGGAAATCATAATTAGAGAAATGTTGTGATTAAGGATATCTATTGGATGACTTAGTGAAAAGCAAATTGATAATTAATAACGTGGATAAGAGAGTTGCGGGCTCATTTCGACAATATGTGTATCGACGTAAATAAGAGCTCGAGCTGAGACTCGTGGCCCAAGGACGGGGATATGCGGTTGTGAGTTTTCAAAGGAAATTTGAAAGGCATGCAGGGCTGACAAGTGTACTTGTCTAGGGATTAATGAGCATGGCCAGCCCAAGGGTTCTGATTTATATGTGTGATGGTATTCTTAAGTTTCGAATAAGATATACGTGCTAGAGGTCTAGTGATTAAGAGACGATTATAGATAGTATAGTTGTCCTAGAGATAAGATCGTTGTAAAGAGCTTTAGCAGGATTATTTGATATAAGGTAATGAGGTAGGATCTTCCCTAATTATTCGATTAGTCAGATGTTAATTTCGAAGATGGAATTTTGAGATTTAGAACATTTAACAAATTTCGAGAACAAAATTTTTGTAAGGAGGGGAGAATGTAATACCCCATGTTTGTATGAGTTTGCCACGTAATTTCGATAAGTTTAGAATATCGAAAAATTGGTTTGATAGCAGTTATAGGTACTGAATCGATTGTAGGGAATACCTCAGAGTGAAATTGTCTAAGGAAAATGATATGGTTTTTATGAGCGTTACAAGATAAGATTTATGGTATTGACATAAATCAAATTGGGAACAGTTTTTGGTACAGCTAAAATGCAGCTGCCATTTAGGCTGTAAAATCGAATCTTTGTAGGAGACTTTTGGGAAGTCAATGGAAGCTTGAGAGGGCTCCGATTTTTCGTAATGAGCAACCCTTCAGTGGTTTAGGGATGAAACAACAGCCTAATGAGGACACTGGGGCGAAATCGTCATTATCGAGTAATTTTGAAGTTATTAATTTTGCGTTTTCGGTATTGTAATGCAAATTAATTTTAGATTTAAAGGCATAATTACAATAAAGAAATTTACTAAGTGATATTATGAGAAAATTAAGGATTAATGTGTAATTTTCTATATCTATTAATGTGATATAGTGTGTGTATATATATATAAATATGGGCGTGCGTTAGGCCATTCATTGGCTATGCCCTGCAACTTTCACCCATTCCCTGCAACCCATACCCTGCAACAGTTGGAAGGTTTTGCATGGCAAGAGTGGCGTCCAAGGATGATTTGGGGTAGTGAGTTGCCTATAAATAGCTAGCAAGAGGAAGCAAATGGGGAAGAAGCAAAGGGAGCTTGTGACAGAAAGAAATGACCGAGAAAGAAAGAGAGCTTTGGCCGAGAGAAAGGAGGAGAATGAGGGAGATCGAAAGGGAGCTCAGAGCTCACAACGACGGCCAGAGGCAGCCGCGGGGATAGCCGAAAGCAGCTGCAACAAGCGGACAACCACCATGGCTGCAAGCCTCCATCGGGCTCTGCAACCGCCTCCACGGCCAGCAACAGGTGCGCGAGGCAGCTCGATCGGCGGTGTGTGCGTTCGTGGAGGCGGTTGCAGAGCCCGATGGAGGCCTGAGAAGCGGCCCGAAGCAGCGGAGCCGCGACCATGGCAGCCATAGCCGCAAGCTCTAGCAAACTGGTGCGTCGCAGGAAGGCTGGTCGTGGTGGAGGAGGCTGTGTGGGCGGCGGCTACGGAGTCCGGCGAGGCCATGGCGGCCGGCAGAGGGCCAAGCGACGGTGGGCGCGAGTTGGTGCACGAGAGTTGCATGTCACGCAGGGAGGAAGAAGAAGGAGGAGAAGAGAAGAAGAAGAAGAAAAAAAGAAAAAAAAAAATGAAAAGAAAAGAAAGGGAAGAAAAATAGGGAAAAAATTATAGAAAAATGTCAAAAAAATTCAAAAAAAAATTAGGATTTGGAGATTTAGTAATATTTCAAAAATTTTGAGCGAGAAAACAGTTCGAGCACGCGTTTTGAGAATATGGCACACATATTGAGGAAGCTGGAAAGGCTAAGTCAAGGTAAGTAAAATTTTCTAGAAAATTTCAAAAATTCAAGAATATTATTTTATGAATTTTCGTAGTAAAATATTTGAGAAAATATTTTAGAAATATTTAGTTTGAATTTATTGAGGAAAAATAGGAAGAAATAGAGAGAAAAATAAAGAAAATGCAAGAAATTATGAAAAAATATTTTTTAATACTTATTTAAATAAATATGGTAATTAAGATACTTTGAGGCTAAAGTTGAAGTGACTTATGCAAATTTTGAGGTTGGCACGCAAATCGAGACGATGCACGAATATCGAGGTAGTCCGATAAGCTTGAGAAGATAAGTGGTATTTCCCAACTGAATTTAGCTTTATGAAAAATGCTTGGTTTATAGGTGATTTATGTTCAAATCCCGATTCTCGAGAATGTTTTCATCATATTAACATGCTTTGATATGTATCCATCACGTAGACTACATACATGACATGACTATGAAATGCATATGTACACGTTGATATCATTGATCACGCGCATTGGATCCATTGGGAGTACGAACTGGCACTGCTCTTTACCAAGGGTGCCCCCATACACCCTGCCTTTGAAAGAAGTGGCCGTAAAAATGGTAGGTAGCCTGAAAAATGCAATTGACCCCTACGATGAGTAAGACATTGCATACATGCATGATAAAATATTTTGTACCGTTACTTAGATGATTCATCATTTAATTTGGGCTTTATCTCTAGAATATTCAAACGTTACAGATGGAGATTGTAGCAGATATGAGGATGAATGAGGCATGAAATGACATTTAACAAAGTGCATGATGAATTGAATGATGAATGAAATGTATATAATGTAGTCCATGTATTTAAGTTCTACTACTTTGAATTCTGAACGTTTTGAGGAACAATGATGTATAACCTTATTTAGGGTTAATGTTAGTTTGAGAACTTATGCTTTGTATTAAGTTATATTAAGGAACGATAATGTAAGATCTGAATTTCGATTTATGTTAAGATATCAGGTTCGATCTTTGCTTCCGCAATTTGATGGATATAATAATTCTTTTTCGAGAAAATTGATTGGGAATTCTGGGACGGATTCGAGAAATGATGTGGTTTAGCATTAGTTTGAAAGAAAAAAAAAATTTATTGTCCTAGAATTGTCCCAAGTTATAACGCGCCCGAAAAAGCAGGGCGTTACAATATATCACATTTTTTTTTTTAGGGAAAGGAGTTTGGGAAAGAGCCCACGCTGATTGAACTTTTTGAACGAACTCATTCCAAAAAACTTGAAAGATGAGAGAAGATGTATGTCGATAAACGTTCTACAAACGTCGTTGTAAGTCATTTTTAATTGTAAATAATATTATTTTTATAATTAACATAAATTTTAATATTCGTAATTAACTTATTTTATTTTATTTTTTATTAAATTGTCTTAGGAAACGTCGATGTAGCGACTGTTGGCGAGGGTGAGGCGAGGCGAGGCGAGACGGCCATGGCAGAGAGGCGACAAAGGCGAGGCGAGGAGATGGCAGCAAGGCGCGGCGGCGAGGCGAGATGGCGACTATGGCAGGGGAGACGCACTAGAGCGGGGGGGGGGGAATCCATGGGAGGGGGAGGGAGAAAACAGGGCGTGGGGACAAAATTAATTTTTTGCCACCTTTCGGTAAATCCATCGATAAGCTCGTCGGGCATTTTAGCATTTTTCATTTGATAAACCCCTTACAAGTCTAATGGCTCGAGAATCCATAATTGTTTAAACTATGATATCAATTGCTTGCTATTGTGACCTCTTCGTTTAGGTGGACCATATCTTTCATTTCCATCTATGCGCTCTCTCTCTCTCTCTCTCTCTCTCTCAACCTTTTTTTCTTGCAAATTACATTGTCAATCCCCAAATTGATTTCCCAAATCTCTGTGTCTTGAGTTTGTTGTTGAAATAATCGAAACCCATCTTCAGTGTTTGTTTGTTTTTTTTTTTTTTTTACTTTTTTCCCTTAATGTTTGATAAATTTTTTGAGTTTTAAAATAAGAATGTAACTATCTGAAAAGTTTTTCATGTTATCTCTCATAAGATCATACGTAATCTCACAAAAGCTCACATGCTGTATAACTCTTCCAAATTTGACCAATTTGTTCAATACCCGCTAAATCTCTACAAATTTTCAACTTCTTTATGATTTACAATAGCATAAATAAATAAATATTAGTTATAAATATGATGTAATAATAAATCAAATTCAAATCCATATATTCTGATGTACAAGTACATTATGATATTAGTCTATCTAGTTTTGTAACCCTTTTTTTTTTTTTTTTTTTTTTTGGGGGGGGGGGGGGGGGGGGGGTGTTGTAATTTAACCTACAACTTTGTACTACACCCTAACAATTGTTTTCAAATAGAAACAAGTTTTGTCACATTATGTTGCAAACTTGGCTAATAAACTACCACATTTGACTGATAATACTATATATGCTTTCCTTTTGGTCATCCCATGACCCAACGTCTAAGCCCTAAAATAGAAAGAATTGTCCTACCGGTCCTTGTCATTCAGCTTGGGCTAAGAATGGCCCAGGGCTACTGAAGCCAGCACAGATGGGCTGTGAGGCCGGCTTTGCTCAAGGTTTGGTCAGCCCATTCAGATCAGCAGAGATGGGACCCAGAATGCCGCCCAGCCCAGCGCAAGGATTGATGCTTTCACTTGGATTCTAGTATTAAAATAATTTTATGCATGAATTGGATGATCCAAAAAAGAACCCTTTGTACTCATCGCCGTCTTTGATTAAGAGTCAAACAATGAAGGTTGCAATGCTATGAACTAACAAGGGTTAGCTAGCTAGAAAGGAAATTATCATTCTTAGTAAGATTTTTGACTGATACAATCATGTGTTTTAGCCTGGGTTCCAAAGCCAAGAAGGCAAAGAAGGGTGATAAGAAAAGAAGCGATGGGGAAGAGGAAAGCAAAGGGTTGCTGGCCATGGAAATTGAGAAATGGAAGAAGCAACAGGAGATGGTAGCTTTGGAAAATAATGCAAAAGCAACTTGAATCACAAGGTTTTACCCATACTTAGCAAAGCAGTTTCTAGTGCTTGCTCTTGTGCTTATGAATTTCATTTGATTGTTTGTTTCACTATTGATGATCCTGAGAGATTTGTTCAATAATTAAGCTGGACAGTGTAGTTTCATGCAACTCCCAGTAGATATTCAACTTTGCCCCTTGTAATTCTGGCAAGATGATGACACATATATATACATATTATATATTAGTTTGGTGGACAAATTCAAAAGAATTGGGTTCATAAAATCAATTAATCAAACTATTGCATCCACATGGCAAGTGAATGCTCAGGTAGAATAGAAGAGGGGGCAAGGCTATATCAAATATTGAAAACATGATCAGTGCAGCACAAAATGCAATTCATACATCAGATTTGACACACAATTTTCATCAGGAAACAGGGAATACTTGTTTCTTGGAAGTTATTTTACAGTCTTTTCATGGTCTCTACTTGAATACAGTACTGATTGAGGCCCTTGACTTATTATTCATGGTACCATTACCACAAGTACACATCTTTTCAATCTAAGAAGAAGAATTACTATTTGATTGATTAAACTCTAACAGTAGGTTTGAGAAGGACTAATGCTTTCTTAATCCTCTCCACTGCAGCCCGTAGGGTAGATGGAGATGTCGCATAGGAAATGCGGATGCACCTGTCATCCCCAAATGCTTCGCCCGGGACAAGAGCAACCTGGGAACCAACCATAAGCCTTGAATCCCAGATAACTAAGCAATGATCAATCAAAATCATAAACTTCAGAATCCCACCCCCAGTAGTTTGTGGTAAGAGATGGTAGATCTCGTATCAGAGAGCTTTAGCACTAAAAAGTTATCCATTTGTCCCAGGGGCTTAGGTGTATTGCATTTACTAATGGGAGTTCTTCCTCACCAAATAAGCCCAGTCCCTTAAATGTCAGCCAATTTGTATCCAAATTCTTTCGATTTCAGAGTTAAATGACACCACTTAAAGATTACCTGAGCCTCTTCCAGTAAATAGCGGCATAGCGACTCTGAATTTTTGATCATACCAAATCCTTCAGCCTCTGCTCCGTAGTACGAGCTTAAATCAAGGAAAAGGTAGAAAGCTCCCTGCAAGTAAGAAGAACCAAAACAAGTCAGGCTTCAAATACATGTATACAGGTTCTAAGCACAAAACCCTTGTACATAGAAAAATAAAGCCCATACTTGGGGCTTTGATATTTTAGCACCCTCCAATTCTCCAAAACTCTTGACCAAATAATCTCGACGTTCCTCAAATGCTTTGACCATAGTGGAAACTGCTTCCCCACCAGCATACCCCAGTCCCAAAGCAGCAACACCTGCTTTTTGAGATATACTACTGGCACCAGAAGTCAACTGGAATAATGCATTAAATAATTAGTTGAGTTTGTAGATGGCTTGAAGAGAGAATGATTCAAGCAGTTCACTCAAAATTTAGAATTGCCATGTTACATTAATTATTAGAATGGAGCTCTAGTAAAAATTGGTACAGCAGCCTGCATTGGCCTATGCAGGTCTTATTGACGTGTGTTGATTTATTACCAAAATTTTGACTCAACTATTGATTGAGTCGACAATGCAAATCCAGAGAAGCTGGCCCAGCTTTCTTTGGGGGCTCCATCTTTATGTCAGGTCTGACATGCCAAATACTTTAGAAATATTCATTAAAACATTAAGACATCTATCAGACTATCAAAAGAATTGTGAACTACTCAGGATCATCTTCAATTTCACTTTTATATATTTACATGTCTTGGGATTTAGTGATATAGAACAGTTCACAAGAAGTTAAAACTGAACCTTGCTAATGTTTATATAACATAATAGTCCAAGTTGTAACGGTTGATGAATCTTTCTTACTTTCAAACCTACTGATTTTAAGAAGTTTCAACATCCCCAAATCAAATTTTATAGGGATTGCCTTCAGATTAAGGAAAAGACAACTGGAATATGGACGTAGTATCTCACGGGAATGAATTATAATTTCACTTAAAGTTGTTTGATCAAGGGGAAAGGAAATATAAAAGTGGATGGATTTATAAGTCAAGCACTATTTTGTAAAAGTAACCAAAGGCCGAGGGTTCAATAGTGTAAATCACATTTAAAGAAAGAGAGGAGATTTGAATTATCAATGGGATAACTTTTTTTGGCCTGGAGTGAGGCCAGCCTGATTTCCTTTCTTTTCAGCCCTTTTCCTACAACAACATTTTGGTACTTCTCATTCCAGCACAACGATCATATGTAATAAAAGCAATATTAATTTGCTTGATTTATCAGTGACAAGCTAAATAAAAACTTCAATTTGTTCAAGAGTCATAAAATAGAAGCTACTGCAAACCCCAACTACAATGGTTGTGATTCTAATTAACTGAACGAAAAATCAAAAATCAAATAAAGAAATAAATGAAGGGTAAGGCCTGAATGAGCGGCAAGAATGATTATTTGCTTCTTCAATCCATTCAAAAAGCTCAGCAGCCCTCACCTTCTGTCTTATGCTTTAGGAAACTAACATACTGAAACGTTTTGTTCTGCCTAGTTGTGGCTTTCAGCCTTCTGATCACTATTTGATATTCGCAGGAGAATTTTACAATTTCCATATCATGATGTCCAGAAAATGGTTTCACAACTAGGATTATCAAACTCCTATTTGATCTCTAATTCCTCGATAAGTCCTTCAAGCAAGTATAGCCATAACAAGAAGCCCAAGTATTGAGTTTAGGAACATATAAACCCTTAATCCCACTAGGTGGGGTCAGGTACATGAATTCTAGCTGGCCAACCATTTCAAATTGTGGCCATATCTTTTGTAAGGCCCTTCTAACTCATATTACCACAAAATTTCTCTTGGCTTTCATTTACCTCTTTCATTGAAGATTGATACATTCCATTCATTCTTTTCACAGGAGCCCCTATTGGTCTTCTTCTGAAGACAAGCTGACATTACAATTATTCAACTGATCAAAATCTCATCAGAATGCACTCCCATCAAGGCAAAAAGCATCGGGTGTGTCCACCTCATGTGGGTCGGACAAACATGTTAAATAACTTGTTAGTTTGTCAGAGATTTGGTTGGGATTGCAATAATGCATGATTAAACAAAATAATGTGCAGGCTAGCCAAATCCAATGAACATTGCAGAAGAAATCTTAGCAGGGATTCTTCAGATCTGATTTGTATAATTTAACTCTGCACAAGTAGAGGAAGAAAAGCGCTAATAGGTGTGAAGAGAGGAGACAAAAAAAAATAATAATAATAAGGGAGAAAAAAAAATGAAAAACCACAAACAGACACTGGAGTGCGGGGAAGTGGCTACAGTTTCAGGGGTCTGATTTTGATATTTGACTTTATTGGAGTATTTTTGGGAAGTATCTCAAATCTGTACTATTTTCTTCACTAGAGTGGATTGTTAAGTGAAAATAGGAGTGGATGATGTTGTGATGAGACTTGGAAATCAGGTTATTCCAAGAAAAAATTAGCTCAGATATCTTGGTTCAACTGTTCAAAAAAATGAGACTATTGAACATGTTACTCATAAAATCAAGAGTTTCCAGCATTCTATGCGATTGTAAAAAAAGTTCAAAGTTTTATTAAATGGCTACATGACCAATGAGATGAAGATATTACGATAGATGTGCGACCATAAAAAAAAAAGATTATATGTACTAAGGCTAGACTGGAACCTATTAAAGATAAGATATGCAAATCAAGATAGTTTAAACATGTGAGAAGAAGACAAACAGACATACTTGTGAGGAGAGTGAATGGAATGAAAGTAAGTTTTAGCAAAAATTGAGGAAAACCAGAGAATTTAGTGGAAGTCGTAAGAATGGTATGCAATGGATTAAAAAAAGATATAATCATTAGATAGAGGATGATCAACAAGCTAGAATCTATATAGCCAATCACACATAGTCGGGTTAAACCTTGGTAGTGTTGTAGTAGCTGAATTTCTCTAACTCACCAATAGACAGAGGTAGGTTGTGCTATTTCTATTTTTTCTCTTTAGTGTGCTTCGTTTCTACTGCACCCATGTTATTGTAGTCAAAAGATCTGAACTAGTAGTAACAAAGAGAGTTACTTAGATTTAGATGGGTAAATTAGCCCAGAGATGCATGCACAGAAAAAAAAAGAAAACAATATTTTGGTGAAGATACAATACTATCCCAAGAATTTTGCACTAAAATTCTTCCGTAAAATTCACCAAATTCGACTAGCAAAAATTAAGTTTGATCTAGTGCTATTAAAATACTAACCAGATCTTGAAAAACTAAAATTTCATTTAATATAATGGTCCACCCCACCTGGGATGGACATGCCCAACAGTCGCCCTCTATGACTCGATTCTACCCCATGCCAATGAAATCATGTAATGCTATATTGTCGTATCCACGATCCACACAACTTTATTGGATAACTATTTATCATTTGAGCATCTATATCTGTCCCGTCCAGAACAGACATATATACTTAGAAAGTGCAAGGCAGTCAAAATTACAAGGACAGTGGAGAGAAAGGATCTAAATGAAGGATGCAAGCATCTTGCTTTGGAGATGGGGGCTGGATATTGGCACTTGGATAATGGAGTGTAGGCATGCGGACAATGGGTGCAGCCATCTCAATATGGAGATGCAAGAAAGACATAGGCACTTGAGCAGCAGAATATGGCATCCTAATAAGTGTGTACGTTTAGTGTGAAGATATAAGACAATGAACGAGTATTAAATGACTCCACCCACGAGAGGTGGAAGAGTGACCATCAGGCATGTCCACCCTAAGTGGGTTGGACCACCACAGTCAATGACATATTTGAGACCGTTTGACAAAAAAATCAATTTTCTATCTTCATTTTCATTTTTTTGGGTTCAGTTTTTGTTTCCATTTAAAAAATCAAAACATAACATGTTTCACAACTCTGGTTCATTTTCAGTTTTTTGTTTGATATTTTGTATTTGTTGTTGGCTACATGAGTAGACAGAGGCCACCCATGACTGCCTCAGCAAGTTGCCGAGATGGTCATGACTCCCAATGCCCCTGTGAGTCAGCATGATACTGGAACTGTCTGAAGGGGAGTCCAGTAGTCTCAGTGACTGTCGGAAAGGATCGCTAGCAGTGAAAAGGTGGGGAAGGGTAAGAAAATGAAAATGAAATAACTGTGAAAACACAGTTTTCTTGTTTCACTTGTTTGAAAAGTTTTGAACATTTTTCAATATTTTTTAAAACGAAAACAAGAAACCAAAAACCATTTTCTGTTTTTATTTTCAATAAAAACAAAAACTTAAAAATGAAATGCCTTTCAAACAGCCTCAGTTTTTCAAAAGATTTGGCTGGGATTGTGATAATGCATGATCAAATTAAACGATGCCTAGACAAATCGAATTCAACAAATTCTATGAACAATTTCTAACCAGAATTCTTCAGATTCAATCTGTAGCTTCTACATCTATATAAATAGTAGAACGAAGTGTAGAGAGATGTGTGAAGAGAGGAGATAGAAAACAGTAAGATAAAGGGATGTCAACGGGCCAGATTTGGAGGCTGGGGGCAGCCTTCCCCATCCCTGGCTCCAGTCTCCCTATCCTCAACCTATACCCCGGTGGGTAAGAAAAAATGACAGCCAACCCCATTCCCAATGGAGGACAGGGCAACACAAGGATCCCCATTCCCCAAAAAAATAATTTAAAAATTATTTTATGTTCATTTTTATAATAATAAACAAAAAATTATTAAGAAAAAAAGTTATAATAAACAAAAAATTATGATATTGTGGAACAATGTTGAACAAGATAGAAAAGAGAGAAAACCCTTTTTCGGAATAGAACTCTATATTAGTTCTGTTGAGTTATATGGTTATAGTTTAGGGTTAATCCTAATATAGAGCCCATGGCCCACGGCCCATGGCCCATTGTATTTGTGTATATATATATATAGGTGTATAGTTTATGGATTTGATTAAGTGGTTTTATACATATTAAAAGCTAGGTTTATTTTCTAAGCTTCACATGGTATCAGAGCCAAAACACAAACCCTAGCTTTTAATACAAACCCTAGCAGCCACCATACAAACCCTAGCCGTCGTCGTCGCTGCCGCCCACATCACCGACAAACACCGTTGGTCGCGTCGTCACCGACCGCCACAGCCTGCCGTGCCACCGCCGTCGCCGCCCACTGCGTTTCTACCGCGCGCGCTACTAGTCAGCTGCGGGTCTTCACCGTCCGGCCACCGATCACGCACACCACCACCGTCGTTGCGTTCGTCGGCCTCCGATCTGTTGACCCCTGGAGGATCGTCGTCGTTGCCGCCGCCACGCGCCGCCTCTCTGGCACTGTTCACGGAGACGTTTTTGCTCCGATCTCTCTCACCAGTGCTCTGATCGCAACACCGTCTTCACCATTGGACTCGCCTCCTTCAGTCCATCCAAGCCCAGGTGGTTTCGTCGCCATCCGCTTCCATCCGCAGTCGCCGATGACCGGCATCCGCCATCTGCCGTCGCTCCAGTGTACCTGTTCTCTGTGCTGGATCATCCAACCTGTATTTTTTTGGTTTATTTGATCCTTTGGTTTCAGATCTGTTGATATTGTAGGGCTCTCTTTTATCCAACATGGCTGGTACTAATAAATCTGGCTCCTTTTCTGGTATTTTGTCTCCCTCTCCAGCTATTGCTACTAAAAAGTTGATGGGTAGTTCCAATTATATCCCTTGGTCCAAGGCGGTTGAATTATGGTGTATGGGTCAAGGCTTACAGGATCATCTAACTATCAAGGCCGAGAATGTGACCACAAACAAACCCGAGTGGCAGAGAGTTGATGCTCTGTTGTGCAGTCTCCTGTGGCAGTCAATTGATCCCTCTCTTCATCCGATCTATACTAACTATACCACGTGCTGTGAATTGTGGGCTCAGGCCAAGGCGTTATACACTAATGACATTCAACGCCTGTATTCAGTGGTGTCTAATCTGCTCAGTTTACAACAACAAGGTTTGACTCTTTCTGATTTTCTTGGTCGGATGGCCTCTATTAAAGCTGAATTTAACTCCTTGTTACCTGCTGGTAAGACTGCTGCAAAGGATCTAGCTCAGCGGGATAAGTTCTTTATGGTGTGTACTCTTGCTGCCATTGGTCCTAAGCTTGCTCCTGTTCGTGATCAGATTCTTACTAGTTCTACTGTACCTACTATGGATGAAGTGTATTCTCGTCTTCTTCGGGTTTCATCTGTTCCTATGATGCCTCCCTCTTCTGCAAGTGATCATTCAGTCATGGCTTGTCAGGTTCAGAGTAGTGGCGAACAGGGCGGAGATCGTGGTAATCGAGGCAAACGCCCCAAGTGTAACTATTGTCACAAGTGGGGGCATACTAAGGAACAATGTTATAAGTTGCATGGCCGCCCTCCTCGTGTTAATGTTGCTCATCTTGATGGTTTTCGATCTGAGTCCTTTGATGGTCATCCACCGCAATTTGTCCTTCTCACTGGGGCTGACTATGATGAGTATCTCAAGTATAAGACGTCCCAACAAACCTCATCCACAGTTGCTTCTGTTGCCCATTCTGGTGATTCCACTACCTGTCTCGCTCAGTCATCCTCTTTGGGACCATGGGTCCTGGACTCAGGTGCTTCTAACCATATCTCTGGTAATCCCCATTTGTTCTCTCATTTTACTAATTATATTTCTTTACCTTCTGTAACATTAGCCAATGGGTCCAAAGCGGTTGCTAAAGCTATTGGCACTGCCAAACCCTTACCTTCTCTGCCTTTAGATTCTGTCCTTTATCTTCCTCATTGTCCCTTTAATCTTGTCTCTGTTAGTAAACTTACGCGTGCCTTAAATTGTTCTATCACCTTTGATGATCATTCTGTTACTATCCAGGATCGCGGTACGGGACAGATGATTGGCGTCGGATGTGAGTCGCATGGTCTCTATCATCTCAACCTTCCTGCATCGCCTATTGCTTGCTCGGTGACTGAGTCACCTGCTCTTCTCCACAATCATTTGGGACATCCTAGTTTGGCTAAGTTTTAGAAGATGATCCCCAGTTTATCTAGTTTGTCGTCTTTTCATTGTGAGTCTTGTCAACTTGGAAAGCAGTCTCGCACTTCTTTTCCAAAGCGTGTCAATAATCGAGTTGTGTCCCCGTTTGCTTTAGTTCATTCTGGTGTCTGGGGTCCTAGTCGTGTTGTGTTTGTTTTGGGTTTTCAATATTTTGTAACGTTTATCGACGATTATTCTCGTTGCACATGGTTATATTTAATGAAAAATCGTTCTGAGTTATTCTCAATTTTTGAATCCTTTTGTGCTGAAATCAAAACACAATTTCATACATTTGTCCAACTATTGCGCAGTGACAATGCCCCTGAGTATTTTTCTATTCCCTTTACTACCTTTATGTCTTCTCAGGGGATTTTGCATCAATCATCTTGTGCATATACACCACAGCAGAATAGAGTTGTTGAGCGTAAAAACAGACATTTGATTGAAACTGCTTGCACTCTTATTCTACATCATCATGTCCTTTTTCGCTTTTGGGCTGAAGCTGTCCTTGCTGCTTGCTATCTCATTAATAGGATGCCCTCATCGGTTCTTCAGCATCAGATGCCTCACTCTCTCTCGTTTCCTGATCAACCATATATATTCTTCCTCCATGTGTCTTTGGTTGCATCTGTTTTGTCCATAATCTATCTCCTAGTCATGACAAATTGTCTGCTCGGTCCATCGAGTGCATTTTTCTTGGTTACTCTCGCCTTCAGAAGGGTTATCGGTGTTATTCTCCTGACACTCACTGCTATTTTCTTTCGACAAATGTTACTTTTTTTGAGTCGTCTTCTTTCTACTCTTCGCCTCATTCCGAGTGTCCACCCATTTCTGAGGCCATCCCTCTTCCCGCGAGTCCTCCTGCTCCTATTCTCCCTGTTCCTTCTTTTACCCCATTGCAGGTTTATCATCGGCGTCATCAGCCTCGGTCTCCTCCCGGCAGAGATGTTGCTCCTACGCCTTCTCCCACATCTCCTGTTACTTCAATGACTCCTGCTGCCTCACATCCTGCTTTAGTCTCTCCACCTGCCGTGGTCTTACTTTATGAGGATTTGCTTCCTATTGCCCTTCGGAAAAGTACCCATTCTTCTCGCAATCCTCACCCCATTTATAATTTTCTTAGCTATCATCGTCTCTCATCTCCTTTTTGTGCTTTTGTGTCTTCCTTATCCTCTGTTTCAGTACCTAAGACTGTTAGTGAGGCACTTTCTGATCCAGGGTGGCGACAAGCAATGGTGGATGAGATGACTGCTTTGCATTCCAATGGTACTTGGGATTTGATTCCTTTACCCCTAGGGAAATCTCTTATCGGCTGTCGGTGGATCTATACTGTCAAGGTGGGTCCTAATGGGCAGGTTGATCGCCTCAAGGCTCGTTTGGTTGCCAAAGGGTATACTCAGCTTTATGGCCTTGACTATGGTGACACTTTTTCCCCTGTTGCTAAGATGTCATCTGTGCGTTTGTTTCTCTCTATAGCAGCTATGCGCCACTGGCCGTTATATCAACTGGACATTAAGAATGCCTTCTTACATGGTGAACTTCAGGAGGAGATTTATATGGAGCAATCTCCTGGGTTTGTTGCTCAGGGGGAGTCTAGGCAGGTTTGTAAACTCTGTCGCTCACTATATGGGTTGAATCAGTCTCCTCGAGCCTGGTTTGGTCATTTCAATGCTGTCATTCAAGACTTTGGTATGACTCGTAGTGAGTCTGATCATTCGGTTTTTTATAAACACGCATCACATGGGAGGTGTATATATTTGGTTGTCTATGTGGATGATATTGTTATTACCAGTGATGATCAAGATGGTATTATTCAGTTGAAGAAACATCTTTTCCATCATTTTCAGACTAAGGAATTGGGGTTACTTAAATACTTTCTTAGCATAGAAGTTGCTCAGTCCAGTTCTGGTATTGTTATCTCTCAATAGAAGTATGTGTTAGATATTCTGGAAGAAACTGGGATGCTTGATTGTAAACCTATAGATTCTCCTATGGACCCTAATGTAAAGCTCTTACCAGGATAGGGGGAGCCTCTTGCTGATCCTGGAAGATATCGCAGGCTAGTCGGAAAACTTAATTATCTCACGATCACTCGCCCAGATATTTATTTCTCAGTCAATGTTGTCAGTCAGTTTTTACAGTCTCCTTGTGATAGCCACTAAGATACGGTAGTCCGGATTCTCAGGTACATTAAGGGAGCTCCAGGTAAAAGACTATTGTATGAGGACAGAGGTCATACTCGAGTAGTCGGATATTCTGATGCTGATTGGGCAAGTTCTCCTTCTAACAGACGATCTACTTCAGGATATTGTGTTCTGGTTGGAGGAAACCTAGTATCTTGGAAAAGTAAGAAACAGGAGGTTGTTGCTAGGTCGAGTGCCGAAACAGAATATTGTGCTATGGCCTTGGCAACGTGTGAATTTATCTGGTTAAAACAATTGCTCCAGGAGCTCAAGTTTGGGGAGATATCACAGATGAGATTAATTTGCGACAATCAAGCTGCATTACATATTGCTTTCAATCCAGTCTTTCATGAGAGGACCAAACATATCGAGATAGATTGTCACTTCATTCGAGAGAAGATTTTATCTGGCTGTATTACCATAGATTTTGTCAATTCTAATGACCAATTAGCAGATGTCTTCACTAAGTCTCTCAGGAGTCCTCGAATTGAGTATATTTGTAGCAAACTTGGCGCATATGATATATATGCTCCAGCTTGAGGGGGAGTGTTGAGTTATATAGTTATAGTCTAGGGTTAATCCTAATATAGAGCCCATGGCCCATTGTATTTGTGTATATATATATAGGTGTATAGTCTATGGATTTGATTAAGTGGTTTTATACATATTAAAAGCTAGGTTTATTTCCTAAGCTTCACAAGTTCTAACATTCTTCCATTGAAATTTATAGTAAACTGTACAATAATTAAGGCTACAATGAAGGCCTAAATGATAGCTAATTACATCTAATCACATGCTAATTGACAAATTTTCTTTCCTTGATTTATGGAAAAGATATTTTTCTTGATTTATGGTCTTGATTCACAACACTCTTTTTCAACCTGGTGAATAGACATTATCCATTCCCAGCTTTGTTATAATCTTGTGGAAGGCAAGACTAGGGAGTCCCTTGGTTAGAACATCAGTTAGCTAGGATTCACTTGGTATATAGGGAGTACAAATAAGCCCAATATCTAGTTTTTCTTTAATAAAATATCGGTCAACCTCAATATGTTTTGTTCGGTCATGCTATATAGGATTGTGTGCAATGCTGATAACAGACTTATTATCACAATAGATTTTCATAGGGCAGTCCCACTTGAGTCCCAAGTCTTCAATAATAATTTTCAATCATAACAACTCTCATATACCTTGTGACATTGCTGGAAATTCTAATTCTACACTCAACCTAGCCACAACAGTTTGTTTTTTACTCCTCTAAGTAACTAGATTTCCTCCCAAAAAAGTGCAATACCCTATAGTAGACCTCCTGTCAACCATTGAACTTGCATAATCTGCATCGATATAGGCCTCTAGGGTAAATTTAGCCCTTTTTTTGAACAAAATTCCCTTTCCTAGGGTTCCTTTGAGGTAATGCAAAATTCTATAAACTATTTGCAGGTGAAGCCCCTTGGGTTTGTGCATAAACTGACTTACTATGCTCACTGCATAGGTTATGTCCAGTCTTATGTGAGATAGATCAATCAACTTGCCAAGTAATCTTTGATAGGCTTCTTTGTTGGTATCCTTTTCTCCCTCTGTTTGTCCCAATTTGTGATTAGGATCAATCGGGATGCTGGCTGGTTTGCAAGCCATTTTCCCTGTTTCCCTCAAAAGGTCAAGAACATACTTGTGTTGAGATATGAATATCCCATGCTTGGATCGTGCCACTTCAATACCTAGGAAATATTTTAAATTCCCTAGTTTCTTGATCTCAAAATCCTCAGCCAAACATCTACCCAAGCTCTGCCTCTCCTTTTCATCATTTCCTATCACTATAATGTTATCAACATAAACAATAAGAGCTATGATAAAATCTGAACCTGAGTGTTTTATGAATAGAGTGTGGTCCCCTTGCCTCAATTTGTAACCCATGGCCTGCATTACTTTGGAAAATCTCCTGAACCAAGCTCTAGGTGACTGTTTTAGGCCATATAATTCATTTTTGAGTCTACAAACCTTAGTCCCAGGTCTGCTTTTGTTGAATCCTGGGGGTATGTCCATACAAATTTCCTCATCAAAGTCTTCGTGCAAAAAAACATTCTTCACATCAAACTGTCACAAAGGCCAATCAAAGTTAACTGCTAGGGATAAGAGAATTCTCACTGCGTTCATTTTGGCTACCAAGGCAAAGGTTTCTTGGTAGTCTATTCCATATATTTGGGTATAACCCTTAGCTACCAACCTAGCCTTGTATCTTTCAAGTATCCCATCTGCTTTATACTTGATTGTGAAGACCCATTTGCACCCAACAGGTTTCTTCTCTTTTGGTAAATCCACAATTTCCCATGTATTATTCCTCTCAAGAGCCTGCATTTCAACATTCATGGCTTTCCTCCAATTTT
Source organism: Diospyros lotus (assembly GCF_014633365.1). NCBI lineage: Eukaryota > Viridiplantae > Streptophyta > Magnoliopsida > Ericales > Ebenaceae > Diospyros > Diospyros lotus. Next base: position 19,795,878 of record NC_068343.1, read on the forward strand.
CATAGTTTAAGGTCTCTGATAATGTGGTAGGAATGGATGTCATGTGTATGTTTGTAAGAAAGCTACTATGAGATGGAGAGCATATTTTAAAGGATACAAAGTGAGAGAGTGGATATAAGGGATATTTTGTGCACTCTCTAATTCCTTTCCTTAGTGCTATAGGAAGGTCAATATCACCCATTGAATCAACATTAGAAGATGAGTCAATAGATGTTACCTCATTTCCAGGCATTGAAACTGATGATAGGTGTAGCCTTGGTTCAGATTCTGGATTATTTCTTCTTGAGTAAATCTGGAGAAACCATTTGTCAGTGGTGGTCTCCTCCTCAGCAGTTTGGAGAACAGGTTGGAAGGAGGATTTAGGATGATGAGCTTGTGAGGTAGAGTCAAACGCAGGTTCAATCAATAGATCAAGGGAAGGTTCAAATGCAGGTTGTTCAAGTAGAGGTTTAGGAGTTGGAGTTAGTTGTAGAAAGTTAAGAAGGAGCAGCTCATCCTTATCTTCCACACTTGAGGTCTCCCTCTGAAGAGAAGGGTGAGTAAAATAGGGTTCAGTTTCAACAAAGGTAACATCCGCAAAAAAAAAAAAAAAAAATAGTCAGAGAATGATAGCATTTGTACCATTTTTGTGTAGAAGAATAGCCCACAAAGACACACTTAAGAGCTCTAGGATCCAACTTCCCCCGATGAGGGCTGTGAACATGAACAAATGAAACACACCTAAATACCTTGGGACTAAGTTGATTTGCGGTATGAAGAGCAGGATAGAAGTGGGATAAGACTGTCGTTGGAGTTTGAAAATGCAACACTCAAGAGGGTAACGAGGACAGTTTCACCCCAAAATTGTTTAGGCACATTTTTTGTAAAACAACAATGCCCTAGTAGTATCTAGGAGATGCTTGTTCTTTCATTCTGCAATCCCATTTTGTTAAGGGGTAGAAATACACGAGAATTCATGAATAACCCCCCATTGAAGAAAATAGTGGGAAAGGGTTTGGTTGAAGTAATCTCTTACATTATTTGACCGAAACCGTTTGATTTGTGCCCCAAATTGATTGTGGATCATAGAAAAGAAATCGGGAAGAATATCACTCACATCAGATTTAGATTTAAAAAGAAAGACCCATGTAACCCTTGTGCAATCATCAATGAACGAAACAAACCAGCGTGTCCCAAAAACATTTGGAATAGTTGATGAACCCCAGATATCACTATGAATCAATTCAAAAGGAGTAAGACATCTATTATTACTAGCTGGAAAAATAGCACATCTATGTTTAGCAAACTCACAGACATCACAATGAAACTCTCTAATATTAAGGTTTTGAAACAACAAATGGAACATGATTTTAAGAGTAGAAAAAGCAGAATGTCCCAGCCTGTAATGATGAAGCCAAATAGTATCCTTGTGGGGTATATGTGGTTCTGAAAGAGATGTAAAAGGTTGCTTCCACCTGCCAACAGGTAATTTCTCAGATTTTTCAAGGTAGTATAAGCCATCCCATTCCTTAGCATGTCCAATCATCAATCCCGAGTCCTTGTCCTGAAACCAACAAGACGAAAGAAAAACCACTCTGCAATTAGTGTCATAGGATAGCTAGGATACGGAGATTAGGTTGGTGGACAGTTTAGGCACATGAAGGACATATTTTAGGGTCAAGGAAGGACATATTTTGATCTCTCCTATTCCAGCTATTGTGATCAAAGAACCATTAGCTGTAGCAAGTTTTTGATTGCTAGAACAAGGAGAGTACAACAACAACAACAACAATATATCCAGCCTTTATCCCACTATGTGGGGTCGACTACATGAATTCTAGACTTCCATGTATTTCTATCTTTTGTCATATCTTCATTGAGATCCATACACTTCATATCAAACTTTAATGTCTCCTTTAAAGTCTTCTTAGGTTTGCCTCTACCTCTTTTTTTGATTAATTGTTCCATTTCATCAACTCTCCTCACAGGAGCGTCTCTTGGTCTCCTTCTCACATGACCAAACTATCTTAGTCTAGTCTCTCTCATCTTGTCCTCTATTAGCACTACTCCTATCTTATTACAAATAACTTCATTTCTAATTTTATCTTTTCTTGTATGGCCGCACATCCATCTTAACATCCTCATCTCCGTTACACTCGTCTTTTGCTCATGTTGGTATTTGACTGCCCAACATTCTGAGCCGTACAACAAAACTGGTCTTATAGCTGTCCTATAGAATTTTCCTTTCAATTTTAATGGGATTTTACCATCACATAACACCCCCGATGCATTTCTCCATTTTAGCCAACCTGCCTTAATTCTATGTGTGACATCCTCGTGAATTTCTCCATCTTTTTGAATCAAGATAAAAAACTGGAAGGAGTCATATAGTCTGTGGTTCTGGAGTCAATAATCCATGAGTCTTTAAGAGATGTATCAAAGGCATTTAAAGCATGTGAAATTGGGGTTTTACTTGATTGTTGTAGTGAGCATGGTGCCTCAAGGGTACTTAAAATGTATCGCAACCTTTCAATCTCCTCCTTGTTGAATTCTTTTGGTTCATGGGACTATTTTTCCTCTTGTGGAGTTGCCATATTAACTTACCCTTGGCTCCTATGCTGATGTTGTCTACCTCTATTTCCCCATTCCTTGCTTGGTGGCTTTCCATGCAGCTTCTAGCATATCTCCCTAGTATGCCGTGGTTTCTTACAGAAAGTACACCACATATTCTCACGGTTGTCATTGCCCATGGATTTGAGACATGTTTTTCCATTTTCTCCCGGCAGTTGGTCCTTCTTAAACCCATGATTTCCTCCTCCTTTTGCCACCATTGCTGAGACCTCAACTAGTTTGGGATCCAACATGACACCCCTCCTGCTTTCCTCAACTATAATAATTGAAATCACTTCATTAAGTAAAGGTAAGTCATCATTGCCTAGGATTTGAACTCTCACCTGATCATACTCCACATTTAGGCCTGCAAGAAAATCATAGGTGCGATCTTTGTCTATAAAAGCTTTCAAGGTGGCTGCATCATCACCGTTCTTCATCTCAATTATCTTGTAGTAATCCATTTCTTGCCATAGTCCCTTTAGGAAATTGGCATACTCGGTAACAGTTCTATTATCTTGCTTTGCTACAGCTATTTTGGTCAACTCGTAGATCTGGGCTGCATCCTTCACCTTCAAGTAGGTTTGTTGGATAGACTCCCAAACCTCCTTTGTTGTTGACAAAACCATGCAGGTATCACTGATTTCGGGAGCCATGGGACTCCACAACCATGCAATGATCATGGAATCTTCTTCATCCCATGCCGCATAGGCTAGATCTCCTTTCTTTGGTCTGGTTCTTATAATATGGTTAATCTTCCCTTTTCCTTTCAAAATGGTTCGAATCAACTATGACCCTTTAAGATAATTCCTTGTCACGAACCTAGGGTTCGTGATGGGTTAGAAGAGGAATTGGGGAAGAACAAAGAAGAATTGGAGGGGGAGATTGAAGAGAATTAGGGAGAAAATTAAGAGGGATATTTGGACAGAAATGGGAGGAAGATGTAGAGAGAAATGAGGGAGAGAAGTAGAGAGAAAATGAGAGAGAATCAAATATTCATTTAATCAATTTCAGCATACCATCCCCTCCATTTACATCAGCCTTATATAGGCATATTTGTCCCCTAACAGCCTTGCACATGCAGCCATGTGCACCTAACTAATTGCTAGAATATCCCTAACAAACTATTCTACCCTATTACAATAATACCCTTTTATTACTCATAGGGTCATGACAATTCCCCCCTCCAAAAGAGAGTTCTTGTCCCTAAGAACTTGCCGCAAGTAGCCATTGCTCTTCATCCAATTCCAACCTTCTCTATGTGGATAATCCTCCTTTCTTTCTTTCTACTTCTAGGTCTCTTCTTCTTTATTCTTAGGTTTTCAAGATCAATTCCAAGTATGAATTGGCCCAGAATTTCAATAGGGAAAACTTCATTACCATCCAAAACAAGTAAGAAGGGCAGCTCTTCAGCCATTGTTGCTGTTACTCTATCCCCATTCAACCCACAGCCATGTTTTGTTGCAGAAATATCAACAGCAGCCTCAAAATGCAGCAATGGAGGTTTGTATTCTTTCCTTGAATACTCATACCAAGGCTGTTTGTGAGCATTAACATTAGGAGATGCTGCAACTTCACTTCCAGCCAACGATTGCTCAATAATTGACACCTGGCCAAGTGTCTTAGCACTAGTAAGAGTGCTTGAGAGGCTGCCAATTGATTGATTGCCTTCCTCCAATTCCTTTTTCTCACTTTTTTCTTCCTTCGGCTTCTCCCTTTTAAGAAACTCCTCTTTGTTGAAACTTCCATGATAGTCATCAAAATATTCGGCGGAAAAACTGTAATGATACTCCTTAGATAGTATCATTGCAAACTCTTGCAACTTCTCGTGAAACATTCGACCGAATTCCTTGCACTCTTCATGAATCCCACTGTTTGTTCCCTTGTCCCTTCGCCTAGACTCATTCTCAAACTTCTCTCCCCATGTTTGATTCTTTTGGCTACACTGCTGCTTATTCTTGTTGCTGTCCACTGAAAATGCAGCCTTCTTTGGCTGCCACTGAAACTCCATTCCAGCTGAAAATGAAGCATTCTTGAGTTGCAATTGAGACTCCATAGAACTCCTTCGTGCACTACTCCTCCTGGCCAAAATCTCACTGGCTGGAAAAGCAATAGGCCAAGAAACAGCAGTTCTTTCCATCCTAATTACCTTCTGTAACTGCCTCACCCAATCACCTCTAAAATTGATCCAATAAGTGGCAAATTGCAGCCACTGTTATGCTTCAAGACCAAATCTATTGTAGCAGCAGAAAAAATTGCACACTTACAGCAACTTGATCAGCCTTCTAAAGTCCCCTAGGCCTACCAATTCTCTTGACTCGCCTGCTACAATGATTCCCTATACCTGCTGGAATTCCCGTCGGACTCGCCTTATCCAAGCACTCGATTGCACTTTCCAAAATCCAAGCTCAACCATTAAGAATTTGTCGAGAGTCAAGTACTCCTTCTGCTCGTCGGAATTCCCCAGATCGCTGGAATTGCCTGGGTTGCTCGCCTCCCTTGTTCAATTGTGCTGCAACTAACAGAATTCTCCAGAATTGAGAATTTGATGGTTGCAGTATTTTACGAATTGGCTTCCAATTCCGCCAAATCTGCTTCGGCTTGCTGACCCACACAGCCCAGCCTCGGAAATAGCCGCAATCCACCAGCTCTTCTACTTCACAACAGTCGCCCAAGACTAGCAATCACCTCACCATAGTTAGCAATCTTCAATTCTCCAGCAAACTGAACAGCTGATAAGTGAACAGCTGAACAGCAAACTCAACAACAGATCCGATTCCGCCTTCTATCACCTTTGCAAATCAGCTACTTCGCCTTCCTTGTTTGACAACCATGTCGGCAACAATATCCCCAAAACCGATCAGAATTCTCTTAGCTCAATTACTGTCGAAGTCCTCCTCCCAAACTCCGAGCCTAATTGTTGTCCAGCAGACACCTTCTGAATCAAATCGGAAGCTCGATTTGTCCGCCGTCAATCTAGATTTGCGACGGCCGCGACCCACCCAATCACCGTCCACTGGTCGCGACCACTGGCTCGATCTTGTAATTTACCGAAATTGCTTCACCTTCGAAATTCAATCTGAGAGAGGCTCACCCATTCCGAATTTGCTATTGGATGTACTTTGCCTAACAACCAACGTGTACTTGCTTGGGCCACCGGAATTGGTTTCACCTTCACTTGCTAGTCCCAGCCAATCGCGGAAATCACAGCCGATCACTATAGATCAACAACCTCCGGATTTGATCACTCACTCCGTGTTGCCTGCAAGTTGAAACGATATGTGATCGTCAGACCCTGCGCCTTCTTCGTTTGGCTCCGTTACCGTCCTTCAAAATCGTCTCAATCAATTCTGAGGAACACCTCACTTAGTGACGATCCGTCCTTGGTTCCTTAGGAATTAGATCAGACTTGTTGGCCGATCGATTCTTTTGAAGCTCCTCGACAGACGCTCGTATCGCTGGAATCGCCGAATGCTGCAACTCATTCACTTCCGCTAAGAGTCGCTTGGATTCGCTTTTAATGACCGTCTTGCTCTGCTTCGAATCTAGCTTGCTTACTTCAAATCTGATCGGACAGTATTAATTTTCCAAAATCACAGCCAAGGAATGACTGCTTTGATACCAATTTGTCACGAACCTAGGGTTCGTGATGGGTTAGAAGAGGAATTGGGGAAGAACAAAGAAGAATTGGAGGGGGAGATTGAAGAGAATTAGGGAGAAAATTAAGAGGGATATTTGGACATAAATGGGAGAAAGATGTAGAGAGAAATGAGGGAGAGAAGTAGAGAGAAAATGAGAGAGAATCAGATATTCATTTAATCAATTTCAACATACCATCCCCTCCATTTACATCAGCCTTATATAGGCATATTTGTCCCCTAACAGCCTTGCACATGCAGCCATGTGCACCGAACTAATTGCTAGAATATCCCTAACAAACTATTCTACCCTATTACAATAATACCCTTTTATTACTCATAGGGTCATGACATTCCTTCCATCCAACCGATAGGCAACATTGATTGGCTGCAGTTCTCCCGACGACTCAAGCATCATGCGTGCCGGTGTTTCCCTTGTATCATGGGAACTAGCTTCATCAATGGTGGTCGACATCTCTAGTTAATGGGAAGGGCCAAGGGAATAATGGGAAATAACGCACTATTGCAGCAATGAAGGCTGCTCGTGATGGTTGTCAGTAGCAGCAGAGGAGTAGTCGGCGATGAAGGCTCAGAAAGAAGAGTCCTAGGGTTTCTTAGGCTCTGATACCATGTGGAAAAGAGAGAAAAACAATGTTGAACAAGATAGAAAAAAGAGAAAACCCTTTTTAGGAGTAGAACTCTATATTAGGTCTAGCATTCTTCCATTGAAATTTATAGTAAGTTGTACAATAATTAAGGCTACAATTAAGACCTAAATAATAGCTAATTACATCTAATCACATGCTAATTGATAAATCTTCTTTCCTTGATTCATGGCAAAGATACTTTCCTTGATTCATGGCAAAGATACTTTCCTTGATTTATGGAAAATCTTTCTTCCTTGATTTATGGCAAATCTTCTTTCCTTGATTTATAACAAAGATACTTTCCTTGATTTATGGTCTTGATTCACGACAGATATTATTAAGCAAATGCTTGCAAGACCCACCAAAGATTTTTCAGATTAATCAAGGACAACAAAATATGCAAAATCCCCCAATTAGAACTACAATAATTGAAGGAGAGATAAGAATAAATTACTCAAAATAAAATCAAAATCCTCAAGGTTCAAACCACCACAAAAGCATTTTGAACCATGCTTCCTCCATAAGGACCATGGCTTCAGCTCAACTTTATTTATGTATCCATAATACATTATAGAACATGGAAAAAATAATTTATATAAATATAGGTTAATTTTTTATATATACATATGGCAGGACAAGGCAAGATAGGATGAGGTCAAGGCAGGGACTAAACATCCCATCCTTACCCCATCCCCAGCAAGGGAAGTTGGAGAATGGCCTCACCCCACCCCAAACCTTGGACAAAGGGTGTTGACCTCGCCCCAATAGGGGTGAAAGCCCACGGGGATGGGTTATTTATCGTTAGACACCAGAGAGCAGAGAAATTGTTACAACTTTAGGGCTCTAATTTTGGTGTGAGAATTTATTGGGATATCTATGAGAAATGTCCCAAACATATAATATTTCCTTCATTGTAGTGGACTTTTCTCTTACACATGGATGCAGGCAGGCTGTGCTTAACCATAAAAATATGCCATAAAGAAGCCCTCAGTATTGAGGTTAATATTGTGCAATTAATAGGAAATGTGAAAATGTTGGTGTCTACCTTCTAGGACCTATTAAGGAACTGGCATTAGGCCCCAGGTCTAAATGTTAAAAGCGTAACCATATAATTTGGTCCATAAGAAAGACTTGGCATATACCATGTAAATAACTCAGACTAACTGTGAAGTCCTCAAAACAACAGCCATTAGGAACATGCTTGCTTCTATCTTGAGCCAAGGTTAGTACAATTTGCAGCAAATAATTAGGTCTGCAAGATATTCTCAAGACACACTCACCTTACAACTACAAAATTGTTCAAAATCTCAACAGAACCCATCTCTATCAAAGTGAAAAGAACAAGAGAAACATTCTATCATCTGCCATGTCTTCAGAAGGCCAGAACTTGCACAATTTATGAGAGAACAATTTAGTACATCATTAGAACTTCAAGCATATTCAAGAATCTGGATTCCCCATAAACTAGATATCAAGAGACATACTGATAAAGGCCAGTTGTGATGGATGAGGAGTGGGAAAGAAATGCGTACCTGGCTTTGAATCTTTCCACATGCCGCAATAAAGTGTTTAGGACCAGCAAGATATCCAAGTCTCCAACCAGTCATGGCAAAGGCCTAAGAACATCCAAAAATTTGTAGCAGTTCAAGACTTCTTAGTTAGGATGATATTAGAGATGTCACATTCCATGAAGACAAAAATAAAGAGGAATCAAGTTCAGGCACCTTAGAAAATCCGTTGACAGTCAGAGTCCTCTCCCACATGCCTGGCAAGGATGCGAAACTTGTGTGAGTGGCTGGTGCATAAATAATGTGCTCATATATTTCATCAGACAGGACCTGAAGAACCACAAAAAATTGTCCAAAATCTAAGTTTTTGAGCAGAAAAGGTTCCAAGGTGCCAAAAGTTACATGTAACATTACCAGAAGCCGAGGATGCTTTGCCACAATCCGAGCGATCTCTTCAAGCAACTTCCTAGGATATACAGACCCAGTAGGGTTAGATGGAGAACAAAGAATCAAGAGTCTCGACTTCTCACTGAGTTTGGATTCAAGAAGCTTTGGATCTAAGAGAAAATCTTTGGAGATGTCAGTTGGAATAATCACAGGTGTTGCATCAGCCAGCCTTGCCATTTCTGGATAGCTCACCCAATATGGAGCTAGAATTATAACCTAAAGAATAGAACTACCTCATAAGTGTCTATCAATTGCATGAATAGAGAAACATCTTTAAACATTTATAATACAGGCACCTATGAGCTTCATAGCAAACATGAATTACTTCAACTTTTCACATATTGCCATCCTTCATGACACATATTTGAAAGTGGAAAAAAATATCACTGAAACCAAGCTACTGTTACTTTTTTATTTTCCTCTTCCTCCCCTTTTCAAGGAAGGGGACATCAGGATACATGGAAGGGAGATAACCAGATGAAACTTATTGTGAAAAGAGGTAAAACTAGTGACCAATGCTATCAACATGCCACTGAACTTCAACTCTGCAATGTAATCCACTATTGTCTAATATGTTCTTGCTGCTTTTCCTTTATTTTTATTTTTCTTTTCAGAAATATTATTCCGTCATTCTATCATTGTCCACAAGTCAAAGTTATTTTTAGATATGCAAGATTTGTTTAATAAAACCAACACAGTTACTATTTTTTAGATGTCTGGGGACTGCCGATGAGTGACCACAGGCTCTTTCTTTTACTTAGTAACCTGGGCTGACACTAGATGTCACAAGTCATACTGATCTCAGCTACTTATAATGGAGGTCACTCATTGAGGGCAGAGATTTCCAAAAGAATGTAGGACTTCCTAGAGATATCTAGAGAATTCTAGATCAGTCTACAAATCTCTAGAGTATTCTAGAAAATCTAGAAGATTCTAGAATCTTTGATATTACTAGGTTTCTCTAGAAGATTCTAGAGAAGTGTAGTGATATTGTAGATACTTTCAAAATTCTCTGGGAGGTTGTGTAAATACCTTAAGATGTTTCATTGGATCATTGACATGTGGCACAATACTAGCCACACATTCTCTACATGGGTGCCTATAGATAGGGGAGCACCTCATTTGTTAGTGCATCCAGGTTAGTGTAGCATTTTGTTAGTGCAATACAAAGAGCCCTTTCAAAACACTCTTGAGTGTTTTCTTTTCCATTATCTTCATTATACTCTTAATCTAACTTAGCCTAAAGTTAGGCTTTCTCTAGCAATGGACCTGGGAAGCTTAAGAACCACATGGGTGCTTAAGGGTTAAGATTAAGGGGTAGTTGCAAAGAATCCTCAATGCTTGCATGGACACCTTTAAGGAATTCCAAGCCAAACTGGATTGAATTTTGGCCAAAGTTGTTGCTCTCTAAGAAGAAATGAAGGTCAAATGAGAGAATTGGACCTTTGCAAGACAACAGTTGCAAACAGGGCAATGAATGCTCTTACTAAGGAAGTATTGCGGATAGACCTACCCAAGCCCAAGCCCTACATGGGTCAGAGAGATGCAGAAGAACTAGATAATTTCTTATTTAAAATGAAGCAATATTTTGACATCCTTTTTGGAGGATGAAACCATGACGCTGAAGGCAGCCACACTTTCTCATGAATTCAACATCAATGTAGTGGCAACAGCAGCATAGCAACATCCAAGCATGTAGATTTTTACCCTTTGATACATGGGAAGCTTTTAAGAAGTATATTAAGATACACTTCAACCCCAAGGATGTTTGTTATGAAGCAAAAGTTAATCTAAGGAGACTAGAGCATACGGGACTGTTTAGGATTATGTTAACCAATACACTAATCTATTATTTTAAATCTCAGGCATATCTGAAGAGGACAAACTGATCTACTTTATAGATGGTCTGCAACCTTAGGCTAAGCAAGAATTGCAATGCTGTGGAGTGCAATCTCTTGTTGCGACCATAACACTGTGGAGTCATTCACAGAGTTCAAGAAATGCAGCTCTAAATATAAGGGGCAGAGAAGTAATCATATTAATGGTAGGGGAGAAAAGGAAGAAAACAAAAGGTTCTTTAAGGGAAAACCTAGTAATGACAAGATTAATGATGGAACCAAGAGCAAAGGGAAATCCAAGGTTGAGATGAAATGTTATTTGTGTAATTGTCCTCACCTCATTCATGACTGCACAAAGATGAAAACCAATAATGCCATAGCCGCTAAGGAGGAGCCCATTCAGCAGGAAACCAAGATGGGGTCCCTTTGCCTTCCAAACTTTGTGAAGGCTAGGAAGGAAAGGACCACTTCTAAGAGAGTAACGTATATTGATGCTAAAATTGGCCTATACACCTCCCAAGCGTTGATGGATACTAGGGCAATTAATAATTTTACATCCTTCGAAGAAGCCAAGAGACTAGGGTTGAAGGTTTATGGCAAAAAGGTTCAGCTTAAGGCGTTGAATTTGGAAGCTAAACCAATCCATGGTATAGCTCATGGAATGAAGCTACTAATTGGTGAATGGAAGGAACTGTAGACCTATCAGTCATTCCCATGGATGACTACTCATTCGTCCTTGGAATGGAATTCTTAGACATAGCCAAACACTCTCAAGTATTCTAGAGAAAAAAGGGAAAGCCAAAATATCATTTTGAAAAATATCAAACTCTCCTTTTGGTGTAGATATGTGACTCAACATACCAATTAGAAATTGGTTTTCCATCCTGATGACAATAAAATGATATATAAGTTTCATCCCTTGATCCCCAAAGTTAAAGCTTCATGTCATTTGGCAGAAATAGTGCAGTCAAATAAAAATTTAGTTTCAAAATCTTATGTGATTCACATGCAGTCATAGTTGAAGATAAAGTGTCACTAGATACTGCACAGCTCATGAACTCTAGATGATAGTGAATAAAAATTACAAATCTAGATTAATATTATAAATATAGTGTTGATTCAGAAAATGTGGAGTGTACCTCATCTCCAGGAGAACAAACTGCTAGAACTGATTGGAGAATGCTCTGCTTTGCTCCATTGCTTACCAAAATCTGATCAGGCGTATAAGAGATCCCATTCTCCTCTGCCATGAATAAAAGAAAAAAATACAAATATAGTCGGCATTCTTTTATCAAAAACTAAAAACAAAAATTAGTTTAGTAAAAGATAAAAGTTTCAGTAAACAGGAAACCAGCTAACCTTTCAACTTGTGGCAAATTGCTGAACGCAGTTCCAAGGTTCCTGCATTAGGAGTGTACCTAGTGTAACCTTCACGAATTGCATTAATGCCAGCCTGATTTAATAAGATCACAAAATAGAAAATTGATTAAAAACTAGGAAAGTTAAACAGCCTTACAGAGATAGAAGACTAATCAAAGAACAGTCAGAGATCACCTCTGCTATTACAGCTGGGGTATCGAAGTCAGGTTCTCCAGCTGCTAATGCAATAACAGGCACTCCAGCTTGCACAAGAGCTACTGCCTTATCAGTTATGGCCACTGTCTTTGAGGGGTTTACCGAATTTACCCTGGGACTTAGGGAGATATCAACCTCAGTTTGCTCAAAGTTGCTTATGGATCTAATAACTGCATTTACCCTGTGCATCTGTACCAATTTTGTTCGCTCCAACGACCTAATTGTAAATAGAATAGAATAAGATAACTTAAGATGTTTCCAAAGCAATGAAAAGAAAGGAAGAATAGCATCTTTAGAATTAAAGTCTTGCAGGATTGGCTTCGCTTGATATGCTATAACATGTCCTCATATACAGCTTTACAGGATGGACAATGCTTAAATAGGTTTAAACATTTTTTTTTTTTTTTTTTGTGCTAGATAGTTTAAACATTTTCTCATCTAAAACTATTTGAATCTGATTCCAAACAGAATAACCAGAATTTCTCTTTTTCCTCAAAAGCAAGTAAAGTGAAAAGGCAATGTATTAAATTCAGCGATAAGAAGATATTAAATAAGATTGGGTGGTGGCAATGATATTTTCACTTTAATTCCAGTAAAAGTCCCTTCTTAGAGGCAGAAAAGCTTACATTTACTAACTTCACTTACTTTCTCAACATATCTAAACAGCACTATTCAGAAAAGGAAAAAGAAATCTAACTATTAATTGAACTTGTAAGAGAATGGAATGAACTTCAACACATCAATTTTACAGGACAAGTTTTGCGTGAATGTCTAAATTTTGTGAAACCAAAAGAAAAAGTTTACTGGGAAACTTTTGCATAACATGAATATGAGGTAAAGTTACACCAATATTTTAAGGATTTATTACAAGTGAACTAATAGTTCCCCTAGAATCTTGCATAAATATTATAAAAGTTCAATCCTGTTGTGCATTGTTATTGATGTACCATACCAGTACAAAAAATTTCTAGGTTCCCTTGTCACAACCCAAGGGGTAATGGAGAGGCAATATTGTAATTGGGCTACAATTGTTTGTTAGGAGATATTTTGTAATTCTGTTTGAGGCACATGAGTGCTGATATTGAAGAACATGCTTTCAGTTGGCAGCCAGCTGATGCCTAAAATACTGGTCAGATGCCATACCAGCTGGTAAGTGGTACCGGTGGCAGTAGTTATCGCCATTACCAACAGCCACGACCCTCTTAAATTTGAAAGGGATGAGACTTTGACCTGTCCATTTGCAAGGAGATAAAAATAATAATTTTGACAAATCTATATATATTTAAAGTTTTAGATTTATATTCTTCTATGCTATATCATTAATGAAATTATTCTGTATTTTTTACTTTTTATCATTTGTCATATAATTATTAATTACTAATCTACAATACAAAATAATAGAGATATTTAGAGGTGTTGTTGCATTGTTATGTTAAATCTTTTGTTTAGGCAATGCTCTTGACAATAGAAATGATTTTATATGCTTCTATAATTTTATTTTGTATAAAAATTTAACCATAGTTATACACATATTTTTATAATTTATATTCCTATATATCTGAAACGGTATCTGGTATTGTTGGTACCATACTGTACTGTAACAATGAAAAATCTGATACGGTGTTGATAGCTATGTTGTTGCAGATTGCAAGAAATTGTATTAAGGCTGCAAGTTTCCAATGGATTAAGTATATGAGCTTTATTTTCCAGAATACTCATCTATCAATTTTAATTGACTGATATATAAAAATTTGAGAAACCAAAATTTAGAAAGCACAAGATTACATGGAAATCATACTGAGATATGTGATCAAAAAAATACGTAGGATAGACCTTTTCCTTTTGACATGAAAATATCGTGTTGCTCATGTCATGTGCCAGGTTTGTCAATAGTTGTATGACAAAAGATGTAACTCTCTGTAATCTAGTTAGAATGGATGCCCAAATACTAGGATTAAGCTTTGTGCTGATGTGTGGTTGATTCAAAAAACTGGCATCCTGGGTGTGTCGTACAAATTGAAAAAATCAAATTAATCGACAAAATAGAGTGAATCAAATAAAAAAATAAAGAGTTTCGAACTTTCCCATTTCGAAAGAAGGGAGAAATTATTTGGATCGAATGGCCTCATTCCAAACTAGTTCTAGTTTACTCCTTTGAACACAAACTGGAAGCGATATCGAAACCCAGAAAAAATGTGAAAGAGAGGCATAACAAGAACATAAAAAAGGGCGCTTACTTGAGGGAGGGATTGGTGAGACGAGAGGAGAAGGAGAGTGAGCCGATGCCATCTGAACATGATGAAACATCAAATCCCGGAGAATGGTATCTGGAAGCAATGCTTATCCGGCTGTGTATGGAAGAAGCAGCCATTTTCTGGTATCAACGCTGTTACTTGGAAGAACGTATGGGGCGGGGGAGAGAAAGAGAGAGAGAGAGAGAGAGAGAGATTGGGTAGTTGGGTGGGAGGGTTGGTGAGAGAGGAAAAGGAAGAGGAAGGTGGTTGGATTGTTGCTTGAGGGCTTATTTGAGGGAGAAGGAGTTGGAGATGGTGATCGGAAAATATTGCCCCCACCAACCCCCGCGATGGAGAAGGTGGCGGGCGGTTGTTCCTAGTCCGCTGACCCTACCTACCAGACTCACTGTCCCCCTTTTCCATCATCAATTTGGGGGAGCAAAGACGTGTGAATAAATTGCAGCTTCACATCCTCTGGTTTCACCTTTTTGCAAAGGCACTTCTTTTTGTCTAAGAAAGTTTTTCAACATTTTTGTTATTTATTTATTTATATTTTATTTTAAAAACATTTTAAAACTAAAATAAATTTTACACCATTTTTGAAATTTAATAAAAAGTATCAATTTCCTACTTATTTAAAATAAACACACACACACACTTATCTCCCATACTATTAATCAATCATTAAAATTGAACATTTTACTCTTATTTAATCATTTTTCTTTCTCTTTTTATTTATTGTTTCTCTCTAGATATATACATTCTAAAAATAAGTTCCTTAAACTTATAAATTTTATCTTCCTCTCTCATTTTATTTATCTCTTTCAAAGAGACATACATCTTAAAAATAGTTTCTTAAACTTATATTTTATGGCAAATCTCAATTCTCTATTGGGAATAACCCCAAAACTTTGGGCTCATTGGCCAAATTTTTTGAGTTCCTTGAAGGAGCCCAAACTCAGGCAATGGTGGTGATTGACCATGCACCAGCCACACTTGTAATTTTTTAGTATTATTATTAACTTTTTGTATTTATAATAGAGACAATTTCTCTATTTTTTTATTTTTATTTATAGTGGAAAAAGAAAATTAATGATATTTTAGAAATTTATAAAAAATTAATAATTATTTATTAATATTAGGGAGAAAATGATATTATGAAACTTAAAGGATGTGAGTGCTATTTTTAAAAATATATGGGGGCGATTAGTGTTTTTTAACAAATCTTTGTGTGAAATTTATATTTTGAACTAGTATTTGAAAAAATAAATAAATGAGTTTTTTATTTTTTAAAATTATTTTAAAACATAATTCAAAAAATAAAACTCGAATAGAAATAATTCACAAACTAAAACTTTACATGAAATCAATATCTTTGCGTAAGATTGTTGTGGGCCGACAAAATAACTCAAAAAAATCATAAAGGTATTTTAAAAATAGGAAAGACAATTTTAGCATAAACTATTGAAATCACATATACTCTCGTGCAAATGACTAAAATAATATAGAATTGATTGTAATTTACTCAAAAAATAAAAAGAAATTCAAATAAATAAGTCAAATAAATTTTGATAATGCTTAGGACCAAACACCACGAGGCAACTTTAGGTCAAATACCTATAAAAAGAGATAAGGTTGGATCCCCCAATTTAGACTCCAGACTCTCAAGTCATTCAACCAAAAGGTGAATATATAAAATACTAGATGAATGAATGCCTTTACCTACTAGAGATTGAAGCTTTTATATAGGTTTGGTTGAGCGAGATACCCAGGGTTAATAATTGAGATTTTTAGGGCTCAACCATAATACAACATGATGGAAGATCTCTTGGGTCGATCTCGAATTTCCTAGGATCTAGATATAGTAATTTTCTTTAATATAGACCAAGCAGGGGGCATGTGTCCCTTCCTTACTAGTCTCTAGTGATGACATATGTTGGGCAAAGATCGGGCTTCCTTGAGGGTAAATGGGTAACTCTACATCTTTTGAGTACTGATCAGTTGCTCTCTATCCTCAAGTTGAGTTATATGTTTGATTCAAATAGTAGCTAAAGTAGTCATTTATGCCTTTCATGTAATGGTTCAACTCTTTCTCTCTCGGAAAGGAAGGATCATACTTAGGGTTATGTGGGTAGTATTTTGGCAACTTGTGCTCTGCATGATGTTTTTTCAATTCACTTCGATTCATTAAGAAGGGTGCCCAAAACCCTAAGCGCAATGGTAGCCATTCCCTTACTTTATAAACCATCATCTTACCCTTAATGTAGTTCACTTGCATCCAAGAAAAATGTTGAGGAGTGCCTAAACAACTCAGTTTGCTCAATCACAAGGCTTGCCTTTCCAACTCAGCTTTTCCATTTTTGGTCTTTAGTTCATCTTTTTCATTTCTTATGGTCAATTTTTTTCCTTTCTCCTTACTTTCTTTTTTTGTATTTTGATTAACCTCTTAGCATGTCTTTTAACAATTCTCAAAACACGAGGTCTAGCTTGGTAGGTAATGGGAGCTTGAACACTTAGTTTAGCTCATATTCACGATTTTTTTCCTTTCTCGATTTCTTTAGTGACCCCTTCAATAGATCTTTAAAGAAATCGAGAATATGAGACACAAAGGTAGAGATATCTTCACTCCCTACCTAGCATGGGGTTATGACCCTTTGGGCTTGAAGAGTTTGGTCGATTTAAGGAGGAAGAAATAGATATTGAGTCTAAGGTGCTTCTAGAAAACCTTATAAAGGATAACATAGTTTTGAACAAGAAAGACTTTCAAGCCTTAGTCAAAAGGTTCTTTCTTCCTCTTAAAGGGTATTGGTGTAGTATTCCCGAAGGGTCAAAGGCTCACCAAGTGTCGTCAAGTAGTCTGGTTGTAACGCCCGTATATGGTAATTAAATTAATTTTGGGGTAATTGGATTTAAAAGAATTATTAAAATAAGTTGTTGGGATTAAATAAAAATTTAATTATATGATTTTATGGAAATAAGAAATTAAGATAATTAATTTTGTTATTTGGGAATTTCTGGAAAGAGAAAAAAATTAAAATAAATTAATTTGTGTGATTTTTAGAAAGTTCAGGCATTTCTGTAATTATTATTAGGGGGTGATTGTGTGATTAATGGAAGTTGTGGGGTGCTGGCGTGAATCGCGGAAGAGGGAAAAAGTCACCTTAAATATAATATAAGTTATATATAGGTTAAGTGAAGCTTGCGGTCGCGCGCGAGACTACCAACGGGGAGACGCGGGTTCGAGCCCCGCGGGTGCGCGCGCTGTGAAGAAATTTTGGCTGATTTTCAGCCAAAATCCTTGCCGTTTTGGGCAAGGCGGTGGCAGCCATGCGCAACTGCTGGGCGCGCCACGTGGCGTGCTGTGGGCCGCCCCTTTTGCCTCTTTTAAAGCCCGAATTCGGGCACTTCTTTTGCTCAAACAGTGAGCAAATTTTTACAGAAAATTCAGCAGCGTGCGCGAAGTAAATTTGAGATTTTGGGGCTTCAAAAATCGGATTAAACTCCGTTTAATCCATGATTTAATTATCTAGGTATGTGCCTAATCTAGTAATTAATATTTTCTGCGGTTGAAATTTCATTTGGGGCCCAATTTTATTAATTTTGTCAATAAATGGAATATTGCAGTTTGTATAACTTTGACCGTGTTTGGTCAAATTGAGCTTAAGGCTATCTCCGGAAAGGCAAGTTCTATATACCCTCATTGTCGATTCTTTCGATGTCAATTTATTTGGCCTCACTTCGTTAGATTTGGCTGTTAATAAATTATGGAATTTAAACGGTGTGTTTAATAATTTAATTTATTAACCTGGTTTCGAGGGTATTAATCGTTGGTTGCCTACGGGGGTTTGTATCACCCCCAATCCTATGGGAATGATGTTGTACTCACCCGAGGCTAGGTTCTTAGCTGTCGAGTATTATTATGGATTTTCGGTTATTTATTGGTTAGAGCGGATGGGCAGTGGGGGCAAGGGTTAGCCGTTCGGTGACGGTGAAACTGTTGTATGGTCTATTTTAGGCCGTCAGATGGTCTCTCCTAGTCACTAACCGCTGACCGGTGTCAGGCACTGCTAACCTACTCTACCATTATGTGATTATAGCATGCCTGATTATTTCATTTTTGTTGCATGGTTTGGTATGCACATGGGTTCGGGCTGCATGATGGGATCATCATGATTTGGTTATGCTTGATCACGGACATTTTAGATTGGTCAGGTTGCATCCAGCACGGGCATATGCATCGCGTGTGATTTACTACGTGGGCGGAGCATGGCTTGATGCCTGGATGTATGGGCGCCTTGTATCACGTTGGTACTCATTACGCCTTGCATTTTATATGCATTGCATGGTTACTGGTAGTTATTAGTTCTCGGACGGGAGTACCGTTCCGAGGGAGCCTTTGGCTCGGCTGTCGGGAGTACCGACAGGGATACGGGTGACGGGAGTACTGACCCGGGACGGTGCGCACAGGTTTGTGGTGATTTATGTTGCCTTTCAGGGCAGCGGCAGGTTGGTATGGGACTTGGGTGCCAGGTGTTCTATGTGGGCCCCAATGACCGGTATATGTTTTATTATGTGGCACTGTTGCGTTGTTGCGTCACATGACTTGTGTGTACATGTGGGTTTATATTTGGGGTGATCTTCTCTTCTGTTTCGTTTACAGCCTTCCTTATTATATAAACTTGCTGAGTCTTGCGACTCACCTTGCTTTCCATCATTCCAGGTAAGGGTAAGGCTAAAGTCGAGGGCGAGGACCGTGCCACCTAGCAGCCAGCCGTGTCGGTAGGGTGTACAGTTAGCTGCCCCCGTTTTCTCTGATGTTTTGTTAAGAGTTCTGACTCTCATTTTTGACTGTGCCCGGTTGTTCCTTGTATCTTTTATCGTTGGCACAGGTGTCTATATATTTTTATATACTCATTGACTACTATTCCAGCAGGGCACTTGTAGGCGTGCATGTCTATTGTTTTGCTTCCGCTGTTGTATTTTTTATATGTATGCATGCCAGGGTATTTTTGTCTTGTGTTTGTTTCTCTTCTCTTATGTAGGCGCTCTCGTTCGGATAGACCGGGCGGTTGGGATATCCGGGCGGGGGTGCTTACACTGGTTGTGTATGACCACGTGCTTGAGGTAAGTCTTTGATTCCCCTTAGTCGAGCCTATACTTGAAGTATTTTTCCCTGCTTAACATATGCCCTACGTAACGCACCCCAAATGGTTGGAGGAACTTTGTTTTCTTCATCATCTTTTATTGAGCTAAGGCTATTACCTTAGATGCTTGACTCTTCTTGAAAATGTTTTGAGTGTCTATGATTTAAAAGGTCGAGTCTAGCTAGGTACTCTTTCATGGCCCTTTTCCAAATGAGGTTTATTGCAAATAGCCCACATCTTCTTTGAAAATGTGGAAAAATAGGTTCTTCATGGGGCTTAAGAGGCAACAACTTAGCGTCATTAGAGCTTGATGTCGATCCAAGGCTTCAACCATTAGTTGTTTAGCTCAAAGAAAAGGTATATGGATGTGCTAAAGGGGTTGGAGCATATTAGGGCCATCAAGTTTATCTTTAACCAAGTGTTGTTCTTAAGCGAATTGTCCAACTACTCTCCTCAAGCCTTCCCTTGCTCTAGGTCATCAGCTTGATTCTTAGTTATTTTTCTCAATTTTATTTCCTTTTATCTTATGCCAAATTGTTGATTTTTTTTTTTTTTTTGGTGTAAAGAACATGGTGAATGAGGCCCAACTATTTGGTTTCAAGAAGGTCAACCAAAAGAAGGCAAAGAATAAGTGTCATTGAGTTCAACATAATTATAAAAATGTGTCGTTGCTTGCTAAGAAGCTATAGGCCCTTGGTAATTCTCCATCCAAGAAGACCCAACAATTAAGTCATCCTAAGGGATAAGTATTAAGGTATTACTGAATTCCCTGACTCTTGTAGCTAAGCTAACCCCTCCCCCAATTAATGTCCTTCAATGGAGGGTTAAGGTGGACCGCCTAAGCATCAAGAGGAGGGTGGCTTGGGAGTTAATGCATGGTCTTCCCACGCCTACCCACTATTGAGCCATGGTCAAGTTACCCTCTGAAACAGTC
Organism: Diospyros lotus; assembly: GCF_014633365.1. Lineage (NCBI taxonomy): Eukaryota > Viridiplantae > Streptophyta > Magnoliopsida > Ericales > Ebenaceae > Diospyros > Diospyros lotus. The sequence continues at coordinate 19,816,432 of NC_068343.1, forward strand.
GAAACCACCTTATCAAAAACCTAGTTCATGTATGCTTGTTTAGTTTTCTTTCTTTCTTTATAGCTTTTGGGTCTCTCTAATGCTTGGTTACTAGCACACCAAATTTCCTATTATAAGGGATTACTATCTTCTAGGAGCTATCCTACCAAATGTTCAACAACTCAAAGTGATTGCTAGACCTAGATACCCAACTAAGCTGTTAAAGTGAAATCCTCAAAGTAAGAAAGATAAGTTGGTTGTGCTCAAGGCTAAGGCATATCTCGGCTCCTACTTACCAAGCTAGAGCACTTAAAGAAACATGCCACTTTGCTAGAGGTGGATCTTGGTCTTACTCAGGTATAGGTCACTAAGTTGAAGGAATCGAGCAGCTTAGCTTAACGGAAAGTCAACGAACTTAAAGCTTAGCTAACAAACCCTATTTCTTTTCTAGTGGTTAAGGACTAGCACCAAGACAAACTACAAAAGGAGTGGAAGAAAAGGTTTAGTTTCCATTAAGCTAAGGTAACTCAAATGCTTCCCGATCTTGACTTCTCAATCATTCACTCTATAAAATTTTGTTAGTTCAAGAAGGGGGTGAATTAAGTTTTTTCACCCTTTAAAAGAAAACTTAAAGCAACAAGTAACAAAATAAAGAAATATAGCACACAATGATATATAATGGTTCGGCTATACCTACTCCACTACCTTGTCTCCTCATAAAAAATTTAGTCAATCTAACTTACTTGAGTAGCTTTCAAAAACAGACTTACCTACAAACCTTTACAATCAATGTTTTTTTTAAGGATCAGCCACAACCAATGCCTTTTTTAGGTTCAAGCTTAACCTTTACAAATTCACCAGGAATATGTGAATAGAAAATGCAAGAGAAGGAATAGATGATACACAATGATAGCTTCTTCTCTTGACTATACAAAAATATAAATGAATGAAAATTATTAGCTCTATCTTTTTTTCTTTTAATGGATGTATATAGTGAGCACTCTTGAAGACTTTTGAAATCTCAAGAGTTTCCTTCCCTTTTCAAGTTCACAACATTCTATTCTTCATCAGACATCCATATCCTTTTGTAGTGTTCTGCTATTCAATGCTTCTACTGAGTTGTCTTTTAAGAAAGAGAATGTTCTTTCTGTGTCCTAACTGCCATATTTTATCTCTACAACATCTCAAAATTCAGTTAGAATATGAAAACTTGTGTACAATTTGTTTAAAGATCATTTAATTTTCTGAAAAGTAGAAACAAATTGCATTTAATGAGTTGTAATGGCTATAAATTTCAAATTCAAAAAGATATTACTTGAGTACAAATTTTTGTTTAATCGACTAAGTTTGATCTTTACTTGATTATATAAGTTTCATAATCGACTATTTTTATAGCTTACTCAAGTACAAACTACCTTTTACTCGATTAAAATTTTGACACAAAAAATTTTAATACATACTCGATTATAAGGCTTTATTTACTTGAGTACACAAGGATCTTTACTTGATTACAAATGTAATCGATTAATTTTATGGTCTAGAGACTTGGCATATTTTAGACATATATTTACTCGATTACAAAAACTATCTACTCGAGTACATATGATACATTACTCGATTAATATTTTAAGTACTCAAATAGAAAGATAATCTAGAGACTAACAAGTTTTTGAAGGATATATACTCGATTATAAAATCTATTCACTCGAGTACATATGAATCATTACTTGATTATAAAAACTAAATACTCAATTACTTTTGAATTGCCAAAAAATTGCATTATTTACTCGAATACAAAAGCTTATTTAGTGAGTGCATTGGATATTTACTCAAATGTACTTATATTTGTAATCAATTGCCTATTAATAGCTAATACTTACTCGATTACAAACAAAGTGCACTCGATTATAAAAACCTACTTACTTTGAATTTTAACTTCAGGCTTTTTTGATACAAGAATTACTCAAGTATATAAAGTATTTTACTCAAATACAAGAATTGAATCACACATTTACTTGATTATATGGAGCTTGTTACTCGATTAACAAAACCTATTAATCAACTTGATTTATGAATCAACTTTGACTAACTCAATTACTTTATGTATCATTCTTGATTATATGAACATTGTTTTGTTCATCATCATTTAACATAAATTTACTTATTTCCTCATCAAATCAAAACTAACACATAACTTAACACACTTCTTAGAGAATGTCATTATCGAGGTAGAGCAAAAGCTAGATAATGTAAGGCAGTCAAAGGGATGGATTTAGAGGTAGAGGATGCTCCATCTCAACCCATGGATGATTGGGTTATTTCTAGCTAAGGCTTTGACTTTTTTTTTTTTTTCCTTTATAACATCACTTTGTATCACTTTTTTTGAATAAATGAACAAAGTTTTGCATTCATTTATATTTAGCTCAACCCTTTCTTTTCTTTTCCTTTATAACCCATCCTATCTCCCTGGTAGCTCAATTTGAAGTTGAAAGTAGGAAACTAAGGCATGCCACTTGGGAAGGTCGACAAAAAGGGTTCATGATCAACTCAAAATTTTGAGGGGTTAGCTCATCTGAGAAGGCCGACCTCCTCGAGCTTCCAAGTATCCTTTACTTGAGCTAATAAAGATGGTCTTAGGAAATGTTGATAAATAAGGTCGATGACTAGCCTAAAATTTTGAGGGGTTAGCTCAATTGAGCAAGTGGGCCTCCCTAAGTTTCTAAGTACCCCTTACCTATGATGATAAGGGTGGTCCCTTAATTACCTAGTTAGCCTCCCATTGTCTTGGGGGTTTTCCATTAGGTGATTGTGGTAGCACCCAAATCTCTCAATCTACATCTCCAAGAAGTAAGAAAAGTATTGAACAAAACTTCATTAAAAATGGAGATATTACATTTAGAGTTGGGTGATCTCCTTCCCCATTACTAGTGAAACTTTTGCAAGTTTTAAACATTCCAAGTGCCTTGGCAACTTGGTAGGGTCCCTCCTAGTTTAGTACTAGCTTATTGGAAGGGTCCCTCCCAAGACAAGGTCCCCCAAGCAAGAAATTCCTTATAGTATTGGATGATCCATTGATTATAGGTCATTTTCTAAACTATGCTCAGGCTCACAGTTAATCCAACAAATTAAAGTTGCCTTGTAGTTTATGCTTGTTGGCTTCTGACTCATAATGATCCACCCTATAGCTTAATTTCCCTATCTCCATTGGTAGAAGAACTTCCAATCCATAACATAAGCTGAAATAGGGGTTTCCCCTATTGCTACTCGAGGTGTGGTACAATAGGACCATAGAATGCTAGGTAATTCCTCTACCAAAGCTCAAAGCCCTTGGAAGAGGGTCTTGTTGGTGAGTTTAACTTGGTCATTGGCCTAAGGATGACCTATAAAGGTAAAGCATTGCCTAACCGCGAGCTCCTTACATTATGCCAACTGTGTAATCCTCGAATTACATTATGTTGTATGTGACAATAACTTTAGGGATCCTAAGTCAATAGACTTTGACCTATTATGGTAGTTGTTAGCTCTGCTTTAACCCATTTTTATAACTTTAACCTATTTTATAAAGTAGTCAATTGCTACAATTAGCAATTTCTTCTTCTCAGTCTCAAAAGGGAAATGTCCTAAGATGTCTATCCCCCACTAAGCAAAAGGGCAGGGTTGAGCAAGTAGGGTAAGGATAGTCTTTGGAGCATGGACAAGGTTGGAAGTGTTTTGACACCACTTGCAAGTGCACACAAGCTATCAACATCATTTTACATAGTCAACCAATTGTGCCTTTGACAATGATCTATCCCCAATGTGACTTCCATATATTCCTTCATGAATTTCCCTCAAGTTGTGTTTGGTATGTGGAATGGAACTCACATTCCCAAGAATTTAATCAGGGAGTAATTCCCACATTTGATATATTAAATTCTTGGGAATGTGGTTTCCCATGAAAATCATATTCCCATGTTTTGTGGGAATCACTTTTCCACCATTAGACTTTGGAAAGTTATTTTCTCAAGTGATAGGAATGTGATATATTCTTTTTCAAACAAATTTACCCTTAACAAATAATATAAAACCTTTACCTCAAAAAAACCCTAACTTTATTTTCTCTCAATCTATTGTCGCAAACTACAAGTATCATTCTCTTCTTCATCTTTTCTCTTCTATAATGGTTTCTTCACTTTCTCTTTTTCTCTCCATTTGTTTCTCCAATGTCCGATCTCCTCTTTCAATCTTTTTTTCAATATATACACACATTATAAACATATTTACATAATATGCTTATGCAACATAATTAGCAAACAATCATCATGCCCAAATCTTAGAATTTCATGTTTTATACTCAAGAAAATTAACTAACCTTGATCCATGTTAATTGGAAAAAATTGGCAAAGATTGATTTCTCTCCATTAAACCCTTGCTTGATGATGGAAAAAGCATACTCATTTATGAGAACCTTAAGTATGTACTTTTGTTTTAGTGTTGGTTGCACAGAGGACCAAACTTCATATTTATAATGCATCGAACATAACCTCCCATCAAGGCATATATAGAGACATGACTTTTCACAGAAGTCATGACTCTTCATTGGCCAAAAAAAATTAAGCATTTATTATCTTACTAAGACCTTTAATTATTTTATCAAATAATTACAATTATGTTTGACAAAATAAGCATTAATATTCTATGGGCCACTAAAATTCTTACACACATAATACGTTTTGTATATTTTGTGATCTTTTTATATAAATAATGCTTTGTGTAGATATGTATATAATATGTTTTATATATATGTAATGTTTTGTCTTTACATGAGAATATATATAATTTTTGGTATTATTAAAAAATATATATAATTACATTGTTTTGAATTTTTGTTATTACATTATTTTGTTACAAATTTATTTAAATACAATATTTTAAATTCTTAATACTTATTGTCTTTTATGCACACAATTTGTATCATATATAAGTCAAAAGTTTTTTTTTTTTTTTTAATTTTAGTACTTTCTCAATAAAGTACTGTCGACGTTCGATTTCGGCCGACCGTGATTCGTTTTGGGCCGCGGTGAGTCAATCCAAAAATACCGAGAAGGAAGGAAATCCCCCCCCCCCAAAATTTCAAGCGTGTACACCAGAATCTTTTACGTGGTTCGGCCAGAACGATGCCTAGTCCACGACCGCCGTCTGATTATTCTCTCAGAGTGGCGGTATCTGATTATTCTTTTCGTCCTTGCCCCTCATGGTCTCTTTGATTCCCATTTATATTGAGGGGCTTTTACAATTTAGATAATATATAAAAATACAGTGATTGTGTAATGGGGGACAAACAGTTCTTATCGTCTTCAGTGGGATTCTCATTACGAGGGGCATGAGCTGTTACAGATAAAGTGATCGGACCCTACCTCTGACTTCTCAGCAGCTTTGCCACTCATGCGAGCTGGAGGTTTTAGGCCAGCGACCTGGATGGTCCAGCGATCTGGAGGATATTTCAGGAGCTCGTTAGTCGATTGCTTGGAGCTCGTTGGGGGATTACCGGGAGCTCGCCATATGCTCGCTTTACGAGTTCCAGATCTTTGGTGAAGGCTGGACTTTCCTTGACGAGGTCGTCCGGGCCTTCTTGGCCTTGGGTGATTGGGCCGGTCTATCGGACCGAGTCTGGCCCATGCGGGGTGATGCGAAAAATACATATAACAAGTACTTAAAATATGAAACACTTCAATGCTAATTCTCTAGGATTTTAATCCATACTTTAGCATATACACCAAACACATTAATATTAAATTCCTAAGAAGAATAACATTCTTAGGATTTTGATTACTGGAAAGGCACCAAACGCAACCTTATGATGTAATCTACCTCAAAAGGTTGAACACACTTCAAAAGATGCTACGAGAAAGATTTCTTAAGAGCTTGATGCCTATGAGGATGAACTCCACCACTTTCTACTTGAGCTTCCAAGCCTACTACTCATCCTCGGGGAGCTATCAATTAGGAAGGCGGCGATCAGGTTTATCCAACTTAGCTCTAAGCCAAGGTAGAGATGCTCAATCATTTTTTTAATGCTCTTATGAGGCAAAGATTATCACTTGGGAGTTTGTCAAAAATAAAAACGAAGCAATCTTTTAGAGTGCGTTTGGTACTACATTCTAGGCCCAGGGAATGTGCCATCGCATTCTAGGCTCAAAATTGAGTTATCAATTCTTTAACCATGATTGGGTATTGGGCCTTGCTCTCTTTTCGAGCCTCAAACTCGCCAGTGACCTATTAAACAACAAGATTAAAATCAGAGTGTATCTTCAGCCTTTTTACCCCATATGTTTAGCTAGCTTCATTCCAACAATGAGCTCTTCTCATATTTGGACTTATTATTGGAGGTTCTAAATTCAAAGTGCAAGGCCTATGACAAAGTTTGCCATCGAGACTTTACAGTATCAAACTTACTCCACAATCCCCCAAGTTTGAGCTTTTATCAATTGATAACATTCAAGTTTTCTCAACTCTGTTTTGCTCCTCCTTAGCCCAAGTCCCTTGGCTATGAAGTCAACCAAAGCCTGGGCTTTGACTATGGGCTTGGGTCAATACTCTATATCAAGACTACTCAACTCAACAAACCACTTTAACATCCTTCCTGAGAGCTCAAGATTATTGAGAACTGGCCTTAAAGGTTAGTTAGTCAACATTATGATTTGGTGGGCTTGGAAATATGCCTTTAACTTTCAAGTCGAGATAACTAAGGCATAAGCAAGCTTCTCCATATGAGTATATTGTACTTCGAGCCTCATCAACTTTTTATTTGCTTAATAAATGGATTTTTGCTACTTATTCTCTTATCGAATCAAAATTAAACTAACAACTTCATCAATCATTACCAAGTAAGCATAGAGTGACTAATCTGGTTGAGACTTAGTTAAGATGGGTAAGAATATGAGATACAACTTGAGTTTCTTGAATGCTACTTAACACTCATTAGTCTAGGAAAAGTTCTAAATATGGATGAGTGCTTAGAAGAATGGGAGACCTTTCTCAACAAAGAGAGCAAGAAACCTCTCGAAGGTTGCCATCCAACCCAATAGTCTCTATACTTATTTAATATGTCGTGGTGGAGCCATCTTCTAGATGGCCATTACTTTCTCAGGGTGAGCTTTAATTCCCCAGTGATGTATGATAAATCTGAGGAACTTCTTGATTGTAACCTCAAAGGCACATTTCATGAGGTTGAGCTTCATGCAAAACTTTTGCCAGTATCTAAAAGTATTTCTAGGGAGATTTGTTGGGTGACTCTTAACTCGAGTGCTCTTGACGAGCATGTCATGTCTATATGCCTCCATTTTTTGCCTGAGTTGGTCTTTAGAGAGCTTGTTCACCAACCACTGGTAGGTTGCTCCTACATTTTTTAGCCCAAATGACATCACCATATAGTAGTAGGTGGCTTTGTCAATGATAAAGGTTGTCTTCTATTGATTCTTTTGGATAAAGTAGGATCTTCTAGGTGTGCCCTTCCAAGGTAGCTGAGAAGGCACTCACTAGGGAAATCCACATGGTTAGTGGGATCTGAGGTTCCATTTAGGGTATAATTGATGGACTGTAGAATAGCTTGGGAGGAAACTCGATCATGATAGCTTAGCTTAAAAGTTAGCTCAAGCTTGAAGCTCGAGGCTCTTCCTTACCTTTCTTTAGCTCAATCTCCATTTCTAGAAGATAGAGTCACATTTCTTGGAGAGTCATACCTTCTCAAGTGGGGGATGAGGTAGACTTCTCCCCTTCCAAGTGGTGTTGCTCCCATTATTCCTTATGATGGGAGTGATCTTCTTGTTAGAAGAGGCTACACTTGTTACACTAGGATGGATGATAGTCTTGTGGATTGTGCTCATGTTGGTACCGATGGTGCTTACCCTGCTGGAAAATAAACTCTATCAGTAGCTCAATGAGATGTTTCACCTGTGCTTCCAACTATGTAAGATGATCAAGGAGTGGAAATGAGTTCTCTAGGTTATTTTGGCTCTAATTGTTAAGATCGCATTTAGAACTTAATCATTGAGATTTCCCACCAAATTTTTTGGGGCTCAACCCATTGTATGGGGTGTCTTGGGTCGATCCCAATTCCCCTAGGGATCTAGATCTATTAATTTTCTCTAATAAAGACTAGGTAAGTGACATGTCTCTTCTTCGCTAGTCTCCGATCGGGACACATATCTAATAGAGACTCAACTTCCTTGAGGGTAAATTGGTAATTTCACATACTTTGAATACTCCCACATCAAAATTAATTATCATTTATCTCTAAAACTATAATATTTTGAAACAATCCCAGAAAACAATTCTAAAATTAGTTCAATAAACATGTCTTCCAAATTTATTCGATTTCAAAATTAGTGGTAGGTTGTCCCAAGTAAAACTAAAAGAGAAAAAAAAAAAAAAAAAACCCCTCTATTTATTGGTTGATCTTTCTATTATAAAGAAGAGAAAGAAAAATAAAATCTAATATGTATATACAATCGTTATACTTTTTTTTTTCTCTTTTGTTTTTGAAAAAGAATTGCTTCGTTAATATTATTATCGGTAACCAAAGGATGTATGAGATTTTTTAGATAGTATTATTTTAATAAAATATTATTAAAATAAGATACAATTGAAATTATTTACTAAGTTAAAATTCACCATGCCATGGCATATGTCATGTGACATGATGTAAGAGAGATTATAATGCATTTCTAATTAACATCTCATGACTAATTAACTTGAAGTTATGATTCCAACCTTAGTGTGGATATTTTATATTGTTTTTCATGAATAAAAAAATCATGTTAGGTGCAAAAAAAATTATAATGCTTGTTAAATCCATAAAATGAGAAAATTAATAATAAACCAACCCTAGCACAAACATGGGTTTGAGTGTTCATGAAGAGACTAGGGTTTTGCAAAGGATCAATGGCCAGAGGTGACACTACCCCTGGGCTTAGTTAATTTTATTCTCATAACTTCCTGATCAGTACTGATGAAAAGTTATGAGTTTTTAATTTTTTTTTACGGTAGATGAGAATTTGCAAAGTGAATTAAATGTTAGTGAAGGTTAATAATATAATGAAATATATATATTTCTCAAATCAAATTCTATTACATAACTATATATAGAGTCTAACTGAACCAGGCAATAAAAAAGTCTCAACCGAATGTCACCAAATGAGAGGCTTAGGTCAAATAAAGAGAGCTTGGCTTAACAATGAGATTTTATGGATTTAGATGGTTACAATCTAGGGTCTAATATTAAGTTAGAAATGATGAAATTGCAAGGGAAGATATTCAAATAGTATTTTATTGTATTTTGTTATATATATCTTGAATGCATACAATGGGTACATGTATAATTTTGTAGCTAACTTAAACAGGTAATCAATAATTATGGAAAGCTTATAAGAAACATACAAAAGGATATGAAAGATATAAAATGTATTTTGAAAGAAACTTTAATGGGCATTTGGTATTGGAAAAGTTTTTAAATTTTTTGGATTGATGATTTCTAAGAATGCTTTTGAGAATGTTTGATTTTCATGATTTATGCAATTATATGTTTGGTTAGTTTTAAATATTTTTAGGAATATTGTGTATTCTTTTCTATAAATTTTACATTCTTATATTTGGTTTAAATGTAACATTCTCGAAAATTTATGTTATTTTTTTAAAATTACTCTTATTTAATTTTTTGTTTAAAAATGATAAATTCTTTTTAGTGTATAAAATATTAAGATTCACAACCTCTTTAGGAAGTCAAAAAAGTCATTTTTTTACAAATTATATATATGTGTGTGTATATATATATATATAATGGTGAAAGTGCTATGGTGAAAAAAGTTATGGCAAAGATAATCATGAACCGACTATTGAATTATAAGAGGATAAGGGGTGTTTTAATCTTTTCAGTTGTTAAAAACTTTTCCTAAGATTTTCAACTCTCGGGAAAATCTTTTTATAAAAAATTGATTAAAAATAAATCTTGAGAATACTATTTTTTCAAAATTCTTTTTAAAAAAAGTTGTATTAAACATGAAAATATAGATTTTTAACCTAATATTTTCATAAATCTAAAAATTTCTTTTGTAACAAACACTGAGAGAGAGAGAGAGAGAGAGAGCAACATTCAAAAGATGAAGAAATGTACTTTCTATAGTAAAGAATTATGAAGGCATTAGAAGGAACATGCTAGTCCTGGGCAGACGGAATTCAACCTCTTGCATATATGACTCCTAAAATCATACCATAATACACTTGGCAAGTGAATGCTCAGGCAGAAGAGGCCAAGGCTACCAAATGCTCAAAACAAGAGCAGTGCTGTGCAGCAGAATATGCGGTTCAAACTTCTAGTCTCTGATTGATATGCAATTTTCATCAGGTTTACGAACCAGGGCATACTTGGAGTTGTTTCTTGGATGTTACTTTACAGTCTTTCCATGGTCTCTGCTTGAATACAATAGATATGAAAGCGACGCCAGTGGACTGGTTGAGACCCTTGACTTTTATTCATGGTACAATTACACATCTTTCCGATCTAAGAAGAAAAATTACTTGGAAATAACACTATTTAATTAAACTCGAACAGTAGGTTTGAGAAGAACTAGTGCTTTCTTAATCCTCCCCACTGCAGCCTGCAAGGTTGGCAGAGATGATGAATAGGAAATGCGGATGCACCTGTCATCCCCAAATGCTTCGCCTGGAACAAGGGCCACCTGAGAACCGACCATAAGCCTTGAATCCCAGAAACAAAGCAATGAACAATCAAAATCAAGAACTTTGTGGAGTCCTATTGATTAGTCTGCTTATGGATCAGTCTAACAACGACCTGCTTGTGGACACTTCCAGAATTCAGCCCCAATAAACTGTGGTAAGAGACAAAAAGTGCAATTGAATTTTCCAGTAGTCGACACAAGAAGATTCCCACCATTCTAAACTTTGCTATGATAGATCTTGAATCACAGAGCCTTTATTACTAGAAAGGGTATCCATTTCCAATCTGGACCATTTGTCCCGGGGCCTTAGGTGTATTGCACGTACGGATGTGAGATTTTCCTCACCAAATAAGTCCATACCCTTAAACATGTCACCCAATTTATATAAGCGGCGATATTCCCACACTTGAAATTGTTGCTTACACACCAAATGTAAGCAAAAGACACAAATACGCCGTTTAACAGGAAGAGGAGGAGGAGGAGGAGAGTAAAGGGTATTTGTGGCTTTTTGCTTGTGTCTGGTATGTAAGTAACAACTTTAGGTTTGCGATTACATTCTTCCTACTTCTTTCTCATATTTAACTGTTAAAAAGCGACCCTTTAGATTACCTGAGCCTCTTGCAGTAAATACCGGCATAGGGACTCTGAATTTTTAATCGTACCAAAGCCTTCAGCTTCTGCCCCATAGTAGGAGCTGAAATCAAGGAAAAGGTAGAAAGCTCCCTGCAAACGAGAAGCAACGGCTCGAGCTTGAAAGAGAGCATGTATATAGATTCTAAGCACCAAATCTCTATACATAGAAAAACAAAGCCTATACCTGAGGTTTTGAAATTTTGACACCCGCCAATTCTCCAAAACTCTGAACCAAATAATCGCGACGTTCCTTGAATGCTTTGACCATGGTGGAAACTGTTTCCCCACCAGCATACCCGAGTCCCAAAGCGGCGACACCTGCTTTTTGAGCTATACCACTCGCACCAGAAGTGAACTGGAATAATGCATTAAATAATTAGATTGAGTTTGCTAATGACTTGACAAGAGGGTGATTCAAGTAGTTCACTCAAAATTTAGAATATCTAAGTTAGTAATTAGAATCGAGCTCTAGTGAATGTCAACGCACTGCAGCCTGCAATAGCTCATGCAGTTCTTATTGAACATGTGTTCATGTATTACCAAAGGTTCGGGTCAACAATGCAATTCTAGACAAGCTGGTCCAGCTTTCTCTCAGAGCTCCATCTTTATCTCATTTCTATTGGCATGCCTAATACTTCAGAAATATTTATTACAACATCAATACATCTCTCAGACCATCAAAAGAAATGTGAATTACTCAGGATTTTCTTCAATCGCACCTTTATAATGCATGATCAAACTTAATGATGTGTAGACAAATCAAATTTGATGAATTCTACAGAGTTTCAGGACAGAATTCTTCAGATTCAATTTGTATCATCCACGTGTATATAAATGGATGACAAAGTGTAGAGAGATGTGTGAATAGAGGAGAGGGAAAAAAAATAGTAAGAAGAGATAAAAGTAACAATATCATCAGACAGCAAAGAGCAGGAAAGTTGATACAACTTCAGGGCTCTAATGTTGGTTTCAGAATTTATTTGGGATATTTTTGAGAAATTTCCTTCACCATAGTGGAATTATCTCTCTTACCCATGGGCGTAGGAAGATTGTGCCAAACCACATAAATATCTTGTCCATTTTTTTCTTTGCTTTGACTGTTTGACATGTGCATGCAGTTATTTTTCTGTACTCATTTCTGTTGCAGTCTTGGGAGTGTCATAGAAAAGTCCCCACTCCATAAGTCCTTCAGCCAATCATAACCATAAAGAAGCCAACAGTATTGAGGTTAATATTGCGCAATTAATAGGAAATGTGAAAATGTTGGTATCTCCCTTCTTGGACATACTGAAGAACTGGCTTTAGGCCCCAGGTCTAAACATTAGAAGTGTAAACCATATCTATTAGGTCATATGAAAGAGTTGGCATAACTACCCATGTAATAACTTCTGACTAACAGGTAACTCCTCGAAACAACAGCCATAAAGAGAATGCTTGCTTGAAATCTTGACCCAAGATTAGAAACAATTGCAGCAAATAATTAGGTGTGCAAGCAATTCTCAAGACACACTGACGTTACAACTATCAAATTGATCAAAATTTCAACAGAATCCATGGTCATCATGACAAAAAGAACATTCTATCATCTGCCAGATCTTTAGAAGGCCAGAACTTTCCAAAATTTATGAGAGAACAAGTTAGTACATCAACAAAACTTCAAGAATCAGGATTCCCTGTATACTAGATATTAACAGACATATTGATAGAGGTCAGTTGTGCAGACTGTTCGGTAAAGATGATGGCTGTGGAGCAGGAAAGAAAGGAATACCTGGCTTTGAATCCTTCCACATCCTGCAACGAAGTGCTCAGGACCGGCAAGATATCCAACTCTCCAACCAGTCATGGCAAAGGCCTATGTATATCCAAAAACTTGAGATTCCAGACTTATTATTTATGACGATACTAGAGAAGTGACATCATTCCAAGAAGACAAAAATAAAAAATAAGAGGAATCGAGTTCAGGCACCTTAGAAAATCCATTGACAGTCAGAGTCCTCTCCCACATGCCTGGCAAGGATGCAAAACTTGTATGAGTGGCTGGTGCAAAAATAATGTGTTCATATACTTCATCAGACAGGACCTGAATAGAACCACCAAAGATTTGTACAAAACCTATTGTTTAGCTGGGCAGAAAAGGATCCAAGGTACCACAAGTTACAGGTAACATTACCAGAAGACGGGGATGCTTTGCCACAATCTGAGCAATCTCTTCAAGCAATTTCCTTGGATATACACACCCAGTTGGGTTAGATGGAGAACAAAGAATCAGCAATCTTGACTTCTGACTGAGTTTGGATTCAAAAAGCCCTGGATCTAAGAGAAAATCTTCAGAGATGTTGGTTGGAATAATCACAGGTGTTGCATCAGCAAGCCTTGCCATTTCTGGGTAGCTCACCCAATATGGAGCTGGAATTATAACCTGAAGAATAGAACTACACCGTAAGTGTCTATCAGTTGCATTAATAGAGCAATATCTTTAAACATCTATGGTGCAGGCGCCATAGAAAATCTTCCGACATTGTCAGCCTTCAAAACACATTTGAAAATGGAAGCTACTGTTACTTTTGTGTTTCCTCTTCCTCCCCTTTTCATGGAAGGGAAGATTGGAATTTATCCAAGGGAGATAGCCAGCTGAAACTTATTGGGGGGCAAATTAAGGGATAAATGTTGGCTTTGAAGCATACAACGACACCGTTTTTCCTTCAAGGACCCGGGCAGAAGGGTCAGCTGCAACCATTGCCACGTGGCAATGGAGGGCAGCATGGCAACCGCCCGGGCATCCTTTATCACTATCGTGCTAATTGTCTCATCCTTGTGAAATCTAGACCGTCGATGCCACCTTTTATCTGGTGCAATCCAAGCCTTTCAAATGCATTGTGCGACCCCTATTTATTTACTGTGCATTGGGATGTGTAATTGATAGATACGAGAGAGAGAGAAAGGGTGTAGACGCTTAGGGCTTGAGGGGTCTTTCCCATTCTTGATTTCAGACTCTCTCTGGCTCCTTCTTGGTCTTCTCTCTGGTTCGAATAGGGTAAGCCTTTAATCTACTTTTTTTTATGGTTTTGAGGCGATTTTGATAGAAAACCAGTCTTTGTAAATAAGAGTGATCGTGAGGCCTGTATTCAGTGAGTTTTGTAAACCCTATTTTTATCTCTGATAGTGTAGTGAGCTCTCTTTTGTCGGAGCTCAACGTGGACGTAGCCCTTTCGGGTGAACCACGGTAAATCTCTCGTGTTATTTTTGTTTTCCATCATTTTTTATTCGTATCTGTTTGCTGTGTATGTTGGCTTTCCGATTTCGACTCTGTTGAATGTTATAAAAGGTATTTCAGTGATTCAAAGTGTGTGTATGTGTATGAGTCGCTCTCTGTTTGCGCAACAAGTGGTATCAGAGCCATTTCTTTGATACACACTGTGTGAGTCATTGATTATTTTATTCCACTCAGAGTCAGTCTAGGATTGTTTATCGCCTAGTTAGTCCTATTTTTGAGCCTTTAGGGTTTTCTGAAAAGTCATGGTCAGTGGGTGTTTACCGTGTGTCTTTGTCAGTGTCTAGGGTTTCATTAGGATACCTTCGTGCAAGGCGAAGATGACAACAACCCGATTTGAAATCGAAACATTTGATGGAAAAGGGGATTTCGGAAGTTGAAAAAAGAAGATGAGAGTATTACTCTCTCATCACAAAGTGCTCATTGCACTTGAACCAGATGACAGAAAATGGTCCACTGAGCAATCAGCAAGGACCGATGAGATAAGGGAGGAGGCATTCAACCTTATATTTCTCTATTTGGGGGATACTGTTATCAGAAAGGTAGACGGTATGACTAACCCCCTTGATTTATGGAATAGGCTTGAATCTTTGTATGCTGTTGTTTCTGCTCCTAACTTAGTTTATTTGAAAGGTATGCTATTCAATTTTAAAATGAATGCATCGAAATCTATGGATGATAATATAGATGAATTTACTAAACTTACATTAATGTTAAGAGGAACTGACCAAGCCTTAGGTGATACTAGTGAGGCAATGATATTATTAAACTCATTACCTGATGATTACAATGTAGTTAAACATGCTTTACAGTATACTAGTATTGTGCTTACATTAGAACTTGTAATTTCTGGTATCAAGGCTAGGGAATTAGAACTTCACACTTATAAAAAACCTGGTAACAACTTATTTGTAAAGGGAAAATTTGAAAAGGGTCAAAGTAGCTTTAGCAATAATCAAAATGGGGGTACAGGACATAAGGGAAAACAAAAT
Organism: Diospyros lotus; assembly: GCF_014633365.1. Taxonomy (NCBI): domain Eukaryota; kingdom Viridiplantae; phylum Streptophyta; class Magnoliopsida; order Ericales; family Ebenaceae; genus Diospyros; species Diospyros lotus. Next base: position 19,832,022 of record NC_068343.1, read on the forward strand.
GGAAAGAAGGGAAAACAAAAACAATTTAAATGGAAATGCTACCATTGTGGGAAAGAGGGTCATATCAAAAACTACTGCTATAATTTTATTAAAAAACAGAAACAGGGTGGGAATGTGACAGTAGCTGCCAGTAACTCAAATTCTCTAGCTGAAGTTTTAAATATCTCTTGTACATCTACTGTAAATGAATGGATTATGGATTTTGGATGCTCTTTTCACATGTGTCCAAATATAGATTGTTTCAAAACTTTAGCACTAAAGAGACTGTGACTGTTTTTATGGGAAATAATCATTCATGCAAAATTAAAGGTATAGGTGACATCTCTCTGAAACTACATGATAACAAAATTAGAATGTTAACTGATGTGAGATATGTACCTGGATTAAAATGAAACTTGATTTCTCTTGGCACCTTAGATGAATTAGGGTTTTCATATAAAGCTGAAAATGGTTTTCTGCATGTGTTTAAGAATGATGACCTTATTCTCTCTGGAACAAAGAAACATGGTTTATATGTGTTGAATGGTTATTGTCATATTCCATCTGCATGCATGGTTAAATCTGATAGAACAAATTTGTGGCACTTGAGACTTGGCCATATGAGCCAGAAAGGGCTACAGGTACTGTCCAACCAAGGGTACCTTGGTCCAGTGTCTGCAGATGCCTTAGGCTTCTGTGAGCTATGTACACTAGGCAAGCAACACATGTTGAGTTTCCCAAAGGGAACTCACCTGGCGAAGGTATGCCTAGAGTATTTGCATGCAGACCTTTGGGGTCCCTCCCAAGTTTTCTCACATGGTGGTAACAGGTATTTCTTGTCCATAATTGATGATTTTTCTAGAAAGGTATGGATATTTTTAATGAAATCTAAGGATCAAACTCTAGAAAAATTTAGATCATGGAAAACTTTGGTTGAAAATCAAACTGATAGAAAGATCAAAACTCTAAGAACTGATAATGGATTGGAATTTTGTAATAGAGATTTTGATGAATTATGTAAAACCCATGGTATCCTTAGGCATAGAACAGTAAGAAACACCCCTCAGCAAAATGGAGTTGCTGAGAGGATGAATAGAACCCTCTTAGAGAAGGTTAGATGCCTTTTGTTTACTGCTGGAATGCCTAAAACTTTTTTGGGGTGAAGCCCTATCTACAGCTGCTCACCTAGTGAATATGAGCCCTCTTACTGTTATAAATTTTAAGTGTCCTGAAGAGCAATGGACTGGGAGAAAATTGAACTTAGACTATCTAAGAGTGTTTGGTTGCGAGGCCTATGCCCATCAATCAGTAGGAAAATTAGATCCCAGGGCTATTAAATGTGTCTTTGTTGGATATCAAGAGGGAACCAAGGGTTATAGTATGGGACAAAACTTTAGGTGGAGTAAAAATCATTATTAGCCAAGATGTAAAATTTAATGAATCAATTTTCCCATGCAAATCTGATAATAATCAAGATAACTCAATACCTAGCAGCCCCAGTGATCTTATATTAGGTGGAAGTACCCAAATTGAGGTGGAGCAACAAGACTTTCTTGCTACTCCACCCTTTAATAACCCTCACACCCTTGATGAGCCCTTAACCCAAGAAGAGACCTTTGATCAAGAAAGTGATCATGAGGTTCAACCAGATGACCCAGAGGTTGAGGAGTATGACTCTCCTCAACAAGACCTAAGTAATTATCAACTCTCCAGAGACCGAGTGAAGAGGTCAATTAGGCCTCTTGTTAGATATGCATATTCTGACTTGGTATTATGTGCCTTAGTTGCCAGAATGGAAATGAGGAGTAGTGAGCCTACTTGCTATGAGGAGGCTATCAGCTCCCATGACAACATTAAGTGGAAACAGGTTATGGATGATGAAATGACCTCTTTAAAGGTCAATGAGACTTGGAAACTAGTTCCAAGACCTGATAAGCAGAAGTTAATTAAATGTAAATGGTTGTTTAAACTTAAAGAAGGGATGTCTCCATTTGATCCTCTAAGATTTAAAGCAAGACTTGTAGCTAAAGGTTTTTCTCAAAGAGAATGAATAGACTACACTGAAATCTTTTCACCAGTAGTTAAATTTAAAACCATACGTATGATGCTTGCTGTTATAGTGCAATTTGACTTAGAACTTGAACAAATGGATGTCAAAACTGTATTTTTACATGGAGACATAGATGAGATAATTTACATGGAACAACCTGCTTGGTACATTGACAAAAATCATCTTGATCATGTCTGCTTACTCAAAAAATCATTGTATGGATTAAAACAATCTCCTAGACAATGGTATAAAAAGTTTGATAATTTTGCTGTCGAGATTGGTTTTAATCGAAGTAAATATGATAGTTGCTTTTACTACATACTATCTGATATCCCTATTTATCTTTTACTATATGTTGATGATATCTTGATTATTAGCAAGTCCAAGTCAAAAATTTGTGAGTTAAAGTCACTGTTAAACACTAACTTTGACATGAAAGACTTAGGACCAGCTAAGAAAACCCTAGGGATGATAGTAGAAAGAGATAGAAGTAAAAGCAAACTGAAAATACACCAGCATGATTACCTTCTTAAAACGGTTCAAAAATTTGGTATGGCTGAGTGTAAAACTATTAATGTTCCCTTAGCTAGACATTTTATATTGTCTAAAACTCAGTGTCCATCGTCTAAATCAAAAACTCTTAAAATGAAAAATATACCATATGCAAATGTAATAGGAACCATAATGTATTCCATGATAAGCACTAGGCCAGACCTAGCATATTCAATATCCCTACTGAGTAGGTTTATGTCCAATCCTAGAAGAATTCATTGGGAAGCTTTAAAATATGTATTAAAATACATTAATGGTTCATTACATGTTGGCTTAAACTTTGAGAAAAGAAATGATACACTTGACCTAGTAGGATATGTAGACTCAGATTTTGCAGGAGATAGGGACTCCCATAAGTCCACTACAACATATTTCTTCACATTGGGTGGCAACTGCTTTAGTTGGAAGTCTCAGCTGCAGCCTTTGGTTGCTTTGTCTTCCATTGAAGCTGAGTATGTGGCAGTCACTGATGCTTTCAAGGAAGCTATCTAGCTTCAAGGTCTCTTGCGAGAAATCAATCTTCTACAAGGTAAGGTCAAGGTATTTTCTGATAGCCAAAGTGCAATTCATTTATGTAAGAATCATGTTTATCATGAAAGAACTAAACATGTTGATGTAAAGTATCATTTTGTGAGAAATCTGGTAAGTAATGGAACTGTTGTAATCCTCAAAGTGTGTACAGAGGATAATCCAGCTAATATTGGGACAAAGGTAGTAACTGTAGCTAAGTTCAAGCACTGCTTGGGCTTATTGCATGTTGAAGTTGGTTAATCCAAACCAACCAGAGCAATGAAGGTAAGGATAGAAGTTTACTGCACTTATTGGTGTTTGATCTCTTGTATTGTTGATGTTTCAAGGTGGAGATTGTTGGCTGTGAAGCACACAACGACATTGTTTTTCCTTTGAGGACCCGAGCAAGAGGGTCAGTTGCAACCATTGCCACGTGGCAGTAGAGGGCAGCATGGCAACCGCTCGGGCGTCCTTTATCACAATCATGCTAATTGTCTCGTCCTTGTGCAATCTGTACCATCAATGCCGCATTTTATCTGGTGCAATCCAAGCCTTTCAAATGCATCGTGCAACCCCTATTTATTTATTGTGCATCGGGATGTGTAATTGATAGATACGAGAGAGAGAGAAAGGGTGTAGACACTTAGGGCTTGAGAGGTCTTTCTCATTCTTGATTTCAGACTCTCTCTGGCTCCTTCTCGATCTTCTCTCTCGTTCGAATAGGGTAAGCCTTTGATCTACTTCTTTTTATAGTTTTGAGGCAATTTTGATAGAGAACCAGTCTCTGTAAATAAGAGTGATCGTGAGGCCTGTATTCAGTGAGTTTTGTAAACCCTATTTTTATCTCCGATAGTGCAGTGAGCTCTCATTTGCTGGAGCTCAACGTGGACGTAGCCTTTGCAGGTGAATCACGGTAAATCTCTCGTGTTATTTTTGTTTTCCATCATTTTTTATTTGTATCTGTTTGCTGTGTATGTTGGCTTTCCAATTTCGGCTCTGTTGAATGTTATAAAAGGTATTTCAGTGATTCAAAGTGTGTGTATGTGTATGAGTTGCTCTCTGTTTGCGCAACAATAAAACTAGTGGCCAGTGGTATCAACAATTAATATCACTGAACTCCAACTAGGCATTCTAATAGACTATTTGTCTAACATTTTCTTGCTGCGTTGTATTAAAATTTTTGTAATACTATTCCATTTTTCTATAGTAAACACAAAGTCAAAGTTATTCTTAAATATGCAAGATTTGGTTGATAAAACCAAACAAAGTTACTATCATTTAGATGTCTGATACTACTAACAAGTGACTGCAGGATCTTTCTTTTACATATTAAGCTGGCTTGGGCTGCCACTTTGACATAGCACAAACACTCTCAATTATTTTATAGAGAAAAGGGAAAGAAAAATATCAAACTCTGTTTTTGGTCTAGACACATGACTCACGAAACGAATCAGAAATAAGTTTTTCATCCTGATGGCAGTGAAATGATATATCGGTTTCCTTCCCATGATCCCTGAAGTTAAAGCTTTATGTCATTTTTGGCAGAAATAGTAGAGTCAACTGAAATGTAGTTTCAAAACCTTATGTGATTCACATGTGGTCATGGTTGCAAACAGAGTTTGACTAGACATTGCATACTAGCCAATTAGAACTATATATCTACTTACCCATCTCATAGCTCATGAAACCCAGATTAATATTATAAATGTAGGGTTGGTTGTCAAAGTGTGGATTGTACCTCATCTCCAGGAGAACAAACTGTTATAACTGATTGGAGGATGGCCTGCTTTGCTCCATTACTTACCAAAATCTGATCCGGCGTATAAGAGATCCCATTCTCCTCTGCCATTAAAATACATTGAAGGAAAAATGCAAAAAAGAGTCGGCATCCCTTTAATGGCCCAAAGACAAAATTAGTTTAGAAAAAGAAAAGTTTGTCTCAAACAGCAAATCTTGCACCTTTCAACTTGTGACAAATTGCTGATCGTAGTTCCAGTGCTCCTGCATTTGGAAAATACTTGGTGTAACCGTCTCGGATAGCATTGATGCCAGCCTGATTTTACAAGAAGATCACAAAACAGAAGAACAATTAAGAACTAGGAAGTTACACAAGTGTACAGATAAAAGACTCATCAGATAACAGCCAGAAATCACCTCTGCTATTACACTTGGGGTATTGAAGTCAGGCTCTCCAGCTGATAATCTGATAACTGGCACTCCAGCTTGTGTAAGTGCTAATGCCTGATCAGTTATGGCCACTGTTTTTGAGAGCTTTACCGAATTTACTCTGGGGCTTGGGGAGATATCAACCTCAGTTTGCTCAAAGCTGCTTACTGTTCTAATAACTGCATTTATCCTGTGCATCTGTCGCAGTTTTGTTCTCTGCAAATATCTAATTGCAAAGAGAAATTAAGATGTTTCCAAAGCAATGAAGAGAAAAAGAAGAATATATGAAGAAAATGTTATAAATTCCTGGTTTAATTACATGTTTTAAGGTTAGGATATATATCAAACAGAATTATATTTTATGGTTTATAAAATGACTTGCTCAAGCAAAAAATGATTAATAGAATTCAAGCACAGATTATCACAAGTCAACCGATACTTCACCCCAAGAATTCTACTTACGAATATTATGCGTAGAAGTTCAACCCTGTTGTGGATTGTAATAGGGAATGCAAAATTTCTAATGAATTTTAAGTATATGAGCCTCAGTTTCCAGAATACGCATCCGTCGGCAAGAAATTTGGAAAGCACAAGATTACGTAGAAATCCTACCAAGTTATGTTTGACGTAGTTTGATCGAATAAATGTAGAGGATAAACATTTTGCTTTTAACATGAACAATATATAACATTGTCGCCCATATGTCTGGTTGGTTGCTAGTTGTATGACAAAAGATATTAACATTCTGGGCGTCACACATACAAATTGAAAAGTTAAAGTTATTTGGATCAACATCGAGTGGCATTCATTATTAATTATTTTAGTTCCTGACTAGATATGGTTTAAGCCATTTGAGTAAACACAACTTGAAGCAGTCAGACTCATCTTTTCTATATTGAGGAATAAATGATAATGTTGGTATTTGGATTGGAGCGCCCATGACGGGTTGACCTGGACCCGGATCTGTTTTGTTAAAAATAAAAAATTATATATATATATATATATAATATTAGATAAGCTAAAATTGTTGAAAACGTTTGCACCATTTCGAATTATTTAGACAGTTAAACGTTGCTCATTTAATGTTTCTAAAGGCAACTATATATATATGACCATGCGAAGGTGATAAAATATACAAGAACCAATGCACAAAGACTCCCATTAAAAAGGTCCACTTTCTGCAAATTGAAACAAAAACTGATAATAAATAGAATTGTGATTAATAGTGTATTTCAATTAGTGATTTACGCTAAGGCTTAGCATTAAATCAATTACTATTCTTGTGGAATCATCAGGTAAATGTTCTAACTTGGTTTTATTTTATATTTCCGCATTTTAACATTGTAATGTAAATTTCGTTGCTCTTGAAAGATGGCATGTGTAAGTTGATTTTTCATATATGAAAATCTTGGTTAGGGCAGCAACTTTAAAATTTGGAAACTACAATTAACATGCTTTAAAATGGTATAAAGAACATATTATTTGGACATTTGTAGAGAAAGTTATGGGTTTCCAAAGTTGAGAATTTGCTTGAATGAAATCTGAAAAAATTCTGCATTTAGGGTTTCTTAAGGTTGAAGATGATATTGAGTTACAGTCTGGGAATCTTTGTGGGTAATTCAAACACATTGATAGAGGCCTTCAAATTGAAAAATATGGGACATTTTTCAGAAAATATGTTTTAGGGGGTTGAGGTCCAGTAGGAGGAAATTTATTCTTCTACCCATGAAAATTAATTTTTGACACATTTTGAAAATTGGAAAATACAATATTAATTGATTTTTGCTTGGAAAAATCATAATAATTTGTTTTATGGATTTGTATTTCATGTTCTTTTGTTGTAAGCATGTTATGGGTTTTTGACATGTAACGAACACATTATATATTATGAAGTTTGTTTATTTCATATGATTGTGTGACTAATATAGGTAATCTATTGGTAGAATTCAAGAAGAATTCTCATCTAGAATTAAAGTGACGCAATAACATAAATTTAGAGAAAATTTAACATACGAACATAGGTGATGATTGGAATGTAGTGAACTTTTGAATCTATTTCATATGGAGAATTTTTCAATCATTTAATTTCAAATTTCGACTAGTGATGTGTATAATAAACATGAATAGATGTTGCATTTGATGTCTCTTTGTAGTTTGTGACTAACAATGGCTTCTAAGAACATCATAGCTTACTTAAGTAAGGGTGAGAAGCTTAATGCTTGAATCCTTCTTCCACTTAATGCTTGAATCCTTCTTTCATCAAAATTTTGTGTATGTCAATTGATGGATTTATTCCTTTAATGTTAGCAACTCTCAATCCAATCCTTTTCTTTTGCTCTCTAAACACCTTTATCAACTTTTCCTTTTCATAACTTGGTGGCTTGACTTTTGAAGAAGAAAAAACATCGAAAGGCAATAATTTGTCTTTTTTGGATGGACAATCTTTTTGCTTTTCTCCCAAATAGCCCATGGTCACGACCTTATTCTTAGCATCTAAAATTTGTTCATATTCATTAAAAAAGTTAGCAATGCAATTTTTTATAGGCTCATCTAATCTCTCTACCAAATCATCAATGTCATTTATCATTAAGATTTTTTTTTTTCATTGCCATTAGAATGTTTCATAGCCTCAAAACACATTAAAAGTAACTGTCTCATCATAAATAAACTAAGTGTTTCTTGATGAACATTAATCAAAGCTCTCACTGTGGCAAGAAAATGTCTTTCTAAAATTAGGGACATATCATAATCTTCTTCCATGTCTATAACAATGAAGTTAACATGAAAAATAAATTTATCTACTTTTATCAAAACATCTTCCACTACTCCCTTTGAATATTTGATACTTCTATTAGCCAATTAAAGAGAAACAGTAGTGGGTGTTGGTTTTTTTAATCCAAGCTTCCAAAAAATAGAAAAGGGCATCAAATTAATGCTTGCACCGAGATCAAATAAAACTTTATCAAAATTAATTTTATCAATAGTGTAAGAAATAGAAAAACTCCCTGGATCCTTGATTTTTAGAGGCAATTTGTTTTGTAGAATTGCAGAGAATTCTTTACTAAGTTTCACCAACTCAAATTCCTCCAACTTTCTTTTGTTTGCAATTATTTCTTTCAAAAATTTGGCATAAGTTGGCATTTAAAAATAACATCAAGAAGAGGGATGTTAATATGGAGACAACTATAACATATGGCACTTGAAAATGCACTATGTTCTTGAGGAGCAAGAGGCTTTGGAGGCTATTAACATTGTCATGGACAAGCCTCAATTTTTTAAGGGAAATGTCAATAATGCGCAATATAGGCGCCACATGGCTACATACAATGCTTGGAAGAAGAAAGATTCCACTGCGAGAGGAATCTTAATTAGTTCCATGAACGACGACCTAGTGTATGAGTACTAGCAATAATAGACTGCCAATGCCATGTGGGTCGCTCTAGGAGAAGTTTACTGTAGTCTCTAAACTCAAATAGTTGACCATCAAGTTTGACACTTTTAAATAGGTCCCTAACAAGTCCATGAAACAACATTTGAGGGGCATGTCAAATACGATATGGATCTGAAGTCAGTTGGACACAATCTCACAAACAAATAGCAAGTTCAAGTTGTCATCCGGATTCTTCCTAATAGTTGAGAGCACATGAAAGATGAATATGAACCATAATGAGAAAAATCAGGACCTTTGTTGATATTGCACACCATGTGGAACTGGAAAATGAGCACCTTGAGGCGCAACTAAGCCTAATGCTCATGCATATTGGTGGAATCTAGTTCCAAAAAGGCTTTTAGATATAAGTGGAAGAGGAACGATGGCCATGGTAAGGGCAAAGGCAAAGCCAAAGAGACTGGTCAGGGACAAATTAAATAAAGGAAACAAGTATCATAAGTGCAAAAGAGGAAAGCTAGGTGGTACAAAGGATAAGACTAAAGTGACCTATTACAATTGTGGTAACCTGGGTAATTATACTCATGAATGCACTGAGCTTAAGAAGGTAATGTCTTATCTTACCTCTTCTAATAGAAGTTATGTTTCTGAAATTTTTGTTTCTACTATTGTATTGCTTACTGAAGCTCATCCTGTGTACATAATAGACTCAAGAGCGATGGACTATGTAGCTAAAGACATAAATGAATTTGTGGAGTATCATTGAATCCGAAGTGGAATAAAGTGGATATATGTAAACCATAATGCCAGAGCAGAATGGTAAAAGGAATTAGCATATGCAAATTGGATTTGCAAGAAGACCGGGTCCTATACCTACATGACATCCTTTATGCTCTCTACATTTGACAAAATTTGGTCTCTATACTTGCTCTATTGAAATTAGGATATAGTCTGTATTTTCATGATGAATTTGTTAAGATTTCCTTTGGTACTACTTATTATGGTTGTGGAGTTATAATAGATGGTTTCATGGTGTTGAACACTAATTATTGTAATAATAATAATTGTGGTGTTTGTTTTTCCTTATTCACTGAATCTAGTAATGATGATATGGATGTGAATTTGTGGCTTGCTAGATTAGGGCACATTGGGTAAGATAGAATGGATAGACTTGCTCGTGATGGTCTGTTAGGATCAAATACAAAATTTGAGTTGCCCACTAGAAAACTATTTAGACAGGGCACAAGAGCTAAATTTCCTTTACAATTTATACACTTTGACATTTGTGGACCAATGAGCATTACTTTTATAGATTACTACACCTGATATGGTCATATCTATTTGATCACCAACAAATCTAAAGCATTGGATTACTTTAAACAATATTTGAATGAAGTTGAAAATCGATTAGACAAGAAAGTAAAAGCATTACAGACCGATCTAGGGAAAGAGGATTTATCTGAATAGTTTAAAGAATTGTGTAATGAACGGGGTATTATGAGACAACTAACGACTCTTAGAATTCCACAACAAAATGGTGTTTTAGAACGAAGGAATAGAACCTTGCTAGAAATGGTTAGGTCTATGATGGCACAAGCTAACCTCCAAATACAATATTAGGGTGATGCTTTGTTGACTACTACCTACATACTTAATTAATTGTGTATCTTCTAAGTCATTTTTCTATACACCTTATGAGTTGTGGTTAGGTAGAAAACCTTAATTGAATAAGTTTCATCCAGTGGCGAATTTAGCGTGGAGGCGGCAGCTGCCCCCCTCCCCAAGCAAAATTGCATTGTACATCACTATACAGTGCACTATTTTTGCCCCCTGCCCCCATCCCCTCCACGTCCTGCCCCCCTCCCCTCTCCCTAACCATTTTCCCCCCCTGTTCACATTTCCTGGCTCCGCCCCTGGTTGCATCCCTGGGGGTTTGCAACATACATTCATGATCGCTCCCACAAATTTGGAAAATTAGGACCAAGAACGAGCATATGTGTTTTTATTAGATATTTTGAACACTCAAAAGGTTATGTATTTGTTGGTGAGGATTTTGATGGAAGGGTAACTGAAATTGAGTCTTATGATGTCATTTTTCTTGAAGATCAATTCCTTAATAAGGATAATATAGATAAAAGTTTTCTTCTATATGAGATGAAAAGGAAATGACAGGTACAAATCAACAAATGGTTGAAACTCAAAAAGTTGTACCTAACCCTACTCTTGATAGTGGGAGAACACAAAGTTTGCTTCAACTATCTCAATCAAGTGGGAGGGTTGAGGTTGAGTCTAAGCCAATTCAAGTGGTGGAAGCAATGATCCTTAATTGAGTAGGAGTATATATTCAAAAACTCCTCAAAAGCGTTTTCAAATTGAAAATGAGGCTTATATCGTCACTCCCCACGATGATGAGGAACCTAACACAGTCAAAGAGACACTAGTGTGTCCTTCCAAGGAAAAGTGGAAACTTGCATTAGAAGATGAAATGGGATCCATGAAGATAAATCAAGTTTAGAGCTTAATTGATTTACTGCCAGGATGTAAATCCATTGGGAATAAATGGATTCTCAAAATAAAACATAAGGCGGATAGTTCCATTGATAAATACAAAGCTCATATAATAAAGAAGGATTATACCCAACAAAAGGGTATAAACTATGAGAAAAAACTTTCACCGATTGTGGCGCATTTAAACTTAAAATTGTATTAAATGGATGTCAAAATAGTTTTTCTCAATAGAGAGCTAGATGAAGAAATCTACATGGAATAGCCTGTAGGTTTTGTTGTTAAAGGCCAAAAATGCAAAGTTTGCAAGCTTCAAAGATCAATATCTGGCCTAAAGTACTTATCCAAACAATGGTGCCTTAGGATCCACAAAGCCATATTGACCTATGATTTCAAAATGACAGATGAGGACCATTATATCTATATTAAAAGGTATGATGATATATTTGCAATTCTATCTCTTTATGTCGATGATATTTTGATAGTTGGCAATGACAAAGAGTATGTCATGGCCATCAAATGATGGTTGTCCAAATTTTGACATGAAAAACATAGGTAAAGCTGACTACATATTGGGAGTTAAAATTAAAAGAGACCAGTCAAAGAAACTTTTGGCTCTGTCACAAGAGAATTATATTCAAAAGATCCTAGAATGTTTCCATAAAAGTAGTTGCAAGCTATGGACACTCTTGCGTTAAAGGGTAAGGCTTTGAATCCTTACATGTGTTATAATAACTCACAAGAACAAAAAGAAATGTCCACTATGCCATATGCAAGTGTTGTTGCAAGTCTTATGTATGTTATGATATGTACTCGCCCAAACATATGTTTTGTTGTAGGGCTAGTTAGTCAGTACCAATCGAATCTTGGATGAGAGAATTGGAAAGCTATGAAAAGAATTCTAAGGTATCTTTAAGGCACTATAGATTATTGTTTATGTTATCAAGGGTCAGACTTGTCAAGATTGGCTATTCTAACGCTAATTGGGCAGGAGATCTTAATCAACACAAATACACCTCTAGTTATGCATTTTTACTCAATAAAGGCACCATCTCTTAGAGTAGTAAGAAGCAAACATGTATAGCCTTCTCAACCATGAAGGCTGAATTTATTACCTATTCAATTGTTGTGCAAGAAGCTATTTAATTAGGGAGGTTCTTTACGAATTTGGGATTTCAAATTGACTCTAAAAGAGCCATTACAATCTATTGTGATAATCAAGTAGTAATTGACTTTACAAAAGATCCCAAATATCATAGTAGAATCAAACACATTGATACCAAGTAAAACTACGTTAAAGATATTGTTGCCAAACTAGAAATAATTGTATAATATATCTCTATGCATCATAGGGGCAACCCACAATCACATTTATTTTTTTAGGGTAAAAAAAATTATTTTTAATAATAGCCCAGCCCAACCCACCCCATTTATAGCTTCCAGCCCAACCCATTTATAACTTCAAAAAATAATATTAATCTCCCAACCTAGCTTCCTGATTCCTCCCTTAGAAATTAGAATCGTCCCTTCTGGTTTCTGCCTTCTCTTGTTTGAACCCTAGAAATATTTTCCCACATAATCTCCCCATCTAGATCCCCTCATTCCTAAATCCCTATTGTTGTTCACCTAAACTCCCCCTCATTTTCCTCTTCCTCAATTTCTTAGCCGACCGACTTACTGCTCGCCTTCTCTTCAATAGGTACGTCCTTATCCCCTCTCCCTTACAGCTCTCCCTCATTTTTTTTTAATTTTCTATATGAATGAATGATGGTGAATGGCAGCTCTCGATTTTTCTTGTTTGTCCCTAAATTATCAATTGATTTTGTGTATAAATTTCAATATTTGTGATCCCTGTGTTATTATTATTATTTTTGGAAATAACTTCTTTGTTTTTCTTTTGTTTCTCCAAATTATCAATTGATTTTGTGTTCATTTCAATATCTATGAAGCCTTTGGTGATCTTAAGGGAATTGTATTTAATAGATTATGGGATTCCTTTGATTTCTTTTTTAGGCAGTTGGAATTGAACATAGGGTGCTTGCTGTTTTGAATTACAATATTTTGGTCAATTGGAATTGGACATAGGGAATTGTGTTCAATCTTGAGTTGAATATTTTAATTCTTCGATTATTGAATTGTGCTATTTTTTATTTGTGTATCTTAGAATTTAGAATGGAACAACAACCTTCTACGAAGAAAAGAAAAATATTGCTATCCTTTTTCAAAAAGAGAGATTATCAAACTAGTGAAAATACTTGAATTCCTAGTGTGCAAAATCAATCTAATGAATTTACATCAATTGCTTTTATGCAACTTCCTTCAATTTCATCTTTTGGAATTCAAGCTTCTCCATCTTCAAATCCTAAATTTCAATGATTTTCTTGTATTGAGCAAGATCCGAGGAAAAGAAAACAAATTTGTGAATATCACGTTAATGCACAGGATGAGATTATATGAGCATATCTATTAGTTGGGGCCATACCAACCATCTCTTTTGAATTACAAAAAGACCACTTTTGGAAATCAACGTTGCAATTTTAAAAAAAATGGTTCAATCAATTTATGTGGTTGGAATATTCACCTTTAGAAGATAAGGCATATTGTTTCTACTATTTTCTATTTCTGAATTATGATAATTCATCAAATATTTCGATGCTGGCTACTGTGGGATTGGACAATTGGAAAAGGGTTAACCAAGGAAATAAATGTGCTTTTCTTACTCCTGTTGGTTCTGTACCTTCATCACCCCACTTGAATTGTGTGAGAATTGATGAAGATTTAATGAATCCGTCTCAACATATTGAAAGGATAATTTGTGCACAAACAAAAGAGGAATATTAAAAAATTGTTTGCGCCTGAGGGCTTCAGTTATAGTTGTTTGATTGCTAACACTTCAAGGTTGTGCCTTTAGAGGTCACAATGAATCTTCATTGAATCGTAGGAATTTTATTCAAATGTTGAAGACTTTTGCACAATTGAGTATAGAAATTGATAAACTTGTATTAGATAATGCCCAAAAAAATGCTCGATACATTGCTCCAAATATTCAAAAGGATATTTTGCACATTATGACCAATAGAGTACGACAGATGGTTCGTGAGGATATTGGAGATGAATGCTTTTGTATTTTGTAAATGAAGCAAAAGATAAATCTAATTGAGAGCAATTGGACATTATTTTGAGGTTTGTGAATAGTCGTAGTATTTTGACATAACGTTTTTTTACAATCAAAAGCAGTAGCACCACGTTATTGAACCTAAAAAATGAAATATCTGATGTTCTTGTTCAGCATGATCTAATATGCATGGTATTTGAAATGGATTTCAAGCATTATTTTTTAGAGATTATCCATATGCATATTATGTTCATTGCTTTGCTCACAGGTTACAATTGGCATTGATTTCTACAACTAAGGATGCTAATGTTATTTGAGAATTTTTTTCTCATTTGGATAATGTTATCAATATTATTAATTCTTCTTTTCAACACATTAGTGAGTTGCAAAGTGCTCAAAGAAAATGAGTTGAGCATATGTTGAGTATTAGAGAACATGAGTTTGGAAGTGAAGCTAATCAAATAGGTAATTTGCAATGCGCTGGAGCAACACGTTGGAGTTTTCATTATGATTTTGTAAAAAGCATGATAGACAAGTACTTTGCAGCTTGCAAGGTGCTTGAATATCTTAAAATCCATCGTCTAAAAGTAAGTTCTTGAGCTGAAGCTGGTGACAGACACTTTGCATATTTTGAATTTTTGCTCAAATTACTTTTAATACACAGAATTATGAGAATAATTAACTTATGTTCTTTGTCAAACTCTTCAGAAAAAATTACTAGACATTTTGGCTACCATGATATATGTTTCTACTGCAAAACTTATTGTAACGACCCGTTAATGGGTCCGGGTGCTATATTTTGCAATGAGGCATCTATGATATGAGAATGATAAGTTTTGGTGATTATCATGTGTAATTGTAGGTTATTTCCAAGAAAATATGGAAAAGTCAAATGTTTCACTTTGGTGAAGTGGGACCCACTATATTCCAAGGCATGGGTCGGATTATCTCTTTACGACTCGTGGTGCTTAGTTCATGTCTAATTTACCCTTTCATATTAAGGAGTTAGCTTATTAAATGACAAAAGGGCATTTTGATAAATTAATAAAAAGGGTATATATATATATATAGAGAGAGAGAGAGAAGGGCTTTATTTTGCCCTAAGTAAAGAAAGAAATTGGAGAAGGAAGAGAGAGACGAACGGGAGAGAGGGAGAGAAGTGCCAAGGCGAGTAGGTTCTTTCTCTTCCATTCTTTCTTGAATTTGAAGCCTCTAAGAGT
This sequence comes from Diospyros lotus, assembly GCF_014633365.1. Taxonomy (NCBI): domain Eukaryota; kingdom Viridiplantae; phylum Streptophyta; class Magnoliopsida; order Ericales; family Ebenaceae; genus Diospyros; species Diospyros lotus. The sequence continues at coordinate 19,847,507 of NC_068343.1, forward strand.
GATTAATCAAGTTAAGATTGCTTCTCTTCCCCTTTTCTCTCATTTTTCTTCCATTTTGAGTGTAGGATCAAGTATATTGAAGAGAAAATCATCTCAAGAAAGTCTTGCAAGGAGGAGGAGTTCTAAAGGCAAGCTCTTCTCCTCTCAATCTCTTCTACACTCTTTAATCTTGGTATTTTGAGAATATGAGTTGAATACCTCCATGATTTGCAAAACCCAAACCCATGTGGATACCTATGTAGAAATGATTATAAATCTCCCTCAACCCTTAGTTGTTTCCCTTGAAGTGTCTTGGAACTTCAAATAGGGTCTCTTCCACCCTATAATCCATGGGGGTTGTGGTGGGATTTGAAGGAGGGTGGTTTATATGGGTGATTTTGAGTATTTGGCATGCATTTGGGGATGTTTTGGGAGTTTTCCTTGATATTGGTCGACCAATTGTCTATAATCGGTCGACAGATAAGGTGTAGAGGGTTTTGTTGGTCGACCAAGGGCTTAATCGGTTGACCAATTGGGTGTCCAGGTCACTGTTGGTCGACCGATCCTTTCCATCGGTTGATCGATTTTTCACGTTTTTAGCCTGCGCATGCTCCAGTGTTCCGAGCATAATTTTTAGTAGAAAACTCTGATTGATGAACCGTTTGAAGCGTTGTAAACTAGACTTGATAGGCTTCGTTTTGGTATATAATTAAACCCATTTGGATAATATTTGATCAGTCCATTATTGTGAGATTTGAAGGGCTTGATTCTCCATTCAAATTATTGCGGGAATGAAGCTAGGTTCCTAAGTTCTTGTTAGAGGTTGTTGTGGATGAGAGTCGAGCATGTGAATACCTTTATTTTCAGTATAATTCTAGTTCTTTCTTACGCATGTAAAGGCTTGAGATATGCATTGGGGGTTCCATTTGGCTTGAGTGCTTGTCACACGACCATGCTATTTATTTGATAGTTGTTAAGCACAAGCATTTGCATTTGGCGTGTGATTTACTAGTTGGGCGAGGCTTGGCGGGATTCTTGGCTTATGGGGGCTTTGTATCCTGTCCAGTCTACTACACCACCCCTTATGTGTTACATTTGCACGAGTCTTGGCACTGATTTTGAGATACAGTTGTACGGTGTCGGGCTTTCCCGGACCGAGTTATTAAGGATGCCTCGGCGTGCCTAGCTTTTTATTTTGGACGCTATGCGTGCCAGCGAGTGTGGTCGCTCCCACTTGAGCGAGCTTTAGCTCGTAGTTCAGAGACAGTCTGCCTTTAGGGCAGTAGCAGGTTTGTTATCAGGACTTGGGTACCAGTGCATTTCCTTATTTGGGCCCCAAGATCCAGTATGGGAGCATTGTTACTTTTCAGTTGATACCTGCTTCAATTTATGAGCCTACATGACATGTTATGCATGAGTTTTAGTTTGTTATGTACTTGAGAGGCAAGTGTATTCTTAGTACCTATTCTTGTGCCTTCCTTTCTTATGAGCTTGCTGAGTCATTTGGACTCACCTTGTTTCTCTTCATTCCATGTAAAGGCAAGGACCCGGTCATGGGCGAGTCTAGCGGTTCCCGACTTCTGGGTTAGACAGTGTACAGGGCTATGCAGATCTAGTAGTTGTCAGCCTGGGAGTTTCTTTTTGTCCATTTTGTTACTTCCAGTCTGTAGTTTTCTTCAGTTTATTTGGGTCTGTATGGATTCTGTTTATTTTTGTGGCTGGTGTGCCAGTGATGTATGTTATGCATGCCTGGGCTATGTAAGCCTAGAGATCAGTTGTTGTATAGCAGATTGAGGTTTTGATATGTATGCTAGGATGGCAAGTTTCTCTTACCAGTTTTCTCTTGATATTTATCAATGGCATGCATGACAAGTCCTTTGAGATCAGGTTGGCTCTATTTTAGTAGGGCACCCGCTCTAGTTCTTTGGGAACCTGGGTGGGGGCCTTACACTTATCCTTCAAGAATTGAGAGAAGAAGATTGGGAATTTCTTCAAGAAGTAAAAGGTTTTTGTTCAACACATAACATTCGCATACCAAACCTAGATTTCTTCATATCTGATTGGTCATTGTAGTGATGAGACTACGGTTGAGCACTATTATCACTTCGATGTTTTCAGTGAAACAATAGATTTCGTATTGATAGATTTAATTACATGATTTAATGATAAATCAATAAAACTCTTTTCTCTCAGTATGGATTTGAATCCCAAAAAGTCATTTGAATCATTCAATAGTGATGATATTTGTATGATTACAAAGAAGTTCTATCCTAAATATTTTAGCCGTCAAGATATTTGTGTTTTAGAATATGAGTTGCGATATTTATGCTTTAGATAATATGAGTTTCAAGTATCTACACTTGCTGAATTGTGCAGGAGTTGACCTAGAGTGGAAGATTAAATATATACATTATGATAACTAGATTGATTCGTCTTGTATTGACATTATCTATTTCTATTGCAACTACTGATCGAGCATTTTCAGTAATGACACTTTTGAAAATGACACTTCGTAACAAAATAAAAGATGACTTTCTTATTGATTGTATGATACTCTACATTAAAAGATAACTTGTTCTCATAATAGATGTAGATTCCGTTGTAGATAAATTTTTTGTTTCAAAATCTTGTCAAGCATAAATTTAGTGAAAATTTGTTGTACTGACTTTTTGGTCATATAAGAATTTTATTACATTAACTTTTTAAAATTCTAGCCTCTCCCAAGATAAATTCCTAGATCCACCCCTGATGCATTATATGGTAGATGATTCCTTGACTAAACCAATTCCAAGAGATGTTTATGTTGAGCATCTGAATTCTCTTGGACTATGTAAAATATAGAAAGTTTATAATCAAACATCATTGAGCTTATATATTGTATTATTTAAACAAATGCATATAACTATTATGTTCTTAACCATTGTCTCCATGTTCATGGCATATATAAATCACATGTTTTCTTAAGGCTCAACAAAGAGATGTCACACAAGTTTTAGATTGGCTTGCTCACACAAGCAATCACCTCTAGCGCAAAATAGCAAATAGAGATGAGACATAGGGTTAGGATTGTCACCTTAATAAGAGAATGAGATGAGATTGAACATATATATAACAACTGATTTGAATTTCCTACATCCAAATAACCTGTGAAACCTAGATGTGAGGTCTTAATAATTACCTACTAATTGATAGTATTTGAAGAACATAGGTTAGACGCTAATAAGAAGCGACTGAAATTAGATTTGTATAGTGTTTTATTAAACATCAAAGGAATGATAAATATTGTAACATGTGATTCATACCATGTGTGCTTGTGTGACCAAAAAGGTACTGGAAGAATGGATCCCTGATTCTCCACTATGTGAGGCCTTTTGAGGATAAAACTAACCTCATATTGGTACCCTCATACTTTTTATTGCTATTTGAAATTTATGCCTAGTGTTTTGCTATCTTACCGTATTACCTATGGTTATGGATGATTTAATCTATGGAGTATGTCTAGAAAAGTAGCCAAGTATGAATTGCAAACTTTGAATGAAAAAGAAAAGACTTTGTCTAGTGTGTTCATTGGCTAGCCAATATTATTGCTTAAGAGAAGTAAGACTCAATTATGAATACATAATTGAAATAATTTAAGGGATTAAAAATGTTGCAATGATGATAAAAAGAGACAAATCTAGGACATTGTGAGTTCAAATAATTAACTTTTGATTATTTTACTTAGGGTTGAAGCTGCTATGTTATTCCTAATAGATACATAATGAAGCTCCCAAGTGTAGGTTTGCTTACTAGGTTGCACGATCTATTTACTAGTATGAAAGTGTTGTTTGTGTTTCGATTACCAAGAATCTCGCAATGGGCATCTTACTTGTCATGTGTTAGTGGGAAATGTTGGTATTTGGATCGGGTCGTGCGCCCATGATGGATTGACACAGACTAAAATCCGTTTTGTTAAAATTAATATATATATATATATATATATTAGATAAAATGTTACTGTTGAATATGGTTGCATCATTTTGAATCATTTGGACAATTACAAAACGTTACTCATTTAATATTTCCAAAGACAACTACATATATATGGGCATGCAAAGATGATAACATATACAAGAATCAATATTGCACAAAGACTCTATATTAAAAAGGTCTATTCTCTGCAAATTAAAACAAAAATTGATAGTAAATAGGATTATGATTTACTCTACGACTTAGCATTAAATCGAACACTATTCTTATGGAATCATCAAGGTAAGTGTTCTAACTTGGTTTTGTTCTATATTTCCACATTTTAACAGATGATAATAAAACATACAAGTAGTCGAAGAAGCAAGAAATTAACAAAGAAACCCAGAGAGAATGGAAAAGAGAGGCATAAAAGGGGTTTGCTTACCTGAGGCGAGAGGAGATGGAGAGCACGCCGAAGCCATCTGATTGTGATGAAATATCAAATTCAAAACCCCCAAGTCTGGAACTTGAAGCTATGCATATTATTCTGCTGTTTATTAACATGGAAACTGCAGCTGCCATTAACCTTCTTGAGAAATTAAGAAGGCTGGACTGAAGAGTTTCTGCCTACTTTATATATTATAATAAATCCATCAGCGTTGATTGATATGCAATTATGAAGTTGGAGTTGAAGATAGGAAAATTTTGGCCCACATGTTGTCAAGGTGGCGCCTGCATGTGTTACTTTGAAATCTCAGTCCTCCCGTCTTACCAACAATCACGAGTGTTGGCTCACACCACCAATCAAATAGTTAGATTGTGATAAATTAAGATTTGTATCAATAGATGTGAATTCGATTCTGTATTTTATACAGTGAATTAAAAGTCTTCACTTACGATTTATTTTACTTGTCGAAATCAATGACACGAACAACAAAAGACCGTGCAACGACAGTAATTCCAAGAACTAAAAATAACCTGTTAATTAAATTTTTATCTTTTAATTAAAAATAAAAGGTTAAAATTTAATTTATCATTAAAATATATTTTCTTAATAGAGTTTAGAATTTAATCTTAATTTAGAATTTAACATTACCTCTCATGTTGGCAATATGAGGAGCTGGATTCATTATTTTGAAACAATTTTGGACTAATAATTTCTATAATTAGTTCGATAAAAAATCTCCAAATTCACAGTCCGACTACATTTATTTTTTCCAGTACGATTTATAAAGTCTTTTAAATGCTTTTAATAATTCTTTATTTTCATGTATTTATTGAGGAAAATTTGAAACTTTTTATAATTCAAACGGTGGAAAATAAGTACAATTCAAGTGGAAAGTAATTATACATATATATTTAGTTTTATATTTTTAAATAATTACTGACTAAAATGAAACTCTTGAGTCACTTTACTTATTATATGTCATCACTTATGCTTCAAACATGCCAACAGCCCTCTAAATCACTCTTAGCATTTGATTTCTCTCTCTATTCTGCTCCATCAATTAATTTAAGGAATAATAACTTGATTTATTCGTACTTGATGTGAATTTTATCCTAAATTGACCTAATGTATGATCTAGGTGACGTATCAACTGAAGTGGTCTACTAATTTATCTAATAATTGATGCATCGATAATTAAATTAATAAATAATAACCTAATTTATTCTTTAACTTTGATTCATTTTTTAATTTTATCCCATTTTAAAAATTACTTCAATTTGAACCTTGTTTTGTCATATAGTTTACAGCAAAAACAAGAAAAAATAACATTATTTTACTAAAATATTCATTATTGGACATATCAACACCTCACCACAGTTGAGCCATAAACTAAGTCGATTGAAGATAAAATTGATATCAATCTTAAAATAAAAAAAAATGAAATAATTCTTAAAATAAAATAAAATTGAAAAATCAGGCTATTAGCTCAAAATCTAATATAATATACATATAATAACAAATATATATTTATATATATATATAATAACAAAATATCATCTAATATAATATATATATATATATATAATAACAAATAAATAGGCGGGCACGTGAATCTACACCTGTTATCAACTCTTCAATTATTACACTTCACAATCATAGTTTCCACAAAATAATTGAGACAAGAGCTTTAGGATATTGGACTAATGTAGATCATCATCGATTTGTTCATCAGTTGGGCCCCAACTTTAGGAAAGTTACAGCTTCACGACAACTTAAACAAAAGAATTCTCGCCGCCGCACTCAGCAAGTCATCTCCTTGCTGCACCTTGTTGTTGCCTTTGTTAATATTTCAAATATTTTAATATTTACAAACAAGTATTGTTACATCATTTATTTTAATATTTGTTAATATATTAATAAAAAATAAAAAAACTCTAGGCGGCCTAGGCGCTAGGCGCTAGTCTACCGCCCGACTAGCGCCTAGCGCCTTTTAGAACACTGACTAACACACAACAATTTCAACAAGAGACAAACAAGCATCAACCAATTGGAGAATCAAATAAGTGACCCGGTATCTTCAATGAGCAAGTTGGAATCTCAAGGTAAATTACCTTCACAAACTATTGTTAACCCAAAACAAAATGTTAGTGTAATCACCTTAAGGATTGGGAAGGAGTTGAAAGAACCCAGCAAGATGAAGCAAAGAATTTTAGGAGAATAAGCTAAAAAAAAAGTAGTTCCTCGACCTCAAACTGACAAGCCTAAAGGACTTAATAGTGAACAACCCAAGGCGTTGGTGACAAATCCTCCTTTTCCTACTAGATTGAATAAATCCAAGAAAGAGGAGAAAGAGAAGGAAATCCTAGAAACATTTTGCAAAATTGAGGTAAATATTCCATTACTTGATGCAATTAACCAAGTGCCTCAATATGCTAAGTTTCTGAAGGAATTGTGCACCAAAAAGAGGAAATTGAAAGGTAATGAGAAGGTAAGTATGAGAGAATGTTTCAGCCGTCCTTCAAAAGAAATTACCTCCCAAATGCAAGGACCCAAGTATGTTCATTATCCCTTGCAAAGTAGGTAATGTCAAGATTGAGAAAGCAATGTTAGATCTAGGAGCTTCAATAAATGTCATGCCTCTTTCTGTTTATTCATCTTTGAATATTGGTCCATTGAAAGAAATGGGTGTGATTATTCAACTTGCTGATAGATCTAATATGTATCCTGAGGGATTTCTTGAGGATGTTTTAGTGCAAGTTAATGAATTGGTTTTTCCTGCTGATTTTTATGTGCTTAACATGGAAGAAGATGACTCATCTAATCTAGCACCAATCTTATTAGGGAGACCCTTTCTAAAAACAACAAGGACAAATATTGATATTCATGATGGTACCCTTACCATGGAGTTCGATAGGGAAATTGTGAAATTTAATATATTTGAGGACATGAGGTACCCTAATGATATTCAATCTGCATTTTCTATTGATATGGTTAATGCTTTTGCACAGGAGATTTTTGAGTTAAGACATGAGAGCAAGACAAAGGTAAAGACAAAGGAAAAGGACAAGACAAAGGCATTTCAAGACAGAATGATTGCTAGAAAGCAATTTGTGTTTGGACAAAAAGTTTTACTTTACAATTCGAGACTCAAATTGTTTCCAGGTAAGTTGCGTTCTCGTTGGATAGGACCTTTTGTTGTTACTCATGTCTTTTCTCATGGTGCAATGGAGATAAAGAGCCTCGAGACAAATACAATGTTCAACGTGAATGGCCATCGACTTAAGCACTATTATGAGTCATTCCAGGTTGAGGAGGTGGAGGTGGTGGTATTGATTAACCCAGTTTACATGGATTAAAGTGGCTAGACGTCAGGCAAACAACGTTAACTAAATGCGCTTCTTGGGAGGCAACCCAAGTGTGATTTAAGAACTACGATCAGATTTGTTCTTTATCCTTTTCCTTTCTTCTTTGTGTGTTTTTAACCCATGCGTGTTTAGTTTTACTCCTTTGCATAACAGGCTTACATTGGGGACAATGCAAGGTTTTAGTGTGGGGGAGAGGACTTAGGTTTCATTTTCATGGGTGTTCTTTTTAATTTTCATGCGTCATTTTTAATGTGTATTGTATGTCTTGGATAATTCTTTCTCTCGAGAATTTTGGAGGTCTTATTTGCTATAAGTTGTGATTGATTAAGAATGAGGATTCAAGCATGTTTTAGTTGAGATAACTTGCTACATAAGCGGATTTTATCATGGTTAGAGTGAGTATGCAAATTTGGTACCCTTCAATTTTGTTGTTTTTATGGAAACATGATGAACTCTTGTGTGATTTATCTTTCAGCGTGATTCTTGAGTTGAAGTTGAGCAATATCTCATTAAATTTATGCACATTTGTATCATGGTAACATTGAAGTACATATGTCTTAAAAAAATTTGTGAATGATGTGATTGGCATGAGTGGTGAATGTTGTACCATTCTCGAGATTGTTCCCTCTATTTCTAATCCTAAATAAGGTTTAAGTAAATAAAGGGAATATGAACGAGATGGAACATAAAAGGCACTCATTTATTTGCACATACAAAAAAAAAAAAAAAAAACTCGTTTGTAGTAGGAGACAAAGGGATGATTTTAGGTTTGGTTAAGAATCACTTATGTTAGTTGTAAAGTCTATGAATCTGATTAAGAAGTGTATGGATATGAAAACATGATGTAAGTGTGCTTAGTTCTCTTTAGTTTGGTAGTGTTTGCCTTTTACTTATGAGTTCATGTTCAATTGAGAATTGCATGAGAAGGAGTTGTGTTTTGAAAATTCTGATTTTTAAATTTGTGGAAAAGTTTTTTAACGGATCTTGTTATGCTCACTTTTGGATAAGATTGCCATGATAGAATAAATTTATGTTGTCTTGTGATTTTCAGCTTGTCATGACATGTCTCTTAAGTTCTTGGTTTGTAGTAAATATGATGTCATGGCTCGAGATTTTACGAGTTTGGAATTTTTTGATTTTGTTGTGAGCCTAATTTTGCTTGAGGGCAAACAAAAGCTAACTACGGGGGAATTTGATGAGTGCATAATTTCATATATTTATTTCCCTTAGATATGGTCTCTTGGGTGAACTTTATGCCTTATTGTGTTAATTTATGCTTATTTTTATGGTGAAGGAAATTGTGGATAGGTTAGAATAAATTGGGCTTTTACTTAGAAAATTTCAGCTTTTTAATATTTTGACATTTTGGGCTTCTTGCAGATTTTTTACCATGTTAGAGTTCAAGAACATGAATGAGGTCTTTAGAGCTTTTGTAGATGACTTCTTGGGCTTTCTAGAATGGTATTATTTGTCCAAACCTGAGTTCGTTTGGACCTCCAAACATTGCTTCAATGTTAGGGCCGAAAAGTTAGGCCAAATCCTAATCAGATTAGAATTCTGCACGAACACTAAATCTTTAAAAGTACATAACTTGGGCTTCTAATATCCAAATCTAGTGATTCAAAAACCTAAATTCATCTAAACATTCTAAACTACAATTCTTAAGAAGGGGCCGAAGCCCAAAAAGCTTGTTCTCTGACCAAAACGGGCTCATAAGTTACGGGAGTCTAGAAAGCCCTAATTCTTTTGTTGATTTGGATTCTTTGTTGGGGGCTATTTAAGGTCTTGATCCAAGGTCGATGGGAGAGAGGTCTAGGAAGAAAATGAGGCAAAGAAGCACATCCAAGATGAGGAAGAAGCATCATTTTCATATTTTCTCTTCTTTTTGTGTTATTTCTCTCATTATGTGTGGCTAAACTTTGGTTTTTCGATAGAAGAATATTTTGAAGCCATGGTAAAGAACACTATGAGATATTTTTGAGATTATTTGCAATCTGATTTTCTCTTGAATATTCATATATCTTCTGATTTTAATGTTTATGATTGTATGTTTTGATTGCTTAGACGGTCACTACTCAATTCTTGACTCATGATTAATTGCTAGCTTGAATACCAAATCCATAATTGTTTAGTCTTTCTTGCATAAGTAGCAACTAGGGTTGATGATTATAGACAAGTTTCCGTTCAATTCCTAGGGAGTACATGTGCTGAATTAAATAAACCGAACTTATGTATTTATTGTTCAGATTCAGTCTTGTTTCCACAAAGTTTAATGTTGCCTTTGGATTAAATTCTAGAGATCTTGTTCTAGGGTTGTTTGAAGGTAAAGGTTAATTGAAGAGTTTGTTTTAATTAACTAAAAAGCAAGGAAAACACTGAATGAACAGAGCTTGTTGTTCTTTCTAGGCCAAGTATTCAAGGAAAATTAATGATTTTGGCATCAATGATCAGTGTCATAACCATTGGTGGATAAACCCCTTCTATCGGAATCCTTTCTATTGATTACTTTAATCTTCTTACATTCTGATTTGCCTTATTAATTTAGAATAATATTCTATTTTTAGTTGTTTAGATTCGCGTTTTAAACCTCCTAATCCTTTTTTTTCTATTTATTCTAATTTTTCAAAGGAATAGATCTAACCAATCCCTGTGGATACGACCTTACTTATCACTATCACAATTTACATCTTTAAGAGCAATAATTTATTATTTGTTGAATTTGACACCCAACCTCATGATCGCATTGGAGTTCACCTGTACAAGAAGAACAAGGCATAAAATAAAAAAAAATAAAAATAAAAAGAATAAATTTATTTGACACCAATTCCCAGCAACGGTGCCAAAAATTTGATGGGTGTCGAATCCAACAAATAATAATTTCTTACTCTTAAAAAAATGTAAATTGTGATAGTGATGAGCAAGGTCGTATCTACATGAATTGGCTAGATCTATTCCTTTGAAAAATTAAAATAAATAGAAGAAACGATTGGGGGTTTTGAATTTTGGAATTTAAACAATTAAGAACATAATATTATTCTAAATTAATAAGGCAAATCAGAATGTAAAAAGATTAAAGTAATCAATAGAAACATTTCCGATAGAAGGGGTTTATCCACCAATGGTTATGACACTGATCATTGATGTCAAAGTCACTAATTTTCCTTAAATACTCGGCCTTAGAAAGAACAACAGGCTATGTTCATTCAATGTTTCTCTTACTTCTTAGTTAATTAAAACAAGCTCTTCAATTAACCCTTACCTTCAAACAACCCTAGAACAAGCTCTCTAGAATTTAATTCAAAGTCAGCATTAAACTTTATGGAAACAAGACCAAATCTGAAAAATAAACACACAAATTTGGTTTATTTAATTCAACACATGTACTCCCTAGGAATTGAACGAAAACTTGTCCATAATCATCAACTCTAGTTGCTACTTATGCAAGAAAGACCAAACAATTACAGATTTGGTATTCAAGCTAGCAATTGATCATGCGTCAAGAATTGAATAGCGATTGTCTACGCAATCAAAACACACAATCATAAACATTAAAACAAGAAGATACATGAATATTCAAGAGAAAATCATATTGCAAATAATCTCAAAAATATCTCACAGTATTCTTCACCATGGCTTCAAAATATTCTTCTACTGAAAAATCATAGTTTAGCCACACATAACGAGAAAAATAACACAAAAAGAAGAGAAAATATGAAATGGATGCTTCTTCCTCCTCTTGGATGTACTTCTCTGCCTCTTTTTCTTCCTAGACGTTCTCCCCTCCTCAAGCTTGGATCAAAACCTTAAATAGCCCCCAACAAATAATCCAAATCAGCAAAAGAATTAGGGCTTCCTACACTCTCGTAACTTATGAGCCCATTTTGGGTCAAAGAACAAGCTTTTTGGGCTTCGTCCCCTTCTTAAGAATTGTAGTTCAAAATGTGTAGATGAATTTAGGCTTTTGAATCACTCGATTTAGACATCAGAAGCTCAAGTTATGTCTTTTTAAAGATTCAATGTTCGTGCAGAATTCTAATCCAATTAGGATTCGACCCAGTTTTTCGGCCCTAACGTTGAAGCAATGTTTGGAGGCCCAAACAAACTCGGATTTGGACAAATAATACCATTCTGGGAAGCCCAAGAAGTCTTCTACAAAAGCTTTAAATACCTCATTCATGTTCTTGAACTGTAACATGGTCAAAAATCAATAAGAAACCCAAAAGGTCAAAATATTAAAAAGCTGAAATTTTCTAAGTAAAAGCCCAATTTATTCTAACATATCCAAAATTGCCTTAACCATAAAAATAAGCATGAATCAGCACAATAAGGCATAAAGCTCACCTAAGATACCATATCTAAGAGAAATAAATATATGAAATTATGCACTTTCATCAATCTAGAATTCATATAACCAACCCCACATAATGGGATAAAGACTAGATATGTTGTTGTTTATGCACTCATAAGCTTGGATACAAGCAAGGCCAGGCAACCCATACCCTATTTACAAAACTTGGAAGCGGATGGAAAAATAACAATCCTCATTGTGTATGGATAATATTATCATCACAGGGGATAACAACCAAGAAGTTGCGAATCTCAAGACGCAACTAAGGCATATATTTGAAGTAAAAGACTAAGGTGAATTGAGATATTTTCTTGGAATGGAAGTGGCTAGAAGCAAAGAAGGTATTTTAATATCCCAAAGGAAGTACACTTTAGATTTGCTTAAGGAAACGAGAAAAATTGATGTAAACCTACCAACACTCCACTAGAACCAAATTGGAAGAATAAAGAAGACAGCGCCTAGTTGGTAGGTTTATGTAAATATCAAATGAGAATTGTTGGACGATTGGACTGTTGAGTTCAAATTTGAAATATGAAGTAATTTTTATAACTTTCAAATATTTATAAAATTTAGTGTAGTTTTAAAAGTGGAATTGGATAATTGGAAACTATCAAAAGTTTCTCTTTCAAACTTTTAACTTTTGCGTTCTAAATTTTTATTTTAAAAAATACTTTTATATCTCAGATTAAATATATATTTTTAAAATTGTTTTAAAAAATGGGTTGGGCTAGCGAGCTTTTATTAGGCTTAACCCATTAAGGCTTGCAAGCCTAAGCCCAACTCAGCCCAAAAGCCCATTGAGCCCTAGTTTGGAAAACAAGCTAGGCCCAAGCTCAACTATTCTACTAATGAGTTGGGTCAAGCCAACTCAAAAGGCAAGGGTCAAGCAATGAGCTTAGGCCTGCCTAACCTAGCCCATTTGACATGCCTCATCTGCCCCCAATTCAAGCAAGAATGGATGAAATGGAAGTGGGGGAAAATTTTTGATATTGTATGTGGACAAAACTAGAAACTAGCCTCAATATTCATATATCGAACTTATTCATTTAGGCATTGTGAGGGCATAATTGTCATTTAGTATTTAATAATTTTCCATTCCATCCATTTCAATAGCTCTCCTAAACATAGAGAAGTACTTTCCATAACCTCCTCTCCCAAACAAGGAAAAAAAAACTTCCTTTCCATTCCACTTATTTTCATTCCATTCCATTCCCTTCCATTACTAAATCTCTCCCAAACATAACCTAAGGGAAAGGGAGCTTTTCTTGAACCAAAAACAAAGACTAGTTTTGGGAGGGTCGTTCCTCGATGTTCTCCAGATAGGTGAAAAGGCATATTAGCAAAAGCTAGTAGTTGCAACTTTAATGGCATCTCCCAATCTAAGATAGCTTGCATGCTCCTTCTCTTGACCCAACCAACTCATGCCTATTAACAAACTAAATATTATGCAAAACACCTCCTTCACAACGGGGTTTATGTTCCATTATAATCTCGAATTATTCAAAGGCTATGAGGACAAAATAGTAGAAAATCTCAACTAAAAACTTGAGAAGTAAGCGTGTATGGATGCTCCATTGTCTCAACAAGTAATATCTCCACCAAGGTGCAGCCACCCAATTTCGGCAGCTTCCTTTATGATGATTACCTTACAAACTTTATCATGGGAAGTGCATCTCACGAAAAATGTGGTGATTATACCAATGACCTTCATTAACATTGGATGCACTTAACCTTTTCATAAGTAAGCTCTCACATTTGATCACCATTAAGTAATTTCTCTCATTGTCAAACTATCTTGTCAATTGATACCACCTCATTGTCTAAACCTCCTCCCTTTCACTTTATATTATTTTGCAGTTAGGAAAATTATAGACAATGCGACCGATCAATAGGAGTTACGGTTGAAGGTTTTGGAACAACTAGAACTAGTTATCCTCCGGCTTGCTTAGGAAGTGAATCTGAAAGGGATTGTCCTTAATGACCATGAGGTTCAATTACACCATTTTGAGATAGAACGGATGTTTATTGGACTGAATGAAATAATAACAGAATGATACATGAAATGAATGTACATCCTAAATGATGTTTGCATCTGATACTTGGAACATTAAAACAGACAGTTGAGGCCAACAACCAATTGTTGAGTCAAATATGCAACTGTAGAGAGACTGAGAGCTCAACAGTTGGGGTAAACAATCAACAAGAGGATCAACTGTTGGAGCCAAACTTTTTGGAAGTTCAACTGGAGAAGTGAACAATTGATTGCAAGTGCACCCGACCCTTCCAAAATGTAATAACGGTTAACTAAGGGAGGTGATAGTCAACAGTGGGTCGACTGTCCAAATAAGAATGTAAAGGAGCTCAACTACTGATATGTACAATAGACTATGGGATTGACTGTCCAAAGCAATGACCAATAGAATTTGACTAACAATGGGTAAGTAGACTATTAGGACAAAGAGTTGGATATTGGGAGAAATGAGGAAACATGGAAGGCTAAAGTTTTAACAATGGCCTAACAGTCCAATATGATTAATGCTTACCTTTTATGCACCTGAAAAAGGGAGATATCAATAGTCCAGCCTCGTTCAGGGACATCCTTATGGCCAGATAACATGGACCACAGGTTCTCAACCACGTTATCCATTGTGTCATCATCCATTGGAGGGCAATAACTGGCAAGTGATGCAGGAGCAGTTTTTTTTTTTTTTTTTATTAGTGTTTTTATTTTATTTTTATTTGTTTAATTATATAGGTTTTAGATACTTTTTTATTTATTATTTTTAATAAGTAGCCATGTGACTAGCAAGTGACTTCTAAAAAACTGATAGATTCCTTAGAATAGATGGATTCTTTGTGATCATGGACTAGGATTCCTATGTGACTTTTAAGAGACTTTGTAGGCAGCCGTTTTTTATTCTATTTCAACTTTTCAGTTTTCTTAATGGATTATTTTGCAGGAGTTATTAATTTTCATTCATGGAGTTGATAACTGTAATATAATTAGTAATTGCCTGTACCAGTGGCTATATAAGCCACTCAAGAAACTGTTTGGAGTAGTTCAGGAATAACAAAATTCAAGTTCTCTTTTCTCTTCAATTCTCTCCCTACTTTCTCTCTATTATTCCCTCATTTCTCTCTCTCCCTCTCTTTCAATTCTATCTTCAAAGAAAACCTTAGTCAAGTCCGGGTTCCTGACAAAGTGGTATCATGGTATCAAAGCAATCAATTCTCGATTGTTGATCCAAGCAATTTGTAGCAGTTGATTCTGAGTTATGTTCACAAGGCGACCGGAGGAGATGGTCGAATGAACTCGCATGAAGTAGTTAGAGGCGAGGTTGGACCCCATGGAGATGGGTTTGCGGCAAACTCAGGAGGAGGTGAGTCGTGGTCGGGAGGAGAAAGCGGCCACCAGAGAAGTTGTGCAGTCAATGGGAAGAAGAGTTAAGGAAGAATTTCCTAACCTTGACCAAAGGTTGGATGGGCTCTTGAGAAAGTTCTAAAAAATGCCTCAGGCCAGCCTGCCAAAGGACTTCCCTCCAAGATCCACTTCAAAGCCGATCTTGACAAGAGCAGCCATCATTCCTCATGCTTCTAACTCAGGAAAATGAGGAACGACATGAACTGGATCATGAAGTTCAGGTAAGGGGATCTTATCAAAATCCCCAACACAAATCGATGCTTAGACTGGAAATTCCTATGTTTGAAGGTATAGAATCAAGATGGTGGATTAGGAGGTGTGAAAGATTCTTTCAATACTATAATGTAACTGAATGCCAGAAAATCAGCCTCTCAGCAAACTATCTCAATGATATGGATGATGTGTGGTATCAAGGTTGGATTAAACTGAGGAATGAGGCAAATTGGACTGAATTTGTAGAAGATTTTTATGATAGGTTTGGCAAGAAGAATATGATAAATGTAATTGAGGAATTTAATAAACTGAAACAGGAAGGATCTGTGATGGAATATTAGATCCGATTTGAAGAGTTGAGATCTTTAATGATGAATTCACAACCTACTTTAACTGAGCAATACTTTGTTTCTAGTATTATCAGTGGCTTAAAGGATAAATTGAGGCCAACTGTAAAGATGATGAAGCCTGCCACTGTTAAGCAGGCTGCCAAGAAAGGGAGGTTGCAGGAGCTGGCATTGGAGGCAATTTTCCAAAAACACAAGATCCTACTGGAAAATCATTCTTTGACCGGTAAGCAGGCAGGAGGAAATTCTTGGACTACAACATCAGGATCGAATCAAGGAAACCTAAATCCTAAGGTTTATACTAACTCCAATGTAGTCAAACCTCTTTCTATGGAGCAAAGGAAACAGATAGGGTTGTGCTACAAAGGTGGTGAAAAATTCAATCCAGGACACCAGTGCAAAAGACAATTATTGTATATGGATGAAGAGATAGTAGAAGAAGAGAAGGCCATTACAAGGATTGGATGAAGAAATAGTGGCCAGTTACTATGATTTCTTGGGGACAAGAAATCTTTTAAGGGAGAGAGAATGTCACGACCCGGATGTAGGTAGACGTCCAAGCTCTTGAATGCAATGGATTATTTTGCAGAAGGAGTTGTTAATTTTCAGTTATAGAGTTGATAGTTGTAATATATAATTGTAAATTGTAATATAATTAGTAATTGCTTGTAAGAGTGGACATATAAGCCACTCAAGAAACTATTTGGAGTAGTTCAAGAATAACATAATTCAAGTTCTCTCTATTCTCTTCAAATTCTCTCCCTACTTTCTCTCTGTTACTCCCTCATTTCTCTCTCTTTCTCCCCCTCTTTTTCAATTCTATCTTCGAAGAGAACCTTAGTATGGTCCCGGTTCCTAACAAGACACAAGGTTATGACATTATCCATGGTGTCAAACAGTAAAAGGAGGAGATTTTAGCCCCTGCCTTAATATATTGAATGTTGGTAATCAAATGGGCGTCATTCATGAAGCATCCTCGATAGGTGGTATCAGGGCAAGATTTTTTTATTATTTGAGGAAATTTCAGGCACGAATCTTACAAGTGCTATTAGATCAAAACCTTGCTAAGCTCATTGTATGAGTGTTTCGGGTTAGGAACCTCAACTTGTTCCCATCACATGGGAGAATGCTTCTTCAACTAATGATGACAAGTACCGCTTTGGTATAGAGAAGCCTCTTAGCTCAATCCTTGACTAGAAGTGCAACGAAAGGGTAAACGCTCCCACCTTAATTGAATATTTCTTGATTGAAATCAAAATGCGAATCACCAAGTTCTAAAGGATCATGACATAGTAGATACCAAAATGGTTGTCGTGATTATCTCCTCAAATCATTTGAAAGTCTTATAGATCTCATAGACAATTGGGTTCCTATGACATCCAATGCCCAATGAGAATGACAAACCAGAAAAGGTCTAATGAAAAATTTGATGCTAGAAAATGGCATGGGTTATAATGGCCTTACAAAGGATTAGCCATGAATATTGATGGTTGGAGATCTAGAATTCATGTACCAAACCCCACCTAGTAGGATTAAAGTTTGTGGTTCTTGTTATTGTTGTTGATGATAAAACTCAATTCAAAGTTCCTAACACCCCAGAGACCCTCTTGCATCAACGGGCCACATCAAGCCAAAATACACATGAAATGTCATGGCAGTCTCCCAAAAGACATGGATGTACGTACCAATAATCTGAGCATGGTTGCATGAGGTTGATTCTAAGGTTACTGTTAGTTACAGAATCTAGGTTGGATATTCTTGATAACCTAGGCTGATATCTGGTGTAGCTGGTGGCTAACTAGCTTGATAATCCCCAAAACTGGAAATAGCTCAATTGTTCTTAAATAGTAATACCAGAGCCAAGAAACAGGACATATGCTGGAAATCTTGAAGCAAACTCATCTGACTCATATGATAGTTAACTAATTCTTTTACCATGTTGGTTATCAGAGAAGGAATTATAGGTATTGCCTGCATCAAATTTCCAATAGACTACACGTCCAACAAGCATACAATTGATTATTCCTAATTTTTGTGGTTTACAACCAAATTCATCCATATGAAAGAAATGAAAAATCCAATTTGTTTATGTTAAAGAAATGGCACTCGAAATAAGCAAAGTAAATATTCCAAAGGCTAACATACTGATATCAATCTCTGCCAAAACTAGCAAAGCTAATTCACATTCAGGAAATAAGTCCATTCAGTTCAGCTACAGTAAAAATTAATCAACAATGAGGACAACTGACACAGGAAATACCTCATGTTCGAGTACAAGATGTATCAAAATCATCAGGAGCAACACGAGCAATCCAATTACTCAGTGTCCGCTTAACATCCAAGTGATTAACATAAGCCAACTCATACATGCTACACAAATTCACCACAAGGGCTTCATTCAAAGCCACCGTAGGGACCCTCTCCAATGCATTCTCCAACACACTGATAGAACTCGACAACTCCCTCAAGTACATCAAGCAGAGCGCCTTGTTATTGATTGCCACCACATCTGAGCCATCTCGTTCAATGCACTCCTCGTACTCCCTAACGGCCGACAAATAATCCTTCCCAACCAAATAAACCAACGCCTTGTTCCTACTTACAAGATTGTGCAATTCAACATCACCCATCCTCTCCTTTACCAACTCCTCAATCTTACTGAATGTCACCTTTGCACCTTCCAAATCCCCAAACTGCATCTGAATGTAACCCAGCTTGGAGAACAAAACCGCGTCCGGCTTCTCCACATCACCATTCCGACTAATCAAATCCTTGATCAGATCCAAACACGCCCCGAACTCCTTCTGACCCAAATGGTGACTAATTATAGAATTCAATACGAAACCTTCGCGTTTCCCCCACAACTCAGCGGAAACACTCCCAGTGTTTGATATTTTGCCTCTGACAAAATCGAGAAGGGTGTACAGCTGATCAAGGGTCTCGTGGCGCTTCCCCATCTTGGAAGGCAGCTCGGCGTGAAGCCAGCGGAGAGCAAAGGGGACCATGGAGCCGGATCGATTCGGGTAGTGCTGAGGGTAGGTCTGGTACTGATACGAAGGGCTGTTGAGATCGTCGTCAAGGGAGTCGAGCTCGGCAGCGGCGTCACCGAAGCGGCGGAGCTTGGTGAGGGCGAGTACATGATAGGATAGATAGGTGAGGTGTTCGTGGGGCTTCGAGAGGAGGGAGAGTTTGCGGGCGCGAGCGACCTTGTCGATGATGGAGCGCCACGATCCCCGGCAGGCCAGATCTTGGAGGGAGGAGAGCTCGAAGCAGAGGTCGTTCAGGGTGGCGAACTGGGTGGTGAGGGGATCGTCGGTAGGGGCGAGAGAGAGGGATTGGAGATCGGCGGCGATCTGGGTTTGGTGGTCTTCAGGTGGAGCTTCGGGGTCCATCTTGGCCGGCGATGACGGGTTTTGCGGCGGGGAGGAGGCCATGGCGTGGCGGTAGTGGTGGCGTCGCCGGATCAGAGCAACTTGCAAGCATGATTCATCGACTCGTCGAGAAGTTATCCGGTAAGCAACGATGAGCCCGTGAACTAAACTGACATAGGCCTCGCTGTCTCTCGTAAACAAAACCAGGACGAAGGGGTATAAAAATAATTTTAAAAAGAAAAAAAAACTCTTTAGCAACAAAGCCCCTTGAAATTTAATTAAAACACAGTATTTTTTAAAAATAACATAAACCTCCACTATTCTCAATAGATCAAATCAAATAATTATTTTGACCCTATCAATCACCCATAGGGGATTGGTCTTTCCCATTGCCACACACTGGCAATAAAGTTTTTTCTTATCACTGACTTATAGTATAATTATAAAAAAAGAAACTTATTATATAATCTATTTTCATAATATTAGAAAGTTTTTTATAGAGCAATCGAGATAATGTTTCTAATCGGAACCCAAAATTGGGTTTTGAACCAACATGGGATTTTTTTTGAGTTTTCGTTCATATTTTAATTTTAGAATAATTTTAAAAAAATAAAGAAAGGGGATGACATTTTGAAAGATTAATAACATTTCTAAAAAATATGGATAATCAATGATTTTTAAGCAAATTTCAAAGGCGTCATATGAAATTTACCTAATACTTCATTATCAAAGATTTTAGGAATATGCATTAATCTATTTATATAGTTTGAAAAGTGTTTTTCAATCTAAATTCTGGTTGGCAATTTACTTTTTCTCTAAATCATAATTGAATTATCATATATTTGAAACCATAACCATAGGTGGTTTTAATAATTTTTTAATTATAATAATAAATAATAACTAGTAAGGAAAAGAAAAAAAAAAACATAGTAACAACAACAATGATATTTCTTATTTATGATTTCAAAATAAAAAAAAAAAAACTTCAAAAGTAGACTTGGAAATTGCCAATTAAGCTAACCCACCCAAGTCACTAATTAGTATAGCTCATAGGGAGGTAAAAAAGTTAACAACATTTTAATTCTTTCAAAGACTTTACATCAAATCATTAGACTTACAAATTGTAAATTTGTTATTTTATTTGACGACCAACAAAGATTTATAATTTTACAACTAAATAGAAAATTTAAACTAAAATATAGGTTTAATTGTGCAAGCAATCTTGCAGTTTACCGAAACTCAAAACTTAATTTAAAACACTTTAAGCAATGTCTAGAATTATTAAACTATAATCAATCAATTACTTCTTTTCTAATATCACAATTTGGTGATTTGAGTTGATTTGGTGCGATTGGTTTGAGCAATTTGATTTTTTTAGGTCACCTGTAAAAGATTCATTGGCATATCACCCAAAGGTTGAGACAACCAAGATGAACGACATTGAAGAGTTCTTGTCCCTGAGTTAACCTAGAAGATCTAAACATCCCTAATACAAGTTGACCACAAAAGACAATTAGGGACTTGTGTCCTCTAGTTGGCATAATTATTAACTGTTATGCTATGTTAAAATGATGTAAACATTTTCAGTATTATTATGTATATTAAAGGGTGAACCTCTTTGAGTTATTTTTGTTTATGGGACGTATGTTTTAGCTTATATAGCGGGTTGTTTGATTATTGTTGTTGTTTATTTCTTTTATAGATTAAAATAAGTTGGTTTTATGTATTTTTCTAATTTAGTATAAAGGTTAAAGCAAAGCATTTGGTATGGGAAAAAATTTTAGATTCTTGAGATTTATGATTCTTGAGAATATTCTCTGGATTTATGCAATTGTATGTTTGTTTAATTTTAAACTTTCTCAAGAATGTTGGTATTTTTTATTGGGAATCTTACATTTTTACGTTTGGTTTAAATACAACATTTCTGAAAAATCTATATTAATTTTTCAAAATTACCCTTATTTTATTTATTTTTTGTTTAAAAATGATAAATTCCTTGTAATATATAAAATATTGGGATCCACAACCTCTAAGCCACTTTAAAAAAAAAACATTTTTAAGGAAGTCAAAAAATGTCATTTTTTTTACACATTATGTATAATGTATATACATAATATATATGTTTGTATGAATATCTACTTTAATTATTTCTAAAGAATTTTATATATAAAATATTCAATTATTGTTGCTAATAAAGCTTATGACATATGAAGGTCAATATATGTGAAAATGCAAGTAGTGGGTATAATTGAAATAACGTAAGCTGTATGACTGTCTACTTCTACTTCACTACTTTAGTGGTTCTTTCTATTTTAGAATGCAGTATTATTTGTACATGGAGAAGTAAACGTTGCATTACAAGAACCCAAATAAGTTTATAAGAGAAATTTTAAAGAACTATCATGATATGACAAAATAAAAACCAAAGTACTTTAGCATTCACAAATGCTAATATCAATTTAAAGTTTGCTACATAGGTAGTCACATAAATTCACAAATCAAAATAAAATCCAAGTACTAGAGTTTTCACATCAATTTAAAGACCAGGATTTTCAGTTAGTATTTGGGCCACCAACATCTTTTTGTGTTTAGGATCCACTTGTATAAGAAAATAAGTTATATTATTGTCCTTACATATAGTCATACCAACTTGAACCCTCTCTTGAGTAATCAATCTTTCAATCTTCATAAGTTCTTCAAAAATTGACATCCTCCTATTACTTCTCTCACATTCATACTTAAAATAGGAAGTCAACTCCTTAATATTCTCAGTAGTGCTCTCATAAACACGACCAAGCCTCTTCATAGTCTCATATACCACTTCAATCATTGAATCATCATCTCTCTCTCTCTCTTTACCTTTGTTAGCAGAATTTGACCCACTAGCATATCCCCCAACCTCTTTAGCACTATTGTCATTAGTGGATATTGTTGGGTTTCCTCAACAAAATTCGAAAGTCCATCATCTCCATACTCAGTTTTAATAACATTAGCTTCTTTGTCCATTGCTTCCACTGCATCTGATGGATCCTCCGTATCAGCTTCATTAGCTACATCATTACCAAAGACTAGACCCAATACATTAAAGTAAGGGAAGGGCTTCTTATAAAGCCCTTTAGCAGAAGGATGGGTTGCAAAATAGAATTATTTTTAAAAATTATTTGACAAATAAATCTATATTGATGAAGAAAAGAAATAAGTACAAATCTATTACAATATTTTACCTTTATCCATTCTTTGTATATTTCTTTCTCAACCACAATCAATTTATCTTTATCATTCCAGCCAAATCCACTAGGACCCTTAGGTCCCATCATTTCACAAATTGCATTATAATGTTTCTTTAATTGCTTAATCCTTGACCCAATATGAGGGTTAGTTTTCAAGGTACAACTAGGCATTTTCTCAAGCATTAATTTCGCCAAATGAGTAGCAAATCCAGGCTTGAATCCATTATCGACCTTCCAAGATGGCCCAACTTCAACTAGACACTCAACAAGTATTACATCCTTTTCTGATGTCCATTGATGGTTGGTACGTTTTACTGTAGATTGACTATTGTTTGCCATCTAGTGAAGAAAAAAAAAGTTAAATGTATATAAAGAGAAAGACATAGACAAAAAGACAACAACTAGATAACATAGGCAAAACAAACCAAATTACAAAAACAAAAATAATAATAATAAAATTGTGAATACATATTATTACATCATAATGAAAATAAAAGATGGAATTGTCACCATTACAACAAAATTAAGAAACCACTTAGAATTGTTAATCATTACAAATTAACATAAATGAAACATGGAATTATGAATATTTCAAACACGTCTCCTCCAAGTGTTAAACATTTGTTGTGCAAGGTCATCCCTCCAATGTGTCTAAGCATCAGATATCTTTACATGGGTTATCCTATTAGCTTCCAGAATATCTTCATTTTCTTCCATGTCAAATATACGATCTTCTAAAGGGTCAACCGTCATCTCTCTCTTGATATGATTATGAAGTAAGCAACATACAGTTATAATCCCGCATTGTGTTCTAATAAGATAAAATGACTTAGCTCTTAAAATTCCCCAACATCCCAAAACATCTTTCTATGACATTCCTAACAGATAAGTGTTTCATATTAAAAAATTCATGTGGAGTTGCAGGTTGTGCCCCATGTCTCCATTCACTAAGATGATTGCCCTCTATAAGGTGCATGGAACCCTTCCCCATTCATGTAACCATTATCACATAAGTAGTAGTACCATAAAAAATAGTGACAAACACTTAGAAACCATATAAACAATTAAAAAAAATTAACCAAACAAGCTTGGGGTTACCACAAATAAATTGAAGTACCTTTTGGAATCCTTAATCCATTCCTATGAGATATAGCATCTCTGAGTACTCTAGAATCAGTGGCTAATCCCTCCCAACCAAGCAAGATGTAAATAAATTGTAAATCTTGAGAACAAACTCCTAACACATTTCTTGCTATATCACCCTTCCTGGTCCGATATCTAGGCATATCATCTTGTAGGACATTTAACTTGATGTATGTTCCATCTAGAGCTCCTAGACAATTCTGTTAATTCCATAAAAAAAAATCATATAATCATTATTTATTATTTCTTGATTATTAAATTAACATTACTTAAACTTATATGTATTTTTAATGTTACCATGAACCATTTCCATCGATCATCAATTGAATTTTCAGGGACTGACTCAAGTTGTTTGAGTAAAACTGCATGACATTGTAACACTGCATGCAAAACTTTGTTGAATTGTCTACTTATTATTTCACCAGACCTCATGAATTGTCTTTTAATTACTCTATTTTTAACATCATGAGCCAAAATGTGCAGAAAAATTGCAATAAACTCTTCTACACACATGTGCCTAGTTGGTTCAAGTCTCCCAACAGTTTTAAGTAACTCACACAATGCATAAAAAGTTCTCTTATCCATCCTTGTATTTTCAATACAAGATATATCATTGATATAAACAATTATATTAAAATTGGCATTTCTTATCATAGCCCTACTATGACAATCCCATGTTACCTTCTTCCTAATTCTCCTCCTTGCAAAATCAGCTAATAACAAAGCACATATATTCATTAAGAATAGAATCAATTGATTCAAACACTCTAAATGCATAATAAATACAATGATGAGCCTGTGCTTCCTACTACGGTGCTACGTTGCCATAATCTAATATAAAAAAATATATATATATATTTAGAACTTTTCAATTCATTCAGTATATAAATAATTATCAAATATATCAATATAGAGTGAATCTAATTTGCACCCTAGATATTATCAAATATGCTCCCCCTCAAATCAAAATTTCAAATAACAAACATTACCATCATCATTAACAAATATTGTTCTTAAGTATAAATAAAAATACT
Organism: Diospyros lotus; assembly: GCF_014633365.1. Classification (NCBI taxonomy): domain Eukaryota; kingdom Viridiplantae; phylum Streptophyta; class Magnoliopsida; order Ericales; family Ebenaceae; genus Diospyros; species Diospyros lotus. The sequence goes on from NC_068343.1 coordinate 19,872,354, forward strand.
AAGTTATAAGACAAAATATTATGTATGTACACGTATAATATGTAAATATATATATATATAAAGTAGAGCATTACATATGTACATGCATAATACTTAAAATATATATAATAGAACATTACAAGTGTTAAATCTAATATATGTCCATGTAATGGCCAATTGATTGATACAACAGTACCATAAAATCTACGAAAATTAAACAAATAATTTAATGGATAGGACAAAACATATCTATTGAATATATTATATATCATATACAAACTCCAATATTAACAAAGCTGAGATAGAAGAATATATTATATATATGTACCTTGGGTTTGATTATTTGACTCACTCAAGATGAACATAATAAGAATAAATGGCCGACAGGTTGAGATGGAAAGAGGGAAGGCAAATTGCAGGGGGAACGCCCATGTTGCAACATCGCAGCAAGGGGAATGCAAATTATAGTAATGACTAATTAGGGTTTGCACTTTGCGGGAGAAGGAGAACAAAAATGGGGGCAAATAACATAGATATATATATGGGGGGGTTATAAGAGGGTGAGTGTTTTAGTCTTTTTATTTGTTAAATTTTTTTCCTTATCCATGGGAATCTAAGATTTCCAACCCCCCTATGGAAATCTTTTTGTGAAAAAGTTGATTAAAAATAATTCCTGGGAATGCTATTTCCCAGCATTATTTTTTAAAAAAATTGTACCAAACATGGAAATATAGATTCCCAATCTAACATTCTCAGGACTGTAAAAATTTCTCTCATACCAAACACCCCCTTAAGCTTAACAAAAGGCTCTAAGCCAAAGTGTTTCTAGCTTGGTCACAATATTGGTTGTGTTAGAGATAAGAACACTCTAACTATGACAAATTTGGCTGAGAGACAAAAATATTTTAGTTAGAGTGTTGCTAGCTTGGTCATTAACATACTTAGATGGTGCCCAAATATTGAAGTTAAAAACACTCTTGGGCTAAAGCATTTTTAATCTAAGGCTAAACATGCTAGCGAGTTTATTTGTATAGTAATCATAGGCGATAGGGGAGTATTAGTTTTAAAAATAGTTAACACTTAATACTAAATTTTGAATTTTTTTATTAAAATAATATTATTTTAATTAAAAAACTCCTTTAAATTTTGGAGGTTCAATTTAGATTTTTTTAATTTTTACAAGGATAAGGAAATTTTTATTTAAATTTAGAGTTAAATACACTAACCTCCCCTAAGATCAAGTGAAATTTAAGAGACATCTTTCTATTTTGAAAAGTTACAATGACTTCCCATTGTGCCTTAAGCTTAAAAATTTTAAACAATCCCCCCCAGTCTTTACTTAACTATGTTAAATTTTGTATAATACCCAAAATGTCGTAACAAACACACATACACACTCTTCCCCCCCCCCTCTCCCACCCATTTTCTATCCCTTTCCAAAAACAGTGACAAGTTTTTGACAAGTTTTCATCTCTGACATTGAAGTCTCTATCTCTTTCTCTCTCTCCATAATAACTTATAAATCACTAGGTCATGACTACAAAGGCTAAGTTGAAAATAAAGGGGCTTCAAAACTAAACCATTGTTGGGTCCAAGTGGATGATGACTAGATTTAATGTAAGCACCCTCGTCTGGATATCCTAACCACCCGGACTACTCCAACGGGAGCACTATCGCTGCCCTGAAAGGCAACATGAATCTCCAACAAACCTATTCGCGCTATCCCGGGTCGATGCTCCTATCACCCGAATGTTCACGTAGGTCCTCCCGACACCCGAGCCATAGAATAACCGAGCCGTAGGATTCTTCGGAACGGTCCTCCCATTCGAGATCTGAGAACTGTCGGTAACCATGCAATGCACATAAAATGTAGTGGCGTAGTGTAACGACCCGCTCCCACTTACGGGCGCCACCGGTAAATAATCGACCGGATTACTCACTCGACGAACCACAACTGAAGGGTTGGACTATATTTCAACAGGAAACGCCCTAGATGGGAACTTGGCTTCGTCCTTCCCTTTGCTCCACTCATGAATCGGTCCGAACTCAAACAAGAAAAACTCAGCGGACCGAGACCCGAAACCTGAATGAGCTTCATATCTCTTCAACTCGCCTCATAGAAAGCCAAAGGTGACCCAGGCACAAAGCTAGCATAATAACACTTCGCTAAGCATTGAGGATTTATGAGAACATACCTCGTTGATCTTTACTCGGTCCGAATTAGGGTTCAACAACAAAAGCCACATATACATCACGCAAACTCACAATTATCAATCACACTATTATGATTACAACAACTAGAGACCTCTAATTCTCAATAACGTTTACATACAAGCACATGAATACATATAAGAGAATATAGGAGAATACACATCCACACATCTTGGTCAACGATGCTAGTTGCCACAACAGTCTCCCAGCACCATCCCTGCTTGTATTTGGTCTTACATCATCTACAACATGAGGTAAAACCTCATGAGTCATAAAGACTCAGTAAGGGTGCAATGCATGTAAATATGAACATAACCATGCTTATGTATGCCAAATGCATACAAATGAGGCTAGGCCTACTCATTCTCACAACCCACCAAGGTTTGAGGCATCAACCTATCAGCCCCCACCACACTAGTCCTCTATATGGCCATAGGTCCACTAGATCTTGCATCACACAAGATATAACTACTACATGCTAATGCAACATAAAAACATTATCAAACATATTTACCAACTTGCAAGGCCACCTCCACATGGGGCCATCCCTTACTTGGCTCGAAGCCTCAACTCTGCCTCGGGTGACAACGCTAACCCGAACTCCGAGAACTACTAGGATCACCGCCTCCCCAGTCGATCCTAGATACCAATCACACAAAAATCCCACAATATTCGGATTTAATCCAGGGCTTTGATTTTGCCATACACCGCAAACATCACCCAACAACACTCCCAATAAACCCCACCCGAGGGTTCAATCCAACCAACACTACATAGTTTAATATCTCACATAAAGGAAATATTCTGAAAAGAATTAATTAACTTACCTCAGTTAATCGGGAAGAGAAAATCGGTTAATCGCCCACATTAACATCGCCTATTGGACCGCCATAATGCACTTGGATTCCCATTTTGAACCTCCGGCCCACTCCTCGATAATTTTCAGAACCTTTCCCAATTTTTCTCCATTTTCCAGATTTTTCCATTATTTTCATTTCTTTTATTTTTTCTTCTCTCCCTGTTCATCTTCTTCCCACGCATTCTTATTCTTCTTCACGAAGCCTGCGCGCACAACGCGCTTGCGCAGCTGCCACCGCCGTCCGGCCTCTCCAGCCGCCACCCGCGGCCATTGTCGCCTTTTCCCATCACCCTCGGTAGCCACCAGCTGCCCAGGTCGCCGCTTGCAGTCGCCAAGTGCTGCCGTGGGCGCGCCTGGCTACTGCAATAGCAGCTTCGCGGCTGCCATGGCCGCGTCTCTGGCCATCCCCATCGCTTCCGAGCACCTCATCGCGTTCCCGCTGACCGCCTTGCATTCGCTGTAGCTGCCTTGCTGATCGCGACCCCTGCTCGAGCTGCTGCTTCACTCGGCCATGGCCACCATCGCGGCTGCTTCAAGCCGCAGCCATGGCCGAGGCTACTTGCTTCAGGCCTCCTACGAACAGCCAGCTTCCTCCTTCGCTCGGTCTCACTTCTCTTTCCCGATCTCTCTCAAGCTCGGCTCCCATTCTGTCGCGAGCTCTCTTCCACGATCTCTCACTCTCATCTGCTCTCTCTCTCTCTTTCTCTATCTCTCACTCTCTGCCATTTCAAAATATCAGGCATCATGTGAGGAAGCTTCAAGGAAGCTTCCTCCTCACACACGTATAAATATATATAATTTATATATTAATCCCCCAATTTTTGCATATTCCACTTAAGAATATATTAATTGCACTTGGCAACTTTCTATAATTGCTCTTGGACCCTCCCAAGGCCTTAAATTATACCATCAAGCTACACAAATTCTTGATTTTCTGAAATTAAAAATCGACTTCTACTCAGAAATATCGATTTCGTCCCTGTGCCAGTACGAGACCTTTATTCCATCCAAAAACACCTTAGGGTTGCCTTATTCGCAAAATTGGACCACCCCTAGGGTCCCCTCAGCTTCCCGGAGGTCTTCTATAATCATTCGATATTGGCACCCACTCGGGCTTATACATAATTTATTCCCGGTTGGACCGCTCCCAGTGTCATTATCCTTATCTCGAGACGTTCACCAATTCTTTGCCCTCTTCCCTGGACATCCAAGCCCTGAGACACTCCCTGCCACCAACTTAACAAATTTCATTAATTAATTTCTCGGAATCAACTCTTGGGCTTCCCGGACCACCCGAGATTCTTTCAAAATAATAAAAAGTTATTTATTTTCAATACCATGTAATACCGGGTATTACACGTAGTGAGCATCAACATGATACACTGGCATCCATACATCCAGGCATCAGGCCATACCCCGTTCACATAGTAAACCACACGCGATGCAAATACTCGTGCCAGATGCAAACTAACCAAGCTAGTATGTCCGTGACTAAGCATACTCAATAAATGAATACCCCAACATGCATCTCGTACCCACGTGCATATCAAACCATGAATGGTGATACAACATATCAAACCGTGCAATAAATCACATACTAGCAGAGCTAATCAGCAGTGTCCGACACCAGTCAACGGTCAGTGACTAGGAGTGTCCACTCGACGGTCCACTTCAGAGTCGTATAATAGTCTACTCCAACGTCACCAAACAGCCGACCCTTGCCCCACTACTCGATAGCCCTAACCGAACCACACCCAAGAAATCCATAAATAAACCTGCATATCTAGGAACCTAGTCCCCAAGCTGGGTTTGGCATCATTCCGAAAGGAATGAGGGCGGTACAAACCCTCGTAGACACACAACAAATAAAATTCTAGAAATCCCGGATTTAACATAAATTATGTCAAATGAATAATACTCAACAAATAATGCTAGGCGTCGAATTAGCGTAAAGGAGAGAATAAAATACGAGAAACCACAGAGTCTCTCACGAGAATTAAAGAACATGAGGAGAGGGTTAGGAACTTGCCTTTACACGGTTGTTTCTTGCCTTTCTTGCACTCCCGCTGAGAAGTAAAATGTTTCCTAATAATAAATAAAATCATAATTTTAATTAAATAAATCTACCGTGTAATATAAATAATTTAGCCGTATAAAATTCTTAAACATATATCGTTTCTAATAATTTTTACCCATGTACCTGGTTACCTTTCACTCCGAAATAATCCCAAAACCCATTTATTTTTCCTTTCTTCTCTTTTCTTTCATTTTCTTCCTCGCACCTTCTCCCCTACGCGCACATCAACGACCACCTGTCGCTCCCTAGCTCCACCAACCACCGCCGCTAGCCACACCACCATCGCTGGTCCACACCGTTAGCCTTGCAACCGCTGCAAGCCACCCCTGCTCGGCACCACCACGCTTCCAGCCATCGCCAGCACGCACGTACAGCATGGCTGTCTGCCATGGCTACTGTCGAAGCTCTTAGCCACTTCCTCGTGCCACGGTGAACCAGTTCGACCACCAACCTTGGTCGTGACTGCTCCACCTCTATCACGACCTCCCAAAGCTTGTCGTTGCTGCTGCTTCACTCAATTGCCATGGCCGAGCTTCACTCAACCAGCTTCCATGGCCGCCGCTGAATCACGCCTCCTCTGGATAGCCATATCTCCCTTTCTCGATCTCTCTCCCTTCCTCTATCTCTCATTCTCTCATTTTCCCCCTCTTGGCCAGCTCTCTCTCCACTTCTCTTGGCTCTCTGCTCTCTCACGAGCTCTCCCGCTCTCTCTCCTCTGTTTTAATCTTCAGAGAAAAGGCCACTGTGCAAAACTTGGCTTCCAAGCACCAGCGCACAGCCACACATATATAAGAATATTAATTTAATTTAAATTAATTTGGTTTATTCTTTTATTATTATTATGATTATTGTTATTATCTCTATTATTATTGGCATTATTCTTACTATTATTTTGTTACCTTAGTCCTCAAATACTCGATACGGACCCCAAATACCAAAATTTAATAATTATTAATTATCATCTCCAAAATTTTGGGATATTACATTTAACCTAGTTTCCCTCATTTACTCTCTCTCTCTCTCTCTCTCTCTTTGTTACTAGAACCCCAAATGTTGAGGATCATTCGTAGAACCCCAATGGTGGCTAGTATGAGACAACCAACATAGGTTTTTTTTTTATTTTTTTAATTATAAAGAGAGATGGGAAAAAAAATTCATGAAGTAAGAAGAAAAGATGAAAAAGAAAGGTGAGAGGTGATAGAAAATTACATGAATAAAATGCTTAGTTTTATAGTCATTTTACTCACAACTAGCTATTTGAGACTTGCTTGGTGATTATTTGCTTCATATTGTGTAGTTTATATCTTGTTTTTGCATCAAGATAGGGTTGCCTTTTCAATTGGATGAGATAGGATAAGGTGTGTCATCCCCAACTCTAAACTCAAACTTTCAAATTCATCCCCCAAGCCAAACCCAGTTAAGGAAGGAAAATTAACCCCAACTCTTCTCTACGAGTAAAGATGGCAATTTGTACCCCTCTCATGGCAAAGCAATTATTATTATTATTATTATTATTATTATTATTATTATTATTATTATTATTATTATTATTATTATTATTATTATTATTATTATGTCAATTCCAATTCGAGTTTGGGCTTGAGGAACCCAAAGTGTAAAGATTGGATTTAGGGCTGGGCTGGGCTGGGATAGTAGAGCATTCCTCTCCTCGAATCCAAGTGTTAGCTTAGTGTGCAAGATGATAAAAAGATCAAGGTACCATATATGAAGGTATTCAAATATTCTTTATTGATAAAACCACAACAAAACAGGGGAAAAAGGTTACTAAGTTGTTAAAAATTGTGTTTTTTATGTGTTGGTATGTTAGGGAAGTGGAAAAATGACAAGATGAATATGATAAAAAAAGTAAAAAATATATCGATTTTTAGGAGGTTTTTTTTGTTAAATTTGAAAAACCAAAGAGATACTCTACAAATTTTTTGAAACTTGAAGGTGTTCACTTTATTTTGCAATTCGACACTAAGCATTTGTTCTATTGACACCTATAAACTTAATCTAATTGGAAAATATGCAAATGCAACAATATTCAATGCAATCTCGTGGCAAGGGGCCAACTTTTTTGGGATTTTCTTGGTTATATTGTTAGACAAATAGAGTTAGATTTATTTATGTGCAGTAGCAGTGTATCTAAAATAGAACTAAGTGTAGAAGATCAGTCATATTTTATATATAGTTTAGTAGGTGCATGTTTTGAAGACTTACGGGATTTTGAATCAGAGAAGTTTCTTTCATTTTTATCTCTTCTTTGTTTTGAGGAGCTTTGGTTTCTCCAGTTTTTTATTTCTTCACATAGTATCAGAGTAGAGATCAATGAGATCTACTTGATTTATAGAACTGATTTCATTTGACATTCTCAGATCAATCATCAAAACGGTCTTAGATTTCCAAATTCTCTATTTCTTGATCAAACCGGCGACAACAATTCATGGCTTTGAACAGATTTAACATTGCGATAAGAGATTTGCTACAAATTCATGCTTCAAATCATCTAGATATGATCTTAGTTTTTGCTTCATTAACTGGTCTCAATTATAGAGCGTGGAGTAGAGGAATACAAATTGCCTTAGGTGCTAAGAACAAGCTAGGGTTTATAAATGGAGAAATTTCGATTCTGAATGAAAATAGCGAGGAGTTTAATCTTTGGAAGAGGTACGATTATATGGTTACCTCTTGGCTGTTAAATTTGATTTCTAAGGAACTTGTAGATGCCTTCATTTACACTAACAATGCTAGACAACTTTGGCATGAGATAGAGGAAAGGTTTGGGGACAGTAATAGAGCTCTTGTGTATCAACTCCAATGTAAGATAAGCTTTATTAGTCAGGATAATCTTTCTATGTCTGTGTATTATACTCAACTCAAAAGATTATCGGATGAATTGGCTGTAGTAAAGCCTTTACCAAATTGTTCTTGTGATGCCTCTAAAGCTATAGTTGAGTTTACTGAAGAAAACAAGTTGATGCAATTTCTTATGGGACTATATGATGGTTATGATTAGGTGAGGAGTCAAATTCTATTACTTGATCCTTTGTCAAGTGTTAATAAGGCTTACTTGGTTTTGAGAGTAGAGTCACAACATCAAATAGTCTCCACCGTGAATTAGACTAATGAAGGAGTAGTGTTTTTCTCTAAGCAAAGTTCAAACAATAAGAGAGATCAGAAGAAATTTAAGAACAAAAGTTATTGTGAAAATTGTAAATGGAGTGGGCATGTGAAGGACTCTTGTTTCAAATTGATTAGTTATCCTGATCGGTATAAGGAGAAGATGAACAAAGATTCAACCCAAAGAGTTCTTGCAATTGTGATTTCAATACATCTTTAGATGCTATATTGTTGGATAATCAGGAATTGGGGAATTCAATTGTCGCAGCTCTCCTCAAAATACTCAAGCCCAATGCTATGAGTATTAGCCTTAATACCGCCTTGAATGATTTTGCTGGTAACCCAAAATTTGTTAACTTTTGTTGTTTTGGTATGCTTGGTAAAGGTACATGAATTCTTGATAGTAGTGCTACTGACCACATTATGTATCATAAAAGGTTGTTTCGTTCTTTCCACAAAAATGTTACACCATGTTTCAATTCATTTACCTAACCACATCACCACATTTGTTACACAAGCAGGAACTGTTTGTTTAAGTCCTGCTATTGAGCTTCATGATGTTTTGTTCATTTCTTCATTTCATTTCAACCTTTTATTTGTTAGCAAATTATTTTTTGATCATCACTTGCAATTAATTTTTCTTCCTATTGGTTGCCTTATCCAAGACCTGAAGACGCATAAAGTGTTGGCAGTAGGAAAGATTGAAGGGAGATTGTACAAGCTAGACAAGTCAAGCTTCCTTATGGACACTATTACCAACTTTCTTTTCTAGCTAAAGTCTCTCAACTTACCTTGTATCTGATACTTTATCAAAATTTTCTTACAAGAATAAAGCATTTACCAATTCTTCTTGTAATCGGCTTGTTACTTTATCGTACTTTGGTAATTCTTTTGTTACTACTTCTAGTTGTGATCTGTGGCATAACAGATTAAGTCATATGCTTGTTAAAAACCTAAAATACATACCTACATTGAAGCATTTGTTTGATGGTACCTTTTCATGTGATATATGTCCCTTGCCAAAGCAAACCAGATTGCCATTTCCTCTTCATGATCCTAAAACCACCAATCATTTGGAACTTCTACATGTTGATTTTTGGGGCCCATATTCAACTCCTTCCTTAACTGGTGCAAAATACTTTCTTACCATTGTTGATGACTATTCAAAAGCTACTTGGACCTACATGGCTCAACACAAGAGTCAAAGCCTTTCTCTTCTTCAAGCCTTCATTCGGCTAGTTGAAAACCAATTTTAAACCTTAGTCAAAACCTTTCGAACAGACAATGGTTTAAAGTTTCTTAACCACTCTATATCTACTTTCTTGCAATCTAAAGGTATTTTGCATCAAAGAACCTATACTTACACTTCACAGTAAAATGGAGTGGTTGAACGAAAACATAGACATTTACTTGAAGTGACAAGAGCCTTACAACTACATTCTCATTTACCTAAATAATTTTGGTCTGAGTGTGTGCTTACTTCTACTTACCTTATAAACTAGATGCCTATTTTAATTCTTAAATGGGAAACCACTTATTTTCGATTGTTTCGTAAAGAACCTGATTATACTTCTTTGAAAACCTTTGGTTGCCTATGTTATGCCACAAATACCTTCCTTCATAAAGATAAATTTTCTCTAAGAGCCATTAAATCTGTCTTCATTGGCTATTCTCATTGCCATAAAGGATACAAATTGTTTGATCTTGCCACCTGCACTATCTTTGTTAGTAAAGATGTTACATTTTTTGAATCTACCTTTCCTTTTCAAGATAATGTATCTTTGTCCTGTCAACTAGATACACCATTACCTCAAATTCCAATCATCGTACTCACACCTGAATTTGTTCCCTTTTCAGGTTTACTCTCTATCCTTTTAACTGACAAGACATCAAATGTTTCTTCTCCATCTTCAAATTTATAATCCTCTTTACCTGAACCTCGCTGAAGTACCTGTGTTCCACAACGACCAATTTGGCTTAGTGACTTTGTCAACTTGGTTCAAGCTTTACCTGCTCATGCTTCCACTTCTGCGTCCACAAGTAACAGCCATCTTTCTAACTCTGAATGCTTTCTTTTTTCTCCGACCTATACTTATTTCCTAAACAATATATCTTCATTCCTTGAGCCATGTACTTTTCATCAAGTATCTCAAAATCCTAACTAGGTTACATCAATGGAGAATGAGTTGTAGGCCTTAGAGTTAAATGGTACTTGGCAAATGGTTGATTTACCTAAGGGTAAGAAACCTATTGGTTCCAAGTGGCTATATCATGTGAAATATAAACTAAATAGAGAAATTGATCAATACAAAGTGCGCTTAGTAGCCAAAGGTTACAATCAAATAGAGGGTCTGGATTATAAGGATAGATTTTCTCATGTGGCCAAGTTAGTGATTGTTCGATTGTTTATAGTAGCGGCTATTGTCAAAACTTGGCCTATCTATCAGATTGACATTAATAATGCTTTCTTACATTGTCATCTTGATGAAGAGGTTTATATGACTCTACCTGCTTGTTATTCTGTTGAATCAGGCAAGGTATGTTTGTTGAAATGTTCTCTTTATGGGCTGAAATAGGCATCACGCCAATGGAATTTGGAGTTTAGTGGTTTTCTTATTTAGCTTGGGTTTGTTCAATTTCCATATGATCATTGTCTCTTTACGCGCAAGACAAATTCTTGTTTTATTGCCTTACTTGTTTATGTTGATGATGTCTTCCTTGCTGGAGATGATATGAATTTCATTCAGTCTACTAAGGCAGCTCTTGATAAGAAATTTACTATTAAGGACCTAGGTTATCTCAAATATTTTCTTAGCTTGGAAGTTGCTAGATCATTTTTTGGAACATTTCTGTCTCAACATAAATTCATCATGGATCTTTGTTGGAATTTTAGAGACATTGGTAGTTATGAAGTTAACGAACAAAAGCTATAGAAAGAAAAAACATGAATGTGAAGGTTGTAACCTCATTATTTTTATTCACATTATCATACATTTAAATAAGCAATACATGTCAACTGAATAACAAGAAAATATGATTTACTGCTGGACTTAAATTTAAAAACAACGAAATTATCTCAACCCACTAAATCAGTAAACAGAATCAAAGACCTAATCATAACTGACAATTTTGACTCAACAACTTTGAATCAATATTCAATATTCCTCCTTGATTCAAAGTTGCAAAACTTCAACCTTTTATGGAGCACTTATCTCCAAATTTCTTCTGAATTGTGAAGCACTTCTCTTCACTTCTTGATGCACTTCTCATCACAATCAATACTTCCTTCAAATGTTGAAAAAAAAAACTCAATTCAGTTTCATGGAGCACTTCTCTCCAAAAAATTCTTCTTGGTGCACTTCTCACCAACTAGAAGAGCGTTTCCTCTTCAATTGCCTCTTCAACTGCCTTCACTGTATTTGCTTGTTCTTTCATGTTAAATTTGCAATCTTTTTTCAAATGCCCAAATCTTTTACACTGGAAGCATTGAGGCTTCCCCTTGTGCCAACACAACAATCTTTCTCTTCATGACCAAGCTTTTTGCAATGGTCACATTCTGGAATTTTTCCTTTCTTCTTTGATGATGAACTCTTGGCAAGATAAGCTCCCTCCACCGTTTTTTCACTTTTTTCATTTCTCATAATCCTTCTTTGCTCCTAAGCTTGCAAGGCTCCGATTAATTATGCCAATGTAATTTGGCTATTGTCCCTTGAATCTTCAAGAAAGGAGATTTTTGCCTCAAACCTCTCAGGTAGGCTTATCAAGACTTTCTCTACGATCCTCCTGTCAGGTAGCTCTTCTCCCATAAGTCTAATTTTATTTACCACCGTTATTAATTTTTCAGAGAACTCTTGGATTGTATCATTTTCATTCATTTTAAGAATCTCAAAATTTCTTTTGAGATTCAACACTTGTATTCTCTTCGTTCTAGCATTCTCTTGATATAGCTCTTTCAATACATCCCATGCTTCCTTAGCCGTTTCACAAGCCATGATTCTTGAGAAAATTGATTCGAAGACAACAACGTGTAATTGAGATAAAGCCCTCGGAGCTTTAGCTTCTGCTTCTTCATGAGCTCTAATTTGATTGAGCGTAGGATTGTTGCCAAGCGGAGGTATCTCCCTTTCACTTTCGACCCATTGCCATAAACTGAGACCTCTCAAATGAGCTTTCATTTTGACAGCCCATACTTGATAATTTTCTCCATCAAAAGCTGGTGGTGAAAGAGATGATGTGTTGGTGGAAGCCAGAGAAATAAAGAAGACGTTGATGGGTTCTTTCTCATAGGCCCCTTAAGATCATTGAATGCTTTGATATCACTGTTAGAATTTTAGAGACATTGATAGCTATGAAGTTAATGAACAAAAGCTGTAGAAAGAAAAAATATGAATGTGAAGGCTGTAACCTCATTATTTTTATTCACATCATCATGCATTTAAATAGGCAATACATGTCAACTGAATAACAAGAAAATATGATTTACTGCTGGACTTAAATTTAAAAATAACAAAATTTTCTCAATCCACTAAATCAGTAAACAGAATCAAAGACCCAATCATAACTGAGAATTTTGACTCAACAACTTTGAATCAATATTCAACAATCTTGTTCTTGAAATTGGTTTACAATATGCTAAAGGTTCTTCTTTCCCTATGTCTAAGGGTTTATCTTTAGAACTTGATAAAGGTACTTCTTTTTCTAATCCTGATCGATACCGAAGGCTAATTGGTAAGCTATTATATGTTAATCTAACAAGGCCAGACATTAGTTATGTTGTGCAACAATTAAGTCAGTTTATGTCATCTTTTTGTCAGCCCCGTTTTGATGCATCTCTCTGAGTTGTTAAGTATCTTAAAGGCACTACTTCTCGTGGTTTTTTTTTTTTATATCATATTTTTGCTAACCTATCACTTTCAACCTATTGTGATGCAGACTGGACTTCTTGCAAATTCTCACGTTGGTCCTTAACAGGATTTTGTGTTTTTCTGGGTGATGCTCTAGTTTCTTAGAAAACTAAGAAACAACTTACGGTATCGCAGTCTTCTGCTGAAGCTGAATATCGCAACATGAAGTCTATTACTTGTGAACTTGTTTGGATTTCTAATATTCTCGAAGATCTCAGTATTTCAATTCCTTTGCTGATTACCTTTCATTGTGACAACAAAGCTACTCTACGCATTGCTGCCAATCCGATTTTCCATGAGCACGCCAAATATCTTGATAATTATTGTCATCTTGTCCACAATTATCTCAAACAAGGTTTTATTGCTCCACTCCCTATTCTATCTCAATTGTAGCTTGTGGATTTGTTCACTAAAGCTTTGACAACTATTCATCATCAATCTATAGTTGTTAAGTTGGGCTTGTGTTCTCCCCAATCTCTAACTTGAGAGGGGGGGCTCTTGGTTATATTGTTAGATAGATAGGGTTAGATTTATTTATGTGCAGTAGCAGTGTATTTAAAATAGAATCGAGTGTAAATGATTAGTCATATATTGTATATATAATTTAATATGCGCATGTTTTGGATGCTTACAAAATTTTGAATCAGAGAAGTTTCTTTCATTTTTCTCTCTTATTTATTTTGAGAAGCTTTGTTTTCTCTTATTCTTGATTTTTTCATAGACTTAAAATGTTATTGTTGTAGATGAACAACCATTCTCAAAGAATCATGAGAAATTGCGAGGGTAGTTGTACATTTTTTGAATTGTGAATGTCAAGATTGGAGATAGAGGCCACTAACAACAGTGGAGGAAAACAAAATACTAAAGCAATAGATTTTGGTAACAACAAACTTAAGAATGAATTGAATACTTGGTTTGGTGCAAGCAAAGTTGTTGAAAGTGTACTCTTTTTTTTGGCTCTTGGAATCTTGTTTATAGTGATTGCAATGAAATAAACTATGTTGGTTCATTGTGAGTCATGTAATTTACTATATAATCATAGTGACCATAGAGATGGCATAAATCCTTTAAACCTCACTTTGTTAAATTTAGTTTATGGTGTAATATTTTTTGTATTATTCCATTTTTGATAAATTATAGTAACTACTCTTGAATTTAATATTGACTTTATGAAATTCATAGCACTTCATCTATTAATAATAGATAATAAAAGATAAAATTTTCAATAGGTATAAAACGCTCTCTCTTTTAACACATTCATAGTAGCTGGAAGAGTGATCTTTCTTCTTATTCCTTTATATCACTTCCTCTATATACTACCTTTCTCATCTCATATTTGAATCTATTATTAGGGTTAAACCCAATAAAATTTAATTTAATATGCTAAATTACTAAGACAAATTTATAAAACTTTTCTCCCTTCAAGTCTAAAACGTCAAGGATATATTAAAAAATTGAAGTCAAAAAAATAAAAAAAATTAGATGTACAATTTAAAAAATGAAAATAAGCTAAAACGTCAAAGATATATATATATTGTTTACATTATCATTAAAAGAATAATGATAATAATAATAATAATTTGCCTATAACAATGATTATAAGCAGTGGGCCCGTTCCTTGCCTCTTCTATCCAATTCCAACGAGGCCTCCGTCCGTCATCTCATTGCCGCCCACAAGCTGCAGATATACTGAGAGAATCGGAGGCAGAGATCCTGCTTCTCGAAGAAATCAGAAATGGCGGTCTCCACACTCTCCCTCGTAACGCCGATGCCTCACGCTATCCAAATTTCTACTCCCAAACCCAGAATTACTCCCTGTTCTTCTTCCGTTTCTCGTTGCCGTTGCTCTCTGAATTCTTCTCCTCCTATCAATCTGAAGAAGGTATTCAATCTGGGCCTTGGCCTATTGGCCGCTTCGGTGGTGGGTTTCTCTCCGTTGGACGCCAATGCCACCAGAATCGAGTACTACGCCACGGTTGCCGAACCGTCCTGCGAGCTTGAGTTTGCTCGCTCTGGCCTTGGTTACTGCGACGTCGCTGTTGGCTCCGGCGAGGTCGCTCCTCTCGGCGAGCTTATCAATGTCAGTGCTAACACTCGCAACCATTACTTCCATTACAATTTTTACTTTTTTTTTTTTCTCATTCAATATTTATGCATTTACCTTCGTTTTCGTTCACTTTCTTCCGTTAATATATCGACTGGTGTTAGAAAGAGCCGCTGGTAACAAGATTCACATGCTTGCTAACGCCTTGACTTCGACCTAAGTTGAGTTTTCTATTGTCATTCTTAGTCTTCACTGCACTATTCCAAGCTACTTAATATCCTCCTTCTGGGTTGTGCTTTGCTACTGCAAGAAAATGAACATGTTGAATAATTGCCATTTCAGTTGTGTGCCATTTTTTGTTCTATAGAGTTTGGCTAGATGCTGCAATCATAAGCAACTTAATTTAACGGTTTTATCCATCTCTGTTTTGGTTTTGTCAACATTCTACTATAATTTTCCGCCAGTGCCTCGAGTCGAGGGCAGTATCCTTTTACTGTAAATTTTTACTAGATGCCTCTTTGACTATCCTAATTTAATTATAGCGGCAAACCTGTATTATATTTTAGATGGCTTAGCTTAAAGAGTCTATTCTATTTTTAGCATTCTTTGATTAAATGAATTCAAAAGATGTAATCATTACACTTTCAACAACACCAATATGCCTTTATGGCCTTATTCCAGTGGGTGAGGTCAGCTATGGATTGTGGCTCATCAATTATATCCCATGCCATGCCTAAGAATTTAGTGTAATCATATTCATAGGAAAATTAAAAATATATCCTACATGCATATGAACATACTTAGAGAAATGGCCATGACATTTGATGCATATCCTGCCCTGAACACTCTCCTTGGAGCTCTTAACAATAGCTTATTATGATAAGGTCCATTAGGGGCACTTTTTCAGTGCATTTGCCCCATATAAAGACTTGAGTTCAAGTACCATTAAGTTATCTCTTTTTTGACAATGGATTGCTTGTTATGCGGATTCAGATCATTAAGGGAAGTATGCTGATCACTAAGATGGCAAGGTCAATGGAAACTTCCAAACTCAAAGTTAGGCCAGTCTTTGAGTAGAAGAGATGGAGAACTAACAGAAAAACAATCTTAGCCCAGGCTGAAGGCCAACTTGAGTCAGAACCTGGATGTTACTGTTTGGAAGGGGTACCAGACCATGGGGGCCAACCCACAGCAAAGATATTTGTTGGCTCTATGTAGCATGACACCCCATTTGAAGGCAGACTCAACTGGTAGTAAATGTAGTGAATCTGATATTGTTTGAGTGGCTTAGGAGTGTGGAAATCACAGAGAGGTGTTCTGTAAGAATGGGAGAGTAAGTAATATATCATGTGTATCAGGAATTGTTTTATAATAGAGTTTTTCACTCCCAGAATGATGATAGATAAAAAAACCACCCGATGAGCCTCCTGCTCTGACCACTGACACTGAGCCATAATACCCAGTTGATCCCACGTGGCAATCACAAGGTTACTTGGACGTGTCGTGAACTTGATACTAAACCTGGGACTTTCCTAGGCCCTGTTCCACGCCCAAGTGAGATGCTAATGTTATGGAGAACCATGTATTTTAACAATAAGAGATATGGACCTGGGTGGAGGTTTCATTTGGTTAGACAAAGAAATTTTTCCCTATCACAAGCTAATTGAGTCTTGGACCATTACTTCAATTAGTTATAACTCCATTGTTACTTGCTCATATAAGAATCATATGAGTCATACCAGACATCATAACATCAAGGCTCAATATGGTTTGAGCTCCCAAACTATCAGTACTATAACAATGACCTATTCCCTTTTTTCTCTCTCTTCTGTTATTTTGTTCCAACCAGGAAGAAACAAGCCCATTTTTGTTAGTCATTTTTCTTTTTGTGATTTCTGATGAGTAGGCTTTTAGTCAATTATTGCAACTAAATGTTCTTTTTTCAATTATACTGTAAGTTTAGCAGCGCCAAATGGTTTCATCTGACTTGAGTTCTTATAGCAGCAGGACTTGGTTCTACATTACTAGAGATCAAAATTAAGTTCTTTTGAGATAATTATGCAAGTGATTTTTTCTTCCAGAAGTCCTCCCATGTTTATTCATGTTTGCACCGATCAATTTCTTGTGAGTGCCTGGATCTTATTGCTTTAGTTGCAGATTGAAACCTTCAGATGGAAAAGATGTTAAAGAGAATGAACAATTTGATTTCAGGCTAGTAATGTGGTGACGCGATAATGTTAGGTTGACTTCGTTGTCATTCTCACAATGGAGATTAAGAAAAGGAGGAAAGATGGCCCTTTGTATCTGAGACAACCTGGTGACACTCAATTTACTCATATGATGACAGTTTCTTGGTGATTAGTTCATATTGTAATTCATGATTGGTGGAATAGTCATAAACCAGTCACGGTACAACTTATTGATTTTGATTCATTGAAGAATTATAAGATTGATTGTTCCTGTATGATGCCTTTGAATTATCTTCATTCATTTAGGTCTCTCTGCTCTGCTTACTGCAACCTGAAATTCAGAATGGGATATATTTATGGAAAACTAATTATTAAATATGTATAAATAATCATATTAGTCTGAGAATATGGAGTATGGACAAATGATTTAAGTTGTGACTGAACAGTTGATGAATCACCTAATCACAAATAAACAGCTTTTTTTTGCTAAATAATAGACAGTCTTTTTGAAACATAGTTTCCTTGCTTTTTTGTTATTAACTTGATGTTGTTCCAGGCTACATAATGTACTCATGCACATCAAGACCCATGGGCTTGCAAACAAACCATGATGCATTGTAGATAACTGCAATTAAATACATGTTTGGAAACAATCACTGATGAATTTCCTTCTGAAATCAAATTTCAACTATTGTACATAAAAAATTTGTTCCAAATATCCTAAAAAGAATGTGATTTTTAGTCCTCAAGTCATGGCTGCTACAAGGCAACAACTACTTTAACTTTTGACCCTTGATGTGAGTCAATTATATGTTTTGTCTTTTAGTTGTTATTATATCATAGGTTAAAAAGTTCATGTTGCCAAAGTAGTAGGTAGGCCTATCAATTCATCAGAAAATTTCAATAATTTTTGTATCTTGAATTCTTTCCAACAAATGCAAGAAGGTCTAAGTTTAAGTTGAGAGGAAGCCTTCAATAGTCAAAGAGTTAAATTTAAAAATGAGTTGAAAGGTACTTTGAGGTGTTATTCAATTCTAAAAATTAAACACCATCCCTCCACCAAAGAATAATTCCTAGATTTATCACTGTCTTTAAGATTGCACACAATGTGTTTTTGTCCGAGTCCATGCATTTTACATATACTAGCTATAATTTTCTGAGAGGTATTATTTTTTGTTGTGACAGGTTCACTACACTGCAAGGTTTGCTGATGGGACAGTTTTCGACAGCAGCTATAAACGAGCCAGACCTCTCACTATGCGCATTGGCCTTGGCAAAGTAAGCATTCTTTCAAAGCCAACTACTGGGTCAATATATTGTGCATCTACATTCTTATTTTCTTTCTTGTAACAGTCATGCTTTTATTTCACATTCTACATTTAAGGGGTTAACCTGGGATTATAACTGTTTAAAGGCATATATAACACCAAATGCTCCCCTAGGAAGATACTCCATAATTATTAACCCCTTCAGTTTCAATGTGGCATCACCCATGTGTTCTACCTAGTTATGGAATAGTGAAATGCTTGTTTTAAGCCCCCCCCACCAAAAAAAAAAAAAAAAGAAAAGAAAAAAAAACTTGTTTTAATCTAGCAAAAAAAGAAAAAAAAGTTGTTTTCTATGGATTTATTCAACATGAACATGGTCTGTGACCATTGATTTCCATCATCCGGGGTGTTTTCCCTCTGTAAGTTCCTACTCCTGCATTATTAATGTTCTTACTTTAAGTGCTTATGTCAGAAGTACACTCTAGCACCAAACAAATTATGTAATCTTAATATCTATAACTTGTCTCTTTAACTGGCTGTTTGTCTTCTGTTTTTCCTTTTGTTTTTACATATTTGTCCCTTCTATAATGGTTTCATGTCATCACCTTAGATACTGGTCAGATGGCAAAGAGTGCTCTGAAGCATTGCAGAAACTGAGAAATGCCTCTGCTGTTAAAAGAATAGAATGCTGGGTGGTTAAGAACATGTTGATATAAAGGGTGTAGCTCTGATTGGAGGAACCAAATACATCTAATCAGCACTAACTAATTTAGGTGAAACACTGTTGGGTTATAAAATGAATGTTGGCTAGAATATGGATGTTTGATTGATGTGTATCAAGATGAAAATAATGAGTTAAAAGTTAATGCATCCTTGAGATGCTGAAGTGGCACACTTGGCCAATTACAATATCAGAGTAATAGCCAAAACTCAGTTACCTTGTGTAGGATAGTGGGGAGGAAAATGGTTTTACTTAGGGTAGCATGAAAAGACTAGATATTGTACAGTTTAACAAAAAGTGTGGCTTTATAATTTAGAGGGAAATAGATAGCAAGGCAACTATTCTAGCTCCCAAAAGACTCTCACAGATGGTTCAAAGTTGTTTCTTTTCTTTTCTTTTCTCTTTTTTGTGATTTTTAATTGATTAACTTCTGTGTTGATATGTATACATTAATGTATTTGTACGTATATGCATATATAATTATGAAGGAGCAAGGAGAAAATATCTAGTCAAATGGAGCTCTCAATAATATTCATTATGATTATTCATTGCAGTAATGGGGAATTGGAGAAGAAATAGAGCTTGTTTCATGCATTGAAATGAGTTTATAATCCCTCTATATGTACTTTGAATTAACTTAATTCTTTTGCTTGTGTACCTGCACTTTCAACTTTTGAATTTTTACGCAAATGACAATATTCCAACTCCATTCTTTATCTGTGTAATTTAGGAACCATCCTTTGTAGTGACTCCAAAAGGAAGGTCTGATGCATTTATTAGATAGACAGTAATTTATTTCATGTATTCCAGAAGCTTCTAGTAGAACTAATAGAGGGGGGGAAAGCTCTAAATGGTTAAACAAAAGTAGGCTAGATTTATCTCTTAGAACTTTGATCAACCAATTATTCTCTGTTTAAGCCATTCTCTTTTAACAAGGAACATGAACTAGAGAAAAAGGGGCAATTGCAGTTCTGAATCATACATGGCAATGACATTGCTCCCTGATCTTTGAAAATTATTTTTTCCTCTAAATCTCCATGCCTAGGTGATCAAGGGATTGGATCAAGGAATCTTAGGAGGTGAAGGCGTACCACCAATGCTAGTTGGTAAGACTTCAACTCTTGACAAGTTTACTTCTTTGGTTGCTCCTCATTTTTGTTGTTGATTGATCGTTTTTGTACTTAATTTTCACTGTCATTTTTACACAGGTGGAAGACGTAAGCTTCAAATTCCACCACAGTTAGCTTATGGGCCTGAACCTGCTGGTTGCTTTTCAGGTAGGTTGTGTGATCAAACAGAATCTTAAGTTCTTCTCTCTTAATAAATGCCCGCAAAATTATTAGAATAACCTGGAGCATGCCGGTGAATTGATGGGCTTGTTTGAATTATTGGCTGGGTCATTATAGATCATAATGTAATATTATAAAATGTATTTACTTTGAGTAATTATCCTCAGACAAGCTCTGACTAACAATCATTATTTTTGGGCACTTCCCTTCCCAAAAGCAAAATTATTGTATCCAATCTTACCAAAAGTCAGTGCCTGTTTAGTTGTAGAAAACATTTTCTAATTTTACAACTAAACAAGCCCTACATTTTATATTTCAAAAACCAATAGCATTCATTTCCAGAAAATTTAGAAAATATCTTTTTGATGTTTTCCAATTCATAACATAAAGTTAAAATAGAAAATTTAGAAAATATCTTTTTGAAGTTTTCCAATTCATAACATAAAGTTAAAATAGAAAATTTAGTTTTCTGTTTCTAATTAGAAAGTCAATATTTCAATAGAAAATTAGGGTTGAAAAATTAGAAAATGTTCTCCAAGTAATTATCTTTATAAAGTTTGTTGCGTTCACCATTGTTGCCACTCTTACCACTTAAAGATTTTAGAATGGCTGTTTTGATTCCTTTGCATCAAAGAAACACAATGTGCTTAGTAGTTGTTGTCATCGTCATTTTTTTAATAGCAATGTGCCTAATTTTTTTTGCTACATAAATTTGACTGTTTATATTGTAGGTGATTGCAATATACCTGCAAATGCCACTCTTGTCTATGATATCAACTTTGTTGACATCTACAAGGGTAACAGGAAGTGATGTCTAAAAGGGTAACAGGAAGTGATGGAGGACCAATTCCTATGATAGCAGATACATGATAAATCAGTGGAAATGCTTCCAAGTAAGTCTTTCAACTGCTTATTATGGGAAGAAAACTTCCCACGTTTGATAATAGCATGTTTAGAGTTGTGGATACAGCCTCTTTACAATGCAAGGGTAAGGAAGGCTGTGTACAAAAAAGACTCTCCCTCAACCCTCAAAAAGCAGGGAACCTCACCTGTTAGATATTACTTGAGGTAGATGTCACTAGTCAAACTTCGGCAAGCAACTTGCCTTTCCATATTTCTTTTGGATAAAGACCAGGAATCAACACAATAGTTTAGTCAAATCCAAGATATCAGCAAACCAAAACACATGACTGAATATTGTTTTAGATGCAACATGGATATATACTAGACTTTAATGGCATTACTTTCTAATTTTTTGAGTTATAAGGGACTCCCGACTCACAGAAGATAAGGTCATATATAGAAATGATTCGTAAGTTATAAATCATACAGACAACCCCCACAGTGGGATTAAGGTTTGATATATTGCTATTGTTGTACCTGAACCTAGTTTTGTTTTGAAGGTTTAGAGCGATAATAGTACAGAACAGCTCCAATATAAATCATAAGGTAAGCAAGAATCTCGTGGCTGACAGCATTCAACTTTATAAGAAGAATGAAAAGTTTCTCTCACTTATCGACTCAGCTTGACCAAGAAGTCATGGGCAGTTTGCAGCTCAATAACAGCCTGCTTGATTAAATTTGTCATATTTGGGAATTTTGCACTTAGCTCACATTAATGTACTCATCATCTTTTATGTTTGTAATTCTGGACCCTCCTTGGGAAATTGAAGATATAGCTATTTCTTTCTTTTTCTTTATCTTGTAATTTTTTACCTCACACTTAGGGCTCCATTATTTCCTGATTCCATAGTTTCAGAGCACCAACTCTGGGCTGCATTATTTCTTGCTGGTAACATGTAGTTAACAAGCCATAGATAGAAATA
The DNA here is from genome assembly GCF_014633365.1 of Diospyros lotus. Taxonomy (NCBI): domain Eukaryota; kingdom Viridiplantae; phylum Streptophyta; class Magnoliopsida; order Ericales; family Ebenaceae; genus Diospyros; species Diospyros lotus. Next base: position 19,894,844 of record NC_068343.1, read on the forward strand.
ATTGACGAGTTAGAATCTATATAGCCCCGCATTATTTCTTGCTGGTAACATGTAGTTAACAAGCCATAGATAGAAATAATTGACGAGTTAGAATCTATATAGCCCCGCCATAAGCCTTGATATGTTGTTAGTAGTATGTAGTTAACACCTTATACACTATGAACTTTTACATGAAGTATGGGAAGCGCCATTGCAGGAAGGAAGAGAAATCAGAGCTGGAAAACACCATAGTTGCGAAACCTTTGAACCCTATGCTGAGGAAGTTGATTGATGACTGAATAAGGGAAGGGCTTAAAGTATAAGAATTTAACTTCCATATTCAATTCTAACTTGTTTTATGTTTCATTTTTGCATATTCCAGCATTTTGATGATTATACAATCCTCTAATTATCTTCGTACATGTCAAGCTGCCACCACATAGCTCTCAGGTTTTGTCTTCTGCATATACCAGCACTAGATTGTTATGCATTCCTCTTTTAATCTTCCTATGTACTTGTCAAGGTGCACCACAGCATAGCTCTCAAATTTTGTCTTTTGTATATATAATTCCACTTTTAGATTGTTATGCACTCTTATCATCTTCATACTTGTCAAGACCACATGGCTCAAATAGAGGAACCCTTGGCAGATAATGTTAATGCAAGACATGAATCCATCATTAATCTGATTTCTAGCGAGCAGTATGAAGTTAATAAGAGTGGGGTTTTCTTAGATGGAAGAACGTACTTGTTTGGAGGAGTGAAAAACAAAAATTGTTAGACATGGGTTTAAACAAATCTCTACTAACTAATAAATATAGGTTATGTTTTATCCAAGTAGCAACAAATGTGACTTTCACGAAGTGGAGAGTCTCATGCACTAAGGTTTAGCAACAAATATGGTTTAGGATACTTTTTTAAGAAAAAAATGGCAAATTTTATTAGCAACACTAAGGTTTTTCTTTTGTAATTGAAAGGCCGCTTATTTGTAAAAACAGAAAAGGAAAGGTTGCATATAAATATTAAATCCTTCCTTGACCTTGTAAAGAGTTCTAGTGTAGTGAAAATGCTTTTTGAAAACAAAAAGACAAGCTTTGATAGCAATGGTAAGATTATTCTTTCATGAGTAGAAGTCTACGGGATTTGAGTTGTGAAAACAACATTTTTACAGAAAAAAAACAAGAGAAAGGTTGCAAGTAAATATAATTTTCCTCCAACTGTCACAAAACGGAGCGCCTTGGTCACTACAAATATCATTTTTCAATAATATGATAGCCACACAAAGGAAGTTTAACTACAAAAATAAATCTCTCCCTCTCTTAGCAAGATGACCCTAGAGGTGAGTTTTTTTTTATATTTTATACTAAATTGAAACAACAATGGATAGACTAGACATGCCAAGCGAGCTACTTGGAACCACCAAGTCTCAAGTTGTGCCACAAGTCGTGATGGCATGAGCCAAGCATGGCCTCATTGCGGGCCTACTGCTTGTGCTTTGCTACAAAATTCCCACTCTCCTGCTCTATGAATAGAGGTCTTTTCGTTGGTTCTTTCATTTCCCTTGCCTCTAATACACTCATTTATGAGTGTTCAAATTTCAGTCCAGTCTTGAATCAGCCAGACCTCTATCCAATCTTGATCCACTTATAAGTTTTAAATGGTTTTCGGTTTGGTCCAAAGTAACTGAAAAGCAATCGTAATTAATATAGTATTATTTATTAATAACATACATATAGTATATAATATATTAAATTAAAAATTTAAAATCTGCATATAGTATATGTATTAACATTTTCATATTAAAAAATAGAAAAAAAAATTGAGGATTGGATCCATCTGATTCAGTCTCGATCTTAATCGATCAAATCTTCAATTCAAAAATTTTAAAAATTCCAATCCAACATAAGGGCAACTTAAATCATGTAAACACATATGCTTTCATTCTCTTAGGGTGTGTTTGATAATATAAAAATTTTATGAAAAATGTCACATTTAAAAAGTTGAATTCTATCTTTATTATTTGACATACTATATTTTTTATGAAATAGTGTAACCCTTTAAAGCATGTTTGGTTTTATTTTTCATAAAAAATTAATTTTAGGGGAGTGGTGGTTTTGTTTTGTTGGAAAATATTTTATTTTCTAAGTAAATGTAATCAGACAGATACTTAGTTTCTTTTATACTCTCTTATCACCCTCTCTTAAAAAAAAATTCAAATTTCAAACAAACATATTTTCTTGTGGCACATGGAAACTCGTAACTTGCAACAGGTCTGAGATACCTCTTCGATTAGGTTAAGTATAGTTATTTGTTAAAGGGCAACTATATATAAGAGAAATCTTTAATTCTTAAACTTTTATTTAGTAGTTGATATTTTAGAGTTTCATTTAATTTTAATATCTAATAATATCTTTTTACAAGACATGCCAATTGATATCTCTTTAAAAAAAATAATAAAATAAGATTGTTGACACGTAGAATAATTTTTTTTTTTAAAAAAATTGTGTTCTTTATATAGAAAATATTTTCTAGGGTAAATTTTGTGAAGAGAATAATAGAAGATATATATTTTTTAACAGATCATATAAATTTTGAAAACTAAAAACTGAATTTTCTATTTAAAAAAAATCATTTGAGTGATTTATTTTTCAAAAAATAAGAATGTCACCATCATCCTAAATGTCACCATCATCAAATTGGATATTATTAGATATCTTCATCATCCTAAATATCCCAAACAACTTCCTTTATTATTATATGATTGATTAGGGAGCAATGGGTTTGGTTGTGTAATATATTTGTTTGTGTTACATCAAAGTTTTAACATACTTGTACATTGGGCCAACTTTGACAAGAAAATAAAATATTTAATTTGATCACTTTGTTAACATTAACCTTTATTTAAATTTTATTTTATAAAAATTAAATCACAATTATCAATTAAGATTAATAACCTAATTTATCTTAACTTTTGGATCATTTTTCAATTTTATCTCATTTTGAGAATTATTTCAATTTATGCCTAGTATTTTATGATTAATTTCAATTGTATTTTATTTTTTCCAAGCATGTGCCCCCACTGACATGGCATATGTGCCAAATAGCTAACACATTAGCAAAATGGCGTTATTTTGGTAGATTTGGACAGCCAAGCTGTTGTGCCATAGATTTGTGAAACATCTACCTGTGAATGTTTTTAATTAATAAATGACACAAACAGACTTGGTTGTTCTCACCGTCGATCTTAGTTTGTTGTCAGTTTTTTACAGATAACGTTAAATTATTATTGATAAAATACAACAATTGAGATTTGTTATGTAAGAATGCTGCAGTCGTGTTGGAGCGAGGCAAACAATTGGCAGGTGTCTTTCCGTGGAAATATGCAGCGAGTGGCTCCGGTCTCCGAATACTCGATAGAAGTCTCGAATAAGCCCTCAGGTGCATATTCGGTAGATGATTAATCCATCCGGGAGTATCTTCTTGTATATTCGGGACATAACTGTGCTCATAAGAACAAATTAAAAGGCACACCAGGATTTCTCACCCTGCGTATGTCCTCCGATGCTTAAGTCAGTTTGTAAAGGAAAATAGTTATCTAAGGGAACTCGTAGAGGTTATGTCGAGTGTGAAATAAATAAAGGATGCAATTAATAAATATAAAAGATGTACCTTTTAGATGAGAGATGAGCTATTCATAGTATTTTTACCAGATGTCGGGGATGAATATGCACACGATGAACATAATGCTCAAGGACCACAACTCTTATGCTCACTGAGTGCATGTTCATCCCCAACATCTGGTAAAAATACTATGAATAACTCATCTCTCGTTAGGAAGGTATTTCTTTTATATTCATTAATTGCATTCTTTATTTATTGCACACTCAGTAGAACCTTTACGAGTTTCCCCAGATAACTATTTTCCTTCACAAATTGACTTAAGTATTGGAAGGCATACGTGGTAAGGAATCCTCGAGTGCCTTCTAATTTGTTCTTGTGAGTGCAGTTATGCCCCGAACACAAGAAGATACCCTCGGATGGATTAATCCTCTACCGAAAATGCACTCGAGGGCTTATTCATGAATTCTATTAGGCAATCAGAGACCGAAGCCATTTGCTGCATATTTTCATGAGTAGACACCTGCTAATTGTTTGCCTTGCTCCGCCATGGCTATAGCATTCCTGCATAACAAATCTCAGTTGTTGTATTTTGGCAACAACACAAGCGAATTTGACTCCTAACAGTGGGCTGCGTGAAACCCTATCCGACCAGCCCATCCAAGATTGGGTCAAAGACCCATCTTCACCAAGAACACTTAGGGTTTCAGCTTCACCAACGACCACCCCCCTTCACATTCTTTTCTTTTGCACCAATTGTCGTTGCCACCATAGTTCACCTGCAGTCGTTGTCGCCACCATAGATCACCTGCAGTCGTTGTTGCCACCATCACCATCACCACTTGTAGTCGTCATTGCTGTCGTCGGAGAAAAAGAAGAACGACGAAGGCACTGAGGAAGCAAGCAATTGGTCGATAAGGAGCAATCGACGACGATTCACGTTGCACCCAAAACGATGGCATAAAGCAATCGAAGATGTCAAATCAGCCATAGTCGTTAGAGCTTTCGAGCAAAGGCTTCACCACTGTTGACAGCCATGGCTTCTAGTTGCCTCATCGAGAATATATATATGTAACATGGTTTCCAGTCGCCAGAAAGAGAAATCGACGTTTAAGCTTTAGGGGAACATGGTTTAATTTTAATTTTTTCTTATGTGGTAGATTCGTGTTGATGTGAAGAACAAAAACAACATTGTTTTGTCTTATGATTTGTAGCAAGACCAAGGTATAACGACGTTATTTTGTTGATGTGTCAATTATTAGACACATCAATATGCCACCTCAGCTGGGTCACGTGTCATGTCGATCGAGAATAAAATTGATATTAATCTTAAAGTATGACAATCAAATTAAAACAATTCTTAAAATAGAATAAAATTAAAAAATGACCCAAAGTTGAGGAAAAATCACTCCCAGCCCTAACAATTATCACTTAATAATTTTTTATTTAAAATATTTTTTTAAATCAAGGTTAACAAGGTTTTGGTAGATATTTAATTTAAACCAAAAAAAGAGCTATGTTTTTTCTTTAAATAAGAATTACATTAAAAGAAAAAAAATGCAAAAGCGTCTACAATTACAAGTTAGGGCTTATCTCGAGTCTCACAACAAAAATCTAAGGTAGAAGATCTAAAAAAAATCACTGAAACAAGATATGTACATAAGTTAGGAGAGATCTTCATCCACAACACCAATGGTAGACAAGGGAAGTAACTTAGTAGAGTAGACAAGGAATATATAAAAAATCATTAAATGTATGATCTTTCTTAAGCATTAGATTGGTACACTCATACGGAGTGTTGATGCAGGAGCTCTGTCAACCCCTGACTATTCCCTAAACAATGACTTAGGGTGCAAGGTATACTCATAATCCAGTCTATTATATTTTCATTCAGTAAAGTTGAATCCATTGGTTATGTAAGATATTTGAAGAAAAAAAAAAATTCAATTGTGAGTTATTTAAAATTGTGTCATGATTTGTTATGTACTTCAATTTATAAATCATATAGCCAGTGATGGAGTGGCATACTTGATGACTTGATGATGCACAAGTGCACATCTTTACAAATTTGATGATCTAGGCAATTGGAGAGAGCAAAACTAGTAATAAAGTAAGGCCTGGTGGCTTGAGAATGCTTATCCCTTCTCCCAACTTGCAAAAAGAATTGTCTCAAATCATTTTGAAATGAGCTCTAAGGTGATTAAAGTTAGCAAATCTTTGGAATTTTTACCTTAAAAAAGTAACTTAGGAGATAATTGAGAGTTAGTTGGTCGTCCAGAGCATGCTCACGATATTAGTCCTTTATACTCGTAGTCTAATTTGAGAGTTAATCTATTTTTGTTTGATCATAAAATATGTCTCAAATTTACTAAGATGAAGAGATTTTTAATTTCATCTCGACAAATAAATTAAATTTGATAAAAAATTAAACTTGTTTAGAGTATTAAATTTAGATGATCTTTTCGATCATGAAAATTATTTGATATAGTGAAAAAAAAATAGTGAGGTGACCTTTTTTTTTTCCACATTAAAAGACAATGCACTATGTAATAAATTATGGCATATTATTGCCCCGATACTATTTAAACTTGAAACATCCAATCTCAACATGATTAATTAATTCCATAAAACTCCCATATTTAGAGGATAAAATCCCTATTTTTGAAAAGTTTATTTTGTTATGGGTACTTTAATCATGAATATGTCCAAAGTTTTGAGGTCAAACATAATATATATATATATATATATTGGTAAATTTTACTTTGGTTATTTCTTGTTTAAATCATTTTTACATACATTTACGTGGTTTATATATGTTTAATATTTTGAGTTTTTATATTTTTTTAAAGTAACCTTTTTCATTAATCCAAAAATATATTTTTTTGTAATTTAAAGTGTGTTTAAAAAATAAATTAAAAAACTAAAAATATCTAAAATTATATGACCTAATTAAATACAATTGTATTAACTATTGAGGTAGAATTTACTTTTTTTTCCCTTTAATTAATGAGAATTCACAACCTTTACTTTTTGGATATGCCATGCATCAACGTCATGATTAAATTAATTAACAATAATCAGCACTCATTCTAATCCACATGCTCAGCATATATTAATTAATTATTAGGTAATTATTTATGCATGCATGTTATCATACCCAACCCAACCCAACCCTGAGGTTATGTTAGAGTAATTAATAATTGTATGTTTTTATTATTGACAAGGATTTTATTAATAAGGTCTCATATTATCAATAATAATAATAATAATAATAATAATAACCCACCCTTGTAAGCACAATGACAATAGGGTAGGTACAACTGTGGACAGCTCAGAACCCTCCCCTTCCAATTTTCCAAACTCAAATATACGTGCATTTAAATAAAAAATAATATGCAATAAAAATGACATATATAACTAACCTTTTGACATTAAACATGATTTAAATTATTAAAGATCATACACCAAGAGACAGCCAGTTCTATTTCACATACAGCAGCTCCAGCATTTCTCCCAAAACCATTCACATAAAACCCACAAACACTCCCACAAATCACAAATACCCTTTACATCATTGTAGAGGGAACAAACACTCTAAAAAGAAAACAAAAACAAAAAAGAAAAAGGTTTGGATTACGAGGGAGGGAGGGAGGACTGAAGCAAATCGACAAACAGAGAAGAAAAGAAAAACAAAACTGTTTCAGAAGTGTTTGTATATATATATAGCTACATGATGGAGCAGGCATTAGGGTTGTCGTCACTGAAGATGGTGATGTAGGGGTCCTGATCGTAGCTGGCGACGGCGCCGGCGGCGGTTGGGTTGTCGACCTTCCTGACATAGCCCGGGGGGGCCTTCTTGTCGTAAGTCTGGGCCGAGTACGGCTGACCCACAAGGTTGTACGGCACATAGGGCCAAAGCTCCGCCTTCTTCCCCGTGGACTTGGCCTTCTTCAGCACCTTGCTCGCGTCCACGTACCCGCTCACCGTCACCTTCTGCTGCTTCCTGTTTATGTTCACAGAATTCACCCCTGTGAACCCAACAAAACAAAGACCCACAGTAAATACTATAATCCAACTCATGTATATGTATATTAAACATAGATAGATAGATGGATAGAAGATTGCAGATCGAATGGAAATGGTTGAATTTATATACATGTACGCACCAGAAAGCGAAGAGAGAGCGTTCTTGACTTTGAGCTCGCATCCATCACAGTCCATCCTGACTTTGAGCTCCACAGTCTGCAACTGTTTCCTCTTCCTGTGTTTATGCCCAGTAGAACTGCTCATCAGGTCGGAGATGTACTCCAAGGTTCCTCCCACTCCCATCTTCTTCTTCTTTTTCTTCTTCTTCTCCTTCTATATATATATATAAGCTTCTGTTTTTGAAGGAGATGGAGAGACGAATGGAATGGAGAAGGGGGTTTAATTAATTTATAAGAAAGGGAAGTTCGGGAGCAATTGATGAAGGAACACACACACACACACCGGTGAGAAGCAAGTCCTGATCTTGAGACCTTTTCTAGCTACCTAATTGCCTTTCTCTCTCTCAGACCTTCATGTCTTCCACACAGCCCTACTACTACTACTACTTATATATAAAACGTAGGCCTTTTTTTCCCAATTTTAAAATTAGGGTAATGTATATTTATTCTATATTATATTATTTTTAGTTTAAAAATATCTTTATTAATTTATAGTAAATATATTATTTATAAAAATATTTCATCAACTAACAACAATATTTAAATTTTAAAAATAAAATATAATAAATCTATATTATTATATAAAAATTAGTAAAGAATACTCTTAAAGACAGACACCCATGAACGTTACTTTTAAAAATTAAGTTGATCGCACAGAAGAAGTGGGCAAGGTGGTGGCCCCCAGAGGCAGAGCAAGCAAACGCCCTAACCAGAAGGAGAAGCCTGCCTTGACCGATCATCATCATTAATTGTGTTTTTGCTGCCTTTCAAGTCCGAAGACATCAGACAGGATATTTTCGAGGCCCACCCAATCCGTACAATATTTTATACTTGACTGATGCTGACTATTTTAAGACTATAATTGTTCAAATATATAATAAATACAGACTATAATTGTTCAAATATATAATAAATACATATAAATAATTTAATTAATTAATGATAAATATATTATATTTTAAAATATTTAATCAACTAATTATATTTTTCGAATGTTAAAAATAAAATATATTAAACACACAGTCTAGATATATATATATATTTATTAAAATATAAAAATATACTTATTAAGAGATATATATATATATAGTTGTGATTGTTACACGAAAATACTTCATAAGAGCTGTTTTCTCGTTTTTAAAATATTTTCTATTCTCGTTTCGAACTCTATTTATGTTTATTTTTTTAAAAAAATATTCGTTTCCACGTTTTTATTTTCGATAGAAAACGTTTCTCATTTCTGTTTTCGTGCAAGATAGGTTGTGGTTGTCGCCAAATCACACTAATCGCCACCCTAACGGCCTGACCCACCAATTCAATCAAAAAATAATAAGCTCTATTGTGATAATAATATGGATATAATTTTTTTTTGGGGGGGGGGGGGGGGGGGGGGCTGGGAAGATTCAAATTAGTGAGGAGGAGCCATGGAAAGCTAAAAACAGTGGAGGCCCAGTTGTCCAACACTCAACAGAAATATAATAATAATGTAATAAACAAAAGTAAATGCCACGTGTCAGGAATTCAGACGATCTGGGCTGTTGGGAAGAATCGACGTCCTCTACTTAATTTGGGCCCAGTGGAGCGGAGAAGGAGGCGATAATTGCCGAAAGCAACGTTCGAGGCGCGTTGAAAGTCCGCGGTGAACGTTTGGCGCGGGAAGGACAAAGACAGCTGGAACCAAGCTGGTTTATGCAACCGCTTTGCTGTCTTCCGAAAATTCGAAGTTTCCATGCACTGCGCATCCGTGAAAATGTAACCGTTGGCATCATGATCATGATCATGATCATCCCAAGTGATTGATCCATTATATATATACCCACTTTTTGCCCATGATTGGTTGATTGTAGTTGCATTGGTTGAATTTTGGTTTTTCTTTAAAGATCTATCAGATCTGCCAAACATGATAAAAGTGATGGTATAAATGAAGACACTAACTTACATAAACCAATTGAAATGATCACACTTTTTAAATTACTAATGATCTTTCCAGAGTTTAATAAGCACAAAAGAATCCAATGAAGAGTATTAGGAAACCACATTCATTTAACAGTACTTGTTACGTACAATATCGGATCTTCTTGAAAAGACGATAATATACACGAACAATGTATATGTAAGAGTATGCGTACACATGCACATGCACTTTTGATGTTGTAAGGCAAAGTGGTGGCAAGCTTTGACATCAGATATGACTGATCATTATTAGAAGGCAACTCCAAATGAATGAATGAGCAGTTATAGTAAATTAGTGATGTGCGGAGGGTTCAAAACACATCATCCCTCCTCTCAAGTACCATTTGTAGGTTCCATTCATTGTAACATTGATAATCTTATTAAGAGTGGTAATTCTACGTTATACGATTGGATTGAAGGAGATTAATTGCGTATGTGAGTAATTTGTTGAAACAAAATGTTACACCAATTAAGAATTATTTAGAGTTCGTCAGGTGTTCGAATAGAAGATGAATCATGAATCTTGCAACCAAAGAAATGAGCGAGACTGTTCCAAATCGAGCACAAGGCTAAGGGAAGAAAGAGATAAGCAAAATAGACAAAAATGAAAAGACCAAAAAAAGGTTGGGGGGGGGGGGGGGGAGTTGGCCGGGTTGATGATTATTGTAATTGTATTGCTTGGCTCTTTCCTCTTTTGTGTTCGTGAGATTGATGAGGTTTTACACGCCATATTGTTATGCGTGATTTGTCCATGAATTATATTAGGTTGTTACTTGTGCAGAGTATGATTGTTGTGTCAGGTAAAATCTCTTATATTACTGGCTGTAGTTAGTAAAATTACTTGAAATAATGACATCAACTGTTTTTTCATGTAATTAATATGATGTCGCGTGGTTGTTTTGGAGACAACATGGTGCTTGGAGGGTTAGTCAGGCATGATTTGGTGCAGGGGCGGATGTAGATGGACGACTCAGGCTGGGCTATATTAATATTAGTTGGGGTTATGGGCCTTTACATATATCTATATATAATAAATATATATATTATTTACCTGGGGCTGGCACGGGCTGAAGCCCGTGCCAGCCCCCCCTACATCCGCCCCTGATTTGGTGTATAATGGCCAACTTGTTTATTTTTGGGCTTGATTCAGTTATATTAGTAATGCTAATGAAGTTTTAATAAGGAGACTAATTAATAATGTGATTTTGAATTAGGTTCTTAGTTTTGTTTAACAAAATAAGAATGTCGAAATGAAAAAAAAAAAAAATATTAAATTTAGCCCTAACTAAACTACAATATTAAGAGATTACCCTTAGAAATTAGGATGTAATTAGTGTCACTATCAATTTTAAAACAAAATAGAATAATACACTAAACACCTTTGAGGTTTTACTTAAAAGCAAGAAGTACTCCCAAGTTTCTAAAAGTAACAATAACTTCCCTTAACTTTACAATCTTTTATTGCACAAAACCCCCTATTGGTACTTAATCACAGTTAAAATTTTCAAAAATCTAAAAATATCATCTCTTTTTTCTTCTCTCTTTCTCCGTCATCTCACCTTGTTTATTTATCAACCATGGTAGTCGAACCAACTTTAGTGTGGCCGTGGATGAACTTCTCCAATCTTTAGTAGCACTGGTAACCAAACCACATTTGTTTTGACCATCAGGGTTGAACCCTCCAAAGAGAGATAATAGGATAGGTTGAACATCTCCAAATCTCACAATCAAAAAGTCCACAAATCACTAACATACTCACAATGAAAAACAATTCCAATGATGCTAATAAATAACCAACATCTGGTTTTTGATGCTTTTCACTTAGGGTGCATTTGATCGGCCAAATTTTCTAAGCAAATTGTTTTCTCATTTTTGATCATGTGATGCCATTTTCCTACTTTTGTTAGGAAAGGTTTTTCAGGAGGGCTAGATTAAATTTTTCAGGGAATTAGAAAGCAACCCATAACGCACATAGTTTCCATTCGCCAGCTTGCAAATTGAACAAATGATTTTCACTGAACGTGCGCGGCCGACGTCAGTGGCGAACCTGGGCATTCTATCTTCCTAGTTTTCGATGGTAAATATCTTTCTTTCCCTTCGATTTCTTGTTCAAGTCTGACATTGGTGATGGATGATAAGGGCGTCTGAACTGGTGTGTAACGGTTAGTCTGAACTGGTGTGTAACAATTGATTGATGTAAAAGCAATGGTCCATGATTTGGTCTAGTGGGTAGTCGATTGATTTCGATATGTTGATGATGATGATGATCTTGAAATGTTTATATACATATATGCATTTGCATGTGAATAGAAGATAAGATTTGAAAGATAGGCCGATTAAAAGTTTGGGTTAATTTCTCCAGGTACTATTTTTTCTTTGCAGTGGCTGTCACCCTCGTAGCCTCCATCGGCGTTCACTTTTAGAGGTGAACGACGACTGCTACAAACCAACTCCCAAAATCAATGATGGTAGCAGCTTCAACGATAGTGAAATTCGATGGCAGCGTTTGCGTCGGCAATAGGTGCAATGGAGGTGAATAGAGAGTCTACTACCATGGGTGAAACCCAAAGGCGAGAAAGGGAAATAGGGGGAGACAGGGTTTAGGAGGTGGGTTTTTTTACTTTGACTAATTTCATGAAAAATAGTGACAATCAAACATCAACAGTTAAAAAAGTACAACAAATATTAGGTATAAAATTAAACCAATCAAACATCCTTAATTGATAATTTTCATGCAAATCATTTCTAGGCAATAACCTATTTTCTTTACATGCAATTTCCATGCTTGCAATCAAATGCGCCCTTAGATTCATTACAATTCCAACAAGCAGTAATTTTGTGTCATGTGTTGCTTTAATTGTTTGCCATTTGTCAGTTAAACTTTATGCCAATTGTCACCTCAACAATTTAGCGAGTGCTTATGGGCATACGAGGGAGGAGAAAACCCATGAAACCCAACTGCACACTACTGTCATAGTTGAAGAAGCCCTTGTTGCCGTTGGACATTGTAGTTGAGGAAAAAGCCCTTTAGTTCCTAGCTCGTTGTCAATTACCACCATGAGAAATGGCGTTGCAAACCTCTATTTGGTCCTATCAATAGGGCGCAACAAAGCTTCCATCGATGCTCATCTTCTATGTTTGTAACTAGATTGTAACACGTTTTGCAAGCAATTCATGCTTCTTCACTTTAATTATGGTCTCAAGAAACCTTGTTGTTTGGGTTATTTTTCTACAATATTCCACTCACTCCAACTAGTTCACCACCTACATTCTTCACTTCAATAGATTACATTAGGTATTTTAGTTTAATACATGTATTCTTATGTGTATTATTGGGATAATATGATTAATTTGGATTGGTCTAATTATATTTGTGCAAATATTATAATTGCTCTTTTTTTCTTCTCCTTGAAAGAAAATAATTGAAAACATGGTAGTGAAGACTCTAGTTTATATGGTTGTGTGGTTGGAGGTTTGGGTTTGCAAAAAATCTGGTGTTTGGTTGGACTTTCATCTTTAGATTTTTATGGAGATTTCCTTGCTATGGAGTAAGAGGATATTGGTTCTATCTGCATTGGTTTTAGTTGGTAGCTGAATGTCTTCCTCAGGGGGCGTTTGTTAAAATGAACAAGATAAGAGGCATCAAGATACTATTGAAATACTTTCCAGACCAAGATATGGAATGATCAAGATATAAGGTTAGAAAGTATACCAAAATTTCTATCAGATTATTTGTTAAATTTTTTGGAATCCATTGATAATTATAATTTTTCTTTTTATGTGTTTGTTAATGCATATGATAAGCACCAAGATAAGATTTTTTTTTACTGTTGTTGCAAAAAATACAACAATTAAATTTTATGATGTGGGACCTACTTAAGCTCAATGTCAGGTGAAATAGGGTTGCCACAAGAAAAGTTACCGTGAGAGGGTTTGCCACAAGGATGCTCGCCACAAGGATGTTCGCCTCAAGGATCTCACCACAAGGATATTGCCTCAAGCACCTTCGCCTTAAGGATCTCGCCGCAAGGATTTATCTAGCCACAACGATCTATCTCGCCACAAGGATCTTGCCTCAAGCACATTCGCTTTAGGAATCTCGCCGCAAGGATCTTGCCTCAAGCACCTTCACCTTAAGAATCTCGCCGCAAGGATCTATCTTGCCACAAGGACTTGCCTCAAATACCTTCACCTTAAGAATCTCACTGCAAGGATTTTGTTGCAAAGATATGATCTTGTTAATACTCAAAAATGGGTTAGAAGGCTCGCGAGAATCCTTGTCCGTGACCACCCTTCGATGCTTAAATCAGTACCAGATCCAAATAATTGTTCACAAAAGCTGTAAAAATATAGTCAATGTGTTAAAACTTTATCGAATTCAGAAGTCCCTTTCAATGTCCTATAGCTGGGTATTTATAGGCCACGATTCTCAAGGATGCATGGTGTTGACACGTGTTGTTTGTTGAATGGGACTCTTGATCTTGCTGGGAGGAGGTTCTTTACTACGAGGTTCATGGTGTCGCAAGGATTGCCATGTGAGATGTGCGTGGCCAGAAAGAAATTGATGCCAAATCTCTTTCTTAGGGCTTGAAGTTTAATGGTGAAACGTTTTACACCTTAAGACTTTGAAGAAAGGTGTGCAAGACATCTTGAGTGGCTTAGTACCCTATTAGCTACTGGACCTTCGTGAGGACACAATTTAAGGTGATAAAACACATCAAAGCCTAGTCCCAATACAAGTAAAATCCAAACTCCATAATAGCTAAATCCAATACCAATATTGACAAAATCTGGCACCAACACATGAAAGCCTACTTCTAATACTAGTGAAATTTAGCCTCGACATTGGTTAAATCTAGTTCCAATAATAGTAAAATTCGATTCTTGTATTATCAAAACAAGGTCTCAATGCCAATAAAACCTCATGTTCAAGGTGTCATACCATCATCCTTGATGTTCTAAGTACAAAACCCCTATGAGAAGAGTATGCTTGAAGACAGGAAACACAAAAAAATGGAACATTAACACAACAAGTGATTTACCCTCTAAAACTACCAAACCAAAACCTCTCTCAACATCTAAACATAACATCCCACATCCTTTTCCAACCTATATTATTTCCTAAGTGAAATTGAGTTCATTTGGGCTGAATTCTAAGGCTGAAGATGTAACACCTCAAATTTCTTGAGTGTGTTATAACTTAGGATTTCAAGAATATAAAATTTTTTCATATCACAATAGTTTTCATACATCACACAATATCCCAAAAAATCCTAATTTTCACCTTCTCAGCTTAACAAACCCAATAATCGAATAGCTAAGACAGGCGTTAAAATTTTAAATGCGGAAGCTAGATCGAATCTGATATGGTTCACAACCATAGTACTTTATTTATCATAAATAAAATCGTTCAAGACTTCTACAAAATGTATTACAAGGACATCATCTCTCGTAAGATAACTGAACGCCTTAAACATATCCAAGACATACATAGGTTCATACATAAATGAAGATATGATAAACATGCTACAAGTAGTAAATTAAACTTATTCTTCAGCTACCTCCTTTCCCTTAGAGCCGCTTGTCGAACATAGAACGTTTGAATATTCCAGGGACATAGTCCAATTAGAAGATGAATATTCTAGTGATAAACTCCAAAAACAGTTTATATCAATGCATGATCAGGTATAAAATGTATGAGAAGACAATAAGAACTACTCCGAAGTGTCTCGTGAACATGTCAGCCTTCTTCAACGAGAGCTTTCTCAATGACACACGCATAGCGCCTCTCGGGAGGTCCTTAACCATGTCACATCGGCATGACCTCATAGAACTTATGCAAGCACCACATCTATTGTCCCTTAGGCTCACGGTCTTTCCCACGAGAGCTTTCTCGATGGCGCACGCATAGCGCGTCTCAGGGAATATTCGACTTTTGCCCTCGGCCAACAACAAATAGGTACAACAGTATGGCCACATGAATTTTATAAATGCAATAGTTAAAAAGTCAATAGCATATATTTTTCAAAAAAATTCATTTCATATATGCAACATGATTTCACGTAAGAGAACAATAAGAGTTTACGTATAAGAACTTCACAAAACCCATCTCATGCAATAGAAGTCTCATAAGAGAATAAAATATAGGATTTGGAGTATAAGAGTCTCACCTTGTTAGTTTATCTCTTGGACAGTACGATTTTACTGCAAACGATCTATGTTTCTGCAGAAAACATGCGTTTTGGTAAACCTAACCTCAAATATTTTTACATAGGGTTAAGAGCCATTAAATTAGGGACAAAACTGGAAAAGTTGAAGAAAAATGGGCCCCTCAGGCGCCCTAGAAAGGTGGGCCACGCGCCTTCACGAGCAGCCACTTTTCGGCGAGTGTAACTCACACGTGGCTACCAAATTTTGGACTACTTCGCCTTGTTTTCGTATTTTGGCCATAACTTCCTCATTTTAACTTTGATTCGCCCCTCGTTTGAACCTACACGACCCTCTTTTCCCCCTCTACAGGATTATAAAAAAAAAAAGGACTTACCTCACTTTTTTTCTGAATGATTTTGGTGAATTTTGGCGAAGACCCGCAACTCCGATGAGGCTCGTTATCCGCCACTTCTCTGCCGCTTTCTTCTTGCCTTCTTGGAGAACTTCCTCCCCTCTCTCTAGAGCAAGCTCCTCCACTTAGAATGCCTAAACTCTCAAAGCTTCCTTGAATGATTTGAGAACAACCCATGGTGACTATTTATAGATTACTTGAACCACCCTATTAGGGACCCATCTTACTGGACCCCGTACAGTGGCATCAAAACATGACACTCCTCATACAAGATAACTGTGGTACCTCAGGAAAAGAGATTACTAGCACTTATCGCCACATAGAACTCCCACATATATTTTTCAAAAAAATTCATTTCATATATGTAACATGATTTTACGTAAGAGAACAATAAGAGTTTACGTACAAGAACTTCACAAAACCCATCTCATGCAATAGAAGTCTCTCATAAGAGAATAAAATATAGGATTTGGAGTATAGGAGTCTCACCTTGTTGGTTTATCTCTTGGATGGTATGATTTTACCGCAAACGATCAACGTTTCTGTAGAAAACACGCGTTTTGGTAAACCTAACCTCAAATATTTTTACATAGGGTTGAGAGCTATTAAATTAGGGACAAAATTGGAAAAGTTGAAGAAAAATGGGCCCCTAACGTGCCCTGGAAAGGTGGGCCACGTGCCTTCCCGAGCAGCCACTTTCCTGTGCGTGTAACTCACACGCGGCTACCAAATTTTGGACTACTTCGCCTCGTTTTCGTATTTTGGCCATAACTTCCTCATTTTAACTCCGATTCGACCCCCGTTTGAACCTACACGACCTTCTCTTCCCCCTCTACAGGATTATCAAAAAAAAGGGACTTACCTCACTTTTTTTCTGATTGATTTTGGTGAATTCCGCCACTTCTCCGCCGCTTTCTTCTTGCCTTCTTGGAGAACTTCCTCGTCTCTCTCTAGAGCAAGCTGCTCCACTTAGAATGCCTAAACTCTCAAAGCTTCCTTGAATGATTTGAGAACAACCCATGGTGCCTATTTATAGATTACTTGAACCAATCATATTATGCCACTTGTCACAATCTTAGCCATGGACTTCAAAGACTCAAACCTATAATTGAATGGCTTTTCAAATCCAAAGCTAGAATGAATTTAACTTTTTAAATCCAAGTTAAAACCCCAAACTTCTTCAAAATGACATTTTGACCCTTATTTCAAGTTCTCAATTTTAATATTTTACCACATGAGCTTATAATTTCATTCTTATTTCATTTGGATAATTCTCTAATTACAATTACACCCTCAAATATCAAATTTATTGAGATACCTCAAATCTCAAAATTACTTGATATGTACGATTTTCGAGAAGCTCTTACCATCATTCGGTCTTTTTAGGCTATAACTTAACTTAAGCAAAAAACCGTCTCTGATTTGATTTCTTTCAGTGTCATAAATCTCGTCTCAAGACGCTCATCAAATATATACTTTTGTCCTTGGATATCTAAGCTCCAGGGCACTCCATGCGACCGATTCGGTCACTTATTGCCATTTCAAACATATTTTTTGGTACTTTAAACTCATTTAAAATACGTGGCATCTTCACGAAAATATGGGGTATTATAGAAGCCATAACCAAAAAGTTTTGCAAATTGAAGCAACTAGGAATTGGGTTGATTGGGAAATACTTGTGCCTAAGTATCATCAAGGTTGACACTTAACTTTTCAAAGGTAACAACTAACTACACCACCTTATTTGCTTGGGAGAACTTTCCCATATTCAAGGGACATGGAAAAGCAATTAAAGACTTAGCAAAGATCAAGAAAATAAGTAGTAACATAAGATTCACACAAAAGAAGAGAAAGAGGAAAAGAAACATATTATTGATGAAAATTGTTCATCACAAAGGGGATTACAAAGTTATTTTGAAAGCTACAAAAGTAACCAAGGCAAGAAGAAAAAAGTGTTCTTAGGTAGTCCACGTCTAGATTTGGATATTTCACCTTCACATGCTTGTGCATGTACTTTACCTTGCCATGAAGTACTTTCTCGAGTTCTTTAAGATACTCAATAAACTGTTGGTATCTCTCCCAAGTATTGAACTAGGCCATAGATGTAATACCCTAGAATTTCGTGAATAAAATAATTAATTTTTAGACCTAAGGTGGTTAAATCAGTATTTTCTTAAATCTTTGGAGTGAGAATATTATGAAACTAAATGAGATAATTATACCATATTATATGCATAATGTACGATATATATATATATAAACATCAAATAGTTGTAATGGCTGGCAAGGCCTAGTGGTGGGGTTGATGGTCAGCCAAAGCTGGTTGGAGTAGGCTCAGCACTAGGCCATCAGAGGCCCTAGGCATAGGAGACACGAGGCATGGCCGGAGATGGCTAAGAAATTGACCAGAGAAGGCGTGTCAACTAGTTGACCCATTATTGAAAAAACTAGGGGCGATTCAGTCAGTAAGAGACAATTTTCAAGGGTTGTTAAGGTAAACTAGGGTTTCCAGTGGCCAAGGTAAGGTTTGGGGGCCAAGGATCGACCATTAATTGGTCGGAGAAGCGATGGAACCCCTTATAAATAGGATGTTTCGGTTAAAGGGATGGGGTATTCAAAAATCAAAGTTTGGGGGAGAAATTGGAGAGGAAAGATAAGGGGTTTTTGTTCCCCACTGTTCAAGGAGCATTTCTAGAAAGTTTAAGGGTCATCGGAGCATGGGAAGGCATGATTCAAAGCTCACCGGAGTTTTATGAAAGTCGTCATAGCCGAAGTTAAATCTGTCGATTCAAGATATGTTTCACCAATTTTTTGGTTTAATATGGTCTTAGGGTGGTCGGAAGGTCCTAAAGTAGCTAGGAAGGTGAAGAAATTGGGTTTTGGGAAGAAATCGGTGGCCGGCTGGCGAGAATGAAGCCAGAGAAGACAAAGAGTGTGCCCTACATATGGAGGCTAGCACGCGTGCGCGTATGGGAAGGAGCGTGCAGGCGCATCCAAGGCCGGAAAAAAAAAAAGAAAAGAAAATAGGAAAAGAAAGAAAAAATAATAAATAAATAAATAGGGAAAAAAATAATACTTCAATTTTTGTGCAAGGAGTCATTAAAGTCCAAAAATTAGGATCAATTCATCGCCCAGGGTTTAGTTAAGCTGAAATCAAGGTGAGGGTTATTTTTAATACACAAATGCTTTACATATTGTAATGTAAAATGATGTCTCATACATATAGAAATGCATTCATATGATGTATGGTGATGCATATGTACATTTTAAGATTTTGGCATGCATTGCATGGAATGATGATATCGCTAATTTATCACGGATGTTTGAAACACATCTCGCTTTTTGAAGTAGGGTTGCATAAATGATAATTAGCATGAAAGGGAAATGACACATATTGCACTTGGCATGTCATGCATGAAATTTCATTAAATAAAACCTCACTTAGATGATTCACCATCTAATTAGATTATGTCCCTAAAATATTTTCATGTTCTAGGTAATTCAAGTCAGGTAAAAAACAAGGGGATTGTTAAGCTCAATGGTAAATAAATACGATTTTGATTATAACAAAAATATTTTTGTGATATAAATATATTTTTTTATCATATAAAAAGTAAATTTATTTTGAATTAAAAGTGGGTACAAAGAGTAAATTTATTTTGAATTAAAGGTGGATTGTCTTTAGACATGTTTCCTTATTTTAATCATTTTTGTCTCAAAAGTTTATGTTTGAATTTTTATTTATTGATAAATGTATTTCTTACTTATACAGAAAGTATATTTATTTTGAATTAAATGAGAATTACTTTTAAATATGTTTTCTCTTTTTCATACAAAAAGTAAATTTATTTTGAATTAAAGAGAATTGATTTTAGACATATTTTCTCTTACTTATACAAAAAATAAATTTATTTTGAATTAAAAGAGAATTTCTTTTAGACATGTTTTCTTGTTTTAATCATTTATATCTCAAAAGTTTATATTTGAATTTTCAAATCTTGAATTAAAGGAGAATTATTTTTAGACATGTTTTCTCCTACACATGCAAAAACTAAATTTATTTTGAATTAAAGGAGAATTTCTTTTAGATATGTTTTCTTGTTTTAATCATTTATGTCTCAAAAGCTTATATTTAAATTTTCAAATCTTGATTTCTCATGTAAAAAGTAAATTTATTTTGAATTAAAGACGAGACATGTGTTCTAATTGTTTTAGAAAGTCTAAACATTTTTTGAATTTCAAATTTCATATTAACCTTTTCTTTAATGGCTAGTGTGTTTGGAATATGTATATATATATGGTAAGTATAGAGACTCAAGGTAGAACAAACTTAATAGAGCATTCAAACAAGAGTGAGAAGGTTCAAAGTGCTGAAAATGTGCTGGCTGGTGGAATTTTTAACCGTTGGTGACTTGTTTGTAATTGTCTCTGGTTGTAAGTTTGTTATTTTTACTCACTTGTTGTGTGAGAGAATTGTATTTGCTAACTAGTAGTATGCTAGTGGTTCTTGTTTAGACAAGGGATTGTATGTTGGTTCTAACTCCAATTAAATGCTAGTGTTGATTTTCTCTAATGGAATCTCAAGCTAAGTCTTAAGAAAGAGGAGCAGACTTTTTAGAGTCGAAGCTCTATAAATTTCTCTTGTTCTATATGGTTGTGTGATTTTACTGTTTTCAATTCTACTACAATCACCACATATTAAGACTACAAATTTAAGAGTTTTCAAAAGAGAAAAAATTATTAATTTTTGAAAAACCCAATTCACCCCCCTCTTGGGTATTTTTCTGGGCAACAATTGATATCAGAGTAGATTTATAATCTACTCTAGTTGTCTATTACTCTTTCTTGTGATCTTTATCTTTTATATTTTACTATGGCAGCCATTATTGGTAATGGTACAACCGAATGTCAATCCACAAATAGACCTCATTTGTTTCATGGCACAAACTATACTTATTGGAAAGCTAGAATGAAAATTTATGTTCAAGCTAATGATTATGATGCATGGAAATCCATAACTAAAGGTATAGAAATGCCTACCAAAATAGAGGAAGGGGAAGTAGTTTCAAAACTTGAGGAAGAATATAATGAAGATGATATTATGAAGGCACAAAGCAATGCTAAAGCTATGAATCTTTTATATTGTGCACTTTCACCCACTGAATTTAATAGAATCTCAGGTTGTAACACATCTAAGGAAATATGGGATATGTTACAAGTAACACATGAGGGGACTAATCAAGTTAAGGAAACTAGGATTGGCATGCTTGTTCATAGTTATGAACTTTTTAAGATGAAATCTGATGAGTCTATTTCTGAAATGTTTACTAGATTTACTGATATTATTAATAATTTTAAATCTCTTGGCAAAACTTATCATAACCATGAAATTGTTAGAAAGATCTTAAAGTGTTTGCCAAAGAAATGGAAGCCCAAATGTCCATTGCTTAAGCAATCAAAGAAGAAGGCAATGGTGGCGGCATGGCTCGACAGTGAAGAAAGTAAGCAAGATGACGAGGCTCAAGATGAGATTGCAAGTGTAGTTCTTATGGCTCTTGAGGATGAGGAAAAATCAAAGTCTCAATGGAATGCAAAGTGGTTCTTGGATAGCGGATGCTCAAGGCATATGATTGGAGATCCAAACAATTTCCTTGAACTCAACAAAAGATGGAGGCTTTGTAACTTTTGGGGATAATGCCAAAGGTAAAATAATTGGTGCTGAAAAAATAGGTAATGTTCATTCCACTATCATTAAAAATGTGCTACTTGTTGATGGATTGAAGCATAACTTACTTAGCATAAGTCAACTATCTGATAAAGGATATATTGTAATATTTGAATCATCTAAATGCGTAGTTAAATATGAGTCCAATATCATATTTGTTGGTCAAAGGCATGAAAATATATATAGTTGATTTAGATAACCTTTTAGCAAATAATGTAAGATGTTTATCTACAACTAATGAAGATTGTTGGATTTGGCATAAGAAATTATGTCATGCTAGTATTGATTTAGTCTCAAAATTTGTAAGACTTGACTTAATAGAAGGTTTGCCTAAAATAAAGTTTGAAAAAGATAAAATGTGTGATGCATGTCAACAAGGCAAACAAATAAGAATTTCATTTAAATCTAAGGATATAGTATCAACAATTAAACCTCTTGAATTACTTCACATGGATCTATTTGGCCCAACTAGGACTCTTAGCTTGGGAGGAAAGAGGCATGTTCTTGTCATTGTTGATGATTATTCTAAATATACATGGGTTATGTTCTTAGCCTCAAAAGATGAAACATATGATTACTTTTCAGAATTTTGTAGAAAAATACAAAACAAAAGTAATCTCAAAGTAATTAGTATTAGAAGTGATAGAGGTAAAGAATTTGATAATCAGGATATGGAACTCTTTTGTAACATAAATGGCATTAATCATAATTTCTCAGCTCCTAGAACACCCCAACAAAATGGGGTAGTAGAAAGAAAGAATAGAACTCTAGAAGATATGGCTAAGACCATGCTATGTATAGTAATCTACCTAAATATTTTTGAGCAGAAACTATAAACACTGCTTGTTATATTTTAAATAGAGCTCTTATTGATATTTTACTCTTGTGTTTAGTTTTGATGATGAAAAATTTCAAATGTATTTTTTCTCAATCAAAGCATATGGTTTGGAAACAAAAATCAATTTCAAAGTGCTTTGTTAAAATGATCTATGATCTTTTATATTAGTTGGAGATTAGCATTAACAAGTTTTAAGATCTAAAAAGAATCTCCTTGAAATCGTTAGTCAAAATAATTCTAAGGTAAAAGACCAACTAGAACATGTTTTTGAAAGTATGTTCATTTTAGAAAACTATCTCCTAGTATTTTGATATCTAATATCTCTTAGTAATGAAATGGTTTTGATGAATGTCTATATGAAAATCAATTTCTACTATGTGGATTATATGAATGAGAAAATGAATTTTTAGTATATAAGTTTTGAAGCAAGATATGAAAACTTATAGAAGAAATATTGAGTATGGATGAAAGATTGATTTGTTAAGAATAATTTGTTTTAAATCATACTTTTGATAATCTCAACTTGCTTTAAAGATAATCAAAATGAGTTTTTAAAGAATCGAATAAGGATGTATTGAAAATTCAAGTTTTTCTATAGAATAGTCGACTATCAGGATCATTCTGTTGACTATGCTTCAAAATAGTCGACTATTTTTGATGTTCTGTCGACTATTTAAGCATCTGTCGACTATCGAGTAAAAATAGTCGACTATGCCTTCTGATCTATCGACTATTTTTGTTCATAAGTTTCAAAAATTTCTTCATATCTCAGCATCTGTCGACTATTGCAATGTGTCTGTCGACTATTGAAATTTTGTGTTATAAAATAGTCGACTATTCGTTTTGTCTGTCGACTATTTCTTGCTTTAGTTGTAAAAATAGTCAACTATATATTTCTTCTGTCGACTATTTCTTTTTGTAGAAAGCTCCAACGGCTATTTTTTCAAATCCCAACGGCTCCAAACGACTATATTTCTCTTCAACTTCGTGGGACACTTATATATACATGTCATAGATGATCAAGAGGAGGCTAATGGATGGGAACGAGTTGATCTAAAGAGTTCAAATCATTTTTACTCGAAGCTTACAATCTTTGCACTTTCACTGTTGTATTTTCTATCCAAGGCTTTGTTGTTCTATCATTGTAAATTTATTATTAAGCCTTGTTTTCATTGTGAGAGAACTTATAACTAAGAGTGTTAACTCTTAGCTTCTCTCTTTCATTTATATCGTTCTTATTTTCCTAGTTTTGTGCTAGAAGACTTGCTTGTTGAAGCAAGTGGCTATAATTCCTAGCTAGGTGCTAGAGGGCTTGCTTGTATAAGCAAGAGGTTGTAATTCCTAGTCTTGGACTAGAGGACCTACTTGGTTTAAGTAGGGGGTTTTAGTGGATGGTTTGAAAAATCCTTAGTGAGGAGCTAAGGTAGTGGATTAGGCTTGGGTTAAGCCGAACTACTATAAATCCTTTGTGTTCTTCTCTTGTGCTTGTGGTTTTATTTCATTTATTATTTCAAGCAATTCAATAATCCTCACTTGCATCGAATTTTCTATCAAAAGGATTTCAAAGTTCTATCAAAGGTTTTTAAAATAACCAATTCACCCCCCTCTTGGTGTGTGCCATAGAACCTACCTGTTCTAACACTTATAAGACCAATTTTAAAGAAAACACCATATGTACTTTTTAAGAATAGAAAGCCTAAAGTCGGCCATTTTTATGTATTTGGATGTAAATGTTTTGTGTTAAATAATAACAAAGACGCCCTAGGAAAATTTGATCCTAAATCTGATGAAGTAATATTTGTGGGATATTCATGGTTTAGTAAAGTTTATAAAGTTTTTAATAAACGAACTCAAATTATAGAAGAATCAGTGTATGTTGCCTTTAATGACTTTTCACCTTCTTTACCTAAAGTGTATTTAGATGATGATGATGTTTCTCAAAATAATAATCAAATTTTATCTCAACTAAATAATTCATTAGAAACTCAAAACCCTCAAAATTATTTAAGTAATCTTCTTAAAGAATGGAAATTTGTCCAAAATCATCCTAAGGATCAAATCTTAGGTAATCCAAATGAAGGAGTTAGAACAAGGTCATCGATTAGAAATATATGTGAACATTTAGCATTTGTGTCTCAATTGGAACCAAAGAAGTTTGAAGAGGTTGAAAATGATGAAAATTAGATGATGGCCATGCAAGAAGAATTAAGTCAATTTGAGAAAAATAAAGTTTGGTCATTAGTTCATAGACCTAAAAATTACCTTGTTATTGGAACAAAATGAGTGTATAGAAATAAAATGGATGAATCTAGAATTGTAATAAGAAATAAAGCAAGACTTGTTGCTTAAGGGTATAATCAACAAGAAGGAATCAATTTTGATGAAACATTTGCCCCTGTAGCTAGATTAAAAGCTATTAGAATGCTTTTGGCTTTTGGTTACTATAAAGATTTTAAACTCTTTCAAATGGATGTTATAAGTGCTTTTTAAAATGAATACTTAAATGAAGAAGTATATGTTGAAAACCTCCGGGTTTTGAAAATGACAAATATCCAAACCATGTTTATAGGTTGTCAAAAGCTTTATATGGATTAAAGCAAACTCCTAGAGCTTGATATGAAAGATTAAGTAAGTTTCTTCTAGATAATAATTACTCAAGAGGAAAAATAGATAAAACTTTATTAATAAAAAATAAAGAAAATGAAATGCTTATAATTCAAATATATGTAGATAATATAATTTTTGGAGCCACAAATGAAAAAATGTGCAAAGATTTTGCTAAGTGTATGCAAAAAGAATTTGAAATGAGTATGATAGGAGAATTAAATTATTTTCTAGGTCTTCAAATAAAACAATTAGAAGATGGAATATTTATAAATCAATCCAAATATATTAAAGATCTTAAGAAATTTGAGTTTGAATTAAACAAAGTAAGTCCAACTCCCATGAGTACTTCAACTAAGCTAGACAAGGATGATAATGGGAAGGATGTTGATCAAAAGAAATATAGAAGAATGATAAGATCTTTACTTTATTTAACAGCTAGTAGACTCGACATAATGTTAAGGGTATGTTTATGTACTAGATTTCAAGCTAATCCTAAGGAATCACACTTAGCAGCTGTAAAAAGAATCTTTAAATATCTTTTAGGAATAAAAGATCTAAGACTTTGGTATCCAAAAGGATCTTCTTTTGAATTAATTGGGTATTTAGATGCTGATTCTGTTAGAAGTAAGATTGATAGAAAAAGCACAAGTGGGACTTGTCAATTCTTAGGAAACTCACTTATTTCTTGGTTTAGTAAGAAACAAACATCAATTGCACTCTCAACAGCTGAAGCCGAATATATAGCGGTTGAGAGTTGCTGTGCTAAAATCCTTTGGATAAAGCATCAAATGGAAGATTATGGAATCAAGTTCAATCATATTCCTATTAGGTGTGACAATACTAGTGCAATTCAATTAACTAAAAATCTCATTATTCACTCTAGGACAAAGCACATTGAAATTAGACATCATTTTATTAGAGAACATATAAAAGAATGAGACATTGAATTAGAATATGTAAGCACAAATGATCAATTGGCTGATATTTTTACAAAACCCTTAGGAGAGGATCAATTTTGCAAAATTAGAAGAGAATTAGGAATGTTGAAACTGTCTGAATAATATGATTTTTTAAGTTTATTATCATCTATGCGTTTAGCTATCCTAAGTTTATTTTCCTTGCTTCGCTATACATCTTTAGTCGACCAAAGTATAGGCAATTCAATTGTGGATTACTAGAGTTGAGGATCGACTCATAAGTATATCTTAGTTTGATTATGACAAAAAGTGGGAGAAATGACCTCATGTTTTATTTTTTGTCTTGATCTTATGCATTTCCATATTTTTCTGTCTTATGCAAAATGAATATAATTATCTTATATTTGATAAGTTTAATATGTTCTTTTATAAAAAATATTTTATTAGTGAACTATTTTATCAAAAAAAATTTATGCATAAAATCAAGGGGAGCATATCCTCAGGGGGAGTTATGTTTATATATGGTAAAACATAAAATTTTTGTCATCATAAAAAATGGCGAGATTGTTAAGCTAAGGGTAA
Source organism: Diospyros lotus (assembly GCF_014633365.1). Lineage (NCBI taxonomy): Eukaryota > Viridiplantae > Streptophyta > Magnoliopsida > Ericales > Ebenaceae > Diospyros > Diospyros lotus. The sequence goes on from NC_068343.1 coordinate 19,921,830, forward strand.
GTAAATACGATTTGATGATAACAAAAATATTTTTATGATATAAATATATTTCTTTCTCATATAAAAAGTAAATTTATTTTAAATTAAAAGTGGGTACAAAGAGTAAATTTATGTTGAATTAAAGGTGGAATGTCTTTAGACATGTTTTTTTGTTTTAGTCATTTATATTTCAAAAGTTTATGTTTTAATTTTTATTTATTGATAAATGCATTTCTTACTTATACAAAAGTATATTTATTTTGAATTAAAGGATAATTACTTTTAGACATATTTTCTTTTTTTCATACAAAAATAAATTTATTTTGAATTAAAGAGAATTGATTTTAGATATGTTTTCTCTTACTTATGTAAAAAGTAAATTTATTTTAAATTAAATGCGAGACATGTTTTCTAATTGTTTGAGAAAATCTAAACATTTTTTGAATTTCAAATTTTATATTAACCTTTTCTTTAATGGCTAGTGTGTTTGGAATATGTACATATATAGGATAAGTACGGAGAGTCAAAATAGAACAAATTTGATAGAGTATTCAAACAAGAGTGAAAAAGTTCGAAGTGCTAGAAGTGTGCTGGCTGGTGGAATTCTCAACCGTTGGTGACTTATTTGTAATTGTCTATGGTTATAAGTTTGTTATTTTTACTCACTTATTGTGTGAGGGGATTGTATTTGCTAGTAATATGCTAGTGATTCTTGCTTAGGTAACGGATTGTATGTTGGTTCTATCTCAAATTAAAAGCTAGTATTGATTTTCCCTAGTAGAACCTAAAGGTAAGTCTTAAGAGCCTCAAGCTAAGTCTTGAGAGAGTGGAGTAGACTCTTTAGAACTGAATCTCTATAAATTTCTCTTGTTCTATGTGGTTGTGTGATTTTACTATTTTCAATTCTACTACAATCACCACATATTAAGATCACAAATTTAAGAGTTTTCAAAAAAAATAAAATTATTAATTTTTAAAAAACCCAATTCACCCCCTCTTGGATATTTTTCTGGGCAACATGGATTATCGAAGAATGAGCTGGCAAATGTCGATTTTAAGCCTTATGTAAATTATATTGATGTAAACCTTACTTTCATGGTTTGTATGACTCTATGGTGTAATGTTACTTGTGAAAATAAACTAATTGCTTGTTCCCTAATAAATGAGCAAGATTTAAGTTTCGATTCATTTTTCTAGAGGTCTATGATTAGCTAATTTAGATATACTAAGTAAAATCTATATGCGTAATATATATATATATACCCATTTTGGAGAGAAAAATGGCACTATGAGAAGATGAGTGTTACAATAAAGGTATCATCCCAAGATTGCCAAGCGCAACCCTCATCATCCCAAAATTGGTCCTTGAGGGCTTTGGAAGACTCCACGACTTCATGGCAAGCATTTTTTGTCACTTTCACTTTATCCACCATCTCGAACCATCAGATGTCCTCAGTCTACATCCTTAGACTTGAACCAATGGAACTCGGCTTGGAGACAATCAAGATCGTAACTGATGGTGAGGCCTGCCTGGTTGATCTCAAGCACCCTTTCTTGAACCAAGGTCAATTCACTTGGGCCCTTCTCCTCTTCATCATTTGCAATTTAAGCCCCATCTCAAGCCTATACCAAGCATATATCAAAATGACCAACTTATGGGTCAAGTCCTTAACAATCTTATATTAGTGGCCAAGTCTTTAGAGAGCTTCGTTTTGTGCTCTTATAGTTGGCGCAACATGTCACCTAAGCTTTTAAACTTTGAAGACACCCTAGGAAGCTCGACAACCTCATAATTTACCAAGCCAACCTTGATTTCCAACTCGACCTCCCATAACGCCACTTTATTCCAATATGAAACCATATTTTGCCATTAAAAACAAGACTAATGATAAGGGGACAATTTTCAAAAGAAAAAAAAATAATAGAAGAAAAGGGAAAAAGGTCTTATTCGAAGATAGTTTGTAAGGTAAGTCTTTTTCTAGGGCCTCCATTAGAGCCACACCTTGATAGTTAGGGACTCTCTCATTTTCAACCATCCCTTCTAAAGAGGGGAGTGAATCTTCCTCAACCTTACCCTAATTCTCTTCCTTGACCTTAGAGTGAGGGATTTGACCAATACCCAACAAACTCCTGACTATCAACATGAAAAGTGTTCAAATTTCTCCCTTTACTAAACCAATTGAAGAAGCCTTGACCCATCTATATTTCACGTAGAGTTTCACATTAGTAAATCACACAGTCACAACAATGACTCTAGGGTGAAAGGATGATCTTTAGGGAATAAAAAGAAGTGGTGTAGCACTCGTTAAACCGCAATAGATGAAGTTATAGGGGTGGAAAACTTACCTTTTTTGGATTAGGCTAATAGCCTGGTTTATCCTCAACTTAGGATCATTTTGTAATTTTATCCTATTTTGAGAATTGCTTCAATTTGGTCCTCTTACTTTAAGATTGAACTCAATTTTATCGTCGATCGATCTGGCGTATGACCCAGCTAACGTGGTGATTGTGGTGGTGTGTTGATTTATCCAATAATTGACACATTAGTAAAACGACGTTTTTGTTTTATGATTTGCAACAAGAGAGGTACAAAGTTTGGTTTTGGTTTTTAAATCTCTACGCGACATGAAGCTTTACCTAAGCCCAAAAGATCTCTAGTTGAAACATGATTTTTAATTTTAAGTAGTAAAAGAAATATGTAATTTTTGTGCATGCTATAAACAAAATATTTTTTCATCAACTACTAATCAATTCAATCAAGAATTGTGTAACCAACGAACTAATATGGTGTAAACAATATCTTAGTGGGGCAAGTGTTATGAACTAATAGAAGAAAAAAAACACAGAGACTTACATAGGGGAAATTTTATTTGCAGTCATATATTTTGCTATCTACACCCACTTTTCATTTAAATTTTAAACTTTGCTCTTCAAAGCCACAATTTTTACTCTTTGCACCTATTATTTTTAAAAATACCTTTACCATCGCACACACATAGCCATCTCACACACAACAAGCGAGTGCCAGTGACTCACACGAAGAAGATGGTGGCCATGGCGAGGAGAAGATGTCAACAGCAAGCAGCTGCCCATCATTGCTAGCGGCCGCGATGAACGCGACTACCATTATCGCACCTGAACCCTAGGGTTTGGGTGCGTTTAGGCACCCCCGAATGTCAGGTACGCACCTATCAATGAGCTGAACATCAACTCGGTGATAATAATGTCATGTCACGAGGAGATATTGCTAATAAACTCGTGGATGACGCAATGGCCATACACGTTGAGGGGCTACGCATATTCCGATGAGTAAGTTGTGAGCATTTAGGATTGAAAATAATCATTAAAATCAGTGTGGTGTGTTTTTCCAATTTTTTTCAGGATCTTTCGTTTTTGGGCAACCAACTAAACAGGTAAAAAAAGAAAGATTAATTAATTAATTGACTGTGGCCGTGGGTTTGTTGTTCCTGTAACAGGAGGCAAGAAAGTGACGTGTAGAGGTGACAATGGACGGAGGGGAAAGCTAGCACGTGTGCGATGTGGAACACCCAGAAAGGCCGAACAAGTATGACAAGCAGGGGCGGATTTAGGGGAGGCAGGCAGGCATGGGCTGCAACCCCTCCCCCCCCCCCCCCCCCCGCGATTTAGCCTTCCCCCAGATTTGCAAGGCAAATCTGACCCATTTGGAGGGATGAGGGCCGAAATGGCTTATGGGTCTAGGAGTCAGCCCTCCCCTAGATCTACTCCTAGATCCGCCCCTGACGACAAGTACTGGTGCTGGTGCTTCTGGTCGCTGGAGGTGGAGGTGCTTGACCTCCTTGGCGCCAAAGATATCGCCGTCCGAGCTTGGGATGGGACCCTCAACACCTAGCTCGAGAAGCTCATCTGGAATCTCATGGTACGGCTCTCTACACACTACTTTCTCGACGATCTTCGATTCTCTAATTATGTGTTATATATATATATATATAAACATATATATGCGCCTGTACATGTAGATGTATATGTGCCTGTGTATATCATTGCCAGCGGCTGCGAGAATAGGGGCGGCTGCCGATAAGAGAAGAGACGTGGCTGCAAATAGAGGGCAAAAACGAGTTTTTATTTAAGATTATTTGTCATACTTAAATTTGACTGTAAAGAGCAAAACACTAAACTGTAAATAAAATTTCCCCATACATCAGTGAAGCTATGTTGCCCATTGACAGGCAACATAGCATTTGCCCGCCAGTTAAGGGGGCACATTTGCTCGCGAGTGGGTAACATAGCATTGCTGCCCCGTAAATAAACCAGTGTCTAATTTCTGTTCTTAATGTTAATTAATAAAATCAAAATGACTGATGTGATGTCTACAACAACAGTTTTACGGAAATTGACAACTGACAAGAACACAGAAGAAGAAGAAGAAGATGCCAAATACAAAAATAGATCCGTTTTGAGTCCATGGAGCAGACACAAACAAATGAGTTTACAGAAAGAATGTTTTTTTAACAAAATGAGCCTTTTCCAAGACTGTAAGAAAAAAAAAAAAAAAAAGAAATGAATAACAGCACTATCAACTGTAAAATTCCCCGCAGACTATATACACTGACATATAAATAAACTCAACAACAAACAAACAAACAAAGAAAGCAGCACTTATCATCTTCCTACAATTATTATATTATGGTGCAGAGTTATTACAATGGACCTCTCAGGATATATGGTGGGGCCGCTGTTATTTGTTAGACCACTGGAATTCTATTTCCAGATTCCGTGAAGGCCCGCTTTTGCTCTCTGGTAAGAGAGTGTATTCCCCAGCAACCGCTCCCAGCATCACAACCCGATCGATCTGGATCGTTACTTTTCCAAATGAGCTCTGCCAAGAAATTTAACAAAAGTTTAATTAACAAATCAAACCCGCATCCGTAACGGGAAGATGTAGTAATTGTTTCATTCACTTCTGTTTCATTTTACCTTCCCCATTTTGCTCTTATTCTTGCATGAGATATGAAGCTTCTGGCCTTTCGGTGGACTTTCAAAGGACCAGGCAAAGCTCTCATCCCATTCTGGATTAGGACCAGTGGATACCACCTGAATAGAAAAAAGTGACAGCATTTGTTAGATTCGGTTTAAGGCAGTGAAAGCCAATGAGGCGGCGGGAATACAATTATCGTGCCTTATCCTATGATATGACAAATATGACAAATAAAATGCACGCTCCTTGGGGGGGGGGGGGCGGGGTGGCGCATGGTGATAGAAGAAATTATCAAACGTCAATTTGAGTTTTGCCAAAAGAATTTTCTAGCATGAATTCTTGTATACGCTTCAGCACCAAAATAAAATAGGACAAGAACAAAGTGTTTTTACCCCACAAATAGAAAAGTGAACTAAATTCTCCTCCTCCTTGAAATTCAAAAAGAATGTCGAGCATGATTAAACTATCGGCAGTCATCTTTCGTCTCTCTTATTTATTTTCCAAATTTATAAATTTACCATGACTTTGATATTTTTGAATAAACAACATATTATATACAGATTATACGAGGTTATTTGGTCTTTTCAGAGATATCCATACCGGATTTGCCATTCTGCTCACAATGAAAGGAAAAATAAAAATTTGAGCATGAAAATCTCTCTTCTCAAGGTAGTGATTCCTACTAATGAGATCAAGCAAATGGAAGTCAAGCAGTAGAGGAATAGCCAAAGGAATTGCAGGACAAACGTGAACAAGTTCAGAACCTTTTCATCCCTAAGACTAGTCCAGATGCACCCTACTTAAAGAAGATAGCCAAGCATAGGGCATTGCAGTAGATAAGAGTATTGCATAAATGATTTTAAGTTTTGCCAATCAAGCTAGTGTATACCAATACTCAGCAGTTAAAGGCCATGAATTGTGAAAACTCTAGGAAATAATTTCTTTAACATCAAGCCTCACCCTTACAACATAACATGTTCTCATTGCATAAAATCTAAGTCAAACTTCTAGTTTCGAGCACAGTTGGCCATCTAGCACATGATTGCCAGAAGGACCATGCTGTTGCCAGTGAAGTGGCATAAATATCTTTTTTTTTTTTTGGGTGATTAAAGTGGCATAAATATCAATCCAAAGTTTTAAATTTTACAAGTGAAATATAAAAATGGCAGCATAAGTCACAAGCACGTACTAGAGGCAGAAGGAAGGTTCTAAGAGCTAGTTACTTTTGCCTGGTAGCGTACTAAGGGGCTGCAGATGGTCATCCCTCCAAGAAAAAGGAGGTGACCTTGAACGGATAAACAGTAGCTTTTTTGTTTGTTCTTCAGTACATTGTTGGGTAGTATAAATCCCTAACAACTACCCTAGTTTGGATTGGGCAAGTAGTATAATTTTGGATTTTATAATGGAAATATTGGTGCCACTGAATCTGCTTCTATTTTATTTTAACTATAATTAATCAAAACAGGATGATGGACATGACAGCTGAAAGCAGATTTTGGAAAGAACAAGGTGAGCAAGTACAAAAAAGATCTGCAGATGACAGCCAAATCAAACCACAACCAGTAGTTCAGCTGGTTATTTTCATGCCAGCATACCATTCAACAGAAAACCAGTAACCATTGCTTCCAGATATGAAATTTTTAAGGAATGTACTTCAAAGACAAAGGCCAGAACTTGACTTGGAAGTGTGACAGTGACAATAAATTTCCACTACTTCAAAATTTTAATTGTGTCTACTTGCTGTCATATGTATCATATACCTGCTACAAATAAAATACATACTATATCATCGGTTTAACCAATTAATCCGGAAGGGGAACCTTCACTGGTTGATATCCAATTTGGTTTGATGCATAAAGGTAGTCTATTTACACTTCATAAAGATTTTGTGCAAAGAAAATAATAATATGCATGATGTGGTAAAAGCCTTCAAGAAGATAAGGGGCAGTTCTCTTCATATTTCAGTTTTCAGTTTTCAGTTTTGAATTTATTTTCAGTTGTGTTTTGAATATTTGTTTTGACATTGCTGAAAATGCGTTCTTTTTGCCTGTAGCATTTTCTGGATTTTGAAAAATTTGAGCTTGTTTGTGATGAAAATAGCTAAAACGACTTTTTTTTGTTTTAAACAAAAATTTTCTTTGTTTTCAAAAATATAAAAATAAATGCATTTTCACTGTTTTGAAAAACTAAAATTGAAAACGGCTTGAAAACAATAAAGAGAACCGGGACTAACATTTTGGGTAGGAAATTGGGTAGAGCCTTCAGGATTATGCTTCAGAATTTTGAGTCTTTCATAGACTATTTTCCAATTTCTATGGTGCTTCGGCCAAAAATATGAAATTATAAAATAGATGAAACAATAATTTTGAAAGAGCAAGAAAAGAGATATTAAAGAAGTAAAATATAAACACAAATACCTTTGTTTGTCTTGGTGGAGTGTTGCCAAGTGTAAGCTTGCAAAACACGCTTGGATTTCCAACTGACTGCTTCATATTGTTGCCACGTTTAATTATTACTACCAGCGTCCCTGGTAAACACTGCAAAAGAAATTCTGCTTTCTCCTGAAACCGAGGTGGACCTGACTGAATTAAATACTGTAGCAAAGGAATTGCATCTGCAGCAGCAACTGATTGCGCTCTAGAGACTTCAGCTGGACATGCTGACCATGCTTGCCGGAGAAGAAACAATGCATCCAATGCAGCTTCTTGTGTTGCCTCTGAACCAGTCTTGAGAGATGTCACTAGATGGGGAATACTGAGTGTTGCAGGCTCAGTGGCCCTCAGACGTGGGAAATTGCTGAAGAGTGCATTTAGAGCTTTCAGATATTCTTCATTCACAGTTCCAGATGCCCATAGATCCTTCTCTATGGCAGCTGCAAGACGATAAAATCTGATTAAATAACTGAAAGTTTTCTTTCCATCCCAAGGAATGCCATCTTAACAAGAGGCATCTTCAGCAATACTACAGAAAAAAGATAAATGTTCAAATTGAACAGCCAATCTAAGTCATTTAGCTTTTATATTAGGCGAAAGAAGTTCAACCAAGCTGCACATGTGCAACATGCTTGAAATCAACTTTGAGTGATACATCATTTTTTCCCTTTTTTGTTCTGATAATAGAAACAGGATAATTTCATTATAGAAAAATATAAGAACTCAACAAACTTAAGTACTCATTGATGTGAGAGGATACTAAGTCGTGTCCCATTCCATGCACACTTATGCTAACTACAAAGGCACACGTTGGCAGATAAATCAGAACAAAATGAGTTTGGAAATTGGAACAAAGAGTTTAAAGGCATTTACCAGTAATAGCTCTCACTGTTTCACTGGAAGCATATTCCTGAATAGTATTGTTAGAGAATAGCAGTTTAACAAACATGGCAGCCTGAACTGATGTATCTGGATCACTTGAACCAATCAGATCCAGTACAACCTGAACACCACCAGCTTCTGCAACTGCTCTCTTGTTGGACCGGCTATACATTACAAGGTTTTGCAATGCACAAATAGCCACAACTTTCATTTCTTCTGTGGGTTGGTCCTCCAGCAGATTCACTAGAGCCCGGCAAGCTGAAACAGCATCTGTAGTTCGAGCAAGAGTCTCATTCTGGAATATATCACCAAGTGCAAGAGTTGCCAATAACCTGGCCTGTTGACCTTGAGTTTGTGGATCCAAAAGATAGTGAGACAATGGCAAAATAGCGGACTTGGTAGCCTTTGATTCTCTGATCTTCACATTGTTCAGCAACACCTCCAGCAGTCTTGCAGCAGCTTCCTCACACTGATGAGATCTGAGCAGTTCCAGAAGGGCCTCAATTGCTCCACTTTCTGCCATTGCTTCTGCACTAGTACCATCATCAATTTCCAACACCAGAAGAGCATTCAGCACACCAGTTACTGTGCTTTCTGAGCCAGAACGAAGCAACCTCACCAAGACAGCAATAGGTACTTCCAAATAAAATTCAGAACTAAACTGCAGAATACAGGACAGAACAGAAGCTGCCGACTCCCACAAGACATTAGGAAGTGAAGGATCGGCTTGTAATATCACTTTGGATAGTTCACCAACACCGCCTTCTTTTGCAATTTCATTTGGCCAAGTTAGAGCAATGCCCACAAGAGCCTTTACAGCTCTTTGCTGTAGAATATGTATCCCAGAACCAAGAGCACGTATCAAAGGTCCAATCACTTGTTGTGTCAGTGGATCCTTTTGAAGATGTTCTTCCAACAGTAGATGAGACAGAAGCTCAGCCGCTAACTGCTGCACAGCTGGAGATGGAGAATCTAGAAGAGGAATAAGTGGTTCAACAGCTTGGTGAGGCGTCAAGTTATAGTCAGCACGGCATTGTGGATGCTCCAGAATATTAACTAGGACCTGTAGAGCACTATGCTGTCCATCAGGTCCAAACTCAGGTCTTGTTAGCAACAAGAAAAGCGGCTCAACCACTTTTGCAGCAGAAGGGCCCTTAGCAATGGTAGCATTATTTGTCAATATACGGAGCAATTCTGCAAAAGCAGCAGAAAGAAAATCGGGTGCTTCATGGAGAATATCAAGCACACTCTCAATTACTCCAGCTTTTACCATTTCCATCTTGCAAGAAGGCCTGTCTTTCCCCAACTTCACAAGAGCTCGGGAAATAGCCTCATGAAGCATGTAATTCCTACCATAAAGTAGGCCAACAAGTGGAATAACTGCACCATGTGCAGCAACTAATTCTGCTAGTTGCTCATCATCCAAGAGTTTATCCAATGCACGGACAACTGAATACTGTGCAGGGCTAAACTCAGTTACAAGCAGAGAGACCAGAGGCTCAACACAGCGAGCTGCAGCCATTGTTGACCTGATTCTCATATTTCCAAAAAGAACACAACATAATTCTGCAGCATCCCCTTTCAATTCCATTGAACAATTGGATGAAAGAATCCTGCAAAGCACGTCAACTGCATTCATCTCAACATCTGCAACAGCAAGGGCTCTTGATGGGTTCTCACTCAATAACCTAACCAATGCAGCGATAGCAGCATGTTGTTCCCTCTCCAGACCAGTATTTAGAATTTCCACCAATGGTTGAACAGCTTGCCTGGCTGTTTCTGCATTCCTAATATGGTCAGCAGAAAAGAGGTTTTCCAATGCTTTAGCAGCACTGTACCTGGCAGCCCTTCCACCTAAACGTAAAACTGCTACAAGTTGACTGACAGCACCAAATGCAGATTCATGTCTTCGTATTTCAGCACTGCTGAAGAGGATTCCCAGTAAATCAGTAGCAGCTTCCTCTGTTGCATCTTGTGGACCAAGTGAAAGATACTTGGTCAGTGCTTCCAGAGCTCCTGATTCTACCATAACAATCTTATTTGGGGGGCAATCCTTAGCAAGCTGAATCAGAAGCCCAAGTGCAAGAAAAGGTGCCCCAGGACGATCTGGAATCGGTTTAAGTAGATCGACGAGGGCGGGAATTGCTTTTCGAGAAGTGGCACCAACCCTGATATCATCAACCCTAAACAGCCTCTCAAGAGCAACTTGCTCTGGATAACGTACCAAAGAAAATTCGTCTGACAACTCCAGAAGATCACATATATCAACATCAGCAGAACCAAGCAAGGAAATGAGCCCACCTGCTGCCCCAGAATTTGCAACAGACAAAAGGGTGCCCCTGCTACCATTACAGACTAGACTGGCCATAGTTTGTGCAGCAAAGTATCTGTTTGCTGACTCCTCTGATTTCAACAAATTGGCAAGGACCGGTATAGACTTCATGGTTGCATGTGCTCTTATGATATCTCGATCTTGAAACAGAATTGCTAGTAGCAGGGCACAAATCCATATGCTACTGTCCTCTTTAGAATCAACCTGCATGGATTACCAGAAAGGACATGCAAACTTTTAAATGGTAATAATAATTTGAAGTATTTGAGCATATGCTGCTAAGGCAAAGAGGAGTTGATATATGAAGTGGAAACAAAGATTGTTAGAATATTTGTGCAAAAACTATGGATTCTTCAATCACCGTCACCAGCAGAAACCACAAAATCAAGAAGAGAATTGCACATGCAACCAACAAGAGAACTGGAACAAATATAATACCTGAGTGTATTGTGACAAACAATGGGAGATTCTCTCAGTGAGGACTTCAACTGCTCCAGCCTCCATAATCTCAATTTTACTTTTGTCGTCATGACTGGCAAGGACAGAGAGTAGCCATATGACCAGGTTTGCACCAGCAATAACTGCTGTACTTCTCTCATTTTCACCATGCCCCCCCTCTTCAGTTTGCCTACAAATGTTTATGGCCTCCGTATCCCTCTCATTTCTGGAATAATTAAGCATTCCAACAAGAGAGTTTATAAGAAGGCTGTGTGAATTTGATTGATTCAAATCTTCCACAACTCTCTGGTGATTTACTTTTGCAGTACAAATAAGAAGTGCAGTTCCTCCAATTTTGACCCTTTTGTTTGACACACTGATAACTCTTCCAGCAATTGATGCAATACATCCATAAGCACAAGCGATTGTGTTTCCTAGGACATCAGGCTGAGTTTGGCAAAGCCGTGATAATATTTCTATGGCTTTGTCCTGCAGCAAAGGTGACGCATCAGCAATACATGAGACTATTGGGGCTATGCTGTCTGGAAATTCTGCTAGAACTGCCCAAGCCGGTCTGATATGTCCACCAGCACCTTCTGACCTTGACATAAAGGCCAGTGCATCTAGTGCCTCTGACATGGCAGCAGATCCATTAGCAGCAGAATCTAGGAAAGTAACTAATGCCAGAATGGTTCCAGAACGATTCACACAATCAGTCAAGGCAGAATCAACTTGGCGAGAGTGAAGTAGTCGAGCAATTGCTGCTGCAGCATGTGTCTTACCAGCAACTGTGCCTTCACGCAACACCCTTGTAGCAGGTAGAATGATTTCTTCAGGAATAGCTTTTTCTGAAACTTCACTGTCCAAAAGAAGATTTGCCAAAGCACAAGTTGCTTGCTCTGCCACTTGGAGAACTGTGGAGTTAGCTAGCACCACCAATGAAGACAATGCATCTCTAGCAACAGCAGCCACATCCTTGTTCTCTTTGATTGAGAGAAATATTGCTGCAAGGCAACGTGAAGATTCTACTAAGATGTTGTCAGAGTCGATGGTTAAAAGTTTCATGGCAGACCAAAGAGTTTTGACAGCAATGCTACTTTCACGCAAGTCTTTTCTGAGATCAAAAATTCCAGCCAGAGCAGCTGCAGACTTGGCCTGAGTCTCTTCTTTGGTAGAGCTTAAAATTTTTATCATTGTCTCTATTGCATCATTTGCAGCACTTCCTTCGCGCAATAAATCAGTGATAGGGGCAACAGAAAGCATACTTCTCAAAGCATCCAGAATGTAAAATTTAGATTCAGGTAAGTCACTGGTTAGCAATGCAGTAAGTTGGCTAATAGTAGCTGTATCTGATTTGTGGATCAAGTGATTCAATGTCTTTGCAGCAATTTCTTTCCCATTTGAACTACCATTCTTCAGTAGCCACAATAAGGCAGGAACAGCATCAGCACTTTCAACACATGCACGTATATCCTCACTGTGATTGCAGAGATTCCCAAGGATTTTCGCTGAATCTTCCTTCGCTTTTGCAGAACCAGTCTCTAAAATTTGGACTAGTGGAGGTATGCCACCAGCGGCTGTGATGGCCCATTTACTTTCATCATTCTCATTAGATAAAAGACAAAGTAATGCAACAGCACATTCTTGTTGTTGTTCTGATGAAAGCCCAAGAAGAGAAATCAATAGCTGAATCCCCTCACGACCTTGAAGGGCACGCCATAGACTACCTTCATTATTGCAAAGCATTAGCAGAGATCTGATAAGCTCATCCTGAACTTCGTTGGCAGCCATTGTGATCAAACCAACAAGAAGGCGCTTTGCATCAGAATTTGCAAGTTTGTTTGAGAGTGTTGTATTCCCGTACAAACTGGCAAGGGCTTCTATGGTCCGTTCCTGCACAAGAAATGGTAACTGAGGCTTAAATTGCTTAACCAATGTCTGCTCAATATCCACAGGATCAGATGCTCTGGTAGTTTCAGCTTTGCTGTCATATATCATAAGTGCAGAAGCTAAAGCCCCTAAGGTGTCAGCTGTTTGTCCAGGTGAAGCACACGATTCAAGGCTTTGACCAAGGCTGGATATAACATATGACAAACCACCAGAAATATTTGCAAGAGCACACATTGCATTCTCTTGCAAAGCTTGGGCATACTCACCTTGCATGAATTCTTTTGAAGGAGCTATTGTCGCATTTATCAAAGAAGGTATACCATTAGAATTAGCTATTTCCCGCCTTGCTTCTTTGCACTGGGCAGAAAGAGATTTAAGGGCCCCTGCAGCTTCTGCTCTGACAGACGCCTCATTACCAGGCCCTAATAGCTTAAGGAGTTGCTTTGTAGCCTCCCCGGCCAAAACCTTGGAACAAACAGATGCATCCTCCATCATCACACATGCAAGAAGAAAGCATACATTAGCTTGGGTGCTTGACTGTCCAGTTGTAAGCAACTTAACAAGTATATCAACCCCTCCAGCTTGTATTGTTGCAGGCCAGAATCCCTCAGTGCTGGTGGATAGGTTTCTCAAAGCTCCTGTAAGTAAGCCATCAACTAAGTTTCCAGCCTTCAGCCCCTTTTCTAGTTGTTTCCAGAGCACAGGCACAACTCCTTCAGTTGAAAAAATTTTTGATCCAACATGATCCTTTGCTCCGCCTTGGGAAACAGCATAAATAGTCTTAGCAGCTGCAACTTGACCTTCAGCAGAGCTGGATCTAAGGAGACTAAGCAATGGTGGAATGCAGCCCCCAAGCAACACTTTGACTCTTAGTTCATTTTCCTTACATAAAGAGCCTAAAACAGTAGCAGCCTGCACCTTCACCCCATGAGATCCTGATCGAAGAAGAGACACAAGTACAGGAACTGCCTGAGAATGAGATCCAACAGCACTGAAAGCACTTTCACGTGTATCAATAAGCTCAAGCAACTGCTTCAAAGAATGCTCTTTTTCCTGTACGGGTGACGAGTTTTGCCGCAACTGCTCAATACATTGGGCAACACTTGCCAATGTCCCATCTGGATCTTCCATGCTACTACGCTCTCTGCAGGAAATTTTGGGTAATGTGTAAAGATACTTATGCTATGAATTTGACCTTTTCAGAGAATTGATTCTATGCAACAATATTCTCGTAAAAGTGCAGGGTAACCTAGACAAAAAATAAGGTGCAAGTAAAACCTACACAAGGCAGCAGCATGGTTTATTGATAACATATGAATTTACAGGAGAAAGAAATTATTGGACTAGTGACTCCATAATCAAGGAAACTTGAAGGTCAATGGTAAGCTTAATGGCAGCACAACAGGGAGCATGAGGAAATGGATAAAAATCTCTTAAGAGGGCAATAGTTCACATGACATCCCACTTCGAGGAAGCCACAAAAACAACAGAATAGGAAAAAGCCAATGTTAAACACAACTTATTCAGGTAAGGCTTTTAAGACTATATTGTAGTTACATATTCATATCTTTTCCTTTTCTGCAGTGAGGTTTCTTCTGAATAAGACATTCCAATACAGAAAAACTGGAAACTTTGCACTGAAGTAGGTGACACTACATCCAATTAGAGTCGTTCCTCAACATCTCACTCATTTTGTTTCTACTAGTTTTCTGCTTTGAAAGGGAAGAGGAGTTTAGAAATGTGCAAATATAAAGAAGAAAAATTCCAAGAGTTATCACTTTGTAAATCTGAAGCCAGGGTGATTCTGGGGAGTATGCGTATTCTTATGGTTGAATTTGGTATAAACAAGCCAAAAATGCACGTTTCCAAGATTTATCACTTTGTAAATCTGAAGCCAGGATGATTCTGGGGAGTATGCGTATTCTTATGGTTGAATTTGGTATAAAGGAGCCAAAAATGCATGTTTTTAGCCCAATTTTGAAAGAACACTCTTGAAACATATGGCCTATGATCTTAAGCATAGTCACAATCATAAAAAAGAGAATTGTGGTATAGGTTTCTTGAATAAAAATTCTTAATCAGCATTTGCCAATCTCTTAAGTCAGGAGCAGTTCACAACCAAAAAATTGAATTCTTGCTCAAGAACATCACAGCATGCTGCCAAGTTTCTAAAATGGAATAACATAAAAAAAGAAAAGAAAAAGAAAAAGAACTTATTGCAAATTTGGAACCAAAATGGCTCCTAATTCAGCCAATCAGCCAATGCCTTGCAAATTAAATATTGCACTAACCTTGAACCCATCTTTATAAGTGAATGTGGAGTTGGAGGTTCTGAATCTTGGGGCTTACCATCCCCATTTCTCTCCTGCAATTACCAATAGATAAATGGAGAAAACATTGGTCAAGCATACTTATAAATCAGAAAAAGGATCCCAACCACTAGAAGATTCAACTAGTCCAAATATGAATCCAAGAGGGGATCTAAATAGATCCACCACGGACTGAACTACTTGAAATTCAAGTCCCAGAGAAGGTGCACCAAACATTGTTCTAAGAAGAAAGAAACAGGCAGAAAACTACCAGATCATTAGTTGCAAGGCTGCTGCCATTGTTGGCGGAAAACCTCCAGGCCAGTGTTGCCGCCAGCTTTGCTGAGATTGAAGATCTTCAGATCCAGCTCAAGAACACAGTCAAAAAAGATAAGAAGTCTCCTGCAGAACACCAGCACAGGTAAACAATGTTAAATCTAGACCAAGAAACACCGATGAATCTACAATTCCAAAACTTGAATAAATTCAAGAGCAATTGAACTAAAAATCACTTTTAAACAGGAATGGTTAAGTTTATTTACTAGAAGAATATGAACCACCAAACAAAAGGATAAGCCAGAGATTAAACTCAAATTACAAATATGCCAAGAATCTTAATACCCTGTGAAGCACACTCACTGCAAAAAAGAACTATTTTGAACGAATCATCCATTAGAAATATGCCAAGAAAAAGTGATAAAGATCCCAGAGAGTGCCTTAATCAGCTATACACACAATCAAAGCCAAATCCAATTAGTTCCGAGGAGATCCAATTGAATTCCACAAGATTTGTACCTCAAAACACCAGATCGACACTCCTACATGACAAATGCCCAACTATGGCCGAGCTCAATCGAACAGAGAGACTAGAAAAGCACCAAATGCACAAAGAAATGGGAAATGGCAGCAAATTTGAGCCGCTGAAGAACAGAATCCCAAGGGAAAATGAGAGAAATGGAAATGCACGAATTGAACAACTATTTCGAAGAGATCTAACGCAACGAAGGAAGAAGCTTTCCAACCATCGGGTTGTAAGAAACAGCAGGCAGTAACGAAGAAGATTGCAATTGATGCGTGAGAGAGAGAGAGAGAAAACTGACCTTGAAGGGACTGTGGGTGGAGTAGACCGAAGATCTTCAATGCATAAATGGGGCTTTCGTAGCAACGAAGCGAAGAAGATGCAGAAGAATTAGAAGAAGAAAGCGGAGAGATAGATTTAGAGAGAGAGAGAGAGAGAGAGAAATGCGGGTGCGCGAGCAAGAGACGATGACGAAGAGAGTGAGCTATTATCTCCGTGGACCACCGACAGTTCAAGGCCTTGTTTGGCTTGGCTCGGCTCTCTCTCCCGATAAATACATCTCATTTGTTATTTTTGGTGCGGACTCTATCTATCGGTTATAGTCCTTCAAAAAGGCTAATTTAACGTAACCGCATTTGTAAATTTTTATAATTATATCAGAGTTAGATTGAGTTACAATTATATCAGAGTTAGATCGAGAATATTCGTAATCATTGCATCTTACAATCAATTTTATTTAAATTACCGTTATAATTTTAGGTTACGTATAAAATTCTCATAACCGTAATCTTATAACCGTAAACGATTTCATATTTATTCTTCTCGATTTTTAATCATATGACAAATATATTTACATTAATTTCAAAGCATAATTAAGATTTTAATTTTTTTTATTATTTTTAGGTCATTTTTAGTTTTAATTTTTTAAAATAATGAAACTATATTTATTTTTATATATTTTAAAAATAACAAAATTATAAATAAAACTCAAAATAATAAAAAATTATTTTGATTATTTTTATCACAAATACACAAAAAAAATTTAAAATGTAAAAAAATATTATAATAAAAAGAATACGTTTTTAGTAATTTTAAAATAGATATTTAAAATATAAAATTAAAAAAAAATTAAAACTAAAATAGGAAGAGAAAAACTCCTAAGTGTTACTTACTAAAAAGAAAATTCCACTGAGTTGATCACTTATATTGATTTCGAAGCACAACTAAAGGCTGTTGCGTGGCAATGAGTGGGAATGCGGGAGAGAAAAACAAAATAATCTCTTAAGAGGAGCTCATATCAGCGTAGCCGAGCCGATGTCAAGAAACCAACCAAGCTGACTTCAATACCTCTCTTTCTCTCTCTTAGTTGGCAGGAAGAAATAGATATTTACATTTATATATATATATATATATCTGTATTTTGTATATATTGGTGCGAGTCTCAAAAGAGACATTGAGAATGGCACAGCTCATAAGGGTGTGGTTGTAATTCAACAAATCCCTGGGCCCTGGCAAGCCATGTTCTTTCGTACCGAGGCAAGCTTAATTCTCAGACTATTTGTTCCAAACAGGCATTCTTGCAGGCTGTCACTTCTAACATTACACGACTTGTTAATTCATTATGAGTTTCGATGTTCATTTATTCATTCATTTATAAATTAATAATCATCCATACGTCTTGCTTGCAGCTGAACACCTCTTCTCAGTGGCAAATGACACCTTTGTCGCACACACATACAAGGCAAATCCAAAAAAATAGGTGAACGATCAGGTGGGGTGAACAAAAGAGCAAAGAGTTGGAAGGATGGGCTGAAAAGGATAGATCCATAGAGCAAGTGGGACTTCAGCCGTGCCAACCCCCTTTGGATCCACCCATGCACACATGAGATCAACCAAATGACCTAGAGAATTAATGTGCACTATTTTGGGGATAAATCATGTCAAAGGTCACAAATTTTGACGTTCTTTTTAATTTGGTCACTAAACTTTAATTTTTTGCAAAATGATAATAAAACTTTAAAATGTTTTACAATGTGGTCACTAAAGTGATTTTTTGATAATTTCTAATCGAAATTGTTGACGTGACAATGATGTGGCGATGATGTGGCCTTTGCCACATCAACAATTTTGGTGAAAAATTATTCAAAAATTACTTTATTGACCATATTACAAAATATTTTAAAGTTTTGTTATTACTTTATAAGGAATTGAAATTTAGTGACCAAATTAAAAAGGACGTTAAAGTTTTGTGACATTTAGTGTGATTTACCCACTATTTTGTGATTTTGTTAATTAATGTGTACCCCTCCCCCCCAAAATTTGCTTTATTCGAGGTAAATTGAGACGAAATAATTTATCTGATAAAGTGGATACGAGTAGGAGAAACATTATTTTTTACATTGAGGGTGTGTATAAGATTCTTCGATTTGCATATATTTTTTAATAATTTTTATTTTAGAACTCTTAAAAATCGGATTATATATGTATATAAGGAGTTTAAAAAACATATAATCACAAATATATGTTGGGTTTGTTTGTGATATTGATTTCATTATTATTAGTGTTTGATGCGAATGATTGAGACTCCATACCAGCCAGCTGCTACCATAACCTACAATTAGAGTAATAATATAGAAAGGTTAATCACGTCCATAATTGGTTGATTAATAATATGTTCTCTCCCTTAGCCTCCCTCTTTCTGGTTTCCTTAGAAAATGTGTATTGGAAGTTGGCTGGTCAGTGTTTGTTTGGGAATTGGGATTATAAGACGGTGGCCACGCTGTCCTTCCCTCCTGTCTGTCTGTCTGTCTATTGAAATATATAATAATAAAATAAAATGGGAACCTGCGCTTGCGCTTCCGCTTGGGCTTCTGTTCTGTTGGTTGGGAGGTCATATGATATGCCTTCGCTTTCTCTCTGTTGTTTAATGCACTAGAGTTTGAAATGATACTCCAACTTTGTACTATTTAAACTTAATATACACAACATTAATTTTGTTATTTTAATGCCTAAATTACGTTTGGTATTTTTTTTAAGTTTGATAAAAAAATATTTTTTTATTTAAAAATTAATAAATACCTTTTTAACTATTCAACTCTACCCATACTTTTTTTTTTAGTAACGTTCTATCACGAACGTACTCACCTATTGGTTCTAAAGTACGGTGAATGAATTAAATCAAAGAAGATGGTACCCCTTGATTTTGATGCCAGAGCAATACTTTGATCGTGACAAAACAGACTTCAAACGAGATTACTAGAATCACCAAGTTATGCCTTAGAGGCAACTCTACCTATACTTTTTTTCTTTACTATTCTTGTACAGAGGGTAAAAATTTTAATATAATAAAAAAATATTCCTACATTTTGTCTTCCTCTCTATCTCTTCTTCTCATCATATGGTAAATTATTCAGAATTTTTTATTTATTAGTTTCTTTCTATCTTTCTCTCTCTCTCCAATTTGACAATGGTTTACTTATTATTGAATTAGATAGAGAAACCACCCTTGATTTTATATTATCTAAGAATATTTTTATGATATGAATAGTGTAACATACTGTTCCTTCCCGTCCAAAGAATTGCCAAATGGGAGATTTTGGAACGTCAAAACTGATTTCGGTAATCGGAATAAGAGGCGACGACACTTTCAAAATACTCCGATAATGAAATAAGGGATTGAGTTGGCAAGGTATAGATAAGCTGAAAAGAATATACTTTGACTTGTGAGTAGACTCCTTTGTATAGAGGGAAAGAAGGCTTTAACGGTTGGGATTATACATGCGTTGGTCTCAATGAGCTCTGGATTTAATCACTATATAGCCTGTGTTGGTCCTGTGTTCGAATCTCGTTGCTGGATTTCGTGATTTAACCCCCTTGCAGAAATCTTGAGGCTGAGTTGCGAGGGTTCATAGGGTGAGAGATTTCACCTTTTGGTCCCAAGGTCCCAAAAAGGGGTTCCCTGACATGCTTTGGGTGTTGTAGAGGGATGAGATGGTATCTGGTGTCGGTGAGGCTCTCTGACGGAGATATGGTGCCGATAAAACTTTCATTTAATGATGCATTAAATGTCAATAGAACCTGTAATAGGCACGAAAGTGTTACAAATACAAAGGTGATGATGATCACTGCTGACAAGTATGAGACTGAAATTGGGTCGAGAGGCCAATGGAGGTCTCGGGTCTCTATTGGGCCGGGCCCGATTGGGCGAGTACAATCCACATACTTATCTCTGAGTTAAGATACCGTAACATAAGTAATTAAGAATCAATTATTTATTTTAAGATTTTCAATTATAGATTTCAAGTTTTTGGTTAGCAAGATAATACTACAAGAGATCCTGTATTTAATCTTGTCTTCTATTTACTTAATGCAATAACACACACAAGATAATATAAAAATGACCAAAAAAACTCCTATTACAAAATTTAAATATTTATTTATATTGCAAGGCAAAACAATTATTTTGTCCATTATTCTATCCTCTAAATAATATATCAAAACTCTCAAGGATTATATTATCCGGCATATAGGTGACTACTAAACTCATCTCCTTTATTATCCCGCGTCCATAAACATAAACCAAATACAATAATTTTTATCCACCATTTTATCTTATCCTGCCCCTTTAAATCAAACGAACCACTTAGAGATATAGATAAAGTAATGGATCAATACTAAAGTACTACGTGGATAAACAATATTTAAAGGTAATTTTTATTTTTTTATTAAAAGTTTATGTGATGTAAATTAAACATAAAAAAAATAAGTAGTTTTAATGTTAGACTTTTTTTTTTTTTTTTTATGGAAACAAACATGTTTAATGTACTCTTCTTTTCTTGGGTATATTTCTCTATTGGACGATAAAATGTATTATTTGACAAAGTATTAATATCAGGATGAGACAAAATTATTATATTATTCGTGTCGGGTAACATAACGTTTGCTCGACTTAAGCAAAATTAGAGGGAGGGCGCGCCCCCTCTCCCCCTCAACCCCTTCTATATGCTCGCATCGGGTAAATCTCGAAGTAGGAGAACATTGATATGGTTATAAGCAAATATATAATAAAAAATGCATTATTCTACAAGTACAAGTATTAAAAAGAGATAAGACTACGAGTAAGTATGTTGACTACAAGAATGTAATAAAATAGCGTTATTAGCGCATCATTTTAAATACTAGTTTTTGTACAAATTTTAAGAAATAAAAAATTATCATCCAATTTGTAAATGAACGCCCCAAATATCTGATATAGCTCCAATTTGGATATGAAGTACATAAAATGTAAATATGTAATAAAATAAGGAAGTACTATACAAAGAATAGAATAAAATAAGGTAATACTATACAAACAAAAAAATTTAAGTAAAGTAGATAATATATTAAATAAATTTGTACCTTTGGGAAGAAAGATTACAAAATAGCAATTCCTATAAAAATGAGTCAATTTGAAGTAGGGATGAAACAGATGAGCACTAGAATGAATTGATTTAGTGTGAAAATGAGTCAATCACTGATACAATTGGCCTTTCACCATCCAATTTGTTCCAATTCATTCATAAGCCATACAATTCAAGAAGTAGAGAGTCCAACCCATCAGAGACTAGAGATTCGTTAGCTGGCTTTTGTCACAATCTATCAAGCTCAACAACCAAAAGCCTATTTACCTTAGATATATGCAGCCTCGTTTTCACTTGTCATTGTTAGAAAGACAAAGGCTGATTCTAATTGATGGAGGACCTTCTCATCAACCCACTCATTATTATTTGGGCCATAAACAAAAATTATTGTTACTTACAAAAGAAGTCTTCCACAATATATATATATATATAATACTGTTTTTTTATATGTATTTATAAAAGAGAAAATATTATGCAGCAAGTATGTACATGTTATTTATATACGACTAACTAATAACCAATAATAAAGGATCCATGTATTTGTCAGTAATAATAAGAACTTAAGAGTCACCACCATTTGGATGTGTATTATTTAAATGCTAACTAGTTAATGAATTAAGGGGCCTTTTTATCGAGTGTTTGCTTCAGTTCTGGCTTCCATTTGGAGGCTTTCGAGAGTGGATGCAGAAGAAAGATTTAATTTCGAACTCCAATATCTAAAGTGGAACAGCAAAAGCAAAATTTAGGGGGCATTTCCAATTTGAAAACTAATAGAAAATTCAGTGATTTTGGGTTGAGAGCAGATTAGACAGGAGCAGCATCTCACATCCGAACATATGGACATTTACCAGAACGCACAGAATCAAACCATTTGCAATATATACAGAATTCACAGTTCAGGTGCATTATGTAGAGGATCCACAAGTCTGCAGGCAACAACAAACGGAGGCATCACCTCGAGGCCTGAACACATTATTTCAAGGCCAACAAGTAGAAAGTTGATTTGAACTGGCAATCTTCTAGTTCTTGCAGGCAGACACACCTAATATTCTCATTGCTAATTAATCCTAAGATATTTACTCACAGTAAGAAGATCGAGTCCAGTTGGGTTCAAGTTGAGGGTAATATCTCAAATAGGCCCTGTACAACAAAAGTGGAAATGAGGCTATATATGATCGATTTTCTTTTCGAAAGATGCTGAAAGGAAAAAATCTTGTATTACCTGTGGACTTTGGTTTTGCACTGGAAAAGACAGCAACCTTGGGACAGGTAGAAGTCACTAAACAGCTAAACTCCCTTCTCAAGAAAGCCCGTAAATATCTTACAGAAAGAATCACATATATGAATTTGCTCTTACATGAACACAAAGAAAGTCCCAGAAAAGGAAAAATTGCAACGAAATATTCATTACGGCCCATAAAAACTATTTAATCATGCAAGCCACAATCAGGGCCGCTCAAGCATATGGGGCCTAGGCGATCACTAATTTAGTTGTTCTTTAAAAAATAATAAAAATTATTAAAAATTTATTTTTCTTCCTTTTTGAGATACAAAATTAGGAATTAAATTTTTATATTCTAATTTAAAAAGTAAATCTTTTTTAATTAACAATATAGCCAAATTACTTAATTTTTTTGTGACATAGTTGAACATAAATAAGATTTTATTAATTTTAATTTTAAAAAACTTTTTTTGCTGAAACTACAATAACATGAATGGTTAATAATATTTTATAAACTATCCATACATTTGAAAAATAATTTACCTTTTTTTATGAAATTTAGTATCGCAAGTGGTGTTTTAATTTCTATAGTTATAATTTCTTTTAAAACTTTTAATTCTGAAAATAAATTTAAACCATCAATATTAGATAGCATGTCATGTTTTAGAATTTTTTTTAAAATTTAAACAATTTACCTTCAAATTATCATCATCAAATTTCAAATAGCATATCATGTTTTCTACATTATAAAGAAAACCAAAATTATCCTCATAAATTTTAAATTGTTCAAATTTATTTTGAAGAGAGAAAATAGCATGATCAACTAAATATGTTGTTCAATTTTATTTTGGATGGACTCATGTACTTAGATTTTAAGAGTTATGTTTATATACCTATAAATATCCCATTGTATTTGAGTTTGATTAATAAAGAAAAATTCTACAATTCCTCCTCCTAAACACTCATCTCTCTTAAAAAAAAGTCTCTTCCACCTAAATATCCCTCTCCTCTCTAACAAAGTGGTATCAGAGCAAGTTCTTTTGAGAGATGCCAAACAACAGTGGAGTTTATACATTTCAATTTCCTTGCCTCACCAAAGAAAATTATGGAACATGGCGTCTTCACATAAAAGTTGTGCTTGGCTCACAAGATGTATGGGAATCTGTAGAGAAAGGTTATATGCAACCTCAAAATGAAGTCGCTTTGTCTAAAAATGAGAAGGATGCTTTGGCAAAAACAAGGAAGAAGGATCAACATGCCCTCACCCTCATCCATCAATGTTTGGATGATTCAATGTTTGAGAAGATGGTTCATGCAACCACTGCAAAGTTCCTTTCAAAGAGTTGATAAAGTGAAAAAGGTGCCACTTCAATCATTGCGAGGTGATTTTGAAGCTTTCTGCATGAAGGAATATGAGTCAATTTCAGACTATTTTTCAAGGGTGAAGGGCATTGTAAATCAAATAAAGAGGTATGGAGATAAAATTGATGATGCTTGTGTGGTAGAAAAAATTCTTTGTTCCTTGATTCCAAAGTTTGATTTTGTGTTTTGTGTCAATGACGAGCCCAAAGATCTAGACTCCATGACACTTGAATAATTAGAGGGCTCTTTACAAGCCCATGAAGACAAGATCAAGAGGAGGCAAGATGAACCTTGGAGCAAGCTCTTAAAGCGAAGGTTTCTTTAAAATATGATAATGGAGAAAATAAGCAAAGATGACAAGGATGAGAACGTGGTCGAGAAGGAAAAGGTAGAGGCGATCATAACAACTTCAACAATGATGAAAGGAACAATCATCCATATAGAGGTCGAGGAAGAGGTAACAATCCTAGACCAAATGGGATGAGGTATGATAAGTCTAATGTTGAGTGTTACAGCTATCACAAATTTGGGCATTATTCTTGGGAATGTTATTGTGCAGCTAATCATGTTGAGGAGCAAGTCAATGTTGTTGTTGACAAGCAAGAAGCCAAAGAGCCCGCTTTGTTACTGGCACTCAAATATGATGAGAGAAATGAAGAAAGTTCATGGTTCTTGGATAATGGAGTCGGTGATCACATGTGTGGAGATAAAGGAAAATTTGTGAAGCTTGATGAAAAAGAGTAAGGCAATGTTTCTCTCGAAAATTCTTCAAGGATTTAAATTTGTGGGAAATGTTGTACTATTCTAATTTCTTCAATAAATGGAAGTCATATACTTATTACTAATGTATACTATGTGCCTAAATTGAAAAGCAATATTTTGAGTTTGGGGCAACTCCTTGAAAAGGGGTATGAAATTCACATGAAAGATTGTTGTCTTTAGGTTAAAGATCGACATGCTAATTTGATTGCTAAGGTGTTTATGTTGAAAAAAAGAATGTTTTTGTTGAATGGGTGAGAGAGGGCTTCGGTTGAGTTCGGCCAAGAAGTGTTGGGGTTTTCTGGGCTTATGGTTTGGGGCTTCACTGTGGCTTGTGGTTCTTATTCATTGGCGTTACCAAAAGTGATGAATTGTTCTTTCATATCTGAGCTTTGAACGCATTTATACAGGGAGTTTTTACTTCATGTTCATATTCTTGTTGGTATTATCAGTACTTTGTGTATTGTTCTTACCTTCAATTAAATCTGATTCGATGTTATTACACTAACCCATTTGTTTTGTAGAGATTTTTCGCAACAAAGTCTTTTATGCTTATAGTTTGAAAAATCTCAAGAATGCGAACTGGAGAATCTTCGTACACAGGCGCAGGTATAATTTCGGCTAACTATATTCATTTGTTCATTTTTGTAATATATACTTGTTTATTCTGCTGGTTAAATGAACAAGAGGGCGTGTTGATTGTGCATAATGGCCGAGTCTATAATATATTGCGTGGGAAATACTTGGATTCTTGTATGCTCTTGGTATAGATTCATATGTTTTGCTCTAATGTATGCGTTATTTTTATTTTAGATCTTGTTAGTTGCGAAGCTGCTGAAAGCAGTTAGAAGCATTGTCAAGTCTGCATTTGCAGAATGATGTAATCAGAATTGCAAAACTGTTATGCTAATTTTGAAACACTTGAATGCCGGGAGCGAGTGCAAAATCTATTCCCACCCCATGTTTTCATGCATGAATGCATCCATCTTCCTCATGCTGAAAGTTTCTTCTTAATGTATTGAGTAGTTTGCAGTTAGCCTGCAGATGGTAAGTGGCTTTTCGTGCTTCTTCTTAATATGCGAAACTTAGTAAAAGAAGGGAGTTTTTTTCTTGCTCTGATGGACCTTTGCCTCTTTGTTAAATTAATTAGGTTCTCTTATTCTGAACATAAATCTATTAGATTGGAAGGGAATGGACCCTCTTTGCTGCTTTGGATTTGAAAGGTGTGAAGGTTACTCTCGAGGGAGTGTTGTGTGGTTAGGAGTTGCTTATCGGATTAATCAGTTGCCAATGTTAAGCTACTGAACTCCACCCGACAACTAAGAATTCATTAATTAGCCAATAAAATGTGTCACTTTCCCAGCATGATGCTATCTGTGTATTAAATTCAGTTGATTTTTAGGAAGTCGGCAAAATGAGGAAAGAGGCTTGATGGAAAAGGAAAACAAGCTCCTACTCCTAGGAAGACAACTGCAACCATTGTAGCTACCACCTCTTCTGAGCACATTTTGTCTCTAGTTCTGTCGACATATGCAGCTGAACAGGCCAAAAACGGAATAAGCTAATCAATCCCTTTTCAGCATCATCTTCTTCTTCACACCTTCCTATCAACTCAATCGCCAATACTATGCCACCACATCCACCAATTGCTCCACCAAGCCATGCATATCAGTTGCCAGAAATTCACAATCCCAAGCCAAACTCCTGCTGCTTCAGCCCCTTACCATAGGCTTTCGACACTCTCAGGCCAACAATATCTTCAACCACCAGGAGGAGTGGTGAATCCACATGCTTATAGAGGCGTGAAGCTTCCCCTGTCAAGACTAACCCCTTTTCCGGTGGGTCCACCACCTCCACCCCCATCCCATATGCTTAGAGCTTTATTGCCTTTCACTCAACAACTACTGCAAAGGACTCAATAGCAGCCAGTTACCATGCCCTGGCAGCCATCAACTATTCAAGAGCATCCGGTGCCATTAGCTCAACCACCACTGGCACCTCCAAGTTACTACCCCGTTGGCCCTACGCAGCCTGCCGGAATGGTTTACTATCAACGGCCTTGCCAATGAGGGCAATCCAACATGCATATTTTTTAGGGAGGAATTCATATTTGATCTAATTCAAATGTATAAAATCGTTTATGTACTTTTTATAGAAAAAAAACGTTTTTAACTATTCAAACAAACTAATTACACCTTATAGCTACTTTTATGCAAGATATCAAAAATACCCTTAATGAGATTTTAAAATAGAAAACCCACATTGTCCTTAGTTTCTTTTACCAAAATACCATTATCTCTTTCATATCATTTTTCTTCTCTCTCCTCTTTCAACATTCACGTTAGTCTCTTTCTCTCCATTATCAAACTATCAAAACTCAGTAATTCTTCATATATTCAATCTTTTTGCTTGTTGAGTCATTCAATCTTCTTCATCAATCGCAGCGACCTTACTGAAGTCCCATTCAACAAGTTTTTTTTCTCTCCAACAAACAATTTCACTCAATCTCAAGATATCAATTTGATTTGTATTTGTTTTATTTTTTAAAATAACTTTTGTGTTCACATTGCTTATTAAGGCCGTGTAAAATTATTGTAATTGTGAACAGAACATATTTTGATAGATATCATTCTAAATCTGTACTAATTTGGGTGATAAAAAAAATTTTCGGAACTGCACATCGTTATCGGGTTTTGTGGGCCACAAAGTCCCCCATCGGGCCTTGTGGTTCACGAAGCCCGATCGGGTTTTGTCCTATCGGGCTTTGTGGCCCACAAAGTCCCCCATCGGGCTTTCTAGCCCACAAAGCCCAAAAATAAATTTTTTCAATTTTTCTTGACTTTTTTTTATAAATTAATGTGTTCCATTAATACAAAAATGATGTCTTTTTACGTTTATTGGGTTAATTGAATGTATATATCACAACAAACATTATTATCTTTCACTTTGTGTGAGAATGTCCATCCATTATCAACACAACTAATACATGATCAATTGTTCTAACTAATATTGGACAAAACAAATATAATACTATGATAATAAACTTACGCAAGAATAAAAGTGTAATTTCTTAACAATAATTTATATTTTGAGACTATTATTGGACAACTTAAAAAAATCCCATTCTAAAAACAAAAAAAAAAAAAAAAATCTGGCTTTATGGCCTACAAAGTCTCCCATCGGGCTTTGTGACCCATAAAGTCCCCTATCGGGCCTTGTGGTTCACGAAGCCCGATCGGTCTTTGTCCCATCGGGTTTTGTGGCCCACAAAGTCCCCCATCGGGTTTGTGGCCCACAAAGCCCGAAATTAATTTTTTTTAATTTTCTTGATTTTTTCTTTAAATTAGTGTGTTTCATTAACACTAAAATGATGTCTTTTTACGTTTATTGGGTTAATTGAATGTATATATCCCAACAAACATCATTATCTTTCACTTTGTATGAAAATGTCGATCCATTATCAACACAACTAATACATGATCAATTGTTCTAACTAATATTGGACAAAACAAATATAATGCTATGATAATAAACTTACTCAAAAATAAAAGTGTAATTTCTTAACAATAATTTATATTTTAAGACTATTATTGGACAACTTAAAAAAATCCCATTGCAAAAAAAAAAAAAAAAAATGGGCTTTATGGCCTACAAAGTCTCACATCGGGCTTTGCGACCCACAAAGTCCCCTATTGGGCCTTGTGGTTCACAAAGCTCGATCGGGCTTTGTCCCATCGGATTTTGTGGCCCACAAAGTCCCCCATCGGGCTTTGTAGCCCACAAAGCCCGAAATGAATTTTTTTTTTAACTTTCTTGATTTTTTTTCTTCAAATTAATATGTTCCATTAGCACTAAAATGATGTCTTTTTACGTTTATTAGGTTAATTGAATATATATATCCCAACAAACATCATTATCTTTCACTTTGTATGAAAATGTCCATCCATTATCAACACAACTAATACATGATCAATTGTTCTAACTAATATTGGACAAAACAAATATAATGCTATGATAATAAACTTATTCAAGAATAAAAGTGTAATTTCTTAACAATAATTTATTTTTTGAGACTACTAGTGGGCAACTTAAAAAAATCTCATTGCAAAAAAAAAAAAAAAAAAAAAAATCAAGCTTTACGGCCAACAAAGTTTCCCATCGGGCTTTGTGACCCACAAAGTCCCCCATCGGGCCTTGTGGTCCACGAAACCTGATCGGGCTTTGTCTCATCGGGCTTTGTGGCCCACAAAGCCCGAAATTATTTTTTTTTAATTTTCTTGATTTTTTCTTCAAATTAGTGTGTTCCATTAGCACTAAAATGATGTCTTTTTACGTTTATTGGGTTAATTGAATGTATATATCCCAACAAACATCATTATCTTTCACTTTGTGTGAGAATATCCATTCATTATCAACACAACTAATACATGATCAATTGTTCTAACTAATATTGGACAAAACAAATATAATGCTATGATAATAAACTTACTCAAGAATAAAAGTGTAATTTCTTAACAATAATTTATTTTTTGAGACTACTAGTGGGCAACTTAAAAAAATCCCATTGCAAAAAAAAAAAAAAAAATCAAGCTTTACGGCCAACAAAGTTTCCCATCGGGCTTTGTGACCCACAAAGTCCCCCATCGGGCCTTGTGGTCCACGAAGCCCGATCGGGCTTTGTCCCATCGGGCTTTGTGGCCCACAAAGCCCGAAATTAATTTTTTTTAATTTTCTTGATTTTTTCTTCAAATTAGTGTGTTCGATTAGCACTAAAATGATGTCTTTTTACGTTTATTGGGTTAATTGAATGTATATATCCCAACAAACATCATTATTTTTAACTTTGTGTGAGAATGTCCATTTATTATCAACACAACTAATACATGATCAATTGTTCTAACTAATATTGGACAAAACAAATAAAATACTATGATAATAAACTTACTCAAGAATAAAAGTGTAATTTCTTAACAATAATTTATTTTTTGAGACTACTAGTGGGCAATTTAAAAAAATTCCATTGAAAAAAAAAAAAAAATCAAGCTTTACGGCCAACAAAGTTTCCCATCGGGCTTTGTGACCCACAAAGTCCCCCATTGGGCCTTGTGGTCCACGAAGCCCGATCGGTCTTTGTCCCATCGGGCTTTGTAGCCCACAAAGCCCGAAATTAATTTTTTTTAATTTTCTTGATTTTTTCTTCAAATTAGTGTGTTCGATTAGCACTAAAATGATGTTTTTTTACGTTTATTGGGTTAATTGAATGTATATATCCCAACAAACATCATTATCTTTCACTTTGTGTGAGAATGTCCATTCATTATCAACACAACTAATACATGATCAATTGTTCTAACTAATATTGGACAAAACAAATATAATACTATGATAATAAACTTACTCAAGAATAAAAGTGTAATTTCTTAACAATAATTTATTTTTTGAGACTACTAGTGGGCAACTTAAAACAATCCCATTGAAAAAAAAAAAATCAAGCTTTACGGCCAACAAAGTTTCCCATCGGGCTTTGTGACCCACAAAGTCCCCCATCGGGCCTTGTGGTCCGCGAAGCCCGATCAGGCTTTGTCCCATCGAGCTTTGTGGCCCACAAAGCCCGACATTAATTATTTTTAATTTTCTTAATTTTTTTTTCAAATTAGTGTGTTACATTAGCACTAAAATAATGTCTTTTTACGTTTATTGGGTTAATTGAATGTATATATCCCAACAAACATCATTATCTTTTACTTTGTGTGAGAATGTCCATTCATTATCAACACAACTAATACATGATCAATTGTTCTAACTAATATTAGACAAAACAAATATAATACTATGATAATAAACTTACTCAAGAATAAAAGTGTAATTTCTTAACAATAATTTATATTTTAAGACTATTATTGGACAACTTAAAAAGATCCAATTGTAAAAAAAAAAAAAAAAGGCTTTATGGCCTACAAAGTCTCCCATCGGGCCTTGTGGTTCACGAAGCCCGATCGGGCTTTGTCCCATTGGGTTTTGTGGCCCATAAAGCCCGAAATGAATTTTTTTTTTTTAATTTTCTTGATTTTTTCTTCAAATTAGTGTGTTCCATTAGCACTAAAATGATGTATTTTTACGTTTATTTGGTTAATTGAATGTATATATTCTAACAAACATCATTATCTTTCACTTTGTATGAGAATGTCCTTTCATTATCAACACAACTAATACATGATCAATTGTTCTAACTAATATTGGACAAAACAAATATAATGCTATGATAATAAACTTATTCAAGAATAAAAGTGTAATTTCTTAACAATAATTTATTTTTTGAGACTACTAGTGGGCAACTTAAAAAAATCTCATTGCAAAAAAAAAAAAAAAAAAAAAAAAAAAATCAAGCTTTACGGCCAACAAAGTTTCCCATCGGGCTTTGTGACCCATAAAGTCCCCCATCGGGCCTTGTGGTCCACAAAGCCCGATCGGGCTTTGTGGCCCACAAAGTCTTCCATCGGGTTTTGTGGTTCACAAAGCCCGAAATTAATTTTTTTTAATTTTCTTGATTTTTTTTTTCAAATTAGTGTGTTCCATTAGCACTAAAATGACGCTTTTTTACGTTTATTGGGTTAATTGAATGTATATATTCCAACAAACATCATTATTTTTTACTTTGTGTGAGAATGTCCATCCATTATCAACACAACTAATACATGATCAATTGTTCTAACTAATATTGGACAAAACAAATATAATACTATGATAATAAACTTACTCAAGAATAAAAGTGTAATTTCTTAACAATAATTTATATTTTAAGACTATTATTGGACAACTTAAAAAAATCCCATTGTAAAAACAAAAAAAAATAATAATAATCTGGCTTTATGGCCTACAAAGTCTCCCATCGGGCTTTGTGACTCACAAAATCCCCCATCGGACCTTGTGGTTCACGAAGCCCGATCGGGCTTTGTCCCATCGGGTTTTGTGGCCCACAAAGTCCCCCATCGGGCTTTGTGGCCCACAAAGCCCGAAATTAATTTTTTTTAATTTTCTTAATTTTTTCTTCAAATTAGTATTTTCCATTAGTACTAAAATTATGTCTTTTTACGTTTATTGGGTTAATTGAATATATATATTCCAACAAATATCATTATCTTTCACTTTGTGTGAGAATGTCCATTCATTATCAACACAACTAATACATGATCAATTGTTCTAACTAATATTGGACAAAACAAATATAATGCTATGATAATAAACTTACTCAAGAATAAAAGTATAATTTCTTAACAATAAATTATTTTTTTAGACTACTAGTGGACAACTTAAAAAAATCCCATTGCAAAAAAAAAAAAATAAAAAAATCAAGTTTTGCGGCCAACAAAGTTTCCCATCGGGCTTTGTGACCCACAAAGTCCCCCATCGGGCCTTGTGGTCCACGAAGCCCGATCGGGCTTTGTCCCATCGGGCTTTGTGGCCCACAAAGCTCGAAATTAATTTTTTTTAATTTTTTTGATTTTTTTTTTCAAATTAGTATGTTCCATTAGCACTAAAATAATGTTTTTTTATGTTTATTGGGTTAATTGAATGTATATATCATAACAAACATCATTATCTTTCACTTTGTGTGAGAATGTCCATCAACTATCAACACAACCAATACATGATCAATTGTTCTAGATAATATTGGACAAAGCAAAGATAATGCTATGGTAATAAATTTACTCAAGAACAAAAGTGTAATTTCTTAACAATAATTTATTTTTTGAGACTATTATTGGGCAACTTTGAAAATATCTCATTGCAAAAAAAAAAAAAAAAAATCGGGCTTTGTGGCCCACAAAGTTTGTTATCGGTTTTTGTGGGCCACAAAGGCCAAAAATGAAATTTTTTAAATTTTTTTGATTTTTTTCAAATTAGTGTGTTCCATTAGCACTAAAAATTTAAAAAATAATAATTATTAAAAAATGTATTTAGTAGTAAATTATTTTTTTAGGGGGAACCGAACATGTGTTCGAGATCCAACCAGTTATTAAAATATTAAAAAAATAATAATTAAAAAATAATAGTAATTATTAGAAAATAATAATAATTTAATAGTTGAAAATATATTATTATAATTATGATTTGCAATTATTATTACAATTTAAAAATTAAATAATAATCATTGAATAACAATTTTTCAATTATATATTTAATAATACATATATATTTAAATTTTTTTAATTATTATTATTTAATTAATTTTATTTATATGTAATAATACATATATATTTAATAATTAAAAAGGGTGGAGGTTTATCGGGTCTGTTGTGGGGGTTAAATAGAAATTTAACTTTTTTATTTTTTTTTTGTATTGAGGGTAGTTTGGGAATTCATTATCTTTGACTTTATTCTTAATTTTTAATAAAAGTGGATTGTTGAAAAGTCAAAGGTTATGGTTCAAAGCAGTAAAGTGGCTATTTTTTGTAACTATTTGTTTGGAGGGGCTAAAAACGTTTTTTTGTAAAAAAGGGGATAAAAACAAATTTTGTATTTATGGGGGGGTTATTTTTTACAATTTCCACTATTTTTTATATGTCGTTGTACATAATTGTTATAGGCTTTGTTGTAGGTGTAGTTTTCTTTATAGAATTACATGTGCAGATAAGATGTACAATTTTGATAACTGAATCGGACTTCATCCGATAATGAAGTCCGATCGGACTTCATAAATCGGATTTCATCATCAATCATTGAGTTTCATCAATCATGAAGTCCGACCGGACTTCATCCAGAGATGGTAGCGATAAATTAAGTGAGGACATTTTTATATTTTAGCATCTTTGATCATTTTCTCGATAATCCAATTGTTTGTATAAGTAACATTTTCCTTCTCTATAAGTCTCCCTATTCCTTATTTCCCTAAATATATTTTTGTATGTATTGATGATTTTATTGAATGGGAATTGAGTCTGACCAAAATTTAAAAGAATAACCTCTACTATGAAATAAAACCTAGAAAAATTATTGGAAATAAACATTTATATTTTTTTTTCGTACCTAATATGCTTTTAGATATATATATATATATATATTTAATGTTTTGGAAATATTCAAATATTAGTGTATGATTTATGGGATTTATGAAGGACGGGATGGTAATAGGTGTTCCATAATAATATTTTACTGGTAGTGGTGCATCATATAAGTAGTCAAAACATTTTTTAGTGAACTTATTTTAGTTTACAGATGACTATACAAACATTTGATGAAATAGAAAATTTTGGCATTTAGGCATGATGGAAAACACTCCAAAATAAATATTTAGTATTGACTGTTGTGGCGCTTAATCTAAGTACTCCACTAGTATTTCATAATTGCACTGAAATTTTGGTTTATAGCAGCTAACTGAGTTTTAGGTGATAAACTATAGTGCATCAGAGTTCCTTAACTATTATATCTGTCTGGATTTATTTAGTAGCAAATTAGGGTCATCAATTTACTAAAAATAACATAAAAGAGTTAAAAACAACAAATAAATCATCATTTTTTTTAAAATGTTATTAAAAATTAGGAGACATTTCACCAAAGGTTGAGCATTGATCCTCATAAACGTTACCACCAGTGAAACACGTTGGGTTAAAAAACGCAACCCAACACAATTTGAATTTTAATCAAAATAGCACTATTTTTTGAATTTAAAAAAATAATTCAAAATAGTTTCTTTAGAAAAATTTATCAAACTAGCATTGGTGTGCCACACCACCCACCGCACAAGAAAAGTGGCTTGTTTTGAAATGTCTAACCAATAATGCCCACTGCCCAGTATAAAATAGTTAGATCAACCAGTTATTCTGTATCAACACTTTGAAAAAGTTGTCCATGTATTGGCATTTAGAGCGAGTAAAGATTAGCTTGTTAACCCATTTGCCCTATTAACAATAATTGATCAAACTAAATGTTCTTTATTTAAAGAAAACATTCCAATAATCATCTCTTGAATCTCATAAAACAGAAAGTCTCTTATATTTGAGAAGTCCTTTAACCAAGCAGAGGAAATAACACCCCAAACCGCCATTATTTTTATAAGGCTTTAAGCCAGAGAGGAAAATATAGGCGTTTGAATTTTCACACTTGTCTTGTTACATATATTTCTAAAAGGAAAAAGATACATGTATACGAGAAACTTGATATGCAATCTAAAATTTCAACATTTCATTGCTTTCCTCAGAATGAAGTCTTTGACAAACAACGGCAGATGGTACATTATCGCCATTATGGTGGAGTAATTGCCGTAAGAGAACCAAGAGGGTGGGTTCTTTTTCAGCAGGGCTGCTACTGTTTTTTTTGCAAACTCTTCTGCAGGGGTTGATTTCAAGCCCTGCGAGAAGTAGGCTCTGGCTCGGATTGCCTCTTCAAATTGCTTGTACAACTTCCATTCAGGCATGTGATTGTAGCTGGCTATAGCAGAATTTCCAATATTCGACCTAACAGCCCCGGGGACAACATTGATAACATCGATCCCCAAAGGCCTCAGTTCTAATCTACATACAGTGATGGAAGCAAAAAGATTAAAAACCAACTGACAAGACATGGTAGAAGAAAATGCAATGTAGAAAGCAGATGTCAAAATCCCACAAAATCACATTGCCTGCCCCTGTTTGACTAAACTCAATGGCATACTATGTACCTGAATTTACATTGCATATATCAGGGTGGCATCCAGGCTTTATCAAGCTAAGTATGCACATATTCCAAAAATTCAGGTTTACGAAAGAAAGTTAACCAGTTTGCACAATAGAAAGAAATCCTTTCTTGATTCTGGGTTGTTGACAATTTTTTTATTTTTTTTCCAGTGACGTGATAAAAGAAGACTACAAGTGACATGAACATGTATATTTTTTAGGATGGGAGTGGAGGCGAAAGGATCTGAAATGGCAGGATATGGGAAATTCTAGAAACTATTTAACGGCCAAATAGAAGCAGACGATTAAAATGGCATGCACAACTATAATCAACAAACCTCAATGTATCAGTTAGTGCATGTAGTGCGGCTTTAGATGCAGTGTAAACACCTGACCATGGTCCAGGACCCAACGCAGTAACACTTCCCACATTTACAATCTTTCCCTTTTTCCTGGAGGCCATGTGAGGAACTACAGCTTGTATCATCCTAATGGAACCTATATGTAAACAGAAAATTGTGGTGAAATATTAGGATAGGAACCTTGTAAGTATTCAAAAACGCATGCCACAGCCTATGCAATCATTTTCAGGTTAGAAGGCATCATGTAACTCACTTATATATCAGTCAAAGGATGAACATTGCATCAGAGATATGAAGAATGATCTCTTGGAGCTGCAGGAAGCATTATGGAAGACACTATGCCTCTTTCTGTGTGCGCCTAATCAAGTTGACAGCAAATCACATAATTGACATCCAATCTCTCATAGTATCATTTTAATGTTTGACAAAGAGAGATATTAAAGAAGGTCAACTGCAAGACACTTGACTTTGATTTATTAGTCAATATAATATTTTTTTTATTTCTGTTCAAATATTTATCAGCGGTGAAATCATTAGTAGCATCAATTTTCTTGCAATTTTTGAGGGGGGCCGTCAAGGGTGGATATGCATGAGGTCTAAGGTACATTTGTTCTGGTTTGGAATATGAATTTAAGAAGGAAAAATCAGAAACTTATGTCCAACATAAGGAATCATGAGTAGGAAGAGTTTTCCAGTAAAAGATGAGCCAAAAGGATGGGCCAACAACCGTAGAGCAAGAACCAAGAGCTGGGCTGTCAATATAAAATGGGCTATCTTATTGTTTTAGGGCCATTTGAGGGTCAATGATTGATTTTTCTTTTTCCTAAACAAAAATTTTCTGTTGCAAACTAGAATAAAGGAAATAAAATTTAGATACAAAAAATTGGGTCAATCTAATGCAGTCACGGAGCTTTACAAGATGACCAATATTGACAAACCTGGATGCGATTGTCTAGAAAATTGCAGGACGGTCAGCTTCAAAAAATCACCATAAATAATCTACAACTCTAAGAAAATCTGAATTTTATATAGATGGAATTCCTAGGAGTATCTAGTTTCCAACCTCACAAATGATGGTTAATTGGAGTTTTTTTTAAGAGATACAGCCATTTTTATGAGACTTGTTCTGCAGTATGCAGGGGAATGAGAATTGTTCTCAGTAAATTTTCACCAAGCAAATTTTGGAATTTTTGCACCAAAAATTTATAGTACATATCCATCCAAGGGAGCCAAATGTAGACATGAAATGGAGGTCAGTTTGGTATTTGGAACTATGTGATAAAAATTTCCAAAGTTGACCCTTGTGCTTGTGAACATGGTTAATGATATGTTTTAAGGGGAAAATCATAGAGATTAAGTATTAAACCAACTTTTGAGCCCATTTTGGACAAGGGACAAGCTAGCATAACTGGACACATGAGGCTAGTTAAGACAAGACTAGACCTAATGGAATTCAAAATGGTAGTGGGAGTAGGAGAGAAAAAATGCCAAGACTTGACTAGGCTTTGTGACGGAACCCCATCATTTATTTTTAACTGAAGAAAATGTCAACTTTTTTCCATTTATAGAGCGCAGTGTATGACAAGTTTTAATGGCAAAATAGAATGACCTATGTGAAAAAATGGAATGACCAATGCATAGAGGGATTTGAGATTTTGGAATTGACATAAAGGTGAAATTAATGCTTTGAAATGAGCAATAAGGCAAAAGGAAAGGGAGAGGTCATGAGGTCACCGGCCATATGCTCTCTCATCAGGCTCTCTATAAATCGTTTGTCTTCTCACATTAAGGAACTTTGGCCAAGTGAAAGAGTGAAAGAAGTAGAGAGAAAAGGAGGGGAAAAAGACTTTGGTGGACCTGGAAGAAGTGTTGCATAAGGCATCCCTTTAGTGGAAGCTTAAAACCTTTTGGGTAAAGGAAAGTTTACCTTTCATGTGTGAATTTCTTGTTCTTGTTGGTTCAGGTGGCATAATGACATGTTCTACAGTATGTTTTTACATAGCAAGCATAACACATGAAAGTACTTGGTTGCAGCATGGTTTGTCCGTAAGGTTGTGTACGGTTATGTAGCTTCTCTTGATGCCTGAAATATTGCACAGGTTTCATACATTGAACAAGCCTAAGTAGAGGACTTATGGCTATCATTTAGCTGAGGGGTTATGAAGCCAAATAAGGGGTCAAGAAGTGTCCAAAGCATAGGCCGTAAAATATTGAGGACCTTGTGTCATATAGAGGCCATATCATGATGATCCTCTCTCTCTCTCTCTCTCTCTCTTGTTTTCTTTTCCTTGCTAAGTCACCTGATGATCCTTTCATTGATTCTTATTGGACCTCCTTAATACAAACTAGACATCATTACCCAAACCTACATTGCATTACCTTTACCAGTAAATTCAGTGCACAAGGAAAAAATTAATGCTATTTGCTGATTATTT
The DNA here is from genome assembly GCF_014633365.1 of Diospyros lotus. NCBI lineage: Eukaryota > Viridiplantae > Streptophyta > Magnoliopsida > Ericales > Ebenaceae > Diospyros > Diospyros lotus. The sequence goes on from NC_068343.1 coordinate 19,960,039, forward strand.
TACCAGGGATGGAGAGGTTTGAAGGTTCTTAGTCCATTGGAAAGATCATCCTGATTATGATTCTACTTGGATCACTAGAGCCAAATTACAACAGCTACCCTGATTTGCCGAAGTTAAAAGAGCTGGCAGGATACAGACATGATTAGCAGTGTGCTCTTCCTCCCATAGGCAAGTCGGCCTTGATGATAGTGCACGACATCCAGTGGCACAGGTATAAAGTAGATGGCCACAACAGAAGGCCACCTGGCCACTTTCTCTATAGTTGAGTGATTGAGCAGTGAGGATCAACAAACCTTGATGATGAGTATTTCTCCCCCCGCCGGGGGGGGGGGGCGGGATGGTAGGATATTGCTAATTTTGATTTATCATATTTATTTGATTTTAGAGTCATTTTGTTTTGGTTTTAGATGCTTAGACTTTACCTCTTAGTTAGTTTTATCTTTATTTTTGGTGAGATGATAGTTACATAAATTATGTTTTAGTTAGGATTTGATTTTAGCCTATAAATACAGTTGTGATTTTCTCTCCTTGCTTTCTGTCTTGGTTCTTACTTCCTCTTCAATTTCTTCTTTTTCTTGTTCTTCTTCAGTCTTTCTCACTTTTGGGATGTTCTGTATGTGAGAGAGAGAGAGAGATAGACAGACAGACATAGAAGTTTTAGGAGGAGAAGATTTCAACAATTGTACTCTAATTCAATAAAACTTGACTTCCGATTACAAAACTAAAGCGTATTTATAGGTTGGGGTTGAAATTTACAATTATCCAAACAAATAACAGGAAAATACACTCCAAGGTATAATTGTCTTTAAAAAGAATCAAAATCTGAAAATTTGGATTCTTAGAAATACGGGCTTCTTCTTTAGGTACTAGAATTAAGAGAGATAAAACTAAAACTCAGAAGTATAAAGAACAATATATTCAAGCAACAAGTTCAGCATGTGATCTATTTTCTGTTGGTGAGTGTATACATGCGTTCGACACACTCGATAATTTTTTTATGCTTCAATAAAGCTCTTGAGACATTCAAAAATGCAGGTTAGAAGAAGATATTCATAAAGATACCCATTAATAGATGGAAGTCTTGGTTAAAAAGCTTGGGGTGATTATATTTTTAAGTTTTTAATATAACTATATTAACTTTTTTATTTAACTTATTATTATTATTATTATTTTTAAATTGGTTGTGAACAAGTACATCTTGACTTTGAATACTTATGTGTTACTTGGGGTTACAACACACCAATCCATCATAAACCAATGTCATGTTTAAGATTTTCCCCTAAATTTTTCTCCAGTCTTAATCTTTTTTGCTACAAACTTATTTTTTTCCACACAAAAACGTCCCATGTATCTTATCTTTAATGGGCACTTTGCAACTTTATTATGACAACCTTATCTAACTTTAGTGATGCGCTGTATTTGCCCAAATGTAGCAACAAATGAGCCAGGATTGTTGCATCAGTACTCAGATGTAGTGTTAAATCTGCAAGGGGTCTCACATTTTCACAGATCAATGCAACAGAATGATTAGATCATGGAACATCAGACTTTGACAGGACAACCTACAGAAGTAGTGGACATAATGATCAGGAGAAAAAATAATACTGCATGCCTTTAAGAGACGAGATGGTTTGGATGGAAGGATAAAATATTGACAAAGTTTAGATGTAAACTTGGTACCCATGGAAGGATTGTACAAGGGAGCAGGGATTATTATTGACAAGGTAGTTAAAATCGGGATTTTAAGTAGGATCGAAAAAGGGTTCATAAAATCGGATCGTAAAATCAAATCGTAAAATCGTAAGATTTTAGAGACAATTAAAAATACCCTTTAATTTTTATAAATATATGTTTATAATAACATAATTTTATAAAAAATAAATTAATATCATTTAATAACTTGATTATTCCTTATTATAACTCAAAAGATGATACTTCAAAAATATAACTCAAAACTAACATGTTGGTATAGGCAATTTAGAGGCAAAATATAGCTTAAAATTCTTTAGAGGATGATTCCAATATTCTCTATTAGATTTAAGTTGCAATTTATACTTGAAGCGTAAAATCGTTTGGGGTCTTTGAAGCATAAAATCGTAAAATTGTACACCTAAAATCGGGATTTTATAGGATTTTACCCCAAATAAGATTTTACATCGGATTTGAATCATTTAGGGGTCTCCGAAACGTAAAATCAGGATTTTAACAACAATGATTATTGATCACACTTTAAAGGATAAGATAGTGGATAAGAAGACAACAAAAGATATGATTGTTGAAACTGAAATTGTTCTAGGTGAAGAGACTATGAATATTGTCACTACATATGCATTAAAAGTTAGGTTAGGGGAAGAGATATAGACAAAGTTTTGAGAGAATTTCAAAGGGCTAGTGCAAGGAATACTTAAAGGAGACAAGATCATTGTAGGAGGTGACTTAAATCATCATGTGGGTAGAGAAGTGAAAGGATATAAAAATGGAGGTTATGGATTTGGAGAAAGAAATAATGAGGGCAAAAGTTATTTTTGATTTTGCCACAACATATGAGTTTGTCACAGCTAACACTAGCTTCAAGAAATAGAATGAACACTTAGCCACATATAAAAATGGCTTATCAACTGTTCAAACAGATTTTCTTATGAGACAAGGGGTTTGTGTATATTGCAATTGTAAAGTTATATTGGGGGTATGAAGCCCATGAATCAGATGGTGGGATTTAAAAGGTGGGAAACACATTACTTTCAACGAAAAAGTATGTGGTAAAAGAGATTTGACTGTAGAAGGCTACTGATATGAAATACTGCAAAAATAGTTCTAGGAGAGTCAATGAGAAGCTCCAAACCAAAAAAGAGTCCTGGTGATGGAACAAAGAGATACACAAAAAAAATAAAAATAAGAATCAAGAGAGTTTGCTACAATACTATAGAAACGTGTTGTAAGAAAAACAATTGGAAGAGGTTTATTTTGACAAAAAAAAAAAAGCAAAGAAAGTAATTAACGAAGCGAAGTCAAAATCTTATAAACATTTATATCAGCTACTTGACATGAAAGATGAATACATTTACATATACACACACACTAGACACACTAGTTACAACAAGAGAGCGAGAGAGATGTATAAAGATAACATTCAAAAGGTATTAGTAAACAGAGGGCAATCAAGGAGATGGAAAGAGTAATTCTCGAAGTTATTTAATGAAGGTGAAGAAACAAGTGTTATATTGGGGCATCTTAGTAATTTTGAAGAAGATAGGAATTATATGTTCTATAGATTTATAATGTATTTGATTAAATAAAATAAAGAAAGCATTGAGAAAGATGAAGAATAGCAAAGCAATTAGACCAGGTGATATCCCAAAGAATGGAAATATATGGGAGAAGAGGGCATTTTGTTGTAAACAGAATTGGTTGATGCGTTATAAATCAAAAAGAATGTTGACCGAGTGGAGAAGAGCACTTTACTGCCAATTGATAAGGATAAAGTAGATATTCAAAGTTATGAAAATTTAAAGGGATCAAGCTAAGGGCCGCAGTATGAAACTCTGAGAGAGGTGAATCAAAAAGGTTGAGAAGAGAGACTTAAGGGTTCTAAAACCCAATTTAGTTTACGCCAAGCAGGTTAACAATGTAAGTTTCTAGTTACTAAGAAGCCTGATGGAGAGGTCCAGAGATAAACAAAATATTTGCATTGGTATTATAGACTTGAAAAAGGCCTATGACAAAGTCCCTAGAGAAGTATTGTGGACGGTGTTGGAAAAGAAATGAGTTTGAATTGCTTATATTCAGATTATTAAGAACATGTATCATCTAGCAGAAATGTGTATTAGAACAAGTGGAGGACGTATTGAGGTTTTTCAATTACAATTGTTGGATTACATCAAAGATCGGTATTCAGCCCTTACCTCTTTGCTCTTATGATGGATGAACTCGCAAAGCACATCCACGAAGAAGTGCCTTAGTATATGTTATTTGCTGACACCACTATTCGTGAATAATAAACTTTTAATCAGGGAGAAACACCTTCGAATTCAAAGATTTTAAATTAAGTTGTTAAAAACTATGTAGAACGCAAGTTCTGCAAAAATAAAAGTGTGAATGATGTAATAATCAGGCTTTGAGATAGAAATTACCACCCAAAAAGATCAATTCTGATTTCTCAAAAGGGGGGGGGGGGGGGGGGGGGGGGGGGGGGAAGGGGGGAGAGCGAGAGAGAGAAGGAAATACCATAAAGGATGTTATTCATAGAATCAAGACAGAAGGTTAAACTAAAATAAGATGAATCAAGAGGCACCGCCAAAGTAACATAATTTAGCTAAACCAGGCAAAGACAAGACGTCGAACAGTAGCAGGGCAAATTCACAAACAGCACAAAACGCGGACAGTGTGGCGAAGAACTCACCGTAAACATTGGTATTGAAAGTCTGTTGAAAAGCAGAGAGAGGGACCTCGGCAAGAGGGCCTATGCATTGGACTCCAGCATTGTTGACGACGATGTCGATGCGGCCGAACCTCTGGAGGACAGTGGACAGAACATGTTGCACGCTCTCATCGGATGACACGTCGAGCTCTTGGAGGAAGAACCTGGGATCGAGGTCCAGGTCCGCCATGGACGAAAGCGAGCGGCTCGTCGCCACCACAAGGCAGTTCTCGGCGGCGAAAGCGCGTGCCAGAGCGTGGCCGATGCCACCTGTGGTGCAGCCCGTGATGAGCACTACCTGTTTGTCGCAAGTATCCATGGATATGGGAAACTGGCATATTGAGAGCTTATAAGAAGTCGATTGCAACGAAAAAGACGGAAATGCTATTTAAATATTTAAATTAAATATTTTTTATTAATATTTTATATATGTATACTAGTATACTATATAATATATAATATATATTATTGAGATTTTGGTTGGTATATATGCTTTTAAAAGCAACTTTTTACCTAAATAAACCAAACACTCTCAACACTTTTTATAAGCAGACTTAAAAAATATTAATAAAAATCAGCCTATAGGCCTCACCATATAAGTCATACCTTGGCTAAGCTTTAAGATTGCAGATTTAAAGATATTAATCAATTTTTTATTTCTAATAATTGTGTTTCGATAATTAAATCACTACCCAACTATAAAATTATGAGACTAATAGTTAATTATTGCATGATCAATAGTATGAGTTATGATAGAATTTAAGTTTAACCTTATAAATGTTTTTTAATAATTCATTTGGTGTTGCTTAAAGTGGAGCTTAAGCTTAAATCTATGAAGGCTTTTGGTATGCAAAGCATTTGATACAATAATACAAAAAGTTTCTTATTAATGAGTTCTTAGCTTTAATCTTGGACATTTAGCAAATTTCAACATTAGAATTTGAATAAAAAACTCATACCAAATAAATTATATATTTCATGCTTTTTAACTATTGCATTTGATATTATTCTTTATTATAAAACATAAGATGTGTGGTAAATATATTTTAATTTTAAAAATGTGTACTTTTTATATTTTTTTTTGACATGTCATATACTTTTACTCATTATGATAACTATATTCGTATTCTCAACCATTTTATTATTCAACTTAGTTTAGGGCCTAAAAATGAAGACAGGGCATGGAGAATAGACAAACCCTTGCATGTACAAATTATTTGTGTTTATATATCATTATTTATTTGCTTGCCTTTTCATTTAGTACTTTCTTTCTTTGGTTTCCCAAAATTCTTTTCCCTAATTTGTGACTATCAATGAGCAATATATTTTATATGAAAATTGTATGACTTCTTAATATTATTTTTTGTTACATTATTCTATGTATGTCTATATTATTGTTCTCTTCTCATTGGCTCTAAAGATTTTGATTAATTGTTGAGATGTTGACAAACTTCATAAATGCTAGACGTTGATTTATGGCTCTTGGGATGGTGTTAGATATTGTTATAATTATGTTATGAATAGATATTTAATAACACAACCTACCCATGTTGTAACGTACGTTTTGAATAGATATGTAATTTGACATCACAACTTAACCATGTTGTCAAAATTAATATATAATGAAAAAGGAGTGCGATTTTGTGCACCTCCTTCAATAGAGGTGAATGTCACTCCGTCAATTTTATGGTGGTTTCGTCTCTCTTTTCTTCTCTTCCATCTCCTCTCTTCTTTCTCTTCTCTCTCCCATTTCCTTTTCTTTTCCAACAAACCTTTTGTCGCCTTACTATCGTTGTAACGACCGATTGAGTGAGTTATAGATGTTAATTATATTTTTATATAGTATGTTACATACGGACCTAATTTGATGAATGCCGAAGAGAATTTAGGGGGGGGGGGGGGGTTGTTTAAAGTCCAATAGAAGTGGTGAGTTTAAAATAATTCTATGGGTTTAATATGACTTGGGATTTTAAATGGGCTTGAGTCACGTATAAATATGGGTTTTATGTAATGAGATATATGTGTATGTGTGTATATCTATATAATAAGGGAGAATGGTTTTTGAAAATGTGTAAAATGTATCAGAGATACATTTCATTTGTATGGCTAAGATTAATGGCAAATGTATTGTATGGTTGAGATGAAAGGGAGAAAAGTTTTTGAATGTGTAATTTTGTGTGATTGATGGAAGTGAAAAGATAGAGATAGCTCTGCAGGAGATTTCCCTATCTCCCACTCTCTCACTTACTCACTCACTCTCTCTCTCTCTCTCTCTCAGACCCACCCACCCACACAGTCTCATTTTTCCTTTTGTCCCACTCCCTCACTCACTGCCTCTCTCTTTTCTTCTTTTTTTCTCTCTTTCACAGACCCACCCACCCACACCGTCACCAGCCCCCCTTGTCACCCTACCGGCCATTGTCGCCCCTCCTTCCACTGCACCCCTTCTCGCATGTTGTCGCCATTCACTGCACTCTCTCTCAGCTGTCGTCACCCTTCTCTCCACCGTTCAATGCTGTGTTTCCTTTGATTTCTTCACTTAACGGTACTTTGTTTCTTCATTCTCTTTTCTCTATGAGTACTAGCGTTTAATATATAAATTCGATGATGTTTGTCAATTTGGGGATATATGTAAATATATGTAGTTTTTTGTTTCTAAATCTCTTTTACCTTAATTCTTCTATGTTGTTTGTGGATTTTATCATTTGTGCATATATATATATGTATCTATATGTGTTTGCGTGTTTCTAAATCGTATTGAGTTTTTGGTTTCTTTGTTTATATGTAAAATAATTTAACATAAAAAATTAATTAAATATTAAATGTTAATTAATATCTCTGTTAAAAATAGTTAATTTTTAATATTTAGAGTATTAGTAATAATACTCTAAATATTAAATGTTATTACAAAAATATTATTTCTTAAGAATTTTTAGAGTTAACAAGTGTCGCAAAATATTCAAATTACTGTATAAAGATATCAATTTTAATAGTAGATAAATTATCATTTATATATAATTAGTTTACCTGATTTTTGGTACCGAGACTAACATAATATATCGAGGAATCAAGTCTTGCCCTTACAAGTTGAGGAAATTTTGAGCAGGCCCAAGGTTGAGGACTGCCATCCACTCGATTTTAGATATAATAATTAACTCCAATCATGGGTGTAAAATTACCTAAATGATATTAGAGATGAAAATTAAATTTATAACATTTAAAAACTTACAAATAATATTTTAAAAATTTTCAACTACTAAGATATCATAAACAACAAGATTTTTTTTTAGTACAATTCCGTTAATTAATTGCAACCTACATTTCTTGACTTTTGACCTTTTGATAAACTCTTTAAATTTTAAAATTTGATCGATTAATCCTTAAAATTATCCATCACACCTTACCGTGTTAAGAAAATTAAAAATAAATTTAAAATTAAAAATTAAAATATAAAGAGAACGCAATCTTTTAACTTCTTAAATTTTGGGCTTTTGACTCTTAACACTTCTTAAATTTTATTTTTTGTCAAACTAATCTCAAGCCATTCTTGGAAAAGCCATGATATTCCATGTTTAAAAAAGAAAGTCAATTAAACTAAATTAAGTAGATATTAAGAACAATTTGAACTCATTTTAGTTTATAATTAAAGTCTTTTCTATGGATGGGGTGTTATTTAAAGAAAGAAAATTTCAAATGTAAGTTAAAAATTTAATATTTAAGGAGTGTACGTTTAATTTATATTCATGAAAAATAAAAATGATATCATAATTAATTTGAGAAAGTTAAAAGATTGATTTGTTTATTTATAAAATATTAAGAATAATGGTGTATTGTAATTAGATAAATTAAACAATAATACATATTATAATATGTAAGTAATTAATAAATTGATGATGCACTGTGATTAGATGGTTGATTTTCAGATATTTTTTAGGCAAGGCAACCTCCAGTAAGCTTCGCAGTGATTGAACGGCAATCTCTTCCAAGAACAAAAAGGCTGGCCCCACCTCACAATAATTCACGTAAATTATTTGAAATTATTTGGAATTGGGATTGGGATTTGCACTTTCTTTTTTCCATTCTCTTCTTAACTTTGTGGCTATCTTCACAGCGATTGGAATCAGATCAAACTGGAAGCAAGTTTTTGTAAGTTTGTTTTAGTTTTATTTATTTTCTTAAATATTGTGAAACATATGCTCATCATTAAATTATTATGATTGATTGATGATGAGCTATAGCTTGGGTTTCATATAATAGTAAAAATTTAAAATTTTTTGACCAATCAAACTCTTTGGCGATTATGAAACTCAAAAAGATAGATCTAACTTGCATATATATATATATATATATAATTTATTATGAATATAAATTAAAGAATGAAAAATTAACATTTGGTTATTCAACACGTTAAAAGTTGAATATTTATTCTACGAGGCGTCATCTACTTTCTATAAGTGGTCAACTTTCTATAAGTGGTGTCTTAAAATTGGTTAAGATAGTCAATAGTTGGTTTGGCAACTGTCGACCATTGGGTAGAGCCAATCAACAAATAGAAATGATCTATCAACCGACAAAATTAGCTTTGCAGTTAGAGACTGCAACTCTAACGTCCAAACCAACTGATCTATTTCTATCCATTATATTCAACCTAGTTATTAATGAATGTCCTATAAATAGAATTAAAATAGGCATGAATCAATACGAATAAGCTATTGTATCCAATTTTCTCTAAGTGTTGAGTGTTGGGATAAAGAGAAAAGATTGAGAACTGTGACTGTTGGGATTGCTCAGGGAAAAGCTTATACTTTGTTATGTTCTTGTGAGATATTGTTTCTCCTTACATTTCTTTGTGAAATGATGTTGAACCTTAATGGGATATAATCCAGATGATTGTCCTTGGGTGGTGTTGTACTTCAATTTGTTGTTATTTTGCATTGCATGATGATGTTGGGCCATAGGTTACATTCATTGGGGGTCATGTTTTGTATGTGTTGGAAGCCTGAACATTAGCATGACACAATTGGCCTATAAGTACTGACTTGTGTATGATAGGTGAGCATATGCATGTAGATCATTTGCATGCATGAATTACTATGTGGACGTAGCATGGTCTGATGCTTGGCTTATGGGGGCATTGACATCACGTTAATGCTGCAAAAGCCATTGCATTCTTTATGTATTGCATTGCATGGTGGTAATGGTGCTAAAAATTGGCTTGTGATTGTGATGCGTAAAGTATAAACATGGCAAAGATAGGTCCACAAAGCAATATTATGATTAAAATGTTAATGCCAACAACCAAGCTTCACTCCCCAGAATACACATGGCAGAGATAGGTCCACAAAGCAAACCGTCCCCCAGAGTAGATTGTCCATGCTGACTCCACCTCATCGAGCCATTAGCAACCTCGGCGGCAGAGCTTACCACTTAGCCCAGATCATATAACGTGAACAGCTTGCGGAAATACTATAGCTAAGTAACTGCTTTCTTGTATCATTCAATTAAAAATACGCTTTATTTAATCAAGACACTTGTTTCCACTTATTATGTCCTCACATGGCAGACCTCGAACTCCCTTAGTATAGCCCTGGCTTCACATCACCCCAGTCTCAACCTACCTTGTATCAAATAGGCACAAAACATAAACAAACATTGGATCACCTCAATCTCGCTCGAAGGACTCAATACAAGGTACCCAAGAATTCCTTATTTTATCACTCAATAGTTTATCCCAATGTTAACAGACTAGGAGCTACCTTGGCCTCGCCAAAGCCACTCCCTAGGTCGGACAAACCCAGCAACCTCATCTCACCTAGCACTTAGGCTGACGAGGATAAATATCCAAACGCGACACTGAAAAAATCAACGAAAGCCACAAGGTACTCAAAAATCCCTCATTTTTACTACTCATAATTCATTTAATGCGAGTATTAGCAACACAAGACCTCGATCTAGACTCGGTCCTTCTTTAAACCATGCTCGGGACCCAAACCGACATGGTCAGTCCGCCCCGTGCGTACCTCGGGCACAACCCCTTCATTGTTCTAGGGCCTTGAGCCTGCCTCAGCCCTATCGAGCCACACCTTGTATCAGACAAGCGCATAGGACCTTGAGCCAGACTCAGTCCTCCTTTAAATCGTGCTTGGGAATCAGGGTAAGTAAGCTTCGATTTTTTGTAAGGATCAACCCTGAAGTGGTTTCGAAACGAAACAAAGGTCCGGTGAGGGCATAGGGGTAAAATTGTCCTTATCGAGTAAGTCTTGAATAATTAATTTTGGATTTCTGGTATCGTAATGCAAATTAATTTGATGTTCGAGGGTATAATTGCAAATAGAGGATTGCCCAAGTGAAATAGAGATAGAATTTGAGATTTAAAAGTATAATTTCTCTATTAATATAGTGTAACATATATACTTATATATATGTGTATGCGCGTAGCAGTGTGTGTGCGTGGAGGCCATGCCTCTGCAAAATCTCATGGTCGTACCTCTGCAAATTTTTTACAGGTAGGTGCATAAGGTGATGGTTGGGGAGGCATACAATGATGGCCAAGGTAGTGAGGAGAGGGGTGCTAAGGCTATAAATTGGGAAGGGAGATGAGAAGGAAAAGTAGCAGCAAGCAATGGCAGAGAGTTGAGCGAGAGAGTGGACGAGAGCTTTGAAGGATCGAGGGAGAGCTTGGCAGCAAGGGAGGCATCGTTCGGCCGGTGGTTAACGGCTGGAGGCAGCCAGAATAGGCCGTCATAGCTCGCTGCAGCCATGGCCGCAAGCTTTCAGTGGCATGGCAGTGTGGCAGCGGGTTGGACGACAAGCAGGGGCGACTGTGGGGGTGCGACGATGGTCCGGCAAGGCCAGTGGAGGTCGGTGGTGGGGCGCGGTGAGAAGCAATGGCAAAGGTGGCCAGCGACAGTCACGTGTAAAGGGTGGCTAGTGGCTGTTTGTGTGCTGGAAGAGGAGCAGGGGAGGAAGAAGAAGGAGAAAAAGAAAGGAGAAAGAAGAAAAAAAAAAAGAAAGGAAAGGAAAAATAAAGAAAGAAAAAGAAGAAAAATAGGATAAATTATAAAAAAATCTTCAAAAATTATAGGAATTAATTTGGGACTTGAGGAGTATGCCCGGAGCAAGGAAATTTATTGAGCACATGTTTCGAGGTCAAGGCACGAATACCAAGGAAGCTTGAGAGGCTAAGTTAAGGTGAGTAAAATTTTTTAAAAAATTTTAAAAAATTAGAAAAGTTATTTTATGAAATGTTATAAAGAAATATTTGAGAAATATTTACTTTTGATTTATTGAGGAAAAATAGAAAGAAATAGAGGAAAGTTATGAGAAAATTAGGAAAATTAGAATATTGATATTCTTAAATAAATATGATGGCCAGGGTATGTTGAGGTTCCAAACTGAGTACGTCAGAAGTATGGCACGCTAATCAAGACATTCTAAGATTCATTTGAGGTAAGTGGTTCGACCCAAAATTGATTTTATATAAATGGTTTTATCATGTTGTCATGCCTTGATGTGAATATGTCATGTATATTGCATTTACATGCTATGATGAAATGTGCATATGTACACGATGATATTATTGGTCATGCATTGCACAGGATTTGGGATTATGGATTGGCACCGCTACTCTATCAAGGGTGCACTCATACACCTCAACCTGGTTAGGAGACTATAAAAATGGGGAGCAACAATTGGGTGCCGTTAACTCAAACTAAAAAATTGATGACATTTTGCATTTTGCATTCATGCATGAAATATGATTTTATATCCTTAGATAATTCATCATCTAACCTGGGTTTTGCCCTTAGAATATTCAAACGTTCTAGATGGAGAACGTAATAGAAATGAGAATGAATGAGGCACGAAATGACACTTAGTAAAGTGCATGATGAATTGATTGTATATTATGTAGGCCATGTATTTAAGTTCTGCTATTTTGAATTGTGAACGTTTTGAGGAATGATGATATATTACCTTATTATTGGTTAATGTTAAAGTTAAGGTTCAATTATAGCTTCTGCATTTCATATTTATGATTATTCTTTTTCGAGATAAATGAATGAAAATTTTGGGATAGATATGAGAAATGATATGATTTAGTAGTAGTTTTGAATATAAAAAATTTATTATCCTAGAATTGTTCTAAATTATAACACGCCTAAAAAGTGGGGTATTATAACATGTATACTTCACTAGGGTCATATGAGGTCATGACATTTAACTCTTCTTGTTCTTTTAATTTTTCCTTTTGTTTGCCTTTCTCAACATAACAATCTTTAATGTAGTGTCCAAAATTTTCACAATCGAAACACTTACCCTTACCCTTACCTTTGGCCTTGGATTTAGACCTACTTCTACCTTTCTTCTTATCACCTCCCTCATGTCCTCTTAATTGAGATCTACCTCTCATCATATGGACCTCTCCATGCCTTTTCTCTCTTTTTAGCTCCATTTCTTTGCTCCTAAGGGAATCTATGACGATTTCAGGTGTCAAGGTATCCCTACCATACTTAATGGTATTTTTAACTTCCTTATATGCATCTGGAATTACATTTAAAAGAATTATGGCTTTGTATTCTTCGGTCACCTTTTCACCGCAATTTATTATATCTTGTACTAGCTTATTGAAGATATCTAGGTTGTTATCTAGATCCCTATAGGAGTCTATTTTAAAACTAAAGAAGCTTTCAAGCAAGAAAAGTTTGTCGGGTGTGGATTTTTTTACATAGAGTTTTTCTAATTTTTCCCATAACTCTTTTGTAAAATCAAGTTTCCTTACTTTCCTTAAAACAAAATCAGAAATGTGTAAAATAATAGAGGTATAAGCCAATTCATCAACCTCAATTTTTTGTTCAACTGTATATGATTCAGGGTATTTACCATCTAAGGCTTTAGAGACTTTTTGTTGGACCAAAATTCCTTTCATTTTTTGTTGCCAAATTGAGAAATTCCCCTTCCCATTGAAAACCCCTAATTCAAAGTGATGTGCAGACATGTTCACACATAAATATGCTTAACACACACAAATAGAATAATCTGATAGAATTTTAGGGTTTCAATTGCAACCTAACAGATAAGATCAACTAAGGCAGATTTCAACACACAAAACAATATCACTGATTTTCTAAGCAAGACTTAACAATACCAAAACAAGTTATGCTAGCATAAGAAAATCACAGATAATCCTAGTTCTACCAACAAGCAATGGTTACCACTACAAGGTAACCCCTACACATAATGGCCACCCCCACATGATGACCTGCTAGTTACTAGAAATGGAAATCACAGAATCTGGAATTTAAACCATAGAGGTTACCAGGACAAATCTCAGGACTGAGATCTGTGAATGATGAAGGATTGGATCTAGAGCAGAAGAAGGGCACCATCGGCCTCCACGCACTATCGCCTGCAAGTCCACGTGCAGCTCGGGAAGATGACCCGCGACTTGCCGGATCCAGATCTGGGGTCCTTTCGACCCAACTCACAACATGCAAAGAGTAATTGAACCAAGATCAGATCTGATATGGAAACCACTTATCATGAAATCGGATCTAAAAAAAATGTTGGGGCTTTTCAAATCTGGTTTGAAACAAGCACTACCTAGGAGCCATGCAAGGCTTTGATACCAATTGTTAACGGAAGATAACTGCAAAACAGAGGGTTAGTGCAAACCAGATTCGATAACTAGATTAAACCAAAAAATAAGAACACGAAGAACAGTAAGTAAAACTTCCTGTTGAATCGTTCAAGGCTCAGATCTGGTATGTTTGTTCACCACTTTGGTAATGCCAACGAATAGAGGCCATAAAGCCGCAAAGAAGCCCCCAAACTGACAGCCTAGAAAACCTCTAACACCTCTCAATCGAAACAGAACGAAGGCCTCTCTACCCAATCGATCAAAGCCACACAAAGTAGGTCACCACAAAGGTAGATTAGTCACAAAGATGGTGGGTTAAAAGCACAAAGCCAAGAGAGAAACCTTTCCCGTAAAAGAGTCCTAAGTCTGAAATATGTATAGCTTGAGATCGGCATCGAAGGATTGCCCCTCACACATAAGGAAATGCGACCGCGAGAATGGAAGGATAGATCAACTCACAAAAGACAAGAAGTCCCAGTCATAATTGGTCGAACATGGAAGGTGAGAGAAAGCAATCAGCCAAGGAAAGAAACATGAGAGGGTAGGGTTTCGGCTACAAAAGGAGAGACACACAAGAAAGGGCCAAAATGCCCTTTTATATGAGGGCTTTAGGGCTAAGGACAATGGGCTTCTCCTACTTGAGCAAATGGGCTGAGGCCCATTTCTCCTCTAAAGTGGGATTAGGGCTTGTGGCTCGACTTTTAAAATGGGCTTCCTAAAAGTGGTGATAGACACAGGTCTTCAATCTTGTGTCGAAGCCTATGAAGAAAAATACTCACCCAAAAAATCGTCATAGTCTTAGGCCTTATTAGGAAACATAAACCAACAAATTTACACCTTGATTCCTAATAAGGATGGCACACACAGGCAACAAGAAACATGCAACAAACACATAATATATATATATATATATTTTTTTTTTACTTGTCCAATAAACTAGTCAAAATTTGATAATTGGTCAATCTTTTATTTTACTAACAAACAGTCAAATTTTAATTAGTTGGTGAGGTAAAAAAAAGAAAAAGAGTTGTAAAATTAAAAGAAATTTTTATCATTTCTCAAATATTAAATGTGTATTTATCAATTTATGAAATTTTTAAAAAAATTAAATATAATTTACCCTAAAAGTTGTTAGGATAAAATTTCAAATTTGGAGTAAATTTGAAGAACAACCAATTCTTTTAGTGAAAAATAATTTTTCTTTTACACAAACAATTTTGTTTAATTTTTTTAAAGCCACCTTCTCATGGAAATATGATGTTTTTCTGTTATTATATATTATAAAATTTTTGTTAGTATGTGAAATTATTTTCTTAAAATTATTTATGTAATAATTATTTTAAAAATTTAATATTTGCTCAAGTTATTTACAAAATATTATTGCTGAACGGCGATGGGTGAAGCATGAGGTGGCCGATGAGTGAAACAACACTGACTGAAGCAATCGGAAGAGGAGGCGACAACAAAGTATAGTGGGTGGAGAAGCAAAAGCGTTGATGGTGGCAGCATCAAAGGAAGCGGCCAACGGTGATGGAGGTTGTGGCTGCGTCGATGATGATCGACGACCAGAAAGGGAGGGCAACAGTCTCGGGTAAGAAGGAAGAAAGAAAGAGGGGAGGAGGAGATGGGGATTTGGGGTTTTGACACGTGAAGCATTTTTATTGGTTTTTTTTTTTTTTGTACAGTCAACACTCTTGTGATTGTTTGTCATGTCATTAACACATTAATGCCACATCATCAAAATGGCAATAACTCCGATGAGAACATGTTGGAAAGTCTTAAATATGATCACATTACAAAATATTTCAAAATTTTGTGATCACTTTATAAACAATTGAAATTTAGTGACCAAATTACAAAAGATATTAAAGTTTTGTGACTTTTGGTGTGAATTATCCATACTATGATAGTTCATATATTAATAGTTAATTAAGAAAGATATATAATAAATTTTATTTTTTATATTTTTTAACTAAATATATAATATTAATCAAACATTTTCATGTAAACTATAACATCATTATTATTTATCTTTATTAAAATTAAATAATAATATATATTTTTTAATATATCAATTGGTCCCATGTGTCGTGGAGCACCCTTTGCCGGCACTTTTCCTTTTTCTTTTTTCTATGCATGAAGTGGTCTCATGTGTAGTGGAGAACACTATCTCTTTCTCTTTTCTTCTTTGTACATAAATGATCAAGTCTTAAAAGAGCATTATTTTTTAATCTAAAGCATTTGTATTAATTTCACTACAAGAAAAACGGGTTTTAACGACAGAAAAATCAATCGTTGAAAATTAATTTTTGGTCGTTAAAAAGTTGTAACGGGAATTTTTCTGTCGTCGGTCGTCGTTATTGCCTCTGAGGATAAAAGTCTTTAACGACGGAATGATAAACCCATCGTTATTGTATTAACGACCGTATGATTTCCGTCGTTAAAAATAATTATTAACTACCAAATTATAACCCAATAACGATAATATTTTTCGTCGTTAATAGTCTAAACAATTAGTGACAATATAATTCATGTCGTTAAAAATAACTTTTTAGTTATTAAAACACAAACCAATAACGATAATATTTCATTTTGTTAATAATGTGAACAATTAGCGACGGTATGATTCCTATCGTTAAAAAAAATATTTTTTTATTTATTTTTATTTTTTTAATAGTATGAAAACAATTGCTAGTCATCAATGACAAAAACATCATGTTTTGATATAAACCACCAAACCTATATATCATTATCTATATCAAATTGGAATAAAACTCATAAAATTAAACATGTCATTCCAATAACACCAAAGTAATCATTATCTATTAGCATTTACACACCAAAAGTAGTATATATATATATGTGTTAATTGCCAACAAATTACACCAAAAAATATGTTCAACTAAAAATAACCCTTTGACAATTGTATATACTATTCAAAAATGTACACCAAAAAAGATATTGAACTAAAAGTAATACTTTAACAATCATATATACAATTCAAAAATGTGTAACAAAACACTATATATAGTCATAAAACTGTTCATGTACTCCAAGACAACAGTTGTTTCCTCTAGAGTCTTGTTGTCTCATTGACCTACAAAAAAAAAAAAAAAAAAAAACACGAAATTAGAGTCAAAGAAGTGTTCAAATGGTAGGTAGGACGGTAAGCCACTTCTCTTTTGCGCCACAACTATTGCACTTAAGAAGCCCAGTTACATATGCAATCACTTGAACAAAGTAGATATTAGAATTTCATATCTTTGGGTTAGATGTAACTACGAAAAATGCCCTGGTATATCATATTACATTTCGACAGAAATGAAAGGGGACAGATTGTAAGGGATCACTTTGATACCACTTGTTAGGGAATAAATCAAACACAAACAAATTTTGTAACATGCACATAATCAAAATCAGATGCGCAAAGATTTAACATGACTAGGCAATGTGCCTACATCCTGGGTAAAAGAGCACAAATTCACCATGCGAATAATAGGTTACAAAAGAGTAAAACTATCTCACTCAACCCCAATTTACCCAAACTCAAAATCTCATTAAGATTCTACAATACTCACCACTTAATGTCTCCCACCCCCATCCGAGAATAAGATAGATCAGAATTGGACATAAAAATCCTCTTTGTTTTACTTTTGTTGGATCATCTAAATTTTAAATTGAAGGCAACCTCAACACGGATAATTAGATATATTTCCAATAAAAAGGTGAAGGTGCACCTCACTTTAGTTATTTTGTACAGTTTCTCATAATTCTTTCCACTTTCCTCATTCTCCTCTGAAAAAATGTTCTATTATCATCTACCATGATTTCCACTTTATGATCTTACTAATGAAAATAGCAAGGAGAAAGAGAAGAAGAATCAGATAGAGAAAAAGGTGTAGAAAATCCCTGAGAAGAACGGGAGAAGCACATCTGAATACTTTGTATAATCAATATTAATAAAATGTAAAAAAATTCTGATTATACTCCTATTTATTCAAGAAAATTGATAATCCTAATAGGAGTTAGAAAAATAAAACTCTGCTAGGGAATATTCCTATCCTAAATTGACTTGGCTTCTAGCTTCCTAATCTTATTTTTTTCTCCTAAAATGGGTTCAAATTCATGGTTCCTTATTACTACAATATCAAAATCTTAACTATCTGTGTTATTTTGAAACATATCCATTACACTGTTCAAGTCTTAACTTAGTTCATACCCCCTAGTTTTTTCTTTTCTTTCCTTTTTAGAGAGAGAGAGAGAGAGACAGAGAGAGAGAGATAGCGCACCTGGTGAGGATTGCAGTCTATGATAGATTGTTCTTTGAATTTTTGCTTACAAGAGAAGTTACGGTTCCCCTGTATACGCATGGTGCCATAGTGATCACAGTACAGTTTTCCTAATATTAGATTGTATATGGAAGTCGTTACCTGAAAAGAGAAACTCAAACTTCATACTAGGTGAGAAAAATGAAAATATAATGATCCAGAGCCAAATTTGCATGTTCTTTTGGGCCATACCTTACTCCATTGGAAAACTTCTCCATTATCAAATTCCAAGGTCAACACACCAAGAGGATCAAGCTGATTTGAGCAACCCCAAAACTTGCTTTTAAGATTGTTATCTCCCCAGAATTTCCATCCTGTACCCTCACAATGGCATGCTACAATCATTGGATGGTGACTAACCTGAAAAAAGTAAAAGCATCTTTAGAATAGCATTCCCATTGGGAAGAAGCTCTAATGCATTTTCATGTTAAATACATATAATAACTCAATATGAAGATGTCATCTTTTAATAATAAGAAATTAAATGCAAAACTTGTATGGTGTTAACCATTATAGGTACATAAACAATTTTTGTTATGAAGTTATCAAAAGCTTCTTTAGTTATGGCTAGAAACCCCATTATTTTCTTTCTTCTGTTGTTCTTACTATTTGTCTTCACCACTATTGTTCAATACCCTATTTACCACCAATTTTTACATTTCAAGAGCACTTTTCCACCTAATCCTATGCTATTGTGCACTTCTCATCATCCTACAGGTTCTGATTTCTGAGCAAGTAAGAAAGAAATTAAAGTTCTAATTCATAACATCTCCTTCAGCATTATCTTATTCTAGTTGTCTGGCAGTCTCAATTTAAAGCAGTCACACCTATTTTGTCTGGCAGCTCCTTTTTCATTTTTCTTTTTGATCGGGACTTTTGATCCTTTATTAGAAGAACATGTTGGCCTTGGAGTTGACAAACCCCTTACCTTTCCTCTAAGTAAAGTACCTGGAGGTATGAAGACATGTTTACCAGTCTTTGAGCCTTCCTTGCCTTTTGTCTCTTTCATATTACTACAAAGCACAACCAAAATAAATTAGTAACATATAACAAAATAAACATGCATGCACAATAAAAACTAAGTATGCACAATATATGCATGCACATATAAAAGTAAATGCAAAAAGAGTTCAAATTCAATACTTAGTTTCTTTCCTTTCTTTTCTTTGAATAAATAGTTGTGTTAACTACCATTGGGTCCATGTCTATCCTTGTCCAATGCACATTATCACCTATATCCATTGAGTTGGAAGCTTGAAATTCAGGTGGGATTGATGCATTTTGAGGACTGATTTCAAATGTTTGATTTGCATCATCAATGTCATCATCCTTTTGAAATGGCAAATTATATAAATCACGAGGCTGTGTTTTTGTAACTACATGCCATCCTTTGATGTAGTTGTCATCCATATAAAATACTTGGGATGCTTGATTGGCTAATACAAAGTGATCATTACCTTTCAAAAATTGGCATGGGTTAATGGATACGAATCCATATTTATCGACCTTGATGCCGTTATTTGTATCATGAACATCAAACCATTTGCATCGAAATAGTACTACTCTATTGTTATCAAGATATTGTAATTTGTAACTCAATTACTTCGGTCAAAATGCCATAGTAGTCTATTTCATCCTTCCCATTTCCCACATCACCAAGTACAACTACTCTACTATTTTGTGCCGTTAATTTTTTATCATAGTCTTCCACATGAAACCTATACCCGTTGACAATGACAACATGCTCTCATCTATGTTGCTCCGATCTTGACTATGTAATCTTTTGCAACCTACAAATCAATTATTTTAAGTGAATTCACATATAATAAAATAAAGCATAAAAAGAATCACAATACACTTACCCTAAACTTGAACCATTTAGTAAAATTTATATTTCACTTTTGCTTGGATAGTTGTAAGGCTATGACTGATTGAATTCTAGAATACTCTCTATAGATATAAAATAGTTATTATTGAGTATAACAAAATTAAAAGAAAGTGACATTAAGATTAAAGTGTATTGTTTGGGACAGCTAGTTGAACACAAATCTAAACACACTAGTTGAAGACACGCTCGCTGCTGCCTCCTAATGTCAAAAGACAATGCTACCCCTCGCTCCCTTTCTTTCTTTCTTTCTCTGTTTCCCTAACGCTGTGCTTGTTTGGGAGGAGGAAAGGGATGGCACAAAGATATATAATTTAAACTACAATGGGAAAATATTTTTAAAAGAAATAAAATAATAAAAATATTTTAAAATATTTTTCAATCTCTTTATTTACATTATTAAGTGAAAGAGTTTCCTTTTCCTTATGTCTTGTCTTTTCTCTGTTACTTAATATAATTAGAAGTTGTATTATTTATTTATGCATGTGTGTAGGCAGTAAGTAAACAACCAACATCAACAAGACCTCAGTTCAAGATTATGTTCCTTTCTCAAGAAGTCTCAGATAATCATTGAAAGACATGCAACTAAATTAGATGCAAAATTTCTGCTCCAATATTCAAAACCTATAATTAACTATTAATATTAATTTCAAGCTTCATTAATTATTGCTAGATGTCTGTCATTGCTGTCCACCTTATGGATATGGATGAGAGAAATATCAAAAGCCTGGCAGTTCCATAAACTAATTGCCATACATATATAATTAACTATTAATTCAGACTTATCTCCATTGAGATTCAAAAATTACATACATTTTAAGGTAATTTTTATTAATGAAGATGTGGGTCGTTGAAAAAGTGAGATTCAATTAAACACTATGAAACTACAACATAATTTAATATATTTGCATGCTAAGGTTTTAAATATATATTAATTAGTCCCCTAAGTTTAAACGTTGATATCACTTTTGATGGATACCCTAGGATGCAATTAATTAAATCTCTAGTTTAACATGATCAACGAGGAGAAGAAAGCAACTTTGGTGTATAGATTTAATTAGGATAACTATATATATATATATATGTCCCAGTTATGTTCTATTCTCCATTAGTAGAAGACTGGAAAAAGCATCAAACAGAGATTGAATGAAGACAAAAGACATGAACATTGCAGAAGGCCATCACCGCCCCCCCCCCCCCCCCCCCCACCATTGCAGTTGGCCGCCATATTTATATACATAGACACACACACACATCCCAGTGACCCTGTATTCCCCCTTACTGCACTTTCTACTTTGTTTATTCATTCATTTGTTGAAAAACATACTGAACTTCAATTAAATGCCACAACCCACAAACGCCCTTCAGCTTTAGTGGGGATGATGCGGAGAGATGGGGTGATGTTCTAGGAGGTGGATGGCCGCAACCAAAGTTTGTTGTGTATGTATGTATATATATGCAGAATAGAAACTAAGTGACATACCGAGTTGATGTAGTGATAGAGCTGGAGGCGATGGATGAGAGACGGCGGCGAGGAGGCGGTGATGGAGCTAGAGGTGGCGGCGGCGTTGAGGCGTTAGATGAGAGATGGTCAGATTCAGCAAGGAGGTTTGGGAATTAGGGGATTTGGGAGGGATTTGGGAATTAGGGCATTTGGGAATTGAGGGGAAAGAGGCGGGGACACCCGCCTTTAGTTTTATTATTTTTTATTTTTTTTAAATATTTATTTGTTAATTAATAAAAAATAAAATAATTTATGAAATTAATATTAATAATTATTTAATTGATAAAAATAAAATAATTTAATATTATAATAATTGATAAAATAATTTAAATTACTACATCAAATTCATATTTATTTAAAAATATAATTATATTATAAATAAATCTAATAATTATAATAAATTAATTTGATAAATTGTACTCTTTTTAATATGTTCATATTTTTTTAATATATTATATTATCAATAAATAACTAATGCTCAATTATCATAGTTTAATAAATATATTTGTGCATTTATAAAAAAATATAATTATATTAAGAATTGCTTATATAAGTGTTAGTTAAACTTTAATAATTTTTTTATTATTATTTTATGGTTCGAATTAAAAATTTTAGTCATTAATAGCGGAAAAATGATATATTAACGACGACTTATTTTACCTGTCGTTAAAAGTTATCTTATAATGACGGAATTTATATTTAGTCGTTAATAGTATTACATTAATGATCAAAATTAATGTGGCTAATTTTTGATCGTTAATGCTTATTTTTGTTATAGTGTTTGATAAGGTGCCTTAAACTTGAAAATTATGTATAATAAATATATTTTATTTAAAAAATAAAATATATTTATTAATTTTTATCTTATATCTTTAAAATACAATATAGAAAACTTATTTCTTTTTTCTTTTCTATAATCTCGTCTTCAATCTAATCTATAGGCCCCGGGCTTTCTCCTCACCCCCGTGCGATTTTGTTCACCCCCTTTTAAGGGGGGTGACCATCACCCTCATTGTTTTGAGGGTAAAAAATAACAGAACGGCAGTGAAATATTATTTTTCATGCAACTGTTCCGTTATTTTTAACCCTTAAAACATTGAGGGTGATGGTCACCCCGTTAAAGGGGTGAACAAAATCGCAGTGCTCCCTCTCTCTCTCTTTATATATATATATAGAGAGAGAGAGAGAGAGAGAGATGGATGTATTGAAAAATATATATGATTTTTTTAGAAAAAGAAATGAAAAACATATATGATTTTGAAGTGATCATATATATATAATAATTTATTTACGTATATTTAAAATTTTAAAATTATAATAAATAAAAAAAATCAACAGAGATAAAACAACTTAATTACATGTTTAATTATGGATTAGAATTGATGATGATCGCTCCAACTTAATTACTAATCTGTCAAAAAAATTATAATCTAACAAAAGGTTTCATCCTTTCCAATGCGGCAAACAACAATGTTATTTTAATTCGATCCACGAAGCTTCGCAGAGAGTGGTTGAAAGGCAACTTCCATGGATCTTTGCAGTGGTTGAAAGGAAATTAAAAGCTGGCCCCACCTCACAATAATTCAACACCATGACGCCATTTGAAATTGCTTGGAATTGGGATTGGGATTGGGATTTGCCCCTTCCATTTATCATCATTTTGTGGCTATCTTCAAAGACTCAGCCACTGCAATCAGATCAAACTATTGGAAGCAAGTTTCGAAAGTTTGTTTTAGTTTTATTTATTTTCTTAAATATTGCGATACATATGCTGATCATTAAATTATATATTATGATTGATTGATGATGCGTTATAATAATCCTACCAAATTAGAGTATAACTAATTAACGCAGTGTCTTGTGTTGTTCTTCTTTCTGCTGAACTGTGTTTTGAACTTCATTTTATATGTATATATGTTTGGTTTTGTATTCATCGTCTTCATTTTATTCATGTTTAGGGTTGTCCATGGCTGCTTCATCGTCATCTCTAATCCCACCACCACCACAGCATAAAATTCAAAATATTGACAATTAGTGTAAGCTAAAATATATCATATTAGATTTGTTTATTTATAAAATATATATTAAGAATATATAATGGTGTATTGTAAGTAGATAAGTTAAACAATAACGCATGCTATAATATGTAAGTAATTAATCATGACTTGATGATGCACTGTGATTGGATGGTTGATTTTCAAATATTTTAGTTTTAAATTAAGACGCAAGGCAAGGCAACCTCCGGTGAGCTTCGCAGTGATTGAACGGCAATCTCTTCAAGGACAAAAATTGAGGTAAACACCATTATATGATTTGAAATTATTTGGAATTGGGATTGGAATTTGCACTTACCCTTTATCATTCTCTTCATCACTTTGTGGCTATCTTCAACGACTCAGCGACTGCGATCAGATCAAACTATATATTGGAAGCAAGTTTTGCAAGTTTGTTTTAGTTTTATTTATTTTCTTAAATATTTTGGAACATATGCTGATTATTAAATTATTATGATTGATTGATGATGCGTTATCATAATCCTACCAAATTAGAGTATAACTAATTACCGCAGTGTTTTGTTGTTCTTCTTCTTGCTGAATTGTGTTTTGAACTTCATTTTATGTGTATGTATATATTCATGTTTAGGCTTGTCCATGGCTGCTTCATCCTCATCTCCCATCCCACCACCACAGCGGAAATATAACTTCTTCTTGAATTTTTGCGGCCTTGATACCCGCGAGTCCATTATTAGTCATCTACGAGTTGATTTGGAGCGAAACGGTTTTCACACATTTAGAGATGACGAAAACTTGGATGGAGGACAAAGTATTGGGCCAGGACTATTGGAAGCAATTGCGAATTCATCAATGTCTCTTGTTGTGTTCTCAAAAAACTACCTTGCATCGACATGGTGCCTACTCGAACTAGAGAAGATTATGGAGTGTAGAAAGAACTCACAGCATTTTGTTTTGCCCATCTTTTATAAGATAAAGCCATCTGAAATACGATACTTAAAAAGGGAGTAGTGCAGAAATCTTGGCCAAATGCAAAGAAGAAGTTCCCAAGATGGAGAATTGGAGAGCAATTGTGACTGAAGTTGCCAATTTGAGTGGTATAGTCTCCAATAACTATAGGTATACTTTTTTTTTGATAATCACTTAATTTTGATTATTGAAATGTTTGTAGAACTATAGTGTTATTCTTTTTTTTTTTTTTTAATTCGATCCTTTTGGACTAATTAATAGGGATGAAGCAAGCTTGGTTAAGAATATTGTTAAACAGGTTCAAAGACAATTAAATTTGTACATAGATTTAAATGTTGCAACCCATCCAGTTGGAATAGAGCCTCGTTTACAAAAGCTACTCAAGGAGTTGTACTTGGAGTCATCTGATGATGTTCGCATTATTGCAATATGGGGAGTCGGTGGTCTAGGTAAGACAACAATTGCCAAAACTGCGTATAATCATATTTGTAGCAGGTTTGAAGGTTGCAGCTTTGTCGCCAATGTTAGAGAAACATGGGAGAAATCAAATGGGGATTTGCTTGATTTGCAAAATTAAATTCGATCTGATATCTTGAATGAGAATTATAAAATGAGAAACTCTCACGAGGGGGTTCAATTCTTAAAACACATAGCTTTCCAAAGAAAAGTGCGTCTAGTTCTTGATGATGTAAATCATGTGAAATAGTTAAATGCACTAGCCATCGATCCACAATTTCTTTATCGTGGGAGTAGAATTATTGTGACTACTAGAGATATTTCTTCCTTGAACTCGCTTCAATCAATTCTTATCATATATGAGCTTGAGCATTTCAATATGGATGAATCTCTTCAACTCTTTAGTTTGCATGCCTTCAACGAACATTATCCTCTAGAGGACTTTATGGAGCTTTCAAATACAGTGGTGGATTATGCTGGGGGTATTCCATTAGTTCTTGAAGTTTGGGGTTCTTTTTTGAATGGTAAAAACAATGGTGAGTGGAGAGATGCAACTAGAAAATTGAAAAAGATTCCTCATGGTGAAGTTCAAAAAATAGTAAGGATAAGTTTTGATTCATTAGATGAAAAAGAGAAAAAATTGTTCCTAGATATAGCATGCTTCTTTGTTGGTGAGAGTAAAAATTTTGCCATTCAAGTATTGGAAGCCTGTGAGTTTTTCCCAGTAATTGGATTTCGACGCTTGGAGGATCTTTGTCTCCTAAAATATGATCCAGGACATGTGATTGTAATGCATGATATTCTCAAGCAAATGGGTAAGGAGATAATTCAACAAGAAAGTGATGATCCAGGAAAACGCAGTAGATTATGGGATTCCAAAGATGCCCTTAAAGTCCTGAAAAATTGTGAGGTGAGATCCACACTGGTTAACTTCTCATTAACATTTGATGTTTTCTTTTTTATTTTTTGCTCAACAAGAAAAATAGAGAAAACAAGAAGATGGCAAACAAAAAAAATTAGGACAAAAATGTACCAAAATTTTGTTGTTGTTAATACAGCTTTTGATGTGTAATTGTTGCATGAATGTCAAAATGCATATGTATATCCACATTCTCAATCCTATTTTTTCCACCAATGTAATTAATTTTTTCCTTTGATATGTGATGGGTGGTAGGGAACTGAAACAGTTGAGGGCCTTATCCTGTTACCCAATGGAAAAGATATTAAAGTGAAAGCAAAAGTATTTCAAAAGATGAAAAGACTGAGGGTGCTTCATCTCGATCATGTTCTACCTAGTCCTGGCAACAAGCTTTTGTTCAGAAATTTTGGCTACAAGCATTTGTCCAGAAATTTAGTATGGCTACGTTGGCATCACTTTGATCTCAGCGTTTTGCCATCACAATTATACTTGGGGAATTTGGTTGCTCTTGACCTAAGTTACAGCAACATAAAACGAGTTTGGAGGGGAACTATGGTGAAATCTTTATTTCTTATATATTTCTCTTTTTCAAACACTGATATAAATCACTTGGATGCACATTTACCATGTGTATACCATATCATATGAGAACTAATCTTTTATTGTTGTTTTCAACAGGTTTTAGGTAAATTGAAATTTCTTAACCTCAGTTATTGTCATAACTTAACCACAACTCCTAATTTTTTTGGGCTCCCCAATCTTGAGGAATTGATTCTTGACGATTGCGTAAGATTACAAGAGGTGGATAAGTCTATTGGACATCTCCACAAATTAATTATTCTATGCCTCGATAATTGCCAGAGCCTTAGGAAACTTCCGTCGGAGATGGCCAACTTAAAATCTCTTGAAAGATTATCAATCTCTTTGTCCTCCTGGGACCAGCGTCGAACATTGACAAAAAGGAGTGCAGGTTTTATTGGGTTGCCACCAAACTTTGTACAGGGCTTCAGTTGCTTGAAGACATTGAACATGGAACGCTGCTCTATTCAATTACCTAATGAAATTGGGAATATGATCTCATTAACCTTTTTAACTATTTGTGAATGTAAATTTGATTACCTGCCAGAGAGTATATGCAGCCTTACAAAATTGGAGATTTTATTTATTATAGATTGCCGGATGTCAAATCTGCCAAGTGAACTTGGGAGGTTGAACCGATTGCGTCATTTGAATCTTCAGGGAAATAACTTTTGTAGCCTGCCAGAGAGCATCGGTGACCTTACGAAGTTAAGGAATCTCAATTTGTGTCGTTGTGAAAGACTCCAATCACTCCCAAAGCTTTCAGGTGGTCCGTGTTTGATCGTCGCCATTAACAGTTGCCCATCATTGAGAAGAATATCACTCGAATCAATCACGAACAGTAGAATCATATCTTGTTACATGTGTCCTAAATTGGACATGAATTGTTTTGTCCATGAAATCGGAACAAGTTTTTTCAACTACAAGGTACTAACGCTCTTTCTTTTATATCTACTACTATATATATAGTAGAAACAAAACAAAATGATTCATTATTTTTCTATGTTATTAAACAATGATTATGATACTAATTTGAGCTAATTATTTTGCAATTTATACACTTTAGCGGTGAGGAATCAAAATTTGGAATGTACTATTTTGAAATGTACTAACACGACATGATTTATGCTTATATATTCAGGTTGTATGTTCAGTTAGAATTCATTATTTAGAGTGCATGTTTCCTATTCGGTTGCAGCATGAGACCACAAATTCATATTATGCTCTCAAGGTGCCACCTCTTGGAGTCGGAAATAAGCATTTTATTCGATGCACTTTTTATGTTGTCTACAGGATTGAGATCTGGCACCATTCCTGGTCAATGAAATACACACTCCGCAACAAAACCAAAGACATTTCTATTGATATCGACTGTTCATCTATGGTGTTTGGGCCTACTAGCACAGAGATTAGAGATCATATCATTTTTGAGTATAGGTCTTTTCACGTGGACAAGTTGGAATTGAAAGAAGGTGATGAAATAGAAATTTCTTGGACACCTGACAATAATGTGGTTTTGAAGAGATGGGGAGTTCATGTCAGTTATGACACAACTGATGATCATCATTAGTAGTAAGTCCCTCTCTAACACAAGATTGTAGATTGATTGAATCAAGAAATTGATGAATTCTATTTTTTGTAGCATACATATATATATATATGTATAACCATTTAGCCATGTCTTTTAAGTTCATGTCAGTTGTGACCATGTTCTTTTATATAGTTATCTTACTCGAACACCAAATTTTTATATAGAAAAATATAGTCTCGAGATGAATTTAAAAATTATCATATTTGAGGCATGGAAGTGCCCAGACCAAATATGCAGGACACTAATCATCGGTCCAAAGATATTAAAAAAAAAAACTATGAATTCCAAGATTGGTCCTGTCCTGGGCAAAAATCCTTCCTTAGCTCTAAACTGAGCCTAACATCGCTTTGGGCCCAAAATTTCGACCGTAAACATTCAGAAGGAAAGTACCTATCCCCTTTGGGTCATGGCATAAGACAATGAATGGCGACCACCAGTAGTCCTTCGCAAGGGTTTGAAGAATTATTGTATGTAAATTGCTGCCACTTCTTCTGCCATTTAAGTTATTTTTCTCAAAATTTTTTGTAGTTTGAAAGATTTTAGATGTTTTTCAATGTTTTATTTTTTTGATATTTCTTTCTTTCGTTATCAATAACGGCATTGATAATGAAATATATCCAACCCAACCCAATCGAGCTGGGGTATAAAAGGGCATGTGGAAGGGCATTGTTGGCCATTGTTCATGGAAGATTTTGACGGTTATAACTAATCAATGTAATCGCCTTGCTCTTATGGCCCACAAATCCAAAAAAACCAAAACGATTCTATTGTTTGATCTTAATAGACCTAGAAATTAATTTTTTTTAAAAAAGATTTCCCATTTTTGGAAAGACATCGCTAGCCACTGTCCATGGAAGATTTTAACAATAAAAATTGTCCATCACGATTGCCATGGTCTTATGATCCACATAACCACAAAAACCAAAATGATCTAACGATTAGATCTCAATGGATTTGAAAAAATGTTATCCGTTCTAGAATGGCATCGCTAGCTACCGCCCATGGCAATTTTGATGACCAAAATTGACCATTAGGATCGCATTGGTCTTGTGACACACATAACCAAAACGATTCAATGGTTGGATTTCAATATATCTAAAAATTAATTTTTTTTAAAAAAAAGTTTACTTTTTTTTGGAAGGATATTGTTGGCCACTGTCTATGGCTGATTCCAACAATCAGAACTGACTATCGGAATCACCTTGGTCTTATGACCTACATATAGAAAAACCAAAACAATCCAATGATTGGATCTCACTAGATTTAAAAATGATTTTTTTAGAAAAAATACTACCCATTTTTGGTTTTTGGAAAAGATTACCCATTTTTAGAAGGGCATTGCTAGCCATTGTTCATGGCAGATTCTGACAATTGAAAGTGACCATCGCAATTACATTGGTCTTATGATCCACATAACCAAAAATAAAACGATCTAATGATTGGATCTCAATAGATTTGGAAATTATTTTTTTGAAAAAATGTTACCCATTTTGGAATGGCATTGTTGACTACCATCCATGGTAGATTTTGATGATCAAAATTGGCCACTGGGATCGCCTTGGTCTTGCGACACACATAGCCAAAAATCAAAACGATCTAATTGTTGAATTTCAATAGATTTAAAAATTAATTTTTTGTAAAAAGAATATTTATTTTTGGAAAGGCATTGCTGGCCATCGTATTCCAACAATTGGAATTGACCATTGCAATCACTTTGATCTTATGACCAACATATAGAAAAATCAAAACAATCCAATGATTGTGTAATATTCTGAAAATTTAGAAATAAATAATAATTATAAATATCAGTATTGAGGTCATTATTGGGTATTTAAAAATTTAAGGAAAAATAATAGGTTAAGTTGTTTTGCAAATTAAGGTAATTAATTATTTTATTTGGGGATATTTTTGGAAATAATGAAGGAATTAATTAGGTGAAATTTTAGGAATATTCAGGGTATAAGTCTATTAAGAGGAAAATTGGAGTCCGGGGTGTGAATTTCAGAAATTTCGGGGATGCTGGTGCAAATCTCCAAAGTTGGCTGGGAGTCACCTTAAAATTAAATGGAAGCGTTTAATAGTTGAAGGCAACGTGTGGCGTAGGTGGTTGCGTGCGCGAGGGATCAGGGGGGGTGATGCAGGTTCAAGCCTGCAGGTGCGTGCACGAGGGAGGATTTTGGCCGGAATTTTTCAGCCATTCCTTGCCCAAAACGGCGTCTTTTTGGGCAAGGTGGTGGGCAGCCAGCAGCTGCCACGCGGCGCGCGCTGAGCTGTCCACTTTTTGGATTTTTAAAGCCCGATTTCAGTAGCAATCGAGAATCATTTCGAGCAGCAAACAACAAGGAAAATTAAAGAGAAGAAGAAGACGCGCTCTGGTGGGAAATTTGGAGGAAAAATTGAAGATTAAATTTGGTTTGATCACGGTTTAATTAGTTAGGTGAGTAGAGAAATATGTATTAATCATTTTGTACGGTTGGAATTTAATTTTGGATCCGATTTTGTTAATTTTGGGGGTTTATGGTAATTTGCAGCGTGTATTAATTTGGTGGCGTGTGGGCGTGAAAACACTGGAAACAGCTAAATAGAGGCAAGCTCCCTTCTACCTTGTGAACTCTTTCCATTTTATGATTCCCACGCCTTTTCTTAATTAGTTTCAATTTTGCGTATTAATTATACAAATCGAGGATTTTATTAGCGTGAATTAATTTAAATTAAATATGAGACTTATTAGGGTTTTATTTGTTGTGTGCCTACGGGGTATTTTGTACCGCCCTCATTCCTTTCAGAATGATGTTGAACCCGACTTGGGGACTAGATTCTTAGAGGTATGAGTTTATGTATGGATTTCTCGGGTGTGAGTCAGTTAGGGCTATCGAGCAGTGGGGCAGGGGTCGGCTATTTGGTGACGTTGGAGTAGACTATTATACGACCCTGAAGTCGATCGTCGGGCGGACACCCTTAGTCACTGATCGTTAATCGGTGCCGGACACTACTGACTAACTCTGCCATTAATGTGATTTACTGCATAATTCGATATATTGTATTACCGTTCATGGTTTGATATGCACATGGGTACAAGATGCATGTTGGGATATTCATTTATTGAGTATGCTTGGACACAAACATTCTTGCATGGTTAGATTGCATCTGGCACGAGCATATGCATCGCGTGTAGTTTATTATGTGGGCGGAGCATGGCCTGATGCCTGGATATATGGGCTCTAGTGTATCACGTTGATGCTCACTACGCCATTGCATTTTTATGTGCATTGCATGGTTACCGACAGTTCACTGGTCTCAGACGGGAGGACCGTTCCGAGGGAGCCTTCGGCTCGGCTATTCTACAGCTCGGGTGTCGAGAGGACCGACGTAAGCACGCGGGTGACGGGAGCACCGACTCGGGACAACACGCACAAGTTTGTTGGAGATATATGTTGCCTTTCAGGGTAGCGACAGGTTGGTATGAGATTTGGGTGCTGTGTGTCTTGTGTGAGCCCTAAAGACTGATACGTGCTTTTATTTACGCTTTTATACTGTGTTGGGAATCTCATGGCTTGTGTGTGTTTGGGGGTTGGTGTTCTGGGGAGAGTTTACTGGATATGTTCAGCCTCCAGCTTTCTTTTCTTTATGCTTGTTGAGTCTCTCGACTCACTTTGCTTTCCATCATTCCAGGTAGTGGTAGCGTGGGTTAAAGGCAAGGGAGTCAGCTTCTAGCGGCAGAGTCGGTATGGTGTACAAGCAGTTCTGTCAGTCCCTGTCATTTTCCCGTCAACTCTCATTTACTCTAATGTTTGAAAGGGATTTACTCTATTATTTTTGGATTGTGCCAGGTCATTCCTCGTGTCTCATGTATGTTGGCATAGGTGTCTGTATGTATTTGTTTATCTATGTTACCGCTATACTAGCAGAGTATCCGTAGTGCATGCATGTGTATAGTTTAGCTTCCGCTATTTTAATTCTTATGTATGTATGCCAAGGTAGTTTTTGTCTTATGTTTCATTTTTTCTCCTTCCATAGGCGCTCCCATTCGGGTAGTCCAGATGGTTGGGATATCCGGGTGAGCGTGCTTACAGATTGGATCTCACTAGATCTAAAAAATAATTTTTTAGAAAAAATGCAACTCATTTTTGGTTTTTGTAAAAGATTACTAGTTTTTGGAAGGGCATCACTAGCCACTGTCTAGGGTATATTTTGACAATCAAAACTGACCATCGCGATTGCCTTGGTCTTATGATCCACATAACCAAAAATCAAAACGGTTGTATCTCAATAGATTTGAAAATTAATTTTTTGAAAAAATGTTACCAGTTTTGGAATGGCATTGCCACTACCATCCATGGCAGATTTTGATGATCAAAATTGACTATTCGAATCACTTTGGTCTTATGACCAACATATAGAAAAACCAAAGAATCTAATGATTGAATCTTACTAGATCTAAAAATTAATTTTTTTAAGAAAAAGCTACTTGTTTTTGGAAGGGTATTGCCAGCCATCATCTATGGTAGATTCAGACAATTGAGACCGACCATAGAAATCGCCTTGGTTTTGTGATCCATATACTCAAAAATCAAAACGATTCAACAATTACATCTCACTAGATCTAAAAATTTAAATTAGAGAATGTTAAGTGTTTACCTTAAATCGGAGAAACTACGATCACTAGCCTTTAATAAGGCAGTCAATTGGTGGGATGAGAGGGAATGGATTGCTAGACAGGAGGAAGAGAAGGCGAGTTGATGGCTGACGGTTGCTAGTTGAAAAAGAAGAGAGATAGAGACACAGGCAAGAAAGAGATAGTAATAAGCAATTGTTAGGCTTTGGTGGGAGTTTGGCTTGCTCCCACGACTCGAGTGGGTCGAGTATCGGGTTTGACCGACCTACCATCCTATAGTTTCAACAGTAGAACCAACTAAAAAGATTTTTTCTCTTGACATATATATTTTTAGTCCTCATTGGGTCAGTTCGACCAGATACTCGATCTATCCTTGTCAAGGTATAAAAAGGCATGTGGGAGCGGGCCAAACTCCCGACCCTAGCAGTTGCTTGGTGCTTTCTCCTTCTTGCCTACATCTTTTTCTGTTCTTCTTCTTTGGCCAACAGTCATCAGTTGTTGGCTCGCCATCTCCTTCTCCTATTTGACAATTCTTTCTCTCTCTTCTGACCAAATTGTCGTCCCATACATCAGCGACTAGAATTTCTCCAATTTAAGGTAAGCATGTGTTTGGATAATAATCATAAATAAAAATTTCAAAATTCAATTATTCTAAATATATATACATATAATGTATAATATATATGCACAAGTAAATATATATATACATTTTAATATATGCATATATAAATATATATACACACATATATAATATGTACATATATGTATGCATGACACACACAGATATATAGATATATATAATATATACAATAGCAAAATTAGTTAAACAAGTTTTATTTGTGGATAAAATTAGAGGAATAATGTCTTATGTACGTGTAAAAAAACTTAAAAAAATTAAATAAAAGTTTAGTGGATGAAGTTTAATAATAATAATTATTATTTAGAAATTATAAATTCAAATTGAGAAGGAATTTTATAATTAGGAACAATTAATTTAATAAACTTTCTCTTTTATAATGTCAATGAATCACACCATCTTCACAAATTTTTTTATTTCTAATTCATTACTCTTATTAGCTTATGACACGAATTAAAATCCACACTCCATTCTCCATTTATTGTTGGAGAAGCTTAAGATTGTGCACTACTATATATGTATTTTATTTTAGTTAGTAATGTTGTGACCGTTTTCTTTTATTAACACTCCATTTAGTCAGTAATATTTCTTCATTTTATATAGTGACCTTATTATAAACACTTTTTGTAATATACAAGTTATGGGTGCTTTAAGTACCATAGAATTTTTTATTACTTTTTAGGGCAATGATTAAGGAACATTAAATATATATATATATATATTATATATCATTTAGAACATTGAATTAGTTGACATTTAAACAAGAATATGTATTACAATAAAATCAACCAATAACGAATGTTTAAACCTAAAAACTAAATATAATAAATTTATATCATAAAAAAGTATATATTCTATATATACTCTTTAACCATTGCTTTGAAAGATAAAACAAGTGTGGGAGGGAACTAAGGTGAAACCATTATTATTATTATTATTATTATTATATTTCAACTTATATCCCGCTGCAACTAATTTTTCTATTTTTGCTACCTTCAACACATTTTGAGTAAACTAAAATTTATTTTTCTCAATCATTTTGAGTAAACTTATCCGGAGTTCTCAATCTTAAGGAATGGCTATCCTCTGTCTTTGAGATAAAGGATTTAGGGGAAGCGGGTTATATTCTCAAAGTTAAGATTTCAAGGGATCGCTTATGGAAGCTTTTGAGTTTGTCTCAAGAGAATTACCTTCATAAGATCCTTGAACTGTTTAATATAGATAACTCAAAGCCTGTTGATACTCCAGTTGATAAGGATTGTATCTTGAGTACTAGTCAGTGCCCTAAAACAAAGGAAGAAAGGAAACTAATGGAAAAGAAACCATACGCCAGTGCTATTGGGAGTCTCATGTACCTAATGAAGTATACTCGTCTTGATATATGCTTCGCCATTAGGCTAGTAAGCAGATACCAAAGTAATCCAGGTGAGAAACACTAGAAAGTTGTCAAGAGAATCATGAGATATTTACGTGGTACTTATGATTATGTCCTGGTTTTCCAAGGTGGAGATATGAAAGTACATGGTTACGTCGATGCTGATTTTGGTGGAGATATTGATGATAGTGTCTCTACATTAGCATATGTTTTCACTCTTGGTGGAGGCTCTATTTCTTGGCAAAGCAAGAAGCAAGATTGCGTTGCTCAGTCGATCATGGAAGTAGAATATGTGGCTAGCTTAAAAGCTGGAAGACATGCATCCTGACTTACTGCTTTCCTTCGAGAGCTAGGGGTAACAACTTAGACTGATGAACATGTCAAAATTCGTATCGACAACACGACTGCGATGCAATTTGGATATGACCCCAAATTCCATGATAGAGGAAAGCACATAAGAATAAGATATTACTACATTAGAGGATTAAACAAGGACGAGGAAGTGATCTTGAGTTATATTCCTAGCGCTAAAATATTGGCTAACCCATTGACAAAGCCACTTAGCAAGAATGTATTTGAATCCCATGTGAGGCATATGTGATTACGTAGAATTTGAATTCTACATTTAATCACTGTTTACGACATTCATATTGATTTATTCTGATGGATATTTATTATCTTATTTGATGGATATTTGTCATCTTCTTTCTATTTTCATTATTGTTGGTCCCTTAAGGTATGACCACTCATGAGGGGGGTGAATTGAGTGTTTAAATTTTTTTTCCATTTTAATAAATATTATTGATTAATTATTTTCTATAAGAAATATATAAATTATTTTTTTAAATTAAATTCTTGTTATTTAATTTTAAATAAATTAAGATTTTATAACTATGTATATGTAAGTTTGAGATTAATAAATTTCAAGCCACAAGATATAGCAAGAATATATAAATGAGGCACAAGACAATTTATAATGGTTCAGTGTCTCCACACACACCTACTCCACTCTCCTAAGGTCTCAACCACCATTGGGGTTCCACTAATCTCATCAAGATTTTCACACTAGCTCACTTTAGAAACTAGATACACTCCTAGATTACAATAGATTTTAGGAAAACCACCAGTACTAAGGTTTTCTCCCTACCTTACATTGGAAACTATATTTACCTAGATTTTAACGATTATAGGAAACATATACAATCAACAATAGTAATTTAAATGTTATAAATAATTTATCCACATTTGGACTCAAATAAGCAATTAAGAATAAATTATACAAGACAATAATATTTAAATAAATAAATAAATGGTGACCTCAATTTGAATGGAGAAGATCGGATTCAGCTTTACGATCTCTTTTTCTCCTCTTGCTTTGTGACTCTTCCGTAGATGAACAATAAATCTTTGAGAGCCTTGGAATGTTTGGAAATTAGCTTGAGAGCTTTTGGAAGATTTGGATGTGCAATATGTGCAATGGATATTTAAAAAATGAGTTTGGGAGGTATTTATAAGCATTTTAGCCACTAAAGAAAGGGTTAATATAAAGTTTGAAATTCAAAAAATGTTTATACTTTCTCAAACAATAAGAAAACATGTCTTACTTTTAATTCAACATAAATTTATTTTTTACATGAGAAATTAAGATTTGAAAATTCAAATATAAACTTTTGACACATAAATGATTAAGACAATAAAACATGTCTAAAAGTAATCTCTTTTAATTCAAAATAAATTTATTTTTTGCATGAGTAAGAGAAAACATATCTAAAACCAATTCTCTTTAATTCAAAATAAATTTACTTTTTGTATGAAAAAGAGAAAACATGTTTAAAAGTAATTATCCTTTAATTCAAAATAAATATACTTTTTTGCATAAGTAATAAAACCATTTATCAATAATAAAAATTCAAACATAAACTTTTGAGACATAAATGATCAAAAGAAGGAAATATGTCTAAAGACAATCCACTTTTAATTCAAAATAAATTTACTCTTTGTACCCATTTTTAATTCAAAATAAATTTATTTTTTTTATATGAGAAAGAAATACATTTATATCATAAAAATATTTTTGTTAATAATCAAAAGTTAATTAATATGAACAAGTTGACTTAACAATTATATAACATTATGTTGTTGATATGGAAAACATTGAAATAATTGCACATGTTCGTGAATGTCACCAGGCTTGGATCAGTTCTCTCATGTGGACGATCGCTCTGACACTTGTGTGGTGTGTAGGATGAGACAACTTACTTTTGGACTTATGTGGTCAGTGTAAGTGTCTTGATACATGAGAGGTATTCAAGATCGTTATTGTTACCTTAGTACGACTAAGATGAGGCTTATTTAAAGAAGTCGAATATGGATATATTCTGAATTCTATATTAAGCCTGAGAATAGTAGGATGTGGGCACTCATGAGTTGAGTGACTCGGGCTAGTACCTATGTGGTGAGTAGGCTGACATTTGTACAGTGTTTTTAAGTATGACATCCCTCATTAGTGGGAGCTCCACAGTATCATGCACGTCATACAACATGCGTTTGTTCGACCACTATAAGGAAGTGACAAGATTGTTCTCTCTCTGTCATTACATGGGACCTTATTCACATATGCCTTCTGATCTAAAATTGTTTCATGAAGTTGAGGTTCAATTACACTACTTTAGCATGTCACCCAATTGGCCAGCAAGAAAGCAGCTAGGCAGGCCATGACTGGGAAAGTGGTTGAATCAAGAGATGGATTTATTCGAATTTTGGAAAAGATAATTTATACCACATCATGTAAGTTTTGCATCTCATAGTTCGGAAGATCATCTGTGTGATGGTCATGAGTGCAAGAACTTCGATTAATGATCAAATGCTGTTAAGAGTTACTCTCGAGAGATTGGAAGCATTTGATAGATGTGTTATTTATTATCTAAGACATAGATGACATTGTCCTAGTTTATTTCTTTTTGCAGTAGTACTATGTTGGCATTGGTGATTGTTTGATATAGTACTCTTATCATTGTCGTCAAGGTCGCATCCTTTGACTTCTTGTATAAGGAGATGAGTTGAACATTATCCTATGTATCCGAGTGGGAGATTGTTGGAATTGCGGTTACATTGGGATAAGTTTCCTAACAATAAGATAAATGTTTAAAATTTGAATTTGTTTCAAATTTACTCGTATTTGAATTTTAACAATATAATGAGATAACTGATTAGAATTTGAATTAGATTCAAATTCCTAAAGAGATATGCCTATCCATATCTATGTGAAACCTAAAAATAGGCATAGAACCCAATGAAAATATACAACAATCAGAATCAATTTCTGATCATTCATATATTGTCTTCGACATCACCATTCGAGCATCGGGCGGACAAGGGGTGGATGTATAAGAAAGGTTTTATAGTTTTATTTCATGGAGATCGTTAGACAAATCAATTTTCATTATTCCGGTGCGATCCAGGTATTTTACATACCGTTTGTAATTTGTTTTAGAAGTTCTACAATTAAAAGTTAAAATGTTTTGATAGGGAACTAATAAAGAAGAGGTAATTAATTTACCCAACATTTTGTGAAATTTTTCCATAATGTAATTCAATGTTATGTTGTCTATACTTATAAAATCATAAGTATTTCTTTAAAAAAATTAATAATATTTTTTAATAAACTATCAATTACATTTTCAAAACTTATAAGCATTTGTGTTATGTGTAAAAAGTGTTTATAGTTTTAAAAAATAAATGCTTGTTACTATATAAAAATGTTTTTTATTTTGAAAAAAAAAGTAATTGACAATTTGATAAAGCAGTATTGTGAATTATTTAAAAAAGTATTTATAATTTTAGGAATATCAAAACAAAATATACAAAATTGTAAGAACACCCTTAAGGTTTGACAAAATTGTGAGAATCATCATTAATGTTTGAGAAACAACAATTACTACCTCATTGTTAAACAAAAAATACTAGAAGACCATTTTACTCTTTATCATCACTTTTCATCTTTCTATACTAGAGATTGTCAACAATAACTACCCCGGTTGTTAAACGGGAAAATACTAGAAGACCATTTTGCTCATTATCATCATCTATCATCTTTCATCTTTCTATACTAGAGATTGTTGGCAACCATTAAAAGAAAGAATAAGATGATGATGATGATAAATCCAAGCCGACCTAGGTTTATCAATATGAACCCAAATTTATAGTAGAAAAGAAAGAGATGATAATAAAGATGATGAATCCAATTGATGAACCCAGGCCAAATATAGGTTCAACATTATCTTAGTTTATAATAAATTATGTTTCAAATTAATAATTAATGCAAGTCATAAAATATAACAAGAATAAATAATATAAGGCACACCACAATTTATAGTGGTTCAATGTTTTCATACACACTTAATCCACCCTCCTAAAATTTATCCATCATTGGAGTTCCACTAAATCAAAATTACT
Source organism: Diospyros lotus (assembly GCF_014633365.1). NCBI lineage: Eukaryota > Viridiplantae > Streptophyta > Magnoliopsida > Ericales > Ebenaceae > Diospyros > Diospyros lotus. The sequence continues at coordinate 19,999,418 of NC_068343.1, forward strand.
AAGGTTTCCACACTAGCTTATCTTGAAAACTAGATACACACCTAGATTATAACGGGTTTTAGGCAATCACTACACCAAGGTTTTCTCCTTAACTTACCTTAGAAACTAAATACATTTAGATTTTAATGTTTCTAGGAAACCTATATAATTCTTTAAATGTGTTACAAATAATTTGTTCACACTTGAACACAAATAAACAATTAAGCACAAAAATATACAAAGCAATAATATTTAAATAAAATAAATAAATTAGTGACCTTGGAGAAATTCGGAGTAAACTCAAAATATTTTTCTCCTCTTGCCTTGTAGCTCTTCGGTTGATGTGTAATAATATTTCGTGAGCCTCAGATTGCTTGGATGAAAGCTTGAGAGTGTTTGGGATCTTTCGAGTGCTTTGGATTTACAATAGAATCACTTGGTATTTCAAAAATGAGATTAGGGCAGGGGTATTTATAGGCATTTTGGGCATTTTTTCAATGGTAAAAAATCTGACTGTTATAAACTAGAAAGTTTAGAAGTATAATTTAAAATTAATATGTACACACATGTGACCAAGAAAGCTTATAGATTAGTTGGCAAGGGAAGATTTGGACTTGCTGGAGGTCTTGGGTTCAAATTAGGGCATGCACCTAATTGTTAAATTCATTTTTTTGAGATACATATATTATAAAAATATTTTATAAAATAATCTAAAATATATTTAAAAATATTTTTAATAGAAAATAATATTTTTGATAATGCATATGCTATAAAAAATATTTAATAAATTAATATTAAAAATATTTTTAGAAAATAATATTTTTGATAATACATATGCTATGAAAAAATTTAATAAATAGAAAAATAATATTCTTGGTAATACATATTGTGACATCCCAGAATTTTGAAGATAAATAATAATTATTAATTTTGATATTTGAGATTATTATGGAATATCCGGAGATTTAAGAAAAAAAATAATGTTGTTATGAGGAAATGGGTAATGAAGAGTGTTTATGGAATTTTTAGAAGTTTTGGGGTGTCAGTGTAATTAATAACTGTGGTGAAAGTGTAGATTTTTGGAAAATTTGGGGGTTGAGGTGTGATTTCCAAAAAAGTGGCTGAGGCCCCCTTAAATTTAATGAGAGGCATCTACAGATTGAAGGTCAGTACAGCGTGGGCGATCGTGCGCGAAGACAGCCAGGAGGGGGAAGCGGGTTCGATTTCTAGTGTGTGTGAAGGGGGAAAATGCTGATTGAAGGAAGCCCAAAACAGCATCGTTTTGGCCTTTTGTAATTAAACTATTGACAGTTTTTCCTTATCTATCGACAGATTTGTTTGCACAAAGCATATAACGGCTAGTTTTTCAAATATTAACGACTTTAAATGGCTAGTTATTGGTTGAAACTTGTAGGATGCCTATAAATACAAATCAATGATGATCTTAAAGAGGCTAATGAATGGGAATGAAGTGAAACGAGTTTGCAAAATTTATTCATCTTTTTAATTGTGCTTGAACTTTATTTTTCTCTCAAAAAGGCTTTATGTATCATATTGTAAAGCTAGTTTCAAGTCTTTGTATCTTATTTTGAGAGATATTGTAATTAAGAGTGTATATTCTTAAAACCTCTCTATTAAACATTTTCTTGTATTTTATAGCTTGTGTAACTAGATGGCTTACTTGTTTAAGTAGGAGGTTGTATTTTATCTAGCTTTATTAGAAGTCTTACTTGGTTAAATAAGAGGATTGTAATTTATTAACTTGGTACTAGATGACCTATCTGGTGTGATAGGAGAGTTATAGTGATTTGCTTGAAAATCCTTAGTGAAGAGATAAGGTAGTGGATTAAACTTGATTTAAATCGAATTACTATAAATCTTTTGTGTACTTTTCTTGCTTATGTTATTTGGTTTGTTTATCATTGCTAGTATTTTAATATCCTCACTTACATTGAAATTTTATTTTCGATCAAAAAGATTTTAAATTTCAAACAAAATTTTAAATTATCCAATTCACCTTGTTCTTGGGTGTGTTCTTGGGTGTGTGTGATAATATTTCAAATCTAACAAAAAGGAATGTTGGCGTCATTCCCACTGCCACCGTCACCACCGATCAAGAGAGAATGTGAAATAAAAGGGAGACTTTGAGAAAAAGAATAAAAATAAAAAATAAGAAAAAAAGTCTATTAACCACAAAAGAATTCTAGTTATTTTTTAATGTTTAATGGTTGGAAAAATTATAATATAGTATTAAATCTCATGAGTAATCACTATATTTTCTCAAATATTAAGAGTTTTTAATTATCCTAAATCTTAGAAATATAGTATGTAATTTTTTGTATTTTTATTTGTATTTTTTTAATTACAAATTAATATGTTAACGAGTCCATGCCATTTTGTTAAATTTTAAAAATATTAAGTATACTTTATCTTTTTAGCACACTGTTGCCTAGCATCAGCCACTCCATCAAGAGCAAATAACAAAAACAAAAGAAATGAAATGAGCATCTCAACAACATATGAGATTTAATTATCCTATATCGCGATGGATGACTGATTAGGTTTTGTATAAGGCAATGGCATAAACATGTCTTTTAATTTTGTACTTGGAGTCATTTGACCTCAACTGTAGGATGGAGTTATCATGTTTTTTAACTTTTAATCTTAAAATAATCACACTTTAGTTGGCAATAAGGTGTGTGTGAGTTACACGCGACGCCATAAGCAAATCCGTCGGGAAGGCCGCCATCCATAATGCCGGCGAGACTGCCATAAGCAAATTTGTTAGTGAGGCCAGAGGTGGGTCACTGGTGAGGGATGCGAGAGGCGGGTTGACGGCGACAGAGGCACATGGTTGGTTCAGTGATGCTAATCTTGACATAGCACAGTCGTAATGGTGGTTGGTTGATCTATCGATGCAATGGAGATCGGTGGTCGATCTCCTAGTCTTCTTCCTCATCCTTATTTGTGCGAGGGAGGTTTGTTGATCGATGCGATGAAAGTTGATGTTCGGTCCTCATCTTCCTCATCCTTCTAATCGATGGGTCGTCAGTAGCAGTATTTAATAGGGGATGGAATGGTCAGTGGGTCGTCAGTGACAATAATTGTAGCCATTGAAGCCCATAGTTGACCCATCACACTCCTCTACCGAGTGCGACTTCACGTGCAATGTTAACATGAAAAAGAGGTGCATAATTAGTTTGAATTTGCAAGTTGAGATACTTGATTGTTCCAAAATTAAGAGTTGAAGGACATAATAGGTCCACTCTAAAGTTGAGAGGACCAAATGACATTAAAAGTAAAGTTAGAGGGCATATTTATGCCTTTTGTTCAACCATGATCGGTATTGATGGCTCTACTCTCTCATTCCCTCCTCCATAATGGCGAAGGTGGCCGACGATACCATTAGATATTTTTATTTATCCATATTTTCAATTTATATATAAATATAATTTTTGTATAAATGTTTTTTAATTTAAGCATTTATTTAAAATATAAAGGGAGAAGGCAGAGATAAACAAAAGATACTTTAAAATTTTGATGATCTCAATATAAAAAATATAAATTAAGGAGATTTTTGTTGTTTTTAATAAATTTTTAATTTTTTTTTTGTTTTTGTATTACTATATGAACATATATATAATCGTTAATAGATTTGATTTAAGTAAATTGAGTAAATTGAATTTTTGCATACAATCATTGGAATTTTCTAAAAATAGAAGGAAATAAAATAATAAATACATATACATGTGTGTGTGTAAGTTTTTGCATGATGTCTTATAAACTAAATTGGGCCAGCCATTTTTGAAGGATCATACAATCATTATCATTCTCATTCTCAAACTATATGTCTAGGTTGGTACAATTCCCACTTGATAATTATACAAGATTAACAATTCCCTTTATTTTATTTTGACAAAATTACCTTGATCTAATAATGCTATCAACTCAGAGAAAAGGGCAGTGGGCACCCTTGATATTGAACTAAGCCTGTGGGAAGGGCGTGTTTGTCTGTGTGGAAAGAAAGGTTGTGTGAAATCACATTTTGAAAAGAAGAAAGCAGTTTTGTCTTTCAGCAAAACATTCAGCTGATTCCCCAGTCCACTTTTCAAACGAGCCGACCACGGATTCCATCACCTGTACCATTGACTTATCATGCATCACAAACAAGCCATTAAGTCAAATTTGAGTTTGACTGTAAACAGTACAATCCAAACATTCATGGTTGATTGGTACAACTTACACTAATTAAAGTTAAGTTCTCTTTATTATTTTTAAGTCATTTTTAGTTTTTAAAATAATGAAAACGCATTCTCTTTACTGTTTTTAAAAATGTATTTTTGAAAAAAAAAAATTATAAAGAAAATTCAAAACAACAAAAAGTTATTTTGAGTGTTTTCATCCAAAACAAACTCTAAACTCAAAACACGTTTATTTATTTATATTTTATTATTATAATGGTAAAAATATTACAAAATTTATTAACTTTAAAATGTATATATATTTTTAATAATATATTAACATTAAATATTTATAATTTACTGAATAATCAAATTTATTGAATAAAATATCATTAAAAAAATATTTTCAAAATTTCAAAAAGAACACTTTTTTTAATTTTTTGTTTTGAAAAATAATTTTTCAAAATAACAAAGAGAACGCGTTTTCAATTTTCTAAAATAAATTACCAAAATAAAAAATTAAAAATGAATTCAAAATTCAAAACTGAAAATTGAAAAGTAAAGAAAACGTAACCTAAACAACTGTAAACCACATTACTTGGCATGCTTATTTATGAGTGTCTTGTGTGTCACGTTAGGGGAAACATTTTGAAAAAAAAATTAAGTAAATCGAGTTTGCGGGTGAATTCATATATATAATCGTTAATAGATTTGATTTTGTTATTTAATTTTTTTTAATTTAGTTAGATAATTTATTAAATAAAAAATTAAAAAAAATGAAATGATGTTATATTTTTTCACAACTAAAAAGAATTATTTTCTTATGGTCAAAGTCAATCAAGTGGTCTCAGCCGTGGAGCGCACTTTTCCTTTCTGTTTTTTCCTCTCTACATAGATGGTCAAGTCTTCAAACCACATTATGTTTTAACTAAAGCATTTTTATTGGCTTGATGAGGTGTATTGAATCACTTGATTTGACATTTAATTTGTTGGCTGCCACATGCCAAATATCATAAAGCAACTTATGCAATGGTGATAATCATCCACAACATTGCGATCATCTAATAAGAAGACTGGGGTGGGATTTTTATCTTCATCTTTAAACTTGTCCATGGCAGCTAAATGCACAGTACGAGCATGCTCATCCTCGTACCCCTCCCCACCACACCACAAATATGGCGTCTTCTTGAGTTTTAGTGGAGTTGACACTCGTAAAAAATTTACTAGTCAGTTGTTAGTAGCTTTGGAACGAAATGATTTTCAAACATTTAGAGACAACAAAAGGCTAGAGAGAGGAGAAGATATCGGGTTGGGATTACTTGAAGTAGTTGAGGATTCAAGGATCTCTCTTGTTGTATTCTCAAAAAGCTATCTTACATCAAGGTGGTGTCTTAATGAACTCGAGAAAATTATGGAATGCAAGAAGAAATTGCAGCACATTGTTCTGTCTATTTTCTACAAGGTTGAGCCATTAGACCTATGGGTGCAGAAGGGAAACATTGCAAGAGCATTGGCTAGCCACAAAGAAATAGATTTCAAGATTCAGATTTGAACAGTTGCTTTAACTGAGGCTTCACACTTGGCTGGTTGGGTTAAAACAAATATGGGGGAAAGGTATTTTTTGTTTTTTTTTTTTGTTTTATTGTCTCCTTGCTAGTATTAATTGAAATGTGTACCCATTTTTTTCTTGATTTTTTTAACTCATCTTGGACAAGTTAGCAGGGATGAGGTAGATTTAATTGAGAATATTACCGCAAATGTAGCAAACAAATTAAGTCCTGTGCATTTAAATGTTGCAGACTACCCAATCGGAATAATGTCTCATCTACGAAAGCTTACTACACTATTGCACCTTGAGTCATCAGATAATATTCATATTATTGCTATATGGGGAATTGGTGGCATAAGAAAGACAACAATTGCAAAATCTGCTTATAATAGTTTTCGTCGTCGATTTGAAGGCAGTAGCTTTGTTGCAGAGGTAAGAGAAAATTCCAAGCAAACAAATGGTTTGTTTTTTTTGCAACATCAAATATTATTTGATATCTTGAAGAATGGAAGTTGTAATATAGGAAACTCTAATGAAGGGATTGAACTCATAAAAAGGAGGGCATTTTGAGGAAGAAAAGTTATACTTGTTTTAGACAATGTGGATCATATAGTGCTTGCGAATTGGCTAAATTTTCTGCTTTACCTTTTACTTGCAGTGTTTCTCGTTCGGTTGCAACATTTGATCTTGTTCATTTTGATGCGTAGGGACCTACTCCTATTGCTACAAAAGAAGGGTCTAGATATTATGTCTCTTTTATTGATGATTATTGTAGTTACTATTGGGTTTATCTTGTGAAACGACGCTCTGATTTTCTTTCTATCTATCGTTCTTTTAGAGCACTTGTTAAAACTCAACATTTTGTTGTGATTAAGTGCTTTTGATGTGACCAAGGGGGGGGGGAGTATACTTCTGTTGATTTTTTTGAATTGGTTGCTTCTGATGGGACAATTCACCAAACTTCATGTCTTAACACCCCACAATAAAATGGTGTTGTTGAATGAAAGTACAGGCACATTGTAGAAACTACTCGTTCTCTTCTCTTGTCTGTCAAAGTTCCTAGTGAATTTTAAGGAGAAGTAGTTCTCATCGATGTTTCTTTAATTAATAAGATTCCATCTTCTCACACTTCGGGTTTGTCACCATTTGAAACATTGTTTGGACATCCTCATAATTATTCCTTATTGAGATTTTTTTGTTGTACTTGTTTTGTCCTTCGTCCTAAAGTAGATCGTAGTAAGTTGACTTCATGCTCTGCTATTTGTGTATTTTTAAGCTATAGGGAGGGCCAAAAGGGTTATTGTTGTTTTGATCCCATTAATAAAAAATTATATGTTTCTCATCATGTTATATTTCTTGTGCATATCCCATTCTTCTCTAGTCTTGACAATACTTGTCCGCCTATTTTATCCCACAAGTGGACGGATCATAACAAATAATACAGTAATGAATAGAGTATTGTTTCCACAAGGATTGGCTAATGATTCTTACTTTAACCACTCTCAACTTCAATGAAACACACATAGTTAATAATGTTATTAACAGTTGATGTTTAAATAACTAGAACTAAAACACTAATTGGAAAAGCACAAAAACAACTCTTTTGGTTTTGGAACTCAGAAATCAAAGTTGCTAGGGTTCATGAATCCACCGTCGTTCTTTATATGATTTAATCTTTTATTACTCAGATTTGCTAACTCTTGCTTTGGGTTGAAAATCAATGATCCTACAACAACCAAAAGCCTCTTTTAATGGTCATTCAATTCTATACCTACATATGAGATTAATTATCTCTAGCAACCTATGAATATATAAGCATGCATTCATCCTCATTGCTCATCTCATATGATTTCATAAGGCATAACAGTATCTCTACCTATTATCAAACCTTATGTTGTTTATTACCATGTGCTAATTTATATTGAATATCTCGAAAGCAATATAAATCACAAACACACTTTAATGATGGCCAAGCATCAAAATGAAATAAGAGTATAATAAACAATCAACCCAAACAACAAACAAAACCAAAACTTGAGGTCCCCAAAAATCTTCTTCTTCCTCCTTCAAGCTTCACTTCTTCTTTGGCCAAAAAAACATCCCAATCGCCCAAGAATCAGCCTTTAAATAGTCCTTTTTAGGTTTTCGAAGTTGTGCCCCTTAAAGGAGTCCATTCCCATTCATTTTGGAAGGAAACGAGCTCAAAACAACATTTTCGTGAAGTTTTGTGCCCTACTGCGGTCTTACCACGGAATGCTTCCCATAGTAAGACCGTGAGTTGCAGTAAATAAATCTCACTAGGTCCAACCACGGAATACATTTTGCGATAGAGCCGCGAGCCACATAATACTCCTCTAACCACAGCCCTACCATGATATGCATACAACGATAAGACCATGAGCCACGGAGAATTTTTCCAACCACAGCCCTACCACGGTATGCATGCTGTGATAAGACAGTGAGTCGCTTCTCCTTGACTTCCTAAATTTTTAACTTTAAGTTCGACTCTTTGTGGCTTCATCGACATCAACCTCAACTGTGTGCTCCATGCCTTCAATCCTGAGTTTAGCTCCAAGTGCCTTCAACACGCGATATGTGCCAACATGGCCAAATATTGACCCAAATTAAGTACAAATCATGCTCATTAATTGAATAAATGCTAAGTTTATTGGCCTATCCAAGTGTATAAATGACACTTATCAATACTTCTGACATGACAAAGTCTGACCTCATTCGTATTGACTCATTCTCTGATGATATTGATAGATCACTTTCCCATACCCCATGTATTATTGGTCTATCTTGCACTATAGGTACACATGCGTTGGCTCAAGATGTCCCCACTCCTTTTATGGCCTCTCAGGCACTGCCTGAGACTATTGATCATGCTCTTGCACCTTCTCCTCCTCTTCCTCCACCTCTGCCTCCTTCTCGATATCCTCAGCATATTCGTAAGTCCATTGAATTACTCAATTTTGGTTATTCTTGTTATTTGGATTCCTTTCGTTGTTTCTTAACTTTTATTCACAAACTTTGCAAACCCTCTTCCTATAAAGAAGCTATTATAGATCCTCTTTGGCAATAGGCTATGGTTGATGAACTTTCTGCTCTACATAAGACAGACCCTTGGGACTTGGTTTCGTTGCCTTCGAGTAAACATGCTATTAGTTCTCGTTGGGTTTATAAGATCAAAACCAAATTAATATGATAGTTTGATCGAACGTTACAAGACTAGATTGGTTGCTAAGGGGTTTACTCAGTAATATGGTCTAGATCATGTGGAGACCTTTGCTCTTGCTGCCAAGATGACCACTATTTGTACACTTATTATAGTTGCATCTGTTCGTCAGTGGAGACTCTCTTAGTTGGATGTTAAAAATGCCTTCTTGAATAGGTATCTTCAAGAGGACGTTTATATGGTTCCTCATCCTAGTGTTTCTCATCATCCTGAATATGTTTGCAAACTTAAGAAGACACTTTATAGTCAAAAACAGGCACCTTGTGCCTAGTTTGAGAGGTTTTCCACTATTGTTGCCTCTTTTAGGTTTACACCTAATCATCATGACTCTACACTATTCTTTTGATTCATTTTAGTCAGTCGCATTTTGATTTTATTATATGTTGATGACATGATTATTACTGGTGATGGGATCAATGATTATGCCTCTATGACCATGGCAGATTGCCTAGATTTCGACACTTTTACAGTTTCTTATGACCCTAAGGATGTTAACTCACAAATTAAAAATAAATTATGTGCTCTTGCGGAAGAGGACATGGATGGTACCTCTCCAATGGTGTCAGAGGGACAGGAAGAGGGAAAGAATGCTCAAGAAGACTTGAGTGAATGATAAGACCACAAAGATGAGTGTTTGGATGCTAAGTGGGCAGTGAGCATTAGCCCTAATGGGCACCGATCTAGGACCAGAGCTCAGGCCAAAAGAGATAGGAAAAAGATATGTGTGTATGGTGAGCAGAGGTAGGGGCCCATGAGTACAAACTCAATCCTCCAAGAATTTCAATGATGCATATTGTTGCATGGAATGTAAGGGGTCTAAATCAAGCCCCTAAGTAGGGGGAGGTTAAGTCTTTTGTCTCCCATCAGAAGTTGTCACTTGTTGCTCTTCTAGAGACTAGGGTCTAGGAAAGGCATGTTGTGGACATCTTTCACAACATTATGCCTTCTTGGAATTGGGATTTCAATTATGAAATGTGTGATGGGAGTCGTATATGGATTGGTTTTGATCCGATCGCCCTTAGTGTGTGGACTTTATTCAAATTAGACCAATTTATCCATATCAAAGTGATAAGAATTGAGATCCCAAACCCCTTCATCCTGTCTTGCATCTATGTTAGGAATAAAAAGGTGGACCAAGCCAGGTTATGGGATTCCCTCAACGGAGTTGTAGTGTCAGTAGTGTCTAATCCTTCACTCCTCCTAGGGGATCTCAATGTGTGCCGTAATTGTTCCGAGATGAGGGATGTTAACACTTCTTTCTCCCTGAGCATGCATAGGTTCAATGATTTTCTTTCCTCTGCTTCGCTTCAAGATTTAGCGTATAGTAGCCCTAAATTAACTTGGAGCAAAAAGAGGTTTAGTGATGATTGTATTTTTTGGAAGCTAGATAGAGCCTTGCTTAAAGATGGCTGGCTTACCCATTATCTAGAAAGCAAGGCTCTCTTCCTTTAGCCTGAGATTTCTGATCATAGCCTTGCTGTGGTGTCTTTGTTTGCCGAGTATCAGCATAATGGGAGCTTGTTCTGATTCCTCAACCATCTTATTGATCACCCCATCTTCTTGGATAGGGTGGTAGCTAGTTGGGATAGGTGGGTCCCTAGCGTTTCCATGTTTCGAGTTGTCCAGAAACTTAGAGCAGTCAAGGATGTTATGAAGATCCTTAATAGGTTTAGGGGTCATGTTTTGACCTGGTCTCGTTCCTTAGAACTAAATTAATTCATATCCAACAAATGATGTCGGATAGCCCTCATGACCCCATTCTTCACCAGCAAGAGCCTGAGTAGAATAAGGACTATTTAGTAGCTCTTGAGCAAGAGTTAGACCACTTCCGGCTCCGTGCTTGGATTAGGTGGTCAGCTAAGAGAGACTTGTGCTCCTGATTCTTCTTCCAATCTATGCTCGCTAGGCATAATAATCTCCGTATTTTGAACCTCTTGGGAGAGGATGGCATCCTTACAGAGTCTAAAGAGGAGGTTGCGGACATCATGGTAGCCTACTTCCATAATCTCTATGGGCAAAGTGCTCGTTATGCTCCCATTAACCCCACCGATGTGGCTCCTTTCATTGATAAGCATTTGGAGTGGGACCAATAGGCTGGGCTTGTTGTTGAGGTTTCAATTGAAGAGGTTAAGTTAGCCCTCTTTAGTATGGGTGATGATAAAGGGTGATGATAAAGCTCCTGGGCTTGACAGGTTTATGGCTAAGTTTTTTAAAAATTCATGGGAGATTGTGGGTTTGGATGTGGTGAACGCGGTCCAAAGCTTTTCTCTTTCAGTCACCTCTTAGGCCAGGTTAATGCAACTATTATTAGCCTTATTCCCAAGGTGTCTCACCCTGAAACTCCATCCCAATTCAGGCCTATCTCTTGTTGTAATGTTTTGTATAAAATTATTATCAAGATCTTGGCTAACAGGATAAAGCTGATGCTCTCAGGCCCGGTGGATGTGTCTCAAGCAGCATTTGTGCCTGGGCAGCATATTAGGGATAATGTCCTACTTGCCTAGGAGTTAGTTTCTCTGATACAAGTAAAGACTAGTTTTGTTCACATTAAATGCTCACCCAACTATCATCAACGACTCTATTTTTTTTCTTCAAGCACCATCATCTATAAATAGGTGGCTGAAGGAGCATTTAAGGCTATTGAAGAACATTAAATTTCCAACCTACCGAGCATTCAAGATTAATCGCGCTTCAAATTTTTTGTTCTCTCATTGTTTATTCTATTGAGGCTTTGTTCTTATTTGTTTAAAATTATTTTCAGCCTCCTAGTTTCATTTTCGAGAGAACTTGTAACTAAGAGCATAAGCTCTTAGAGGTTCAATTCATTTTACCATTGTATTGTCTCTTCCAAGCTTTTAAGCTTGAGGGCCTATCCAAGTGATAAGAGGTTGTATGTTTTCCTAGTCGAGGACTAGAGGACCTACTTGGCTAAGTAGGGGGTTGTTGTTTGTTGTTAATCTAATTGAATGTGAATACCCTAATAGGTAACTAAGGGAGTGGATGTAAGCCATATTGGCTAAACCACTATAAATTGTTGGTGTTCTTTGTGTGTTGTTTTTTTTTTTTTTTGTATTTAATTACCATTTCTTTTCTAAAGCTAAAACCATCTCTTCTACTATATTCTAATCTATCTTTGAAAAAGATTTTCATATTAGTAAAAAAATTTAAATACACCAATTCACCCCCATCCCTCTTGGTGCGTGCCATTGCTACAGTTATACCAATTGGTATCAAAGTGGGTTCCCTCTATTTTTCATTGGTTTAACAACCTAGGGAAAAAAAAATCTTTTTAAATGGCACATTTTGCATCTTCATCCCAAACCGAGGGTCAAAGCACCACTCGTCCCCCATTTTTAGATGGAACAAATTATAATTATTGGAAAATAAGGATGTAAATCTATTTAATGCAAGACTTCAGTTTGATGCAAACTATTTAAAAGTAAATAAAGTTGTCTGATATGGAGAAGATTGAAACGTGGATAGTGGAAGAAAGAAGAGACGTGGAAATCAATGCCAAAGATATGGACACATTAATTTGTGCTCTTAGCTCAGAAGAGTTTAATTGTGTTTCAACATGCAAAATAACAAAGGAAATGTGGGATAAGCTCAAGGTAACTCATGAAGGTATGGATCGGGTAAAGGAAACAAAAATTAATATTCTTATTCATGATTATGAGTTATTCACTATGAAAGAAGATGAAACTATTAAGGACATGTACACTAGGTTTAATGATATAGTATCTACCTTAGAGTCTCTAGGAAAAACCTATACCAATGGTGAAAAGGTTAGGAAAAATCTAAGGAGTTTACCTAGATCATGGGATCCTAAAGTGACTGTCATAACTGAAGCAAAAGACTTAGATAACTTTGCCCTTTGAAAATTTTCTAGGTTCCTTAATGACTCAAGAAATCATGATGAAAATAAACAATGAGGATGAGTTAAAGAAACATAAGAATGTTTCTTTTAAAATAGAAGATAATGATAGAGATTCACAAGATAGTGAAGATGATGACTTTGCCTTATTAGCTAGAAAATTCAAAAGATTCATGAAAAAGGGTAAATTTAATCAAAGCAGAAATTTTAGAAAAGAAAAAGATCAAAAGGATACTAACTCTTCTAATGAAATTAGATGTTTTGAGTGTAAAAAGTTAGATCATATGAGGAACGAATGTCCTCAATTGAAGAAGAAGGATCGCAAAGAAAAGAAGGTTAAAAAGAAAGCTCTAGCCGCATGAAGTGAAGAAGAGCTATCCTCAAGTGATGATTCTCAAGATGAAGAGGTGGCAAATGTCTACTTCATGACAAAACTTGAAGATGAGGTAACCTCTCAAACTCAATATTCAATTTCAGAATTTACCTTTGAAGAACTACATGATGCATTTAATGAATTGCTAAGTGAATGTGAACAAATGAATATAAAAAACAATGATTTAAAGAAAAAGATAAATTTGTTAGAAAGTGAGAAAAAACTTAAAATCAGAAAAAGAAGTATTAGAAAATGAAAAGAATGTCTTGATAAATGAAAAAGAGAATTTGGTCAAGGAAAACAAAGTCATGAAAGAATCCTTAGAAAAATTAGTTGAAGGAAAGAAAAAAATAGAAATAATCCTTGGAACTCAAAGAAATTTTGGAGATAAATAAGGAATAGGTTTTGATCGATTCAATGCAAGCTCTAGCAAAACTATTTTTGTAAAGGCCTCAAATCAAAAGTCATTCAAAGAAAACCATTTCACAAATCAAATTTCTCAAAAATAGGCATATCATGTCATTATTGTGGTAGAAATGGACACTCAATTTATAAATGCTTTATAAGAAATAATCCACACAAGTTCAAACAAATTTGGGTACCTAAGGATATAGTGTCTACTGATAAGATGGACCCAAAATGATGTGGGTACCAAAGGGAGCAACTTGAAATGTTCATTTTATAGGTTGCATTGGCTACTCTTGGCTCAAGGAGCAAATGGTTCCTTGATAATGGGTGCTTAAGGCACATGATGGGAGATCAAGGGCTTCTCAACAATGTTATCTTCAAAGAAGAAGATAATGTAATACCCGAGAATTTCAAAAGAGCTCAAGAGTAAATTTTTTTAGGGAAAAAGTGAAATTACAGATAAATTGAGGGTATAAGGGTAATTTCTTATCGTTATGAAAGACTGAATCGACTGCAGGGAGTACCCTGGAACCAAGATGCTAAAGGAAAATGATATGGTAGTGATGAGTATTTCGTGGCATGATTTATGGCATCGAAAGAAATAGAATCAGAAATGATTTTTGGTACAGTTAAAATGCAGCTGCGATTTAGGCAGCAAAATCGAATTATCATAGAGGGCTTCTGGGAAGTCAACGAAACCTTGAGGGGGTTCATATTCGGTATGTAGGATAACTCTTCAACGATTTCAGGAAGAAAAGAAAAGGTTTATGGCCAAAACAAAGATCCGGGCCTAAGTGCAGTTTTCTAAAATTGCCAAAGAGAGGTCGAAATGATGTTTTTTGGGGAATCTTCAGGAATGAAATGGATTTTTTAGGACTTGAGGATTTTAAATGCAATTATGAAAAGTTGAGGGACTTTGTGAAAATGGGTCAAAGTGAGAAAGCCAAAGTTTGAGAGGCCAAAGTGCAATTTCAGGAAAACCTCCAATCAGCCATGGGCGACTAGCCCATCTAATCGCCGAAATCGGCCATGGAAGACCCGAGAAAGTGGTTGGGGGGCCTCGGGCCAAGGCTAAGATAAGCTTCTTGGTTGAAAAATGGCCAAAAGCACGTTAGAATCGACCAACTTTCTGCCAAAAATGGCCAAAAGTTTGGCCACTAAAAGATTGATTTTGAGAGCTTTTTCAATGGGTTTTGGACCGACTTGGGGGAGGTAGAGGCTCTAGGGGACTTGGGTTGGTCGAGCTCGAGCTTTTGAAGGATCGAAATAGCCTATAAATAGGCTTCCATGAAGGTCGAATCTGAAGAAGATTTTGGCTTCAAATCGGTCACAATATCGAACAAATTAGGGTTCCAAAATAAAAGGCTTTTGTTGCCCATGGCCTGAGGATGATTTCTGTGCATTTTCATGCATTTTGGTGAAGGTTAGAGGGCGATTCGAAGCTTCGCTGGAGAAGGAGGCGGACCGCTTGGCCGAACTTTCAAAATGGCCGGTTGACAACCTTCCGGTGGTTCTTTCAAGCAGAAAGTGGCACCATGAAGATCGAATGGTCGAGGAGAATTTGGTGGTGCAAAGATCCAATTTTTTCGATGTACCGTGGCCGGGGAAAATGACCAGCGTGTGGCCTGCACGCACTGGTGATCATGTGTAGACCATGTGCCAACCCGTGAGGGCACGTGGGTGCTTGGAAAAATGTGGAAATTTTTTCCAAAAATCAAGAAAATTATGTTATGGGGGTTTGTGAAAAAAGTTTTGGTGTTTGCCATCCCAATGTCTCAGTTTTCATACCGACCAACCTCGTTTTGCATAAAATCAAAGCAATGAGGTAAGTTCAGTAATTTTCTCTTCCAGTTCTTAGGTTTTAATGATTTGTTGTGAAGAAAGATTTGAGAAAATAGTTCCGAGGGTATTTATTCGGATTTTTAGAAAGGAAAATGGAAGGAAATGAAGAAAAATAGGAAGAAATTAGAATATTGAGATGTTTTGTGATAAATATGATTAATAGGATTGTTGTAGTTGAGATAAAGTGATTGGTGCAACTTTTGAGGGATGGCACGAAAATTGAGGTCGGGCACACAAATCGATGCGATGTGCGTTTTTCAAGATATTCTGAATCTCTTGCTAAATGTGAGTAATTTCATCCTAAATATGGTTTTGTGAGTGGTTTTATCCTAAGAACCTATATATGACCTGTTTGTTTCATTATGCACGATATTTATTGAAGTTATGATCATTTTATCATATTGCATGAAAAGTCGTGATTTTTGCATGGCACGATATTATTGGTATATTAATGCTATGGGATTGAGATGTCGCCCTGATAGTGTAGCCATAATTCCCTAAGGGCAAATGATGGAACAACGTTAGGATTATTTTGAAAGTAGGCTGGGATTTTGCCTAGGGTTCAATGCTGGGCTGGTGGGCCAGGGAAGTTACATTAGGGCATACGATTGTTTATGTTATTGCATCATGTATTCATGTATCATGATTCTAAACCCTCACTAGAAGATTCATCTTCTAATTGGGTTATGCCCCTGGAACATTCAAATGTTCCAGATAGGATTTGCAACTATGGCAAGGGGATGATTGATGACTTGGCCGATAGGTTCGACGAGTTGTTTTGATATATGCTCCTTTATGAGGATTCAGGATATGCTTTTAGTCATGTTTAGAAGATTATACTATATTGATAATCATGTATAGTTGTACGATTTAATGTATTTTTGAGGAATCGTCAGATTGTATCTAAAGTGCTCAGTTGTTATCTCGTGATGATAAGTCTCCATGTATTTATGTATTTGATGATATGATGGTACATATTCTTATGTTATGATTAAGTGATTTTAGTTATGTACCATATCAGGTTTCGATTTTAAGCTTTCGCATTTGTGATGATTACCTGTCTTATCTTATTGATTCTTGTTTAGTATACTGGGAAGGTAGAATGGGATTGTCAGGAAATGATTTATATTGAAAAAAAAATATTTTCGAAATTCCTAAGTCATTTAACGCTCAGGAAAAACGGGGCGTTACAGGTAAGGTATATTATGGTGATAACTCTCAAGGTAAGATCATAGGTATGGGTTCTATAACTTTCGAATATCTTGTGTTAGATAATGTGTTTCTTGTTGATGGTCTTAAACATAACTTGATTAGTATAAGTCAACTATGTGATATGAATTATGAAGTTCGCTTTGATGCTAATTCTTGCAAAGTTTTTTTCTCTATGTTAAAAGAAGTAAAACTAATTGGAAATAGAATAAGGAATGTGTCTCTTACATTTTTAGAATTATGTAAAACAGAAAATTGCTTAGTAACCAACTCCTCTCAAAATACTTGGTTGTGGCATAATAAATTAGGGCCTGCTAATATGAACTTGATTAATAAACTAGTAAAACATGACCTTGTTAATGGTTTGCCAAAGCTTAAATTTGAAAGAGAACATGCATGAAAGGTAAACAAAGTAGTGTCCCATTCAAACGTACAAATGAAGTTTCAACATCTAGACCTCTAACACTACTACCCTTAGATCTATTTGGTCCAATGAGAACTGTTGGTTTATGATTCCTAATGAGGCCCAAGGCTATGACAAGGTTTCGAGTTTATCTTCATAGGCTTCGGCTCGGGATTGAAGTATTGTCCAAAGTACCACTCATTGGCAGCCCATTTAAAAGTTGGGCCATAAACCTTTTTATTAAGCGTTTGGAGGAGAAATGGGCTAAGCCCATTTGCTCAAGGCTTAAGGAAGCCCAAGCCCAAGCCCACTCACCTGTTTTCCTTGCCCTAGGGATGTCATATAAAAGGGCTATTTTGTTCTCTATTGCCTTTTATTGACTATCGATTCTCTCTCTCTCTTTGTTCACCCGATAGTTTCCTTTGATGGCCGATCTTCGTGAGTCTTCCTTGCCTTTCTTGGCCCAATCCCTCTTTTCATAGCGGTGGTCTTCCTTTTCCTTGTAGATTCGTTGGTCGATCTGTTGGGTTGTCTCTATTTATACTATCTGACAAATCTCTCTAAGGTAAGCTCTCGACCTACTGTTCTTGATTCCATTTTCTTTGTGAGTGGTGCTCTCTGTTTCTTGGTGGATCGTTTTGGTGAGTGACTTTCTGGGTGAGAGTTGTCAATCGGTAAGAGGGTTTGAGCATTTGAGGGTTTCGGTCCTTGGGATTTTTTTAGGGGGCTTCTCTGTGGTTTAGTGGCCTTATTCGATTGGCATTACCTGAGTGGTACGATCTAGACAGACTCAGATCTGAGCCTTGAATCGCCTTACAAGGAGTTCTATATTTATGCTCTTTGTGTGCTTGTTTTGATATTCTAGTTTTGATTATTGTCTGTACTAACCCTCTGTTTTGTAAGAGTTTTTCCGCAACAAGAACCTAAAGTTTAGGAGGAAAACAATATGTTTTCATCATAGTAGATGATTATTCAATATTCACATGGGTAATATTTTTAGCATCTAAGAATGAAAACATTTAAATCTTTTGAAATATTTAGCAAAAGAGTTCAAAAAGAAAAAGGTTTTTGCATTTCAAAAATTAGAAGTGATCATGCTTTCAAACTATATTATGAAGAAAATGGTATATACCATAATTTCTCTTGTGCTAGAACTCCTCAACAAAATGGAGTAGTAGAAAGAAAGAATAGATCTCTTCAAAAAATGGCTAGAACAATGTTTTGTGATAAAAACCTACCTAAATACTTTTGAGCAGAGGCCGTTAATACCGCTTGTCATATATTAAATAGAGTTTCCATAAGACCAATTCTGAAGAAAACTCCTTATGAATTATACAAAGGAAGAAAACATAATATATGTCATTTTTATGTTTTTTGTAGTACCTGTTATATTCTTAACAATGGAAAAAAATCTCTAGGCAAATTTGATTCTAAGAGTGATGAAGGTATATTTCTAGGTTACTCATCCCAAACCAAAGGTTATAGAGTATTCAACAAAAGAACTTTAGTACGTAGTAGAAGAAACAATTCAAGTAACAGTTGATGATATGAATATTGAATTTCTAAAACCTAGAGAAGATTGTGAAAATGAAGCTACTCAAAATCTTGAAAGACTTTCATTAGATGAGTCAAACACTCTAGATATTGATCCAATTAAAAGAAATCAAGAATATCAAGAAGTAAAAGAACTAATATTTCCAAGAGAAAGGAAATATGTCAAAGAAAATGAAATCATAGGAGATCTATCTAAAGGCATTAGAACTAGATCATCCATTAGAAATGAATGTCAATTTTCCTCTTTCTTATCTCAAATTGAACCTAAAAATGTTAAAGAAGTTTTAGATGATGAAAATTGGATTATTGTCGTGTAAGAAGAATTAAATCAATTTAAAAGAAGTGGAGTTTGGAAACTAGTGCCAAGACCAAAAGATTATCCAACTATAGGCACAAAATGGGTATTTAGAAATAAAATGGATGAAAATGGGATAGTCATAAGAAATAAAGCTAGACTAGTGGCTCAAGGTTATAGCCAAGAAGTGGGTATCGACTATGATGAAACATGTGCCCCGATTGCTAGACTAGAAGGCATACGAATGTTATTAGCATTTGCTTGCTACAAAAACTTTAAACTTTATCAAATGGATGTTAAGAGTGATTTCTTAAATGGATATATCAATGAAGACCATGTGTTCAAACTTATCAAAGCTTTATATGGTCTAAAACAAGCCCCTTGGGCATGGTATGAAAGGCTTAACAAATTTCTTTTAGAAAAAGGATTCAAAAGAGGACAAATAGATACAACCCTATTTATAAGAAGCCATGACAAGGATATATTATTAGTTCAAATCTATGTGGATGATATCATATTTGGATCCACAAACAAATCTTTATGTGATCAATTTGCAAATCTTATGCAAGGAGAATTTGAAATGAGCATGATGGGTGAACTAAGATATTTTCTAGGATTACAAATAAAACAAGAAGATGAAGGTATTTATATTTCAAACAAAAATATATAAGAGATTTTCTTAAGAAATTTGATATTCAAGATTGCAAACCTATGGCTACATCTATGAGTGGTTCTCCA
Source organism: Diospyros lotus (assembly GCF_014633365.1). Classification (NCBI taxonomy): domain Eukaryota; kingdom Viridiplantae; phylum Streptophyta; class Magnoliopsida; order Ericales; family Ebenaceae; genus Diospyros; species Diospyros lotus. The sequence continues at coordinate 20,019,061 of NC_068343.1, forward strand.
AGCCTAGACAAAGATGAGTTAGGCAAAACTATGGATAACAAACTTTATAGAAGCATGATTAGTTCATTACTCTATTTAATAGCTAGTAGACCTGATATTATGTTTAATGTATGCTTGTGTGCTAGGTTCCAATCCAATCCGAAAGAATCTCATCTAAAAGCAGTGAAGAGAATTTTGAGATACCTAAAAAGAACAACAAGCTTAGAACTATTTTATCCAAAAAAAAAAAAAAATTGATCTAATAGCCTATACAAATGCTGATTATGATGGATGTAAGATCGATAGGAAAAGTACAAGTGGTTCATGTCAATTTTTAGGGCATTGCTTAGTATCTTGGTCAAGTAGGAAGCAAAACACTATGGCACTTTCATCTACTGAGGCTGAATATGTTGCAACAGGTAGTTGTTATGCTCAAATCTTATGGATGAGATACCAAATAGAAGACTATGGCATAAAGCTTGAAAATATTCCAATAAAATGTGATAATACAAGTGCTATAGCTCTAACAAAAAATCCTACATTTCATGCAAGAACTAAGCACATAGAAGTGAAGAACCACTTTATCAGGGATCATGTTAAAAATGGGACATTATCTTAGAATTCATTGATATAAATCATCAAATAGCTGATATATTTACAAAACCCTTGGACAAAGAAAAATTTGAATATTTTAGAAGTGAGTTAGAATTGATCATTTCATGATGATTGGGTATGTGTTAATTAATTAAGATTTTTTTTAAAAAAAAATTATATTATGTATTCTAAGGCCCAGAATCTAAATTGGTCAATAAGATAAAATGAATTATCGACTAAGAATATCTAGGCCAAAATTTAAAAAGTGATGGGCACATCTTTGTCGACCAAAGAGCTACTCGTTGTCAAAAAAAATTCTTTTAATTCTTTTGATAAGTCGACAAAGCATCTTCAAGTAGTCGACTAAATGGCCCTCTATTCCTTTAGATCTATCGACAGAGATTCCCTTTGCTATCAACAAAGCCATTGTTCTAAAGCTAATCTGTCGACAAAAGCTAAAATTCTGACGACAAAGCCTTGTTTATGTGTTCTGTTAGTTAACAGAATCCTTCCATTCTATCGATAGAATGAATCGAGTTTTGCCTAGAACGGATGACCATCGGCCTTCCCAAGCATTGTTGTTAAAATCCCGATTTTACGGGTATGATTTTACGATTTTACGATTCGAAGACCCTCAAACGATTCAAATCCCATGTAAAATCTAATTTGGGATAAAATCCTATAAAATCTCGATTTTACATATACGATTTTACGATTTTACGCTTCAGAGATCCCCAAACGATTTTACGATTCAAAGACCTCTATTGATTTAAGTTGTAATTTAGAGGATGCTTCCAACGTCTCAATGTCACATAGCATCTGACATTGGAACTTATGCAATGAATTGTTATATTTTGCCTCTAAATTAGAACTTGATTTAACATTGATTACATAAATTCCAATGTCACATAGCATCTAACATTAATTGCATAAGTTCCAATTTACTTGATTTAAATTATAAGTTTTACTTGATTTAACATTGATTGCATAAGTAAATCAAGACAAACAAGTAATTAATTAATGGACCACCCAACCCCAAATTGGGATATTACTTGATTTAATCAATGTTAAATCAAGAAAAAATTGCAATCTAAATCTAATGGAAGACATTGGAAGCATCCTCTAAAGAATTTTAAGCTATATTTTACCTCTAAATTACCTATATGTTGCCTCTAAATTGCCTATACCAACCTACTAGTTTTTTAGCTATATTTGGGAAGTATCATTTTTTGAATTATAATAAGGAATAATCAAGTTATTAAATAATATTAATTCATTTTCTACAAAATTATATTATTATAAACATATATTTACAAAAATTTAAGGGTATTTTTAATTATCTCTAAAATCTTACGATTTTACGATTCGATTTTACGATCCGATTTTATAGACCCTTTGTCGATCTCACTTAAAATCCCGATTTTAACAACCTTGTTCCCAAGCCCTATTTATCTATATATATATAGTTCAGCCCTTATTTTTCTCTCATTTCTCATTTCCTCAAGCATCCCAATTTATGTCTCCATCAATCCTAACTTCTTCCTTCATCTCATTCATGGCTTGTACGAAGAACACAGGCAAGGACAAGGGAAAAGGAAAAGAGTCAGCATCTTTGAGCCATCCACCGCCTTCACCCAGGCCACAAATCCGATTATTTACCTCCGAGCATCAATAAGAAAGGTACTCCCTTTACTTTGAATCTCAAGAAGTTCTTGGAGGTCATCATTTGGATTTGAAGTTTTTAGATTCTACAAGTTTTCCATATATATCCACTGTTATGAAATAGGATTGAATACAAACCACTATCAAACCAATCAACCAAACACGAACACATAATTTAACGTGGAAAACTCAAATCGGGAAAAATCACGGATAAAAAGAATAAAATATCACTAACCAGAATTGGTAATACAAAAGTGATATTAGCACACACACTCTGTGTAACTCTAATGATCTAATTTCATGTGACCTGGGCACCTATTTATAAACCTAAAATCATCTATAGATGAATACAGAAAACCATATCCTAATCAGAATATGACGTATGAGGATATTCCTCCAAATGAGATAAATCTTAGATAAAATCTAATTTGACAACATCATAATCACAGTCAAATTCGAAGTCATAGTCTCGGTCAAATTAGGAAATCCAATCACAGATAAATAAGGATTTTGAGTCACAATTATCACATCCACGCTCAAGGAATTCAGATGGTGGGATTTTCTTACGATTCATAGGAGTATTTATGAAGATGTAGTTAGGGAATTTTATTCAAATGGAAAAAATACATACCATAAAAGGAAGTCGGACAAAAATTTCAAAACAAATATTGGAGATATCCATTTTGAAGCCACTACTTTATTAATTCACAATCACTTTGGAATTCCTCTCGATGGTGAGGATTATATTTCATGGACTCAAGACTATGTTAAGGCTAGTCAGGAGGTTATTGGGGATGATTCCATTACTACAAAATCACTAACAAAAACAATATGGATTTAAACACTAGGATTCTCCACTTAATTTGTTGTCAAATGATTTACCCTAGAAGTGGAAGTTTTTCCCTAGTCAATAGATTAGACCTTTGGCTTTTGCAATGCATTAACGCAAGAAGAAGACCGAATCTTAGCCTATTAATGATAAATTTGATGATGGAATCATTCTCTGGGAAAAATAGATCACTGCCTTATGGTATGGCTATTAGTGAAATTCTAAACAAAGAAGTTGAAAATCTAGAAAATGTCAGAAAGGTCTATCTCAACCCTCCACAACACATCAATAGCAATACGACACTAAGGATTGGATATAAGTGCCAGAAAAGAGAATGGGTTAAGCCTAGGAAGAAAAGAAAGACTATAGAAGAAAAGACTCAAGATCAATCATCTGAGGACATACCATTATCATCAGTACTTCCTATGGCTTCTCAAGATGATTTGGTGGTTCATGGGTTAGCTGAACTCAAGTTAGATCTCTTAAGATTGGAATCTAGCTTTTCAGAATTCAGAGAAGAAGTGAGGGCATATATGAAGAGTCTTCATTGTCAACAAGAAAAGATGTTATCTCAGCTAGGGCATATGATGCAGATGATGACCTCTCAGTTCCCTCCTTCTCCTTCATCATCTCCTTTTCACTCAACCACGTCTCCTTTATTAGCTCAGTCTTCTCCGTCATCCATTTCTCCATATCCATAATTATTATCCTTATCATATATAGATATTTATTTCTCTTTGAACAAATGGATGTATGCTTTGCGTTCTTCAACATTTAACATATGGTTATTTTTGTATGACTGTTTGGTTCACTCTTGCTATTTCATGGCTGAATGTTTATGAATTTATACTTTATATTACTATTTTACTCTTGCTTTATATGCGTAGTTAAAATGAGTCTTCTGGATTTATGTTTAAGGGGGAGTCTTTTGACTTCTCATGATCTCTTAAGGGGGTGTTTCACTCCACATTTTTTGATTTTGACAAAAAGGGGGAGATAACAATGAAATTGATTTTTAAAATATTTTGTCATCATAAAAAAGGGAGAGATTGATAATTTACTCTTGTAAGAAGTATTTTGATAATGACAAGTTATATGTCAAAAATTTCAAACTCAAAGTACTTGCTTCTAAAATGTCTCAAAAATCATTTTCAATGATTTCATATAGTATACATATTCAAAGAGTATTTGTTATGTTTCAATGTTTCAAGAAGTGTTTTTGTTTGAAAAGAAACTTACCTCAAGACTTAAAGTATCAAAGAGTTTTTCAAGAAAGCATCAATTATGTCATTCAAAGAAAGCATTAAAACATGTTTTAAGGAGATTGGAAAAACAAAGCATTATCATTCAAATTTTTCTCCAATCATGAGAAATCATACTTCAAGTGTTACCAAAGAAACATAAGTCTTCAAAAAGGAACCAAGACTAAAAGAGGTATATTCAAAAACTAGCATTCTCTAAGTTATCGACTAAGTGCATGTTTTTTGCTTGGATCTGTCAACAGAGAGGTTTGCATATGTCAACTACCAATGTTAAAGAAATTGAATTTGTCGACAGAAAGCCTTGTTTCTTTCGACTAACAGTGAGTCATTTTGCTTGGTTTTTTAGTTAGCCTCATTCTATCGATTAAGGTATAAATTTTGTTGACTAACAGTGTGTGTGCTTTTGTATATTTTCCATTGGCCTTGACCTATCAACTATCCTATCTTCTTCTGTAGACAAACAACATCTATTTTTTTTTTTTTTGTTCTGCTTATAGGAACTTTTAATCTGTCGACTATGTCTATTTTTGTATTATAAGTTTGTCGACTAACTTATTTTCTCTGTCAATAGTTTGTTTATCGGATACAAGTAATGACTAGTTTTGTCTACATTAAATGCTCGCCCAACTACCATCAATGGCTTTATTTTTGTCTTCAAGCACCATCATCTATAAATAGGTGGCTAAAGAAACATTTAAGGTTGCTGAAGAACATTAAATTTCCAACCTACCAAGCATTCAAGATTAATTGTGCTTCAAATTTTTTGTTCTCTCATTGTCTATTCTATTGAGGCTTTTTTCTTATTTGTTTAAAATTATTTTTAGCCTCCTAGTTTCATTTTCTAGAGAACTTGTAACTAAGAGCACAAGCTCTTAAAGGTTCAATTCATTTTTCCATTGTATTGTCTCTTCCAAACTTGTAAGCTTGAGGGCCTATCCAAGTGATAGGAGGTTGTATGTTTTCCTAGTCGAGGACTAGAGGACCTACTTGGCTAAGTAGGGGGGGTGTTGTTTGTTGTTAATCTAATTGAATGTGAATACCATAGTGGGTAACTAAGGGAATCGGCGTAAGCCATATTGGTCAAACCACTATAAATTGTTGGTTTTTGTTTTTTGTATTTATCATTTATTTTTTAAAGCTAAAACCATCTCTTCTACTATATTCTAATTTATCTTTGAAAAGATCTTCATATTAGTAAGAAATTTTTAAATACACCAATTCACCCCCTTCTTGGTGCGTGCCATTACTACAGTTATATCAATATCCACATCTATCAATTTCTCATGAACATTGGATATATGTCATTTTTCCTTAGTGTTGTGGTTGATAAAAGTTAGAGAAACAGGGAGAGAAACTAAAGCAAAGTGAGACTAAAAAGTTACATATCTTTTTCTTGCAAGAGAGTATTGTTTATGGATATAACAAAACATTTTATGTCTATTCATTGTTGTTTTTTAATTCAATTGATGAGCTTATATTCGAGTTGGTCCATATGAATGTAAGCTTTCAAAGTATCCAAAATCAAGACCACAAAAAGTAGCCTCATAGCTTTCAGTATTCTTTGTTTTTATGATGTCCATAATGATTAGAATATACTCCCAAAACATGTAACTTTTTGTTTGCCATGTTATTTATTTAGTAAACCAACTAGACATTCTGGACAAAAAGTTTTTACAATTGAAGGATTCCAAATTTGGAAAAAGGTGAGAGAGGACACCAAGATCGTGATGACTTCTAACAATCTTGAGATGGCCAGACCACTGACCACCTAGTCTCAAAAATCATCCACTTTTTTAGGCTCATCCTTAAACAACCTAGCATTAATAGGTGTCTTCTGGAGTGTCATAAACTCCTCTCTTCTCATGGATCGGACATGGTAAAAGCAGTGTAATAAAGAGGTAGGGGGTTCTACCTTGCACTCCTTGCACAAGGTAAAAAAAACCCACCAACACGACCCAGCCATTCGAATGTAGTTGGGCTAGCACTAACATCTCTTCATCCGAAAACTACATCCCAAAAAGGTGTTATAGAATCCTAAGTCCCACTCTCAAGCTATCTAAGTGAATCGCTACCCCGCCTCCTCCAACAGTAGTTCTAAGTTCTGTAGATCTAAGACCCCTTGGTTTCCACGATTGAGGAATATGGTAAGCCCTCGCAAAGTCATAAACTATTTCACCTGTTAAAACTAAGGGTTGTATCCGTAGGGAAATGGCAATTTCAGTAAGAGGTTGTGAGGAAGCTATTTAGAGTTTTACATCAAAAGTGTTTATTTTCGAGAGCAAAAAGTCTTTCGAAGACTCAAAGTCTTTGGGGAGCAAGGAGTAGTACATAGTGTTCGGGGCAATTAGAAGAGTGTTCAAGATCTCCGGATGACTCTGGCTCTTTGAGTAAGTGTGGCCCATTAAGGACCACCGCATATTTATAGTCTCAGTCATTGGAAGTTCAAGAGTCACCATGAATCCCCCAGAGACTCTCTCCCAATGACTCATATTCAATGGCCAATCTGAGTCAGCCCATATCCTAATTCTCGAGCATCCGACACCCACATTTTTACTCTTCCCTTTGCCTTGCAATCAAAGATAATAGTGGGGAGCTATTGTTGTGGAATGCCCTAGCAAAACCAAAGTTCATAGGAAATAATATAGGTAAGAGGTCGAAGAGTCTCCTGAGGCGAGAATCCCTCGGAGCCTCCGGAGGGTCTCCAAGGCAGTCAACCCTCAGTATTAGATAAACCTGAAGACTTCCCCAGAGTCTCCTAGGGCCTGAGTCACTCGATGGCTCCGAAGACCTTTCGAACCCACCCAAAGATACCCATCGAGGCACTTTCACCCTGAAGATATCTCCAGGCCCTCCGACCTCACCCGATGCATCTTTCCTGGAGAGTCAGAAGATTCCTATCTACATGCCACGTGCTATGTGGGTCCCACTACTGAGTGTCTATAAATATCTGCTCATTTCATAACAAAGGGATCCTTTCGCAATCTGACTAGACCCACACTCTCTTTCTGAGACCTTCAGCCTAAAGACATAGATATTCGCTCACTGACAACTAATTGGGACACTACTCCCCTGACGACCCGCATCACCTATATCTACATTCTGCATACTTCTACATTATGTTTCAAGACATCAATGTTTGACTTAAGCATCTGAGGGCTCGCATGGGGAAGATCCCCATGTGCCTTTTGATTGTCTCTATGATTCCAGACTCAACTGGGGTAGCAATCCTCGAAGACCCAGCAAAGTTGTCCTCCAAAGACTCTTTGTGACCCTCCTAGCCTTAGTCATTCAAAGACTTCTTCGGGGCATCCAACCTTGCAGACTCCAAAGACCCATCCGAGCATTCCCGAAACCCAACTCTCCTGGACAACAGATTAAGCCTAGCCTTTATCATTCTCGTAAGTGGCACCTCAAGCCTCGATATCTTCCCAGGAACTCTGCTTTGGTTGTTTTCAAGATAAATAAATTTAATTGTTGTAGTCTAGTAATAACAGGAGGATTTGGAAGTGATTTACTGGATTATTAAATTATTGTCTTTTTTTATATGTATTTAAAATTTCAAAACTTTAATTTTCAAGGTTTATGATGTCGTAGTATTTATTCACCTTATTCCTAATTATTGTGTCTGTAACATTTACTTAGTAATTTTTAATTTAGTACATTTAATAATTATTATTCATTAATTGATTATAAACTATTAATATTATTAATACTCATAATAAGTAAATAAAAGATGTAAAAATATATAAAAAGGATATAAAAGGAATTAAAATTCATTATACTTAAAATAGAATGGAAAAATGAGGATAAACATATTATCCCAAATTTGGGGTGAGTGAATAGTGCTAACTTACGACATCTCCAGTTGGCTCATTGTGAAAGTCTCCAATCACTCCCAAAGCTTTTCGGTAGTCAAAGTTCGAACAGTGCCATCATAGTTTACAATTGCCCATCATTAGGAAGCACATCACTCGAATCAATCATGAATTATGAGTTGTTGTCTTGTTACTGTTGTCCTAAATGAGAGGAGAAGTATTCTACCCACAAAATTGGAAGAAGTTTTCTCAACTACAATGTACAAGGTATTAGCAGTCTTTTTCTATATCTATGATTGTATGAATAATCGAAATGGATCAAAATAGGTCATTTATTTTTTTGTTATTAAACAATGGTTATAATACTAATTTGAGTTAATTATTTTTTCAATTTATATACCTTCGCAGTGTGGAATCAAAATTTGGAATGTATTGACACATAACATGATTTATTCTTAAAAGTAGGATGCAATTTCATTTAGAATTTGTCATTAGGGGGGGGGGGGCATGTCTCCTCATTGGTTGGAACATGAGACCACAAACTCATATTATGCTCTCAAGGTGCCACCTCTTGTAGTCAGAAATAAGCATTTTATTCGATGATTTTTTTATGTTGTTCACACGATTAAAGACCTGAACCATTTTTGGTACGTTATTGGATTGAATACAAATCATGATGAAACCAATCAACCACACATGAACATAGAATTTAACATGAAAAACCTAAATCAGAAAAATGGGTAGAAAGAACAAAATATCACTAACAAAAAAAAAAAATACTAATACAAAAATGATATTGGCACTCAAACTCTGTGTCTGATTTCATGTGACCTGGGCACCTATTTATAAACCTAAAATCACTATGGATTAACCTAGGAAATCATATCCTGATCAGAAGATGACGCATGAGGATATTTTTCCAGAAGAGATAAATCTTAGATAAAATTGAATTTGACAATATCATAATCACAATTAAATTCGAAGTCATAGTTACAGTCAAATTAGGAGATCCAATCACAGATAAACAAAAAATTTGAGTCACAATTATCATAAATCTCCACCTTGACTTTAAATTCGCAAACAAAATTATTCAGAATTCTTTCTTCCAATGAAATCATGGAGAATCAATCACTTTGACGAATACCAACCAAATCCACGCAATGCTCGAACTTTGAAATAGGTAGGGACTTGGTTAACATATATGTAGGATTGTTATGAGTACTGATTTTTCTTACAATAACTTCACCACGAGCGATAATATCCTGAATAAAATGATATCGCATATCAATATGATTCGTTCTCTCATGAAACATTTGATCTTTAGTAAGGAAAATAGCACTTTGACTTTCACAATAAACTGTATTGTCATGAAGATCTTCACTGATTTCACCCATCTACCCTTTTAGCTAAATAGTTTCTTTAATTGTTTTAGTAATTGCCATATATTCAGCTTCTATAGTGGACAAGGCAATGGTGGATTGTAAGGTAGCCTTACAACTGATAGCACAACCACCAATGGTGAACACATATCCAGTAAGTGATCTTCTCTTATCAGGGTCACTTGTAAAATCAAAATCAACAAAATCAATAACTTCATCTCTAGTATTTTCGAAATGTAAACAGGCATCAGTGGTTCCACACAAATATCACAGAATCCATTGGACTGTCTTCCAATGTTCTTAACTAGGGTTAGCCATGTATCTACTAACCATGCTCATTGCATGAGCCAAATCAGGGCGTGTACAAACCATAGCATACATAAGACAACCCACTGCACTAGAGTATGAAATTTTTGACATCTTGTTAATTTCATCATCTGATTGAGGAGATAAGTTCAATGAAAGCTTAAAATGTGCAGCCAATGGAGTACTCACAGGTTTATCCTTTTGCATATTGAATTTAGTCAAGACTTTCTCAACGTATCCCTTTTCACTTAGATACAATTTACTTGTCTTCATGTCTCTTGAAATTTACATTCCAAGTATTTTCTTCGTTGAGCCCAAATCTTTCATCCCAAATTCTTTGTTGAGATGAGCTTTCAATCTCCTTATCTCATCCTTATCTTTCAATGCTACTAGTATATCATTGACATATAGAAGCAGATATATAAAGGAGCAGTTCTTGTTCCTTTTGAAATAGACACAACTATCATAACTGCATCTATTAAAATTATGCTTAATCAAAAAGGAATCAAACTTTTTATACCACTGCCAAGGAGACTGTTTCAGGCCATATAAAGACTTCTTCAACAAAGCACACATAGTCTTCTTTGCCTGGAACTTCAAAACCTTCTGATTGCTGCATATAGATATCTTCATCAAGTTCCCCATGTAAGAACGTTGTTTTAACATCCAACTATTCCAATTCAAGATCTTGAATTTCCACAATACCAAGTAATGCCTAGATGGAACTGTGTTTTACAATTGCAGAAAATATGTCTATGAAGTCCACACTTGGAACCTGATTGTATCCTTTCGCTACGAGTCTAGTTTTGTATCTTGCCTTTTCAACTCTTAGTGTACCTTATTTCCTCTTGAATATCCATTTTCACTTAACTATTTTCTTACCCTTGGGTAGTTTCGTCAACTTCCAAGTACCGTTTTTGTGTAAGGATTCCATCTTTTCATGCATTACAATAATCCATCTCCCAAATTCAACACAATTAACTGCTTTAAAATAAGTGGAGGGCTCTTCACTATAGTCAATATCTTCAACCACATTCAAAGCATATGCAATGAGATTTAGTTCAGTATATCTTTGAGGAGGTTTGATAATTCTTCTGGGCCTATCCTTAGCAATAAAATAATCTGATGGATCGGCACTTGCTTCTGGACTTGACTTGGGGCTTGACTTTATCTAAGATGATGACAATGGCTCACATGTCTGACTCTTGTCGATTTCAAACTCCACCTGAATATCAGAACTTTGGTGACCTGTAAGGTTAGTTTCTTCTACAGACGAACCATGAAGTATAACAATTTCATCAAAAATAACATCTTTGCTAATCACAACTTTAGATGCTTATGGATCCCACAACTTATAACCCTTAATACCAAGTTTATAGCCAAGGAAGAGACACTGTTTAGACCTTAGCTCTAATTTCCCATTATCAACATGAATAAATGCAGAACATCCAAAAATTTTCAAATCAGAATAATTTGTAGGAATACCTGACCATGATTCTTCTAGAGTTATCGTATCAATAGCAAACGATGGAGATCAATTAACCAAAAAACATGCCATATAAGTAGCCTTAGCCCAAAAAGACTTCAACAAACCAGAATTAGATAACATAAACCATACCTTTTCCATTAAGGTTCTGTTCATTTGCACGACTACACCATTTTGTTATGGTATACTTGGAACCATTAAATGCCTTAAAATTCCTTATTTCTTGCAAAAATCATTAAATTCACGTGAACAAAATTTTAAACCATTATCTGTGCAGAGACGCTTAATCTGTCTGTTGGTTTGTTTCTCAATCATAGTCTTCCACTGCTTGAAAGTAGCAAGAATTCAGTCTTCCACTTCAAGAAGAATACCCAGACTTTTCTAAAAAAATCATCAATGAAAGTCAACATATATCTGTCACCACCTGCAGAGGGTACTCTGGATGGATTTCAGAGATCAAAATGGACATAATCAAATATACCTTTCATATTGTGAACGCCTTTAGTGAATTTAACCCATTTTTGCTTATCGAAATCGTAATGCTCACAAAACTCCAATTTTTTAGTACTCTGCCCTTCAAGAAATCATTTTTTGCTCAATTCAGCCATACATATTTTACTCATATGTCCAAGACACATATATCATAACTGAGTGAGATTAGTATCAGATAAAGAAAAAGTAGAAACAAAAGCATCACCTGTAATGGTATAACCCTATAGAACATATAATTGACCATGGTGTTTCGTATCTTTCATCACAACAAGAGCACCTCTACTAATTCCACCTTCATTAATGAATTTGTACCCATTTGAATCAAGAGTACTCAATGAAATAAGATTTCTTTTAAGATTGAGAATATGTCCGACATCTGTTAAAATTCAAATAATACCATCGAATATCTTAATTTTGACAGTTCCAATGCTAGCAATTTTACAAGAATTATTGCCCATCAACACATCACCAAAATTTAGATTTTTATATGTTGAAAACCAATCCTTATTAGGAGACATATGAAACGTGCATGTTGTGTCGAGAATCCAATCTTCACTAGGTTTAGTACCCTCATTAGTAACCACCATAAGTTCCCCATCATCAGTATTGTTTTTTTTAACAACATTGGTTTCACCTGAAGTTTCTAGTTGTTTTTCTTTCTGGTCAATTTCATGTCTCTTAAGTTTGTTCTGTGGCTTATAACACTTATTCTTTTTGTCATTTCTTCTTACTGTAATTATAAACTTTTTCTTTGTTTATGGACTTGGATCTATTTTTCTCTCTACCACCAGAATTTCTATTATGTGTTCTCCCTCTAATCAACAAACCCTCCCCCTAATTCTCAAAAGTCCCCAATAACTGCTTATCAATTTTTTCTTTTGAGAATAAAGTATCATAAACTTCATCTAGGGTGAGAGTATCCCGACTATAGATTATGGTGTCTATAAAAGTTGAATAAGAGGTCGGTAGAAAACATAACAAAATTAGAGCCAAATCTTCATCATCATACTTAACTTCCATGGCTTCCAATTCATAAACAATTTATTTAAAAACTGTTAAATGACTTTCAAAAGATGTACCTTCAACCATTCGATGAGAATATAATCTCTACTTCAGATGCAACTTACTGGTTAAGCTCTTCGTCATACATTGTTGTTCTAGTTTCAACCCTAAAGCGACAACATTTTTTCTTTCAAAACATCCTATAAAATTTGATTCGATAAATGCAGATATATTTGAGACAAGACCTTACGATCCTTACAATATTTTTCTTCGATGTTCCATGATTGTGGCATTTTTTTGAAGCTCGAGAGTGCATTGTCTAAATCTATTTGTGCCAAAATTGCACACATCTTAACCTACAATAGTGAAAATCTAATATTATGGTCCAATAAAGAAATATCGTACTTTAACAAAGCCATTAAATATCCCCAAATAATATTAGATAATTTCAATAATAAACCCAATTGAAAAATGGATTAAAAATACCTAATCTGGGCCAAATATGGGCAAGTAAATCAAATTGGATCTATAAGTAGATCTAGCAAGTCAGATTTGGTCAATGGGTCAAACCAAAACCAAATCCGAATTGGGATCTGGGTCTTGAATCTTAAAGCTTCTATTAATGGTAAAAGCAATAGAAGGCTGTTGATGGCAGCAAACAACGACTAAGATGTTGTCAATAGCAGAAGAGAAAAAGCCCTACGAAGGTAGATCGATGACAAAGGATGACAGAAAGTGATGTTGTCAGCGAGAGATGAGGCATTAATGGCGAATGGTGGCGGTCGGCGGTTGGAGAGGAGTGGCCGATGGCGAGGACGAGCGATAGCGAGGGAAGACAACTAGCAATGCGAAGCTTGAGGTAGCGAGAGTCGTCGATCGATGGTGACAATGGCAAGGCGAACTGAAGGATCGATGGTGATGCGGATGGCTTCGATGGCAAAGAGGATGAACAAAGGTAGCGATGGCAACGGTTGGGGGGGTCAACAGCGGTGGGCGCGATCGACGGCGGTGACAGGCGCTGGCAACGGTGGTGGCGAGCTTGGTGGATAGCGGCGGCTATGGCTACTGGTGCTGGTGGTGTCCGCAGCTACTATTGGGTGACTAGAAACCCAGCTTGAGAGGAAAATGATACTGTTGCTGCTGCTGAGATTTTTCAGATCCAACGATCAATGGTTGAGATTCAAACCACGGTCAAACTAATCAACCACACACAAACACAGAACTTAACGTCAAAAACTCAAATCGAGAAAAATCACAAGTAAAAAGAACAAAATATCACTAACAAAAAAAAAATAGCAATACAAAAGTGATATTGACACACAAACTTTATGTCTGATTTCATGTGACCTGAACACCTATTTATAAATTTAAAATCATTTATGAATAAACAAAAGAAATCATATCATAATCAGAAGATGAAGTATGAGGATATTCTTCCAAATCAGATATATCTCAGATAAAATTGAATTTGACAACATCATAATCACAATCAAATTCGAAGACATATTCACGATCAAATTAGAAGATCCAATTATAGATAAATAAGAATTTTGAATCACAATTATCACAATCTTTTTTGGTACATAGACTACAAATTCCACAACAAACCAAAGACGTTCATATTGATTGTCACTATTTAGTTGCCTAGGCTAAGACCAGCACATTAGTTGGAGATCAAACCATTTTCGATTATTGTTCTTTTCATGTGGAGGAGTTGGACTTGGAAGAAGGCATGAAATAGAAATTTCTTTGAATTATGAAAATTTGGTTTTGAAGAAACTGGGAATTCATACCAATTATTACACACTGGATGATTATCATTAGCAGTAAGTCACTCTCTAACACAAGATTGAAGATTGATTGAATCAAAAAATTGATGGAACCATTTAGCCATGTTATAGCGCAAGAAAGGGCGAAGCACTGAGAAGAAGCAGGAAGCGACAACCAACTCAGTGGTGAGTCCACGAGTCTCCGGCGTGTTCGTGCGGCCCCGGCGAGGCTGCGGTCCCGCAGTTGTCTGCCTCTTGGCCCGACCAAGGGGACTTTCTTCAAGTAGCAGCAATAGCAGCGGTCGCAGTATAATAAATATTATAGAATATTTAAGCTATAATATTTATTATATTACAGCTTTAAGCCGTAACAAATAAGAATACTTGCTAGTGCGACTTTTGAGGATCGAGATATGGCATGACTTTAAACTGCATACGTTTTTTTGTTATTTTTACTAAAATGTTTATTCATAAAAAAAGAAAAATATATCCTACAAGCTTTTATAATAAATATTACTAAAGTTAATGGCACATGACACGCTCAACCAATTTTGTCTAATTTAAAGGTTTAAAAATACTGCCTTATGAACTCAAGGTTATAAGCCAAGCAACAGATAGCTCACTCATTTGACGGACACTTGTAGAGTGAAGTATTGAAAGAAGTTTCGTGTATTGTTTTAATTGATGGAGACAACATCTATTCTAAAATTTAAATTTGTTAGAAATTTTAATGCATGGTTGAATTCAGGGCCGGACGTTTCATGAGGCCTATGAGGCGGTTGCCTCAAGGCCCATGAAAATTTCATTACTTAGGGGCTCATAAATTGAAAACATCCATATTTATAAGGGCCATTGTCCAGGCTCAGCTGCCCACCCCTTTCTTCGCGGCCCTTCTCCCGCCCTCTCTTTTGTTCGCTGCACTAGCCCTACCTCTCTCGCTCAGTCGCGCCTCGCCCTCGCCCTCTCCATCGTCGTTTGCGGCTCTCCCTAGCTCCTCTCACTAATCCGTCGCCGGTTGCTCACTGCCTCTCTCTCATCTTGTTGCTCCGTCGCCCTTCACCATCGCCCTCTCTCTCTCGCCTCTCGTTGCTCGGTCGGCGGTCACTCGTCCTTGTCGGCTCACCTCACCCTCGTGGTCAGTGGCTTGCTACTCCGTCGCCCGCCTAGCAAGCGTTGCCTCTCGTTGCTCTGCTCCATTTCTCACCCTTGTTGACTCGCCCTCGTGCTCGTGGCTAGTGGCTCGCTACCCCTTGCTCCATCGCTCACTATTGTTGGTGGCTCGCTGCCTCTCGATTGCCGATTGGCTCATCAAATTCAGTCTTTCAGATTTGTTTCTTAGAAGCTCCAACTTTTGTCTCCAGATTTGCTTCAACTTTCAGCAGTTAGTTGCTCCTTCACTTCGTTTTGTTTATGATGCGTAATGCATTCGGAGATTTGGATAGCTTGCCTATCTATTTTATTGATGTTACTTTCAGTAGTTAGTTGCTCCTTCACTTCATTTTGTTTATGATACATAAAGCACTTCGTTTTGTTTATGATGCATAATGCATTCAGAGATTTGGATAACTTGCGTATGTCTATTTTATTGATGTATTGATGTTGGCTGAATCTGGCAATTATGTCACAAGATTGGCTATTGAGAAAAAAATATTCGAACTGATTGATATTTTTGTCTATTAAAGTAATTTTTAATTGATAATTTAATTTTTTAATATTTTATTCTTTGATATGGTGTAAATATTTATTTATATTTTATTATAAAAAATAAAATTTGGATATACTAGGGAGTTGGCTGCACTCTCACCCTACAATTAAAATACAATAAAATTTTTATATTTTTTTTCTTTATTTTGGTGAGAGGTTTATACTCGTCAATATACGAGTGCAATTGTAGTCCAAATTTAAATTTATATTTTCTGAATAAGTCCAGGTCATCCACTGAGAGATTTATTTATGGCAAAAGAAAAAGAATGTTACACACACACACATGCGCATCTGGACTAATTGACAACAAGATTTTTTATGGATTTTCAGATAACGGATGCTAGGAAATAAAGTAAGGCAGCAGTTAAAATAAACACTGAATGCGAAAATATGAAATTGGATAACAATTGAGTTAAGTAAATTTCAACACCAACCCGCTGATACCCAATTTTTAGCAGAAAAGATTAGCAACATTAATTTAATTTCAGATATGAGAGTTTGTTATTAAATACAATTAGAGATGATGATAGTTATAGTTTAAGCAACTACCATAAATTCGATTGCAATTAATACACAAAATAACTAAATTAATCATCCGAATTTGGGTATGATAGTGTTTCCAGTTCTAGTAACTCCCATATGTGGCATGAAAGCTCTAAGTTAGACTTATGCTCCAATTCAAACCTAATAATTTTTTAATAATTAATACACACTCATACTGACATTTAAATTAATGTCAATCATTTAAAGCACAACTTTCTTTGGAAATCATTAGCATTGGACACTGTTCTTGCCTTAACCCAAGATTGGATTTAGCCACTCATCTTCATTTGAGAATTAATTGACAGAAATTTTAATGACAGAATTTAAATTACAAAAAATAAAATAGTAGAAATTAACCGGCCATTTAGACGGTGGATAATAAAGTAACAATAAATAATATGAGAATTCAAGAGAAAAAATAAAAGAAGAAAGATCACAAGAGAGAAAAAAAGAGAGAACAAGAGCAATTCTTAAAGAAAAACTCTAAGATTACAATTAAGATTTCATTCAAGAAATAATAATCTCTCACAAGTGCACACAAGTGAGCTATTTATAACTCACAAGATGTAATAAAGACCACACAAATAAAAATTACCTCATTATTCACTAAACATAATCATAACTAAGTTAATGGGATATTTACCAAAAATACAAAAGACTTTAACTAGTGGAAAGACATCAAATACAAAAAACTTTAGGTGGTGGAACACTCATAAGAATACAAAAGACTTTAAGTGGTAAAACACTCATAAAAATATAAAATAAAGAAAAGTCTTCTACAAGTTGGGCTTTGTTGGGCCTTTGGTTGGTCTTGGGCCTTCCTTGTGATTTAAAATGCTTGGACCTTCCTTTTAATAATTGATTTAAGTGCACTTGAAATATCCTCTAAACTTCATAATTGACCCTTGAATTTGAGCAATAATAATATATCATTCAATGTTTTCGATTTATGCCCCTAATAAATTGTAGAAGTCAACTTCCTTATTTTATCCTGAAAATAATATGTAATACGAATAATTATTTATTTTAAATATAAATATAAAACTAAAATAGAGATATAATTTATTAAGATTTAAGAAATATTAACTTATCGTGGACTCATTTTTACGTTTTACCTCATACTCCCAAATTTCAGCTCCGGCACTCGTTCAATTGTAGTTTCGTCCTTGTCGGTTGAAATGAAACGAACTGCAACCATTGTTTTTCTTTTTTTTTTTTTAATTTTTCAAAATCTTTAATAACTTCACCGTGTCAAATGGTGTCATCACCTTTTCATTTCACTTTTATCAAATAAAAAAAATTAAAAATTACAACGTTTTGACTGGGACCTAATAAATAATGGCCAAGGATGTCCCTCCCCTCACGGCGTCCAAAGCTTCACGGCGTTGAAAAATATAAATTAAGCTTCGCATTACTATATGAACATATATATATATATATGTAGTGTCTTGTGCGCCAAGTCAAGGGGTACACTTTGAAAAAATATTTAATTAGATTGACTGTATGAGTGAATTCAAACATATAATCTTTAATAGATTTGATTTTTTTATTTCAATTTTTTTTTTAATTTAGTTAGACAATTTATTAAATACAAAATTAAAAACAAATCTGAAATAATGTTATATTTTTTCACAAATAAAAAAAAAATTATTTTTTTGACAATCAAAGTCAATCAAGTGGTCTCGTGCCATGGAACACACTTCATTTTACTTTTTTTCAATATAAGAAGACTGGGATGGGGTTTTCATCTTCATCTTTAAACTTGGTCTATGGCTGCTAAATGCACAATGCAAGGGTGCTCATCTTCGTACCCCTCCCCACCACACCACAAATATGATGTCTTCTTGAGTTTTAGTGGAGTCGATACTTGTACAAAATTTACTAGTCATTTGTTAGCAGCTTTAGAACGAAATGGTTTTCGAACATTTAGAGATGACAAAAAGCTAGACAAAGGAGAAGATATCGGTTCGGGATTGCTTGAAGTAGTTGAGGATTCAAGGATCTCTCTTGTTGTGTTCTCAAAAAATCAGTGTTCAAAAATCGGGCTAGGCGGCCGCTGGCCGCCCCGAAATTGCCCTAGTCGGGCCTCCTAGGCGCCAGCCCGAGTAAACGTCCGGCTTGGGCGCCCAGGCGGCGCCTAGTCGGCCAGCACGCCTAGGGATTTTTAGGCTAAATCATAAATCGAACCTGTTAGCGTCTCTCCTTCTTCACTCTCTTCTCACCTCAACGCTGCTGCCTCAACGTCGCCAAGCTTCATCGGCCCGCCAGTAGCTCACCGTCGTTGCTGCGTCCAGCTCCATCCCGCCACCAAGCTTCATCGTCACCGCCTCTTATCTGTCGCGTCCTCCTCGTCCTCGTTGCCTCAGCGTCGTCGCCCCCGCCCCCGTCCTCACCGTCGAGCTCCATCTCCGCCGCGACAAGCTCTATCTCCGTCGACTCGTAACCTCTTTCTCTCCCTCTCTCTCTCTTTCTCTCTCCCTCTCTCTGTGGGTTGTGCGTTTTTGCTGCGTTTCTGGTTTGTTTTTTATGTTTTTTATTTTTTATTTTATTTCATTTTCTTTTCTATTTATATATAATTATTAGATTTATATTTAATTTTTATTATTAATTATATATATTTTATAATATTTGCAAAAAATCTGCTACTTGCTTATAGTATATTGATGTTTTTATTATTGGTTTATGTTGTATTATTAATGTTTTTCAACTTTGATTTAATTAAAAATAACATTAAATTACATTATAAAATTTAAAAAATAAAAAAAAATGACAGTTTTCTAGGCTCCGCCTAGGCGCTAGGCCCCAGCTTGGCGCCCGACTAGCGCCTAGCGCTTTTTAGAACACTGCAAAAAACTATCTTACATCAAGGTGGTGTCTTGATGAACTCAAGAAAATTATGGAATGCAAGAAGAAATTGCATCATATTGTTCTGCCTATTTACTGCGAGATTGAGCCATTAGACCTGCGGGTGCAGAAGGGCAGCATTGCAGGAGCATTGGCCAGCCACAAAGAAATAGATTCCAAGATGCAGACTTGGACAGTTGCTTTAACTGAGGCTGCCAACTTGTCTAGTTGGGTCAAAACAAATATGGGGGAAAGGTACGCTTTTCTTTTTTTTTTTTTTTTTGTTCCATTGTCTCCTTGCTACTATTAATTGAAATGTTTACAGATTTTTTTTTTTAACTCATTTTGGACAAATTGGCAGGGATGAGGTAGATTTAATTGAGAATATTGTTGTAGAGGTAGCAAACAAATTAAGTCCAATGCATCTAAATGTTGCAGACTATCTAGTTGGAATAATGTCTCGTCTACAAAAGCTTACTATACTATTGCACCTTGAGTCATCAGATAATATTCGCATTGTTGCTATATGGGGAATTGGCGGCATAGGAAAGACAACAATTGTCAAAGCAGCTTATAATAGTTTTCGTCATCGATTTGAAGGCAGTAGCTTTGTTGCAGAGGTAAGAGAAAATTCCAAGCAGACAAATGGTTTATTTCTTTTGCAAAAACAAATATTATCTGATATCTTGAAGAATGGAAATTGTAATATAAGAAACTCTCATGAAGGGATTGAACTCATAAAAATGAGAGCATTTTGTGGAAGAAAAGTTCTACTTGTTTTAGATGATGTGGATCATATTCAACAGTTAAAAGCACTAGCTATCGATCCAAAGTTCTTTTATTGTGGGAGTAGAATCATTATGACTACTAGAAATATATCTTCCCTAAACTCACTTAAATCAGTAGCTGAGGTATATACTCTTGAACAATTGGATAAGTATGAATCACTTCAACTCTTTAGTTGGCATGCTTTTAAGGACCATCGTCACATTGAAAAATATATGGACCTCTCAAATGAAGTAATGGAGTATGCAAAAGGCATTCCATTAACTCTTGAAGTTTTGGGTTGCTTTTTGTTTGGAAAAACAAAATCTTAATGGAAAAGTGCTATGGAGAAAGTAAAAAGGATTCCTCATGAGGATGTTATAGGAAAACTCATGATAAGTTTTGATTCACTTAATAAAGAGGAGAAGGATTTGTTCCTAGACATAGCATGTTTCTTTGCAGGGATGAGTGAAAACTTTACTATACAAGTATTGCAAGCCTGTAACTTTTTCCCACAAATTGGGATTCGATGCCTAGCTGATAGTTGTCTCTTAAAATTTGAGTTGGGATTTGAGCTTGGATGTGAGTCTCAATTCAAGCATTTGATAGTAATGCATGATCTACTTAGAGACATGGGAAGAGAGATAGTTCGACAAGAGTCATTTCATTATCCAAGCAAACGTAGCACGTTGTGGGATCATGAAGATGCTCTTAAAGTATTGAGATATGATGAGGTTAGATCCATATCCATTAACTTCTCATTAGCATTTGATGTCCTTTTTACTTGGTGTTATTGCTAAAAAGAAAGACTGAAAGCTACCTAATTTTTTTTTTGCAAGTGTGTGTCTTTTGTCATTAACAACCGAACATCTGATGTTTAATTAGAATGTCAATTGCACATGCTAGTTCTTAATTCTGTTTTTTTTTTTTCCCACTAATTTAATGCTTTCTCCCATGTTATCTATGCATATTGGATTTTATTGGTAGGGAACGGAAGCAGTGGAGGGTCTTATTCTATTATCTCCCGATAGAAATGGCATCAAAGTGAATGCAAAAGCCTTTCAAAAAATGAACAGACTCAGAGTACTTCATCTCAGTCATATTCACCTTAATGGAAGTTATGAACATATATCTAAAAGGATAGTATGGCTACGCTGGCACGGTTTCAATCTCAATTTTCTGCCTTCACAACTATACGTGGAAAATCTAGTTGCTCTTGACTTGAGTCATAGCATGATAAAACAAGTTTGGAAAGGAACAAAGGTAAAATCATTATTTCTTATTTCTATATTTCAAATACTCACTCTCTATCATGCAATAGTCAATTATTCTCTCTTTTTTATTTTTAACAGATTCTGGTCAAATTAAAATATCTGTATCTTCGTCATTGTTATTACCTAACCGCAACACCTGACTTTTATGGATTCTCTAATCTGGAAGAATTGTTTCTTGACAATTGCTTACGATTGGTAGAGGTTGATGGCTCCATTAGATACCTCCAAAAACTTCTTGTTCTAGACCTCACAAGTTGTAAAAGGCTTAGAAAGCTTCCCTCGGGGCCTTGGATGTTGAATACCAAAATACTTAATCTGTCTGGATGCTCTAAACTAGAAGCTTTTGCTAAATTTCAAGGAGCAACGTCGAAATCTGGATACTGGTTGCTGTCATCTTGGGCATTGCGGACAAAGAGTGTGGATTCTATTGTTTTGTCACTGAACTCCGTACAAGGCTTAAGGTGCTTAAAGCTATTGCGCATGGCAAACTGCAGCTTGTCAAATATACCCACTGAAATTGGGACACTGATCCAATTAGAATGTTTGGATCTTGTAGGAAACAAGTTCTCTAGCCTACCACACAACATCAGTAACCTTACTAACCTTGTGCACCTCAATTTGAATTACTGTGCAAGACTCCAATCCCTCCCAAAACTTTCAGCAAGTTTGCAATTTGTGGAAGTGCAGAATTGCCCATCTTTAGAAAGTATATCACTTCAATCAGAATGGCAACACACGGACATGTTGTTTTACAATTGTCCTCAATTAGATGAGAACTATTTTGCTAACGAGCTTGGAAGGAATTTGCTCCAGGGCTTGGTACTCTCTCTCTCTCTCTCTCTCTCAACACTTTTGAGTGATTAATTTAGAACGTACTAATAATGCCCTTATTTATGTGTAATTATTATAGGGATTAGGTACACTTAGTATTTCTATTTCAGGGGACAAGTTTATAGATTGGTTGCAGTATCAGACTACAGGATCAAGCATGTCGTTTGTAGTGCTACGTCGTGTAAATCAAAGTTTAGTAGGGTGGATATTTTGTGCAGTCTACAAAGCTGAAGCAGATTTTTGGCGCATTTGTACCGAAATCCACAACAAAACCAAAGGCACTCGGATCAATCACGGACGAGAAGATAACATACCTGCCAAATCATTGGGAGGCGGCCCCTTCAGAGATGGCACGGTGCTTGGCTATGATACTTCATTTTGTCGGGAACATACAGATCAGATGCAAGAAGGCGATGAAGTAGAGATTTCCTCTGTATCATATAATGTATTGCTCATGAAGTGGGGGATTCATCCCATTTACCAGAATATTAAATATTAATTGCGTGAATATTCATACATGATGACAAGAGGCAAGAGCATGGATTGGTGACCAGTCTTGTACTAGTAACGCTGTTCAACAATTGATCCAACACAACAGAATCATTAAGTAAATATGGGCTGTCTTTCATCAATGTTTTGAATCTTTTGATGGCTGGGCAATAAACAGCACGAATGGATGTTGTTTGATATTCTTATCCATGTCTCTGTGGCCAAGAGGGCCCTGTCTTCTCTTGATTGTTTTTTTAGATCTTAAGCTCTATTATAATAGGGTATTATGTTTGCATTACAAATCATCACTAGTAGAATTAGAATAGCTACCGAATCAAAAATAGAATACTATTCAAAGTTTCAATTAATATTTACAGAAAGAGATGATAAAAGGGTGAGGTGAGAAGCACAGATCAAGGTACGTAACTCTATTTAAATAATATGTATTGGTTTAAATAATATTATTTAAAATCCTCCTACCCAAATATATTCCTCTAAATTTAGAAATTTGAAATAGCAATATTTTTAAATTATTATCTCAAAAAGGATTATAATTACATGAATATATGTTGGTAACTTTTTTGTTTTTGAAAAAATTGCATGAACATTATTTTATGATACTAAATTATATGATCTTGACTATCATACAAACTATAATTAAAAGTTAATAATTACTACAATAATCAATTCAAAATATTGACTTAATAGAAGAAAAGGAGAAAACTAAGAAAGAATTCCTCTTTCAAGGTCAAGGTCAAAATTAATCACCTAAGTGGTGTTCTTCAGCTTTATATTTAAAGTGTCTATTTTGAAATTAGTGAAAACGTATTTTTTGTCATTTTACAAAAATAAAATACAAAATATATTATTATTTGAGAAAAATTATATTATGATATTTTATTCTATAAATTTAATTATTTATTAAATTAAAACAGTTTAATACTAATATATTATTGCATAACACAATTGAGGATTAATCCCCAAGCTTGTCTTACAACAACTCAAGAACACAAACTCCAAAACGGTAGCGAGTAGCACCAAATGGAAGAGTGGAGTGAAAAGTACAATTCCCAAAAACTTGGGCAACAGGAATATTTTCTTCAAATAATTCAAAAATTAGAATTAGATCCATACAAGACACAGAATTACAGTACTCACTCAAGAGAACCACCTAACCACCCAAAAGAACCATTAATAAGAATCTCATCTATTATACCAATAATCATCAAATTAGAAACAAAAATACAAAATCACACCTATTTCCTCATCAGTATAGATTCTGTAAGCACCTCCGCTCGGATATCCCCAACCACCCTGATTACCCGAACATAAGCATTTACGGAAGAAGAAAGAAAGGAACACGAGACAAGAACCATCCTGACATGCATATACAAAAATAAGAACAACAGAAGCAAATCTAAACACATGCATGCACTACGGGTACCCCGCTAGCACAGCAGTCACATGATAAATAAATAAACACAAACTCCTGTGCCATCATACACGAGACTTGAGGAAAGACCTGGCACAGTACAAAATAATAGAGTAAATCCTACTTAGACATCAGAGTTGACAGGGATTGACGGGACTGCCTGTACACCATACCAACTCCACCGCTAAAAGATGACTCCCTTGCCATGGCTCACGCTGCCACTACCTGGAATGATGGAAAATCAAAGTGAGTCGAGAGACTCAGCAAGCATAAGAAAAGAAAGGCTAAAGGTTGCATAGAACCAACAAACTTCTCCTAGAACACCAACCCCCATGTACACACAAGCCATGAGACGCTACAACGCAATAGAATAGCATAATAAAAGCACATACCGGTCCTTGGAGCCCACACAAGACACACGGCACCCAAGTCCCATACCAACCTGTCGCTGCCTTGGACGGGAACATGTATCTCCAACAAACCTGCGTGCCCTGTCTCGGGTCGGTACTCCTGTCACCCGTCCATGTCAGTACTCCCGACACCCGAGTCATGGGCTCCCTCGGAACGGTACTCCCGTCTGAGAACTAATAATTACTAGTAGCCATGCAATGCACATAAAAATGCAATGGCGTAGTGAGCATCAACGTGATACACTGGCGCTCATACATCCAGGCATCAGGCTATGCTCCGCCCACATAGTAAACCACACGCGATGCATATGCCCTTGTTGGATGTAACCTAACCAAGCTAGAATGTCCGTGTCCAAGCATACTCAATAAATGAATATCCCAACATGCAACCCGTACCCATGTGCATATCAAATCATGAACAGTAATATAATGAATCTAAACGTGCAGTAAATCACATACTAGTAGAGCTAGTCAGTAGTGTCCGGCACCAGTCAACGGCCAGTGACTAGGAGTGTCCACTCGACGGTCCACCTCGGGGCAGTACAATAGTCTACCCCAACGTCACCAACAACTGACCCCTGCCCTACTGCTCGATAGCGCGACCGAACCATAAATAAATATGAGAAACTCGTAAATAAACCCGCACGTCTAGGAACCTAGTCCCCAAGCTGGTTCAGCATCATTTCTAAAAGGAGTGGGGGCGGTACAAACCCCCGTAGGCACACAATAAATAAAACTTCAGAAGTCTCGAATTTAATTTAAATTAAAATCAATGAATAATAATTCAATAATTAATGCTAGGTGCCGAATTAGAGTAAGGGAGGTGGTAAAATACGAGAAATTACGGGGTCTTTCACGGGAATTAAAGATCATGAGGAGAGGGTTGGGAGCTTGCCTTTTACTAGCGGATTCCCACCTCCTGGCTCAACCGCTGCACGAATTAATACATTTTACTAATGAAACTAAGCTTCGATTTAAAACCCATACGCGTATTTCTGACAACGTAACTAAATCGGTATAAAATCGAAACTATAATGGGTATATGAGATCACTAAAAATTAGAAAGTAAAGAGAGCATGCTTTATTTTACAGATTTCTAGCATTAAATGCTCGCACACTAAAATAAAATAAACTAAAATACAGTCTAAAAATATGATTTAATCCGTAGAAAATGTTTAATATAAGCTGATTAATCTACCTCGCTCTTCAGATCTTCACTTGCACGGAGAAAAATTATTTTTCTAAATTTTTCTTCTAATTTCTCCTTCCTTCGCCGTTGCTTCGCGCCCGTTTCTTCCCTCAATAGCTCTCTGTTCTGCTCCTTAATTAAGCTTCAATTGAAGCTTTAAATGGCAGCCAGTTGCACAAGAAAATTGGCCAAAAATGCATGGCCAATTTGGCCTTAAAATTGGCAAAATCAGAGGCACGCGGAAGCTGCAGCGGGGGCACACCAGCGCGCGCCACGTGGCCGCGCAAGAAGCTGCCCACCGCCTTGCGGAAACGACGCCGTTTTGGCGTCATTGGGCTGGAAAAATTCCAGCAAAATCTCCATTGCGCGCGCGCGGCAGGCCAGCGCCGCGCAAGAAGCTGCCCACCGCCTTGCGGAAACGACGCCGTTTTGGCGTCATTGGGCTGGAAAAATTCCAGCAAAATCTCCATTGCGCGCGCGCGGCAGGCCAGCCTCGAACCCGTGACCTCGCCTACCTCCCTCGCGAGCGCAACCGCTTGATCCAGCCGTATCTTTATATTATATGCCCTCTAAATTAAATTTAAAGTGACTGTCAGTCAATTCCAGAAATTTATACCTAAACCCACAACTTCCCTTAATTACTCATACGCCCCAACTTCTATTTCCTTCTTATTTCACTTACACCCTACAACTTCCAAACTTTCACTAATTTAATTTATTTTACTCTTTCATTAATTTCATAAATATCCCCAAATAATTTAATTAATTACCTTATTTATCCATTTTCTCAAAATAAAATAAATAAATATTTTCTTAAATTTTCAAATACCCAAATAAATTAATATATCCTTTTTAACCCACAAATATTCAATAATCACCACAAATACGGTAATTAATAATGATTAACCATTCCTCAATAATTTAATTGATTACCTTTAATTCCTTATTTTCCTCAAAACCACATAAATAAATATCTCCTCTTAAATTCCCAAATATTCAATAATATGCTCAAACACCGGTTAGAATAATTATTATCTATTTTCAAATTTTGGGATACTACAGATTCACATATCCAGATTTAACCATCAAATTAGATACAAAGTTACAAAAATACAAAGTCAAACATAATGCTCAAAGTAGTACAAAGGCTTCAATTTGAAGAGGGAGAGCTATAGAAGGAAATGACTAACGACGTAGGCAAATGGCGGATCTGGGTTGCTAAAACAATTGGCGTAGGCAAAGGCGGGGGTGAGGCGTGGTGAATTTGGGTTGCTAGTCACGACAATGATGGCTCGCAGCGGTGATGGTAGTGATAGGAGTGTCGCCAGTCAATAAGGGAGAAAAAGGAAGAGACATGACTCCGATTTGGAAGAGAGAAGGAAGAGCGAGACCACGGCTCGCAGTAAAGATGGGCATGGTAAGTGTGTCGCCACCCAACAAAGAAGAGAGAGAAGACTCCAATCTAGGAGAGAGAGATGATAGCGAGCGGCGGTGATGGTTGTGGCAAGTATGTCGCCAGCCAAGAAGGAAGAGAGAGAGAAAGAGAGAAGAGGCAACAAGGGAGGACTTGTCGATTTGAAACAGAGAAGGGAGAGAGAAAAGGCAATGTACGCGTTTTGTGCATTTTGATTTTTTGATCGTGTTTTAACCAAAAACAATCAAAATAATTTTTTGTTGTTTTAAGTTTCCTTTACAAAAAAAAAAAAAAAAAAAAAAACACGTTTTCATTATTTTAAAAATCTAAACACTACCAATAAAAATGCTAGGAAGAACATCATGGATATAATAACATAATAGTAAGATGAACAACAAGTATATGTATCATAGGTTTACATAATCAGAGGTTCAAAAGAAAAACATAGTGTAGGAAAAGTAGGTGCCTAGAGACAACCCCCCATAAGTTGCTCACCTAATCACCTAAGTCTCCTATACTTTTTGCATGCATCTGAATCTGAGGACCCATTAGTAGAAACTGGCCTAGCGCCTATACACACATGCACACAAGTACATATACTGGCACATATATCATCATCACACTATAATACCATAATAGCCCACGTGATAGTAGTGCTGAAACATACTATCCGTGTCTCTCATGGCCTTGGCATGCCAAGCCTCATAGTACCATGATCTTTTCCTACTGTGAGTCACCAAGAAATCTACTAGTTAGTCCTTTAATAATACAAATGATACCCTACTTAATGCACAAGTCATAACCATTTATCATTTCATGTGGTGCCTAAAATGCGCCATATCATTCAATATTTCACATACTCAAAGACAAGAATTAGTTAGGGTATCACTTATAATCTTTATGCTTATGTCTCTCCCAGTAGGATGAAAATATTTTATGCATTTTAGAAACATTTAAAAGTATTTTCTATGATCCGCATATAAAAATCATGTACAAGTTATGCATGGAACAGTATATACGTGCACAATATAAAGTAAACATAACATATCATATCTACTCACTTGGGAATGAATGACTCAAGTCCGAGCCTATGGAGAAGATCGAGTGAAATCCTGAGAATCCAAGCCTACAATGAATAGAACAGGGTGGTCACCTTTAGGTAATAAAAATAACGAAGTAATGAAAATTATCGAAAATTTTAACTATTGCCTAACACCCCGAATCGGTTATTATATACCTTTACTTGCATAATATATATTTGAATTTGGGGCCATGGAATTTGTTGAGCTTAGCTATCGACTACGTTATCATGCCTCACCATGCATATTACATGTAAGTGTATAATAGAGCTACACACCCACTTATAGACTGCAATAAGAATAAAAGATATATATATATATATATCTATATTCACCCATAATTAGATTTCTTTTAATATAGATAATATTTTAAAGTTTTTCAAAAAAATATATATATTTATGACTTAATTGGTAAATTTTTAAAAGCGTAATAATTAATTAATTAATCATTTAACAGATGGCTTAAAAAACAATATTGCAATGTGCTAGCCTCAAAATAAAATGAATCCATCATAAATCAAGATTTTGGGTAAACCCAAGTCATCATTATAGGCTAGCCTAAAACACACTCTGAGTCAGTCTTACTCGATCTCGAATCATCTAATAGGGCATCGTGCTTAGAACTTCGATCAACAAAGAGACTCGTCAATCACATTATCAATTCCAAGAGACCTAAAGAGAACCCAAATTAGACTGACGTCGATGTCTTAAGTAGGACCAACTTAACCAAGTTATTCTAGGTTCAAGGACAAGCGACAAGAAAGGAAAACAAGTCAAGTGGGCCAACCCAAGGGCTACCACAACTGAGTCAAACCCTGCCCAACACATTGGGCCATTCTATAACCCAATCAGGCCCCGCCATCCTGGGCCAAAACCTTGCTCGACCTACCTGAACCCAAAAGCCCCTTTTATTTTTTATTTTTATTTTTTTTCTTTCTTCTTCCCCACATTCTTCCATCGCCGGTTGGTGATGATATGGCAGACTAGCATACCGTTTTGAAGCCCTCACCACGAACATCAACATATCTAAAAATAAGAGCCATCAGATAGTTAGATTTTAGCAAATCTAAAAATTAATTTTCGGCCAACATAGGGATGCGTCTTACTCATCGCTAGTTACCGACCAACGACAACTTTTTTCCACAATCAGAGGCTACCACGAGGTGTGCTACACGAAGGGGACCAACATATCCAAAAATGACTAAGATCGAACGGCTAGATTTTCGTAGATCTAGGATTTAATTTTTAGGCAAAATAAAGAACTCGCTTCATTCACCGTCGGCCATCGTGGCCTGCTGTTTCTGACGATCTGAGACCACCATCTGACACCCTCAACTATTTCGACCAACATATCCCAAAACCCACAAAATCCAATGATCAGATCTCTGTAGATTTGAGTTTAAACATCTTGCCAAGACCCAAATCACACATATATACATACATCTCATGAAATAACAGAAAAACCACCAAAGATCAAACTAAAACACTTACCTCCTTGTAGATCGGGAGCACTTAAATGGTGAAAGTCAAGTCAGATGCAAGATCGGACGGTCGAATCGCGAGAAACCAGCAAACCCGAGAGACAAAGAGGGAGAGAGAGAGGTGGTCGATTCTGGCTGCCTGCGTGCCCCCCTTCCCTTTTTATATTTTTTTCTCTTTTTTTTCTTATTTATTTTATTATTATTGAATTATTATGTTTTTATTTTTTATTTTTTATTTTTTATTTTTTTCCAAATCTTTACATTTCGATTGACTGATCCTCCTTGATCAAGCGTCTAACAACATGCATGATGTGTGTTTCATAATTAAAATCATTTTACCTCGGTCTATCATCTATCGCATTTCATCTGTCGACTAATGCTTTTAATCTATTGACTAACAGAAGCTTAAAATTCAATCTATCGACCGATTTATGTCATTTGTCGACCAATTAATTTGCAGAAAGAAAATAACGACTAGTTTTTCAATCTCTAACGGCTATAAACGGCTAGTTTTTTCTTGATGATTGTGGGACACTTATAAATACAAATCAAGAAAGATCAAGAAAAAGCTAATGGATGGGAATAAAGTGAAGAGAGGTTAGAAATTATTTACATTATCTCAATTGTATTTGTGCTTTAATCTTTTCTCTCAAAGGCTTTGATCTTAATTTGTATTTTATCATTCAAGCCTTTCGTTTTTATTTGAGAGATCTTTGTAACTAAGAGATTCATCTCTTAGATTTTTCTCTCTAATAAACATTGCTTATATTTCCTAACTTGCATAGTTAGAGGGTCTACTTGGGTAAGTAGGAGGTTGTAATTCCTAGTCTTGGACTAGAGGGTCTACTTGGGTTCAAGTAGAAGGTTATAGTGGATTGGTTTATAAAATCCTTAGGGAAGAGCCAAGGTAGTGGATTAGGTTTGGTTTAAGCCGAACCACTATAAATCTTTGTGTTCATCTCCTACTTGTGCTTTTTGTTTCATTTATTGTTTCAAGCATTTCAATAATCTTCACTTGTATTGAATTTTTATTTTAAATCAAAAGGATTTCAAGTTTCAAACTAAATTTTAAATTATCCAATTCACCTCGTCTCTTGGGTGTGTGCCATAGCATTTCAAACCTATCAATTGGTATCAGAGCCAAACTCCTTGTTCTAGGTCTAACAACCAAAGGAGAGATACATGGCTCTTAAGGAAGGTTATCCTATTAATGTGGCATCTTATTTTGATGGCTCTTACTATGATTTTTAGAGAAAAGTGATTTGTATTTTCTTGCAATCTATTGATTTCAAGTTGTGGTATATTGTGGAAAAAGGATTTGTTTCAAAACCAAAATCCATTTTGAATGAAGAAGATAAAAACCATTTTGTTTTAAATATCAAAGCCATGAAAATTTTGTATCAAGCTTTGCATGAAAATGTTTATGCAAAAATTTTTAAGTGCTCTAACGCTAAAGATATATTGAATACTCTTGATTCAATTTATCTTACTATTCAATCTGTTGAGTTTGTTGATGATGTTCATAGAGAAAACAAAGAAGATGCTCTAAAGGATAGCTTCTATGCCTCAAAAGAAGAAAGATCAAATCCCATCATGTTCTTCATGGCAAATGAAAAAGAGGAGGTAACCTCCACTTCCAGTTATGATTGTGATGATAGTAATGATATTGAAAATGATGATCATGATACTTCTACAAATGAATAGTTGTTGAATGCTTTAAATGAATTATATGTAAATTTTGAAAAACTTTGTTTAAAGAATAAAAATCTTTAAAAGCAATTAGATTTATTGTCAAATGATTTGGAAGTTTTAAAATTTAAGAATGAATATTTGATTACTTCCAATAAAGAATTTTCAATGAAAAATAATTTAAGAGAATCTCAATTGAAATCTCCTAATAGTGCTTTAAATGAAAAGCCTATTTTAAATAAAAAGATTTCAAATTCTTGTGATCATGACAAAGGTGTTCAAAACTTTCATAGTCAAAGAGCTAATGTCAAAAGCTCATCTTTTCACACCACTCATGATGTTAAATGTTTTTATTATTGTTTATTAGGACACATTGCATTTTGTTGTACTCTTAAAATGAAATCAACTAGTGGTCCTAAAATGAAATGGATTCCTAGGGAAACTAAGTCCTTTAATGTTTCTCATACTAATTCTCAAGGATCCAAACATGTTTTGATACCAAACATTTCTCACTTTCCTAAAAATGTGCATAAGGATAAGAAGCAAACAATCTTCATAAAAAGGAAACAAAAATCCTTTGCTTCACATCCTAGCTATTGGTATCATTTTAAACATAAAGGTTTTGTAAGAAACAATCCACATTGGTTTAAACAAATTTGGGTTCTTAAGGAGAAGCTCTATGCTAACATTGGTAAACCTAAAGTGGTTTGGACACCAAAAGCTTGTAGATGATTTGTTTTCATAGATTTGCTTGACATCCAAATGAGATTTCAAAGTCAATTTTTTATGGATGTGTCAAGCATGAAGAGAAAATGAAGGTGAAGAAGAAGATCACCCCTCATTTTACCAATCAAGAGTAAGAAATATTCAAATTTTATTCTTGATGGTATTTTCTCTAAACTCCCTATGCTTACTAGTTTTGATGATAATGAATTATGAGTTTGTCCTTTATGATTTTATTGAAAACTTGAATTGATTTTTAAAATTAAGGGAGATTTATAGTGTTTTGATATAGGCATTGACTAAGGGGGATAATAAAATTTGTTTCCCTAAATTTTGTGCTAGTAAATGTTGTCCTAGTAGAAGGTCTTAAGCACAACCTAATTAGCATAAGTTAATTGTGAGACATAGAGTATGCTTTAATGTCAAATCATGTGAAGTATCTTGTTTCAAAACAAAGGAAATAAAGATTATAGGAAATAGGATAGAAAATGTATATATTATTTACTTTGAATTATCATTGTCTAGCATGGGAAAATGATTAGTATCAACCATTTCTCAAAATACTTGGCTATGACATAAGAAGCTAGGTCTTATGAGCATGAATGTTGTTGACTATCTATCCAATGTGATCTTGTTGAAGGATTGCCTAAGCTTAAATATGGAAAAGACCACATTTGTGGTGCACGTATGAAAGGCGGCGAACAAATAAGTATATTATTTAAGCCTAAAAATGAAGTCTCAACCTTTAAGCCCTTAACCATATTTCATATAAGATCTTTCTAGACTTATGAGAATCCAAAGCCTAAATGGAAAACATTGTACTCTTTTCATTGTAAATGACTACTCTAGGTAATTTCTCTTGCATCTAAAAGTGAAACATTTAGGTCATTCGAAATATTTTCAAAAGATAAAGGTATATGCATTTCAAAAATTAGAAGTGACCATGGTGGAGATTTTTATTTCAAGCACTATTATGAGGAAAATGATATTAATCATAATTTCCTAGTGCTAGATCACCTCAACAAAATGGGGGTAGTTAAAAAGAGAAATAAATCTTTACAAGAAATGGCTAAAATTATGCTTTATGACAAAAAATCTTTTGTTCTAAGCCATTAACACTTCATGCTACATGTTGGATAGGGATTTCATAAAACCTATCTTAAAACCCCTTATGATTTATATAAAGATAGGAAACCTTGTAATGACCCAGATTTTCACCTCAATTTTTATTTATAATAGCGAAAGAAAATTGGTTAAGATTACACATTGTAGGGGCTCTTATATACATGTCATAGCATCAACTAAACAAATCTAACAAAACACCCCATTCGAGCCCTTGTCCACACTCACCTCCAAGGATCTTTGCTGTCGGGAGAGCCCCGTACACATGGCTATTAGCAAGGATCTGACACCATCGAATCCTACCTCGAACTTCCCTCTTCCTTAACCTAGAATGATGTTAAAACAAAGTGATCCATGAGGCTTAGCAAGCATATTAGAAACAAATGGGCATCAATAACCACGACTAGCATTAACAAGGCCTCCCACATTCGTTCCCACGTCATGTCACAAGTTATTGCATATATTCATTATACTTTACATTGTATACACATGTCAGCTTCCACAGGTTTGTATGGCATGTATTCGTAATTATGTAAATGGTTGTTCGGGCTGAGTTCATATTGTGTACCGTGCATCGTCATGCACATTCGCGTTCACAATGCTTTCTTTATCATGTACCCCCATGGTAGGTTTCATATCATAATGCAACACATGCACATGCTCAATAAAATACAAATAGCTCTTAAGCTCACACTTGTCAATATGCTCAACAATATCATATATAACATCAAAGCTCATAATTCTCATCAACCATACGTCACCCTCTTTGGCATGGCAGCACACGCCTAACCTACCCGATGTCACCGACACAGCGATAACAGTGCCCTCACTCAGAGACGGAGGGAACAAATCCCCATCATAAACTTCATTTGATAAATCATGCATAATCATATGCAACTCACAGCACTATGTATATGCAAGGGTCTTCACACAGTTGTTAGGGAAATATTTATTTGGGTAGTTCAAGGGAAAAAATCCACATGTTTCATGTTATGCAAATCACAGCTTTGATCCCATATTGGTATGTTCCCAAACACATTTATGACATAAGGCATTAACCCCATATTCACTAGTCAATATATTGATATTTGACATGATTTTATCATACAGTTATGGATCCCCCGTATGGGTAAATATTAGTACCACCTCACATTCAAGATTAGGGATACCTCCCGTTGTTACTCACGTAATTGGCAGGTCACGCATATTTGACAATATTGAAGATTAGACAAAGGCTGGTCAGTTGATTGCCACAATCACATCGAGTCTCCCCAATTCTCTAAGAACTGAGCCCACATTGGTTTGGCATCATTCCCAAAGAAGAAGAAGTGATACAAAACCCCATGACAGACGTAAGCAACGACACCAAGACATCATTTACTTAACTTATTTCATTAACAATAGATCCAACAATAACGTATAAGTCATAAGATGGTTACCACGCGAATTTGCATTATTAATGCGTGAAACCTAGTCATGGTAAAGAAGGGAATATAACATGAAAAACTACGTAGATTTACAACGGAATTGAAGAACATAAGGAGAGGGTTAGGAGCTTGCCTTAATGAAGCTTTCTTCCTTTTTCTTCCATTCTCCTTACTACTCGACCTCTTCTTCAGATTCCCAAGCTTCTCCTCTAATCTCCCTCGCATGGCTGGGCCTCCCTTTTTCATTTATAGGCTTCTTCATGCCTTGGCAGCCAAGTTTCCCTATTCCCCAAGGCCATACCTTCATAATTTTTAATTACCCAAGACCATACCTCACCATACCTCACATCACCTCATCTTACCTCACCATACTAACTCACCATACCTCACATCACCTCACCATACTTCGCATCATCTCACCATACCTCACCTTACCTTTAATTAATTAATTTTACCAACTCACACTACCAGAAAAACATTGTTTTGCAACTGAATGATTCGATCGGTAATTAGCCACATAATAATGACTAATTTTTAAATTTTACGATTGAATTGTTTTTTGACTGATTTAACAACGAAAACTTTCGTCGCTAATTATGCGATCGATTTTAACCACAAAATTTGTGACCGAATTTTTTTCTCGACCAATTTAGCAATAGAAACTATCGTCGCTAATTTTGCAACCAATTTTAACCACAAAATTTGTGACAAAATTTTTGGTTGTCGGATTTTCAACCAACTTTGCCATTGAAATACGTTGGTCGGTAATTAATATACGTTCATAAAAATAAAATAATTTATTTATTAAATAATTTATGATGATAATCTAAAATATGATAATAAAATATTCTACTATATTACATCAAATTAATATTTATTTTAAAATGTATTTATATTATGTAATATTTTACATTATTATTTAAAATATTAATTTATTATCATTTTGAGCTCCCCCATCCAAAAATATTATAAATAAATAAATAAAAGTGGGTTTAAATAATGTTCAAATCAAATGTAACAAATTTAAGGGTTAGCAATTTAAGGTAATAGATGAAATTTTTAGCAAAAAATTGCATTCTCTCTTTATATATTGCTCAATTTGTTTATACTATGTGGAATAATTTTTGGCCACAACACTTAGCAATAAATATAAGCTCACTATATTATATATATAGTGAGCTTAATAGGCCTATTAAACCCGTATCGGGTTGAATACTATATTATACATATAAAGGCGGGTTAAACACTGACCAGACTTAATAGGCCTATAAAACCCATACCAGGTTAATACTATATTATACATATAAAAGCCGGTTAAACCCTGATCGGGTTTAAAAGGCCTATTAAACCCATTACAGGTATGGTATCTCCGGGTTTTATGTGCCCATTAAACTCGGAACGGGTTTAACCTACTAAATCAACCTAGAACAACTAAAATTGGCATTTTTCTTCTTCTTTTCCTTCAAACCCTTGGGTTCCAACTGCCCTAACATGGTATCTAGTGCTTGAAAATAACGTTCTCCACATGAATTGAGCCTAGAATGCACAATAAACTTCATGTTTGTTAATAAATACATCATACACCATTGCAAGTTAATCAAATCAAGATCACAAATCATTTTGTTCATGTGTATAGTTCATCCACGGGCATGTGTACAGAAATCAACGTTTTGGACAAGAGTTCACTAAATATATTGATTACATATCAACATAATATACATTTTACATATGAACAAATTACATATACCAACTACACTGCTATGCCTATACAAAAACATATGAACAAATTACGAATTACACATACAATCAAGTATCAACTACTCTGCTATGTTTATACAAATACATGGCAACCTTCCTATGGAGGGTACGCATTTCATCCTTGCTCTGATTTATCACCCACCGATCCTTGGGGTGCCTCATGATATCATCGATATACTTAATAACGTACACTATGCAGTTGTGCCTGTATTATAAATAATCAAATTCTGTCAAACTTCAAATGACAACAACAAACATTTGACTCAATAATAAATTAAATATTCTATTTTAATTCAGTACCTGTCCGATTATTGAGGCAGCTTCACTATACTAGGATCGAGTTGCTCCAATGCCCATTCTTTGTGTGGAGTGGCAGCTATGGAGATATGGTCATAATATCCATTACGATTTAATTAGGAGAATCGGTAGGAGTTTCACCAATGGTTTGATGCTATTGGCCCTAGCCCTCATGCTTTCCTCCTTAGTTACCATGGAGTCGTACATAACAACCTTGCCCTTTTTCAGGAAAATCATGGCTACGACCCAGTGGAAATTATTCCCCAAACTGCATGGGATCAAGACCTGCATATTTTGAGAACACATTAGTTGGGAGTTAATCCATCAATAAAATAAGTGAACATTTAAGAAGTCCACTGTCCACTAAGGCCTAGTCTCATCATTGACACCATGAATATGATCACATATTCTGTTTGGGACCTTCGCCTTAGCAAGCAGCACAACACCCTTGCCTGCGAATTTCTTAGTCCACCACTTGTTCAAAAGTGCCTAGAAAGGAGGAAAATGTTATATTTGCTTTGGACCAAATATAGATGCAACAAAAAAATGAGTAACCTAAGATTTGTGTTTAGCACTCACAAATAGGATAGTGGGCATGATAGCGTATTTCGTATCATATATAGTATGAGCCTACGTATCTCTTAATCGTCGGACGTAACATAAGTAGTTGTCAATGTGAGTCCCCTCTATCTAGGTTTTAGCATCCTCTATTGAACACAAGTTGCTAGGTAATAGATGAGAAATGTAACATGTGTCACGCCTACAATAACCAATAACTATTATAAGTTTGAGATTATATTATGAATATAAATAGAACAATAATTAAAAATTTTCCTGACATTTTATACTTACTCGATGTCTTTCTGCCATTGTATGTAGTCAGTGTAGCCCTCAGGGGGCTTAAGATCATCAACCCCCTGTTGGTTCAGGTGATGCTCGGCTACTTCAGCCGCTATCTGCATCACCATGCCCCTTACATTGTCTGGGCTAGGAACATGAACATTCTCTTTTGTCCTAGTTGATGTTAAGGGTGGCACTATCTTCTCACCCTTCACTGGCGGTGATTTGTTTTCGTCTACCATGTCCACCACGACATCAACCTTGCTCATCTTCCCCCACCAAGTGTATTCAATGTATGGTGGCCGACGACACTATGATAGTAATCAATCGCTCGTAGTTTGTTCGCTTCCCATAACCACTTTTTCCTGAAACTGTACAAATACTATCTGTTACATAATAGTACGTATTTCATAATGAAATGTAAATAAAAGTGAAGTTAGAGCTTACTATGGATTGAGATGTTCCTCTCTACCAGCGTCATCCGTGAGTTCATTTGACTCATTTCCCCATCAAACCCATCCAACCGAGTGCCAATTTGCCTAATCTCCCCATCCATCCTATGCAACATCTCCGGCGTGAGGGTAAACATCTCGGTGATCTGCAAAAGAAAAAAAAAAATTACAACAATAAAAAATAATTGCAAATACTTATAAAGAATTGCAAATCAAAAAAATATTTTTATAATAAAAATCATACCCTAGCATATTGTCGAAGGTGGGTAATAGGAGGGGGTTTTGCCTCCTGTTGAGACTTTGACTTCCTCTCTTTGTGTTGAGCCTTAGCCTCTTCCTCCTCCTCCTCTTCCTCCTCCTCACCCCCATCTCCGACCACGTTGGACCCCTTAATTTAATCCTCATCCCTAGTTGACGTACTTACCTTCACATCATTGTCAACCGCCTCCCCCCTACCCTTATTTTTGTACACATCGACGCCAATCGAGTATAGAGGGTTAAATGTTTGCCAAAAATCTATCTCGTACTCTGCTGTGGTGGACTTGAGCATTTTCCTCGATCTTCGTGCCTGTAAAATATTGAATTATTGGTTAGATATTATATATAACAAAATAAACTAAATTTGAAGTTAGGTTAGACACTTACATCCCTAATGTAATACTCAAGAATTTTCAAAGGGTTCAAAAGTAATTTATTTGGGGGTGAAAATAAAATTATTAGAAGTTTTGGGGTTTAAGTATAATTTCTTGGAGTTATAAACAACCGAATCGATTGAAGAAAATGCCCCGGAACATAAGTATCTCTGGAAGAAAAAGTATGTTGTGGATGAATATAAGATCCCATGTTTCGTTTGGTTGTCACATTATTTGAATGAGTTTGGGATACCGAAAAATGGCTATGATAGCAAAGTAAGTCGTCGAATCCGCGACAGGGAATGCCTTGGGAATTAGATGTCTAAAAGAAAGGGTATGAAGTCATCAAGAATATCAAAATGTGATTTATGGTATTGACAGAAGTTAAAACAGAGACATTTTTTGGTACAACTTCGATTCAACCTTAATTACCGAATTGTTGTAAGAAACCTTCGGGAAATCAATGGAACCCTGAGAGGGCTCTAGTTTTTCATAAGGATCAACCCCAAGGTGGTTTTGGGATGAAACAACAACCTGGTGAGGACGCTGGGGCGAAATCGTCTTATTAAGTAAGTCTTAAGTTATTATTCTTACGTTTTTGGTATTATAATGCAAATTAATTTGAGGTTTGAGGATGTAATTTTAATTAGAGATTTTTCAAGTGGAATAAAGAGGAAATTTAGGGGGTTAATGTGTAATTTCCTTTAACTTATAATGTAATATATAGTTATATATATATACATGCGCGCGTGTGTGTGCTGGTGGAAGCTGCCGAGAAGCTTCATGGGTGAATTTCTTGGAGTGGTGGCCAAGGCAAGTTAAGGCGGTGGAGAGTCGGTGGTTTCTCCTATAAATAGGGGTTCGTTTGAGAGCAAAATAAAAATGAAGGAGAAATGTGGCCAAGAGTTGCAGTGAGAGAGAGAGTGGTTGGGAGCTTGAGGGATCGAGGTAGAGTGCTGGGGGTTGTAATTGGTGACCGGAGGCAACTGAGATAGTGGCCGAAGGCAGCTGGAGCAAGCCGTAATAGCAAGCCGCGGCCATAGCCATAAGCTTGCTATGGTTGGGCACCATCTATGGCGGCCGGAGCAACCACGATGATGGCTGTTGGAATGTGGGGCGAAGATCGACGGGATCAAGGAAGGCCCGCAGTAGCTGACGAGGGCAGTAACGGTCGTCGAATAGGGCGCGGGTAGGGTGGCTGAGGGGCTGATTGGCGC
The DNA here is from genome assembly GCF_014633365.1 of Diospyros lotus. Lineage (NCBI taxonomy): Eukaryota > Viridiplantae > Streptophyta > Magnoliopsida > Ericales > Ebenaceae > Diospyros > Diospyros lotus. The sequence continues at coordinate 20,059,248 of NC_068343.1, forward strand.
GCAGGAGGCTGGGGGAAGAAGATGAAGGAAAAAAGAAAAAGAAAAATAGAAGAAATAGAGGAAAAATAGGGAAAATCTTTCAAAAAATTCCAAACAATTATGAGGATTAATTTGAGGCTAGAGGAGCATGACAAATCTAGGAAATTATTCAGATGTGCATTTTGAGGCTTAGCACGCATTACGAGGTAAAAATTAACTTTTCGAATAAAGTGAGTGGTTCGATTCCAATCTTACCCATTATCTTGAAAATGGTTTGGTGTGTGTGTAGTGGGTTCAGGAGAGCGGTTCTACCTTCTTTTGCTTAGGTTGCATAGGTTTGAACTAGTTCCAGCTAGTAGTTATACCCTCCGGAATTTGGGTTATATCGTGTAAGCGTTTTACTTAAGAACTTTCGGCATCGTATGCATATTAAACATGTGATATATTGTATCAATTATTTTTACTTATAAAAGAGTCGGTGCATAGAATGTGATTTTCATATCATTGTGGTGTTGAATTTGTGTCGTCATTATGTCCATGGGGGGGGAACGGGATGGGGTCTTCTTGAGAATGGGGCAAGGTTAATCCCGGTATTGGGTGACACGGAAGGGCACTCGGGGATTAAGTATGTCGCAGCAAGGTCAACCCCAAATGTGTGTGGAATGGATTTTCCACGGGAGGTTGAATATGCTAGGGAGATTTCTCAAGTTAGACATGTTGCATGTTGTCGTTGTCTGTATATGCCATGCTCGTATGTGTTTCATGCATTTAGTAAGTTGTATCATGCCATCACTTAGATATTTTATCATCTAATTGGGGTTATGCCCCCAGATCATTCAACATTCCAGCCAAGGACTGCTGCGAAGGCGGGGACGTGGCTAGTTGAAGGTCAATGGTGTTTAGTATGATAGTTGTTGTATCATTTTGAGGCAATAGTACTTATTTTGATATATGCATGAACGGTTGCATGGTAATGTTGTTATCATTTGGTAGCGTTGTAATACGTATTTTGTTGTGGAAATACTATGTAAGAACCTCATGGTAGGCCACAGTATTTTGATGTTGTTATATCTGTTGCGTTATACTATGACTCTTTTAGTTTAAGATTATTGATCTTGTTAGTTAAACGGGTAAGACTAGGTTTTCGGGATCTTATCTGCATGTGAAGATTGTTCTTGAATTCACTGCGGGTGCCGTCCATCGTATGTGTCGGGCATGTTAAAGCATGTGAAGATTGTTCTTGATACATCGCGCGTGAAGAACTTGGAAAAAAAAAATTCATGGGAATTCCCTTATAGTGACGTGCCCGTGTAAGGCAGGGTGTTACACCCAAGGCATTTATCGTAATTGATTTTGTGAGGCCTTTTGTTGAATAACGGCCACTTTCTACACCTAGGAATGGTGATTGCGATGGGTAGTCTTATAGCCACCATTACATATAGAAAATAATTTTACAATAGTAAACAAAAACAAACAAAATGTTCAGTTAGTATATACAAATCATATACAATAATTTGATGTAATATAATACGAAGAGAGTAAGTAATTATACCTGAAATGTCCAAACAAAACCATAAATGTTGATTTTCTTCCCCACCTCTCCATTCAACTTCTTCTCGCTCGTGGCTAACCGGAGGTAATGTAGACTTTGGCTATAGACGTACGTCCCCCACGGGAACACCTCAAATGCCCCTAGGTCCTCGGCCATAGTCCATATGAAATCCTCCACGAGTGCACGCTCATTGTGGCTAAGCAAGATCATGTTCATCATAGCAATATTACCTAGCTTGAGGACATCCTCTACATCTAGATCCATGCTACCAAGTACTACTTTAATCTAGGCCATACTCACCACTCGTTTCTGGGGGAATAAACGCGCATGTAAACTACCTAATTCAATAAGCCTAGCTTAAAATATTTCTTTGTCAATTGGCTCGAATCGGAGTCCACTGATGAGGATAAACTTCTGCTTGTTGTACCTATATGGCATGCCGCCAATCTCAAACCAGATTTCATCATGGCAGGCATTTGAAAATGTCACTTCCCTCACCAGACTTCATATATCAATTGTGGTGCAGACAAATGATCAAACATAGAGATCTGTAGGAAATGTCTAAGTAGGCCCTGAGTAAATCTATCAAAGACCCCATGATATCTAAGAGCATCACGAACTTCCGAAAGCTAGTTGATTCCACAGTGTGTAGTGACTCGTGTCCTTGGCGAAATTACTCGTTGAGCGTGAACGTAGGTAAATTGCTCAGACTGATGGTGAGTCATCTTAGGGAAAATAGAAAACCATACAAGAACAACAATTGGATAAGGAAGTAGATTGAAATAGGGTTAATGGTTTCAACGGGCTTCACTAATCGATTAAGGCCAAGAGGCATGTTCCTGGGCTTAATGGAAGGATGAAGCCCTTAAGCCTGGGAGGTCGGCCTTCCTTATGACCTTTTGAAGCTTGATGAAGCCCAGGCTTCAATGGCCTTCATCAAGAGTGAGGAAGCCTAGAAACATACACTTGGCTTTCATTGCCCAATTTCTCACCGGGCTTAAAAGGCCGATTAAGCCCGGTAGGGTATCGTGCGACCATTGGCCTTCCTCTCCTCCTCCAGCTAGGAGCCCTGCTAGGAAGGCCAATGGGTACCCTCGCTGATAGGGCTTTCTCTCGCAAGGAACCCTGTTGGAAAGGATGCCCATCGGCCTTCCTTGCAGCTTCCTCTAGCCAAGTAGCCCAACACATCGTGACGAAACCCATTGCGATGAAACATATCCATCCCCTCCACAAAATATCACACAAAATTAGAGGAGATCTAACCTTTCGACCGTCGACGATGATGGCTTCACAATAGTGGTCGAGTTTATAGAGGGAGAGATCGGGCTTAGTAGAGACATAGGAGATCGGGTTTAAGGAGAGTCTTGATGAAGTTTTGCCTATTATCATTTTCTTTCAAATTCTTTAAATATGATTGTGGTCACATATGCAGAAAATGGAAGGACATTTAATTACTAACAACGAGAGGCACAAAATTAAATATATTTTTTAGAATTAGATGACCAATCGTTTGTGTTATCAAAATTCTCATATCATCATCTTGATGCAATGTTCATTGAACGTAATTCACCGGGTTTTTTTGAGAAATGTAGGCTCAATTAACACAGTTAACGTAATTTCCTTGCACCATAGATCATTTAATTGCTATTGGAAACTAAGGATTTGCAGTAGTAAATTTACAAAAATAAAAAAAAATGATATTTGAAAGTGTACAATTCACCGGGTTTAGTTACCAGTCCCAGGTTTAATTATCCAATTAAACCCGGGAACGATATTGATATGGAAAATCCTATGTTTCATTTTTATATATATATATATTTTTTTTTTTGGGGGGGGGAGGGGGGTTTAGGGGATTCGAACGATTCAAGAGGCACACAATCAAATTATGGAATGGTCATACCAACATCCATACAACATCAGAAACACTAAAAATACCTCAAGAGGAAGCTTGTAACTTAATAATATGATATAAGCCCTTGGTGTGTTGTATACTTGTGAGTCTTTTTTCATTTCCTCAACTCTTTGCCAATCCTCCAAAGTTCCCACTTGGTGACTCTCTTCCCCTCCCTCTCAAGCCCGTTTTCCTCAACGAAACAAGAATTGTCCCTGAAATCACTGATGAGATTCGACGAGGTAAGCGGGGTTCATGCTTCCCAACAAAATTGCTAACAATTTGATCCACCAAGTCATCGTCGAAGAAGCCTACTCGAATGGTAATGAAGTCCACATCGTCGACACCGGAGTCTCCCACGGGGTCCAACGGTCCAATAAATTTACAAATCAATCTTCTCAATAACCATGCACTAACCAATCTGACCACCCAAACCATCAATTCCTCTCCCGACGAAACCCTGATTGTCTGCGCCCAGTTCAGAGTCCATTGTTTGAGCCACCATTAGCCCTAACAACTAAACTAAATTCTCGAGATTCTGAGAGATTTTGTTTTTGCATAAATTTTAGGAGTTAATTGATATTATGAATAATTTCTTATAGAGGCAGTTAATGATGATGATGAAAGTTGAAATATAAAATTTAAAAAATAATATATCTAATTATTAAATTATATATAATTAGAACTTAATAATATGATTTAAGATTTTAAAAGGATAAATTTTATTTTTAAATAAAATTGTATGATTATATATTTCATATATATGTTGAACTGAATTAAAAAAGTTTTATATTTATATAATTTTATGTGCGATTTCGATTTTTGATCACCATGGTTTATGAGATTTCAAACTTTTTTTAATATATCACCATGGTTTCATGAGTCATGACACATTTATGATGTTAAGAAGATTGAAGTTTAAGCATTAATAAAAAATTAATGATTATAAGTAATTGAATATTTTATTTTAAGTTAACAATTGGTATAACAATGATTAAATCATGATGCGTAAACTTATAAATTATTAAGTTTTATTTAATTTTAAATTTTATAAAGCAAGTTTAGTGATTAAATTCTATTTTCAACTTAATTTAATCAAAACTTAATAATCACATATAAAACATTGGAGTTAAATGAATTCATATAAATTATGAAGAATCAGAATAAGATATTGAACAACTTGATATAATCATAACCTACGAATTTTAATTTTTTATTTTTTTTGTTAAGATTTAAGCATTTTAACTTTTTATTTATATTTTACTTTATAGATGATTGAATTGTTATTTTTGTAATTATTTCTTAAATTATGATGTGAATCGTGCTAGCATTTAGACTTAAAAAATTTGTTATCGATTATAATCTTACGAGTAAACTTGATTAAAGACTCACAAGTAGGCTCGACCGTAGGCTCTCAAGTTGGATCGTTTATAGGGTCGCTAGTAGGCTTGAGTATTGGTTTATGGGCAACTTGTGAATAGCTTGTTCATGATTTTATTCATAATTTTGTAAAAAATATTATTTAACTTCAAATTATTAAATTTTAAATTATTATAATAATTTCATAAATAAAAAGTATGGATAATATAAAATTTGTTCTGATATAAAAATTAATCAACTAATATATGGGCTTAATAGAGCAATTGTCGTTTTACTCGAGTAATGAAATGTTTAGTTGAGTAACAACTAATAAGTATTGTGCTTGGTTGATTTTTTATTTTAATCAAGTAAAACCTAAATTTTTAAGAGATTAATCGATTATATGATTGTTTTACTCGAATATATAATGGAATAACATTATTTGAATAAGTAAATAGTTAATAGATTAAATGGTATATTAGTTGAGTAACCATAGCATTTAATAGATTAAAATGACAAGTTTTTGTACTTGTATAATTAATTGATTAAAATAAATGTGTATCGACTTGTAGCAACCCTCTCCCAGATAATCCTGCTAGCACAAGACATCTGAAGGGAGGTCGTCACAAAAATAATATAGAACAGTATAACTTAAAATCACAACTTCTAACTTTGATTTTATCAGCAGAAGCCAATATAAGTTTACATCATCCTAGCACTATGGCCTATATAAAATGAATACAAGGGCATTAATAGAATTAAAAAAATAAAAATCTTCTCACACCGCGCCCTTGGCAAAACTACCAACATGAACCTTTTTGTTAGGAACGTCTCTATACACTTCTAAACTTGGGCTCAAACCCTACTAGACTTGCCCTCAATGATCTGCTTGCTCTTATCTGGAATGACAAAATTAAACAAGGTGAGGGACAAGACTCATCAAGTATATATATATATACACAATAATGGAAACAAGGATGAAGGGATGTATAACAAAAATAAAGTACACCCAATTCCCCAATACAATTTAAACCCATCCTTCGATTCTCATTATCAATACCATTCCATACCATTATCATTATGGATTTATGCAACATTTCATTTCCCATAATCACATATACCTCCATACATCGCATTAGCTCACATGACCTTCCATATTCATGGATTACCTTGACTCTCAAAGCCATTTATTCACATGCATATATGCATACATATATATATATAAATCAATTGCCAGTCATTGGCTTGAGCATCACCCACTAGACTATATAGCCATCTTACTCGCGTCAAGCGCTCCATATGATATCTTTTTCTCACCTATCTGTGGAACATAGCCGCCGCGCCAAAATAATAGTAATATGGCACACATAATAATGCCATGCAATGCTCATGGGATCTCACATAAGTATAACATACATGCTCCATTATAGAAATATACACATCATGCACATTTAAACATTTCAATATCATATTCACACATGAGCCCATGTATATGCATATATATATATATATATTCAATCACAGCCTAGTATTTTAGAGGATTGAGTGATGCTAGGGGAAGCAATTAACAATAACTTAGGTTAACAATCATGCTTAATTTGGATTGAAGAAAGCCTTAACTAGCTCAAATCATAACGAAAATATAGAGTATTATATATCAAATCAAATCCCTCGAAGTCTAGTTTATGACAATTCAAATGGATCTTAATTTCAACTTTTACATCAAAAGTTATGGTCAAAATAGTGCAATATGCACAGTGTTGAAAGAAAGAGAATAGTCGACTAATGGAGGGAATAGTCAACTTTTGGGAAGGAATAGTCGACTAAGGAAATGCTTAGTCGACTAATCAAACCCATTAGTCGACTGGGCCGAGGTCTGGCACCAAAATCTGAGAAAACAGGCCTCTGCCGAGTCGGTTAAACCCCAAGATTAGTCGACTCAATGCACACAAAAAAGCCCGAAATGAACCCAAAACAATCACCACTAGCTTCCTAACCCACCCAAGTCATTCCTTGAAGTAAAAATGGGGTAAACAAACCCTAACGAAACAACAACAAGACCATCCAATTTACAAGATAAATATACGATACTTATAACCAATGGAGAGAAACTATTTTATCAAAAGAGATTTCAACAAAATGGAGAAAATCAAATCTTGCATGAAATGGAGAGAGAGAGAGAGAGTCAAGGAAATCTTGTACACCCAAATAAAAGAAGGTGCAAGAAAAATTTGCCTTAAATGGTGCAACTCCAAGAAGATGAAAAACACTCCAAAACCTACAAATCTTCACTTGAACTCCAACTAAAAGCAATAAATGAAGAGAATAGAAGAAAAAAAAATGAAGAGGAAGAAAAAGAGATGCACGAGAGGGAGAGCAAGAGAAAATGGAGAGAAAAAGAAGAAGAAGTGTAAAGAAAGCAAAAGATGATGGGGTGGGCGTGGGCTGTCGCCAACTCCAACCACCCCCTCCTTTTCCTCTTCCCAAATTGCCCTCCATTACACACACACACCACTTAAAGATCCAAGCCCCTTATGGACATTTATCACCACTTATCATTTCTTTTCCATTTATTTAATTCAATCACACATTATTATACACATGGGCTCAAGCCCAAATCAAAAGTCCACACATATTGGGCCCAAGCTCATTTAGCCCATAACTTTGGACTCTCCCACACATTTCAAACTCCATTTATGTGGGCTCACAAATTTTACTTTCACTTACATTTATCATCCCACACAATTATTATGTTTATTAATTGCCTTTTATCAAAACATAAATTATTTTCACAATTAATTGAGGTAAAAATTCAAATACTCGAAATAATTTACCAATAACACCTAGATCCATTAACGGGCCATTATATATCTAATTAATTACACATATATTATGCAATTGGAAATTGCATGGATCAAGCCATGGGTGGAATTTGGGAGACGTGCAGCGCATAGGAAATAATCCATTACGTGGTTACCTACATGGCATTTTGTGCTTGAGGTATTGTTTGTATGTATATTATGCAAGGATATGCATATTATATGAGAAAGTGGCCACAATTAGAGAAATGATTTGCAAATATAATATACATGATTTATCATGCTCATGTAAAATAATTAATTATACCATTCTATTTGTGTGTTGCAGGAAGAAGGCTGGAAGCATCCAGCACGTGAAGGAATCAGAAGGCAGGAGCTGGGGGCATGGCACTTACGCAGGGAGGAGGTGGCATCATCTGGATGGCTGGAAGCAGCAAGTGAAAGCCCATGCGGCTACATGGCTGGTCAGAAGCAGCGCTTCTCGCAAGATTCGTTGCCGCGAGACCCATTGCCTTTCCGCAAGGAATAAGGCTTGCAGAGAGGATATGATGCTTTGCCGAGAGGATATATGAGGATGTGAGTGCCGAGAAAGAAGCAGACTGTAGCAAGAACTTGACTGCAGCATGCAAATGGGCCAACCCGACCTGACCGGGTTGCCGAGGGAGAAGCAGACTGCCGCAAGCAAGCTAGAAGAATCTGTGCCGTGAGGATGAATTGCCGCGAGAAGAATTAGGGTGCCGTAAGGAAATGTGCCGCGATGGTGCAAGCGGAGGAAAGATGCTGCAAGAAGATGACTTAGTTGTCACAAGACACCATTGTGTCGCAAGGATGTTGCAGCAAGGAGCGTTGCCGCATACTGTTAAAAAAAAATGTTAGAATGTTGCGGTAAGAAGACAAGGAGGAGCTTTGAGAACGGTGCCAAAAAAACTCTTTTATTGTTCAATTTAGAAGGGAATGTGCCACTTTTCTCTTGGACAATTTTGTCTTCAAAATCATAATTATTATTCTCTTATTATTTATTCATAATTTATTCAAAGAAAAATACATCTACTTGTATTTATTAATTAAAAATACCTCTAGGTGGACATTTTGAAAAATTTATGCCACAACAATTTGAGATGAAAGCTTTAAGAGCAACAAAGAAAATACTTGAAATATAAATTTTAAGAGACAGAAAGACAGGTAAATTGTATCTAAGTCAATAGGGATACATTAAGAAAGTTTTAACTAAATTCAATATATAGAAGGCTAAATCTATAACTACTCTATTGGCTGCACATTTTAAACTTTTATCGATCAAATGCTAAAATTGACAAGATATCGAAAATTCCATACTCTAGTACAATGGGTTGTCTTATGTATGCTATGATTTGTATACGCTCTGATTTAGCTCATGTAATGAGCATGGCTAATAGATACATGGCTAACCCTGATAAAGAACATTGGAATGCAGTCTAATGGATTCTTTGATATTTGCATGATACCAATGATACTTGTTTACATTTTAAAAACTCTGGAGATAAAGTTATAGGCTTTATTGATTTTGATTTTACAAGTGATCTTAACATGAGAAGATAACTTACTGGGTATGTTTTCACCATTGGTGGTTGTGCTATTAATTGGAAAGCTACCTTACAATCCACCATTATCATGTCTACCACAGAAGTAGAATATATGACAATTACTGAGACTGTTAAAGAAGTTATTTGGTTAAAAAGGTTAATTGGTGAAATCAGTGAAAATATTCATGACAGTACAGTTTATTGTGACAATCAAAGTATTGTTTTGCTCACTAAGGATTAGATGTTTCATGAGAGAACAAAACACATTAATGTGTGATATCATTCTATTCAGGATATTATTGCTCATGATGAAGTTACTGGGAAAAAATCAATACTCATGATAATTTTACTGATATGTTGACAAAGTCCCTACCTATTGCAAATTTTGAGCATTGCATGGATTTGGTTGATATTCTTCAATGAGATTAATTCTCCATGATTTCATTAGAAGAAAGAAGTTTGGATAATTTCATATGTGAATTCAGAGTTGAGATGGAGATTTGTGATAATTATGATTCAAAATTCTTATTTATCTATGATTGAGTTTCTTAATTTTATCGTGATTATGATTTTTAATTTGACTGTGATTAGAATGTCATCAAATTCAATTTTAACTAGGATTTATCTTATATGAGAAAATATTCTCATGAATCATCTTTTATCAGGATATAATTTTATGTACACATCTATAGAAGAGTTTAGATCTAATAAATAGATATCCAATACAATGAAATTTGTGTAACAATATCACTTTTGTACTATCAATATTTGTTTAGTGATATTTTGTTATTTTTACCTGTAATTTTTTTCGATTTAGATTTTTTATATAAAATTTTATGTTTATGTGCAGAATTGATAGTTTGATTGTGGTTTATTTTTAATCCAATTCCGCAACACAAAAACAGTTAATTAAGGGCATTCACTTTATTATATGGCAAAACAAAGACAAAGACAAATACTTCATTAATTAGAGCAAAGCTCACACATGTACGAGGACATGTATGAAATTGAAAGGAAATCAAAGAGAGGAAGACAGGATGAGAACGCATCAGCTAGCCAGCCAGGATTGGACATCTCTAGAGCACACGCATACTTTCGCACACTAAAAGCAGATTTTTTTTTTTTTTTTTTTTTCTGTTCTTTTTTGGGCTATCTAAAGCAGATAAGTTCAAACTATACAACTTGAAGACAGAGAAGCCTGTAGCGATGAATGAAGCCTCAGTTTCCCGCTGCTTTCTCTGCTGATCCTCCGGCAGGGTATAATTCGGCAGCCGGGTGAACTTTTTTGCTCTTGAAGCCACCACCGCCAGCTTCAGCAGCCTCACCCTCTTTGCTTTGCCTTTCCTCTTCCACTCTCTTCAGCTTCTCCATCTGCCGCTTTTGCTGCACGTAGACTCCGGCAAAGCTAACCCCTATGGAAGACATGGCTTCAAGCAATATGTGTGTGTGTGTTTTAATTTGCAAACAAAATGAATGTATATATTTGCTGTGTGTCAGATGAAGAGCCCCGGGCATGGAATTTATAGGCGCATTGGTGAGGTGCTGCAGCCTTCATGAGCAAGCTATAACTAATTAACTAGCGTTGAGCATTTCTATGGCTGCTGATTTTTGTTATATATCTTAATCGGCCTGGGCTTTTACATTGGCAAGCGGATGGAGTGGAGGAACACTACATAATTAAAGTGGTCATCTTTTGGGGTGGCTTAACCATTACTGCCTAAATAATGTGCCAAATCAGCTGCCATAGTTGTCACGAATGGTTGTTGCACAGTTGGACACATTGATATGCTTATCTTTCAGCCTTGCTATTGCTTTACAAATTGAATAGGATAATCGGTGGGTTAATAGTGCGCTGAAACTGGCTGCTTATCAACGCTGCTTAGCATTATTGTTAATGGTGATCAACTTGTAGTTTATCAAACAAGGTAGCTTAATTTGTTTTGTCCGAGTTTGATGATTAATTAATTTGTATCGGGCATAAGAACATCAGAATTAATAATGCATTAACCCCACCTCTAGAGCTTGTAACAAGGTTGTGAGACTTGAATATTGGGGTGGGAAATTAAGATTATATTATAAAAAGTGGAGTTAATAGTTTCTTTGTGTAATTAAGCTTGAAGTAGTTAGATTAATAAATTATTAACAATTTAATGGTTGGCTCCTTCTGTTTTACCATTTCAGGCTATTGGATTAGGTTTGCCTGTGTTTTTGTGCTTTTGTTTATCTGGAGTTAGTCTTGGCTTTAGTTGCTTTTAGCAATGTGCAGGGCTGGTTGTTTAAAACATGTTAAGAGTTTAATTCAGTACATGTCTTTTAATTTTTTTATTAAATGGTTGAATTTCTAATAAAAAATAGAAAAATCAATTTTATTTTAATTTTTCAATTTTATACTATGAATGGAAAATATCAAAAAAATATATTTTCTAAATTTTAAAAAAAATTAATTTTTTTTTTTTTTTTGAAACACAAAATGTCATAACATATTTAGTTATAAAATTGGAATTAAAAATAATAAAATATCTCCTACAGCCGTTAATGTTTCAGTTTGTTTTTTGATCTAGTTGGTCGTGTTAGCTTATCTCTTGCATTTCCTTCCAACAAGAGTCCCTCCTTTTCTCTTAATTGATCAATTTGCTCCTTTTCTCCACTAGTGTTTTGGTTTTTTTAGTTTGTTGTTCCCTTTGATAGAATTTTTTTATAAATGGGTGAAACCAATTGATAAGACCTTTAAAGCCCACTAAAATGATCCAATAAAGTTTTCGGGCCTAGACCCATCTCATTATTTAATTATGTATGATATAATTTTTTTTTAAAAAAACCTATAAGTTATTGGCTGCTTAATGGAAGAGCCCATTAAAGAAATTCTAGAACTAGGTCTCTCCTCTCATTCAAGATTCAGTTTTCTATTTAAATAAAAAATTATAATTGTTTGTCTCATTAATGACATCCATCCACTTGTAAGAGAGGGAGGGGCGAGGAACTAGTCAGAACACATAAATTTTTTTATGTTGATTCAATCTCAACAGTACTTATCAATTAATATTGTTAAAGAGAAGATTTAGATAATTATAGAATCCGATATTTTTATAATTCTATTTTAATTGGGTGTCATATTTTTAGTATTAAATAATAGATTAAATTCAACATCTTTTCTATATCATTCAACAAATAAAAAAGAAAGAAAAAATAGTAACTCTTGGACATGAACATGATATAACAGAGAAGATATCCATCTAACTGGCCAACTTCTTTTACTGCATCTGAATCGGGTCTATCCCAGCCAAGTAGCTAATGTTGACTAAGTTGGACTCTCAGTCCTCTTCTTTAGCATGAAGATCGAGGATGAGGATGTCAATTAACCTACTGGCTTCACCAGGCGTCTTTAGTTGGACGCTCTTTCTTGGGTCTGCTCTATTCTATATTTGTTGTTGCTTTGTTCTAGTGTATTGTTCCTTAGTTTGTATTTCAGTTTGGGTGTCTTAATTGTATTTTAGTTTGTATCTGGCTCTGCGCTTTCTTTTTGTTGTATTTCAATGCTGTAAGTCTTTTTGGAATTTATGTGGTTGCTTGGCTTTGTAACTATCTACATGCATGTTGTCGGCCAAGACCTTTCGAGCTAGTAACCTTTTTTACCCTCTTTCAAGAGACAAAAATTAACTTATTTAACTCTTTGACCATACGATATGACTTGTGTGCTCGCTCATAAACCCCGGAATGTTTCATCAAAAATCCTAAAGAAAAAGAAAAAAGTTTGTATTTCTCTAAAAGACGCAACTTAGTTTTAAATAATTAGTAACGGTTAACAACATACGCCGCCGACATGTTCTTATTGGATATCCTAAGTAATAAAAGTTATCCAGTGAAGCTGATCAAGTAACACGTACGAAAGTACGATAGAGACAAAAGAAGCAGCAGATGTCAAATCGAATGGATTAATATATATATATATATATATGTTCAATATAATAGGAAACTAAATGTGATAATAATTGGAAATCTCATTGGCTACGTATTTACTTACAAGAAGTCACAATCATCTTTCGCGAAGGTGGTTCAACCTACTTGTGTTGATTAAATTAATTAATTATAATAATGATTTCTAGCTAGCCAATTTGCTTCTGTTTAATTGCAATTTATAAATTTATTGGGAACCCAGTACGTACCCCACCATGCATGTAACTGAGACAATGCCATAGGCTAACCAGAAACTGTCCACCACAGTATATTGTTATGTTAGTTATGCTTCTACTTTGCTTCCTTCTGGTTTTCCATTATCTGGTTTTTGTGGTGCTTATTAATTAAGTTGCCAGATTCTTATCATAAATTATATATATATATATATTTTAATTGACATCCTTCCTCATGAAAGCAACAACCACCAAATCCTCAATACGCTAGTTGCATGGGGAAAATATAATTTAATTAATAATACTGAGACTTCTTTTTCTGTTCTCCTGCATGAACAAATTAAGACCAAAAAATAGAATCAATATTGTCCCTAGTGTTTCCTCTTTAAAATAAGCGCACATATTGCTGAGCAAAAAACAAAAAACAAAAAAGAAAAAAAAAAAAATGCATAGTGCATACTTAAAAGAATAATGGTCGTATCTATCTCATTTAATATCTTGTAATTGATGTGATGATGGAAAAAAGATCACTCATAAATTTGTATTACGTACTAATTGGATAATAATTGGTTTGGTGAGACTGTTTGCTTGATGACCAGGCTTGGGTAATATAGTGGGATTTCTTAAATGGGCATGAAATGTTTGCAAAACAATGTCTTAAGATTGCACGAGGGATTCTGTGTAGCGAGACAAAATCTCTATTTGTAATTTATTTCTTTTGTCGAAATTGAGAGTACGAGCAGCAGGAGACCGCGTAAGGACAATAATCTCAAAATTGCACGAGGGATGTCTTGAATGGTCACAGAATGTCTTATGACCTTGGACAATTAATCGAATCGAGTGTCGCGTTGCCTAACCTTGGCAAGCATCAACCCTTCTAGCTAGTGTTTCTGGAGAAAACTGGGTTATGTTAGGGTTAGTTTTAGTTAAGAATTAATGGAACTAGATCTAAATTATTAAATATTTTAAACTAAATACATTCATGAAGCACTTTTGAAGTTTAGTAAAAAAAAAAAAGCACCAACCACCTTTGTATTTTCAAAAGGATTGGCATAGACTTCTCTTGAGATTTGTTTTTGCTTTTACAGTTTCCAATTTTCAAAAATACCCTGAATATTCTCTTACCACTTTGTGGCACTCTTTTTCTCCCTTCTGCCTCCCTTCTCTTTCAGCAAGAATCTCACCAACACCCGCCTTTCTTCCATTTTTCCCATCTTTGTAATTGACCACCCTATTGCTAGCTGTCTCTCCCTCCCTCCCATATTTTTCTCTCTCTCTCATAAGGATGAGGTTTTTGATGAAACCTCATTGCATGAAGGAAAGAGAGAGAGAGAGAGAGGTTCCTTGAAGAGGTGCGGGAAGAAGAGTCTTCCAGTCACGTGTGTCGCTAATCATGTGTTTTCAGCGACAATGGCCTCACTGTCTTCCCCACAATCAGCGCCTTAAAATGGTCAGAGCCTTCCAGTCACGTGTGTCGCTAATTACGAGTTTTCAGCGACAATCGCCTCACTGTCTTCCCCACAATCAGCGCCATAAAATGGTCATTTTATCATTTCTCATCTTTGGCAAGACTCGCTTTCGTTTTTGTTTTCACTGTGCTTGAATTTTAATTACTTTGAAATAATAAATTGGTTCCTTGGCTTCCTCAATTGGAATCGTAGTGATTGATCGACCTACTAAATTTAAACAAGATAAAAGAAATCAATTGAAAAGGATTCCAATGTTTGGATTCACTTTTAGAGAATCAATATTTTCAGAACATGGATAGGTTGATGTGTGCGGATCTTTATTCGACCAAATCAAAAAAAAGTTTTTTTTTGCTCAATTTTTAATAAGAAAGAAGGATCTTAGTTCGATTTTGATGACATGAATGGATAAGATAACTGATCCTTTAATTTGGTACGAGACAAAGTAGCCAAATATTTTATTACTAGAAACAAGGTAGTCACAGATGTACAAGATTTAGAGAGTGGATAGCTATTCCTTGCTACAGCCTACATCAAGCAAGCATCAGTTTCCGGCCACTCCATGACCAAGATCGTCGGCGGACGCCGGAGGAGAGGCTCTGCCGCTGGCGGCGGGGTGAACTTTCTTGTCCGCCCCGCTTTTGCAGCCACCAGCTTCGACCTGCTGGCCGCCTTTACTATTCCTCTCCTCTTGAAGCCTCTTCTGTTTCTCCATTTGCCTCTTCTGCTGCACGTAAATTCCGGCGAAGCTAGCTCCCACTGAAGACATGACTACTGATGGAATGTTTCTCTACAAAGCAATATGTAAGATCATGAATTATTAATATTTTGAGTACAGTGAGATTGGGGAGCCTTGGACTTGGAGCTATGGAATTTATAGGGGGTGGAAAGCTAGCTAGCTAGCTACCCTGTAATGGCTGCTGGTTTTGGTTATATATATATATATATATATATCTTATTCGGCTGGGCGGTTTAGATAGAACCCAGATTATTTAGCAAGTGGTGAAACAAATAATTAAAGTGGGGCAACTTTTGGGGTGGCTTAACCACTAGTGCCAAAATAAAAAGCCAAATCAGCAGTGGTATTGGCAAGAATAATTGGTGTTGCGCCCAGTGGGACATAAATGGTCTCCTTTGTTAATTAGTGTTTAACAACCCTTAGTCCATTGGGAAAACTATATTTTTATTGTTAGTATTGGGTCAAACGAGTCCTGTATCCACAAATCAAGGATATAAAATAAAATTAGATAAATATAGACCACACATTTCTTGAATTTTATATCTTATTAATTCAGTTTTAATTTAAGCAATTTGGAATTAATAACCACGAAAGTCTTTGTGTAGGATAACGACATTAATTAAAATGATCGTACATCCCTTGGGACACTCCCTTTACTTCATTTTTCACCGAATCGGTCTTTAACTGTTTTTGAAATGAGTTAGACACTCCCTTCATAAGAAATGGTATTAATTAAACTAAGTTAAAATTCAAAAATATAGACCGAAAGTCAATAGTTGGTATCCCTCCTTATCTCTCTCTCTCTCTCTCTCTCTCTTTATATATATATATATATATATATAGGTTTGTTGAAACCCTTTCCATCATCAATTGGAGGTGACGATTGGTTCACTTTATTTTTTATATTTTATTAATTTTGATATAATTTGATTTAATTAAATGAAGATTAGAGATCATTTTAATTTGAATTAATTTAATTATATTCATTTCTTACATAAGGGTGTCACAGCCTTTTCAAAAAAGTTCAAGAATCGATTTGACAAAACTAAGATCTAAAAGGTACATGGTAAATTTACTTAATGCAATTAATAATGGAAGGGGTATCATGACTAATTTTAGAAATTTTAAAAACCAATTACTTGAATTTTAAAATTTAAAAGATTTCCAAATTGAAAAACCAAAATTCAAAAATACATTGTCAAATTGAATTTTATTACATTTATAGTTGTTACAAAATATATATATATATATAACATTCCACTAATAGTTGTTATAAGTTTTGAATAAGGAACACAATAAATTCTCTATCTCATTCAATTTCAATGAAACTTGTTTATAATAATCTCACATAGTCCTACTACTAAAAATTGGGTGTATATATTTATATATATGGCTTTGGAGGGTGCTTTCAAACTTTATGGTTTGGTTATTTAGAAGAAGATTTTTGTTCTTTAAATAAAGGAAATTTTAATACTCTATTTGTTGAGGATTTAATCCTTATCTAATAAGGACTGTGATTTTCATAATTCAGCTCTTTTTATAAATTTTAAATTTCACTTTCTCTCTTTATGTGTGTGACCCTGAGAGTAACTTAACAGTAAAAAAAAAAAAAAACATAACATTAATTTTATTAATTAAAACTCTTTTGACTCATCTTCTATTGAATAATTTTTTGGGCTTCTATAGATTATGAGTAACACCCAACAATATATTATAACCACCCAGATTAGTATAGATTTAATTAGCTGTAAACTTTTCCCTTATTAGTTACTTATAATTCAAAACTTTTATCAATCTATATCATAATAAAATATATTATAAGCTATGGAATAAATATCAAACCCTTACATTAAATCACATGTGTTTGAACTGCCGAATCTTATTGTGAAATTAAAACTCTTTTCAAATATCACACCACGTTGGCCAGAAATTTATAAAATATATAGCATCTTAAAATATCAGATAAGATATCTCCCATCAAACGAGAATGATAGATTCATGTTGAAAATTTAGATGCCTTCGTGTGAGATGAACCAAGGCCAACATTGCATATTTATACCCTTGAATAGAACATAAGCATATATGATTATCTATTCGTAAGACACTGATAATGCTCTCAGATTTGTGGATCACATTTACAACTGTAATCAAGAACAACCTAGTGATCATATATAAACATGTATCTCATCATTCTCATGGATAGAGATTTACTATTCTCTAAGTAAGGTATATCATTACCAGCCAAAAGAATATCATCTACATATATATAAGCACTAAAATAGCTATTTTTCCTCCTACTATGTATCTTTATGTATACACAATGATCTTCTAGATTTTGAATAAAATTGTTTGCCTCAACAGCTTCATGAAATCTAATGTTCCACTGTCTAGATTCATGTCTAAGTTCATAATTTGACCTCTCTGATTTGCAATGAAGTGGCAAGAGTCCCTGGCAAGGGGCTAATAGGTTGGCGCTTCATGCTTTAGTGCATTTAATTTGAATGGAGCGTAACAACAGGTGCTTTTGAGATCAGCAGAGATCCGCTCCTTAGTTGGCTCGCCAGATTCAGTTCACAATGTGGGCCTGTTTGATGACTGCCCATTTCAAGTCGTCTCTTCAGAGTCATACTCTTCGTCATGTCTGGTGGCTTCCAAGAGACCAGACTGTTTCTCCCCATTGAGTGATCGCTTGTTTACTTCTAGAGGCTGGTTTTAGCTTTTGTTTCTAGATCCTGATTTCGTTGTTCTGTTTGTTGATGTATATACCTTCAATTCTTTTCTTTTTCTTTTTCTATTTCTTTTCTTTTATTTTTCTTTGTCAAGAGGGTGATGCTTGTTATGCCTTAGCACTTGCTTTGCTTTGGCAATTCGGGGTTTGCCCTATTCTTGGTTTGCTGCCATTCTAGCTATATTCTTATTTTATTTATTCTTATTTACACAAAAAAAATAAATTGCAAGCTTTACCTTGATTATCCTTTTAAACCAAAAGATAGTTCAATTCAAAAATTTATTTTAACATATGTTCCTTCCTGACCAAAGGGAGCGGTTGGAGACGGGGTTGCAACGGCAGGAAGTGGGCTCCGGCGACGAGTCCGTCTAGGGGGCGGCTGGCACCTACAAGCACTCTGATGCTCGAGTGAGTAAAAAAGTAAATAAATGATGGTGTATCAGTAGGTCAGAAGGCAGAACATACCTTGGCTCTGAAGAGAACTGGTTGATATAGGAGGAGGAGACGTCCTCCTGCATGCATGCGTCGTGCATTTGTAGGTGATGAGACTAAGTATCCGGCGCCGATGGAGGTTCCTAGGGGGTAGCGTGGTGTCGACGGGACCCTCATTAATATGAATGAGATCCGTCATTAATGAGAATGGGATCTGGGGTGGGCACGCTGATACCTAGTAAAGGCTGTAATGATATTGCTACAAGCTGGCGCAGGGCTAGGATGGGATGAGATTGGGCCATGAGATAGGCCGGATTGGGCCATGAGGGATGGGCCAGATTGGGCCAAGAGTAGGGTCGAGACTGGGCCATGAGGGATGGGCCAGATTGGGCCATGAGGGATAGGCTAGATTGGACTGAGAGATGGGCTAAGATTGGGCCATGAGATGGGCTGGCTTGAGCCTAGAGGGATGGGCCAGATTGGGCCCGAACAATCCATAGCACCACAGGTCGGATGCTCGAGAAGCGAGCGTTTGAGCTAAAAAGGGGAAGTCTGGGCAATTTGTTGTATATTCTAGTTTTGGAGAGTTGGATTGTTATTAAGGCCCGACCGAGATGGATGGCCGAGTTGACGCATGGTTTCGTTCAAACAAATGCTGGTTCTGAAGGTATCTAAAGTCGGCTTGGTCTTTATGGTAAAGTAATTTTCTTCGTGTGTTGATTCGTAATGTGCGTAGTGTGCGTAGTGCGCATGATTTCGAGATTCGAGGCATTATGCCCGAGAGAGCCCTAGGTGACATCTAAGTGTGGTGGCCGGCTGATTTATCTTGGATGTGCACAGGCGGAGTTTGAGTTGCTGTTGGGACGTACTCGAGGCATAGCCGAGCTCGCGCTTGGTTTTTGTTACCCAAACTCGGAAGGTAGAGAAGAAGACCGAGCTACCCTCGTCGAGGACTGAATATGCTTTTGAGAGTTGTGCTTTAGTTATGGTCAACCTTTTAATCCTTATAAGATTGGGACCAAATTTGGTGGCGAGGAAAGTCCCCCCGATGTTCTGACATACGACGCTTGGAACATCGGGGTATGGAGCATCATGCTTGGGAGACGCAGTGTCGTATGTACGAGCGACGACTCATGATTTTCCTCTCGGAATGAATGCGCAACAAGTGGCATGCCCCTAGCGATAGATTAGCGACTGATGGTTTTCGACCATCAGATATGTCGCTCAGTGGTTGCTAAGCGCTTGATGGCGTTTTTCTTTTTTCTAAACGTGTCGTATGGGAACAGTATAAAGGGTGCGCCCCCTCTTTTCTGGGTTTTCCATTGTTACTTTTTCTTCCTCCTTGCGTCAAAGGTGTATTATTTTCCTAAGTCTTTCTCTTTAATAGTTTGTGAAATGGCTCATAGCCTTAGAAGGGAAATGCTGAAGGCTCTCTTCGAGGGAATGAGATAGGCTTCTAGCGGTGCCAGCCAGGGAAATGTCACTTTCTTGGCTGTTGATCCTGCATCTTTTGCCGTCACGCCAGTTCTTCCGACTGCTTTTGGTGCCATTTCGGCGTTGCATTTCGAGGGACTTGCTATCGATGAGGGGCGGTCATCAGTTGGGAATGCTTGAGGGATACCAGAGAGGTTGAGCTATCTCTTGGTGCGCCTTCTGTGGGTGTGTCTGACTCTTTTCCTTCAGGGGACCAATAGGCAACTTACCGTAGGGTGGAGGATCAGGCTCTGGGGGTTCGAGTTCCAAACAGAGATGGTTGCTCTCAAAAGGTTGCATTGAGAGGAGATAACACGCATCTAGAAGGCGGCAAAAAGCAAGGTGGGAGATGAAGTAGCCAGGGTGACGGCCAGCCTGAGTCAACGGTTGGAGGAGGCAGAGGCATCGTTCGTTCGCTGCCATGAGGTCATAGATCGACTCGGCCGCCAGTGCAAGGATGCTAGGGCAGAGCTTCAAGATTCAAGGGCAGAGGTTACCCATCTGAAAGTGGCGCTCGAGGCTGCCTGATTGAACACAGAAGTCAACAGGGCTCAGATGTTGGAGGCTGCGAACGATTATTTGGAGGGCTACGAGGAAGCCTTACTCCACGTTCGGACTTTGTTCCCAGGCCTAGACCTGTAGCCTTGCAAGCCCTATATGAGGGTCGAAGGCGACCGACTTATTGATTCGACCGAAGAGGGCCGTGCCGCCGGGACTTCAAGTGGAATTTCTGGGATCAAGGTAGGCCGAGTTCAAGATGGTGTTGCCGACGACGCCGAGCCTTAGGCTGAGTCGGGCTGATTTTATTGCTTTCTTCCCTTGTAGTAATGTAGGTTTTCTAGTGTTTTCTTAGCAGCCCGATTTTATTAGGGCTTGTGATATCGCGGCCCTCTATTTTTGCCTCCTTTTGACTTGCTCCTTGAAATAAAAGGTTTAATTGTTTTTCTTCTTCGTAAGATCTCTTCTTTGTTCTAATTCCGATGTGTCACATTTTTTCCTAGCCGGGCTGGGGTCCTTAAAAGCTACTGTAGTGGCTCCTGAGTTAAATGCAGTGTAGACTCTGGGTTATTGTAGTGGTTCAGGCGAATCACGTGCATGACACGAGATTTGAGGTTATAAATGAGGCAACACTTCGGCAGCGTTAGGTTTCCTACTTTTTACAAAATGAGATGGGGTATGGCTATATTGATGGCACAATTTTTTGAAGTCTGGCTGTATTTAATTTTTAGGAGATGGTTGGGATCTTCTGATCATTGAGCAATTGTGCCTATAAAAGGCAAAGGAAAGCCCTTGGTTCTTTTCCATGCTGTCAAAGTTCGTTTTTGCCTTGGTTCTAAGGAACAAGGAAAATAGGGTCGATGGTTTGCAACGGGGGTTTTTTATATAAGAGGGGCATTTCCACCAGCGATGTCGTGGATGGGACTGAAATCGGCGTAGCAGGGGCTGAGAGGTTTGAGGTTAAGCGCATTTGGGTGGGAGCAATACTAGGATGGGTGAGACATGTCATGTCTAGAATGGGTGATGTGGCTTTCTTGTAGTTTGCCTCAGGGGGGAACACCATGCTCTGTCATTTGACTATTTCGATTTTTACTGCTGGCATGTTCAAGATGGACACTGAGGATCGCTCGACTGCTCCAAGGTTGAAAGTAGGAGATCTTCACCTCGCATAGGTATTAGGCCTTATTGGATTTTCTTTGGGAGCGATTATCAGATCGGCGGAATCTGACCCCTTTGTCAGGGACAGGATGTCTGCCGGTGCAAAAAGAATTTCAGCCCTTACCAAGCGGCTTGTCGAGAAAGTTGTTACTCGTGATTATAGGGTGAGCGCGTCAAGCAGCGACTGCTGCTTGGCCTTGCATTTACTTCGGGTGTGCTTTTAGACGTTTGCACCTTGTAGCAGTTGTAGCGTAATAGGCGAGCGTAACATAAAATTACTATAAATATGAAGCTTGTAATTAGATGTAAATTTCGTAATGAAATATAGGTGTTTTCTAGGTACCTTATTTTTTGTTGTGTTTTGCATGCTCTTTTTTAGTGATAATGTCTCTTAGCCTTTTCTAGTCGTGTCTGATATAAGGTACTTTGGAATCTAACCGAGGTAGACTCGAAGTCCGGTGTGCCTGTTTGCTACAAGGCACGACTTTGGAATCAGGTCGAGGTTGACTAGAGGTCCGGCGTGCTTGTTTGCTATAAGGCATGACTTTGGGATCAGACTGAGGTAGACTAGAGGTCCAGCGTGCCTGTTTGCTACAAGGCATGACTTTGGGATCGGACAGAGGTAGACTTGAGGTCTAGCGTGCCTATTTGCTACAATTCACGACTTTGGGATCGAACCGAGATAAACTCGGGGTCTGACGTGCCTGTTTGCTACAAGGCACAACTTTAGGCTGGCTCGAGGCCTTCTACGCTTTTCTAATACAAGGCATGGCTTGATAGGGTCGAGGCAAGCTCGAGGGGCCTAAAGCAATGACGGGGCAGTGCCTGAGGTTCACGCAGGGCTAACTGACCATGTCGGTCTGGAGCCAGAGCATGGTTCAAAGGAGGACCGAGGATGGCTTGATGTCCTGTGTGCCTATTTGATACAAGGCGTGGCTAGATAGGGATGAGGCAGGCTCGAGGCACCTAGAGTAATGACGGAGTTGTGCCTGAGTTCCGTGTCAGGCGAACTGACCATGTCGGTCTGAATCCGTAGCACAGTTTAAAGGAGGACCAAGGCTAGCTTGAGGTCATGTGTGCCTGTTTGATACAAGGCATGGCTTGATAGGGTTGCTTGTTACAAGGTACGACTTTGGAATAGGACCGAGGTAGATTCGAGGTCTGGCATGCCTGTTTGCTACAAGGCACTACTTTGGAATCAAATCAAGGTAAACTCGAGGTCTGGCGTGCCTTCCAATGCTTGTATTTGAATATTTAGTAAAATATGGAATTTTGGAATACCTCATTACTTTTGTTGATTTTGCTAATGGTTCGTTTGAACGTTCATCTTTGTTAGTGTGGGTGCTAGGTGAGCCAAGGTTACGGACAACTTAGTCTTGCATTCAATGGGTCAAGTGAGACCGAGGCAACCTAGGGTCTGTTGTCCCTGTTTGATACAAGGCAGGTTAAGGCAATACCAAGGTGATTGGAAGGCAGGAATATACCGAGGGATCTCGGGGACTGCCTTAAGAAGAACTTGGGATTGTACCCGTGTAAACACATAATAAGTAATAAGTGGAAGTAATTGTCCTTGATTAAGTGAAGCGTATTTTAATAGCAAGTCCCTGAGAAAATGGTTGCTTAGATATAATATGTCTACGCATTGGTCGCGTTCTATGATTTGGGTAGAGGTTTCCTTGAGGGTACAGCTGAGTGGTGAGCTCCGCTGCCGATGTTGTTAGTGATCTGGTGAGGCAGGTTTGATGTGAACGATCTACTCTGGGCAGGGGCCAAGGCCTTCAGGATGGAGTTCTTCTGTTGGTTGGGGATGGTTATCCGATGGCTTGCTTTGATGAACTAGCTCATCCATATGCATGCTAAGGTGCATGGCTTGGCTGTTTCCTCTTGTTGCTTGACTCCTGCTCTCGAAGGTTTTGTTTTCCTTATCGTTCTTGCTGAGCTTGGGGCCCCAAGCCTAAAGGCTATCATGGTAGCACTGTTGAGCCTCCTTTTGGTCGGCGTGAACCACCCCGACCTTGATATTTGACACTGGGAATTTCATGGTCAAATGGGGAGTGGATATAATCGCACCCAAGGTGTTGAAAGAGGGGCGATCGAGGAGTGCGTTGTACAGTGTTTGGCAATCGATGACTAAATACCGAATATTGATTGTTTCGATGAGGAGGGTTGTCCCGAATGAAGTTAACAAGTCGATGTAACCCCTGACGCTTACTTGTTCTCTAGAAAAGCCAATCAGGTTCTCATGGAATGGTCTCAACTCATTTTCAGGGATACCTATTTCCCTTAGGGTCGACAGGTATAACAGGTCGGCCAAGCTGCCCTGATCTACGAGGACTTTCTTTACGAAGAAGTTTACGATGATGACCGAGATTACCATGGGATCATTGAGGTTTTTACCAACGCCTTTGAAGTCTTCGTCGATGAAGAAGATTGCGGGATGTCAAGCCATCCTCTTTAGCTTTCTCTCAGTGTTATCTATCGACATTATTGCCCAGAGGTGTCGTTTCCTTGCCGAGCTTGATTCTCCCCCTCCTACGAAACCTTCAAATATGGTGTCAATAACCCCTGTTATTGGATTCCTCGGGGGTGGTCCAACGTTTTTCCTGTTGTCTGTTAGAGGCCGTCTCTAAAGGTTATGGCTCCTTTGCCTATCCAGGTTACCCTATGATGACCGTCTTTAGTCCATTCTGTAAACATATTTGAGGAGGTAGCCTTTCCTAACCAGGCGCTCTATCTGGTCTTTTAGGGCAGCACATTCTTCGATTATGTGGCCGAACATACGATGGTAATCACACCGCTTGCTGGTGTCGGTATTGCCATGAGGAGGTCGTTGCCTGTCAACACCACACTACCGCCTGGGAACCTCCACTGACGCCTGATACTCAATCCCATCACCTACAAATGCACGACGCATGCATGCAGGAGGATGTCTCCTCCTCCTATATCAACCATCTCTCTTAAGAGTCAAGGTATGTTCTGCCCTCTGACCTATTGATACATTGCCATTTTTTTACTCTCTTACTCACTCGAGCATCAAAGTGCTTGCAGGTGCCAACCGCCCCCTGGATGGACCGGTCGCCGGAGCCCGCTCCCTACCGTTGTGATCCCGTCTCCGATCGCTCCCTTTAGTTAAGAAGGAACAACATCCATTTGAAACAACTCATAACCATAATGTGCAACCAAAGCTAATATTGTTTTAATAGATTATACTCTAGTAATTGGGAAAAATGTCTCCTCGTAATCAATTATATAATATTGTTTGGTAAAGTCTTTTGTCAGTAATCAAATTTTGTCCCTTTCAACATTTCCTTCCAAATTTCATTTCCTTGTAAAAATTCATTTATATTTTACTAGTATAATAGATTCAAGTGTGACTACTAATCTCCAAACACCATTTTTATGCAAAGAATTGATCTCGTCCTGCTTTGTTATTTTTCATTTTTTAACTTCTATGCCATTTATGACTTCCACGTATGTTTTGGAGTCAATAATATCTTCATTTAAAGTTTGCATGCTAGAATTGTATAGCAATGACACCAATATCCAAGAGATGGGTGAATGGGATTATTAAAAATTTGATTGAACTTGAAATTTGTTGGTGAAGATAAAGTAGAAGATAAAGATAGAGTAGTAGCCAGAATTATCCACAACTAACTTACTGATTTATGTTATATTTTTCTGTAAATTAATTGTTATAATCTAGTCCTAGAAAGTAGGAATTATCTAGTCCTAAAACTTAGTAGATTTCTTAGGAGTTGTTCTCTATTTATACTTGTACATTCATTCCTTATAAATGTGAGAAAGTATTCTTCCTTTTTTCCCAATTACTTAACATGGTATCAGAGCCGCCATCACAGCCTCTAAAACCCTAGATGTACACCTTCATTGCACGCTTTTTAACCTCTCTTCGAGTTCCTTCATTGCACTCCTTCATTCGTTAGCCATTTGCTTCTATTGTTGGTTCTCCTAGATTGTCTAGAATGTCTGCACAATCTGATATTGTCACTGGAGAGTCTTCACTTGAGGTGGAGCAGCCTGCTAATCCTAGTTAAGAGATAAATCATGGTGTTGTTGCTAGAGATCTGCCAAACATCCACTTATCCTATCGCCTAGACGGAAAAAACTACTTGCAATGGGCCCAATTGGAGCAAACTTTTCTCAAAGGAAAAAGGAAAATTACCCATCTCATGGCCTCTCCTCCTATTGTAAATCATCCATTGTTTTCCACATGGAAATCGAGGATTCCAGATCATGTCTTGGCTGTAGAATGCCATGCTACCTAAGATAAGTAGGAATTATATGTTTTTAGGGACTGCTAGGGAGATTTGGGAGGCTGTAACACAAACTTACTCAAAGGTACAAGATGCATCTATTATCTATGAAGTTAAGACCAAGATTAGTGGGGCTAAACAAGGTGGGATGTCAGTTATGGAGTATTATAATTACATGAAAGGCCTTTGGCTAGAGTTGGATCACTATCAAAATATTAAGATGATATGTAAGGAGGATACTGCGACCTTAATCAAATAATGGATAGGGATCGGATTGTTGAATTCTTTGCTGGACTTAATCATGAATTTGATCAAGTTAAGGTGCAGATACTTGGTCGAGAGAAGCTACCATCCATCAACGAAGTATTTGCCATGCTAAGGAGTCAGGAGAATATGAGGATTGTGATGCTAAAAGAGACATCCATTGATGGTTTAGCATTGATGTCAAACAAGGGCAATGGACCAAGTTAGGAAGGATGGAACAACAGGTAAAACTTGGAAGCAAGGATGGCCTATGGTGCACTTTCTGTCGGAAACCTAGGCACACTCGAGACAGTTGTTTCAAGCTACATGGAAAAAAGGCAATTCTCAACAAGCTTGGTGGGTTTAAAAAGTTGACTCCAAAGAACCAAGTCTACCTATCTCATAAAACCGAAGAGGAGGGAAAATCTGGAGAAAAGACTGATGCAGATGGAAGCCCTAATCTCTCTCAACTTAATGTTGATGAGATCCATAAGTTAAAATCTTTTCTTAAGACTATGCAAGATGACACTTGCTCTTTAGCACTCTCAGGTAACACAAATTCTACATACTTTACTTCCTTAAACACTATTTGGAATTATGTTTTGATCTTGAATTTAGGAGCTACTACCCATATGACACCCAATCCAAGTATATTTACTACCTACCAACCACTCAACACCTCCAAACAAATTACCATTGTCAATGGGAAATCAGTCCCTATTGTTGGTCAAGGCCAAGTTTACCTTTACCCAAATTTGTCTCTTAAATCAGTCCTACATGTCTCTTAATTATCAGTAAACCTTCTCTCAATCCATCAACTCACAAAGGACTTGAATTGCTTAGCCATTTTTTCTCCTAATGGTTGTTTGTTTCAGGAACTGGAGACCGGGACAAGGATTGGAGCTACTAGGGTAAAGTATAGGTTGTACTACTTCATGGGGAAGGACTCTCATCCACCTAGGGACCAACTATAGGTGGCATATTCCTCAAACAATGAAGTAGATCACTCAAAAATATGGTTGCACTATTACTGCCTTGGCCACCCTCCATTCTCACTTTTGAAAGCTATGTTTCCTACTTTCTTTAAGTCTATGAACCCTAGTATATTTCATTGTGATATATGCATCTTAGCTAAACAACATCGTGTTTCTTATTCAATCAGTAATAAAATTAGTTCAAAACCTTTTTCCTTAATCTATTTGAATGTTTGGGGGCCTTGCAAAATCCTTAATTATTCTAGGGAAAAATGGTTTATCTCCTTCATTGATGATTGCACTCGTATAACATGGGTTTTTTTGTCTTTACCTCTTAGAGTATTTAGTTGTGTGGCCTTTGTCTATATTTCCAAACAACATAAAGATAAACTTGATCCTAGGGCAATCAAATGTGTATTCTTAGGCTATTCACCTACTCAAAAAGGATACAAATATTACCATCCTCCTACTCGAAAACTATATATCTCTAAGGACGTTACCTTCATTGAACCCTTCTATTTTTTCATTCCTCTATCACTGGTCACCAAAGGAAGCCTGCTTATGGTGACCTTTTAGCATATTTATGCACAAGGAATCAACAACTCCCTAAGCATAGGGACACGACTCACCTTCGCCACACCCAATCATCATAAAGATTACGACCCACCATTACATACTCATCTCTCACAGAGTGAGACTGCCTTAGAGGGTATCAATCCCTTCAGGCTCCAAATGCTATCATCATAATGATTTTCCCTTGCCCATGGGCTTCATCAACCGTAGCACAATGCTAACTTGAGACAATACTAATAGGGAAACTGCTCCCTGTAAACTTGCTCCATAAGCCTCTAATCTAGTCTCCATCTTTAGCCTCTCGGCCTCTGTTCCCTATACTATGGTAACATCTTAAGAGTGTTAGCATCGGTGGCCCTCTCGGCCACATTGAGGACACATTGCACCTAAGCCAGCATCCCACACATCTAGACTCTGAGGGTAACCCTTTCAATTATGTATCACTCGGTCACTAAAGTAATAGACTCCTCTTGAGACCACTTACCCTAATCTTCATTCATTTCTATCACTTACAATTGCATAAACCATCTGTACTATCATGGGACAATCCCTAATTCAGGTACCGACCAATGCATATTGGGTCTCCACACGTTGGCCTCTCCAAACTTTGGTAGCTTTCTCATCCTTATGACCACTAACTTAAAGGCACTCCGAGCTAAGCAGGTGATCCTTACCTCCTATTGTGCTACCAATTTGCTCTCCCACACCAACTTAGTAGACCCATAGGTCTTTATCCCCTAATCATTTTGAACCAATGGTTTCCATTTAAATGCCTCCCAGAACTCATCATAATTTAGCTTCCGACCAACAGACCTCCATTGGGACTTCTCCCACCATCTTTCCAAGTTGCTCCCCAACTCATTCATTTTCCCTAGCATGCATCCTTGGTAAATTTCCATGGGGCGATAATGTAAGTAACGGGATACTCTTTCCTTGACCTCAATTCGACGACCTCTTTACAAGCGCCCATTTACTATATGGCCGATTATTTATAATTACCATTTTAATTTAACTTCTCATTTTCGGACTGCTAAACATAGTCCTAATTCTACCCGACATTCCTATGTGTACAAAGACTCCCCTCGTCCCAACCTTTGCTCTGATACCAAGCTGTCAAGGCCCGCTCCCAGATTACCTTCTAGCATAGGAAATCCAAGAAAAGATTCATTCAAGATGGATACAGATACAACTCACTAAAAATTAATCGACGGAAATTTCTTTTCATTTCCATATGTGCTCACTATCAATAGGAGCCATAAAATATTATACAACATTCTTTACATTAAGCTCGGGTTTACAACTCATACCTTTTAAAATACACACGGGCACTAAGACTTTAAATACATTATGAAATCCTCTATTCATGCCCTCCAATCTACACCCATGGATCTTTGAAGTTGAGACATCTCTGTACACATATAATCAAAACTCACCCCAAATATCTATCTTCCACTTACCCGGAATGACAAAAAAGCAAGGGTGAGCCATAAGGCTCAGTAAGTATATAGCAAAGGGAAATTAAGACAAGATCGATATATGAAGGCATGAATAACAAAGAGCCAAGGGAAACTCAATACTCGACCACTAAATCTCAATTGAGTTCATGCCTTCCACACTTGACAACAACCTCCTCAGAGGAAACCATTTCTTTATAATTTAACAAAACCCATTTTAAATTTTCATAAGGTATACATGCACATGCATAACAATTGGCATACAAGGGTCCTCTAACCATATGCATCATAACATGCATTTCACATGAGAACCAGACTCATTTTTCCCATGCCATGGACATCATACATGCTATGCGTTATTCCCATCATCATGCACATGAAACCATAACAGAGAAACCTATGTGGCCCCCAAGGCTGCCACTACCATGCATACATGCATACATTATGAAGGATACTCATCATTCAACTGAATGCCATGCCTTTAAAGAATCATTGCATAACTCATGCCTCAATTTATAAAGAGATGACTTTCCCATGCATCACAACAACTCAAATAGCCAACACCTCCATGCAGATGTATATATACATGTATATACATATACACAAATACCAAAATTTCAATAGCCACTCTTGGCTCAAGAAACGCCTACCGGGTTTATGGCCACCTCACTTGCGTCAGGCTCTCATAGGGTACCCTCTTCCACACACGCAGACTTAGCTGTTGCACCCAAAATAATAATAGTGGCGCAAATTATAACATCAAGCATGCATATGCAAATTCAAGTACATGCTACATCACGAGTGACCACCATAGTACATGCAGCCCTTTACACATAATGTATACCCATGGCTGTATGCATAATACATGCATGCCCTTCTTTAAACTATGGGTGAGCAATGATTATTACCATGCTATGCTTAACGCACCCATCACATACAAAGCATGACTCCCAATGGATGCAACCCATGACCCATCATCATAATGCAAGATAAAATAGCACACAATGTCATGCAACATATCCATAACAATGCTATGACAAGTGACGATCACATATCATCAATTTTTGCCCGTTAAAGCTCTTGGCTTTTCCACACATTTCACATTGATTAGGTTCCACCACATCAATTAAGGGAAATTATTTATATAATATTAGTCATGCATCATGCATGAGTTACCATGGATATTGCAACCAAGATCATTACTTATTAACTTCCCAAATGATTATCATTATGCTTCCTCAAGCAACTTAATTACATTTTTATCTCATGAACCCCACATATATACATATATATATATATATATCTTCAACCCCATCTTAACATTTTAGAGGTTTGAGGGATATCAAAGGAAGCATTTAAAAAATATTTACTTTGATAATCTTACTCGATTTGGATTAAGAAAAGCCTTCACCAATTCAAATCATAACCAAAATATATTATATTATATATCAAATCGAATCCCTCGAAGTCTAGTTTATTATGCTTCAAACATATCACAATTCTGAATTTTACATCAAAAGTTATGGCCGAAATAGTGAAGCATGCATAGTGTAGTCAAGTGCCGAGTCGACTCGAGGGTAAATTCGAGTCGACTTGACCTGAGTTGACTCGCCCAAAACTGAGTCGACTTGGCCTGAGTCGACTTAACCTCCTAGATGAGTCGACTTGACCTCCTAGACGAGTCGACTTGGCCGAGAACGAAAAAAAAAGGCCAAAAATATACTGAAAACACTCAAAATGGACACCAATCACTCCAAAACTCTTATTCTAGCTTCCTAACCCACAATGCCATTCCATGAAAGAAAAATAGGATGAAATATACCCCATGGAAACTTCCAAAGGGACTGCAAAACCATCTTAAATGGGAAACCCACAAGCTTTTGGAGGAAAATAGAAAAAAAAATCAAACTTCTTCAAAAATAATTATAGCAAGAAAATGAGGCACACAAGGCCGTATACTTACGCATTAAAATTGGTGAGCATGAGGAGTTGCATGAAGCGAAAGGATCAATAGAAAACTTGCACAACTCAATAAAAGGGTGCAAGAAAAACTTGCCTCTGATGATGAAAACTGAAGAGATGAAGAAGAAGAAGCCTCCTCCAATTGCATCCTTGAAGCCTTATCAACAAAAAGGAAGAAAATTTGAAGAAGAAGAAGAAAATAAAGAAGAAGGAGGAGGAGGAGCCACCGTCGGGCATCAAAAGAGAAAAAAAAGAAGGAATAATGAAGAAAAGACAAAAGCATGGAAGAAAATGGGAGGAGTGGGCTGCCAACCACCCCCTGGAATTTACTAATCTACCCCTACCTCATACACACACATAAAAATCCAAACCCTTTTTAGACTTTTTCCATTTTTCTTCTTTCTTTCCTCTATTCTTTAATCTCTCCAATTATGAATTCCCCATTTGCCCTCACCTTTATTCATAAAGCATGCCCAATTTTGACATTTGACACAATTCTCATTTTCATTTAATTTAAAACATAATTTGCAATTGGGCTCAAGCCCAAACCAATAATTCAACATATACTTGGCCCAATGGGCTAACTTTATAACTTCATTTAATACAACCAAATTTCACATGGGCCTAACCAAATTTTCAAAGCCCAATCCATATCATTCCCATTTATTTCATTACTTATTAATGCATACCACCTCAAACACATGGGCTCAAAGCCCATTTCAATGGTCAAATCCAAGTGGCCCTTTTCCATCCTAGGTTTCAATCAAGATCAATCCCAATTAATTAAAACACAACCCACTAATACATGGGCTTAGGCCCAAATGGGCAACCCAATCCATTAATTTAATACATAATTTACCTACATATATTTTGCCACATAAAAATATTTCTCACATTTAATTTAATAGGGAAAAATTCCCAATGCTCATAAATAAAATATTAATAAATTCTTAGACCCACTAATGGGTCATTAGAAACTCACCCGTGTCAGACGCTCAATGAGATATCCCATCACACACTTGTGGAACTTAGTTGCCTCGCCAAAATAATAATAAGAGGCACAAAAGTAATGATAGTAATGCATCACACATGAGATTTCATGAACATGCCAACCAAGAACATTTTTTAACAACTTCCCAAACGGGATTATCATGCTTACTCATGCAACTCCATTACATTTTCATCTCATGAATCCCATTTGTGTGTATATATATATATATGTATTTAATCACATCCTAGCATTTTAGATGATTGAGTGATATCAGATGAAGCATTTAATATCAACTTCTTTTAACAATCATGATTAATTTAGATTGAAGAAAGTATTAACTAACTCAAATCATAACCAAAGTATATGATATTATATATCAAATCGAATCCCTCAAAGTCTAGTTTCTGACGCTTCAAACGGATCTCAATTTTGATTTCTATATCAAAAGTTATGGTTTAAAGAGTACAAGATGCGCAGTCTGAAACGGAAAGTCTACTTTTGGAAGTAAAAGTCGACTTCTACATCAATTTAATCAACCTAGCTAAGAGCTTGACATACAAACTCGACTCCTACTCATAAAAGTCAATTGTTGAGACCCAGAAATAAAAACGGACGAAAGAATACAATGCAAATGAACAATATTTGCATCTAACCAATAAAAATGCCATTCCTTGAAGGATTTTTGGAGTGAATCAAGCCCCAAATGAAACCTCAACAAGTCCCATTAATATTCAAGAATTTTTACAAAAATGTTTACAACCAAGAAAAAAGACCCACTTTATCAAAATATAAGATATTATAGCAATGGAGGAAAGCAAAGGTGCTCAAAATGAAGAGAAATAATCAAGAAGAAGTTGCACAAAAAATGGAGAAGATAAGAGAACTTGTCTTAGATGGTGCAACTCCAAAGAGATGAAGAAAACCCCCAAAATTTGCAGATCTTCACTTGAAGCTCCAACCAAGAGCAAAAAAATGAAGAAAATAGAAGAAAGTAATGAAGAGGAAGAAGAAAAGATGAACGAGAGGGAGAGCAAGAGAGTTGGAGAGGAGAAAGGAGGATATTGCTAAAGAAGCAAGAAGGAATGGGGGGAGATGGGTTGTCGTCCAACTCCAACCACCTCATTTTTTAGCCTTCCCCAATTTGCCCTCCATCACAATACTTACAACACTTATCAAACTCATTTTAGACTTTACCCATTTTCTTTCTTTTTGTCAAGATTTGCTCCCGGATTTACTAGCTAGCATAGGAAATCCGAGAGAAGATCCATTCAAAATGAATATAGATACAAAAATACTCAAAATTTGCCCAAAAATTTCTTTTCGTTTTCATATTTGCTCACTATGAATAGGAGCCAAAATAAAGATTACAATATTCTTTACATCATCATCTCGGGCTTGCCACCCATACATTTTCAAAATAAAAGGGCACTAAGACTTTAAATACAAAATGAAGTACTCTACTCATGCCCTCAACACTATACCCATGGATCTTGAAGCCAGGACATCTCTGTACACATTTATTCGGGACTCACCCCAAATAACTATCTTTCCCTTTCCTGGAATGACAAAAGAAACAAAGTGAGCCACAAGGCTCAACAAGTATATAGCAATGGGAAGCATCAATAGATTGATATATGAAAGTATAAATAACTCAGAGCCAAAGGAAAATCACTACCCGACATCTAGACATCAATTGGATTCATGCCTTCTACACTTGACAACAACATCCTCAAAGAAATACAATTTCTTACATTTTATCAAGGTGAGCCATAAGGCTCGGCAAGTGTATAGAAATAACGAAAAATGGATACGATTGGACTTTTCCTAAACATCATTCATATCGTGCCATATATGAAAACACACGCCGGTCTCATATACATAAATGACACACAATCCATGCCATGTCGTTATATAACACGATACTCAGCCATAATATAAATGCATAGATGCACACATAGGGTCCTTGGGGTTTACATAAAATGCAAACACTGGCACCCAAGAATCGACATACAAACTTGCTAGTAGCCAAGTGCAAGCTACCAAGTCAATCACATGAGCCCAAGGCTCTCATACCAAATCCATAGATATCATATCCACCATCGTCGTCATCATGTGCCACAACACTCACAATTTCAACAAGGTCACAAGTTGTTATGGGTCTCCACCCACAGTCTTACGCATCATAGGATCTAGTTGCTGTGGGCCTCCACCCACAGTTTTAGGCATCACAATCACAAACCAATTTCCACCACCATGCAATGCAGCATATAAGGAATGCAATGGCTCTTACAACATTAACGTGATGACAAGGCCCCCATAAGCTAAGCATCAGGCCATGCTGCGCCTACGTAGAAATTTGCACACACGAATGCTCTAATGCATATGCTCGCTTAACATACACAAGTCAGCACTCACAAGCTAACCGTGTCATGTCAATGCCCATGCTCCCCAACACATACAAAGCATGACCCCCCCAATAAGTGCAACCCATGGCCCAACATTATAATGTGAAGCAATATAGTAACCCAATGCAATGCGACACAACCATAAGCAAAGTTATAATAAATGACATTCACACACCCTCAATTTTTGTCCATTAAGATTCTTGGTTATTTCACACAATTCAACATTTAAATAGGTCCCACCACATTAATTAAGTGAAATTATTTGGTAATATTAGTAACTAGTTCAAGGTGGAATTATCCGATTGTAGAATTTAAGATTGAAAGAAGTTTAAGGAAGGAGAAAGCTACAAATCAATCATACATTTCTGAGGAATCCCACAGTCTCAATAGTTGTCTAAATGGCTCAAATCCTATACTAAATCGAATCTTATCGAGTTAAGGTCGTAACAAAAAAAAAAAAAAAATAGATCTTAATTCCGATATTGGGACAAAAAGTTATGGTAAAAAAAGTATAAGGTGCGCAGTGTAAGTTTCTATTTAGGCAAGTTTCGAAACATAGAGGGCATGTTTCGAAATACAAGTTTCTGTTTGGCCATATTTGAAAATATAGAGGGCATGTTTTGAAATATAAGTTTTTGTTTGATCATGTTTCGAAATATAGGAGTTAGGTTTCGAAACCTTCAGCTCGAAAAGTCAACTAATTAAACACATACGAAACTAGAAACCCATGAAAGACAAACTCCCAAAACACCCACGAACACAGTCCTAACCCCCAAGTTGCCATTCTTTGAATAAAAGATGGGGAAAATAATCCCCATAGAGTCCAAAACAATACTCAATGACACTATTGAAGGAAATCCACAAGATTTGAGAAACATGGAACTAATACATTTAACTACAAGCTTTCAAAAATCACCATTGAAAAGATGATAGCAAGAGTTTTGATTAAATATAAGGATATACCTTGCACTAAAAGATAAGAGAAAAAGAGAAGGAAGCTTGCACAAAATATAATAAAAGTGCAAAGAACACCCATTGAGTCTTGCAATTCACCTTTTGAATCTCCATTATAAGAACAATGGGAAGAGAAGAACAAGAAAAAGAAATAAGGGAGGAGAAGAAACTGATCGGGAAAGAAGGGAAGAAAGAGAGAGTAAGGAGACAATGAAAAATGAGAGGAATTGGGGGAGGAGTGGCCTGCCATCCACTCTCCAACTACCCCCTGCACTTTTACCATTTTGCCCCTCACCATGCACACACACATAAACTTTAAGAGATACCCCTTATGGTCATTTTACCTTCTTTTTCATTTCTTTTCACCCAATAATTCACAATATTATTTATATAAAATACCCATTTATGAAATTCCCATTTTACCCTTAACTTTACCACACTTAACATATAAGGCAATTCCTTTTTAGACTTTTCATAATTCATTCTTTTTAATTAAATAAAATACACATATTTTGTACACATGGGCCCAATGCCCATTCCTCTAACCCAACTCAATAGCTCAAACATATCCTTAGGCCTAATGGACTTCACAACTTCACTTCAAATAAAACACAACAAAATTTACACTTGGCCTCAAATCAATTTTCAAAACTCAATCCATTAAATTAATTAAACACATAACAATAACATTTGGGCTTAGGCCCCATTGGCAACTCCTTTTTATTAACATAAAATATTTTTTTTCCCACGCATGATAATATTTCCCTTAAATTTGATCTCTTTCTTAACACTCAAAATATTTTCAACATTTAATTTTATCAAGGCAAAAATTCCAATGCCCCCAAAATATGACATACTAAATAAATTTTTTAATAAATACTCTAGACCCACTAACAAATTGTTATACTTTTCTCATTTATTTAATTCAACCCACTTAAATGCATGGGCTTAGGCCCAACTAGATAATCTCTCTCAATTAGGCCCGTTTAAATTAAAGCCTAATGGGCTCTTCTTTTAACTTGCATTTATATTTAACTTTACCTCGTTGGTCCTACTCGCTTTATTACAAAAACACAATTATACCATCCCACGAGTAGGCTTAGGCAATAGCCCAATTCAATTGGACTTTTTCACACAAAATAATATTTTCCACCTTTAATTATTAATTATTAAAAGTAAAAATTTAATACCCACGTCAAAATACAAATAAATGCCTTGACCCACTAATGAGTCATTATATAGGATCAAATAATTGATAAACTTTTGAATACTCTAGGTAACCAACAAATAAACATCATTTTGTTTTGGCTTCAGTTTACCCCTTTCTGTGTTAGGGATAGGAATGTTTGCAACACATTCCCAAACCTTCATATAACCTAATTTTGCTTCCTTTATAGTCCATAGCTCATAAGGCATTTTCCCTATAAATTTAGAAGAACTCTGTTCAAAATATGAACGCTTCCTTTTTAGAAGAACTCTGTTCAAATTGACGGGAGCCATCATCGATCTTACTATATCAAGTAAAATTCTATTACGCCTCTCAGTTACTCTATTTTATTCAAGAATATGTGGCATACTCAACAAGTGCACGATTCCATTCTCTTTGCAAAAATTGTCAATTTCATTAAATTACTGCTCACCACCTTGATCAGAATGGAGTAACTTGATTGCTCTCCCAATAACATTCTCTACTTCTATCTTAGAACTCTTAAATACTTCTAACACTTTGTTCTTTTTGCATAGTAAATATACTTTTTTAAATATAAAAAAATTATCCATAAATGTCACAAAGTGTAAATAGTCATTACGTGTTTTTCCACTCGTGGGACCACAAACATTAAAGTGAATTATGGTTAAAACATTTTGACTTCTTCACCCTTGTCTTCCCATATAAACAACTCTCATATGTTGGAATTTCCTTCATTTCAACATTTTCTAGTGTACCATCCTTAATTATTCTTCAATTCTATCTTTTCCAATGTGACAAAGATGAAATTCCCACAAGTCTCATTTGATTTAATCAAAGATCTATCAGTAATACAATATTACTACTTAAATGTGCTTGATATATACATTCCAAAATTTCTAAAAGGATTCAATATTAATATTTCATCATCCTTTTACAGTAGAAATTTTTCATGCCCAAAATAGAACGAAAATCCAAGTTTCTCCAAACTAAGACATGGATATAAGGTTTCTTCTCTCATTGAAGGTACATAAAGACAATCTTCCAAATGAAAATTTCCTTGGTTTATAATCTTAGTTGATAGGTTTCAACTCCTCCCACCGGTGCTTTGTCATCGTTTCCCATATGAATAAAACTTTTTCCATCCTTAATTTTTCTCATATCCTTGAATTCCTAAAAATCCATTGAAACATGAACAGTTACACTAAAGTCCGCCCACCAACTAAAAAGTAACACAAGAAATACAACATTCGAGAAGGGAGGACTCACTTGGTTTGGTTTCTTTTTGTTTTTATAGTTTTCTGAATACCCAACAATCCTTCTTGACATGACCAGGTTTGTTGCAATGAAAGAAAACTCGCTGCTCTGTGTTCACCTTTTGTTTTTGTTTGGAATTCTTTTGATAGCTGTTATATGGTATATTTCCTTTTTTCTTGAAGTTCTTAATCTTTGATTTCAGCTCTACACTGCTAGTAGAGGGATTATGCTTACCTGATTCTTTAGGCTTCCCAAAATATTTCTTTTCTTCTTGATGATCAATTTTGCTTATCAAATGTTCAACTGTCCAATCAGATTTAGCTAACGTCTAATAGTTTTCTGTAAACTTGTAAGGATACTTCTTCAACTATGCTTACCATATCATTGACATGTTTTCTAACATCTCCTCCTTCTTCACACTTAACCCTAGGAAATTTCATCCACAAATTATTCATGTGGTCATCTGATTTTTCCCCATACTTAGCCTCTAATTTGTCCAAAATCTCCTTAGTAGTAAATACATTGAAATAGGTCATTCTGAGATATTTATTGAGGCCTCTAAGGACATAGAGCTTAGAAATATCATTAGCAAACTTACAATCATTGTAATTTCTAAGTTAGTTCTTATATTTTTACTTGTCATCGTCATTGGTCACTAGTTCAAGCATCAGAAGAGGGTTTTCTGCACTAATCATATCCTTAATGTTTGGAAATCAACTCCCACAATTGATTGAACCTAGGTGGAGGAAATTGCAAGTCTAATAAATAATATTTAAAAATAGTAAAGAATAACCACACACAAAACAAGATTGATTTTTACTTGAAAAGCCCTTCCAAATCGAAAAGGAAAAACCACAAGACTAAGAGTTCATTAAGAGTTTACAATGAGGTTACAAAAAACCTTGTTCAAGTTCATACAATGATGAGTACACAACTCCAATTCCAACAACCCAAGAATCAATCTCACAAAATTCCTGATTACTGTTCACACAGCAAATTTAAAAGTTACAGTGAACCAATCCACAATACCACCATTTAGAATAAACTTCAATGTGTCCTCGATGTGTACTCCAAATTTTGGCTCAATCTCACCACGAGTTGACCTCCAATCAGCCACTTAAAGTTCACTGGATGGACAAAAATTCTACAACAGTTTTTGGCTTCTTCTCTCTCTCTGTTTTCTCCTTTTGTGAATTAAATCTTTTTTTGTTTTGTTTTTTACTGTCCAACCCTAGACAATCCATTGAAGGAGATAACCCCAGCTAATTAAATGGGCCAAAAGGGCTTAAGTAAACCACTACAAAATTTGGACTTAAAATATAAGCACTCAAACTAACTTAGACCATCCTTTACATAAAAGGGAAACCCAACACTCTTATACCCATAAAATGTTAAAAACATATCATCTCTCTTCGGTCCACATGGTTAGTAGTTTAAAACAACAAATTTTAGGGAAAACAGATCCACCACTAGGTGTAGGAAATGTAACGCCTGCCTAGGTTGCACGGAAACGGAAACAGAAACGGAAGACGTTTCCGATAGGAAACGGAAACGAGAAAACGGTATTTTTCTAAAAAGATAAGAAACGGAAACGCGGGGTAAACTGTAAATATTAAAAATATAGAGGTTTTTTTATAAATATAATTTTTAATATAAAAAAATAAAAAAATTCAAATATAAACAAATATTTGAATTTCTATTACTGTAAGATTTCTAATTAAAGCATCAACCAAATATTTGAACAAAATAACAGCTTTTCAAATACGAGCATTTCTCTTACTGTAAGATTTCTAATTAAAGCATCAACCAATTCTTAACTGCATATATCAAAATTACATACAAAACTCACTTAAATTAAATATATAGAACATAATTGCCAACCCTGTAATTGCATACAAAACTCATTTAAATTAAATATACACAACTATACAAACCATTAGCCAACACTGTAATTGCACATACAAGCCACAAAGAGGGAAGCAACCAAGGAGAATCAGGAGATTACTTACAAGAGTGCGACGAAACAGAAGACAACACAACAGCAAAGGCAACGACGACGACGGCAAAGACGACGGTGAAAACAGCAAAGGCGACGGCGAAGACGGCAAAGGCGATGACGAAGACGGTGAAGGCGACGATGAAGATGGCTAAGGGGAAGATGAAGATGGCGAAGGCGACAACAAAGACAGCTAAGGCGACGATGAAGGAGATGAAGTGAGGCACTGAAGTAGACGGCGATGAGCACCGAAACGAACCAGAGGGGCGAGTGCGATGAAGCTGACGGCGGCGAGAGCCACGAAACAACCAAACTGGAAGCAGGTAGCGGCGAGGGCGAAAGCAATCGAACTCGAACTGGAAGAAGAAGAAGAAGGAGAAGGAGAAGAGGAGGAGAGGAAAAATTTAGGGATTTAGGGCTTTTGTTCAAGCCGCGGTCCGCTGGAAGCAATTGAAACGCGTTTCCAGAATTTTTTTTTAATTACGGAAACATCTCATAAGTTTATAAAAATTACACAAACGGCCCGAAAACGTTTCGAGCCGTTTTTAACCGTTTTCAAAACGGGAAACAGTTCGGAAACGCCGAAACGACGCCTCCGAGCCGTTTCCGTGCTTCATAGACGCCTGCCATACGCATATATTAACAGTGCATTAGATTGTGAAATAATATAGCTATGATATTTAATAATTCCACTTGCTCATTGGACTTAATTTTATAATCTCATGATACTTGCATAACTTTCACTTACCCATTGGAAATTTATGAAAGATAAGAGAATATATATATATATATGCATATATAAATATCTGATATAAAAAAAAGATCTTATAACTTGAAATGGAAAGACACATTATTACAATCAATCAATTAATTATGATTTGACTCTCATTGATTTCAGTTCTATAACTTGAATTGGAAAACTATATATGATTAGTCAATCAATTTTCATTAATTTTGTCACCATGAATAACGATGAAATTTATCAATTGATAATTTCAATTTAGGAGCTGAAACGGAAAACCATTTAAGTATAACCTGTCAATTCTTTACAATTGATTTCTGTGTCATCCACTTATCAATCAAATGGGTGTTCAGCTGCAAAATTCAATTTTTAAGAAGATGAAGACCCATGACTTTTTTTTCTCAATGGCTTTCTATCTTCTTATCTAACTACCCCATCACTTTCCTTCTCCTTTAAGTTTTCCTAATTTGATTTTTGTGGATTTGCAAACCACATTTCCTTCTCTCTCATAGCTTTGATTTCTCTTTTTTGCAAAACTAA
Source organism: Diospyros lotus (assembly GCF_014633365.1). Taxonomy (NCBI): domain Eukaryota; kingdom Viridiplantae; phylum Streptophyta; class Magnoliopsida; order Ericales; family Ebenaceae; genus Diospyros; species Diospyros lotus. The sequence goes on from NC_068343.1 coordinate 20,100,579, forward strand.
TGATCATGGAATCTTCGTCAAGAGACCAACGAACAAGAATTGACAATTCTTGTACTACAATATTTAATCTCGTAGAAACATGATACAAAATTACCAATATAAATCTTGTAATTTCATATACCTATATATCATCTAATGTTTTGTAGTGGATGACGAACTTTTACTTCTCTATTACCCACAATGTACTTAGATCCCCTGTAGAAATATTGAAAAAACAAGAGGAGGAGGGAGAGGCAAGAAATTTTTCTAGGAGTGATTGGCTATCATTTTTCAAGTAAAGAGGATAACTGTTGCCTCACCCGTAGGAACATAGAAGGTTTTTATAGGCAAACTAAACCCCAATCTCCAATACAAAAATTACCATTAGCCACATATTTATGTATTCAAGACATTCAAATCTACACTCAATATTCACGGCCATAAATCATATTTAATTTTGTATAGAAAATATTAATTAGAATTGTTGTATCCAACAAAGTGAGTCCAAACTCAAGATAGGTGATCAAGAGAAGGAAGACCCAAGGAGAGAACCTCAAGAGACTAACAATCTTTGGGAGACTATCTTGGAAGCCACTCTCGGGTATCTCGAGAACTTTTCTCGAGTGTCTCCAAGAGACTTTCTCAGGTACATCCAGGAAACCTTCCCGAGAGCCTCTCTCAAGTTCAAGAATATATATCAATTAGCCTCTAAAATATTCGTGTAGGGATCTGTAATAAATAATCTTGAAAGATTTAGATGTCTTTCCATCTGACAGTCTCGATTTATATAAATAGGAAATGATTCATCTAGTCAAGGTATGACCAAAATTCCACTTTGATTATATTTTTATTACTTCTACATACTCTCTCAAAGACTAATTTAAGCATTAGAAGACTTGCACGGAAACACCCCATGCCCCTGACTATTTTATATTTTGTAAGTTTCCTGTAAATAAAAAACTCGAGATAAATACTTTCTCGTAATTACAAATTTATTATTATATCTAAACAACAACAAAAATAGCGACTTAATTTTATAATCACAAAATCAATTCAATACTTTACAAAAAATATTTAATATATAATTTTGTAACCACAAATTTGGTTTAAATAAATTCTTTCGGCTCCATGGCTTTGCATGATTGTCTTCATTATGTTAAATATTAATTCACTTATTTTGCCTAAAGAAGTTCTGATAGAGATTACCAGATTTTAGGTGAGGGTGATTGTTATTAGTGAAGCCCCAAACGATGTCGTTGGGGTAAGCAGGTGGAGGGCCGCGTGCTGCAACCTTGAGTTGCCATCTGGCAGCCAATTGGAGGGCAGCACGTGGCAACCATCAGCTGCCCTCTGATGGCGCCCGGTTGCATTATCTACCCCCTCTTCTCTTCTCACTTGTCCGTCTGCTTTTATTCTGTTGGAATATTGTATATCGTGCTTGCACGATCTGATCCGAGCCATCCATCCATGCTTTATGAGACATGATCCCAGCCCTCCATCGTCGCTATTTATCTTCTCCTCGGGATATGGTCTGTGTAGATGTTTAAGGCGAAAGAGACAAAAATCAATCAAAGAAGAGAATAGGGTTCGAGAAGAGAGAGATACCCTTCGTCTCCGACCTAGGGTTATCTAGTTTGCTTCAGTTCTTTTCTTTCTTTCTCTGTAAATGTTTGTATAGCTTTATAGTTATATGGTTCGATAGGGTTTTTGTCTCTTAATCTTTTTGAGTGATTATTGGGCAAGTTTTGTGTTTCTCGAACCACTGTAAGTACAGAGAGATTGAGGGGTTTTCTGTGGGTGTATTTTTGATTTAATCATTAGTGCAGTGAGCTCTCCATATTGGAGCTCAACGTGGACGTAGCCCTATTTGGGTGAACCACGGTAAAAATCTTGTGTGTCTCTTTTCGCTTTTACATTTCAGTTCTGTTTACCTCTGTTTCGCATAAATGACTGTTAAAGCTTTTCATTCCTTTTGTTTTATCGTGTGTTTGTGATTGGGATATTCTGATTTAAACCCTAAGGTTTGAGTATCGGTACTCAACAGTGATATTTCATTGTTCTTTGGGGTTGCCACTACATGGACAATTTTATCCATTTCTTCGACCATTGCCTTTCAACAATTTTATCTATTGTTGTGTCTATTTCTTCGACCATCGCCTTTCAACAATTTTATCTATTGTTGTGTCTATTTCTTCAACCATTGTTTTCTAGGTGGTGGTGTCATGTGAGCACATTTAGGTGTTGATGTGACTTTCAAGGAGACAGTTAGTGGTGTTAAATGGTATGACCCGCCTCTTCGCAGGCCCTTGTTCAAGTCGGGCATATACCCAAGGGGGGCTTCTGACGAACAACTGCCATTCATGTTGTGTTTGATTGGCTACAAAATCCATGGATGATGGGACCATTAAAAATTAAGCCAAGCCACCTTCCTTTTCTGTAAAGTGGATTAGTCCAATTTCCTTATGGTCTGGCTGCCTTAATAACTATTTGCCTGTTTAGCCGCCATGTCCCACAACAGCTTGAAAAGTCTTCAATGGAAAAACAAACAAATAAAGTAAATACAAGCGCTTTTCACATCAGCCAGTTTGGAGACTGATAAAGATTATAGTAAAGTATCAAACAGGCCCTAAATTAATTAAGCAGCTCATCATTAATCATCTTGCTGTTTAAAACAATATTATCTGCTAATGAGAGAATGTGGCCACCAAGATGTATATAGTTCTAGCTAGTTTATATAAAACTTCCACTTTCGGTTAGTGCATATATATATATATATATATGATCTTATTCTTGTGGTGAGGGTTCCTTCCAATGCGAGAATGCGTGATAGTTTAATGCCCAAGTACATTTGGAAAAAGAAACAGAAATAGAAAAAAAAAAATCACTTTTAAAGGGCATCCGTCACTGCTTGTTCGTTGTTTAATCTTCGTTGAAAAATGCAATTTGGTTTGAATTTCAGTATGTTTAATATACTATTTAATTAAAAGTTAAATAAATAAAAATATTCTAAAAACAAATTTTTTTAGTTTTGTAAAACTTATAGAATAATATTTAAACTATATATTTTGTTTCTTGCCCCATCAATAGTTTTTGTTGAACTTCTTAATAGAATTTGTCGACCTAGTTATTACTCCTACTTTATGGCGGATTGATCGAAAATCTCTAGTTCAAAAAACTAGCTCTTTATTGGATCGTACCAGCCAAATCTCGGCCTTTGGCCATGGCCCAATCTCGACCAAAGCTTGATCATAGCCTTGCGCTAGCCTGTAGCAACATCATCATAGTCGTATGTTCAGTATTCCCGCGCCCACTCAAGATCCCATCTACATTAATGACAAATTTCATCCTCATTAATGGTAGTCTCATTGGCATCATACCACCACTAGAAGGCTTCGGCGCCGGATGACTAGTCCTATCACCATGCAAACACACGACACACGTATACAGGGGGACATTCTCTCCTTCTATATAAATCAGCTCTTTTCAAAGTCAATGTATGTTCTCTTTTTAGCCTACCCATACTTTATCATTTTATTTCCTTATTCATTCCAGCGTCAGAGTACTTGCAAGTGTCAACCGCCCCCTGACGAATTGGTTGTTGGAGCCCGCCCCTTACCGTTGCAGGCCTGCCTTTGACCATTCATTTGGCTAGGAAAGAACACTTGTTATCCTTCTACGAATATCATTCATCAATTCACAGGCAGTTAGCCCATAACCATGTGTCTGTTAATGGTTAAGTTAGTCATTTTTTGGGTCTATTTTGGTCTTAAATCTTCACGTCATTAGAACAATCATTACGATAACTTAAGAGAGTAAAAGAGAGAACAAGAGAACTTAGAGAGAAATACTAAAAAAAACTCACTATAAGAAAATGATTAATTTTAGATGAATTTTTAATTTGAGATGGATTTTGAGTCATTGAAAAAATGTTCATTAGAGAGTTTGTGGCAGATTTGTAAACCGTGACAATGTTATGATTGATGGAGTACTCATTGACCCATTTAGCTCTACCAACTTCGTTTCTAAGGGTATCAAGTTGTTCATTTCCAAATATAGTCAGTTGCACTAGCATGTCCTAATATACTTGATATACATCCCTTGCTTTCTCAATAGTTGGGGGACTGACTATGCATCCTGCCTTAATTTGAATGACCACCCACTAGTCTAACAAATTTTCATCAAGCTAGATATGGATTGTAATAAACCTAGTGCACTTGAAAGGAAACTATGGAAGGATCATATTGATTATACTTCCTAATAAACCGAACCAGAGATATACACTCGTGATTTGATGATTAAAGATCAACCTAGTCAACATTGTCTATGAAAGTCCTTTCATATTAATTAATTGTTAAAGGAAATATGAGAAAGGGCTTTCTTATCTCAAACCTTTGATGCGAGTTCCAAAACCAAAGCATAAGAAGAAATAGCAAATTTTAATTCTTATGAGCTAAAGACAACTTGTGTCACTTACTCTAAGGTATTTGAGTTCCTTGTTATGTGCTTTGGTTTCACCAACGTGTTAGTTACCTATTGCACCTTCTTAAATTAGGTATTCCACGACTATCTTGACAAGTTCATTAAGGTATACCTTTATGACATTGTGGTGTGCAACTCCATGTTGGAGGAACACATGGAGCATTAGATATTAGTGTTTGGGAAGTTGCAAGAGAACCAACTATATGTGAAGAAAGAAAGGTCTTCCTTTTCTTAGGAAAAAATCCTCAGCCACATCATTTAACGTAGTCGCATCAAAATAGACTTAGAGAAGGTAAAGGCCATTATGGAATGTTTTGCCCCAAAAAACGTCATTAAACCTCGCTCCTTCCTTGGATTAGTTAACTATTATCGAAACTAGAGGTTTATTCAAGGGAAACCACTCCTAACTAATAGGAATCAAGGATAATTCTCTGCAAATATAAAATATTTGTTCATTTCTAATTCAAAAAGTGAAAAGAGGATAATGAGATTTTAAGGCTTGACTTTCCTGAAACTTAGGTTGGGAGTCATAAGGCAAATAGTCTTATTAAATGAAATGGTTTTTGAGTGAACACCCCACAATCCTTATGTGACTAGCTTAGCCCTTAGTCCATACAGTAATACTCATATTAAAATTGAAATCAATTTACCAGATGAAGTTGATATGCCGACTTATAGATTTTAAAGTGTGAGGAGTGGCCTCAAATACCAAAATTCTCAAGTGAGATGACTTAGCCGCATTCTTAGTTCTTTGGTTGAGTTGTTTTGTAATCTCAAACAATCACAACAATGTCATTCACTTGGAAACATTTATCATGGTTGGGTTCTTGGTGCATGGAAAAAGAGTAGCCATAGCTTTGGTTGTCCTTGCTATCATTTATTATGGTGAATACAAGTAAGATGGTTTATCTTATTAGGTCGAATTACCACATATGGAAGAGCAAGATGAAAGATCTTCTATTTGTGAAAAAACTGCACCTACCAATTTTTGCTTCTAAAAAACTCAAGTTCAAATCGGATAAAGATTGGGAGTTTGAGCATTAACAAGTATGTGGTTTCATTCGATAATTTGTTGATGATAATGTTTACAATCACAGTTGTAATGAGATATATGCAAGAACATTGTAGAGCAAGCTAGAATCCTTGTATGTTTCAAAGAGTGGCAACAACAAGCTTTTTTTGTTGGAGAAAATGACACAATTGAAACATAGAGAAGTAAATTATGTAACTAATCATTTGAATGAATTTCAAGGCATCATAGATCAACTGATTACTATGAGCATCAAGTTTGATGATAAGATATTGGGACTTTGGTCGCTTGCTGCACTACCAGATTCTTGCGAGATTTTTAGGGTTTCACTTATTAATTATGCCCCTAATGGTGTTGTATCATCGGAACTAGTTAAGGGTGGTGTTCGCGTATTCTTTCCCGCAAGTGAACAGAATTGTAACAAGTAATATAATGATGAATAAAGTATCATTCCCACGAGAATTAGCTTTCGATCCCTACTTTAACCACTATTAACTTTAATAAACCACACACAATTAAAAGAATACTCAATAGAAGTTTTATATTAATTAAAACTAACTCACCAAATGGAAAACATAAAATAATTCTTTAGGTTTTTAAATGTAGAAATCTAATGCACTAGGGTTCATGAATCCACCATAGTTCTTTAATTGGTTTAATCTTTCAGTGATCGGGTTTTATAATTCTTGCTATAAGCTGAAAATCAATAATCTTAAGTTAATCAAAAGTCTCTCTCGATAGTCAATTGAATCTATGGTTACATATGAGATTAATTATCTTTAATTAATCTACAAATATACAAACATGCATTTATCCACAATGATCATCTAAATAAAATTTCACAAGGCATAACGGTATCTCTACCTATTATTGAACCTTATGTCATTTATTATCAAGTGTTAATCTATATTGAATCTCTCGAAAGCAATATAAATCACAAACACGTTCTAATGGCGGCCAAGCATCAAAACGGAATTATTGCATAACAAACTATCAACACGAAAGACAAGAATATAATAAAACCCAAATACTTTTAATTAAACCATCATTGAACTAGGTTTTATCAATCACCCTAGCCACAAAGTACTTAGCCTAACATAGTTTCAACCAATGAAAGAATAATAAAAATGGAGTTCATGATGTTTGAGAGAAGAAATAATAGAAAAATACAACCAAAACTGACTATCTTCAAGAAAATCTCCTTCTTCTTCCTCGACTTGTCGTCTTCTCCCTCTCAAAAAGCTCCTAAATCTCTCAAGAATCCTTCTTTATATAGTGTTTTTTAGGTCTTCAAAGTCGTGCCCTTTGAGAGAGCCCATCTCTACTTGATTTGAAAAGAAACGGGCTCAAAACGACATTTTCACGAAGCTTAGAGCCTTACCACGGTCTTACCACAGAATGCTTTCCGCAATAAGATTGTGAGCCACAAAATGTAAATTCTATCACAGGCCTACCACAGAATACTTTTTGTGGTAAGGTCGTGAGCCACAGAATACTTCTTCAGCCACGACTTTATCATGGACTGCTTTCCGCAATAAGGCTGTGAGCCATAGAAAGTAAGTCTTACCACGACCCTACCATGCAATGCTTTACTTGACAGCACCATGAGCCGTTTCTCCTTGATTTCCAACACTTCACCAATGACGTCACTCTTCTAGTGCTTTGAGATCTCATCAACCTCAACCTCAAGTAAACCTTTGATCTTCCCTTAAAGCCATTTTAGTTCCAAAAATTTGACAATATCATCACTTTTTGCTCCAATTATCTTCAACACATGCTCCACATCTACATAACAACATATAGAACCAAATCAAGTAGAAATCATGCTCATTGAATGTATAAATGCTAAGTTTATAGACCAAAATAAGTGTATAAAAGACACTTATCAGGTGGTGTTCTGAATGAGGAGAAGAGAAGAAGATCTCAAGGCTAATCAACACAATTTAAGGTTTTGGTCATTGAAAATAGGGGTAGAGATAAACAAAAAGGAAATAAAGGTAGAGACAAAAAGGTGAAACAAGTCCAGATCTAGATACAAGAATGTTTAGTGTCATCGTTGCGATAAAAATGGTCATAGTGAGAAGAATTACTACCAATGGAAAATAAAGAATAAGGGTAATAGTGAGAAAGAAGAAAAGAGAGCCCATGATAGCAATGATCATGTCAATGATGCTACTTATGATGATGATCTCCTTATTATTCATGATGATAATGTGATTAATCTAATAAGTCATGAGGCAAATTGGGTGATAGATAGAGGTGCTTCACTTCATATCACATCTTGGAAGAAATTCTTCGCATCTTATACTTCTAGTGATTTTAGGACATTGAAGATGAGTAATGATGGTGTGATATAGTTTTGGAATTGGTGATGTTTGCTTGAAAATAGGTAATGGAACAAAGTTGATGCTTAGGGATGTCGAGCATGCTCTAGATATGTGTTTGAACTTGATTTCATCTGAAAAGCTTGATAATTAAAGGTTTTGTAACACCTTTAGTGAAGGAAAATGGATGCTCACTAAAGGCACACTTTCATTGAATTGTGGCATAAGAGGCTCAATCATATGATTGAGAAAAGGCTAACTATTTGACAAGAAAGAACTTGCTCCTTGGAGTAACAAGTGGAAAATTGAAAAAATGTGTCCATTGTCTAACAGGAAAGCAAAATAGAGTTTCATTCTAGAAGCATTCTCCTTCAAGAATAATAGATGTTCTAGAATTGGTGCATTATGATGTTTATGGTCTTTTAAAGATAAAACCACTTAGTGGTGCACTATATTTTGTAACATTTATTAATGACCATTCAAGTAAGCATTGGGTTTATACTTAAAAAACAAAAGACTAAGTATTTAATGTGTTCGAGTAGTTTCAAGCTTTAGTTGAAAAACAAACAGAGAAGAAATTAAAGTGTATTTGCACTAATAATGGCGGTAAATATAGAGGGTCATTTGAAGATTATGTTGACAATAAGGTATCAAACACGAGAAAAATCCTCTTAAGACACCTTAGTTAAATGGGTTGGTTGAAAGAATAAACATGACACTGGTTGAAAGGGCTAGATGTCTGATTGTAGGGGCAAAATTGCCAAGGTTTTTTTACAGTGAATTTTATCTATAGTAACACATGTAATTAATTTCTCTTAGTGTTCCTCTGCAAGGTGATATTCTAGATAAATGTTGGTTTGGTAAGGATGTTTATTATGACCACTTATGTGTTTTTGGTTGCAATTCCTTTATGCATGTTTCCAAGGATGAGAGATCAAAGTTAGATGCCAAAACTTAGCAATCCATATTTCCTAGCTATGACCAAGATGAACTCTAGTATAGATTATATGATCCTATAGAGAAGAAACTTGTTAGAAGCAAAGATGAGGTATTGAACTCAAGCATAGACCCTTTAGCAGGTCTAGATTATTGTGTTGTTATTTCATGTGTGTTATATTTTGGAATTAACTAATCAATGCGGTTTAAAAGTTATAAGCGTGTTGAAATAAAAGAATAAGAAAAAGTGGGGAATTGAAAATATAAAAGGAGGGGAGTTGGGGAAAGTGGCTTGCAGGCCACTCCTCCCCCATACTTCATCTTCTTTCTTCTTCCAGTTTTTATCTTTCTCTTTCCTTTTGCTTTTTGATTTTAGAGCTTCAAGAAGGTGGGGATTTTCAAATCACAAGCGGGTTGCATTTTCAGCTCAGCCATTCGAATCTCTAAGGCAAGTTCTTCTTCCTCTTTTTCTTTTTAGATGCAAGTTTCCCTTCTTTTGTATTTATTGATGTAAGTTCCCATTCTTCTTTCTTCCAAATGTTGGTTCCTAAATTCTTCTTCAACTCATGGATCTTTATTTCTTTCATTTTTCCTTAGATTTTTGGTTCAAGAATCCCATTTTTGGTTTAAGTGAGTTTCACTCCTTGGTTTCGTAAATCTGGTGGGTCTTTTTGTATTGTTGATGAACCTCTTCCAAAGTCTCAATAGGGTTTCATTTCACCCTTCATTTTTCAAAGAATGATGCTTTATTTGATTAGAGTTAGGTGTAATGCAAGAGTTTGGTGTATCTTGCTTGTGTTGTTGTTTATGTTCGTTTCATTTCTTGTATTATTGGTCTTTGTTGGTCGACAGATGGGGTAGAGCTCGTCGATTGTTTGGGCTCATTAGATTGAGTAGAGGGTGATAGGCTTATGTCGATCGACAGATAAGCTTTAACTTCGACCAATGGGGTGGTTTTGTAGTCTGTCGACCATTCCCTCTCCCCTATCGACCATTTTGTCTTATGTGATTCGTTATTGGAAAATGGCTTTCTGTCGACCGACAAATGGGGTGAGCTTGTCGATCATTTGGGCTTATTTGAGTGGGTTGCTAGAAAAAAGGTTTCTACATGTCGACATTTGGGCCTTGGACTGTCGACCGATGTGGTGGTTTTTCTTTCCTCTGTTAACTGATACCCCTCAACTATCAACCATTTTGTGCATGGGACATTGGCAGTCGATAGTTGGTGCTAGGGTTGTTGATCGTTTATCCCTTTTGTCACCTGATTCCTCTTATTTTGCTTATGTTTGGGCCCCAATCATCTTATTAGCTAATAATGGATTCATTTGTTGGTTCCTATTAGTGTAGAAGATTACTCTCGTACATAATGAAATGAATACCCATAAGGGGTAGCAATGGAAGAAATGAGCGAGTAAACATGATCTTATATGTGTGTATAAAATGGGTTTCATGTCTATGATATAAAGCTATTATATCACCATGGGTGAGTAGAGGTAGGGAAATCTTTATGCCTATGGTCATTTTGTTATGGTAGGGTATGTGTATCGCAGTCTTGGGTGGAGCTAAATTTTAAATGGGCCCCAAGGAATGTGTTGGCCTTGGGTAGAGCTAAATCTTGAACGAGCCCCAAAGACTATATGGTGTATGTATGGGTACATAGGCCTTGGGTGGAGCTAAGTTGAATGGGCCTCAAGAGCCATGTGAGTATGTGTGTACCTATGTGTGTGTTCATATCCTCATGTTCACAATGTGATAGTATGTGGATAAATGCATGTGTGTATTGTAATATGATATGGTTAACAAATGTGGTAAGTGGTCTTCCCCTACTCGTTTCTTATTGTACATGCTACTGATTCATAATGCTTCTCAGTTACTTTATATATATTATACTTCCTAGGCCTTGTGACTCACTATTGCTTTTGCATCATTCCAAATAGGGGAAAAGCTAAGGATGGGGTGGAGTCCAATGAAGCTAGAGTTGATAGATATATAGTATGTGTACAGGGATGTCCCAACTAAAAAAAGGTCTTTAGGAAGTTGTTTTGAAGACATGCGAAAAGAGTTCATTTTGTATTCAAATTTTTTATTACCCTTTGTTTTGTGAATGTATGGGCAATTCAACCCTAAAATGATTATTAAATGAAAGATGATATAATTATTTATTTTGGCTCTTATTGTTAGTGAGCAAGTTAGGGAATAAATTTATGTTGGATTTTTATCTGTACTAATTTTATGGGGACATCTTCTCAGATTCCTATGCTAGCTAGGATTTCCAGGAGTGGGCCCTTACAGTATTCTTTCAAAATTAGACTATTGAAGATATTGAGAAGGCAAATAATGTAACCTCCTAGAATGATAATAGTTTGATTGATTTAAACCCTTTGATAGATGTGCCTAGTCCTACTGAGAATAATGCTCAAGTTGATGTTTAAGATGATGCACGTGATGTCCACCAAGTCCAAGATGATCAGCAAGATGGAGGTGTTTATAATATTGCATAGATGATGACGATGATCAATCCCAAGAGGTCTACTAGATTAAAGGCACCTTCTACCTAGTATCTTTCTGAGTAGTTTGTGACCTTAACTAAAAGAGGAGAACTTAAATCTTATAAAGAGGCAATTGATGGAAAACATAAGAAAAAGTGGGTTAATAATGAAACAAGAAATGAAATCCTTCTTGTTGTTTTGATTTTAATGATGAAAAACTGTCTTTGGAATTTCAAAATGAAATAGATTTTATATCATGAAAGTTAAAAAATGAAAAATTCTATTGATGCCGAAGGATAAAAATCCTAATGTGCTTTCAATATTTACAAAATCATTTGTGGCAAATTTTTCATCTTGAAAAATAACATTATGGCATCAAAGAAAAGTTATTTTGAAATCAAATAAATTGTTGTATGAAATGTGTCAAAATTCTTTCAAAATCATACATACATTTTAAAAATACAAGGCAAAACTATCGACATTGTTGGATAAACTATCAACCGTTTTGTGCCTTAGTCTATGGGCTATTGTATCAAGCAAAATTGTTGACCATTTTTAGTCTTAAAAGCAAAAATAATCAACAATTCTTTTAAACTATTGACATGGGATTTTCACACTTAGTTTTTTTTTTTTTTTTTTGTAAGTTCAAAAAATGTTAAAAGCCACTATATAATGTTGAGTTTTTTCCAAAATTGTTGACCTATTGTTATAAACAGTCAACCATGTGTCAAAAGAAATCGACCTCTTTTTTCAAAAAGTCGAAAGTTTTCCAAAACCATAAGAAATTTTCAAATTTCTCGATAAAAACAATCGACCAGTTTGAAAAATTATTGATAGTTTCTTCACTAACATGTTTAAATGGCTCATTTGTGTAGGCATTAAAAGCTTTCAATGGCTCTTGCAATGGCTAGTTAATTCAATGCATGGCAAAAGCTTATAAATAGTAGCCCAATGATGCACTAGTGAGGTTGATCAAATGATAAAAGCTTACAAGTGTTTTCATTCTTCTCAATAGTGCTTATACTTTCAATTTTTCTCTCCACCAAGGTTGTGTATCTTTTGTTTCATCTCGTTTAAGCCTTGTTGTAATTCTTAGAGAGATCCTTATAATTGAGAATATTAACTCTGAGATCATTCAACTTGTAATTGTGTTGTAATTCCTAATAATTTTACTAGAGGTCCTATTTGGGTATAAGTAGGAGTTAATTTCCTAACAGTTTTGCTAGATGGCGTACTTCGTTAAGTGGAAGGTTATAGTGGATTTTGAAATCTCTAGTGGAAAGTTAAAGTAGTGGAATAAGTTGGGGTTAACAACCACTCTAAATCGTTTGTGTCCCTACTTACCTTCATTTATATTCTCTTTCTCCTAATTCATTGTTTTGATTTTTTTTTTAAACCTCCATAAATTTTTAAAATTTATAAACACCCAATTCACCTCCCTTGGATGTGAAGTGCCACTAGATTACACAAAGGTAAGACTTGTATGAGAATTCCACTTACGAGTTGGTTAAATTGTCTAAAGGCAATAGGGCTTTAAAAAGTCGATGGGTTTATAAGTTAAAGCAAGAAGAAAATCTTTCATATTCATGATACAAAGTTAGGTTGGTCATTAAAGGGTTCAATCAGGAAAAAAAAAAGTTGATTTTGAAGAAATTTTCTCACCAATTGTAAAAATGTCTTCCACTAGAGCTGTGTTGGGTTTAGCTACAACTCTTGACTTAGAGTTGAGCAAATAGATGTTAAGACAACTTTTCTACATGATGATCTAGAAGAAGAAATTTACATGGAGCAACCAAAAAGTAAAAGAAAAAGAAAATTATGTGTGCAAGTTGAAAAAAAAAAGCTTCTATGGTTTAAAACATGCACCGAGACAATGGTATAAGAAGTTTAAGTTTGTTATGGAGTAACAAGACTACAAAACGACTACTTCTAATCATTATGTCTTTGTACAAAAGTTTTCTAACCATGATTTTATCATTTTATCGATTTATGTTGATGGCATGCTCATTATTGGTTGTAATGCTTCCAAGATTGACAAGTGGAGCAAGTTTTTTGCAATGAAAGACTTCAAACCGGTAAAACAAAATTTGGGCATGAGAATTACTCTTGATAGAAAGGAGGAAAAGTCACGGTTGTCACAAGAGATACATTAAGAAAGTACTTTAGAGATTCAATATAGAGAAAGCCAAAGCTATTAGCACTCCTTTTGCTACACACTTTAGGCTAAATTGAAAATTGAGTCCTTCGATAGAGAAAGAAAAAGAGGATATGTAGTGAGTTCCTTATGCATCTGTAATTGGTAGTCTAATGTATGTAATGGTTTATACAGGACCAGATATAACATATGTTGTTTGCACAATCAACAGGTTCCTTTCTAATACAAGAAGGGAACATTGGAATGAAGTTAAGTGGTTCACGAGATATCTTCAAGGTACTTCTCATTTGGAGCTTTACTTTGGGAATGAGAAACCTATTCTTATTGAGGGTATGGATTTTGGTATGGCTAGAGATATTAACACAAGAAAGTTTACTTCAAGGTATTTGATCATTTTCACGAGTAGAGTAGTGGTTTCGTAATCTAAATTGTAAAAGTATGTTGCATTATCTACTACTGAGTAAGAGTTCATTGCTTTGGATGAAAAGATTCATACAGGAACTTGACTTCAAACAAGAGAGATATGTGTTGTTTTGTGATAGTCAAAGTACAATTCATCTTGGTAAGAATCCAAGTTTTCATGTTACCTCGATCAAAACATATTAATGTGGCATATCGTTGAATACGAGATGTTCTAGATCCTAACTTATTAGAACTTGAGAAGGTTTACACTGATGATAATGGTTTTGACATGTTGACGAAAGCTTAACTAGGAGGAAAGTTTGAGTTATGTTGTTCAATTGCCAGAATAGCAAATTCCTTCATATTAGTATAAGGAGGAGAAAGTTTATTTCAAGGTTTTTTTTGGGTACCTTCCTATTTGGAAAAAGCTAAAAACCTTTGTCTCGTGAGCAAAAGACCCATAAGTGTTTCTTACTTTTCTTTCATCTCTTAGGTAAAAGAGAGAGAGAGAGAGAGAGAGAGAGAGAAAAAGAGAAATGTTCCCTTTTAAAAAAAACAAAAAGAGGAGAAATTAGTTTGAGAAGAAGCGTAGAGTTTTGATCAAGGAGATGATTAAAGCATCATTTGTGGTTTGGTCTAACTAATTTTTGGTTTGCAATGAGAGGACATATGGTTCTTCATTTTGGATGGTCAAATTGACAAGTTAAGGTCTGCAGCTTTGGTTTCTAGTCACGGAATGGAGGGGTTTGCTATCAAAATTTTCTAGTTAAAATTATAGCACCCAGTTTTGATCATCCTAACAATCAAAGGGTTATTTGTGGTCTAATTGTGATGATATTTTGGTTAGTAGGTAGTGGGTGTGTTGGATTTCAATCTTTACGGTTGGATCGTCTATTTGTGATATACATCTTATGTTTTTCATTTTTGATCAACAACCTTTTTTGGAAATATTTTTAATACTCTTTATTATTACTTCAAAATTGTTCAAAGTACTTGACTAAATTGAGGTTATGTACTTATTGCTACTGTTAGACATGTGGTTGTAATTGTTTATTGATCACAGTGGAGATTTTGGAGTGAACCATTGGGTCACTTGGTTTTTCTTTCACACATTAAGGGTGTGTTTGATAGCATTTAGGTGGAAAGAAAAATATTTTCCAACTTACATGGAAAACAAAAACTATCTCCCCCCTAGATGGAATTTTTCATGGAAAAAAGCTAAAAACATACTTTAATGATTGTACCATGGAATTGAATTGCATAGAAAATATAGTGTGTCAAACACTAAAGATGGAATTCAATTTCTTGGATGAGACATTTTCCATGCTATCAAACACACCCTAAGAGAGTTTTTCACGTAAAATTTATATGTGAAGTATGCGATTGATTATTCTTGCATCATTTATTATTACGCTTAGTGTATTGTAATGCTTCTTGTGTTATTGTGATCACTCCATACAAGTTCAATCAAGTGGCGGAAATATTTTTTGGGAGTTGTCCGTCGGTAAATTTAGTTTCTCTCCCATCAATTTTGTTGAATGAAAGTTGGAAAAAAACTTCTCAAATTGTAGGGACACATCCACACCTTGGTAGATGGTGAGTTTAGATATTATCTCCATTCGTGTGATTGTTAGGACCAATTTTTTAGTTATATCATTGTCAACATGTCAACATTGCCTTTTTTCTTTTTTCTTTTTTTAAAAAATAAAAATTTTAAGAATTATTCTCTTCATATTTCAATATTTAGTTTTGAATTTTGAATTCATTTTCAGTTTTGTGGTTTGAGATTGCTAAAAACGCATTTTTTTGTCTATATCGTTTTCGCATTTTGAAAATTTTGAGTATATTTATGATGAAAACAGTCAAAACGATTTTTTATTGTTTTGAGTTTTTTTTATATATTTTTTTTTTTTTGCTTTCGAAAATGTATTTTTGAAAAAATAAAAAAAATACGTTTTTACTATTTTAAAAAATTGAAAATAATAAAGAAAATAGGGTCTTAGATTTCAAAAGGCACTAATGTATAGATGGAAGAGGTTTATCCCTCCGCCTCCTCATTAAATTAGGCTCAACGAAATAAATTTGACACTAACTTTTTCTTTATGAGGCGAGACACGGGGTCACTCGTTATCTCTCCCAATCCAAAATATGGGATTGGGTTTCTTAAAAAGAGATTTGTTCTTGACTTTCATGATTTATCCCCTTTGATTTTAGGACATTAATGTCCCCCTTTTGATTTTCTGGCTTTTAAATGAGTCTATGTGCTGCAAAACATAGATGACTAAACTTGCTTATAGTATAAACACATGCAATTAATAGACCTTAAAAGCCCCTTTCTAGCTAGCTCTCTTGAAACTCATCCATATGTATATACAAGTCTTAGAAGTTATATATATATATATATATATATACAAACTTAATCACAGAAGAGGGATTTAAGAGTTGGGAAAACCTTACAGCGAAAGGGACACTCTTGCAACTACTTCTAGATATTTTCTTTATGAAAGGGCAACTTGGAGGGGACCTCTTCCACATATTCCTTTAAATTTGTACTCCAACAGGATGTCATATGTGGGCTCAAGTGATGAAAACAGGGCCAAAAACCCTCTATAAAAGGAAATTATGAGATAAAGTTCTAACACTATCTTTATATATATAAATAAATTTTATGAGATGATGAAAAATATAAATATGTAATATAATCGTATTTTATTACGTAATTAATATTTTGAAATCAAATTTTATAATATGATAAAAACATAAGACGAATTGTGAGAGCAGATCTCTGTAATATATATATATATATATATACAAACGACACGTTTCTAACGTTATTAGAAAGTTTGGTAGACTAAAAATAGTGTTTGACAAAGCTGCACACAGCTTGGTTGTCTCGTAGATGGGCATGGACCAGTGCCTGCCCCGACATATGTGGGCTGCCCAAAATTACCTCGCGTCGTCGTCGTATGGTTGTACATATCTGATTTGATGATCGATTGATATTACATCGCAATTATTGTATTTGATTCGTGGATGAGGAACCATCCAAATGAATGAAATATCCTCACTGGAGCACAGACATCCTTGACTGACCTCAAAACGTACGTCATTTTCGAAACAAGCCAAGCAAGCCTGGTGGTCCATGTTTTTTATTTAGCTGCTGCTGCTGCTGCTGCTTGATGAAGAACTGTCTTGTTGATGATCAAAAAGAGCAAAGAAAACACCTTATTACTGATTAGGCTTAAATGGGAAAGTAGTTTAAAACTAATTAATTAATTAATTAGCATTTAATGATGATTAAACTAGTTAGTCTTCATGTCGTACGTCTATCAATTGAAGCCTCCAAATCAGGCTAGTAGCTTCATGCATGCAATATTACGCAGAGTGGTCATCCATCCAACTGCCACACTTGAGCATATGAGCAATGAGAAATTTAGTGTTCATCAAGTCTCTCTCATCACACAGATTCAATGCACGTATCCACATATAATTAATTAAATAACCCAAATACAATCTCAACAACTTTCTTTGTTTTTCTACTTGGTAAAAGATGAAATTCAGAAGCGACGTATATAATTAAGGTAATTATATTATTTATTATTTTAACAATATTGTATGATCATTCGTCATTGATGACATTTTAAAAAATTAAACTTCTACTAATTAATTAAATCTATTGAATCATAAATCCAGTGATCAACCAATTAATCGTTGAATGTTATCTTAAACTTTAACGTTACAAAACTATGAACCAAAGCAATACAAATACCAATACCGCTGACAAGGCAAATACCCTTCCAACGCAGTTCCAATGACAAGACAACTCTTAATCTAAAAATAATTTATTTTTAAGAAAAATTCCTACGTGCATATGTACACTGGACCGTACCGTACATAGAGCCCCTCCTAGCATCTCTCAGCAAGTTGGCTCCCAATATAAGCCACACTAGGGATCAAAGTTGGCAACAAGGGCAAAACCAACGTGATCTCAAGACGAAAGGCTCAAATTGGCTGGAAGTCTTCTTGGTTGTGTCTCGGCTGACAGAGCCATCCATAGACCACATCATAATGATGTAGATCCTTGGGAAGGCAACAATACCCATCTCCCCCCCCCCCCCCCCCCTCCCCCCGACAGAGGTAAGGAATTCCAGAGAAGAATGGAGAGCAAAAGCGGCAAAGGATGAACTAGACTTGCCAGCCCTCATACTGCCCTTGTCCAAAATCACCAACCTTATTACTACTCTCGTCCAAAATTACACGTTCTAATACTACTCTCACCCAAGCACACCTAACTTCAGTCATGGGTACAGCAACCAACCCCACAACATCACCGTCGAAGGAACTATCGTGGATCGGCAAGACCTATAATGCAATACCCAAGAAGTTCCAAAGGGTATAAATGGAATATTACGAAGAGTATAAATGAAATTATCGAAAAAATGAGGCTATAGGGTACACTATCATAGTTTTAAAATGACCGAATCGACCAAATGGAGTACCTTAGACCCTAGATGCTTAAGAAAAATAGAATAGAATCAACGAGTGATTCAAGGCATGATTTTAGGTGTCAAAAGAAATTAGATCGAGAACGATTTTCGGTACATCGGTGGATCAGGCTAAAAAATCGAAACAACATAGGTTATCTCCAAAGAGTCAACGGAGCATTTTGAGGACCTATATTTTATATGTAGAACAACTCTTGAGCGATTTTGAGTTAAAACGAAAGGACTTAGGGTCAAAACGATCCATCGGGCCAAAGTGTAATTTATTAATTTTGCCTGAGGAAGATTAAAAGGATAATTTTCAGGAAACTTCGAGGATGAAATGAAGAGTACAAAACTTGAGGGTCTCAATGGTAGTATTGGAAAGATCAGGGGTTCTATGGAAAAAGGGCTTTTGATCCTTGCATCAAGGGGAGAAAATCTAGAGAATTTGGTATGGTTTGGGGCACATTTGAAGCTGATTCGAAGCTCGATTGGAGATGCGAGGTGGCCGCCAGAGCCACGCTTGTAACTGCCCATTTGGGGTATTTTTCGATGGTGTTTCGGGCAATAAGTGGTGTCATCTGGATCAAGTTGGAGAGAGCTTCAAGGGGATGGGCTTAGTTTAGCTATCGGAGCAGTCCCCAGCGACCGAATTTGAGGAAAAAGATCGACACGTGACTGCACGCACCACATTTTACGTGTAGACACGCGCTGGGCATGTGAGGGCACATGGGACAGGGGTAATTTTAGAATTTTTCTTTAATATTTTTCTTAAATTATTTTAAGAATTATCATGTTGAAAAATTTTGAAAAATGTTTGAGGAAATAATTATTTTAGAATTATCGAGGTGAAAATTAAAAAATAGAGAAAATTGTGAAAAAATAAGGAAAAATAGATTTTGATGCTCATTTAAATAAATATGATGTTTAGGGAGTATCGTGGCTCGAGGTTGTGTATAAGTACAGGTGTTTGACGTTTGGTATGCAAATCGAGATCGTTCATGAGGATCGAGACATTTTGAATACATTCGAGGTGAGTATTCGCTCCCAAAACTTGATTTATTGTGCGTGGTTCTATTCTAAAAACTTGATTTGTGCTACCTAAGTGTGTTGTGATTTCATGTAAAATGGTTTTGTTGCATGCGAACGGTAACCGGTGACGGTTGATTTCATGAGGGAGGTTCGTCCCTAAATGTTTAGTACTTGTGCATTATATTTTATAAAATGTTGTCTTTATTATCTATTGAGTTGTGATATGTGGCATTGTCATGCGTTTCGTGTTGTTCATATGGAATGTCATCCTGGAATGTTGATTGGATAGTGTAGTCGTAATTTCCTAAGGGTGTTGTCAGAATAATGTATAGGGGTATCTTGTGTTAGTGTACATGCCGAGATAGCAGCTTAGGTTTTCGTGCTGTCTCGTATGGCTAGGGAAGTTGCATTAGGACAACTGGTGGTCCATATGGGATGTGAGTTGGGATTGGGTAATGGTTCCTGGATGCTTTTGAGTGGGAACGTAATCCTTAACGTATTTGTGGTGAGCCGGGTTCCTACGTTCATGTGACCCTCCTGGATCGGGGGCAGTGACGATTGTTCCTAAGGTGTTGGGAAGATGCGTTGACCTTGCCCCTCTTAAGCTAGGACCATGTTGTGTAAATGCATCGATATGATGATATTGTCTTTAGAGATATTGCTCTTTTTCGGTAGTTGGGTTAAGCGCTATATGGGATTCTCTTGGGTTAGGGCTTGTTGGGTTGTGTCGGTTTGTTCATGTCTTGCATATATTCATGAAAACGTGTTTTGAACTCTTACTTAGATGATTCATCATCTAATATAAACTATGTTTATTAATGATTCTAAGTTGATTTACTGAGAATGTGTAACAAAATCTGTCAGGGAATGGTTTATGTGTTGAGTTTCTATTGGAAAAAAATATATATTCCCAAAATCTCACATTATCTAACGCCATGGGAGAGCAGGATGTTACGCCTAGACTCGATTCGACATTCTCAACCCTCAAACCCTAAGGTTTTTCACAAAGAAGAAGACACCCAAGCACGACTGCAAGATACACGAAATAAAGGAATAAGCCATTTTTGGAGGGATTTTTTTTTATTTTGTTATTTTTCCCATCAATTATGAAAGTTAGCACAAAGTTTTAAGACATATAAAGAGGAAATTTACAAAAATAAAATCATGGTAATTAACTAATATTATTTGTTTTGATATATTTTTGAATATATTGTTATAATTAATATGGTTGCTTTTTGAAGGAAAAATTTAAAGTTGGTGAGGAATTTGTTAAGAATTTCATTTTTTTGAGCAATATTGGGAAAAAAATGAAAGGACTATAGGTGCAAATTATACTATGGGTGGTATGATCCCGCCATTGGTCGAGAAACTAATATTACAAAGCATCCACCAAGAATACCTCAAGACCAATTTACAAGTTTTATTAACTATCGTGCACGAAATAAGACTAAGGTGATGTTATTAATCTTGCTTATAAGATTACTAATATTTATACAACTAAATGATTACAATTAAATTAATGATGTTCTTGTTGGATATCTAGGAGATGTGTCAAAAAAATACTAAAAATCGATCCAAATTGTCAATCCCACATAGAGAATGATCAAAGAGTCTACCAAGAAAAAAACATGAGATGGTAATATCGTAAAATTTTATCCTAAGTATGAATTTTTTATTCTAACATCAACTAACATTTATGTGAAATTGTTCTAAATTATAACAAATTGTGAGTGGCCAACCTGTGAGTAGGGGTTTATTATATATATATATATATCGCGACGCATAAGAAGAGAGAAGGATCTTTTGAAAATAAAGGAGCACGAACTATAAGTGTAAGTTTTTTTTTTTTTTTTGGTATCATAACCATTCCATTTTTAAAACTCTTACAATTACATAAATAGACTTTTATTTAAATGGTGTTTTTAGAGTGATTGATATTATTTTTTAATCCATACAAGACAAAAAATTTTAGATTGAAAGTCAAGGCACGTCTTCACAATTAGTCTCCTTAGATGATTCACTTGCTCGAGTACTAGGAAAATAACACTCAGGCCGAGTTCGAGGTTTGGGCTTCAATCCAAGTCCTAACCAAGTTTTTGGGATCACTACTAAATTCAATGGGATGTCATTATCTTCTAATAATATTGATTTATCTGCCCAACAAAAGGTGCAAAGATTGGAGGAACAATAACAAACTAGTAATCAAAGGGTTCAAAGTCTAGAGACACAGGTGCAAAATTTTCAAGATATAATGGCTTATATTTTAACAAACCTTGTGGGGAATATACCATCTGAGTTTGTTGTTATGCTCAATTCAATGGTATGTTAATATGTTAATTCTGAAATTATGAATTTTAATTTTTCATTTTAAGTGATTGTTTATGTTTATCTTCACAAATACTCTTCAAAGTATGTTTTTGCCGTTTGTATATATCTAATACAATTTTAATTATTTTAGGCATCAAATGTGCATAGTGGACAAGCGTCACCAACGGCAAGGCCCTCTTCTATATCTAGTCATGACATTCGCGAGGCACTACAACCTCCACACCAACAAAGTTGATGTATTGTTCAAATATTTAAACTACTTGAATATTAAACTTTTTAAATTTTACTTAGATATGTAAGTCCATTTTGATTGGACTTTAATATGTTACATATTTGGATATTTAAGTTGGATTGGATATTTATGGTTTGCTGATTAAATAGATTGAGATATTATGTTTGGGAATTTGGTGTATAGGTTATAAATTTTAGGTTATTTATGAGTTGGATATTTGTGGTTTGATGATTAAATAGATTGAGATATTGTGTTTGTGAGTTGGGTATACAGGTTATAAATTACATGTTTTTTGTTTTGGTAATAAAAAAAACAAATAAAAGAATTAAATTTGCTATGCTTTTAGCGACAATTTTGAAACCACTCTTAAAGTCACTGCTTATATTGAAATTTAGCGACGGTTCTGAAACCACCATTAAAGTCACTGTTAGAATTGAAATTTAGTAACACTAATTAAAATCACTACTAATTTAGATTGAAATTTAGTGGCGATTTTGTTAAACTGTAGTTAAAAATAAAATGCTTAAGTAAAAAATCAAACGAACATTCAAATTTAGAGACAGTTTTCAAACCATCACTAAATGTTACTAATCATCGGGAAATAATAGATTTTGCGACGGCTTTTAAATCGTTGCAAAAAATATAACTTTGCGGCGATTACTCCAGCAGTTGCTGAAAATCGTCGTAAAATGTTTCGTGATGACTATATCTGTAGTGGTTTTGAAAACTGCCACAAAATCACTTTGTGGCTATTAAAACCGTCACAAAATAACAAAAAAAAAAAATTGCCGCAAAGGTGCGATTTTTTACTTTCTTCTTTGAATAAACCAAATATGGGCTCATGGTTCAATTCAAGAACGAACAAACCCATATCTTAGTTCATGGTTTAGTACTTCTATTTCAAGGATCTTGGTGGGTGATCCTTGAAATTGAACCACAAGTGTTTTTCAAATAGAACCACTCAACCAAATCAAACCTAGTTTTGGTTTTGATCCGAATGAATGGTTCTTGAAATCAAACACCCGAACCTAGATCTAGGTTCTATTCTTTATTGAAATTGAATCTAGGTCGAACAATATGGATTCAAAATAAATGGGTTTCTGCATCAACTTTGGGTTCTAACTTGATGAAGAAACCTAGACCGTTCCTAGGTTCGAACTGGCTAAAGACCAATAAAAAAAAGTTGATGAAGAAACACAAATTGTTTGGGTTTGGGTTTGGAAATCTCTCTCTCCTTGTCTTTCTCAATATATATATATATCATTAAGGATTAGCGAAGCACATCATTGATGATTGACAATAGATTTCTCCCTTATTGGGTCCAAAAATCAATTCAAACTCATAATTTATAGGTTCAAAAATTGCTCCCTTTCTCACTCTCTCTATTACCAACAGCGATGATGGGTTTATCATCAAAGTCGGTGATAGTGATGAAACCCATCGTCAATCGTGGGTCTGCTATATATTCCATAATTTCTTTTTATTGTTTTTATTTTTGTGTGATTTTAGAAAAGAAAAGAGAGGGGAAGGGTACTTTTGAGATTTTCACAGAATTAACTTTCATTAATTAATAGCAGCAAGTTGTGTTATGTGGTAATTAACCTCATAAGGATATAAAATACGATATATTTATAATCAACTAATATAAAAATATTCTTAAACTGAAAACAAATAAAATAATCTAATTTCAATACAATCAAGATTCATTTGCTGCAGCTTACCAACCCTAACGACAATTAACCTTACCCATTCTATATAAACATCATCTTGCTGTGTGAATCCATCAGTCAAATTTTACATCACATCCTAAAAGTAAAAAACACAATGAAGAAGGAACCAAACACAATATATAAAGAAAGAACCAAACCACACATGATAAATGCTCCCATCTACATCCCCCCTTCCCTTGATAAAACTTCATTGCACTTAGTTTTTTCAATCACTCTTCTCTTCTTCACAGAGGCAAAATGGCAGCTCTCTCCCAGTTCCTATCCCACCTCTACACCATGACCATTCTCTTCTTCACTATCCTCCTCCTCGAGCTCGTCATCTTCCTCCGCTCCGTCGCCGGCAGCCTCTGCAATTCCAAGGACCGGCCCACGACCGCCGCCCGCCTCCTCGACCTCATCGAAGAGAAGAATCCGGCCAGCCGCTACCGAAGAGCTCTCTGGATGGAGCAGCTGGAATGCACGGTTTGTCTGTCCGTGCTCGAGGAAGGGGAGGAGATCAGGAAGCTCAAGTGTAACCACACGTTCCACAAGGCTTGTCTGGACACGTGGCTGCAGCTGGACAGGGACACGTGCCCGCTCTGCCGGAGGAAGGTCTTGCCGGAGGAGGCCGTGATCAGATACCTGCAGCGGCCAGACCACCATGATCAGTACGAGGGAATCGATGAGGAGCTCATCTTCTTGCTCTCTGTATTACACGGTAATAATCTGTATGGTCTATTGTAATTTAATTTGCAATACATCCGTAGTTGTCCTTTTCCCCCCTATTTTTTCTGTAGAGTAACTGTAAATAATTAATTAGATACAATATGATGGGCGTAGTAAAGTTTTCTGCTGTTCCAACTGTACTGAGTACAATAAGTTCCCATCGAACAGTTACCATATTTTTTTGCAAGTACTGCAAAATGGGTTCTTTCAATCATCTCCATTTTACGAAGCAGGGGGTTTCGTACGTTAATGTGTACTGTACTTCAGTCTCTTCTTGCCGTTAAAATTGCTGTGTCGGTTGGATTTGGATATTCAAACAATATCTCTAATCAAAGCTATCCATGAAGATGAACACCCACCCATTTCAAAGGATTTTTTACTTTATTTTTCTCAAATCATGCTTCATGATTGTAGCAATGCCTAATTAATCTGGGGTGGATTAGGCAGAGCTATCTATGAAAGTTTCAATGTCGGTAGGTGGAGAAGTTGGAAATTTTGATCCAGGTGACGTAGCTATGAAAGATGTAGATTTTGAATGGTCATTTCACGTCAAACCCTAATCAAAATTTCTCTTTTCTTTCTTTGTTTGGCAAATTAATGCACTAATCAAAGTTCTTTTACATCCTTTTCAAAACTGACTTTTCTGTTTGTCGTATGAAGCTCGGAACTTTTTTTTTTTTTTTTTCCTTCCTTGTAACCACGACAACTCACATTTATTATTATTTTTCAATGTATATTAGATAAATATATTATCAACAAAGTAGTTCATAAACTATGCATAACAAATAAGTGTCTCGGGATTAAATTTGTAATTTATAGTCAAAATTAATAATGTGTTGAAATATGATATTATCTGTCTCTAAATTATTTAATATTTTTCTCTAATAGTAATAAACGATCACAAACAAACAACTAAAATATATATGTCATCTTTATTATATGTATAGAGTTTTGATTTTCTAAATAATGTTACTTAATTTATACTAATCGATACCAATAATTATGTAATATTTACCCATTTAATTCTTTCAACATGACAACTTGATAGGGTGAGTCACATACCATTATATTTGAATTATCACATTAACATTATTTAGTATAAACTAAACAAGGTTACTTAAAAAACTAAAACTTTATATATATATATATATATATATGCGCTATGTTTGCTTGGCGTCTCTAATTATATCTTCAATGGCAGTTGTTATTATGAGAGACACCTATTAAATATTTAGAGACACGTTACAAAATATTTAGAGGTATTTATTAATTTTTTTTCTATTTAACTTCAATTATTTATCTTTAAAAATCAAATTTCTTGTAGTGAATATAAAAATTTGTGTACATTAGCTTATTTCATAGAAATCTGAATCCTGCTGATTGCACGTTGAGGGGATCCATCCAACCTCTAATAGTTGGTGAAATTAAAGAAATGAAGTTACAAGGAAAACAGAGTATAAAACGAAAGGTTATTGATGAGGAAAAGGAAAGGTATTGATGTGGAAAAGGAAAGGTAGATGATTGTAATAATATCAGTTTGAAATAATGATCCAAAGCCACACCCATACTTTTTTTTCTGTAATTTATATATATATATATATTTTTGTGATCATTCAAATTTTTCATTATTTTGATTGTACCAATCTCTATTTTTTTAATTAATTTAACTCTTATATTTTGATTTTTTTTTCATGTGACAATTTGAATTTTAAGTTGTTTTGATTACATCCATATTCTTACATTTTGAAATTAATTTAATCCATATATTTTGATGTATAAAAAAAATATATGTATAAACTAAGATGAGTTGGCACTTTAGTGAAAAGTTTGACTGATTTGTTAAGTTGAAAATATTGTCAACAATTTTTTTTTTTTTTTTTTGTTCTCGTACTCTCTTACCCTTTTTCACTAGACTTATTAGGATCATGCGGACATGATCAAGTAAGGGAGCATTGACCCATTGAAATAAATTATAAACATCACTTGTTTGCACTTTTTTGCAAGATTACAAATTTATTAATAAGAAAACCCTAAATTTACAAAAATAGGGTATACAAAATTATGGCAATCAAAATCCTAAAAGAATATGAGAATAACAATATAAACCGAAATTATCTCATAATTTTTACAATTGTAGAACATACTCTTAGGGTTTGCATCGATATAGGACACCTTCAACTATGTGGTTACCCTCGCAATGGCAAGTAATGAGTTAATTTGTTCAATTATTCTCTATTGTTATCAATGGTCGTCAAATCCAGCTTCAGGTTAATTGAGCTAGTACTTTAATACTCTAGAAAATATATAGAGAAAAGAAAGTAAACTAAAAGAAACAACGAGAGATAAAGAGAAATAGAGTCAAAGTGTTGACTTGTAACATCCCGAAATTTTGAGATAATTAACGATTATTAATTCTAGTATTTGAGGTTATTATTGAATATTTAGAAAATTTCAGAGGAAATATTTATTTATGATGTTTTGAGGAAATAAAAGATTAAGATAATTAATTATTTTATGTAGGAGTAATTATAGAATTATTAATTTGGGTGTAAGTGGGATTCCCAAAAGTTTCGAGTTGCTAACGTAATTATTAAAGAGGGTGTAAGTGTTGTTTTCTAGAAGTTTTTGGGCGCTGGTGTAAATTTAGGAAAAGGCTGTGAGGTCTCTTTCTAATTAAATGGAGTGGGATATTAATTGAGGAAGAGAGCAGCTCTGGTAGCACGCGCACGCAAGGTGATGCCTGAGGTCTCTGGTTCGAATTGCATAGGACCAGTAGGGAGAAAAATGTTGATTTTTCAACAAAGAAAGGCCCCAAAACAGAGTCGTTTTGGGGCTGGGTCCGAGCGCACACTAGGTGTGCGACATACGCGCCGCCATGCGCCCAACCACTGCCACGTGGCTTCCAGCTGCTACCACGTGCCCAGTAGCCATGTCACCTGTTGTTTCTGCCCAGAAATTGCCTCCCTTGTTGCCTTGGTGCCCTTACAATGTTCCTTACCCTTGGCTTATAAATAGGCTACGATGTTTGAGTGAGAGGGAAAGATTTTGGAGAGAATTTTGGAGATAAATTAAGGAGATTTTGGTGGCGTGGGCTTAAGTAGCAACTCTGGTTCATTGCAAGAGTTAAGGAAATATCTAAGGCAAGTTCTTCTCTTTTATTCGCAAGTTCTTCTTCTTCTTTGTTTCACTTAAGAGGCAAGATATCATTTTTTTTTTATTAATAAGCAAGTTCAATTCCTTATCATGCAAGTTCTTCTCCCTCTTTGTTTCGCTTAAGAGACAAGATCTCGGTCTTTTTATTAATAAGCAAGTTCCATTTTCTATTCCTTGTTATAGCAAATTCAGTTTCTCCTTTGTCAAGTTCATGTTTTTAATCTGCAAGTCCCTGTATCTTAACTCTTAAATTTGCAATCTATCTCCCTGTTCTAGTGAATTATTTCATGATTTTTATTTATACCTACTGAGTCTCAAATAGGGTTTTGAGTCATTCTATCATTCTTTGAGAATGGTGCTTTATTGAGGATAGGCAAGGGTTTGATGTTCTCTTGCATGAATGTTGTAATACCCCAAATCTTCATGAAATTGCCATATAATTTAGATGAGTTTAAAATACCAAAAAGTGACTGATGGTAAAAATAAATCACCGAATCGACTGCAAGGAATGCCCCGAGACTGAGATTTCAAAGGAAAATAATATGTCATTGCTAAGCATCCCGAGATAGAATTTTTAGTATCAAAAGAAATCGGATTGGAGTTAATTTTCAATACAGCTTCAGTTCAGGCTGAAAACTGAATTGTCGGTAGGGAGCGCCTCAAAATTTAGATGTTTAAAAAAAAGGGGGGGATATATTAGATTATAGTTGTTTTAATAAAAGATATTATGGTGTATCATGTTAACAAAAAAAAAAATCAGATTTGCAGCGTGAGGCATGGTCGCTTGTCGCAAATCATGAAAGGAAAATTCGGCCATGGGACAACTATTCTTCAATAGGGCATGGCCGAGCATGGGCCAAGGTCATGTAAGGGCGAAGCAACGGCCTCTGATTGGTCGAAAAACGAACGAATTTGGCTATAAATAGCCGAGTTTTGGTCGAGGGTTTGCATCAAAGATTTTACTTTGGATTTCTCACATTTGGGAGCGAATCAGAGGTCGGGGATAAGGGGCTTTTGTTCCCCAGGTTGTGAGAAGCAATTCTGGGAATTTTGAGAGTTTTTGGAATAGTATAAGGGGTGTTTTCGCATATATAGCCGCCTATTATATATATACATATTGCGTGAGTGTTTAAATCGGGTTGTAGAGTGATCGATCGAAGGATCTAATAAAGGGCTTTTGGTCGCGAGGCTATGGGCAACTAATCTGGAAAGTTTTGTGCCAATCGAAATTCGAATCGGAGGTCAATTTGGTTTGCCGGAATTCGGTGGCGGGCGGCTTAGGCGGGCTGTTTTCGGCCAAATCGAAGGGTTTTCAGTGGTGTTTTTCGATAAAGAAGGGTACTATTGGGATCGACTAAGGGAGAGGAGCAGCTTGGTGTCGTTGGTTCGATTTTCCGGTGTGCTGTCGCCGGAGAAAATAACCGGAGGTAATTTCTGAATTTTTTAAATGCTAAAAATATAGAAAATTCGAGAAAGAATAGAATTAAAGAAAATAAAATTATGAAAAAATATCCATAAATTCAAGAAAAAGGAATAGTTTATTTTGATTAATTTTTATCTTGAAAATTTCTTGAGGAGATAATTACTTTTGATTTTTTAAAGGAACGGTAAATGGAAAATAAATATGAGGAATTTTTATAAAATTCTGAGAAAATTCCAGAAGTATAAGGAATTTATTTTATGATTTTTGGTGATTTTTAATGGAGGATATTCGAAGGAAATCAAGGAGAAATAAATTTTCTCAAGGAAAAGTAATTATGGAAATTTGAGAAAATAGGAGAAAAATCTTAAAAATTTAAAGAAAATTCCAGAGGCTTATAAATATTTTTTTATTAATTATTGTGGAGAAAAAATTGGAAAAACATTATTGAAGAGGTATTTATTTGGAATTATCGAGAGAAAATTAGGAAGAAATTAGAGAAAATTTATGAAAAAAATTGAGAAAATAGATATTGATTTTCTTCTGAATACATATGATATCTAGGGTATCGTTGATGCTTGAATTTGAACTATTGAGCGCCTGGCACGAGAATCGAGGTCGGGCACGTATTTTGAGGAATCTTGAACTTAGCCCCAAGGTGAGTGATTTTATCGGAAAAACTTGTTTGTGGCATGTGAATGGTTTCCTATGAGTTGTTCAATCCAATTCCTATGCATATTCTTGTTACTTTTGATCACTTTTGATTTATCATGAGTGGTTGGTTTCGTGCGATGGTTTGTCCAAACGATTATTTACACACGCATTAAATCTCGTACGATAAATTGCATACATTGAAATATTGATTTGTGTTATACATGTTATTATTTTTGACATTGGCATGTTATGTGTTGCCCATGTGGGACGTGGGTTGTTAACCTGTAACGTAGCCCTTGAGTGACAGCAATCGGGATGCATGCTGAGGATTAATGCTATGTGACCCACTTGGGACGGGGATAAGACGGACTTCACCCTACGGTACTCAAGTGGTGGGGCTGAGAGTAGACACCAACCCGGTTGTTGGCTCAAATGGCAGGGCTGAGAATGGACACCACCCTAGGTTCATTTGAGCAATAGCATTAATACCGAGGTGTCGTTGATTCCGGGGATAGTGCTGATGTAATACTCTTGGGCTAGGGTTGCATTGGGTTTTGGAATGCTTTGAGTAGGAGCGTAATGCCTAACAATGACAATGGGGTGATTCTCGGGTTCATATGTCGAGGTTGTCCCTCTTAAGCAGGGTTGTATTTGGCAATGGGTTGATGTGGTTGTGTCGCCTTTAGAGAGATTGCATTTTTCCCAATTAGGGCTAAGTGCTATGTGGGATTCTCTTAGGCTGGGGCATGTCAGGATTTGTCGGTTTTATATAAGATTTTGCATATCTTCATGAAAATATTTTTGAACTCTCACTTAGATGATTCAGCATCTAATTTGGACTATGTCCCTAAAATATTCAAACGTTTTAGGTGAAAACAGTGGCGCCAAGGGAAATGATGTCGTCAAGATATAGCTGCTATGTTTAGTTTTCGTAGGTTTTTGTCTATTATTACGATGTTCAGAGGTTATGTAATATTTTGATATTTTCATGTGAAATATCGATTTAGTTATTTAATTGTAAAAAGAATTTGTCGGTTATATATCATTGAGGTTTCGATTTTGCTTTCGCTGCTGTGATTGATAATACCTGTCTTAGTCTATTAATTTTTAAATTTTGATATGTTGAGAAGGTATAATTGGGTTGTCGGGAAATGATTATGATGAGGGTATGTATATCAAGAGACTTATGTTGTGTGTATGATATTCTAAAAAACAAAAAAATATTCTTGAAATCTCGAGATAATGCGCGTTCTGGGAAAACGGGACGTTACAAATGTTGCCCTATCGTGCATATTATTTCATTAATCACATGTCAGTTATATATATAAATAGTTATTACAAAAATGCATGTTATGATGATGCATAGAGCATGTGCACGAAAATGGTTTTCAACTGTAAAACCTTCATGGCCCGCGCATCAGACGAGTCCGCAGGATATATCCGTAGAGAGAGTTTCAGCTCAGAGTTGGACTTCAGTCCCAGATTTATGATATGGACTTTAGTCCCAAGGTTTTGGAGTTTGGTCCCATGTTTATGATTGCATATGAGCATGGATGCATGTTTCATCATATTATGATGTGAAAGTACTTTAAATGGCATTCATGACTATTTTGCTTCTCGATACTCATGACTCTTATGCCCGCTTTCTTTTAGTTATACTTGTTGGGCCTTGTGGCTTATATTTGTCTACATCATTCCAGATTAAGGAAGGAAAATTTTGAGATCAAGTTTAGTGGTATCAGATCCTTACCAATAGCCATGTGTACGGAGCTCTTCCGATCAAAAAGATCTTAAGGGTGTGTTGGAGATAGGGGTGCTAGTTTCATGTTTTATTATAGTTATCAATATGTTTTAGTATAGTGCCACCCCGAGGTATGTATTACCAGTTAATTGCGCTTCAACTGTTGCGATAGGAGATTGGTATCAGAGTATTGTGTAGGAAAATAAACAAATTATTTGGTATGGAATTTATTTTCGGTCGTTTCATGACTCATCTCATTTTAACTTTTTTTTTTATATATCAAAATACAAAAATTAAATTAACTCAAAATTACAAGTATATGGGTATAATTGAAATAATGAAATATTTTGATTACAAGTTGAATAGTGTAATTGAAACAATAAAAAATTTAAGTAATTACACACAAAAAAAAAGAAAAAAATAGAGGAACAAAAATATGAATTTGGCCAGGGGATGCTATGTCTGTAATAAATATAGAGGATACTGAAATTTTATTCTACGTTTGCAAATGAAAAATTAAACAAAAGAAGCAAAACATAAAAAGAAAAAAGAAAGATGGCTCCATGTAGATACAATATTTAAGCTCCAGACCGAGCTTAAAAGGTACAAGTATACTACTAGTTAAGATATATAAATATATTTTATTCTTAAATAAATATTTTCGTCTTCAAATACTTTTATCAATTATTGATAAATACATTATGTTTAAAAATATTTTATCATCTAATAAAAATATTTTGAATTTAAAAATAAGATACAATAAAATGAGATTATTTAAAAATAATACACTTACTACATTTGTATGTTATTTGGACATGGAATTTTTACACTCCATTTGTATTATGAGTTTTAATGTCTTGCACATTAAAACTATTATAATCTTGATTCAATAAATATATAATATATTAAAATGGAACGTACAAACTCCATGCAGAAGTACCATTTTCATAAATACATTTATCTAAATAAAGGTAATGCTAGTAATTGTTTTAAGAGTTATGGTTAGGAGCACAAATATATTTATTTTCATATAGTGTGAATTTATTATATCACGTGTTTAGTCTTAAACATATTTTATTTGTTAATTTTATTATAATATTGTCATGACCCAAATTTCAATGAGTTTGTAACTACCATTAATTAATTCCAAGTTATATAATAATAAAAAAAAAACATTCATGACAAGGGAATGTGTAACAAAAATCAAATAAGTATCATTCCCATGATATGACAATAAAGTGGTGAGCATATCCATCATATAGATAAATAAGGTAGGGTAGGAATCTGCCCCCACGGGCGTAGCACGGACAGAGCCGACCCAAGAGAGTTGGGGGCCTTAAGCGAAAACGTTTGTTAAGGTCTTTCAATATTAATTTTTTTTATAAAAAATAAATAATATATTTTTTTACATAAATATTTCATCATTTTATTAAATAAAAAAATTAAAATTCAATCAACTACAAAATATAATAATATCTTAACGATAATAAATTTTTAATTAAAATATAATGTCTCAGAGATAAGAAAAAAAAGCCAAACAACTTACAACAATAAACAAAAAAAAAAAACAAATAACTTTTTTTAAAATCTAAGAAGATCAGTGTGAGCAAAAAATTATACATTTATGATTCTCTTATAGAGAGAAACAAAACATAACATTAAACTGATAGTATTAAAGGATAAAATTCACCAATAACAACTTTTCATTTTACAAATATGTGTTGAACTATGTTCACCTTTATATAAAATCAATTTTTCTTACCTTTTGAGATGCAAAATTATTGATTAAATCTTCATAATCAAGTTTATCTAAAAAATCATGGGTTTTATGGGGAACACTACAGCAACGGTTAAAAAATGAAAAATGATGAGGGAAGTTAAAAAAATTTAAAATGTTTTATATTTAATTTTTAATAAAATATTAATTATTAAAAAAATAAAAAATATATATAAATATTACAAATTTCTAAAATCTGGGGCCTTCTAATTTGGGGGGCCTAATGCCATGGTATAAATGACTTAAGGGTAGGGCCGGCCCTAAGCACAGATGGTTCACAAGGTAGAAGATTGCACATAAGAATGCAGATTCGAGTCATGACAGCCGCAGTGTGAAAGTTTTATCCTCTTGTGGGGATGGCTCATTGTGGACACTATGCATTATGCCTCCTACCTTAGGAGCCGCCGTGTACTGTGATTAACCCTTCTCACGTGAGTGAGATAGTATGTGGGAGGCTCTTAAGGTGAGTGATTTCACCATTTACACCCAAGGGTAGGAGAGGAATCTCATCTGCCTGAGAAACAATTAGAACCATAATTTTTATGAGGATTTGAAATACATAAAAGAAGGTATAATAATTGTATCATAATATCCCAAAATAGGGGCACAAACTAAAGCATTTACAGCAAAAGAATTAGATTGTGTCCCTATATAGCATGCCTATATAGTAGAACTCAGAAAATAAGAATACTAAGAGTCAATACAATAGGACCAAAATATATTAGCGACCAAATATCTTAAAAAATGTTAAATAACAGGGTGAGTCTTATGAACTTGTGAGTATAAGATATGTTATGCCTGATAAGAGGGAATTAATACAGAAAAACATGATCTAAGGAAGATATGAATTAATAGTCTTATCTTAAAGTTTTAAATTAACACAAGTACCATGATATTAGTTTTAAGTTAGAAAATAAGGACTCAAGGAAGAAAATACAAAAAGTCAGTGGCGAATCTAAGGAGAGGTTGGCACGGACTTCAGTCTCAACCAAAACATTTATATATATATATATATCCACAGCTCTTGAAATTGAAGCTGAAGCCCTCCCTTGGATCCCTCGTATTCGCCCTTATAGAAGTGGTATAGTCCTTTCAATTACCTATGAGTCTAATCAATTGTTTTTTTTTTCTTTTTTTTTTCTTACATTAAAACTTGTTTTGAGGAGTTGTAATAATCTAGTTATACAATAATGAAGTCTAGTGCAACTAAAGACATTGTAAGTGCAACAAAATGTGGAATAAACTAATAGAATAGACTAATAATATGGTGATAATACGCAATACATAGTGAATTAGAGAAAGTGGTGCAGTGCAACATATACAAGGGTCTTGGCATGCCAAGATCACCAACCTAGCTATGTCAAAATGATGTCCTAGAAGTCATGATATTAAAATCATCAACTAAATCAACAATAGTAAATAGTACAAGCATCATAAATACCAGAGTGCATCGGTATCTCTTCAATAGAATGAAAATATTTTTATTCAAAGTAAATAGGTTTGATATCTTGTAAAACAGATAATAGTATAAAATTCAATATACAATTAACATAACATATATAGCTTGTTGGAAACTAGAAGAAACAGGTCTAATTGGACCAACTCCATAAATTCTAGATAAAGACATATATGCAGAATATTATCTATTATTATTACTACAAATAGATGAACTAAATAATCTTAATAATCCTAGGCTACTTATTTCATCTAGCTCAAATAGACATGACGAGTCAAAAGTTTACTTCATCCAAGGTGCTCGGCATCTCTCCTTTGATGCCCTATCATTGGGTCATGCATCGACTGACCCTAATACAAATATAATCTAATTAAATTAGATTGTCTATTAGGATTTGGCTCCAAAATAAAGTTAAAAAACTAAAACAATGTCATCCATAATGGGTTCGATGTTTGTTTGATAAAATAAATTTGGTCCAAGTAGTCTTTTATGAATCATAGCTTGTTAAAAATAAAAATAGGGCTTTGGGCTTTAATTTAATCAAATAGATGTGGGCTAAATTGGGCCTAGCTTATCACCCCAAAACTTAAATAAAGCGGGCTTCTTTTAATTAACAAAACATGGGCTAGGATTTTGGTGTAATAAATCAAGTATGACCCTTGTACCCCTTTAGTTAATTTAACTATGTGCCCTAAGTACACACACACAACACAGGGGACCAACTTAAATAGATCGGTTGATATCGGCTTGGCCCTTAAGCCTTTCATTAATATTTGGGCCTATAACCCAAAATATCTATTTTACATAAAAAAGAAGAAAAAAAGAGCCAAGATTTTAATTCAGGTATTTGCCAACCTAACTCATGTAATACAAATGGAACAAAAAGTAGACAACATGTGACTCGACCTTTCAAATAGATGGTTATATATAAATAATACGCATAGACATTCTGTTTCAATTCCTATATAAAAATTTGATGAGGATAATGTTGTTTGTAGAATCAGGAAACATAGTAAATGGAGAAGCAAACATAGATATCTCTTCACCAATTACAAATAAGTACTTTAGTCATGTTATGAAAATCATATGTTCTCACATGTATCATATATGTTGAGTAGCAAACTTCAAATGAAATGTTACCTTCAAATATGAATTATTTTTAAATCCATTGGAAAAGGGACAAATGTTTACCAGTGTTGCCCCAATGGTTAGGGCCACCCTAGTATTGGAGTAACATCGGTCATGGATCCCCCATTTTTTATCCTAATAAAGTGGTATTAGAACTTAGGTTTAGCTTAATTTATAACCTTTTATCTATCGATGTCAAAAGGTCGTCTTCATGTCTTTTCATGTATGGTCACTGAAGCCCTGCGAAGCAACCTTTAGCAAATTTTGAAACATGGTGTGAACCATGGCAGATCACAGATCTGATTTGTGCCAAGGGTTAAATGTCATAGCCTAATTCTATGTCCTTATTAACAATGTGATGCTTGCATATAAATTTGTGACATTATTTTTTTTGAACTATAAGAAATGATACCCTTGTGCACTAGGGTTGGCTCTTGTCATATTAGATCTGTAGAGAATATTAGGAGTGTACGTTCAAGGATGGGTGAATTGAGTGTTCCAAAACTATTCGCTTGTTTTAAAAATAATGCACATAAACTATTTTGAATACTTTCTTGCCTTTGAAAACATTTACAATGAATAAAGATAGATAGTGTTTAATAGTTGTAATTTCAAAATTATTGTTTGAAGTGAAAACATTTATGCTAATGTAATTTTAAAAACAATGTTTGAAACACAATTGAAGATGCACAACATATGAAAATCAAAATGTAAAGAGACAAAAAAACAAATAGAAGGCAACATTTATAGTGGTTCAACCCAACTATCTACATCCACTATCTTAGTTCCTTATCAAGGATTTTTAATAGTCTACTAACGGTATAATTTTTATAGGTTCAACTATAATTTTCATAAAACTTTTACAAGCTCAACTGGAACCTCAACTTTTAAAAATTAAGTTGGAATCTAAACATTTACAAGTTAAGTTGGAAGCTCAACTTTTGCAAAGTTGGAACCTTTGCTTTTATGGACAAAATAGCTACCTTACAAGCCTTTTATAGGGATAAGACAACAAGCCTTACAATAACTCTGTTGAAAGAAAATTCAAACATAAGCTCATAACAAAGATTAACCCTCAAAATATAGGAATAAAGCTCATAAGGGAATACAAAAGAAGTGATAGGATGAAACAATAAAGGCACTCAACTCTCTTTAATTGTCACGACCCGTTTATGGATTTAGAGTATTATTAAAAAATTTATTTCCTATGTCATATTTTGGGGGCATTGGAAATTTTGGCCTTTATAAGATTAAATGTTGGAAATTTTTTGAGTGTTGAGTAAGAGTCCAAATTTAAAGGAAATACTATAATATGTGGAAAATATATATATATATATATATTATGTTAATAAAAAAGGGTTGCCAATGGGGCCTAAGCCCATATATTATTGTTATGTGTTTAATTTAATGGTTTGGGGTTTTGAAATTTGGGTTGATGCCAAATGTAAATTTGATTGTGTTTTGTTGGAGGTGAAGTTGTGAAG
Organism: Diospyros lotus; assembly: GCF_014633365.1. NCBI lineage: Eukaryota > Viridiplantae > Streptophyta > Magnoliopsida > Ericales > Ebenaceae > Diospyros > Diospyros lotus. The sequence goes on from NC_068343.1 coordinate 20,137,697, forward strand.
CCCATTCGGCCTAAGGATATGTTTGGGCTAGGGGAATGGACATTGGGCCCATGTGTATAAAATTTGTGTATTTTATTTAATCAAAAAGAATAAATTATGAAAAATCTAAAGAAGGTTTATCTTATATGTTAAGTATGGCAAAGTTAAGGGTAAAATGGGAATTTCATAAATGGGTATTTTATATAAGCAATGTTGAGTGAATTATTGGGTGAAAAGAAAATGGGAAAAGAAATGAAAAAAAAAAATGACCATAAGGGGCATCTCTTAAAGTTTGTGTTTGCACATAACAAGGGGCAAAATGGTAAAAATGCAAGGGGGTAGTTGGAGAGTGGATGATAGGCCACTCCTCCCCCATTCCTCTTATTTTTCATTGTCTCCTGGCTCTTTCGTTCTTCCCTTCTCTCCCAATTGGTTTCTTCTCATCTCTTCTTTATTTTCTTATTCTTCTCCTCCCATTGTACTTTGTATTGGAGATTCTAGTGGTGGATTGCAAGACTCGAAGGGTGTTTCTTCTTCTCATATTGGTTTCATCAAGGCAAGTTCTTCTTGCATTTCTTTTAATTATTTGGTGATGCAAGCTTTTCTTGACTCTGTTTCTTCATTTGATGCAAGATTTTATCTTCTTCATTGTGTTGAAATCTCATTCGGTTAAATGGGTTTTTCTCTCCATTGTTTGTAAATATTGTATATTTATCTTATAAATTGAATAGTCTTATTGAGAGTCATGTTAGGGTTTGTTCACCCCATTTTTACTTCAAGGAATGGCATTTGTGAGTTAGGAAGCTAGTGGTGGTCATTTTGAGAATTTGTCGTTCATATAGGTTTTTGATTTTGTGTGAGTTTAGTCGATTTTTTGGGCTCTATATTTCGAAATATGTACTTTATATTTCTAAACATACCCAAACAAAAACTTATATTTCGAAACATGCACTCATATTTTGAAACATTCTCAAATAGAAACTTATATTTCGAAACATGCTCAACAGAAACTTACACTGCACACCTTGTACTCTTTAGACTTTAACTTTTTGTCTCGATATCGGAATTAAGATCTTTTTTTTTTTTTTTGCAACCCTAACTCGATAAGATTAAATTTGGTATAGGATTTGAACCATTTAGGAAACTATTGAGCCTTTGGGATTCCTTTGAATTATATGCTTAATTCGTAGCTTTCTCCTTCCTTAAAATTCGTTCAAGCTTAAATTCTGAAAACGAATACTTCCACCTTGACCTGGTTATTAATATTATTAAATAATTACACTTAATTAATGTGGTGGAACCTATTTAAATGTTGAATTGTGTGGAATAACTAGGAATCTTGGTGGGCAAAAATTGGGGGTGTATGAATGTTACATGTTATAACATTGCTTATGGTTGCATTGTATTGCATTGTGTTACTATATTACTTCGTATTATGATGTTGGGTCACGGGTTGCATTCATTGGGGGGTCATGCTTTGAATGTGTTGGGAGCATGAGCATTGGCATGACACGATTGGCCTATGAGTGTTAACTTGTGTATGTTAGGTGAACATATGCATTAGAGCATTTGTGTGTGTGAATTCCTACGTAGGTGTAGCATGACCTGATACTTGGCTTATGAGGGCCTTGCCATCATGTTAATATTGCAAGAGCCATTACATTCCTTATATGCTGCATTGCATGGCAGTAATGGTGGTAGAAATTCACTTGTGATTGTGATGCGTAAGACTATGAATAGAGATCCACAACAACTTGTGACCTTGATGAGATTGTGAGTGTTGTGGCATATGATGATGATGGTGATGGATTTGATATCTATGGATGTGGTATGAAAGCCTTAGGCTCATGTGGTTGACTTGGTAGCCTACTCTTGGCTGTTGGCAAGTTTGTAGATCGGTTCTTGAGTGCTAGTGTCTGGATTTTATGTGGGCCCCAAAGACCCTGTGTGTATGCATTTATGTTATGGTTGGGTATCGTGTTATATAACTACATGGCATGGATTGTGTGTCGTGATGTATATATGATGCATGTGATTAAAGGGGCCTTATGTACCAATCTGTTATGCATGTGCATGGTTACCTTATGAGATTGAAAATATAAGAAGTTGTATTTCTTTGAGGATGTTGTTGTCAAGTGTAGAAGGCATGAATCTAATTGATGTCTAGATGTCGGGTAGTGATTTTTCTTTGGCTCTAAGTTATTCATGTTTTCATATATCGTTCTATTGATGTTTCCCTTTGCTATATACTTGAAAGGTCTTGTGACCCACCCTTGCTTCTTTTGTCATTCCAAGGAAGGGGAAGATAGTTATTTGGGGTGAGTCCCGGTTAAATGTATACAAAGATGTTTCGGCCTCAAGATCCGTGAGTATAGTTTTAAAGGCCTGAGTAAAGTGTTTCATTTTGTAGTTAAAGTCTTAGTGCCCTTTTATTTTGAAAATATATGGGTGGTAAAGTTGAGATGATGATGTAAAGAATGTTGTAATATTTCTTTTGACTCCTATTGATAGTGAACAAATATGGAAATAAAAATAATGTTTTGATAATTTTTGAGTGATTCTTGTATCTGTATCCATTTTGAATAAATTTTCTCTCAAACTTCCTATACTAGCAGGTAAATTTGAGAGCAAGCCTTGACATGAATATTCTGGTCAAAATAAATATTCATGAAAATCAACCAGATGATGACTTGAGCAGCTCTAGAAAGAAAATAATCATTAGGAGCAACCACTTAACCGGCCAAGCATGTAGCAACTCAATCTCGTGCATTGCTTGGACTTTTTATAGGAGCTTTGAGTCTTGATTTTGAATTTTAAAATACTTGCATTCTCAACGGCTCTTTTGATTTGACTAATGATAGCTAAATTAGTTCACACAAATATACATATAAAAGGATATATAATTTTTCACATCATATGTATATAGTATTAAACAATTTTAAATTCATTTTACATTTCATTTGTGTGAGAGAATGATCAGATAACATTAAATGTAATTGCAATAGTCAAAATTGTGTGCATTTAATGCTTTATAATGACTATATTTTCAAATTTCAGTATATAATTACTTGAGTATATTTCGACATTACTCAAGTAAAATCAACAGATATTGGAGTATGCTTAAGTGATAGTTTATTAAGTGATTAGCGGTTAATTTTATATAATTTTATTATAACTATAACCCCTATTTTGATTTTAAATTGGTTTAATTGAAAAGAATTTGCAAAATATATAAATATATATAATATATATCCATAATATATATAATATATAACATATTGTTTAATTGAATGTCATGCATGAAGCATATATATATGATATATAACATATAATATACTAATAACATATTTTCTTGAATGTACAATTGAAGCCTAATTTAAACCCTAACTCCAAGCAGCTCATGAAATTAAATTGGAATTAAATCAGGGCGGCACAAGGCATAGGCCACTAAGGCCTATGTCTAGGGCCCCAAAAAATTCCCCCCCCCCAAAAGAAAAATACAGTAATGAAAAAAAATTGGGGCCCCAAAAAATACACCACGCCACGGTCTTTTTTAAAAAAAAAATAAATTTATTATTGCCTAGGCTCCATTGAGCCTTGGGCTGGCTCTAAACTAAGTAGGAAGCGTAGCTCGTGGAAGCAAATGAGCGCACAACAGCAGAATGCAGTCCCTTCAATGTAATTAAATCCAAAGAGAAGGGCAGCACTGGAGAGCAGCTTTCGTGATATATATATACATGAGGAGGCACAGAAGAAACCCTAAGCCCCCATTTGCCATTTTCTGCACCAGAATAAGGGGGAGGAGCTCTCGGCCACAGCGCAAGGAAGAAGAAGGAATTTCTCGTACAGCAAGCACACAGCATAGTTTCTTCTTCCATTTTCATTCATTTAGTTTCAGCTATTCCATTTTCTGTCCATTTGATGCTCATTTAATTGAAGTTATTTCTTGTTCCGTTATTATTTTCTGTCTTGGATTACTGTTTTTATTTAACTTCAGCAACATTTAATTTTCACTTAACTTTAATTTTGCCTTCACATTGATGCTTTATCATTTCAATTTAGTGTATTTAAAGTCTGCCCTTTTAATACTGTCATTTAGTTTCAGCAAATTTAATTTCAGCATCTTTAATTTTCTTTCATTTAATTTTTGCCATTTAATTTCAGTAATTTATGTAATTTAAATTATGTCATTTAATTTCTGTCAACTAGTTTTTAAATGAAAATGTGTAGCTAATAAATTCTCGGGCCAAGGAGAGGACAGTGTCCAAAGCCAAAAATTTCGGGACAACCGAACTTTGTTATAGTTGAGGTGTTGATTTAATTTTGAGATAGTTTTGCAAAATCATTTGGATTTGGATTGGAGTATATGCCTAGCTCAGAACTCTTATGTCATGTATGTGGGTTGCTTAACTTGGAAATATTCTCATCCCCAAATTTAAGTGTGTAATATACATTTTGGTTTATGGTGGTTGCTTAAGTGAGAGTCATCATGCCATGTATGTCGGTTACTAGAATTAGAATCATCGTCATCCCGAAATGTAATTAATAGCAAAAATCTTAAAATTAATTTAACCCGATGATACAATCTTTTGTAAGTCTTGGGAAATATTTGGATTGGCACTGAAATTGTCTTGATTCGAGATATTTTGTTTTTAGTTGCACATTCAATTTTCTTTTGCCTAAAATCAGTTGAATTGGTTTGACAAACCTGTTCAGCACATAAAAAATTTTCTCTGCTTTGATTTTCGTCTTAATAAAGATTTCCTAGTGAATCAATTTGGACTTTCATCCAGTAAATAAATTTGTGTTGTAATGCACACTTGTACTCTGGCGAGTATAAACACTTTGTGCCTGCATGCTTGTTTGTTTTTTATTTGTTTTTATGTGTTTGTTTGAATTAATGGCACAAGGTTAAGCGTAGTCATTAAGCCTGCACATTACTTAATTACAAGACTTTTTTAGTCAATTAACATTTCAAATGCAAAAAACCACTCTCTGTCCAATAAATTGTAACGACCCGCTCCCACTTTACAAGTGCCACCGGTGAATAACCAGTCACTCACTCGACAAACCAATAACTGAAGGATCGGACTATGTTTCAACAGGAAACGCTCTAGGTGGGGACTAGGCTTCATCCTTCCCTTCGCTCCACTCGAGGAATCGGTCCCAAACATAGACAAGAAAACACAGTTGACCGGGACCCAAAACTCGAGTGAGTTTCACCTTTCTTTAGCTCACCTCACGACAAACAAAAGGCGACCCAAGCACAAAGCTAACATAACAAACATTTCGTTGAGTACTGGGGACTTATGAGAACATACTTGTCCAGCCCTTACCTAATCCGAACTTGGCTCCAGCAACTAAGGTCATATACATCAAACCATCTCACAATCACCTATCACACTATGGTGATTACAACCACTAGATACATCAAGCACTTAACAACATTTATATTCAACACATGCATACATACATGATAAATGCCTAACATACAACTCGAGTAACACCCCTAGTTGCCACAACAGCCTCCCGGCACCATCCGTGCATGCATCTGGACTTGCATCATCTACAACATGAGGTAAAATCTCATGAGTCATACAAACTCAATAAGGGTGCAGTGCATAAGTAAATGAAATATGAGAGAGCATGTAATGCAAAAATGCAATACAAACGGGTTGTCTTCCATGCCCTCATAACCTCCTTAGGTTAAGGCATTGAGTAACCCTTCCCACCACACTAGTCCTCCATATAGCCATAGGCACACTAGAACACATATCATACAAATGTTGACCACTACATATAACTCATAAAGAATACTTACAAATGCAAGCAAGACCATCACCACTTGGGGGTCATCCCTTACCTGGCTCGAAGCTTCATCTATGCCTCGGCACGAACTCCGGCCTGAGCATCGAACTCTTCTAGGACCACCGCCTCCCTGGTCGACCCTAGAAGCAACCACACAACACTCAAGTCCATTAACATCAAACATTAAACCAATGCCCTCAACTTCGCCATACACCGCAAAACCATCCATCCACAAATTTCCAAACAACCCCGACCTAGGATTTTATCCAATGAATAATTATTCTTCATTAACTTGCTTAATGCAATTACTTGAAAATAAATTTAATTAATTTATCTCAATCAATTTGGAGAAGAAATCGAGAAAACACCCCACTTGGCGCTGCCTCTTGAGCTGCCACAACACGCCTGAATTCCTATTTCGAACGATATTGATCTATAACTCAACCACCAACACTGAAAGTAGCTTCTGAAGCGACTGTGGTAATAGGAATTGATAAGACATCACAAGCCATCTTGGACAAAATATGAAACTTCAAATTATTCACCCTCCATCAATCCAACACATCAAAGGCCTCAACTTCACTACATATGTAAACACCTTCCTCCAAATAAATATCTAACTCTGATTTTACCGATTGAATGGTGTCAACATTTCTTATAAAACTATAAAATTTTGCCCTTCCACTTACATTAAAGCCACTCGAACAGCTGCCTGAATCAACCATATGAGTTCCAATTTCAACTTGTTGTTCAATGTTGCTTAATCTATGAAACTCAATATACTCATCATATAACTTATATAAAGTATCTCGAACTTCTTTCAAGTGACTAGCAACAACCTCACTGTTGTAAATTTGAGGAAAACACCAATCAATCAACTTCATCTTATTTCTAGGATCCAAAATAGTTGCAATTGATATAAGCACATTGCAATCACCCCAATACTTGTCGAACTTTTTTTTCATTTTTACAGCCATGGCACTCATGAAGACATCACCATTAACACTTGTTGCATCTAAAGTTGTTTTTATATTCCACAATTCAGGAAGAAACAAATTTGGTGTTGGGTATTCACTCCCAGAAATGATTTTAGTGATCTCATTAAATAATCCAAGTAATGAACAAACAACTTTAACCTTTCTCCAATCTTCCTCACATGGTAAATAAGAATAATGTGGATCCCTTTGTTGATACCTTGGAAACACATCTTTAAACTCTAAAGCAGTCACTAACATAGCATATGTTGAATTCCATCTTGTGTTGCAATCAAGAATAAGTTTCTTATTAGGCAATTTCAATTGTCTGGCAATATCATCAAATATTTGAAGACGGGGTATAGAAATGGAAATATACTTTACACTTTCACGAACAACATAAATCACGTCTTGAATTTCAGACAATCCATCTTGTACCATCAAATTTAAAATGTGTGCACAACATCTAACATGAAAAAACTTTCCATCGCCAGAAAGATTCTTTTGGCAAGCTAGGTTGTCTCTCAAAAGACTAACAGCACAATCATTATAACTTGCATTATCCACTGTAACAGTCCAAATCTTCTTTTCTATTTCCCATTTAGACAAGCAACTTTGCAATGCATCACAAATAACAATCCCAGTATGTGGTGGAGGAACATTACAAAAATTTATAATGCGTTTTTGTAATTTCCAATTAGAGTCCACAAAATGACAAGTCACAACCATGTATTGAATCTTCTGTCCTAATTTCCATAAATCAGTAGTCACACTAACTCTATTTACACTCTTCAATAATTCCTTAATTTTCTTTTTCTCGAGCTCATAACTAGCAAAACAATCATTTCTTGCAGTTGTTCGACTTATCTTTTCATAATTAGGAGAGACACTTCTCATGAATATATTAAACAACTCATACTCAGCAAGGTTAAAAGGTAACTCATGAACCATAATCAAGTGAGAAAATAACTCCCTAACCTTTGCATGATTGTACTTGAAATTTACCACTGCATTAACACTTTTTGACCCTGCAATTGTATTATTGATAGAAAGTTGTTGTTATCCCTTGTTCAATTTACGTCGTAAACAACTCTTTGTGTGTCGAAGAAGATGCAAAGTTGCACCAGACTTTATCATACCAAATTGATGCTTGCAATATATACATTCAAACTTTATCGAACCATTAGGAAGTGAAACTTCTTTGAAATCATCCCAAACTTTAGACGTCTTCTTCCTTTTCTTTTTTTCAAATGGATTTTCATCTCCGTCATATTGATCATGCACTACATTCTCAATTGGAATTCCTTGACCTTGAGTCTCATTGCGTGTTTCATCAGGCATTGAACTAGAAGGTGCAGGTAACATTTTTATCCTAAAATAACATAAAATAAAAACAAGTGGTTAAATGAGCACGAAACAAGTGGTTATAATTCAAGACTGTACATTTTATCACAATGTTTGTGAATCTGTGATCTTATAAAATGTTCGTACACAAAAATCAAAATTCTATCACAATATTGTGAGGCTAATGTTTATTTAATTTTATTTAACAAGTGAGATACACATTTTAAATTTTAAATTTGCATGAAATTATTAGAAGTACTTACATTTTAAATTTGTATTTAATTTCTTTTCGTTCCAGTACAAGATTCACGAGGCATGGAATGGTTGCACTAATTTCATTTATTTTTAAATAATATTTGCCAACTGTCAAGTTTACACAGAAGAATGTGTAGAATTGCGATGGATGCTATCATTCACTAAAAGTTTTCTGAACTTCTTTTTTATTTTTTCATTTATAAGTTTGTATATCTCAAAATAAGAAAAGAACATGAAGCAGTAAAAAGAAACCATCTCTTATCATGCACACAACCACACAATTTCATGCACAGAGCATCTTATACACACCTGCAAGCGGATGCGGATTTGGCAGTGGCGAATGGAGGCGGAGGGGCAAACGGCGGGAGTTCAGAGTGTGAGAGAGAGAGAGAGAGAGAGAGAGGGAAGAGCTCAGAGAGTCACAGTGTTCGCAAATAGGAAATGAGAATTGGGGGAGGGATGATTTCAGATTTGTATTTTTATTTTTTTAAATATTTAGTTATTAAATAAAAAATAAAATAATTTATAAAAAATATAAAAAAAATTAAATTTTACTGAGACAACATAGAGATCCGCAACTTGTGCAAGAAGATCTAACCACTTTGATATCAACTTATGCAAGAAGATCAGGAAAAGATATCCACTTTGATTTTCACTTTCACCCATGTATGTCTTCTACCATGAATTGATAAACATATCAGACAAACAAATCCAATCCAAGCTTTTTGACTTGGGATGAGTGGTGGGTAATTATCATAATTAATTAGAAAGAAATTTTAGTTTAATCAGCGTAGAGATTTAAAAAGTGGATAATGCTACATGTCCAGAAATATAGGTTATTATTAGTTTAATTTCTTTTTTATTTTTATTAAACTTGCTATCAGATTTCTTGAGCTTATTTAAAAACTTAAATACGGTACTATACTACAAATATTAAGAAATCTTATAGAAATTTGATAAAAACTTAAATACTTTTTATTATAATTATTTGTTTTTATTTCTTCTTCCCTCATTCTTTTTCCTTCTTGCTTCTTCTTCTCCTTCTTCTTCTTCTTCTTCTTCTTCTTCTTTCTTCTTTCATGCCCACACGCTTGTTGCCCCTGCACACCAGCCCACTAGTCGCCACTTGCAGCTCTGCCACCAGCCACCTCCAGAAACCATGCGATCGTCGACCATTGCCACCTCTAGCAGCCATGCGATCGCCGGCCGCCGTCGCCTCCTAATCTCCCTCACCACCGACCGTCGTCATCGATCTCTCCCTCTCTCTACCCCAGCCGTCGATCACAGCTCCTCCCAGCCATCATCGCCAGCCCAATCCGCCCTTGCGTCGGCCAGAGCCGCCGCTGCCTGCTCCCTCGTGTAGCCACCGGCCATCGCCTCACTTCCCCCAGCCGCCACAGCAACCCTCGCTGTCCTTGCCGCTGCTGCTAGATCTGGGTCAATCCAACCCAATTAGACTAACACGACCCGACCCATTTCGACCCAATTTAGGTTTGACCTGTCCTTGATTCGACCCATCAGATCTAACCCATATCTGTTTTGCTTGGATTTAGCTAGATCCAGATTTATCATGCCAAGGTTCGACCAATTTCGATGCGGTGCTTGCAGAGTTTTGAGGAGACGGTGTACCCCACTGTGCATCTTTGCTCCTTATTTCTGTCATGAGGAAGGATCCATTTATTTTGTTACCATCCACCGCATTTTTGGTGCCAGAAATGCCTCAATCCTCCTGGCCCAACTTCCGATAAGTGACCGGCTTGGAGCTATTATGACACTCTTATTTGAAACTCAAGCTCGGCTTCAGGACCCTGTCTATGGATGTGTATCCCATATTCTTACCCTTCAGCAGCAGGTTAGTGATCTGCAAGCTTATCGAGCTCTATTGCAAAATTCACTATTCGCATATTATCTTTCACATCCCCAACCTATTCCTTAACCTGATCAAAATCCAAACTAGAGCTCCGATCTTCCTATCATCCCAGAAGACGTCTCTCATCCTAGTTTCCCAGAGGCTATCATTCCATCTTACCCTGGAGGAACTAGTAATAGCCAGATGCCACTCCTAGATGACATCGATGAGTTGGGACCCGTCGTGTTTGGCAACCATCGTCGTCCCTGAGCATCGACAATCATTATCAATTTTATGGTTTTATTTTTTTTTTTTTTGAGTAATTGTATGGCTTGATTTTCTGTAACTGTATTAAACATATGGAATGAATATTATGTTTTTGGGTACTTTAACGTTTGATTCCCTTGTCTTACCCTCGATTGTATATTGATCATAAAATATTTCAGCCTCTTGCAGCTGTTTTAATAATTCATTAAATCGAGGTAAAAATATGGCCTCTTAAAAATCATGCCTCGAAATACTCATCACTGCTATATCATTTTTCTTTGGCATCTCGGCTCCAGGGCACTCCCTACAGTCGATTCGGTCATTCATAACGGTAAGAAATTATCCTTATACCCTCAATTTATCTGTAATTTCACTTTTGCCTCAAAAAAATGTACTCTTGAGCCCTTTTGAAATTCTCGGGTATTACATAATATATATTTTAATTTATTAAAAATTTTGCCCTCCAACGAAATTCTCATAATATGTTAAAAAAAATTAAAGTTTGATTGCATTTTTATTTGTATAATTAAACTATGTAAAAGATTAAGTCTTAGTGGGCTCATTCCCCCACCAACCATCATCTTTGTAAAGTTAGATATTTGCATTCAAAATTAAAGTAAGCTTTAGGATGGGAAACACTTTATATTTATATTTTTATTTAATTTTTATATATATTATCAATAGTTAGTTATTATATATTTAATTTATCTTTTATCTTATGCACATAAAATATATTAATTGATATATTTTGAATTTAAATAAATATATTTATTACTTTAATATTTATTACTTTGATACTTAAATTAAATATTATAGTTACTAAACCAATGTAATGTACCACTTAGTTGAATAATCATTTTGTATCATTAATAGAATGTATTGATAAAATAATAATCAAAGTATTAAACTCATACATTAATTAATTAATTTGAAGTCACAACAAATTTATTTATCAACACATTCTATTAATGATATCAACACATTCTATTAATCATTTTATTAATGTATTTATAAATAAGTATACTCAAAATTATAAATAATTTTATTAATACATTTATAAATAAACTTATTCACGAGCCAGCTCGCGAACTTCTAATCGAACCAGCTCGCGATCCTATAATCGAGCCATCTCACGAGCTTCTAAGTGAGCCAGCTCGCGAGCTAGTATTCGAGCCAACTCGTGAGCCGCTATTCAAGTTAGCTCACAAGCCTATAATTGAACTAGCTCGTGAGCATATAATTGAGCCAATTCGCAAGCCTATCGAGTCGAATTTTACTTAGCTCAAGATCAGCTCATTAACAAATCGAGCTTCAAATTTAGCCTCAAGCTCGGCTCATTTATCTTAACGAACGAACTCGAACGAACTTTTACCGAACCGAGCCCGAATAGCTCGGCTCATTTACGTCCCTATTTGTCCGCCAACTTGTCCTCCTCTTCATGCACCCCTACCCCTTCGCCCACTAGTAGCCATGCAAGAACTGTAATAAAAAATCACACATCATGCATTATCATCGTCATCGTCATCAAGATCTGGGTCATCAGAGTTGTCATCAGTTTCAAATTCTAAAGTTACTTCATCGGTTATAAAAAATCTACCATCATCATAGTCCTCAATATCTTCCAAGTTCTGTTCTCGATCATTAATAAATGCTTGTTCCCTACGTAGTTTAACCACCAACTCATGAGGCAGAGTTATTGGTTCTTCATTTTGTCAAACCAATAAAGACGTGTCGACTACTTCTTCCGTTGGCTAAAAAGGTGGTAACTCACTAGATTCTTCCTCTTGAAAGATATCATCGTTCACCCTCTCTTTATCATTGTCATGCTCAATTATATCATATATGTTCCGATGATTTACCTTTTGTACAACCATCCAATTCTTTCCCCGACTCCGATCATTTAGATAAAAAAACTTATTGAGCTTGTGTGGCCAAAATAAATGGATCTTCAACATACCAATTAGATGTAATGTCAAGTGATGTCAAATTATTATTAACCACTATTCTTTTTCCTTTCGGATCAGTATTGTACCACTTGCAATGAAACGTGAATACCGTACGCTGATAGATGAAATCCAATTCTAAAATTTCAAGTAGAACACCATAATATGTGATATCACTACTCTCATAATCACCCTCTGTACAAACTCTACTACATTGTATTTTGAACTTGTCGTCACGTTCTTTGCAACGAAATCTAATGTCATTGGCAATGCAACTATGCCAAATTGTGTAACGATCATCCGCATATTGTGACAATAAGTACAAACCATTAGTTGCTTTAGAATCGCCATTAACTCTAAGATTAGCCATATGTAGACAACTAATATTAGTTTAAGACGAATTACAAAAAATAAATATATATATATATATATACAAAAGATTTTAACCTTGTTCTTGAACCAAGAAGGAAATTCTGTTTTTATACGGCTTCGAGATCTTCTTCTCGCACATTTCTCAAACACAATACTTCTTTATGCTCACTACAATGAAACAACAGGTCAATACTTATTTTAAAATGAACCATTAATCACATTTTAAAAATATTTTATATGTGCCCAACTCACTTTATGTAACCATCAAGTTCATCTCTGCAGTTATTCAAAAGGTACCATTGCACCATATGGCCATAAATACCTAACTTACCAAATTAGAGGCCCCCATCGTACGAACATTATTGTTGAATAACTCCATCTTATGTTGTGTAATAGGTACATCCCAATTAGGTTTTAGACGTGTAAATCTTGTCTCAATATTATGCAAATATTGAGATAGAAATGTCATAGCCTCATCAACAACATATGCTTCTGTAATGGAACCATCAGGACGTGCAAAGTTACGAACGTATTCCTTGTATGTACCCATGCGACGTTCAATGCCAAACATCCATCTTTGACTGACTGGTCCAACCCAAAATGCTTGTTCAAGTAAATGTACACATAAGTGAACCGTGATTGTAAAGAATGCCAAAGGAAATATCTTTTCAAGTTTACACAGTATGATAACAATCCCTGTCTTCATATTTTCAAGTTCGTTGACATATAGAGTCTTCGCACTTAATTTTTGAAAGAATTGACAAAACTCAATCAACGCGTATTTTCTTGTCTAAGTATGGGAGAATGGCCACTAGTAGTATTTTTTGGAGCAATACATGACAATCATGTGTTTTCATCCCTCCAAGTGTATGAGAGTCTATCACACATCGACTAATGTTTGAAGCATACCCATCCAGTAAGCAGACTGACTTGATAAAGTCACAAAATCCCTCACAATCTGATTTACTCAACGTGTAATTTGCATGAGATTTTTCAAATTTTTCATTCCGCTCCTTCAATCATAATTCTTTACGAATGTTAAGATCTTCCAAGTCTAAACGTGCCTTCACAGTATCCTTCGACTTCATGGGATCATTCAACAAGGTTCCAACAATATTATCATAAACATTTTTTTCAATATCCATGACATTAAGATTATGGCGCATCAATAGCTTTGACCAATATGGTAGTTCAAACAATATACTATTTTTTGACCAATTCAACTCATCAACACCACGCTTACGTTTTCTATCATCATTATTAGGTGCTTTACCTGGGGTGCATATAGGTACCTCCTCTAACTGTAACAAAATATCATCACCAGTAAATTGACGAGGTAGTCCCCTTCTTTCTGATTTTCCGTTATACTCCATACTCCTTCGCCACGAGTGTGTTTTACTTAGGAAGCATATGTGCCCTGTATAACATTGTTTACCCTGAATTCGTCTGGAACGAGTATCCTCGAGGCATATTGGACATGTCAATTTACCCATAGTGCTCCACCCAGACAAATAAGCATAAGCAGGAAAGTCGTTAATTGTCCACATAACTGCTGCACGAAGAGTGAAACTTGATCAGGAGTATTCATCGTATGTTTGAACCCCGTTACACCATAAAACTTTAAGCTCATCCACAAGCAGCCTTAAAAACACACCAAAGTCCTTCCCAGGTGACTTTGGTCCTGGAATCAACAACGTTAAGAGGTAGTTGCTCTTATGCATTGAACGCCAAGGCGGCATGTTATAAGGCATCAAAATGACTGGCCATATACTGTGCATAGTCGACATATTGCTAAATGGATTGAACCCATCTGAAGCTAACCCCAATCGTACATTCCTTGAATCGGCAGCAAAGTCAAGGTATAACTCATCAAAGTGCTTCTAAGCCTTCCCATTAACAGGATGACGCAACACTCTAGGCTCCTCCATACGAACTTCTTTATGCTAATGCATGTCTCTAGCTGTATGTCGTGAGCTATATAATCGCTTTAGACGAGACGCGATAGGGAAGTATCGCTTCTTATGCGGAATCCTGTTATGAACATAGCGACTATATTTACAAACAGGACACATTGTAGCATTACTATGTTCGCCATAGAAGAGAGCACAATCATATAGACAAACATCAATATGCTCATAACCCAAACCGACGTCACAAAGCTATCTTCTAGTGTCATAATAGTTTTCTGGACAATTATTACCCTTTGGGAGCACCTCATGGATTAGCTTCAACAGCATCTCAAATGAATTATCACTCCACTTATTCATCACTTTTATGTTCATCAGCTTCACAACAAATGTCAAAGCATAAAAGTTTTCACATCCATTATATACAGGATTATTTAAAGCTTCATATAGCTTCTCATAACAGGCCTCTTCAACAGCTGGTCGTACATTTCCAACAAAGTCACTCGTAGGCCCAATGTTAAAAAGGTCAAGACCAACCGCATCATGCAATCCTTCTTCCAATCCATCAAATTGGTCATTGAAGAATTCCTCGTTACCCACACCTTCTTTCTCCTCAGGTTCCTCATTAGCCACACCTTCTTCCTCCTCAGGTTCTTTCTCACCATGGTACACCCATCGTGTGTATTGAGTCATCAATTCCCTTTTTAATCAAATGAGTGTCAGATCTAGGGATCTGACCGGTGTATTTCTGGAATTTTAGGAAAAGAAAGTGGCGAGAAGAAGGAAGTGTGAGCAAGCAAGAGCGAGAGCGAGAGAGAGAGAGAGAGAGAGGAAGAGATAGAGAATTGAGATTGAATTGGAGGGAAATGACTTGTGGAATAATCTTCACATATCCCCATCCTCATGAGCAGCTTCTTCTTTATAGGAGTTGGTTACAATAAAAGCTTCTACTAACTAACTCTCTAGAATCTCCAAGTGGCCATGTGCCAAGTGGATCATTATAGTTATAACAGCTTGTAATAGCCAGCCATACTCCTCTAATATCCTTCTAATTACATACCAACTCTTGGGCTGTGACACTCCCCACCCCTTAAAATATTTCTTATCCTCAAGAAATTAGAGAAGGCTAGTCATCCGAGGGTAACGTTGAAGGAGCTCCGACAGGTATTCCCAGGTGGGATTGTCCAGATGTAGGTGCGTCCATTGGATTAGGACCGAGGTGATGGGCAAGGAATCCTTGTAAATGACCCGCCGATCTATCACTGCCTTAGGTTCACCTTCCATAACCGCATCATCACGTAGCTCTAGTAGATCCTTGCTAGCATCAGTCGCAATTCCCATTACTTTCTTGAGAAGAGACACATAAAAGATTGGATGTAACCCCACACCGTCAGGTAATTGCAACTTATAGGCAACAGTGCCGATCTTAGCCAATATTTTGAAGGGACCATAGTACTTGGGGCTAATTTTAGAGATAGGTCACTTGTGAAATAAGTGTTGTTGGAACCTTTTACCTTCAGAAATACTTCATCACCCACCTTAAAGGTCCGATCAATGTGGTGTTTGTCGGCCTGTTGTTTCATCTTTTGTTGTGCCATGCTGAGTTCCCTCTTTATCACCTAAAGAACATCCTGTCATACCTGTAGGTAGTGGTCAATTGATACTTTTGCTAGAGTGTAGTGCATCACAGCAGGAATTATAGGGGAAGGATAGCCGAATAAAGCCTTAAATGGGGTTCTTTTGTGGGTTGTATGGAAATTAGTGTTATACCACCATTGAGCCAATGATAACCAACGGCTCCAACTTCAGGGTTTGGTAAAACAGAGGCACCTGAGGTAAGTCTCCAAACACTGGTTGACGCGTTCAGTTTGCCCATCGGTCTCCGGATGGAAAGCTGATGACATTTGTAGCCCTATGCCAAGCCCTTGGCACACTGTTTTCCAAAATTGGCTTGTAAATATTTTATCTCAATCTGAAATCATAGCTTCCAGTACCCCATGAACCTTAAAGACGCTATCCATCAACTTTCTGGCTACTTCAGTGGCTGTGAAAGGGTGAGCAAGGAGGATGAAGTGATCGAACTTAGTTAGACGATCTACAACTACCAGGATGGTGTCAAATCCTTCCGATTTAGGTAGGGCCTCAATGAAATCCATCGAGATCTGTTCCCAAGCTTGGGCGGGTATCTCCAATGGTTGTAAAAGGACGGGATATGGAACTTGCTCATGCTTGCACCTTTGGCAGATGGGGCATTGCAGCACATACTAAGTGGTGCCCTTCTTAAGACTTGGCTAATAGAATAATTTTCTTACCTGGTGGTATGTAACATGTAACCCGAAATGGCCCCTTATGGGAAAGTCATGCAATGCTTGGAATATTCTACCCCTCAACTGCTCGTTGTCTCCTATGACCACTCGACCTTGGTACTTCAGCAAGCCACCCTGGAAGGTGTATCTCATGTCTCCTTGAGGTTATACTATCAGCCTGGTGATTTTGTCCTTAATCCAAGTCATGTTCTCATAGCTGTTAGATATCTCCTGCACCCAATCGGGTACCAAAGCTGAAATGGCATGGCAAATGACCAGTTCCTCCTTCCTGGATAACGCATCTGCCACTAAGTTTTCCTTTCCCCTTCTATATTGGATGAGATAGTCATAGCCCATCAATTTAGTAATCCCCTTACGTTGTAGTTGGTTGTTCGCCCTTTGCTGAGACAAGAACTTCAAGCTTTCATGGTCTGTTCTTATGATGAACTGCCTGCCTTCTAGATAGTATTGCCACTTATCCACTGCCATCAGTACCGCCAATAGTTCTTTGTCGTATATGTTGAGGCCTAAATGCCTAGGTGCAAGGGCTTAGCTCAAGTACGATATTGATCTGCCCTCTTAACTTAGGACAACACCTACTCCCACATCGCAAGCGTCCGTCTCCAACCCAAATTCCTTCGAAAAATCAGGGAGGGCCAGTACCGGAGCTTGAGTCATGGCGACCTTTAATGCTTCAAAAGCTTTATCTGCCTCATAGCCCCAATGGAAATTATTCTTTTTAAGTAGAACAATTAGGAGTTTGCTCAGTACCCCATAGCCCTTGATGAATCGCCGATAATAGCCAATGAGCCCTAAGAAACCCCTCAATTCCTTTAGTGATTTTGGTTTAGGCCAGTTCTCCATGGCTGCCACCTTCTGGGGGTCTGTATTGACCCCTTGGCCAATAATTATATGGCCTAGATATTCCACTCTTGGCTCTGCAAAGGTGTATTTAGACTTTTTCACAAAGAGTTGATGGTTTTTGAGGATTTCAAATGCCGTTCATAGGTGGCTAACATGCTGGTGCAAGCTAAGGCTGTAGATCAATATGTCATCAAAGAAAACCAGCACAAATTTTCGAAGGTAGGGAGCACAAATGTGGTTCATGAGGGTTTGGAAGGTGGCTGGGCGTTAGTAAGACCAAAAGACATTACTAAGAACTCATAGTGTCCATGGTGTGTCTTAAAGGCTGTTTTATAGCAGTTATTTGGGTTCATTCTGATTTAGTGGTAACCTGAGGTGAGATCTAGCTCTGAAAAGATGGCTGCTCCGATTAGCTCGTCTAAGAGGTCCTCAATGATAGGAATGGGGAATTTGTTCTTGATGGTGAGTGTGTTTAGCTGCCGATAATCAACACAAAACCTCCATGCTCCGTCTTTTTTCTTTAGTAACAGGATTGGAGAAGCAAAGGTACTTTGGCTGGGTTGAATGAGGGATTTGTTCAGCATGTGTTTGATGAGTTTCTCAATTTCTTCCTTTTGGACAGGTGAATAACGGTAGGCTCTTAGGTTAACTAGTTCAACATTGGGTTTGAGATGAATGGAGTGGTCAAGGAATCAATGTGGGGGTAGGCTAGTAGGAATGGCAAACAAATCCTCAAACTCCATCAATAATGTGTGAATAGGGTCTAGAGAATGTACCTGGTTGTGGTTGAAATCAACCGAGTGGACTGTAGGTTGGCCTCTGGTTCTTAGCATGCCCTCTCCGCAATAGTTGCCCTTCTCCAGGGCGTATAAGGAATGTAGCTGCCCTACCAATGTCCCCCCTTGATCGAGCAACTTCTGTAATCTTTTGCTTGATACTACCTTGCATTCCCCTATCTCCTAGCATCCTTTTAATGTGATTTTGCGGCCCTCCTTATCAAAGGTGACCTCTAGTGTGTTGAAGTCAAATAACAAAGGGCTTACCATCCTCATCCAATCTACCCCCAACACAATGTGACATCCCCCAAGCCGAAGAATTCTCAAATCTACTGCAAACTCATGACCCCCCATCTTCCATTTGAATTCCTTACACTTGTAGTGACTTACCATTTTGCTTCCATTTGCAATCATCACCGACAAAGGGGTAGTTGCCTGCATTTCACACTGGAGGGTGGAGGCTGTTTCCTCATCAAGGAAACTGTGGGTGCTACCGCTATCAATGAGTACTACCAGGCTCCTCTTTCCTGTTGTTCCCCTTACCTTTAGTACTTTGCCCGATGCATGACCTTGCAATGCATGCATTGAGATTTCCCCTCATTCGTCTTCTTCCTCTTGTGCCCCAGGGTCCTCCCCTCCATCCTGTTTCGTCTCGTCTCCCTGATGGCCTTCCATCATAGGTAACATACATTTGCATTGGTGTCTTGGGTTGAACTTCTCGCCACAACGAAAACATAATCTCAGTTGCCTTTTCTGATCCAACGTGAGATCCTTAATCGGGTTTAGCGCTGGTTGAGGTCATCCTGCCATCCCATTCTTTTGCCATGGTGGATTGCTGCCCTTACTGGGAGTCCCATATAAATTCTCCTCCCTACTCCCTTTAGGAAATAACCGATGCCTCTTGACAAAGGTGTCCAATGCCATCTCATGCAAGTATGCTTGTTCAGCAGCTTGACCCACCGAAGTAGGATAGAGCATCTTAACCGTGGGACATATTTGTTTATCCGACCCGTTGATGAAGCTGGATACGAAATAAGTTTCGTCCAAAGAGGGGTGAGCTAAGGATAACAACGAGCTCAGCTCCTCAAATTTCACTAAGTATTCCTCCACCAATCCCTTCTGCTTAAGTTTATTGAATTCTTCTATGACGTTAGTCCTTGTCTTCTTTCCAAACCGATTACATATGTCGTTCACAAATCTAGGCCAACTCAGCTTTTCCCTGCCCCTGCTCCAATTCTGGAACCAGGCATCTGCCACATCATCCAAGTAAGCTGCGGCCATATTTACCTTATCTCCCTCTGCCACCCGGTATTGGTAGAAGACCCTTTCACAACGTCTTACCCACCGTCTAGGTCGATCCCGCTCGAACAGGGGAATATCCATCCTCGGCCCTTGAGGATTGGAGTGGTTGATTCGCCCTCTTCGGTTCGTTATATCGTCCTCTGTTTCCTCCCAGTCCCTGACCTCCACTGGTTCATCCATCCCTTGCCTAACTCACGGTGTAGTCAGAATTGGCGCCGAAGAGGCCCTCGGGGGAAAATCAGTCAGCAAACTGGCCTGGGGTTGCCGAGCAAATATGCCCAAAACAGCACTAACCTGCTGGCTTAGCTGTTGGCTTAATCCGACGAATTCTTCCCTGATTCTATTAATAGCTCGATCGAAGTTGGCCGCGTATCCCGCGAATTCCGATCTAATTCCGCCCGCTACCCGATTCAAATTGGCCATGTATTCCAATTGACTTCTATTAATCTCTTCCTGGGTATTCCGTATGCCCAACTCCAAGGTTTCCAGGCAATCCTCTACTTGTGCCTGGTTCTGGCGCAACTCAGCTTCCATGGCATCCACCCGCACCTCCGCCTGCTTTGCTTGCGTCCCGTCAGCCATGCTACCCTCCATTAGGTCGCTAGCTCTGATACCAAATGTCAGATCTAGGGATCTGACTAGTGTATTTCTGGAATTTTAGGAAAAGAAAGTGGCGGGAAGAAGGAAGTGTGAGCGAGCGAGAGCGAGAGAGAGAGAGAGAGAGAGAGAATGAGGAAGAGATAGAGAATTGAGATTGAATTTGAGGGAAAGGACTTGTGGAATAATCTTCACATATCCCCATCCTCATGAGCAGCTTCTTATTTATAGGAGTTGGTTACAATAGAGGCTTCTTCTAACTAACTCTCTAGAATCTCCAAGTGGCCATGTGCCAACTAGGCTGCCATGTGCCAAGTGGATTATTACAGTTATAACAGCCTGTAATAGCCGACCATACCCCTCTAATATCCTTCTAATTACATACCAACCCTTGGGCTGTGACAATGAGCTCTAATGACATCTATGCTTTGCAACCTCCTATTAGCACAGTTAAAGCATGGGCATAAAGTTAACCCTGCAAAATTCAAACTCTGTTTTGCGACAGTTATAAATTCTTCTATCCCTACCACATACTGAGGAAATACCCTATTCAAGTTCTTTATCCATTCACGATCCATACTCTATATCTTTTCACACTCTACACAAAAGTAACACATTGAAACATATTAAGTAAATAAATATACGACCGTTAAGGAATGTTAGTTAAACCTATATTGCTTCTATGAACTTAGTACATAACAATTACAATGTGAAATATTAGCCTAGATTTTCCAAGAACTATGATGGATTAATTGTTTGATTAATACTAATTACAATTATGAAAATATGAAAGAGCTAAGTAATGGATATATCATTAGGTAACTATTTTTACAAATGTTTCAAGTGACAAGGAACCTCAATGTTTAAAAATAAAATAAAATAAAAAATATATGTATCCTTTTATTTTGACAAAATTAATTCCACTTATTCGTTTTCTTAATATTAGATATTGGGATCATTCTTATAAAAATTATAAGTAAATTTTAAATGTTATCTTGAGGCAGCTCTTTTAAATAATAATACATACTCTCTTGAGGCAGCTCTTTTAAATAATAATACATACTCTCTTGAGGCAGCTATAGGGTTATTCTCAATTAAAAAAATGAACTAAATTGCAATTTAAAAAATTGTAAAAGCTTTTTACTAACATGTCCTCATTGCAATTTACAGTCAACCCACCATTCCCCTTCCTCTTTGATTTGATTAGCAACCTGTAGGTTGTCATCTTCTTTGTTCTGAGAGACGACCTACAATATGTATATACAAGTGTGTGTGTATATATATATATATATGTGTGTGTGTATATTTAGGTGCATTCTAGTTTATGTGTATATTAGGAGGGGGAATATGGGTTTGATGCTAATTTGTCCATGGTCATAGCGTCCAAGATGAAGTAGATTTTGACCAAGTTTGGCTGTTTAATGCTTGGAAGTTGCTTTAGAAGTGCCCTGATTATAATACTATGATTTCACATAATGATAATGGCCAGTGTAATGGTGGCAGGTGATAATGATCCAGTTTCAGGGTGTAATGAACATGATGTAAAATTATTAATCTTTCACAAATCTTATTGATACATATGGTTTCTTTTTGGGATTTCACATGTCAGGTTAACAATTACTTCAGTTGAATTTTTTCATATACAAAGTTAATTTCATTTGCATGCTAACTTTTGTAATACTTTTAACCATTATTAACAGAGTATTATATATTGTCTCTTAATAATTGATGATCTCAAAATTATAGTCTACATATGGGTTAAGTACAATGACAAGCATTTAGACATAGAATACAAGTAATATCCTACTTTCGTCAAAAAAATCTGCTAAAAATCATGCACATTTAAAATAATGATTAAACATCTACATCTATTCAACTGGAAAAAAAAAAAACTTCATCTTTCAGAAAGTAAAACTCTCGTGATTACGAAAGAAAAGAAAAAAGAAAGTTAATGGAAGATGTGAAACATAATTTTATTTGAGAGGGAACCGATGACACATCATGGGACTTAATCATGCTATCATGCTCATGCTAACACTTTAAGTAACCAGTAAAAACTTGACATACAAACAACTAGTTAAAATGGTTATACACTTGGTTTAATTCCAACACTATAGCAGCATGGCACCAGCACGTTTTGAAAATCATACATGGTATCAAAACATATGTGAAATTGCATAAACTTTTGTTAAGGTCTATATTTGAATTAGGGTTGAATAGCCCAGGCCATGCTATGGTTAAAACTTCTAATGGTGGATATTGCTTGGAGCATATTTTCAGGAATCACTAACACTTAAATTCCTAAGTGGAGAAGATATACTATGCAAACCCACATATAAGCCTCTTATCCAAACACCGTGAAGACATTTGGCATACTTGTAGCTTTCTCAAAACTAGATGAATTAATTAGAAAGGTTTAAGGGGTCAAGTTTCACGACCCAAAATCTGATAAGTCATGACCGGCACTAATTCCTAAACCCAGCAACCTCACAATGGACTAGTAAGTCTCTTCTCTAACTCGATTTGAATAAAACAATAATATTATTGACAAGATATAGAACATGGAGTAAAGTATCATTTCACCTTGTAAATAACATTTCAATATTCCATATACAGCAGTTGTACAAAAATCACACTAATGTCATAAATACATATCCAATCTCGTATCTCGGACCCTTGGCACAAATATGTCCCACAAAAATAAGAGACAAAAGATCAGACTCTACAGTACGTGTATGTCTCCACAAAGTATCCTATATTACATTCGGAATCAAAAAGGGGTATGATATCATACCAGAAGATCTGCTGGACCAATAATAAAAAAGGAGAATTCCTTTAAAATATTTTTAATAAAAAGGGGAGAGTCTTGTGGACTCGCGAGTATAAGGTATGTCATGCCCACTAGGAGAGTATACAATAAAATGCTAGGATGATCATCATGAATACAATAACATAATAACGGTATAAACAGCAAAAATATATACCATAAGTTTAAATAATTTGAGGTTTCAAAGAAAAACATAGTGTAGGAAAAATAGGTGCCTAAAGACAACTCCCATAAGTTGTTCCCTAACCACCTAAGTCCCCTATACTTTTATATGAGATGCATGCACTGATTCTGTGGACACACTAGTAAAAACTGTCCTAACGCCTATATACACATGCACACAAGTATATATATCAGCACATACATCATCATCACACAATATCATCATAATGGCTCACGTGATAGCAGTACTGAAACATACTATCCGTGTTTCTCATGGCCTTATCATGCCAAGCCTCACAGTATCATGATCTTTTCCTGCTGTGAGTCACCAGGGAATCTACTAGAGAGTCCTCTAATAATAATGCAAATGATACCCTAATTTATGCACAAGTCTTAATCATTTATGATTTCATGTGGTGTCTAAAATACATCATATCATGCAATATTTCACATTCTCAAGACAAGAAATCAATTAGGGTATCTTTTAGCTTATGTCTCTCCTAGTAGGATGAAAATATTTCATGCAAGTTAGAAACATTTAAAAGTATTTTTCTACGATCCGCATATAAAAATCATGCACAAGTTATGCATATAAAAATCAGTACAAGTTTATAATCTTTATGCATGAAACAGTATATACGCACATAATATAAGGTAAACATAACATATCCTGTCTACTCGCTTGGAAAACAATGACTCAAGTCCGAGTCTGGGGAGAAGATCGGACAAAATCCTGAGAATCCAAGCTTACAATAAATAGAATGGGGTGGTCACATTTAGGTAACAAGAGTAACGACGTAATAAAATTACCGAAAATCCTAACCATTGCCTAACACCCTGAATCGATTATTTTATATCTTAGCCAACACAATATTCGAATTTGGCATCATGAAATTTGTCGAGCTTAGTCATCAACTACGTCATCATGCTTCGCCTTGCATGCTACGCGTAAGTGCATAGTGGAACTATACACCCACTTATAGGTTGCAATGACATAATAATATATATATATATATATTTCTATATTCACCCATAAACTAGTTTTCTTTTAATATAGATAATATATTTTTATTTAAATTTCTCCTTTTTCAAAAATACATATATATTTATATTTATAACTCAATTGATAAATTTTTAAAAACTTAATAATTAATTAATTAATAATTTAATAAATAGTTTAAAAGGAATAAATTGCAATATTCTAACCTCAGAATAAAATGAATCCATCAAAAATTAGGATTCGGAATAAACCCACGTTATCATCATAGGCTAGCCTAGAACGCACTCGGGGTCAGTCTTGCTCAGCCTCGAGTCATCTAATAGGGCTTCATCCTTAAGACTCCGATCAACAAAATGACTCTCCAATCATATCGCCAATTCTAGGAGACCTAAAGAGAACCCAAATTAAACTGACGTCGATATCCTAAATAGGACCAACCTAACTAAATCATCCTAGGTCCACGGACAAGCGACAAGGGAGAACAAGCCGAGTGGGCTAGCCCAAGGGCTGCCACAACTGGCTCAGTCATGCCCAACACAGTGGGCCATCCTATAACCCAATCGGGCCCCACCATCCTAGGCCAAAACCTAACCTGACATGCCCAACCCCCAAAGCCCTCATTTCATTTTTCTTTATATTTTATTTATTTTTATTTTCTTTCCTTTTATTCTTTTTCTTTTCCTTTTCTTTCTTTCCAGCAAATTGCCGCCGCCGGCGACCATCGCCGGCCGTCCAAAAATGGCCGACCATCATACCGATACGAAGCCCTCGCCACGAATAACAACATATCTCAAAAGAAGACCCATCGGACGGTCCGATCTTAATAAATCTAAGAATTAATTTTCGGCCAAAATAGGGGCAAAATCTGGCCATTGTCGTTCGCCGGCCGTCGGCCATTTTTTCAACGATCGGAGGCTACCCCGAGGTGCGCAGCACCAAGGAGAGCAACATATTCAAAAATGAGAAAGATCGGACGGCTAGATTTTCGTAGATCTAGGGTCAAACTCTCGGCCAAAATAACAAAGGCTACTGCTAGTCACCGCCGGCCAATGTGGCCGGCGATTTCCAACGATCGGAGACCGTCATCAAACTCCCTCAAGCAATCCGACCAACATATCCAAAAATCAAAGAAATCCAACGGTCAGATCTTCGTAGATCTGACCTTAAACATTCGGCAAAAGCTCACATCGCGCCTCAACATACATTTTCACGAAAACAGCAAGAAAAACCGACAAGATCAAGCCAAAATGCTTACCTCTTTGTAGATTGGGGGCGTTTTAACGGTAAAAATAAAGTCGGATTGAAGATCGAAGGGTCGGATCGCTTGAAATCGACGAAAATCCGAGAGAAAATGAGAAAGAGAGAGAGAGATATTTTCTGGGAGGGGGGGGTGCCCACGCCCCTCCCCTTTCCTTTTATATATATATATTTTTAATTATTATATATATATATATTTAATTTAATTTAATTTAATTATTATTATTATTATTATTATTTTCGAATCTTTACGTCAAGTAACTTTGTGAAGCTAAGAGATCTGGGCAACCAAATTCACAAATCAGGAACCCAGTAACCAGTGCTAGAAACTCCAAAACTGAAGTCAGTATTGCCATACTCAAAACAAGGAACAACATAATGAGACCAAAACAACACTAGCAAACTTTGAATGAAACTCATAAGGTTAATTATGATGTCAAATATAGATACTCTGCTGGAAGTATGTTTAATGATTTAGGTTCCAACTAAAAATCGAGTAAGAAGGTAAGTCATCAAACTATTTTGCCCAAGTAGCCTAGTTCCTTTTATCTTTGGACATGTTTAATTTTGCCAAACCTCCATCAAATTAAGTGCATGCAATGGATTCATATATTTGTTTGATATATATTTGCAAATGTGAAAGGGATGCCCCTTTAGCCCAGATCTACAACTGCAATAAAACTTTCAACTAAATATATCACTTTTTGTCCATGGATTATCATCAAATTAATCAGCTAAATGTGTTTATATAATGGTTTTTTTGGTTTAATCTGAACAATAAGCTTAAGGATGCATTTAACTTGAAGAAGGGAAAGCATTGGTGATGTAACAAATGAACACGATCATAGAGGAAATTATTTTTGGCCTCATCATCCAATCACACGGTAAATTTCTCATCTTTTCTAAGAAATTTACAGATGGTATATTATGACATAAATAAATATTAATTCTATTATAATAACAGGATTTTTTTTTTTTCATGAAGTGGGAGTAAATAGAGATAGATAAAGTGACAATTAGAATTAGCCCTTTCACATTTACAAATATATATCAAACAAATATATGAATCCATATATTATGACATAAACAAATATATGACATAAACAAATATTTTTTTTTCATGGGGGCAAGATGCGTGATTGAGAGAGAGGGGGGGGGGGAGGGAAGATGCTTGATTTAGGGTTTTGGGGGAATGGGAATTTTGGGAGGGAAGTCGATTTGCACTGATAAACAAAATATATAATAATATATATATATATATATACTTTTGTCGGTAATACTTGTTTGTTTGGTACTTTTTCAAATAAAAAACAAGCTTTTAAAATTTAATTTATCAATAGCGTTAATTACTAGAAAGACGATCAATTCAAACCAATGGATACACAAACACGATTTATTTAAGTTAGATTATATATCTCCATAACATAAATTGAAGACATATCCGTAATCAATTATGTTAATTGCCATCAATATTAGAACATCTAAACAATTATAGATCCAGATTTCAAATTGGCGATATATTGTTCTGACAATTATACAACGGGCCATTTGTATTAATTAATCGAAACAATAATTTCAACAAACATAAAAAATATATAAATAGAGAAAGAATAAAAGAATAATGAAAATCAATTCGATCTCACAATTCCTATAAAATCAAAACTTCAATTATTCTTGTACTGGAATAAGAGTTTAGCAACTCATCAAAAGTAAAAGAAAACACCTAAGAAAGGAAAACATATGAGGCACAAGAGAACGAGCGCCATGTTTCGTCTGTTCTTCTATGCGTGCAATTCTCTTATCCAATTCAGCGCTGTGCCTATTCCTCTTAATTTCGTACCTGCTGCATCCTTAATATTATATATATATATATATAAATATATATCAAGTGCACCACATGCAAGCCCTCAATTTTCATGGCCCACTTCCATTCCAAATGTACGCAGCTTCACTGGGCCTTTAATTTCCAATTACAAGTAAAGCTGCCTTCATAATATTATATTATTATGTATACATGGTGCTATGCGTGAGCTTTGTTCTTCTTTTCCAATCCAAGCCCAATTTCACTTTGGGCTGTCACTGCTTCACCTTAGAATTATTAATATTATATATATATCATATAATATTATATTATAAATACTCTTATATTTTGTCACGGTCCATTATTCACGAATTTCTTTTCCAATTGTGCAACTGTAGCAACTTCAAGCTCCATGTCGTCCTTGATACAAATAGAATCTCTAAAAACTCAAAATATGAAAGTTGTAGATCGTTTTCTTGGATTTCCGTAACATCTTGAATCATCTCAATCGGAGCTCGTACGAGAGAGTTATGCCCGAATTACGAAGCAGTGTCAAAATTGTCCAAAAAAACGTAATTAATTACGTTTTTTCATTTAATGCCTCATTTTGTCCCTAAATCAAAATATAAGAATAATGAGTACATTTAGACACCAAATAAATATAAAAGACTAAACATTAAGTGAGTAAAATATGACATTTTACATTCTCATCACGCCCCTAATACTATTATTTTGGCGCGGCGGCTATGTTTTGTGGGTGAAAAAATGATATCCTATGGAGCGTTTGACACGGGTGAGGTGGCCATATAACTCGGTAGGCGATGCTCAAGTCAATGAGTGGCAAATTAATTTATATATATATATATGTATGCATACATGCATGTGAATAAATGGCTTTGAGAGCTGAGGTGATCCATGTGTATGGAAGGCCAATGTGATGTATGGAGGTCTATGTGATTATGGGAAATGAAATGTTGCATAAATCCATAATGATAATGGTATGGAATGGTATTAATAATGGGAATTGAATGATGGGTTTAAATTGTATTAGGGAGTCAAATATACTCTATTTCTGTTATCCGTCCCTTTATTCTTGTTTTCGTTATTATATATGTTTACTTACCGAGCCTTATGGCTCTCTTTGAAATATGGGTTTTGATGAAACATAAGAAAGTGTATTTTTTTTAAGGATGTTGTTGTCTAGACTAGAAGGCATGAACTCAATGGTTGTCTAGATGTCGGGTAATGATTTCCTTTTAGCTCTAAGTTATTCATGCCTTCATATATTGCTCTATGGATACTTCTCTTTGTTATATACTTGCTGAGTTTTGCGGCTCACTTTGTTTCTTTTGTTATTCCAGAGAAGTGGAAGATAGATATTAGGGCGAGATTTGGTTAGATGTGTATAGAGATGTCTCGACCTCAAAATCTATGGGTGAAATGTTGAGGGCAAGAAATAGAGGGTTCATGTTGTTTTTAAAGCCTTAATGCCCTTTTATTTTGAAAATATATGGGCAGTAAGCCCAAGATGATGATGTAATGAGTGTCACATAATTTATTTTGGCTCCTATTATTAGTAAGCAAATTTGGAAAAGAAATTTCTTTGAAAATTTTAAGTATCTGTATCTATTTTCAATGGATATTTTCTCAAACTTTTTATACTAGCGGGAAAATCCGGCAGCGAGCCATTACAGCTTATCTCAAGGACTTGGAATGTACAAAAGGAAATGATGTTCTACTAATGAACAAGAATAGGATCACTCCACACGGAGATATATGTAAAATGCTACTAAAAAAGGTACCCCTTGATAAGTCCATTTGTAAATAAAAGAAACCAATAAGGGGGACACCTTGCTCGAATCCTCATGCTAAAAAGTAGGTTAGAACTAATCATCCTACCGAGCATAAGATACTTCAACCAAGAAAAGTGATTAATATTGGTGAAAAGATCTCATGTAAGAAGATCATTCACTAACCATGAAATACTTGGATAAACAAGAAAATAGACTTTATTGACATGAGAAAAAAAAAAGCAAATTTTTTTAATATTTGAAAGAGTATAAAATGGGCTCAATTATGGGTCAAGTATAAAAAGGATAAAAAATATACATCATTTAGCTGAACATTCTTTTTTTTTTTTTTTTTTTTTACTGTAACCTCAACCACGGGAGTCCTCTCCTCTTTGCTAACTATCTCCACTCC
Source organism: Diospyros lotus (assembly GCF_014633365.1). Taxonomy (NCBI): domain Eukaryota; kingdom Viridiplantae; phylum Streptophyta; class Magnoliopsida; order Ericales; family Ebenaceae; genus Diospyros; species Diospyros lotus. Next base: position 20,167,489 of record NC_068343.1, read on the forward strand.
TCTCAACACCTCATTTGTCTGGCTTGGCTATGGTAGAGATATAGGCTAAGATCCACGAGCCTGGACCACAATTTCATCAATCGACTAAAGTTGGCTCCAATCAAGAGAGGGGAAAACTCCAAGGACCTCCCTCTTGCACCTGTTGAAACCCATCTTCAAACATTTCTTCAAGTTTGCTTGGAGATACTCAATAATTGAAGGAATCTCTTCAAGCAATTGATGACACTCGAGAGATCTGCTTGGACTTGGGTGCATTGGCTCTTCCACCTCTTATTCTTTCTTCTAGAAGCCTCTAGCTAGTATTTAAGCACTAGAAGTCAACCCTTACCTTAGCCTCATACCTCTTGGCTTCATCCACCTTAGAATAGAGTCACTTGATTATGAAGAAGTGCTCATTCAATTGAATCTACTTGCCAAGAAAGATCTTCTTGAGTTGTATACGTTTTTTGCAGACTTTGATTAGAAACTCAAAATGCCCCAATAAGTATATGGTCACCTGGAAGAATAGCACTATTTTATCAAGGAGGAAAAACTTAAAATTCTAAAACAACTCTTGAAACCTATGTCAAAAAGAGAATCTAAGGGTACATTCCCAAGCTTCAAAACAATTATTAGGGTGTAGGTGCCATTAAGTAATTAGCGAGCCATATCCCCATCCTTAATCAAATCTCTCTCAAAATTCCATTTAGGGGTATAGACAAATCCCCATGGGTGTTATTTGCTTGTCCCTCCTTAGACATGGACCTCCTCGCCTTTCTTCTTAAGGTCAACAATAGAAGGACAAGAGAGTCAATGTGAAGAACTTTGGGGAGAGCCTGAGGAAAAAGACCTGAGGACACCTTCTTACTTAAGGGAGCCTTCGCAGGTTGATCTTGACAGTGTTTCTTATGATTTACCTTTTCTACTTCCCTTCAGATCAATTCTTGAGCACAATTTCAAGCATTTTGAAGGAAAAATGCCATTCAAACTCAAGGATTGATCTTAAACTAGCATTCAAGTGCTCAAGCCCGACCAACTCCTTCATAGTTGCATTCTCTTCCTTGGTCAACTTAAAGGACTGAGCACATACCTTCCCCTTTCTCCAAAAAGGTAGAAAAAGGAATTAACCTTGCTTCAAAAGAAGGAAAAAATACTAACCCTTCCACCCTTTGATGAAGGAAAGAGTATTGACAATAAAACCAACGTCGAGCCAAAATTGTGAAAAAATATCGCCCCGCCCACACAACAACCCAAAACATGGAAAAAAAATATCCAAGCATTAGGAGAGACCATTTTGACTCCACAACAAACAAGAAGAGGAAGTTAAAAGCCAACATCCAAGGTATCTATGTAGATTACCAAAGAGCCGCATAAGCTCTAGGAGTCTTCAAATGGGAGAAGGTGTAATCATCCTCAAGAAGATCAAACTGGCCCATGAGTTCCTCGGTTGATTCCCTATTAAGGTGAGTAAGATCTCCTCAATTAATCATCCAAGTCACTTTCCTCAACCACCTCGTGAGACACCTAGGAAGACATTACTACCCCAAGATAACATAATGGTAAGCCTATTCTCGAGGCTAGAGTTGCTAGAGCTCAAAGAGGAGCTCGAGTCAAAACTCAAGCTCGCCCCACTGCTCGAGCTCATCTTCTCGATATCTATTTGTTTAAGAAAAGTAAGACATATCTACTTAAGAAACTAAGGATGGAAGTGGAAAAAAACTTTGATTGAGGTCTTTGATCCAAGTAAGAAAAGGCAAAAGCATTAATGATGCAAATGAGAAGTATGGCAGCCTTGGGCCCAAGGCACTTTTTATAAGAACCGAAGGAAGGCAAATCAACGTGAGAGGAAATTCAAATGGGTAATGTGGCATCATCTCAAATGTCCATCTTTCTACTCAAGAAGGCACAAATGAAGCAATCATCTCGTTAGTAAAGAGGCGTGCATAATTGGCAAGAAGCTAAAAAGCACTTTCTCAACTACTCCCTAATTAGCTTGACCTTTCGAGCTCAACTTAGGGAGTGGAAAGGAACTGATTGGAATATTTTGGGTTTTGGAAGAAATTACAAAAATACTCCTCTTCCAAGTTATCTAGGGATGACATTTGTCCCAAGATATTCAAATTTGAGTATAGATCCAACCCAACTTAGCCCACTTTAGAGATCTACTCCAACTTAAAACCAAAAATTTGCTTGTCTAGCTAGCTCATGAGTAGTAATCTAACAATCAACATGTCACAACCATGGCTCTCTTCTGCCTCATAATATATCTATATAAAAGCATGAATTCTAAGAGAAACAAATCATTTATTATGCATCATTACGTATTAAATACTTAGCCCCACCTCAAGTACTAGAACTAACTTGATCGTCAAAAGATCGACATGCAAAACGATTGAGTCCTACTTTCGTAAGTCAAGCAGACTTTGGACATGTGTAGACTCAAAGATGGCTACCACACGCATTCGGTTTAGAATTAATTTGATGGTGATTGGCTCTGAACCGTTGCCGCCAAACACTATACTATACTCACCAAAAATAAAATAAAAAATAAACACTTGTTTACCGCACAGGAAAACAAACCTTGAGATGTTGATGGATGGCAAAAAAAAATTAGGTAGATATAGGGTGGTTTGTCAATAAAATATATATATATATATATATATGAAACAAAAGAATGTATTAAACATTTTCTTTGCTTACCAGACGCGTTGGACCCCTTGGATAAACCTCAATTGTCGCCGTGAGCAAAAGTATCTAAAAACTTTCTGTTGAATGTATTAACTTTTATATTAATATTAATATTATTGTTATTATTATTGTACTTTAAATATTTTACTTTTGAATGCAACCGTCCTGTTAATCTTCATCAATCAATTCATCCGCTTCCAGAAAGAAAAATTAATCCTTGAAATATTACAATTTGGAAATTATCAGGAACATGGAATCGTGCTTTCTAATCACCTTCATTTCTCGTCTGCTTCCAGAATAGAAATTAAATCCCTGCCATCGCCAATTGTCAAATACACCAGAATTCAACGCAACGCACGTACAGTACACCAACAGTACCAGAGCAGGTAGATAGATTGGTATATATCTATATAATAAAGCAAGACCGTTTTTGAAAATGTGTAGAGACAATCTATCTTTATGTGGCTGAGATCCACGCCGCCCCCCCTCCCCCCCGCGCGGCCGCCCGCCCAAAACCATCCCATCACGCCTCTCTCTCTCTCTGTTTCCCTCTCAGCCTCTCTCTCTCCCTCTCTGTTTCCCACTCGCCCGCCATTGTCGCCCACGCCCACACTGCATCTCTCTCTCCCTCTCTCTTTCTCTCTCTCACCCGCGGCCGCTCACGCCTCTCTCTCTCTGTTTCCCTCTCAGCCTCTCTCTCTCCCTCTCTGTTTCCCACTCGCCCACACCGCCTCTCTCTCTCCCTCTCTCTTTCTCTGTCTCACTCGCGGCACCCACCCAATCGCCCACTGCCTCTCTCTCGCCCCTCGCCCACTGCCTCTCTCTCACCCGCGGCCGACCCTCGCCCGCCCCCTTCTCTCTGTCCCTCTCCTTCTCTCGCCTCCACGTAGCCCACCCACGCCAGCGTCGTCGCCGCGTCTGCACACTGCCGTCGCCCCCCGCCACACCGCCGCCACCCACTTCCAAGGTCCTCTCTCTCTCTATATATAGATATATATATATATTTGGTGTTAGTTTAGTGTTCACTTCCAGGTCTTCATTTTAATTTAGTGTTAATTTAATTTAGTTTAGTGTTAATTTAATTTGATTATGTGTGTATTTGATTATTTTCTGTATATAGATTTACTGTTTTATTTAGTTTATTTAGTTTAGTTGACTGTTTTATGTTTTAATTTCGTGTATTACACGTGTGTGTATTTAGTTGTTTTAATTTATGTTTTAATTTAGTTGTCTATTTTCTGTATTTAGTTTAGATTTACTGTTTATTTAGTTTAGTTGACTCTGTATTTGACTCTGTATATAGATTTACGTGTGTGTGTTACACGTGTGTGTATTTAATTTAGTGTATATAGTTTAGTTTAGATTTACTGTTTATAGATTTACTGTTTTAGTTTAGTGTAAATTCATTTAGTGTTAATTTAATTTAATTTAGTGTTAGTTTAGTGTAAATTAATTTAATTTAATTTAGTTTAGTTTATGTAAACAAATATGTGTGTTAATTTATGTACAATTCATTATTTCTATCCTATTATTTTGTGTATTTTTATAGTGTTTTATGTTTTATTTAGTGTATTATATAGATATACACGTGTGTGTGTTAATTTACTGTTTTATGTTTTGTGTACATTTAATATTTTAAAATTATTAATTTAGTGTATTATATAGATTTACTGTTTTATTTAGTTTATTATTTAGTTTAGTTTACTGTTTTATGTTTTAATTTAGTGTATTACGCGCGTGTGTGTGTGTGTGTTAATGTATATTTGATTATGTGTGCTAATTTAGTTTAGTGTAAATTCATTTAGTGTTAATTTAATTTAATTTAGTTTATGTAAACAAATATGTGTGTTAATTTATGTACATTTCATTATTTTTATTCTATTATTTTGTGTATTTTTTATAGTGTTTTATGTTTAATTTAGTGTATTATATAGATATACACGTGTGTGTGTGTGTGTTAATTTACTATTTTATGTTTTGTGTACATTTAATATTTTAAAATTATTAATTTAGTGTATTATATAGATTTACTGTTTTATTTAGTTTATTTAGTTTAGTTTACTGTTTTATGTTTTAATTTAGTGTATTACACGTGTGTGTGTGTGTGTGTGTTAGTTAATGTATATTTGATTATGTGTGTTAATTTAGTTTAGTGTAAATTCATTTAGTGTTAATTTAATTTAATTTAGTGTTAGTTTAGTGTAAATTAATTTAGTGTTAATTTAATTTAGTTTAGTTTATGTAAACAAATATGTGTGTTAATTTATGTACATTTCATTATTTCTATCCTATTATTTTGTGTATTTTTTATAGTGTTTTATGTTTTGTGTACATTTGATATTTTAAAATGTTAGTATATTAATTTAGTGTATTATATAGATATACACGTGTGTGTGTGTTAATTTAGTTTAGTGTAAATTAATTAATGTAAAAATATTTTTAATTACTGTAAAAAATTGTTGCTTTCTACAACAATTGAAAATTTTAAAATAGAAAAAGACACTAACAGTAGATGACTTTGTTATCTGTTAAAATATTATTATTTATATTTATATTAAATAATTAAAATATTTATTTCTTTTGTCATTTAAAAATTTATAAATTGTTTATAAAATGACTAATAATAATTATATTATGAATATTAATAATAATATTTATAATAATGAATAATATTTATAATAATGAATAATTATATATGAATAATCAATAATAATGAATAATTATAAATAATATTTATAAATTTAATATTTGTTATTTTACTAAAAAAGAATATTTAATTTACTGAGTTTAATAGAAATTAGTTAATAGAAATTTGTCAAATATTAAAGTTTAATAGAAATTGGTCAAAAATCTTCTTGCTTTATAATAAGAGAATTTTTTTTTTTTACTATCAAAGTTTAATTTACTAAGTTTAATATTTAATTTACTATCAAAGTTTATTTTATTATAATAATTTTTTTTTAATTAAAATAACATAAAAAAAAAACGTGTTCTCCAACCAAGAATTCCTAACCCATAGGGGTCGGAGAACACAAGGGTTCTCGACAACTCATTGTCATGATCGCAACCATGTGTGTTTGTATATATATTATATTTATATAATAAAGTAAGAAGGTTTTTGAATTGTATAACATCTATATATATATTATAACAAAATAGCCGTCAAAATTTTTCCCGCCCATTTTCAGTTACTATTTAGATATTTTATTATATTTTTTAATTTTTTTTGCTTACCCGAAATGGAATTTTTATAAGTCATTAATTAAGTCTAAATTTGTGAAAATCGTGTAGTTCTTGGAACACGTAAATATATTTTTTTATTGTTAAATAGTATTTTGAGAATGTGTAAGTATCCTGATATATGAAGAGACAAAATTTAATTCATATTATTAATTTTTAAATATTAACATAAAATTTTAATTGAAATAAATTATAGAAAAATGAGATTTTTTTAAATCGGGAGAACTCTTGAGATATCAAGTAATACCATTGAATACCGACTGCCAAGTAAATTTTTTATTTTAATTTAATTATATATATAGTTTAATTAATTTAAATTTATTTTTTTATAATTTTAAATGTTATAATTTTATATATAACTTAAATGTTATAATTTCATTTTTTAACTTTATTTTTTTTATTACTTTCTTAAAAATGTGACATGTATTAAATGTGATAATTGATTGCTAGAGAGAATATGTAAAGTCATGTATGGATAATTAATTTTAAAATTTTGATTATTATTATTTATATAATTAATTAATTATTTAATTATTTTTATTTTATATATAGTTTAATTATTTTAAATTTATTTTTTTATAATTTTAAATGTTATAATTTTATATATAACTTAAATGTTAGAATTTTATTTTTTAACTTTATTTTTATTTGTTGTTTTTTTAAAAATGTGACATGTCTTAAATATGGTAATTGATTGCTAGGAGAAATATGTAAAGTCATGTATGTATAATTAATTTTAAAAATTTGATTATTATTATTTATATAATTAATTAATTATTTAAATTATCTTTATTTTATATAGTTTAATTAATTTAAATTTATTTTCTTATAATTTTAAATGTTATAATTTTATATATAACTTAAATATTATAATTTTATTTTTTAACTTTTTTTTTTTTTTTTATTTTCTTAAAAATTTGATCTGTCTTAAATGTGGTAATTAATTGTCAGGAGAAATATGTAAAGTCATATATGGATAATCAATTTTGAAAATTTGATTATTATTATTTATATAATTAATTGATTATTTAAATTATTCTTATTTTATATATAGTTTAATTAATTTAAATTATTTTTTATATTTTTAAATATTATAATTTTATATATAATTTTAATATTATAATTTACTTTTTAACTTTATATTTTTTATTACTTTCTTAAAATTTGATCTATCTTAAATGTGATAATTGATTGTAGGAGAAACATGTAAAGTCATGGATAATTAATTTTGAAAATTTGACTATTACCATTTATATAATTAATTGATTATTTAAATTATCTTTATTTTATATATAGTTTAATTAATTTAAATTTATTTTCCTATAATTTTAAATATAACTTAAATGTTATAATTTTATTTTTTAACTTTTTTGTTTTTACTTCTTTCAAAATTTGACCTATCTTAAATATGATAATTAATTATTAGGAGAAATATATAAAGTCATGTATGGATAATCAATTTTGAAAATTTGATTATTATTATTTATATAATTAATTGATTATTTAAATTATTTTTATTTTACATACAATTTAATTAATTTAAAATTATTTTTTATAATTTTAAATGTCATAATTTTATTTTTCAACTTAATTGTTTATTGTCATTTATTTAATTCTCCTTTTTCCCATTGGTCTACTCCAAAGATGTGCTATATGTTGGACTTGGGGAAATTAAATACAAATTAAATTTGTGTTTTGAAAATTATGTTAAGTAAGATTCAGATTGTGTGACAAAGCATGGAAAAAAAAGGGAAACTTAATGGTGACATGTGATTTGATAAATTGAGAGAAATTAGAGAATTTGAAAGAAGAAAAATTAATAAAAGAAAAAAAATATTTGTCTCTTCTTCCTCTTCATTCCCGTTCAACACTTCCATTTCCTCTCTTCTCCTTTCTCAATTCTTCTTTTTAAATTTTCTCTTATTTTTTATTTTTATTTAGTAAATTTTAACCATTTTTTTTTTATCCAATTTGGTCTTCTGATATAACATAGCACCACTATTATGTCAAGTGAGTGATATGAATGCAACTAGGAAAAATTAGGCCTTGAGGGTTCGTGTGGTACGCACATACGAGACAAATACATGTGAAAATTAAAAATAAAAACGTCTACCTTGAATACATATTTTAGAATAAAGAGGTTGATTATTGTTTTTTTTTTTTTTTTTCCTGTTATCGTGTAATTTTTGTATTTTTTTACGCATTACTTATTGTATTACATGTTAATTTAGGTTTATTTTTTACATGATTTCGGGATAGAGTTATGTGCTTTTTATTGTTCGTCTACCCTTGAATGTATATAAGGAAATCTTTTAAAATTTGTAATTCTTTTGTTGTATTCTCATGATTGTAACATGATTATTTTATTTAATTTTTACTTTTTTATTATAATTTTTATTTATTGTAACTACTAAATTATATAATTTTCGCTTTAACGATTTATTTTTTTTTACAATATCCATGCATCGCATGGGTTATCCACTAGTAAATATAAGGGGGGACATTTTTTCAATGGTTGAGATGGGTTTTGATTTTTCATCAATGGCTAAGATCAAGTTATGTTTCCCCCCCAAAACCATCACATTCTCACACGCACACTCTTTTTATATGTATACAAATTTTGGAATTAAATTTTATATGTATGCACAAAAGCAATAAATTTTGGAATTAAATTTTTAATATAATTTTTTTATATTTGATATTTATATTCACAAATTATATATTTTTTTATACTGGTACGTATTGTTTGATATTTAATTTTTAATTTAATTTTTTTATTTTTTGTTATACAACGTTAATAAATATACACCGTGCCTTTAGGCACGGGCATTCCCTAGTCTATATAATATAGCAAGAAGGTTTTTAAAAATGTGTAGAGACAATCTATGTTTGTGTGGCTGAGATCAATTATCAAATTAATTCAACAGCTGAGATCCACGTTCCCCCCCTCCCCCGCGGCCGCCCGCCCAAAACCACCCCATCACGTCGCAAGCCCAACTATGTTTCCCTCTCTGCCTTTCTCTCTCCCTCTCTGTTTCCCACCTGCCCGCCCAAAACTTTCCCTCTTTCCCACACTGCCTCTCTCTCTCACTCTTTCTCTCTCTCACCCGCGACCGACCCACCCACCCTATCGTCGCCGCCTCTCACCCGCCCCCTTCTCTGTCTCTCTCCCTCTCTCGCCGCCGCGTAACCCACCCATGCCATCGTCGCCACTTCTGCATCGCCCGCAGCGTCCTTGCATCGCCGCCTCTGCTGCGCACTGTCGTCACCCCCGCCACCGCCCACTTCCAGAAGGTCCTCTCTCTCTCTTTATGTATATATATATATGGTGTTCACTTCCAGAAGGTATTTGGTGTTATGCAACTGTTGCGCTGCTTCAAGACGTGTATTAATTTACAACAGTTGCGCAACGTATATTTGGTCTTCATTTAATTTAGTTTAATGTTAGTTTAGTGTAAATTAATTTAGTGTTAATTTAATTTAGTTTAGTTTATGTATATAGATATGTGTGTATTTGATTATGTGTATGTGTGTATCTAATTGTTTATGTGTATCTTATTATTTTATATATTTTTTATACTGTTTTATGTTTTATGTGTGTTATTTGATTATGTATAGAGATATGTGTGCTAATTTAGTTTACTGTAAATTCATTTAGTGTTAACTTAATTCAATTTAGTGTTAGTTTACTGTAAATTAATTTAGTGTTAATTTAATTTAGTTTACTGTAAACAAATATGTGTGTTTTTTATAGTGTTTTATGTTTTGTGTACATTTGATATTTTAAAATTATTAATTTAGTGTATTAGATAGATATACACGTGTGTGTGTGTGTGTTAATTTAGTGTGTTAATTTAGTTTAGTGTAAATTCATTTAGTGTTAATTTAATTTAATTTAGTGTTAGTTTACTGTAAATTAATTTAGTGTTAATTTAATTTAGTTTACTGTATACAAATATGTGTGTTAATTTATGTACATTTGATTATTTGTATCCTATTATTTTGTGTATTTTTTATAGTGTTTTATGTTTTGTGTACATTTGATATTTTAAAATTATTAATTTAGTGTACATTTGACTAATTAATATACACGTGTGTGTGCTAATTTAATTTAGTGTTAATTTAATTTAGCTTAGTTTATGTATACAAATATGTGTGTTAATTTAGTGTATTTGATTATGTGTATGTGTGTATCTAATTGTGTATTTGATTATTCATTATGTACATTTGATTATGTGTATCCTATTATTTTTTGTACATTTAATATTTGATATTTTAAAATTATTAATTATATAGATATACACATGTGCCATCGCCCCTATTGCCCCTGCAACCGCTCACACCCGTCGTCGCCGCCACCCGGCCATAGTGCAGCTCGCCTCGCCGTCCCCATCGCCCCTGCCAACGCCACATATATGTGTGTATATTTCTGTGTATGTACGCCAGAAATGATGGTGTTCGTTGTTTACATACATATAAATATATTTTGTGTGTTTGCTGCTCACTATTAGATTGTGAAGAAAGTAGTCAAATGTTTAATGTTTAATGTTTTCAGTTTGGAATCTAATGTTTGCAAATCTATGTATACATTTCTGGTTGTTGTTCTTTGTTTAATGTTTATGTATGCACAGAAGCAATATAATGTTTCTTGTTTAATGTTTGCTGCTCATTCGACTTATATTTGGAATCTAATGTTTAATGTTTTCTGTTATATATATATGCAAGATCTTAATGTTTAATCCATTTGACAGAAATGCTCCCATCTCAAATGAACTCCATTTGCATTAATGTTTAATGCAATATTTCTTTCCTACTGATTCCCACTCCACTTCCCATCTCACTTCATTTTAACTGTTTCCCTCTTTTCACGCAAAGATTTCTTTCACATAATTCTTAATGCAAAATCTTAATGTTTAATCCATTTGCGGATAATGTTTAATCCATATGGATTAACAGAAATGCATATATATAGCGTTTCTGTCAAATTTTTAATTAACGAGCGTTTCTCTCTATATATATAGTGTTTCTATCAAATGAAGTGAAATGGGAGCGTTTCTATCAAATGAAGTGAAATGGGAGCGTTTCTATCAAATGGAGTTCGTTTCTGTATATTTATGTGTATGTATTTCTATCAAATGATTTCTGTCAAGATCTTACTGTCACTTGAATGAGCAAATACATGTCTGAGTTATGAGCATTTCTATCAAAAGATGCTCTATTGTTAATTAAAAATTTAATTTATGTATGTGTATGTAGCAAAAGATGTTGTGTATGTATATGGGCGTCAAAAGATGCTCCATGGGTGGCAATTTTTAAAAATTTTTAATTAAGATTAATTGATTATGTGCATACATAAACATTAAACAGTTTATAAGCAAACTAATGTGTATGTGTATGCACAGAAGCAAACTTATGTGTGTATACATAATGTTTAGAAGCAATTAAAACATTATGGACTACACTACATGTTTATGTATGCACAGATGCTCATGTTTAAAATGTTTTTTAATTTTCAGTGTGGAATCTAATATTAAGTATTCTAAATATCAATTTTTAAAAAAATTATGGACTACAACATTTGAAATTTTTTAAATAAAAAAAAAAACAGTCATAAATGATTTAATTTCAAAAGAAATAAAAACTTCTTTCTTTAATGATGATGAAAGGTGATTTCAAATCGAAATTGGTTACTCAAAAAGAATTCATTTATTTGTGTTATTTTTTTATTTTATTAATTCTATTTTTTGTTTTATTGTAATCAAAAAAAATTTAATTAAAATAACATAGAAAAACGTGTTCCCCAACCAAGAGTTCCTGACTCATGGGGGTCGGGAAACACAAGGGTTCCCAACCACTCACGGTAAAGAACCCAAACTTCTTCGACCTCGAATCAGGGTTCTTTCCATTGATGGCCGCAATCATGGCGGCCAGCAACGGGCGACGATTGCCATGGACTTTCCAAGTGATAATTATTCATACCAGGTTTTGATTTTGGTTTTAATTTCATTAATATAAAAGTGAAGTCAGTTAGGAAAGATAAGAGTTCAAATTTGGACAATTGTTGTGCTCCAATTTTAATTTTATCATTTTAATGTGATTGTTAAAATACATCTTGATTATAACCTGTTAAGTATTTTTTATGCATGACAGTTATTTATTTAAATAAAATATTAAATTTTATTATTTAATTTAGTAGCAACTGATTTGGAAATAACATGACATTGCCAAATAAATCCATGTTAACTATTTAGTATTGCTAATTTTTTATTTTTTGGTGTCTAAAATTATATAACCAAATATTTTTAGCTTGAAGTACTACAGTTATGGACAATATCACTATTTTTGGTCAAGTAAGTTTTTTTTTCTTCATATAATTTTAAGTACCTCTCTTATAATGTAAGGCCTATTTTTTTTAAAAAAAAAAACTTATTATATCTAATTTTCTTCTAATAGAATGTTTTTTTCCTCATACTTTATAGGTGGATGGAGACTTACACCGAACCGTAATATCAATTCCGTTTATTAATTTTTTTATTTATGTGTATAAAATTTTATTTATCACTCTAACGTGTTTGTATGTATAGGTTCGATTTCTTCAAGAAAGAAATGTTAATGTTGTTATTCGCGATGAGTGTGACCTTAATACTATTCGCATTCGTGAGGTAAGGATATACATTTTCTTATCATTTTAAAAATAATTTATAAATATATTCTACTTATTTTTTATTATAGACAAAGGCAAAGGAAAAAGAAAAGGCTATCCCTTCTGGCAAAGGAAAGAAAAATGCACATCATGTGGTATGGTTTCTCAACAAGTTTTAAAAGTTTCTTTTTCGAATATTGTCATATTAATTTTTTTAGGAATTACATAGTATCATGTACTCTTTTCTATGTACATTTTTAAAAAGTTTCTTTTCAAATATTTATTCAAAATTCTTTTTATTGAATGTGGAATGTTTTTCTAAAACATGTTAAAGTAAGCATTAATCTGAATTTTAATATGTTTGTCTATTAAAAAGAGAAGAAAACGAATAAGAGAAGAAAATTTATAAGAGAAAAACATAAAAAAAAATAGAAAACTACATAATATAGTTTTTTTAATTTTTTATTTTTCTTATTAGAAATTTTTAGGGAAAGAACATGAAGAATAAAAAGGAAAGTAGAAAACATTACACACTAAAGAGATGGGTAGTGTCTTTAAACCAACAAGTGCATACTCCTAAAATATTCTCATTATAGGCACACAATGATAATGTGTTATCAAAAGCTACATTGGCCCAACGTGCACGACGAGAACGTGAAAAAAATCAAAAGTCATGTTCTGCATACCAATTGGGACAACGCCTGCGACGAGAACGAGAAAGATCAAAGGAATGTATTAACCCAAGACAATCTTCTTTAACACCAATTCGTCGCGATCGCACTGGGCTGAAATAGGAAACAATAACTGAAGATTCTTATTCGGCACAAAAACGAATAATGGTTACCCATCATTCTACATGTTCGTTTTCTATGCCAATCACATCTTTAACTCAGCAAAGAAATCGGTAAACTACTGTGTATAATCTTGAAATACATACTTTTACTCATATCGTTTTGTTTTACAAATTTTTATTTATACACAAATATTCATAGGTCTACTCCTATAAATCAATTTTTTCAAGAAGATTTATGTACTGATGATGAATTAGAAGACATGCCTATGAGTACATCAATTGACGTCCGGGTACACAAGGATTCTTGCCGCCATTATCTTGGCAAGATGGATGTATTATGTCCTTATTGTTCAGCCTTACATTAGATGGATGAAAAATTGACAAAATCATCTATGAAACGTCCCTTATTCGGAACTTGCTGTTTGGAAGGAAATGTTAGGCTACCTTTACTTATTACACCCCCTCCACCACTTCAGGCGTTGTATGATGGGAATAATGATCAATCAAAATCCTTTCGAAGTTATACTCGAGTGTACAACGCAGCCAATGTTTTTATGAGTCTTGGTGCTACATTAGATCCTAGAGTACTCAGTGGAAGGGGCCCTACATCATTCACAATTCATGGGGAATTGCAACATTGAACAGGATCACTACAACCACAACCAGGGCAGGATGCGAGTTATGCTCAATTGTATATCTATGACCCTGATTCAGCTTTAGAAATTCGTAATCGTAGAAATCCTATCTTGAGAAGGGATGTTCTCAAAACTATTCAGGATAGTTTGTTGCAAGTCAATGCATTTGTAGATAAATTTCGCCAGGCTCATGTCATTTTATATCAATTAGACTCGGCAGGACACAATCTACCTGCTCATCTTCATTACAATTCAAGAACTGATCGACGTCGGTATAACCTACCAACTACAGATGAGATTGCGATTGTAATACTGGGTGATGGAACAGAGACAAGTGGAATGAGAGATATTATCTTACATTTTCGAGAAAATAATGAGTTGATGCAAATTAATGAATGTCACCCAACATATTTTCCATTACATTATGTTCTATTATTTCCATATGGTAAGCTTGGATGGGAACTTGAATTGAAATTGTGGAATGTTCAGTATGATCGACCTTCAACTGATCGATTTACTCAAATGGATTTTTATAGTTATCGTTTGTTTGAACGACCCACAGAGTATTCAACAATTTTGAGAGGTGGAAAACTATTTCAAGAGTTTTTGGTAGATGCTTGGGCTGCAACTGAGCAAAATCGATTGACATACTACAAGCTTAATCAAGTGAAACTTCGGGCTGAGCTTTACCAAGAGTTGTCAGATGTGGATCCAGATTATATGCGACCTGGTCAAATTGGTCAAAGGTTTATTTTGCCATCTTCATTTACTGGTAGTCCAAGACATATGTTTGAAATTTTTCAAGATTCAATGGCTATCACGCGATACAATCAACACCCAGATATTTTTCTGACCATGACTGCAAATTCCAATTGGCCAGAAATTACTTCAGCATTATTACCACATCAAAAACCTATTGATTGTCCTGATTTAATTACCCGTGTTTTTGAGTTGAAGAGAAAATGTTTGATGAAGGTGATAGAACAAATAAGGTGTTTGGAAATAAAGTTGCACATGTTTTTACAATTGAATTTCAAAAACGAGGCCTCCCTCATATGCATGCACTTTTATTTCTTAAGGGCCCAGACAAAATTCAGACATGTGCGCAAGTAGACAAATTAGTCTGTGCAGAATTTCCAGACCCAAAAGATGATCCTGTGCTTTTTGAAACTATCAAATGTTGTACGGTACATGGATCGTGTGGTGCTCGAAATTCGCAAGCACCATGTATGGAAAATGGTAGATGCACTAAGAGATACCCTCGAATTTTTACAGAAACAACAACTATGGATCAAGATGGATACCCTATCTATCGTCGTCGCAATAATGGTCAAGTACATACTGTGAGGGGGAAAGAAGTTGATAACAGGGATGTCGTGCCATACAATGCATATCTTTCTAAACTTTTCAACTGTCATATAAATGTGGAAGTTTGTGCCGGGATGAGATGTGTCAAGTATATACATAAGTACATTTATAAGGGTTATGATCGTACAACGATGGTGTTAGGAATGATAAATGAGATTCAACAATATCTCGATGCAAGGTATATTGGACCTCCAGAAGCTGCTTGGCGAATATTTGGTCATCCTTTGCATGCAAAGATGCCAACAGTTATACGATTGGCACTTCATTTACCTGGAATACATCGCGTTGTTTTTAACCCAGAAGAGTCATTAGAAACGATTCAATCTAGAGTTGGTCAACAAATGTCAACTCTTACTGGCTTCTTTGCATATTGTGCTAGCAGTGAAGATGAATGTCCATTCACTTATCAAGAATTTCCACAACATTATGTTTGACTCAAGTCGAAAAAGAGATGGAAATCAAGAGAAAGGGGATTTGCAATTGGTAGAATGTATTTTGCTAGCCCTAATTGTGGTGAAAGATTTTATCTGCGTTTGTTACTAATCGTTGTCAAATGACCAAAGTCATTTCGGTCTTTACGCACGGTCGATAATGTTGTGCATGATACATTTAAATTAGCATGTGTTGCAAGGGGGCTTTTAGAAGATGATGAAGAATGGATACAATGCTTGAAAGAGGTGGCAGTTATGAAAACTGGATATCAATTGAGGAGATTGTTTAGTATTATTCTCACCCAGTGCTCTCCACTAAATCCATGTGCATTATGGAATCAATTCTCAACGCATATATGTGATGATTTTGCACATAAGATTCGTACATTGTTTGCCATTTCTAACCCAACTGAGGCTCAAATTAAAGATTATGGTCTCCATCTTTTGAATCAAATGCTTCATGAATCAGGAAAAAGTTTAATTGACTTCCCACCCATGCCACAACCTACTGCCAATTGGAGTGCAGTAGTTAGTAATCGATTGATATTCGAATATTGACAATTATAGAGTGAGGCACAACAGACAGATTCACAAATTTCTATTGATTGTCTCAACAATGGACAGCGGAATGCTTATAACATAATCACTTCTTCAGTTTTTCAAAATAAAGGAGTTGTTTTCTTTCTGAATGGGGGTGCTGGAACAGGGAAAACATTTTTGTACAATACGATAACATTAAAATGTCGCAACCTTGGGCATATTGTTATTACTGTGGCTTCATCTGGAATTGCATCATTGTTACTGGTCAGAGGTCGCACTGCACATTCAACATTTTCTATCCCATTAGATGTGTTGGGAAATTCAAATTGTGGGCTTAGTAAACAATCATTACAAGCTGAGTTATTTAGAGAAACAAAACTCATAATTTGGGATGAAGTTCCGATGCAACATAGACATTGTGTTGAGGCGGTTGATCGTACATTGAGGGATATTTGTGATAGTGACAAGCCATTTGGGGGTATTACTGTTGTTCTTGGCGGAGACTTTCGACAAATCTTACCAGTTATACCCAAAGGAATTCGTGAGCAAATTGTGAATGCATCATTAAGACACTCTGTTCTATGGAAGCATATACATATCTTAACTTTGGATTTGAATATGCGCTTGAATCATGAAGACCGTGAAAATGCTAATTTTGCAAATTTTTTTATGGAGATAACACTACTATAACCTTTGTGTCATATTATATAGATTATTTTAAATTAATAAATTGTGTTTTCATTATTTTTTTATTGATTTCACTTTTTTTAGATTGGGACCAATCCTCAAGAACTCGTTAACCTTCCATCAACAATACACAAATGTCAAGATTTGAATGAATTACTCTCTATAGTTTACCCACGGTTGAACATAATAGAGACGTCAACCCCAACATTTTTAACTGAACGCACAATTTTGTCTGCGCGTAACGATGATGTCAGTGACATCAATACTACTGCATTGAATATCTTTCCAGGGAGATTACATACTTATCTTGCAACAGATAAAATGTCTGAAGATAATGAAGTCGATCCTACTATTACAAATAGATATCCTAATGAATATTTAAATTCATTGGATCCTCTTGGGTTGCCAACTTTTAAGTTAGAGTTGAAGGTGGGTTGTCCTATAATATTGTTGAGAAACATTGCACCGAAAGATGGACTATGAGTTGGTACAAGATTGATGGTTACTAGGTGCGACACTCGCATAATTGAAGCTCAAATTTTAATTGGAG
The DNA here is from genome assembly GCF_014633365.1 of Diospyros lotus. Classification (NCBI taxonomy): domain Eukaryota; kingdom Viridiplantae; phylum Streptophyta; class Magnoliopsida; order Ericales; family Ebenaceae; genus Diospyros; species Diospyros lotus. The sequence continues at coordinate 20,185,043 of NC_068343.1, forward strand.
AAAAGTTTGGCAATTTGGCATTCATACTAAGGATATCTTTGGCACCATCTTCTTCAGAAATGCCTTTTCAAATGACAAGACGTCAATTTACAGTCCGATTGGCATATGCCTTGACTATTAATAAATCTCAAGGACAATCTGTAAAATTTGTTGGGGTTGATTTATGCATACCAGTGTTTAGCCATGGGCAATTATATGTGGCATTGTCCAAATGTACATCATTTGATCATATAAGTATCATGCTCCCTAAAGATTGTTTGGATTCTACTACAAATATTGTTTATCCTGAAGTGTTGTTGTAGTGTTCAGAAGGTAACCATGTAGATTTATTTCTATTGATTATATAACTTTTTTAAAAATTTAAATTTGATAATAATTTGAAATATGGACTTCTGTAGGATTGGATAGAAAAATATATATGGAACTTAAAAAGAGAAATACAACTATCTTGCTTCGATGGGGATGTAATAAGGTAATTTCAATCTCAAACTATATTTTGATGTGTATATTTCCAACAAATGTACTAATCTATATTTTTTTTTATTTCACAAATTACCCGATTATTGTGCATGTTCATCATTGGGGATACATACAAGTTGATACGAAGACTTTTTGGAAAGTAATGAGGAAGAAGTTCGGGCAAACACATGTTTGAAGACATGTTATTGACACATTTTTTGTAAAGCATACATATTTTGTAAAGGTTTAACCTATTTTTTGTAAAAGTTTAACCCACTCTTTTGGTGAATGACAATATAATGTTTATTTTTTTTATGTAATTATAATTTGATTGGCAATAGTAACACTAATTGGTGTATATTTTAATTTTAATTTCTATTTGCAGCAATAACACTAATTAGTATTTGATATTTTATTTTTTTTTATATTTGATTGGCAGCAATAACACTAACTGGTATGTATTGTTTGATATTTAACTTTTAATTTAATTTATTCAAATTGTAAAGTATTTTTTTAATTTAATTTTTAATTTTTATTATTTTTTTAATCTTAATATTAGGCATTCCCTAGTCTATATAATAAGGGATGATGGTTTTTGAAATTGAGAGACAAATGTGAGGGGGACATTTTTTGGATGGTTGAGATCAATGAATGGTTGAGATGAATGGCTGAGATCAATTCTTTTTCCCCCCAAAACCATCCCATCATCCCTCATCTCACGCACACACTCTGCCCAACCCACTAACACACGCCCAACCCGCTAACACACCTACTCACTGCCTCTCTCTTTCTTTCTCTCACAATCACCCACCCACGCCATCGCCGCCCCCCCTGTCGCGCCCCACCGGCAGCCGCTCACTCATCGTCACCCCCCATCGGCCATACATACAAACAATCTCTCACTCACTCTCTCTCTCTCAGGTACATACGTCCACTTATATATCTCTGATTCTCTGTATTTATCATGAAGAACTGTCAAGCGACAGTCGCTGAATCGAGTTATTTGAGTAGATTATGCAATGGTGTTCATTGTTATTGTTATTTTTGTTTAATTTGTTTATTTTGCATTAGGTGGTATGGAACTGATTCCTTCACAAATAGTGTTAGAGTTGGTTTTCGTTATTTGACGAATTGTTTGTTGAGATTGTGGTGGTTTTTTTTTGTTTTTAAAAAATTGAATTAGCTTGAGAGAAGCAAATTTTTCCCCTATTATTAGGCTTAAAGGTTAGTGGTGGAATGGAGATGAAGAAGACGGAGGCATCGTTGCACTGGTGGTGGTTTGACAATCTCAGCGTCATCTCCCCCACCACCCCAAGACGCTCACCATGGCTCCAATCCACTGATGTTTTACATTTGATATAATTTTGATGATGAAAAACAATTGTATTTTGATGATGAAATAAAGTTATGAGATTTCAATGTTAAAGAATTTTATGATTCAAAATATTCTTTTTCATGTTATCATTTATTGTTTCAGTTTTTATAAAAAGGATAGTCGACTATGTGTTTCATTCTGTTGACTATGCCTGAGAATAGTCGACTATGCTGTTATGGATAGTCGACTATATTTAAGGATAGTCGACTATGCTGTTTCGATCTGTCGACTATTTAAGGCATCTGTCGACTATTTTTCAGTCTGTCGACTATCATGTAAGGATAGTCGACTATGGCTTTTCATCTGTCGATTATTTTTGTTCATAAAATTCAAAAATCTCTTCATATTTTTGCAATAGTCGACTATGCATATGTATCTGTCGACTATGAAATTTTTGTGTTATAAGATAGTCGACTATGCGTTTTTGTCTGTCGACTATGTTTTGTTTTATTTGTAAAAATAGTCAACTATGCATTTTCTTCTGTCGACTATGTGTTTTGCAGAAAGCTTCCAACGGCTAGTTTTTCAACTCCAACGATCACAAACGGCTACATTTCTCTTCAATCTTTTGGGAAGCCTATAAATACAAGTCATGGATGATCAAGAGAAGAAAAATTGATGGAAAGGAAATTATTTGAGCTTACATCATATACACATTTGTATTTATATTGACTGTGCTTTAATTTTCTCTCTTCAAGGCTTTGATCTTCACTTGTAATTATTCATTTCAAGCCTTGTATCATTTTTGAGAGACATTGTAACTAAGAGATTCATCTCTTAGATTCTCTCCAATTGTATACTTCTTGTTTTTCCTAACTTGTGTAGCTAGAGGGCCTACTTGGTTTAAGTAGGAGGTTGTATTTCCTAGCTTGTGTAGCTAGAGGGCCTACTTGTGTAAGTAGGAGGTTTTAGTGAATTATTTTAAAATCCTTAGTGGGAGCTAAGGTAGTGGATTAGGCTTGGTTTAAGCCGAACCACTATAAATCCTTTGTCTCATTTATTCTTCTTACTTTACATTTGTCATTTTATATGTTCTATGTTTTAAATCACTAAAACCTCAATTAAGTCAAAAAGTTTTCAAGTTCTATCAAGATTTTTAAAATATCCAATTCACCCTCCTCTTGGTGTGTGCCATAACACCTCCCGATCTAACATCCACCCTTTCAGGTAACGGACACGCTATTAATGGACGACGAAGACGTTCAGTCGGCGAAGGAAGAGGCTAAATGAGGTCGTTGGCAGCAGCAGTCAACGAAAAACAGAGGAGGAAGCCGAGTAGGCCGTCGGCGATGGCGAAGGCGAAGCGACAGCAAGCAAGAGAAGAACGGTGGCGAGAGCAGGTGAGTTGCAGGAGGACCTAATGGAGAAGAAGAACGGACCTGGAGTGATGGCCGTCGAAAGAGACGGACAGCAGTGACGAGGAAGGCAACGATTCGAACAGCGGCGGTGGCTGGACGTGGTCGACGATGGCCGTAGCAATGGTGGCCGTTTGCGGCTGAAACGGAGGCGAGAGGCGGTTGCATCAGCTACCATTTTTGCAGTGATGTTGGGCAGAGAAGGAGGCTGCGGTGGTGGCCCCAGAGGTACGATGGCTAGCCGCAGCTAGAGCCACCGCCACTGCCACTACTATAGCTAGGTATTTCCCCCACCCTTCTCTCTCTCTCCTTCTCTCTCACTGTATTTTGTTGCTGCATTTTGCTGTGTATTTTTTGTTGTTTGATTTGTTGTTTCTGGTTGTTGCGAACAGAAATTTGTAATGCTGTGATTTGATGATCTTTGTTGTGGTTTGTTGCTGTCAACTAATTTTTTGTGTATTTTCTGTTTCTGGTTGTTGATTTTTGCAGTGAACAAAATTTTTGCCATGTGTTTTTCCAGGTTCTTGATCTTTCAAGTTGGGATATTCATAAGGCTGTGTATATATATATGTATATGTGTATGCTCCGTGTATGTGTGTTTATCTACTAACTGCTTGTATGTGTGTGTGTGCATAATTATATGGATGTATATGTGTGTGTTTATGTCTATATGCGTGTATATATGGCTCCAGTGTGAATATGGGTGTGTATATATCTATATATCTACATGTATATGTGGCTGTGCAAAAATAATGGCAGGAGAAAGTGGCTGTGCGAAAAAAACAATTCATGAAACACACACACATATATAAATAATTCATGTATGTTTTCAATTAAGGCTAATTGAGGCATTTTAAAATACGGCTACGAGAAGTAATATTTGGGCTTCAAATAAAATTTCTCTTAGCGTTTTCATTTTAGGGTGATTTAGTGTTTTCATTTTAGGCATTTTAAACCAATTACTTTCCTATATTACCCTTCATTTTAGGGTGATTCCACATAAGACTGTCCATCGTTTTAGGGTGATTCCACATATGCTTACTCATGTTTAGCATCAAATTTTGACTGTTGAATTAGTTTTTAAAAAAAATTAAGGAGTCTAATTTTAATTAAACCTATTAGTATTAGACATTGCCTTTCTCATGAAATGAATTGAAATCTCCAATTCAGTCCTTAAAAGTAAAATACGTAAATGGGATAGAATACGTGATATAAGCAAGTTTAGGCACGGGTTAATACAAATATGATTAGTTTTAATTTTAATTTAATACAAAAGTATTATATTTGTTAATAATATTAATACAAACATCTAATATTTATTAATAATATTAATACAAATATGTTTTACAGTTTGAAGTAGCTAAAATTATGCTCACAATTTACAATATATATTTTCATATTGTGTTTTAAAACATATGCTCATTTCTACAATTTGAACTATTTTAGTTTTTTTAATATATAAATAATAAATACCATCATTTTATGTAACATTCCTTAATTAAATCGAACTAATTCATTAGATCGAATTCATACATTAACGATCCTTTTTTTTTTTCCTTAAAATTTTAAAATAAATTACATAAATATTAATGTATTTTGGTCTATTATTTTGCATTCCACAAATTCTAAAGACAACCCTGCCCCTACCACCCACAGCCAACCCCGCTCCATCCCATCCTCCCCCTTCGTTGTCGCCCCTGCTGCCCACCATCGTCGGCCCCACCCGGTCACCGTCGTCGCCTCCCGCCAACGCCACCTAAAGCTCCGCGTCCAGCTCAAAGGTATATATGTAATGTATTTTGTGTGTGTATGTTTATATTTCTATGTATGTATGTATGTACACCAACATAACTTATCGTTGTATATATTTCTGTGTATATATTTCTGTGCAATGCTTGCTTTATAATTAATTAAGATGGAACATTAATTAGTTAAAAGTATTTTTAACTTTCAAACTAAGATTTGATCAAACATATGTGTGTGTGTATACCTCTGAACAAGTAGTTCGCATTGATCAAACAAGTACCTCTTCTAAGCTTTAGTCTTTTCTTTATGGAATGTAATGAGGGTTTTCTCCATTTTAAAATTAAAGGCCATAAATTGATAATTAATTGCAGGGAAAAGTCAAGAGTTACATTGTCAATCAAACAATTAGAAGAAAACCCACTATTTGAAACCTTGGAAAAAGTTATTCCTCATGTAAGAAAAGGGTGTGCAGTTTCTTATTGCAATTTTCTAATGTTTATACTGTATGTCTCATTCTTACTGTAATTAATTCAGTTACTAATGCAAATACGTTTACATGATGGCTCAGTCATTCCTAGTTCTTCTAGCACAAGCACTGCATACAATATTGAACCTCTTCCAGGGCTTGAAGAAATATTAGAAGAGCTATTAAAGAAAGCATGGTATGACTTCATTTTGTACTTGTGCCGAAAATTTGTTTGAGAAATTTTATGGGTGTTGAATTGAATATTGAAATTTACTCATAGCATTTTTTTTTTTACTTTTTTTTTTCCAGTTTAGAACCTTTAGTGTTTGATTGGAATTTCTGTAATAAACGTGTTTATCTTCATATTTTTGTTCATATGTGTCTTTTTCTCTAATTAATGTTTGATGTTATTTTCGTAGTCAGGTCTATCTTAAAGGTAATGTTAAATGTGTTCTATTTCTATAAAATTCATGTTAGCATTATTTTCTAGCTGTTTTACTTATGTTCTTTTTCTATGTAATGTAAATGAGTGTTTTCTCCATATTAAAGGTAAGGGCCTTAAATTGAAAACTAATTTCTGGGTTTTCCCAACTGCTTTCTGATAGGTCAATAGTCAAATCTGTGTTGCTTATGGCGTAATTATTTTAGATGCCTATTCTCTGTGTGCTACCATACTCATATTATACCATTTGCTTTTCTTTTAAGAGATACAACTTTGTTCGCTAGATTTTTGGTTTTTCATCTCTTTCTTTGGTTTGTCCTTTTAAGTCTTGGGTAGGGGCAATTTCAACAACTTCTTAAAGCAGCTCACCACACACTGTTGAAGGTGGAGGCTGAGGGCTTCCAATGTCTTCACTGTTGATAGCAACAGTCCTGGCCTTACTGCACAACAAATGTCAATTCGGGTGTCTGTGTTCGTCCTTTCTACATAAAACTGAACAAATTTGGAGCATAAAATTGGGTTTTAGGAATTGGGCTTTTGACTATGGCTTGATTAAGCAAGCAGTCCTATTGACAACTAGAATTTAAGTTAGAAGTCTGTGCACAAGTGCCTTTGTGTGTGTGTAAACTCCATTTTGTGTAACTCTTTTTTTGTATATATTTATGAATATATTGTGTAAACTCCATTTTCTCTAACCCCGAACAGGGGTTCCTTTGTTGATGTCAGTAACATTAATTGGTGTGCAATTTAATTTTAATTTTATTTAGATTACAGAGTATTGGCTGATATGCATTATTTGATATTTATTTATTTTTTATATTTTATTTGTTTAGAATTTTAGAATACAGGCTGGTATATATTGTTTGATATTTAATTTTTAATTTAATTTATTTAGATTGTAAAGCATTTGCTGATGTGTTTTATTATATAGATTTACTGATTTTTTTTTATAAAATGTTAACAAATATACAATAACTTTAATTTCTGTTTTTTGTTCAGTATTCACAATTTTTTTTTTTTTTTTTGCTCTTATGTTTTGATTTGCAATATTGATGAACATTATAAATTTTATATGTTTGTTTCTTATTTGAGTTTTGTAGAGTATTTAATACAAGCAAAATTATTATAAGTTTTTTATAAATTTTAACATAATACATATAAATTATAACTATATTCTAATTTTAATATTATTTACACCGTGCCTTCAGGCACGGGTATACGCTAGTATATATATATATATATATATGCAGATTTAGAGATTCTAAGCAGAGAATAAGCCATCAATGGCGACAAGAGCAATCTGGGTTTTGGGCTCCACGGGGGACTTGAGCTTGAGCAGGTCCATCTTCTTCTCCTCCCCAAAAGCGCTGCTCTTGATCCCAGCCAGGATAGAAAAGGAAGAGAACAAGTCAATCCCTCCGATTTGAGTTTGAGCACGGGCCTTGGTTGAATTCCTGATCCTTCTCTCATACTCCTCTGCAACCAGCATGGCAATATCCGCCATTTTTCTCTTGATCTCTATAAATCTTTAATTTTAATCTCTCTCTCTCTCTCTCTCTTGCACACACACTAGGACGATGGGGGAAGAAAGAAAGAAATAAGATGGATAGATAGATGGTAGACAGATAGATAGATAGATAGATAGATGGCTTCTGTTTGTGGTGGGGTTTAGGGTATGTATAGGAATAGGGGAAATAGGAGATATATGTAAGATGCTACTGAAGAAGGTACCCCTTGATAAGTCCATTTGTAAATAAAAGAAACCAATAAGGGGAACACCCTAGTTGAATCCTCATGCTAAAAAGTAGGTTAGAACTAATCATGAGCATAAGATACTTTAGCTAAGAAAAATGATTAATATTGGCGAAAAGAGCTCGTGTAAAAGGATCATTCACTAACCATGAAATACTTGGATAAACACGAAAATAGAGACTTTATTGACATGAGAAAAAAGAAGCAAATTTTATTAATATCTGAAAGAGTATGGGCTCAATTATGGGTCGAATATAAAAAGGATAAAAAATATACACCATTTAGTTGGACATTTTTTTTTTGTACTACAACCTCAACCACAGGAGTCCTCTCCTCTTTGCTAACTATATCCACTCCTCTCAACACCTCCATTGTCTAGCTTAGCTAAGGTAGAGGGATAGGTTAAGATCCACGGCCTAGACAACAATTTCAATGATCAACTAAAAGTTGGCTCCAATTAAGAGAGAGCAAAACTCCAAGGACCTCTCTCTTGCACCTCTTGAAACCCATTTTCAAACATTTCTTCAAGTTTGCCTAGAGATACTCAATAACTGAAGGAATCTCTTCAAGTGCTCGATGAGGCTTGAGTGATCTACTTGAACTTGGGTGTATTTGCTCTTCCACCTCTTATTCTTTCTTCTAGAAGCCTCTAGCTAGTATTTAAGCATTAGAAGTCAACCCTCACCTTAACCTCATACCTCTTGGCTCCATCCACCTTAGAATAGAGTCATTTGATTGTGGAGAAGTGCTCCTTCAATTGAATCCTCTTTCAAAGAAAGATCTTCCCAATTTGTATATGTTTTGTGTAGACGTTAATCAGAAACTCGGAAAGCCCCAATAAGCATATGGTTGCCTACAAGAATAGCACTATTTTATCAAGGAAGAAAAACTTAAAATTCAAAAACAACTCTTGAAACCTTACCTTGTAACAACTCTTGAAACCTATGTCAAAAAGGGAATCTAATGGTACATTCCCAACCTTTAAAACAATTATTAGGTGTAGGTGCCATTGAGTAATTAGCAAGCCATATCCCCATCCTTAATCAAATCTCTCTCAAACAGTCCACTTAGGGGTATAGACAAATCCCCATGGGTGTTATTTGCTTGTCCCTCCTTAGACATGGACCTCTTTTCCTTTCTTCTTAAGGTTAGCAATAGAAGGACAAGAGAGTCAATGTGTAGAGCTTTGGGGGGAGCCTAAGGAAAAGGACCTAAAGACACCTTCTTACTTAAGGGAGCATCCATAGGTTGATCTTGATGGTGTTTTTTATGATTTATCTTCTCCACTTCCTTCTAGATCAATTCTTGAGCACAATTTCGAGCATTTTGAATGAAAAATGCCACTCAAACTCAAGGATTGATCTTGAACTAGCAATCAAGTGCTCAAACACAACCAACTCCTTCATAGCTGCATTCTCTTCCTTGGTCAACTTAAAGGATTGAGCACATACCTTCTCTTTTCTCCAAAAAGTTAAAAAAAGGAATTGACCTTGCTTCAAAAGAAAGAAAAAATATTGACCCTTTCACCCTTTAATCAAGGAAAGAGTATTGATAATAAAACTAGTGTCGAGCCAAAACTATGAAAAAATATTGCCCCTCCCACACAAGAGCCCAGAACATGGAAAAAAAAAAATATCCAAGCATTAAGGGAGACGTCCCTAACTCAACAAAAAATAAGAAGAGGAAGCTAAAGGCCAACATCCAAGGCATCTACGTAGATTACCAAAGAACCACATAAGCTCTAGGAGTCTTCAAATGGGAGAAGGTGTAATCATCCTCAGGAAGCTCAAACTGGCCCATGAGTTTCTCGATTGATTCCTTATTAAGGTGAGTAACCTCCTTAGTTAAGCATCCAAGTCAAACTTGGAGCTTTCCGTGACCACCTTATGAGACACCTAGGAAGACACTACTACCCCAAGATAACATAAAGGTAAGCCTACTCTCGAGGCTAGAGTTGCTAGAGCTCAGGAGGAGCTCGAGTCAAAACTCGAGCTCATTTTCTCGATATCCATTTGTGTAAGAAAAATAAGATATACCTACTTAAGATGTAATGACCCACTCCTGGATTATCCCGCTAGCATAGGAAAATTCGAAAGGAGATAGTCACAAAAATGATGTAGAACAACACTTAAATAATATGCTCAACATATTTTTTTTCCTTGCTCACTAAATAATATAGCCAAAAATAATACATTTCATTCATAACTTGACTTACATAATCCCTTGGGTTAAATGGCCATATCATCCAAAATAAAAGGGCAGCATTGCAAATCGCATAATAAATTTTTCACTCTACAAGCCCTCAAATAAAATACTCTCTGGACCTTTTAGTTGGGAACGTCTCTGTACACCTCTAAACTTGGGCTCTAGCCCCATTGAACTTGCCCTCTACAATTTCCTTTCCATTACCTGGAATATCAAGAATAAGCAAGGTGAGCCACAAGACTCAGCAAGTATATATAATCAACAAGTGTAATCATAGAATCAAGGCATGAATAGACCAAATGGAGTATACTCGACTCCCCAAAATACAATAAAAATTCCATTATTAATTTTCCATCATTAATATTGTTATACATATTTCTCGCACTACTTCTTATGGGCTAGACTCAGTCCAATAGGCCAGCCCAATCACCTTAAGCCCAGTAGGCCCAGCCGAGCTCGTCAGGGCAAAGCTCACACATCGCTAAAATCCGAACTCAGATCACGAAACCAAGCGAACTCTCAGTGATATACTCAACAAGCCCCCAGTAATGCTTCAAGCTCGCTAGCCTAACCAGTCAGCTCGCCGATCAAACTATTCAGCTAACATAACAACATTGTTGCTGAATAACCGGAGGCAAGGACTCACTTACTTTATCTGATGCAAACCGGATCCTTGGTAATGCGAAGCCTCACTCCCGATTTTATGGAATTGATAAAGACATCTTGTCTCCATGATGTCATTCTTCCACTTTTGTATTTTAATGCAATTGTAAACACCTATCAATATAAATAGGGGTAAAAAATACCATTGTAAAAGAGAACAAGAAAAATGCTATACTGTTACTCTATCGAAATGCCCAGAGACAGTCGTGGAGTAGGTATCGTTCTGGTTGAACCTGTAATACTCCACTCCCACTTACGGGTGTTACTCGTGAATAATCAACTAACTATTCACACGCTAAGGCCAAAAATGAAGAGACGAGTTACGTTTCAATGAGAAACGACCTAAGTGGGAACTAGGCTTTGCCCTCCCTTCGGTCCACTCAAGGATCCGAGAAAATATCAAAACGACCCTGTGAAAATAAAACCCGAAACCTCGTAAAGGGTCACCCCTTCTCAAACTCATAATGAAGCCAAGGATGACTTCCTAAGATTCGACAAAATAATCTAACACACTTACTTCATTTAAATTATGGCATAAGACCTTAATTATTGGAAAATAAATTTTGGCCCAATTATTAACCCATTTTCTCACTTCCAAATCCTTTAGAAAATATTTGGGTTAATATATCTTTGAAAAAATTTAATAAATTTTTCCTTAGCAAATCTCCATTTATTTTCCTTTCTTTTATTTCAAAAATACCTCAAATTTCCAACCTTTAGCAAGTAAATTTTTGAATTTCAAATCATCAAGATTCCTCATCCATTTTTTCCAAATTCAAGGAAAATACTCAATTATTTACTTTCTAAAATATAGAAATTTTGCCACAAATGCCTCAAAATTTACATAAATTTGATAATTAATTTAGAGGCTCAAATCCTTATTTATTTATTTATGAATATATATATATTTTTAAATATGCCTTTATTTCAGAAACTCAAGTAGCATCAATAAAATAAATTAAGAAAAATAATTAAATAAAAAAAATTGCAAACCGCAGCAGCAGGGGCATGCGGCAGCCCCCAGTGCGTGGGTTGTGCGCTCGCTACCCGTTGTCACACCCTCTGCACCCCAGCCATGCGCCAAACGCCCCTCATGCGCGCCCCAGCCGCACGCCCAGCCTCTCCAGCCTGACTTTCACCAAAAAAATATTTTTTTTTTTTAACCAAAATTTCCAGAATGCTACTATACTTCAAATACCTTCCAGAATATCAAATTTTTCCTCAATCCATCCACATTAAACATTCATACATATTTAACTAAAATAAATACATCAACATCCACTATACCAACAAAATACATTCAACTTCACATGCATTTTTCTTGCTCCATTACCTTCAACATTCCAAAACTCTCTTTCCTTTAGAAGATTCCCCACCTACAAAGAGGTCAAAGGACCTTATAAGCCATTGCTCAGTAAGGGTGCTATGCAAAAGTAAATGTAACATGAGAAATAAACATGTAATGCAAATGCAATACAATGAATGAGTAGTCTTCCATGCCCTCATAACCACATAGGTTAAGACACCAACCAACCCCTCCTACATCACTAGTCCTCCATATGTCCATAGGTACACTAGAACACAAATCATGCAAATATGAACATTACATGCAACTCATACAAACAATTACAAAATGCAAGCAAACCCCACCACTTGGGGTCATCCCTTACCTCTATTTCCTTAAAACTTCAAGACTTCACTTCCCAAGACTCTCTTTGGCTTTCAACCACCTTAAGAAAAGAATTCTTAAAGCATTAAATGATCTTGAAGACTAGAGAAATGAAGACTTTCTTTCTTTCTAGAAAAGATTTAAATCAAAGCTTACCTTCCTCTCCTTTGGAAGCTCACAAGAGAACTCTCCCTTGTTCTCTAATTTCTTCCACCAAGCAAAACTTCCTCTTAGAGATTTTTCTTCCTTATATATAATGTCTTGACATCTCACAAGTTCAAGACTAATTTCTAGCCCTTGATGAATCTTTTGAAAAACAAATCCTAACCCTTGAAACTAGCACAATTCTTGTGCTTTTGATAAACTTAATCCTAGCCTTTGATTTAGAAAGAACTAATCTCTATTCTCTAGAAAAACACAATCTTTGCCATCTAGCCTCTTTAAATCTCCACCCTTGATGATAAACTAGAGACTAAATCTCCATCATCTATTCTTTTTATTAGGCTTATTAGATATTTATTTATTTACAAATTTGGCAATCCATGCCACTTTCAAGAATCAATTGTAGCCATTAGATCTTGATTCTTTCCAAGCTAAATCCTCAACTATTGGATCAAAGCTCCAATTCTCATAATTCTTCAATATTCAAAATTAAGAAATATTGACTAATTTCAAGATTGACTATTTTCCCCATTTCTCATTTAATTTAAATCCCATAAATTTTCAAGTATTTAATAGAGACTAATATCTATTTCTTTTTTTTATTTAATTTAAATCACTCTTGAAAGACATAATCCTTTATATTTGCATTTACTTAAATCCACTATTTTCCCACATAAATGCATGACTAATATCCAATTTAATAAAGAATTTCTTTAATTCACACCATGATGACTCTCATTTAATGCTTGAGAGACCATTTTCCTTTTTCTTTTGAATTACTTTTAATCTCACTCTTGCTTCACAAGATCATGCCAAGTGTCTCACTTACACTTAATCCAACTAATTTTTTATTCACATATTTAATTAAATCCTTTTTTCATGAGATCTTGCCAGGTGTCACCAATCTACCCTACTTGTCTTCCATTTTAATTCCACATTTTCCATTCATTTTTCCATGCATTTAAACAATAATTAATTTCTCCCAAAATGAATCCTCTAATATATAATTATTTTCTCCACCAAAAATAATTTACCTTTTATGGGATGGGACTCCAAATTACCGTTTTGCCCTTCTTAAGGCATCCTATATATTATGTGCATTCTCTTTGATTCAAAGGCAATTATGGAAATTTTCATATACTATTATTCCCTTAATTGACAATTTTATCATGACTCATCAAGGGTATTACAGAACCACTTAAAATTCCCTTATTTTTGGTTCACTTTATTCCTTTTCTTTGTATTTTGAATTATTTACTCACTATAGGCCTATGAATCACGGTTAACTGGATTTAAACGTCGGCAAATACCATCCCATGCCATCTTCATTATGCATTTTATGCAACATTCCATTTCCCATAAACATATAGATTTCCATGCATCACATCGGCTCACATGACCCTCCATTTACATGGATCACATCAACTCTCAAAGCCTCTATTCACATGAATCATATAGGCTCACATAACCTTCCATTCACTTGCATGCATATGTGTATACATATATATATAAAAATATCAATCAGCCATTCACTTGACTGGAGCACTACCTATCAAGCTATATGCCCACCTCACCCGCGTCAGATGCTCCATAGGATATTTTTTTTTTTTTTCATCCCGCGGAACATAGTTGCTGCACTAAAATAATAATAAGGGCGCTAAAAATAATACCATGCAATTCTCATGAGGTCTCACATAAATATAATACGCATGCTCCAATATATAAATGTTCATATCACGATCATCATACACATTTAAGCATTTCAATATCGTTTTCATTTATGAGCCCATGGTATTTTCATCCACAAGATTTAACATCCTTCATTGAGTTTCATTTCCATACCATTTTTTAATATTAAGCAGATTTGATTACATATATTCATCATAAAAGTCTCATGGCTTTCGTTTCTTATTACACATGATAAATTTCTCCCCCTTAAGACACCCACATATCATCAAGAAGCATTTTAAGACTCATTTGAACACTACAAGGTGTTTGGGGGAAGAGATTACAAGCATTTAAAAAGCTAAAAAAATTTCCAAATTTTAGATCCGGATTAAAAAAAGCACTACAGGCTCAATCTGAATCCAAATAATTCATATCCTATCTCAAAACGAATCTTATTGAATTAGATTTACAACACAAAAAGCGAATCTTAATTTCAATATTGGGACAAAAATTTATGGTCGAAAGAATACAAGGTACGTAGTCTGAAAGAAAAGGCTTAGTCGACTAATGAAAGTCTTACTCGACTAAAACTTAGTTGACTAAGGCTTAATCGACTAAGTAGATTGCTGAGTCGACTGGGTCGAGGGATAGCACAAAAATCTAAGAAAATTAGCTCTGTTGAGTTGACTAAACCCAAAGATTAGTTAACTCGATGCACACATAAAGCACGAAATGGACTCGAAACACTCCAAAACGACCACCACTAACTTCCTAACTCACAAATATCATTACTTGAACGAAAAATGGGGTGAACAAGCCCCAATGAGTCAAACTTAAAGGACATGCCCATTTTGGTTATTTGCATCATTTGCTTTTACTTTCCTCTTTTCTTTATTCTCTCCAATTATGAAATTCTCCATTTGCCCTCACATTTTTCAGACATGTACATTAAACCCTTATTGGTCATTTGCTTCATTTTTTTTTTTCCTTTTTCATTTTCATTTTCTTTTTCACCCACATATTACATGTAAATACATTTATTTATAATCCATTTAGTTAAAATGCAACATTTATGCACTTGCCCCAAGCCCAATTCATAATTAGCCCAATAGAGTATCTTTCCAACCATCACTTTTGTTGGGCCTTTTCTATACTTGGCCCAACCCATTACATACATAATTCATATTTTAAATATTCACTCATACATTGATTCCAAAAATAATATTTCCACTAATGTAATTTTTTCGCTAATGGCCTCTTAATCTCAATATTTTAAATATTAAATCCGATAATTAATATCCTCATATAAAAATAATTAATTTTAACATTTAATTCCAATGATGCCCCCAAAATATGATATACGAAATAAAATTTTAATAAATACTCTAGATCTACTAACGGGTCATTACATAGGAGACCAAGGATGGAAGTGGAAAAAGCTTTGATCGGGTCCCTAATCCAAGCAATAAGAGGCAAAAGCATTAAAGATGCAAATGAGAAGTATAACAGCCTTGGACCCAAGGCACTTTTATAAGAACCGAAAAGAGGCAAATCGACATGAGAGGAAATTCAAATGGGTAATGTGGCATCATCTCAAATGTCTATCTTTCTACTCGAGAAGGCATGAATGAAGCAATCATCTCATTAGTAAAGAAGCATGCATAACTGGCAAGAAGCTAAAAGGCACTTTCTCAACTACTCCCTAACTTGACCTTTCAAGCTCAGCTTAGGGAGTGGAAGGGAAGTGATTGGGATATTTTGGGTCTTAGGAGAAATTACAAAATATCATCTTCCAAGTTATCTAGGAATGACACTTGTCCCAAGATATTCAAATTTGAGTACAGATCCAACCCAACTTGGCCCACTTTACAGAATCTACTCCAACTTAAAACCGAAACTTTGCTTATCTAGCTAGCTCATGAGTTGCGATCTAACAATGAACATGTTACAGTCATGGCTCTCTTCTGCCTCATAATATACCTATATAAAAGCATGAATTCTAAGAGACAAGCAAATAATTTATTATGCATAATTACGTATTAAATGCTTAGCTCCACCCCAAGTACTAGAACTAATTTGATCGTCAAAAGACATGCGAAAAGATTGAGTTATACCTTCGTAAGTCAAGCAAACTTTGGACATGCTTAGACTCATGGATGGCTATCAAACACATTCGGTTTAGAATTGATCTGGTGGTGATTAGCTCTGAACCGTCCCGTCAAACACTATAATATACTCACAAAAATTTAAAAAATAAAACAAACACCTTTTTATTGCACAGGAAAATAGACCTTGAGATGTTGATAGATCGCAAAAACAAATTAGGTAGATATAGGGTGGTTCGTCAATAAAAAAAATAAAACTATGAAACAAAAGAATGTACTAAACATTTTCTTTGCTTACCGGACCCCTTGGATAGACCTCAATTGTTGCCATGAGCAAAAGTATCTAAAAATTTTCTGTTGAATGTATTTACTTTTATATTATTATTATTATTGTACTTTAAATATTTTACTTTTGAATGCAACCGTCCTGTTAATCTTCATCAATCAGTTCATCCGCTTCCAGAAAGAAAAATTAATCCTTTAATCCTTGAAATATTAGAATTTGAAAATTATCAGGAACATGGAATCGTGCTTTCTAATCACCTTCATTTCTCGTCTGCTTCCAGAATAGAAATTAAATCCCTGCCATCGCCAATTGTCAAATACACCAGAAATCAACGCAACGCACGTACAGTACAACAACAGTACCAGAGCAGGAAGATAGATTGCTATATATATATATATAGATATATATGCAGATTCAGAGACTCTAAGCAGAGAAGAAGCCATCAATGGCGGCAAGGGCAATCTGGGTTTTGGGCTCCACGGGGGACTTGAGCTTGAGCAGGTCCATCATCTTCTCCTCCCCAAAGGCGCTGCTCTTGATCCCGGCCGAGACAGAAAGGGAAGAGAACAAGTCGACCTCTCCGATTTGAGTTTGAGCACGGGCCTTGGTTGAATTCCTGATCCTCCTCTCATACTCCTCTGCAACCAGCATGGCAATATCCGCCATTTTTCTCTCGATCTCTATAAATCTTTAATTTTAATCTCTCTCTCTCTCTCTCTCACACACACACACACACACACACTAACTAGGACGATGGGGGAAGAAAGAAAGAAGATGGATAGATAGATGGTAGACAGACAGAGAGACAGATAGATGGCTTCTGTCTGTGGTGGGGTTTAGAGTATGTATAGGAATAGGAAAATAGGAGATGAACGGATAAGGTTGATGGGGGGGGGGGTTGAAGCCTCTGTTTGGAAGATTGTTGATTATTATTTTATATCGGGAATATAGGTTGCTGGCAGTGGTAGTGGAGTTGTAGGTGAAGGTGGTTTTGGACGTGTTTAACTTCTTGATCCAATGTGCTCTTAGGAACGTACGTTGTGTCATTCTTTTTTGTTTATTGGATAAAATACAATAATCATCTCTAGGTACAGATAAGGTTTAATTACAGGGTGCTATTTTCTTTTTCTAAATTTTAATGTTAATAAAATAATCATCTTATTTCAGTATCTTCAAATTTTATTTTTTCTTAGATTATCATTTTTGATTTTGATAGAATAAGTAAATTGTATGTGAAAATTTTACCTCATTACATAGAATAAGGAATCAAACACATAATCTACTAGTACGAATCCCAACTTATCATGATATGTATCTTAAAGATCAAATTTTATCTTTCCTCTTTGTTTATAAGTGATTTAGATGATACTTAATACTTTGTGATAAATATAAAATTATTAATTAATTTTAACTTTTACAAACCTTGACATTCACATTTATAATTATTTTTCATATACTAAGAAAGCAATGTTCTCACCCTTTCCTTATCTTGTCGTTAATTAAACAAAAATTAAAAGAAAAATGTTGGCTTGCCTGCCACTAGTGATTGGAAGTGAATTCCAACATCACTAGGGTTCAACAATTCACAATTTTATTAGGTAATGCTTTATTAAAGTGTTTAAAATAAGATTTTATTAAAATAATTTATTTATAAAGTTTAAGATAAATTATTCAAAAGAAAAAAATAAATAAATTTATCTTAAAAGTTCAAGATAAGAAATTATGTAACTTTTTTTTATAAAATTTAATAAATATAATAAAAAAATATTTTTATCCAAAATATTTTTTATATTTTACTTTTTTCGGTCTATATTTTCATTAACAAGCGCTACTTTAGTGAATCCAATGTAGGGTTTTAAAGGTCCAAGTCAAATGTTATTATGTAAAAATTTATTTTATATTGACAAAATTATTAATTTCAGAAAAATGGCTGGTTGTAATTATTTTTAGTTTCTAACATGTTTTCATTTTCAAAACATAAAAAAAGTTTTTGAGTTATTTTTATAATTTTAAAAATATTTTGGAGTCATTTTATAATATTAAAAAAATATAAAAAAAACACGAGAATATGTTCCACGAAAAGATTAGAAACAGAAAAAATTCAAAACTTTTTCAGTGTATATATCAAATTTTTTAAATTTATTATTTTTTTAAAAAAATAAGTAAAATTTTAAATTTATTATTTGTATTATATTTGATTATTTTATTTTTTTAAATTTATTATTTATTTTTAATTAATAAATCATAGTTCATGGAAGATAGAATTTATGTTTATGTTTATATTTATTTGAATGCATTATAAAATTATGTTTATTTTTTATTAAATAATTATTTTTTTAAATTTTCTATATTAAAAATTATACTTACAAAAAAACTTTTATATTTTTTTATTTATACATTTATGTTTCTAACTTTTTTTAAAAATATCATTTCTCCGTTTTCGTTTCATATATTATCCGTTTCTCATTTTCGTTTCTGTACAACCTAACTAACTATTAACTAAAATATGTTAATTTATCTTCCTTAAACTTTACACCTAATTTGTACATATTGAAACTTTATATTAATCGGATAAGGGTGGAAAACATGAAAAAAAGAAAGTAATTGAAAAAAAAAATTTAATATGATAATAAAAAATTTTCATATTTCGTTTCCGTGTAACTTAAGTATTAATTAGAATAAGATACTTTATCTTCCTTAAACTTTAGGCCTAGTTTGAACATATTGAAAACTTTACATTAACCAAATAAGGGGGGGAAACATGAAGAAAAGCAATTGAAAGAGGAATAAAGTTATTTTGTATATAATATACTTCATCAATTCTATGGAAAGTTTCTTCTATTAGCAGAGTGAGAAAAATCCTATATTTTCTATTTTAGTAATTTTTATATTGTGATGAAAACTTTTCCTTTTTTATAAATAACTTCATCTAATAATTTTAAACTAAAAAATAAATTTTTAGTGAGTTATACTTTTCAACAAGTTTGTTGTCCAAAAAATGCCCCGATGGTGAATTGGGTTTTTAAAATTTTAAAAAATCTTAGCGGATTTATAGAAAATATTTTTCATAAGAGCTTAATTATTTTAACATAATTGTAAGATGAATAAAGTAAACAAGATTAATTAAAGGTCAATCACAACACGACAAAACAAATTTTCGTAGTGATTCATTTTATTAAAATTTACATCATTTCTCCTCGAGTCAAAATTTGAAGATTTCACTAAGTATCAAAGAAATTCCCGTATCCTTTGTTAGGAGTTAGAAACTCTAATATAAATCTTGTTGCATTACAAGTATAAACTTGAGACAAGAAAAGAAACCCTCTTTTAAGTGAAATACAAACTTATACATAAAGTGAAAATATAACTTTAACTTATAATATTTTTATAATTACAAAGATGAAGAAAGAACACTGACCAAATTGTATACCACATTGGAATGCTAGAGAGTTAAACGGTTCTTAAACATCTTCTTCTTCCTCATAACTTTAAAGCAATAAGTGGGTTTAAATATTGGTGGCCGAGGACCTTAAATACACCAAAGAAGAAAGAAAAAAGACGTTTAATGCAACATCTCCCTTGGTCAATTTTGAAATTGAAATCATTCCATGCTGTATCAAACTACAAATAGGAGTCCTTGATCCTTTTTCACTTTAGTTTTTCAAGCATAAGAACTTAGTTTAAAAAGGGTTAGTCAACAAATATCGAATATATATGTGTTGCCCATGTTAGCCAACATTTAGGATTTAGGGCAACATTGATATGAATGAGCTAATAGTTAGGGGGTGGTTTGTGGGCCACACCACCCCCATGGGCCCAGATCCTTTCTCTCCAATTGCTCGTGTCAGGCAATTATTATGTTATTTGACATGAGCAACTTTGATATACTGTGAAATGTGAGCTAATAGTTAGGGGGTGGTTTGTGGGCCACACCACCCCCATGGGCCCAGATCTTTTCTCTCCAATTGCTCGTGTCAGGCAATTATTATGTTATTTGACATGAATAATCTAATAATTCTATCTATTGAAATTAATCATCAATATATATAAAGTAGGTATAAATCTATACGGGGAAACTTTTAGTATTCACAAATAAAGACAAGTCAAGCATTAGACAAAAGATAATATTATAGGATATAAGAAGATGTAGATATGCATCATTTTTATATTAGTTATTAGAAATATGTGTTAAAAAGAATTTGTAAATTCAAAGAGAAACATTAATTAGAAAGCAAAGAGGATAGATTTGAAATCTTAAACAAAGTCTTTCAGCTAAAAGTAAGAGGCAGGCCATTATAACACTCTTTTGTGCAAGGCATTAATGATATGGAAAAAAGCTACAGTTTTTTTTTTTGGGGGGGGGGGGGGGGGTCAAAAGAGCAAAAATGTTTTCCTTCATAGAAAAATAAAAGATCTTCAAAATAGCTAAAATATTGAAGGTTAAAAGAAGAAGAAAATAACCAAAAAGATGGTAGAAGAAAAACTTTAGAGATGATGGCATTTGGTCCACCAAAGCATTAATTTGGTCGACTAATCGATCTTCTTAGATAAGTCAAAAAAATCACTTTGAATGAGTTAGGTCAATTAACATATGGCATTTGGTCAATCGAACAATTATTTGATAAGCCTTACTCAAGCTACTAGAAGATTTTGATCGACTAAAATTTGATATTAGGAAAGATAAATAATTTATTGTCTAATATTTATCAACTAAGTTTTTGCCTTACTCAACTAAATCAATTCCTAAAACTTTCAATGTGGTTCAAACATTCTCGACTTAACAACTGGTTGATATTTTAGTCGACTATATGATGTCTTTTGTGATGTCTCGTGATTTTGGACAAAATTAATCGATTAAGAAGAGTAAATTAGTCCCTTAATAGTAAAATTCTTAATTTTTTTTTATTTTTAGTATTAAAAGGATTTTTTAAAATTTAGGAGACCAATAATATAATTTTTTTTATTTTTATATATATTAAAAGTATTTTCATGAACCCTCACCTAAGTCCATCTCTACATGCATGAGATTCAAGCTCATCATTAACTCTCATTTCATTTTTGAATTTGGGTACGTATTTTTGTTTCTCAATACTTGTAATGTATTTATTTTATTATATAAGAAAATGTACCATTTTAGTGTATGAAATCCTATTAATAAAGTGATTTTTTGAAATGTTCTTTGAATGTTTTATTTAAAAAATAAAAAATTTGTTATGTTAACAAAATTTGAATTCATAACCTCTCATACATAAAAAAAGAAAAAATTAATTATCCCACTACATTTAAACTATTTCACATAAATATTATGTAAAAGAGAAAAAATTTAAACTTCAATTGTCAAGTGCATTTTTTAACTTACGATCAAGTTAACAACTAATTTAAGGTCTAAAAAAAACAATTAATTTAGGGTACATTCCAAAACTCACCTGAGTTTGACTTAATGGTAAAAATTCCCCCTCACGTTTCAAAAAATAGTGATAACCGCCCATGTAACCAAATAAAGGGATAGAAGAATTATTTTATCTTTTATTTTCTCTTATATCTCATATGATATTATAAAAATAAAAAATAACAAATAAAAAAATGATGAACCTAGATGACTCCTGTTGACGTCGAGAATTGGTCGACCGTGATTCGTTTGCCTATCCTGAGAAAATGAACACAAAATAGGAGGAGAGAAAACACATCAAAGAGTTTTATGTGGTTCCGTTGATGTTCCGACGGCCGACACCTACAAGTACTCCGACGCTCTAGTCAGTAAGAAAGTAAGATTAAGACCGTGTATCAGTAGGCCAGAGAAAAAAAACATACCATTTGCTCTCTACAGAACTGGCTCATTAAGAAGAGGAGATATCATCCTCTCTGCATGCATTGTGCGTTTGCAGATGATGGGACTGAGTATTCAGTGGGACTCTCGTTAATATGGATGGAATCCGCCATTAATGAGGATAGGATCTGTCATTAATGAGGATGAGATTTGAGACGGGCGTGCAGATACCCAATAAAGGCTGCAAATGATGTTGTTGTAGGTTGGTACAGGGCCAGGATGAAACTAGCATAGGCCAGGAGATGGGCCGAGAGAAGGGCCAGATAAGGCCCGAACAACCCAGCCAAAGTAATGCCTAGTCCGCGACTATTCTTTGGTTGTCCTATGGTCTTCTTGTTACGTGAGATGAACGATTAGGCGAGCGAGCTGGGAGCTCACTTGGTTAGGCTAACGAACTGGAAGTATCTCTGGGAGCTCGTTTGATTCTACAGTCTGAGCTCGGGTCTCAGCAACATATGACTTTGTTCTGACGAGTTTGACCTTGGGCCTATTAGACTTCAGGAGATTAGGCTGGCCAGCGGGATCGAACCCAACTCAAAAAGAGTGGTCCGAGAAATACCCATAACAATTCTATTGCCCAAATGCTTCTCGAACTTAGATCTAGACTTAATGGGCGTGTGAGAGAGAGAAATGTAGAACTCGTATGAGTTTGAATTGACAAATGTGGAGTTCAAATCCATATGAGTTTGTTGAAGGTTTAATTTAACCTTACATTTGCATTAAACCTAACATTTGCATCTAAGTTTGAATCAAACCCAAATAGATAAATAATTTTTTTTTGTGTGTGAAGAAAATGAGAGGAAAAAAAATAATGAAGAGTTATTTCACGCTAAATGAGAACAGAGGCAAAGGTTGCATAATTGTTGACAAGAACAAAAGAGGTTGGGATGCAAGAGAAGAGGAGGAAATAAAAAGAAGAAAATGCTCATAGAGTAGGTGTAACGATGATAATTTGATCGTCAGAGAAAAGATAAAGAGAGAATTTTTTTACAAATATAAGAATAATTTAATTATTTATTAATATTACCTGGGATTAATTAATTACAAAATGACTTTAAACTTCAACACTACTCATATGTTCTCAAATTATTTAAAATAATTCTTATAATAATTACCTAAAATATGGCGTTTAAATTTCTCATTAATTTAAGGTACGTTAGCTCTGGGTGGTCCATGGCAAAAGGCAAAAGGCAAAAGCCCACCGGGTTTATACTCTGAAAAGGGGGGTAGTTCGGTAATTGAGTAAACAAAATCTTAAAATGAGTTCAATATGCCATTGGATTGGAAGGGGACGCGTGGGCGTGACCACGTGAGCCATTACGAGTATATGAAAATGACTTGGTTTTGGGTTTGGTCTTGACTTCTTTACTTTCCCTTCTTCAATCTAACCCTGTTTTGTTGGCATTCCTTAATTTGAGCTCTGAAATTTTTCAGTAATTTACTCTTTCTTTTATTTAATAGTGAATTATATATCATTTGGAGTATTTAGAAGTTAAATTATTATAGCTTGCTTAACAAATTCGTTAAAGATCTCTCCATTATTTATTTGATTCTTGAATCAACCCCTCCCATAAGAGCAGAGCATTCTTAGCTTTAATCCCCCATCTTGAAAGAGGAGTTTGGTGGGTGGGGGGTCATGACGGATAATGTTTGTTTGTTTGTTTGGTTAAGCTTAGGTGTAAACAGAATCATCAGGAGGGATTGGAGGAAATGTGAAGTGTATTTAAGGCGTGTGAACCACCACTTTTACCTCATACGATGATGATGATGATGATGATGATGATGACTCTTCTTTCTTTGTTTTGTCTTGTCTTGACGTGTCAAGCACTTGTCTCCCCCTCCAGCCTCTTCCATCTCTCCTTTTCCCCCCCCCCCCCCTTTAATAAAGGATGGATGAGTCTTCAAGTTAAGAAGGTTAACTTCACACTGTAAACTCCACTACAGTCTAAGGCTGGCTGGTATATAGTCAAGGGAATTTGGGTTCCATGAAGGAACCTCTATCAGATCTGGGTTCCTTCCTTCAGGAATCCAACGATCACCCATCACTCCCTGTAATTTCCTTTTTTTTTTTTTGGGGGAGGTTTTTTCTTTAATTATAAAGGAGAGAAATAAGGGATATTTGATAATTTTAAAAAATTAACTGTCATTTATTAACAGTAAAAAAAAAAAGAAAAGATGAGATACAATTATAAAACTCAATAAAAATGCGTGTTATTTTTTAAAACATAAAAGTGACAATGATGTTTTACCAAATCTCAAGAAAATGGTGTGAAATTTTACCCTTAAAATTTATTATTAAAGAAAATTATACTCGATTCTCTTGAAATATGCACTAGATCTTTAAGTGATTAGTTAACTTTAGTTAAACTTGACTAAAGGGTCTAATTATGTTGCCATGAATATGACTAAAAATGACTAAAAGGTCTAATTATGTTGCCCATGTCGGCTAACTCGCCAACTGGTAGAGGTGGATGTGTGACTCCCTCGCTACGCTCTCTATGAGGCCCACACCCCTTTGCCTCTCATTTTGCTTGTGTCTGGTATAAAGAGTTACCGGACGAACGTAAGTAACAAAACAGGATCGTTTGATTAAAATTCTGGTTAAAAATCTCAATTTATACATACTTTTTGTAATTAAAATTGTTAGGCCCATAAGTGAAATGTCCAGCATATCCTTAAGATTAGCTTTAACAATCAGTCTTACATAATTATTTAAGCCAATGCTATCTATCTATCTATCTATCTATCTATGCAGGACCATAATAACTATGAAATTATGAATTAAAATGATAAAATAAAAATCAAACACCATTATCTAAATCTCCATATATCCCCTTGATTTCGGAATCCCCTGTCACGAAAATGAGCATTCTTGGCTTTAATCTCACGAAATTCATCTGCGACTGCGAGTCCCATACGAACTGAAATCCACAGAATCATCGTTTTCTCAAACGCGTCTTCGAACAAAATTATAAATTTAGGAATGAATCCCTTTTGGAAGTCTAATTTAAGGAATTTCGATCACAAAATAGGTGCGGCGGCGGGCGGCGATTAAAACCCATTCGCCACCGCAGCTGTTACAACCCAGGAAGAAACGAAAAAGAAAAGGGGGAACAGAACAACAGTAAAAGTAGCGAATTATATATATATATATACAGCTGTATGCGGGGAACTCATTCACCAGGAACTGGGAATAATTAACGTCGTCAAGCGGAGAAGAAGCCGCTAATGGCAGCGACACCAATCTGGGATTTGGGCTCCACGGCCCAGTGGCCGAGGGGCAGCTCGAACTTCATCTCCGTGTTGAACCAGGAGGAGGGCGGGCCATGGACATGGAGCTTCCTGCCCAGCACGCCAAGAGAAGAGAACAAATCGAACTCTTCGACGTCACCGCCGCCGCTCCTTCTGGAATTCTTAATCCTGCGCTCGTACTCCTCCGCGACCAGCAAGGCTATGTCCGACATTGCTTCTTTCTCTAATCTCTTATCCCTCTGGCTCCGGGAAGGGAAGTTCGGTGTTTCGTGCTTTTGCTAAAAGGGGGGTTTAATTTGAGGGGCAAGGCATTTTCGGTGGGGACATTTATAGGGAGAGGAGGACGGATGGAATGGATAGGGTTGCTCTCTCTCTCTCTCTCTCTCTCTCTCTCGCTCTGTTTTTGAGATTATTATTATTATTATACGGTGGGCCTAGTCGGCGAAGTGGTTTTGGACATGTTTTTGGTCTTCTTTTGTGTGTGCGCGTGTTTTTTCTTTTAAATTCATTTCGTTGCTTCTTCTTCTTCTCTAAGTCATTGTTTGGTCTATTATTAATTTATTATTCTCATTTTTTAGGCTCCCCCAACAAACCACCAGAGGAAGGATGTAATTTACTTTACTGGCACCAAAAGATTGGACTTTGGAAGATTATTGTTAATAATTTATTATAGTTGGCTTCCAATCCTTCCTAATCCCATCATTAATCCTTGACGAGTGAGCATCGGTTTTATGGGGACGATGTAGTGATAGATAGCGTTAGCGTAGTCTAGATTATTTATATGACGACGTCATCCGAGTTTTAATTTTTGCTAAATACTAAACTACCACACAAATCATCGCGTGCCTTACTTGGGGAAAGGAAAAGAAGGGGCAAAATCGTAAAAGGAAGAAGATCTCTGGGAACCAAAGGCAATCAGCGGCGCACGCCGGTCGATGTCGATGACGACAACACAACGGCAATGGTGACGGTGCCAACTGAGATGAAGGGAGCGTGGAAACAAACGGCGCGGCGTTACAGATTTCGTCAGTCGGTGGCGCGGGTGGGCCCCCTCCCCAAGCCTGAGATATTTTTTTTTTTTAATTACAAAGAGTAGGGGCATGATGGTAATTCCACAATTGGGTGATATTAATTTGTCACTTATTGCACATGGTTTGGTTTGGTTTGGTCATGCATTGTACCCACGCGACCGTCCATGTTCACAAATTTAAGCAGTCTTATATTAAAAAAGAATAGAGGTCATTACATTAAACAGTCATTAAAAATTTACTAATCATCAATGCTTATCAAGAGTACATGTAGAACACACTCTTTGGTATTTATTTTATGATTGACCCCCCACTTTAAACCCACTTTGACATCTTTTATTTTATTTATTTATTTATTTATTTCATATATATTAGGGACTATTGTGTACACTGATTAGTCAAACGTCACTTGTAACCTTGTAAAAATAATAAATTAAACCTTAACAATTTCACTACACATATGATTAGATGTAAACATTCTAACCCTATCAATCAATCAATCAATTTTAATATAACGATGATCTTATCTTTCTTAGTAGTTTCTTCCCATAAAAAAATGGCATAAAAATCATAGATATTTATTGAATTAAATAACTGACAATCAACACAAAAACAATATATATGAAATTGACGACCAAAACTGAAAATGAGCACGTGCACGTTACACTTAAAACTAATAATTACACATTAAAATTAGTCTATAAAAACTAACAAATGAAATGGAAATCTTAAAATGATTTCCACATTTTAAGAAATTATTTTACTATCGTTATAATATATTTTTTAAGGTGACAATTTTATCTATTGAACTTTATTGTAAATAAATTCTAATATTTTATAAATGAATATATATTTAAATTATTAATTTATAAGATAATACTATATTATATAAAACACTAATATTATATCTATATATACGGAATTATATATATATATATTTTTTTTACAGATTAACAAATGCACCCAACATCTGATCTGAGGAGGGGCAGGGATTGTCCAAGACGCAGAAGCATATAATCTCAGACAATCGAACAGAGAAACATTTGAGATTTGGAATGCAACAAGCCAACTACTGCATCAAGAACAAGAAGTGAACTCTCTCTCTCTCTCTCTCTCTCTCAAGATACAAGTTTGCAATCAAATAGTGATCACACTCCAGCAGCAACTTAACATCAAACGTTTTTTAACACTACCATATTCACCTACCGAATGCAGGAAATCATCTCAAATGCATCCTCCTCCTAGACATACCATTTAAGGAATGCGCATACAATATGAGGCTATTTATTTCATAAATCACAGACTGCATTGCAGAAAAAGTCAATAGATTATTAACCAGCATCTTAAGAAACACACACTAAAGAGATATCTGAGAAGATGATGATTCAGGAAAATTTGTGCAATGCAATTCCATGCAAACTATCGTCAAACTGATTGTTACTTGCATAAAATAATAGATGTTGTCGCAGTTTTGGCAAGAAGAGACTAAATGTGACAAAAGGGTAACAATTCCGATTCGACAAAAGGTGTAATCCATACATACACATATATAAACGGAATTAGACAACGTCAAACACATTTGAGGAGTTCTTACCGAACCCTTGAATAGATTCACCGTTCCTCTGGTGTAGATTGCATCCGACTCAGATGCAGTATAAAAGACTTGGTCTCGCATTAGTAGAGAGCAGGCGCTGCATCCTGCATTACCTTGCATGCAGCCATTGGATTCATAGAAGGCCAAGCGTTTTCAACTGTTGAGCATGCTCAGGCGGAATAGGAGGCGGAGACCAATCAGATCCAGTCATTTCGCCATCAACATCCTCAACAACATATTCCTAATTAAGCAATTCAAACACATCTCTCACAGTTAGATATATGGTTGTTATGAACAGGACTGATGAAAGCTACAAGAGAGAATATGATCCTTGTGAAAAGTATTGAAACCTTAATAACCAGTTAGTCATCCCAAGTAAAGTTCTACTGTCACAATGTTAGTTTCCATTTCTTCTTTTGTTAGAACTTGTCAGCTGCCGTCTAATAACTTTATTGGTTTCAGAATTTTGGAAACTGAACGGGAAAAAGGTAAAATAAAAGGTTTCCTAACGTTTTGTTCTGGCTGTTTTGTGGCAACAGCTTTTGAAAGTTTTTGGAGAATAATAAAATAAGCACATTTATTCTAGGAGCAAGTTTTGCCTTTTTTCTTACTCACCACCATCACAGAAACTGCCTACCAGCTTTCACACCACCACTCCCACAAACACTTCCCAGAGGTTCAAGAAGCCTCCTTCCCATTTTATGAAAATGAATACATAAATAAAGGTCTCATTTTTCTGTTTACACCTATCAGGTCCCTGGATGTTTGATATGCACTAAATGAACCCAACTAAAGCAACTGCAACTCACTTTTGTTAGCATCCTTTTAGCTAGTATGTGATAGTGTCGCTGCCATATTCTTTGTCCGACCATTGTTGCCACCAATACACTGTAGAATATGCCAAGCACAGTAAATAGGCCCAGCACAACCAGAGCCATAATGAATAGCAATGGCAACCCAGCTTCACCTGCACCTCCTAAGCAACCACATTCACCAGCTGCACCGGCACAACTTTCAAAGCATGTGGTGCAATCAGTCCACATGCAAAGAGTCCCTGGTAAATGGCAGTCAGCACACACTCTGCAAGGATGACAAGCAAAATTAGTTCAAGCAAATCCATTTTTCTTTTTTCTAAGTCTTAGTTCAGGCAATTCAATGAAGAAGTTGAACCATTTTGAGTAATAATCAGCACTTATGGAGCTTATGGACTTGTTTATTCCAGTCAATTATTTGGTTACTGTTTGTGTTTCCATTGAACTCTCATTTGACAAATACATAGCATATAAAAATATTACAGCGACACAGTTTCAAAAGTTGAACCATAACCTTGAAACCAATATTCAAGGTGCAATTGAACTGCCTCCTGGACTGCTTTTGCTATCTCAACTTGACTGATCTTTTATTAACTCTAACAAATTATAGGAGGAAAATTGATAATATAATTATGTAGCTTCAAAAATAATAAATGGTTGAAACCTGCTCCCAAGATGTTCTGAGAGTCAACAATTGTGTTCCCTAATCACTCTTACTCTTGTAAAGATTGTCATACTCACACCCAGACTGAATTGCATTCCATTAGATATGCATCCACCCACTGCTTTGTTACAAATCATCTGCAAGCATCCGCGTCTTATCTATAGACTAATTGAAGCATACTAACTCAAGACCTCACAAACATGTGTGCACCAAAAGATAAATAAATAAATATACATATTTGCAAACATATGGCCATTCCAACTATATCAAGTATAAGGACACAAGCTCCAAAACTTATGGAGGTCATGGCCATACATATTTACAAGCCCCAGTATATGCATCCACCCACTGCTTAGGACACACTCTGCAAGGATTTTAGATTTTTTAGAATTTTTACTTCTATTCTACTTCATATGTTTTAGGATTTTAATTTTATTTCATATTTGATTAGGATTTTATTTTTATTAGGATTCTAGTTGGATTTTGTTTACAAATATTAGAAGGATTTGGATTAGCCAAACACTATAAATATGCCTAGAACCTAGAGTTTGTAATCAGTTTTTCTCAATACAAATTTCAACAACCTATTTGGATTTTCTTAGCAAAACAGTCTTGTTTTTGTGTTTTCTTGAAAGCCAAGCTTCGGCCATTGAAGTTTGTTATTTCAAGAGTTTACTTTGGTGTGTTTTTTTCACATATGTGCTACATACTGCATCAAGAGGCCCCCTGTGAAAGGAGTTCACGTAAAGGAACAAGCAGTATTCTAAAACGCGCAAGGCGCTAGTCGGGCGCCCGACTGGGGCCTAGCGCCTAAGCGGAGACTAGAAAAACTGTTTTTTTTTTTTTTTTTTAACATTTTGATGTTATTTTTAAGTAAATTAAAGTTGAAACAACAAGTGAAATAATGAAATTAAGGTTGAGAAAATAAATTGTTTGCCAAGAGCCAACAATAGCAAAAAGTTGTTATAAATATTAAATAACATTAACAAATATTAAAATATAAATAACATTTAACTTGTTTGCTACAAATATTAAAATATTTAAAACATTAATAAATATTCAAACAACAAATTCACACATTAACAAATATTAACATAAATAACAAAAAGAAAAGAAGCAGCAGCAACGCTTGTTGCTTGCTTATTGCTTACTGCAGGGTGAGGAGTGAGGAAGACGAGAGAGAGAGAGATGGAAAGCAGAGTGGAATGAAGGTCGGCGGCAAGTCCACCGTTCACGACGGTCAGTGGCGGTGTGAGACAAGAAGGCTAACAGAAATGGAAAGCGGCAACGACAACTCCGCAAGAGACGGCAACGGCGTGCGACGGGAGAGGCTAAGACAGAAAGGGCAAGCGGCAACGGCGACTTGGCAAAAGACAGTCAGCGGCAGTGCACGAGAGAGAGAAGGGGAAATCAACGAGAGAGATAATAGGTAAGGGGAAACAAAAACCCTAATCGGCCAAGCGGTTCACGCGGCTAGGCGGCCGCCTTGGCCATCTAGGCGCCGCCCGATATCGATTAGCTAGGCCGGCGCCTAAGGGGGCCGATTAGGCCATATTCGCGGCGACCAATGTCCGCCTAGCGCCTCGCCGCCGCCTAGGCGGCCGCCCAAGCCGAGTTTTAGAACACTGGGAACAAGTAGTTAGAAAAAAAAGTAGAGGAGATCCAAAAAATGACTGGGAGACACTTTGGTTAGATATTAAGTATATGGGTCTTACAAAAGATTAAGTAATGGATAGAAATGAATGAAAAGCTATAATTCATGTAGCTTGCCCAATAGTGAGATAAAAGCTTGGTATGTTCTTGCCAAGACCAACCATCTCTAATCATGGTAAAATCTTATGTAAGCCCATTAAATTCTATTTCACATTTAAGAGTTTCCCACCAGGTCTTATTTGGTCTTCCTCTCCATTTAGTTACAAACTTCTTCTATTTCCTCCACTCACCTTGCAGGTGCATCCATTGGTCCTCTTGTATGTTCAAACTATCTTAATTGCATCTCCCACATCTTATCTTCAATAGGTGTGTCACTCCAACTATATTACATATAATTTGATTTCTTATTTTATTTTTCTTGTATGGTCATGGATCCACCATAACATTCTTATCTAAGCTACAATCATATTTTGCACATATTGGTACTTTAACAACCCAACATTTTGTGTCATACAACAAGATGGTGTTATAATCGTATGATAAAGCATTCCTTTTAGCATTTTAAACGACTTTTCAATTGTATAAAATGTTGGACACGCATCTCCACTTTAAATATTGTGCCTTGGTTTAATATCTTTCACAATCTCCTGTTCTTTTGAATATTTGATCTAAAATGTCGAAATTAATCTTTTTCTTGGGATAACTTGATCTTCAAGTCTCACAATAAAATTATTCACACTTCTATTATTTCTAAACTTATGTTCCACACACTCAGTTTTCAGCCTAATTAATTTAAACCATTTGAATTTTAAGGTCTGTCAGTAATCAAGTTTACTATTCACATTCTTTTGTCTAATCCACCATAAGCACAGAAGCTACTATGAGAACTATATTTTAAGAAAGGCTTCCCAAACTCTGCAAGTAAAATCTTATGTCTTATTAAGGTGCACCATAAACATCTGAACACCATCATAAATGCAGTAGTCAGCACATCAGTTTTGCATGAAATGTCTTGCCCAGTCCAGACAAATATATTTTACCAAGACATTTCTATAAAGGCATAAAAGTCAACATTATTTTTGGCAAATAAAACAGTGTTGCCTTGTGATAAATCGTAAAGGCAAAATAAATTGGCCAATCATGTGCCTCCACTCGTTAGGTGATGCATTTGTATGGAGCCAATCAGTTCAAGTCCATTTTGTTGTATGAGATCCATAAGAAATTTCCTCCAATCAATGTCCATGTGACCATATAAACATCTAATTTATTTTCTCTAAAATAATTGGAGATAATTATCAATATGAAGCTATATATGTTTTGATCATTATCTCTTAAAAGTAAAGATTAAGACAATTAGCAAAATAAGAGAATGAACTAGGTAGCTCGAACAAATCATTTTAAGATAATATGCATGCTTCCTACACATATGGGACACGAATACTTGTTGGCTACTGTTGACAATGAAGGATCAGATCTTGTCCTTATTCTCAGACAAGATCAAATCAGTGTTGATTGGCACTAGTTTCCTAGACAGAGATTTGTATCTTCTAGATTTAGATTGATGTACATTTCTGTTATTGGCTGTATCTTTCCATTAGTTGTTGTATCCTAAAATTGTATAAGTTTCAAAAACCATATTTGGAAGCTTTCTTATTTTTAGTGTCTTAGAAACTTCCTAATTGGTAGAGGAAGTTTTGTATATAATTTAATCTACCCGTAAAGGAGGAATATGAAAGAGACAAAAATTGAAGTAACTCCAATCCAACATTCCCACATCAAAAATTAGTCTACAAGATGCTACTGCTGGCTCCTATGTTTCTACGATCATGCTTATAATGACAACAAATGCTGTTATCTTGGAATAGGAAGCATCCATACTGACAAAACTGTGGAGACAATGATGAAAATTGTAACAAGACTGTTATATCCAAATGACCATAACAATAAAGAAACCCAAAAACTTGGGGAACTCAAATCAAGCTGCTGCCGATCCTCTGAAATGTAAAGTCTCAAACAATCCTCCAATCAGAGAGAGGTGGAAAAGAACTTGCAGACCTCAGCACCTGGCTCAGTTCCTACAATCAACTATAATAACTCATCTAGTGCACTCTTAAAAATTCTAGTAAGGAATGCTTCACCTAGTGGGGTCGAGGCTTCTGATTGTTGTTAAAATTTTCCAATAACCCAAATCATAGATTAATAGATTGATCAATTAAATATTCCATCAGATTTCAGCAGCCAGGTTCCAAGAATTTAATGCCAAATGGAACCTAATGCAACATGTCAACCACTTCGTGGAAAGACAACTTTAGAACCGATGGAGGCCACTCATCAAACAATTTCTTCAAACACTCAAAGACAATTCCTTTTACTGGGATTGGGACCTTGAACTTACACACTCATCCTCTGGTATAAATGATTGAGCTGATGAACCATTGCCAAGGAAGCATAAGACATGTCATCAATAACAATTAATTGAGAAACTTGTGCTTTGATACAAAGAGTAAGTTTTTTGAAACTTTTGCATCGAGAAGTACATCCTTGGGTTTATGCTACATTCTTCGAGGAAGCCTAAAACCTTCTAAAAAAATTTGCTATTTGTGCATATGATATAGAATTTAGCATTGCAGTTGATTAAGTCATGGACAACTTATGCAAAAGCCCTGCAGAGAAGGAAGCAAGCGACTGCAAAAGGGGCCAAATCTTCCTCCCAAGATTAAAAATAAGAAGTTGATGACCACATCAATTAACTAACCAAAATCTTTCCACTAATCAAGATTTCCACCCAGGGGCGGAGCCAATGTAGGCCCAGTGAGGGCCATGGCCCTCACTCGGCCTTGGCCCGCCATTGAGTTTGGCCTGCACTGACTTGCTGGATATTTGAAATTGAAACCCTCCCTCACCCTCAATCAGTTCCTCTCTCGCCCTCAATCAGTTTGGCCTGCACTGGCTGCTAGAAATTTATTTATCCAAAAAAGTAAAGGTTCTGAATAAAGTATTCTAAAGAAGAGAGAAAAAGATTAAAAATAGTTTTTGATAAAACAGTTTTAATTTATAAAAAATTAATAAAACGTTTAACTTTGAAATCTGCCAACTCAACAAATAATCAAGAATTTACCTCTTGACTTATTTGGTTAGAAATCAAACAAGAAGATGTAGCATTCAAATAAATGTTATTCTGGAAAAATTCTCGTTGATTAAATATTTTTGAACAATAACAAACATCTACTGATTTGACTCATGGTGATTATAACGAGAAAGTGGTTGATGATTGGTTTCTTACTTTTGTTTTGGATGGTTGATTTCTTTCCAGTTGTATGGAACTTGTTAGAATCTCCTCACACCCATGAAGTGTACATTTATAAGTTAATTTCTTTTAGTTTTAATGTCAATGAATGTTGGGAGCAGAGGCTGCCATTAATTTTGAAAGAGTCATTTTTAAAACGAAAATCTCCATCAATTGTAAAAGATGTTGATAAAGAGAAATCAAATAGTATTAATTTTGATGTTACACAACTTCCCATCGATCCTAGACAAAGAATTTCAATTTTATATTACAATATTAATATTTGAGATCAAGTCCAGAGAGCATATATGCAAAAAGATTTGTGTCAACCTCTAGATCATAATTTTTCATATAGAACATTTGGACAGACAAAAATTAGATAATTCAATATTGCACAATTGAATGGGAGATTAGTGGATGAATGATAGGTTGATTGTTTATGTTGAGAAAGAGATATTTTTAAATATTTATAATAAATTTATTATACAACGTTATCAAAATATAAAACATCGCAAAAACATTATTATAAGGTATTAAATAAATTATGTTAACTTTTAAGATATTTATATTATTATATTATTTTTTTCTTTAATAAATTTTGCCCTCACTGAAATTTTTTTTTGGCTCCGCCCCTATTTCCACCAAGGCTAAGATGAAAGAAGAAAAAGAAAAGCTATTTACAAGCAAAGAAAGCTCAGAGAAAACAAAATGAAGAATAAGAAATGTTCATTTCCAGGCACTAAAGTTTCTCAGAATCAAGGAATCCACTTTTTGTTCTGATATACAATTGCAGATTGAAGTTAGAAATTTCAAAAACTCAAGTGAGGTAACAAAAAGAATATTGAAACATATAAAGTATTTGGGAATAAAAACTAAAACTATTCATCCTAAATTAATGGTAAAATAATTGAACATTTTTTATGCAATACCCTTTTACATAAGAGCACATGCAATCCATAGTAAATTCTATATAAAATAAATTCCCTCAGAAGGATGCCAGTTCCAGTTCTTCAACAAGAAACAAGCATTATATTCATGAGTGAGGCCTTCTTGGGAGACTGTTCCTAGTTTAGGAATTTGGTGTTCAATGCACAAAACAGTTTTCTGAAACACAATAATGTGTAACAAGTAGAATGTGTGTGTGTCTGCTTTACACCCAAAACAGTTGCCATCTCATGCAATCCCTTTCTGACAGAAGCTGCCAAGTGCTTTGTAAATATGTCACCAAACCTATTTGCACATGAGTTGTACACAGAATACGTATATATAAATATATACATATATATTGTTTGAAGAAAAATTTCTTAATAAAACCTTGTTGATGGGGCAGTTGTCAGATTTGTGCCCCTACTGAAAAGTTCATTTGGATAAGCAATTAGTTGCTACCAAAATGTAAAAATGGCTGGCAAAAGACTTCGATAGCAGCCCCACGATATCTAGTCTCCATGAAGCAAAATTCGAATGTGGTACACAACACAACAGGTTAATAAATAAAGTTTACGCGATATTTTTTAGATAATCCATGTAATCATTCACCATAGGTAGCAAATAATACCCCGTTCATTCAATGTGAAAACAGAATTCAAGACCTAATTGACCAAGTACCAGATATAACAAACTCTACCTCTTCTAAAGCATGCATGCATCATCTTACTCTCTTCTTGGAAGAGAAGAAGTAACACCTCAAAGCACTATTAGTGAAGCATATTTTTTAATATATGAATGAATTCAAAAATACAAAACCTCATTTTGTTATCCTACATGGATCTTCAATCAATTTTTATGCTGCAGATAATCAATAAATGGTTGCTGCCTAGGGATGTAAATGGGTCCCCAATGGGTCTAAAGCATTCAAGATTAAAACAAGTATAAAAATATGTAAATGGTGTTAATTAGGGCCCCTTTTACCCCAACTGCCTTTCTTAATTTTGAAGAATGCTTCTCCTATATGATCATTGTGATTATTAATGAGTGGAGAAGTTACTTATTTCTGACAGCTCCGAATGTATGGTTCTTAGTCAAGAAGGATAAGAGTGGATGCCAACTTTACATCATGTATCGATTGTGAGAAGACCAATTGGGGATGTTATGGTAGAGGTGTACCACACAAGAAAAGATAAAATTAGAAATGAGATTATTCATTACAAGGTCATAGTGGCTCCTATTAAAAATAAAATGCAAGACACAATTAAGATAATTTTTTCATATGAGAAGAAGGCCAATAGAGGCTCCTATGAGGGGGTGGACCAATTGAACAAGTCTTTAGTAAAAGAGGTCAAGGAAGACCAACAAAAACTTGGTGTGAACTCTTGAGTATGATAGGAGTTATAAGAGCCTTGCAGAAATGAGGCCATAGATACAAATAATTGGTGAGCTAGAATTCATAAAATTAACCCTAGATAGTGGGATTAAGTCTTGATATGTTGCCCCCATGGCACATGTCAAGTGGTTGGGTCACGATAAATAGAAATTCGCACCAATAGATCGTGGATTTGATTCTTTGTCCTGTGCAATGAGGCAAATTCTCTACCTGCGATTTACCTCCTCTGTCGAAATCGAGCGCACGAACGGCAGGGGACCGCGCAGTAATCCCAAGTCTTGATATGTTGTTTTTTTTTTGTTTTCACTTTCTTTTTTTTCTTTCCAAGGCTAAAGCCCAACAGATTTTTATCTATAGGTTTACCTCAAGATGGAGTTTGACTACATATCCTTTCATTTCCACTACTTTGTTTGAACTACAAGGATCACTTGAAGATATTCTTAGTATTCATGGCCTTTTAACCAATTAACCTCTAAAGATACCTTCAAAGCTAAAAAAAACCCATTGAAATGATATTTTCCAATTTTTGAAGAGACAATTCACTTCTTTGATGTCACAGATAGCTAAAAAAATAGTATTATTATGCCTTTTTTGAGTAAAGTTTTACTTACACCTCAAGGCTTAATAGAGTAAAGTTCTACTTAGCCACATAAAAAAAAGATAAAGATCAAATGTCTTGAGTAACAGCATTATTACACCTTTCTCTAGCTATTTAGATTGTTTTCATTTAGGAAGCTTAGAAAATTAAGACTTATCAAGAAGCACAAAGACTTCTATGAATGTGTCATACTATGTTGAACAATGGCAATCATCATCATCAGACATTTTTTT
The DNA here is from genome assembly GCF_014633365.1 of Diospyros lotus. Lineage (NCBI taxonomy): Eukaryota > Viridiplantae > Streptophyta > Magnoliopsida > Ericales > Ebenaceae > Diospyros > Diospyros lotus. The sequence continues at coordinate 20,222,663 of NC_068343.1, forward strand.
AACTCATCTATGAACCTATTGAAGATAAGGGGCACAAGGCACATTTAAGATAGTTTGGATATGTGAGAAGAAGACCAATAGACACATAGTTTGGATATGTGAGAAGTAAGACCAATAGACACACTTATGAGAGTGGGTAGAAAGGAAAAGATTATTAGCAGCAAAAAAAAAAAAAGATGAAGAGAAACATAAAAAATGGTGGAAATTTATTAATCATGATATAGGGTATGATGAGACTGTAAACAATATGACCATTGAGATAGTAGGAGAGCTAAAATTCATACAACCAACCCCATTTAATGGGATTAAGACTTCTTGTTGCTGTATCAGACACTTGGATAATGCCTATATAGATCTATGATCTTTCACGTCCCACAGTTGAAAATATAAGTTCCATGATTAATTATAAAACAAAAACAAAGGAGATTAAAAATTGCTTGCAGATCCAGAAGGATAAAAAAATGAAACAAAACGAAAAAGAAATAAAGCATGTGAATGAAAGATACTTACATTCCTTTATCATTTGAGGGGGAACTGTATCACATGTAGCAAAATATCTTAAGACAAATGCAACAGGAATGCTGTTGAAGAGTTCATAAAACCATACAAGAGATACATACCCAGGATGACAGCAGCAGAGACATAATTCTCGACATGGCTGAGCCAAATCATTGCGCACTCTTCGATCATAGCAAGTTATAAAGCAACCCGATAAACCCAACAGTGCAAAGAACAATAATGCCCCTGTTAACACCGAGAATAATAAAATGAGTCAACATAACACAGCCAGCATTTAAGCATTGATACATGAGTAGCAAGTGAAATATTTTCTATCTTGCAAATGCCTATGAATATTCCTTTAATCGCATATGTTCTTTTTTTCACTCTAAACAATGTAAAAGAACCATTTTCATGCACAATGCAACTGCCAAAGCCATCAACCAACCAAAGTTCCACAAAATAAAACACCATCTCCCCCACCCCAACCGTTCTCTCATGGAATTACAGAAAGGGGCCTAACAATCAAGCAATTAGGAGAATTAACAGTTTCATTCCAAGACATTAGGGATTTTACTTTCCACTTGACTTTTTTTTTTTTTTTTTAATTTTGAATTTCCTATTTCAACTAGAGTTAATAGTATATACAAGTGAAGACCTATAATTCTCAGATTTGCATTATTGACATTTCAAACATAGATAATTCGATATATTGTTTCCCTCCCTCAAATATTCTCTCTTCCCTCTCTATTTCTCCTTTTTTGTTTGTCACCTTCCTTTTTCCAGCCAATCCCAAGCCCCAATAAAGGAATGTTGTGTGAGGTAGCCAACAACTAGCATAAAACTAGTCGGATCAAACAACAAGAATTATGGACAAATGGGAAATTGTTGAAGCATAACCCTGCAAAATGAGCTAGATTGTGTGGTTAAATCTGCAAGGATTCTCACATTTTCATGGGCAAATGCAACTAAAGAAGTTAGGCAGGATCATAGATTAAGGATTGCATGGTGGAATGTTGGTAATTTTTTACAGGAAATCTATGGAATTCGGACGTGATGATTAGGAGAAAAATTGACATACTTGCCTCCAAGAAATGAGATAAGTTTGAGAAATGACAAAAGTGTTGGTAGAATTTGGATATAAAGATTGGTAATTAGGGAAGGATCGAGCAAAGAACAAAATTGGGATAATTATGCAAAAGACTTTAAAGGAGGAGATAGTGGATGTGAAGAGAATACGAGATAAAATTATCTCAACTAAAGTTGTTCTAGGAGAAGAGACGATGAATGTTGTTAGTACATATGCCCACAGTAGTGAGCTAAAATCCATATAGTCAACCCCATATTGTTGGATTAAGGCTTTGATATGTTGTTCATATCGTCCTTTTGCTCTCCTCTATATTTGCTTCTCCCCCCACCCCGCCACCCCCATATGAATATTTGAATAGACATTCATGAAGTATTTAACACACATGCACGTGTTTGCAACAAGACATTTATGCAGTCAAGTCACTCATTGATCAACTTGTTTATACCAATTTTACCTTGTTGACAATTCAAGTGATAAAGTCTACTTTCTGTATATACAGGACAAACCCAAGAGTACCATAGATGCACTGAATGCTTGTAACATGTACTTCAATATATGCACATATAAATAGACATACGTTGACAAATGGAAAATTCAAGGTCTATATTGATTTACTTCTTAAAAAATGCTTGTGCAAGTGATTTCTGAATTAATTAAGAGCTTGATCCAGGGCTTGCCACTGTAAGCTTGAAACCAAGTCAAAAATAGATGATATTCAACTGTCCCTCCCTCCCTCCCTCAGAGAAGAGAGATGTACCACTGCACTAAACTATGAGTTCTTATATTTGTCTTCTGCTTTGAAATGCTGAGTAAGAATTTGGTTTGTTTTCCACTGGATATACTAACAAGAAGCTGCAGTACAGGTTTCCAGCAACTAGTTACAGATGTATCTCATATCATTAGTCACGCTAATGGCCTGAATTGCAGGAATCTTAGTCAACCAGTTAGTGGAGGTGAGGACAAGGGCATTTTAGATAGTATCTTGGTGTTGGAAGTGAGTCAGTTCATGTGGGTTTAATCAGGTAGCTGCATCCTCTGATGGGAAGGGGCTTATTCTATGATACCCTTGCTATTTTTTAACATGTCTGGTTTTCATTTACACCCTGATGATTGTACTCCTTTCGCTTTATGATGCAGGGAAGGTTCCCGAGGCAACCTCAAACTGAAAACTATACCATCTGGGAAAGAATTATGCTTCAGAATTGGTATGGTTCCAAAGCTATACAAGTCTAGTCTCAAAACAACAAAAAAAGGGCACTATAAAAGGTTCTTCCTAGAGAAACTTATGAAGAAGTTTGGACTGTATAACTCCTTGATCTATTATTCAGATTGGACACACACACACACTACTCCTATGGAGACAATTAAACACAGAAAAAAAACTGTTTTAACTTAGAAAAACAAATAATTGTATAATGAATCAATTAAACTGTCCCTATTATTTTGCCAAACAGCCTAACTGTTCCTATATTTTTGTACATGATTTTCTACACGCTCCTTCAAGCTGGGCTATAAATATGAAGTAAGCCTAACTTGGATTTTCACATCTTCAAATTGAGTATTCGGTAGGTAGTCCCAGGTATATCCTTAGTATGTAGGAAATCTACCTTCAATTTTTCATTTTATGGAATGCCTATCTATTTAGGTCGCTTTGAACATGCTGGGTTGCTACTAATATCTAGTTAGATGACTAAAATATTGGGTGACTGGGAGGTCTACTTGACAACGCCTCTGTTGTGTCTTTAGTGTCAAAATACATCTCCTTTGTGGCATCCCCAATTTCTTGTGTCGTCTCGTGAAAGATAAGATTTTCTCCAACTTCATTAGCCATGGAATTGACAAGCCATGACATTAACATATTGTGTTCTGCCTTTCACGTCTTGCACTTAAATATGCTAAATTTGGTTTAGGGGCTTAACCATTAAGATAATCATCTTTTTTTCTGTCGCTTAAGAACATCATAATTGAATGTCCATTAAAACTAGGAACAACAAGAACTTGAGAGGAAGAAGTAGAGACTATTGTGGTGAAGGGCGCCAATGGGATGATGGAGGAATTTTCTAATCAGAAATGCTCTGATACCATGAAGAAGTTTGGACTGTAAAATCTATTATTAGGATTGGACACATCTACATATTACAGATGGTAACTACCATATGGAGATAGTTAAACATAGAAAAAACTGCCTAACTTGGTTTCCTACAACTTATGTCTTCTCAAGTGAAAGGGTGTCATCTGCAAGCTGGAATGCACAATCTAGGAATGAAGACTTTCTTCTAGTCCTAATATAAACTCAATTAAAGTTCAGCTCATTTTGGTTGTTTTCAAGAGTCATTAAGTTAGTCTTTTGCTTATTTACTTTTAGCTATTAAATGTTTTGGTTAGTTCCAAAGACTTCTAGTCGAAGAGTCTTGAAACTTGTAGTCCATAGAGGTTTGTGTAGTCAAGGGTTACATTATTGTACCCATATGCCTATATATGTTGGGAAACTTAATGGAGAATGCAGAGGAGATAATTTGATAAGATGGTGAATGCTTTGGCTTCCATTAGAGAGTTGAGTGACTCCTCTCAGAACATGAGTGACTTTGTGATGTCACGTACCTACGCTGTTAGGCCTTTTTTTTGTAGATATGTTTTTTTTATTTGGAGGGAATTAGTTTGCTGGAGGAATGTTCTAGAAATACAAGTTGTTATGCAAGTGGTTAGGCAAGTTGTTGATTCTAGAAGGGAGTTGGCAACCGTTTTGGCACCAATCCCAAGCTGAGGCTATATAAAAGAACTGTCCCAGCCCATTTGAACTCACAATATGATAAATTGAATCAGCCATTTTCCCTCTTCAATTCTTTCTCTCTCTCTCTCTCTCTCTCTCCCTCAATTCTCTAATTCCTACCCTTCACCTTCTCAAATTCCTGCATAATTCTCTCTTAATCAGAGAGAATTCTCCTATCAAATATTGGAACTAACATCTTGGTACCAAAGCAAGTTCCTGGCCGATGTTCATGAAGAGATCAAACGATGGCTGACAATACAAGGATGAAGCAAATGGAGATGCAACTACAGCAAGTGACTGCCTCAATGACGAAAATCCAAAACCGTGTGGAGACGATGGAGGAGAGGAGTGGATCAGTGGTGGACCGGAAGTTAGAGGTGGTTACGGAGAAATGCGAGATATGCGGGATTGGGGCAATGTGTTACGCGATCAACTACAGCAATTCATGATCATATTCTCTAGTCAACATTAGGTAAGGATCTCACCAGATTTTCCCCCTAAGGAGCGTTAGGAGCCAATTCTACTAAGAATTGGAACCAATAAGTGGAATGTCAGATCATCGGAGTTTGAAGTGGATCAAGCCACAGTGGAGGAGAATGTACTAGAAAGAAGGCAAGAGGTGCCTACTCTTCCATACCATTAAGGATTTTTAGTGCCTAAGCTGGAATTGCATGTGTTCGAGGGACAAAAGCCTTGATGGTGGATCAGGCGATGTGAGAAGTAGTTTGGAATCCACCAAGTGGTAGAGAACCAAAGGATGGCCATGGCTTCGACCTACCTCAATGATGTTGGGGATGTATGGTTCCAGGGGTGGTCCAAAGTGAGAGAAAATTATAATTGGGATGAATTTGATAAAGGGTTGTGTGAGAGGTTCGAGGAAAGAGGCAAGATGGATATAGTAGATGAATTTAATCACCTAAGGCAAGAAGGAACAATGATGGAATATCAGATGAAATTCAAGGAGTTAAAGTCCTTAATGTTGAGTAGAAACCCCTACTATCGTTGCCAAAATACAACAATCTATTTTTAATCGTGGAAGAATACAACGTGTGCGGTCGATCACGGGAGTCTCGAGAGTGAAGGGTCTTATGAGTATCGAGAATCCTGAGTCTTGAGAGCCTCGAGAATCTCGTTACCAAAGTGGCTTGAGAGTCTCGTCACCAAAGTGTTCCGAGAGACTCATCACCAAAGTGTCCCGAGAGTCTCGTCACCAAGTGTCTTGAGAGTTTTGTGGGTTCTGGATACGCCGAGTAAAGGGAAACCCTCGTGATCTTTTGAACGAGTGACCTAATAAACGAGAGAGTCTTGATGACCGAGTGACCTGTAAGACGAATGCACGGTTAGAGGCGCGGGTGAGTGTCCCCTCGCAAACCCTTCGATGCTTAAGACAGTTCTAAAGAGAAAGAATGTATTTCAAGTGCAAGAGAGAGCATACTTGAGGTCAGAAGCGTGGCCTCCTATTTATAGAGGAGGGAGAGAGAGACACGTGGTGGTCGTCCCAAGAGTCTCACGGCCCATCTGAGGGATATTCTTGGTGGTGAGACAGTATTTTCAGCATGAGGTGGCCAGGTAAGTGAGGGGAGAACACTCTCTCGGTCGAATGACCGAGAGAGTCTCCCTTGTGTGGTCACGAGAGTCTCCCTCTCTTAGCGTGCTCGGGCTGCTCCTTTTGGACTCTCATCACATTTTGGAGTCTGGAGGTCGTGAGGTGCTTGCCCACTCAGTATTCTATGAACCTTTCCTCATTTGCAAAGCATATCAATTGCTCCTTATTCTTTCGGCTTAGAGTCTCGGGCAGAAAAGTACCTTGTCTTGCAAACTTTTGGATATTTGTTCTCTTGAGTTGTTTCATCTTTTGCACGTTCTTTCGAATCTATTCGTGCATCGTGCATTTGAATTTTTGGGCTTTCATGCTTTCCAATTCCCTTACGGAGGTACACGGAAAGTTTGTTTTCCATAGACGCCGAGCTATGTACCGAATAATGCGTTTGATTCTGCTTGTTGACGAGTTGTGCACTGTATAATGGGCTTGATTGATTCTACTCCCAGTTATCGAGTTATGCGCAAGGCCATAGGCCTGCACTTATTTTTCCCTTATTGTTGAGCTGTACGCAAGATAATGAGTTTGAATTTTCCCCCAATTATCGGGCTATGAGTGGAGCAAAGGGCCCAAGATCGTTTTTCCCTCATTGTCGAGTTGTAAGTAGAACAACAGGCTTGAGTTCATTTTCCCCTCGTTGTCGGGTTATAAGCAGGACAACGGGTTTGAATTCATTTTTTTCCTCGTTGCCGAGTCGTGACTGGGGTAACAAACTTGAATTTGTTTTCCCCTCGTTGTCGGGCCATAAGTCGGACAACGGACTTGAGTTCGTTTTTCCCTCGTTGTCAGGCCGTGAGTGGGGCAACAAGCTTGAATTCATTTTTCCCTCGTTGATGGAATGTTAGAAGGGCAAACAAGGTTAAATTTATTTTTCCCTCGTCGTCGGGGCTGTTAGTGGGACAATGGGCTTGAATTTGTTTTTCCCTCATTGTCGGGCCGTAAGCGGGGCAACGGGTTTGAATTTGTTTTTCTCTCGTTGCTAGGATGTATGCGGGGCAACGAGCTTGAATTTATTTTTTCCTTGTTGTCGGGCTGTAAGCAAGGCAACGGGCTTGAATTTGTTTTTACTTCCTTGAAGCAAAACATAACAAACACACTTTCATAAAGCAATGTGTAAGTAATGAAAACACCAACATTTTCTGCATGGTTTAGCAAATAAGCGAGTACATCCACTGCTTCATTTTGGGGTCTTATCGCTACCACTAATCGCGAGATACATAAGTCATGCACAATTTCGAACAATTTAGCTTCTAGATCTTTCTCATAGTCCATATTGAACGTGTCTGAAGTTTTCTCCCAATTTTCTCTCTGAAGGCATTAATGACAGCTAACCACCCTCTCCTAGGGCCTGACCCTTCGTGGCTTGTCTTGGCAATGTATAAAGTATCTTCGCTCTTTTTCCCTTTTGTGGATGCCACATAACAGGTGTGTGCCTTTTGTTGATCCCCTCGAACTTGTCCCACTCCCTCGGGCGTAGGAAATTTCATTAACATATAACAAGAAGAAACCACTGCTCCCATATCATTGAGCAAAGGACAGCCCAAAATTATGTTGTACGTCGATGAGGAGGTCTTAACTACCATGAAAGTGGCTTGTCATGTTACGGTTTGAGGTTCAGAGCCTAGTGTGACTGGCAGTTGAATAGCTCCCATAACGAGGATAGCTTCTCCGGTGAAGCTGTATAGGGGGGAAGAAACCTTTTTCAATTGATCACGGGAGATATTCATTTGTTCAAAACAGTTCTCGTAAATAAGATTGACTGAACTACCACTATCAACCAATATTCTGCTGATGGGATACCTTGCAATAATAGCTGAAATTACTAGTGGGTTGTTGTGCGGAATGATTATGTCTCCTCTATCAACCAATGTGAACAAAATAGGCTTTTCATTTTCCCTAACTTTCATTATTGAGTTAATCTGATATGCTTGACGGGCATAAGTTTTTCGGGAAGAGGAGTCCCCTGCCATAGTTTCACCGCCCGAGATGACATGTATGGGCTGATGAACTGATTCATTGTCCAGAGGTGGATTCTCGCTATAATCCCTTTCTCTCTCTTATTATCTCTGATTTGATCTCTCCCGCTCTTCTCGTCTCTCTTCTCCTCTTCGAGGCTCCCTATCTCTGCCCTGTACATACCTTTCGAAGATGTCCTTCACAAACTAGCATCTCAATTTGATCTCTCAACTCCCGGCATTGGTCAGTGGAATAACCACGAATTCTGTGATATCTGCAATATTCTTCTCTATTCTTCCCCATGGGATGGTTAACCTTTTTCGGGAGTCTAATGAGACCTGACCCCTTGATGGCTGCAACTATGGTTGACCGAGGTTGGAGGAGTTTTGTGTAATGGTGGAACTAGGGCTGAGGTACATCCCATCCCCTAACCTGACTCGAGTCTTCTTCAATATTGCATTCCTTCCTTTTCTGCTCTCTATCATCATTCCCTCCTACAGCTCTCATAACTTCTGTATGGAGCACGTATTTATTTGCCCGTATTTATTTGCCCTAGCAAACAAGTCTGCCAGGGATGTCGGTGGGTCCAAAAACAATGATTCTTGTAAGGAAGTTAACCGTGTTCCGTGTAACATAGCAAACACTGCCATTTCAACTGGAAAATTGTGAACTTCGAGGGTGGCGTTCCGAAATCTGTCCACATACTGACGCAGAGTTTCCTTATTCCCCTGCCGAATACTGAGTAGGTATGTAGCGTCCTCCTTTCTCCGACTCTTAATTACAAATGCCTTAATGAATTTTGTTCTAAGCTGTCTAAATGAAGAGATAGAGGTCTCGGGTAAACTATTGAACCATGTTCGGGCGTGCCCCGACAGAGTTACGGAGAAGGCTCGGCACATTATGTCATTGTACTATCTATGCAATATCATCAACGACTCGTAGCTTTGGATGTGATCATAAGGATCATCCTTGTAGGAATAATGGGTGATCTAGGGCATCTTGAATTTCCTGGGTAGTGGCTTCTCCAATATATCCGTAGTAAAGGGAAGTTTTTTGCATTGCTGCTCCTCTGCGGCCGAGATTAGTTTTTTTCCGTTCAAGTACCTCTTCAACTACTCTTTTCATATCATCCCGTATACTTGCTGCTGTTTGGTTTTCTTGTCTTCCCCCTGTCGGCATATTGGCCACGGTTTCATGGTACCTCCTCCTTTGTGGGCTCCTCGCCCTGCCCTTCATTCGTGAATTATCATTTCTTTTGGGTGCAACATGGGGATTATTCCTTGGTAGTGGTGATCTCGGCCTATTCTCCTGACAAGGAGAAGACCAAGAATGAGAGTCAGGAGCAGCTTCCAGATAGGAATCGGCTCCCAAATCAGGCTGAGACTTGTGTGGCTGCATAGGTTCTGGCATAAATCTTCTCAAGGTATCGGGCAATGTCCCTCCAGGCATCATGCTTTGGAGTATCCCAACCATGTCCCGAAATGCTTACATACCTTCAATGTGTTGTTGTCTTAATGCTTCATATTCATCCCACGGGACCATGTGTGGTGGCTGTCGCGAAGTCCCAGCTTGATCAGTGGGGTGCGCCTGTGAGCCGATGTTAAGCGGAGGCGAGGCTGGCTAGTACCCAGGCGGGGCTAGCTAGTACCCCACCTGTGGATTCGAGGAAGTAAAGCGAGCACCTCCTTGTGGCTGAGAGTTTGGAAGAGGTGGAGGTGCTCCCTGTGGGTGAGAGTCCCACGGAGGTGGGTGCGCTCCCTGTTGCTGAGAGTCCCGTGGAGGTGGGCGTGTTTCTACGCCCTAAGAGAAAGTTCGTCGAGGTCCACGAATGTTTGCCATATTTTATGTTGACTTTTTGTCCTTCTCACAGACGACGTCAATTGTTGTTGCCAAAATACAAAAATCTATTTTTAATCATGGGAGAATACAACATGTGCAGTCAATCACGGGAGTCTCGAGAGTGAAGGGTCTTATGAGTATCGAGGATCCTGAGAGTCTTGAGGGTCTTGAGAGCCTTGAGAGTCCTGAAAACCTTGAGGGTCTTGAGAGTCTCGTCACCAAAGTGTTCTGAGAGTTTCGTCACCAAAGTGTCTTAAGAGTCCCGTCACCAAAGAGGCTTGAGAGTCTCGTCACCAAAGTGTTCCGAGAGTCTCGTCACCAAAGTGTCCTGAGAGTCTCGTCACCAAGTGTCCCGAGAGTTTTGTGGGTTTTGGGTACGCCGAGTGACGGGAGACTCTCGTGATCTTTTGAATGGGTGAACTGATGAACGAGAGAGTCTTGATGACTGGGTGAGCCTTGATGACCGAGTGACCTATAATACGAACGCAAGGTTAGGGGAGTGGGTGAGTGCCCTTGCGCAAACCCTCCAATGCTTAAGTCAGTTCTCGAGAGCAAGAATGTATTCCAAGTGCAAGAGAGAGCATGCCTGAGGTCGAAGGCGTGGCCTACTATTTATAGAGGAGGGAGAGAGGGACACGTGGTGGTCATCCTAAGAGTCTCGTGACCCATTTGAGGGATATTCTTGGTGGCGAGACAGTTTTTTAGGCATGAGGTGGCCAGGTAAGTGAGGGGAAAACACTCTCTTGGTCAAATGACTGAGAGAGTCTCCCTTGTGTGGCCGAGAGGGTCTCTCGATCATATGACCGAGAGAGTCTCCCTCTCTCGGCCTGCTTGGGCTACTCCTTTTGGACTCTCGTCACATTTTGGAGTCATGAGGTCGCAAGGTGCCTACCCACTCGGTATTCTATAAACCTTTCCTTGTTTGTAAGGCATATCACCTACATTACAGCGGAGTATTTTGTGTCTAGTTTTGTGGGGGATTGAATGATGAATTGAGATCAGTCGTGAAGGTGCTAAAACCAAAAAATAGTGCAAGAGGCAGCAGAGGGGGCCTTTTTACAGGAGTTGACATTTGAAGCATTGATGAAGAAATAAAGGGGGTAAAATAGGGGAGGACTGCAAGGATGAATGCAATATGGTGGGAAGCTATCAGGGAGGGAACCCCAAAAGGCCGAAGCAGGGGTCAGATATCAAGTTGTTCCATCGATAACCCAAACTCTACAGCCTAAGGACAAGCTTATTGAACAGAGGAGACAAGCAGGATTGTGCTTCAAATGTGAGGATAACTATTACCCGGGGCATTAGTGTAGGAAGCAATTGTTGCTATTAGAAGGTGAAGAAGAGGAAGAGGAAGAAGGCCTAACATTAGTAGAAGCCTTAGGAAAGGAGGATAATGGAGCCATCTCACTACATGCCATTAAAGGAATGGCCAGAAGCAAAATAATCAAAGTCGAAGGGAGAGTACAAAAAGGCACCCTAATGGTATTGATCAATAGTGGGAGTACCCACAATTTCATTGACAAGGGGACTGCCAAAAAGATGAAGTACCCACTGGACAACACACCACTTTCAATAACTGTGGCTAATGGGAATAGGATGATAAGCAAGTCTGCTTGCTTAGGGTTTTGTTGGGAGATGCAAAGTGAACTCTATGAGGTTGATCTGAGGCTATTGAAGTTGGGTGGATGTCACATAGTACTGGGGGTGGATTGGATGAGGAAAGTAAGTCCAATTAGTTTTGATTTTAATAAAATGGAAGTGTCTCTAGAGAAGGAAGCAATGAGGGTGGTTCTCCAAGGGAATACGGAGATCGGGACCTGCAAACTAATCTAAGGAAAGAAGTTACATCAGTTGTTCCAGAAGAAAATGTCTCAAGTGGCGCAGCTATTTTCAATTGAGGCTAAGGAAGAATGGGAGACCTATAGGGGATTAGAAGGGAACAGCTCAAAATCCAGCCACATGCAGCCTCAAGCCACGTGGCAGGTATCTGAAACTAACCTTGCTTGATTTATTATTGGTTGAATATCAAGACCTATTTGTAGAACCTAAGTCTCTTCCACCTGAGAGATGCCTAGACCATTCTATACCCCTTCTACCAAACGTTAAACCTATCAATATTAGGTCCTATCGATATCCCCCAAAATTGAAAATAGAATTTGAAAGATTGGTTAGGGACATGCTTTCCCAATCAATCATCAGGCCTAGCCGTAGCCCTTTTGCTTCTCCTATCCTCTTGGTCAAAAAGAAAAGATGGAATATGGCATTTTTGTATTGATTACAGACAATTAAACGCCATTACCATCAAGGATAAATTTTCAATACCTATTATTGAAGACCTACTTGATAAGCTCAAACATGCCTCAGTTTTCTCTAAACTAGACCTGCGATCAGGCTACCATCAAATAAGAATGAACCCATCTGACATTTCCAAAACCGCTTTCAGAACACATCATAGCCATTATGAATTCACCGTAATGCCATTCAATCTTACTAATGCCCTTACTACATTCCAAGCTGTTATGAATCGAATTTTTGAACCCTATCTCATAAAATTTGTTCTAGTTTTCTTTGATGATATTTTGATATATAGTTCTACCTTTGGCCAACTTAGGACTACTTTTAAGGTCTTGCAATTTCAACCAGTTGTATCTCAAGAGGTCTAAGTGTGCCTTTGCACAAACTCAGATTGAAAACTTGGGACACATCATATCCAAGGAGGGAGTGGGTACTGACCCTAGAAAAATTGAGGCCATAATCGCATTGCCTAAGCCCACTAATATCATAGCACTATGGGGATTCTTGGAGCTTACTGGATACTATAAAAAGTTTGTAAAGAATTATGGGCTAATCAGTAAACCCTTAACTGAGTAACTGAAGAATGATGGATTTAAATGGGATTAAAGGCTTGAAGAAGTGTTTGAGTAACTTATGAAGGCTATGAGTGAGGTTCTAGTGCTGGGGCTGCTGAATTTCAACAAGCCTTCCTTAGCCAGGCCTTGGGCCCTAGGCATCAAGGGCTCAACATATATGACAAGGAGCTTCTGGCAATATTAATGGCGATAGAGAAGTGGAGACACTACTTAGAGGGGGGTAGATTCATTATCAAAATGGACCATAAGAGCCGCAAGTTCCTTTTACAACAGAAGCTACATTCCCAACTATAGAAGAAAGGGATGGCAAAATTAATGGGGCTGGACTATCTAATACAATTCAGAAGGGAAAAGGAGAATGCAGTTGCAAATGCTTTATCTTGCTGCCAAGAGGAAAGTGTATTAGCTGCTATTACCTCAATGGTACCTAATTGGTTCCAAGAGGTAACTGAGAGTTATCATCAAGGGACGTGGGCAAAGGAGTTGCTAGAGCAGCTAAGTGTCAATGGAAATTGCAAACCAGGCTATGTTCTGTCTAATGGATTGATAAGATACAATGGCAGATAGGTGATTGGGGAGAGTGAGGCGTTAAAGAACCAAATCCTACAGTCATTACACAGCTCCCCACTAGGGGGACACTCAGGAATATAGAACACCCACAGGAAGGTTAGACAGACATTTTAGTGACTATGGACTTCATTGAAGGGTGATGTCTGCAAGAGGTGACTATGGACTTCATTGAAGGGTTACCAAGGTCCGAGGGTAAAGACTACATTTTAGTGACGGTTGATTGATTTACCAAATTCAATCACTTCCTTGGCTTATCCCACCCTTTTACATCTTAGGATGTTGTTAGGGTTTTCTTGGACAATGTGGTGAAATTCCACAGTCCATTGTATCAGACATGGATAAGGTCTTTACCAGTTTGTTCTGGAAAGAGTTGCTAAAGTCCCTAGGCACTAAGTTATACATGTCAACTACCTATCATCAAGAAACAGATGGGCAATCTGAAAGGGTCAATCAATGCCTCGAATCATATCTAAGGTGCCTATGTTTTCTGCAACCAAAGGGGTGGCACATATGGTTATTTGTGGCCAAATGGTGTTATAGCTCTTGCCACCATAGTTCCATTAACATGACACCTTTTGAAGCTTTATGCAGGTACAAGCTAGCACTGTTACTAGTTGTGGGGGAACCAACTACAATGGCAATAGTGGGAGCTTACATGAAACAGAGATGAGATCCTAAGACTACTGAAGACAGAACTGGCTAAGGCACAAAACAAGATGAAACAGATGGCTGATAGGAGGAGGAGTGAGAGGGAATTTTCAAAAGGAGAGGAAGTGTATTTGAAGCTAAGCCACCAACACCTCAGAGCCCTTTCTCAACAACTTGTGTTTAAGTTGAGTCCCAAATTTTATGGACCATTTCCAGTGCTTGCAAAGGTAGGGCCAATGGCCTACCGTCTGTAGCTACCGGAGGAGTCCCAAATACACCCGGTATTCTATGTCTCCCTACTCAAGAAGGGAGTTGGATCAAAGGTGGCCAGCCCATTCCTTCCTCCTAATATCAAGGGAAGTAGAACCAGCGGCTCTTATGGCTATCTTGGACAAAAGAATCATCTACAAACAAGGGGCACTCATCACTCAGGTGTTGGTTAAATGGTCCTCACTGCACTCAGAGAACAACACTTGAGAATATCTGTCAGACTTACTAAGGCAGTTTCCAAACTCTGCCAACCTACTACACATTTCTTGAGGACAAGGAATTAGTAATGGAGTGGGAAGTTGTCACGTACCTAGGCTATTGGGCATTTATTTTGTAGCTATGTTTTTTAATTTTGGAGGGAATTAGCTTGCTAGAGAAATGTTCCAGCAATGCAAGTGGTTAGGCAAGTTGTTGATTCTAGAAGGGACTCAACAACCGTTTTGGCGCCAATTCCAAACTGAGGCAGTATAAAAGAACTGACCCAACTCACAATTTGATAAATTGAATCAGCCATTTTCCCTCTTCATTTCTCTCTCTCTCTCTCTCTCTCTCTCTCTCTCTCTCTCTCTCTCTTTGATTTCTCTCCCTCAATTCTCCAATTCCTACCCTTCACCCTCTCAAATTCCCCTGTCAGATCTAGGATCTGACATGTGATTAGCAAGTTTAGTGAGTCCCTTGTCATTGGTGAGCAAGTCCTAACATATTGTCAGACCTCTGGATCTGACTGAGGATTCTTTTGAGTTTTGGAAGGAAAACTTGGCGAGAAAAGAAATAGAGGGAAGAAGAGAATATAGAGAGAGAGATTGGAGATTGAATTGAGAGGGAAAGGACTTGTGTATTAATCTTCACATATCCCCATCCTCATGATCAGCTTCTTATTTATAGGAGTTGGTTACATTAGAGACTTCTCTAACTACCTTTCTAAAAGCTCCAAGTGGCCATGTGCCAAGTGGGCAGCCATGTGCCAAGTTGCTGATTCAGTTATACCAATGCCCAACCCTACTATCACATTCTAATTACATTCAGCCTTATTCTAATTACATAACAGCCCTTGGGCTGTGACACTCCCCACCCCTTGAAACATTTCTTACCCCCAAGAAATTAGAGAAGGCTAGGAGATATTCCCAGGTAGTGTTATCTGGATGTAGGTGCTTCCATTGGACTAAGACTTGAGTGATGGGCAGAGAATCCTTGTAGATGATACGCCTATCGAGCACGGCCTGGGGCTCGACGTCCAGGTCCGTATCCTCTTGTACGTCAGGTATCTCGGAGCTAGTATCTGTTGTGACCCCTCTAGCTGGTTTTAGGAGAGAGACATGAAAAACTGGGTGGAGACCCACCCCAGGAGGGAGTTGCAGCTTGTATGCTACGGTTCCAATCTTGGCTTGAATCTTGAAGGGCACATAGTACTTTGGGCTAATTTTAGAGATGGGACCTTTGTGAAATAAGTGTTGTTGGAATCGTTTCACCTCGAGGTAAACATCATCGCCCACCTCAAATGTGCGGTCTGTACAATGGCTGTCAGCCCTTTGCTTCATTTTCTGTTGGGCCAGACTGAGTTCGCGCTTAATTATGTGAAGTGCATCTTGTCGAGCATGTAAGTAGTGGTTAGTCGAGATTTCTGCGGGAGCGTAATGTAACACCACCAGAATTATCGGGGGAGCATAACCAAATAAAGCCTCAAATGGTGTCCGTTTATGGGTTGTATGGAAGTTAGTGTTGTACCACCACTGAGCTAAGGGCAACCAGCGACTCCAACTTCTAGGCTTTGTAAAACAAAGGCATCGAAGGTATGTCTCTAGGCACTGGTTGAAGCATTCTATCTAACTATCGGTTTCTGGATGGTAGGCAGATGACATTTGCAGCCTGATACCGAGTCCTTGACACAAGGTCTTCCAGAATTGGCTTGTAAAAATTTTATCTCGGTCCGAAACTATAGCCTTCGGTACCCCATGTATCTTAAAAACGTCATCCATCAATTTCCTAGCCACTTCCAGGGCTATAAAAGGGTGGGCAAGGAGAAGGAAATGGCTGTACTTGGTGAGGCGGTCCACTATCGCCAAAACAGAGTCAAATCCTTCTGACTTCGGTAGAGCCTCAATGAAATCCATAGAGATATGCTCCCACGCTTGGGGGGGGGGGGGGGGGGGGGATCTCTAGGGGCTGTAGGAGACCAGGGTAGAGAACCTGCTCATGTTTGCACCGTTGGCAGATGGCACATTGCAGGACATAACTGGTGGTATCCTTTTTGAGGCCGAGCTAATAGAATAGCTGCTTCACCCAGCGATAGGTGACATTCAGCCCCGAGTGCCCCCCTATGGGTGAGTCATGTAGAGCTTGCAAGATCCTGCTCTTTAGGTGATCATCTTTCCCAATAACTACCCTGCCTAGGTATTTCAGCAATCCTCCTTGGAAAGAATAAGCGGTCTCTCCTTGGGGTTGTACTGTTAGGCGTGTTATTTTCTCCTGGATCCATGGCGTGTGCTCATAACTGTTAGTGATCTCCTGCACCCAGTCAAGCACCAATGCTGAGATGGCGTGGCAACCTGCAGGTACCCCCTTCCTTGAGAGTGCGTCTGCCACTAGGTTCTCTTTACCCTTTCAGTATTGGATGAGATAGTCATATCCCATCAACTTAATGATCCCCTTGCGCTATAATTGATTGTGTGCCCTTTGTTGAGACAAGAACTTCAAACTTTCATGATCTGTTTTTATAGTAAACCTCCGTCCTTCTAAATAATATCTCCACTTATCCACTGCCAGCAACACCGCCAACAATTCCTTATAATATATGCTGAGGCCTAAGTGGCGAGGGGCGAGGGATTGGCTCAAATAGGATATTGGCCTGCCCTCTTGACTGAGTACAGCTCCGACTCCCATATCACAAGCGTCGGTTTCAAGCACAAATTCTTTCGAAAAATCTGGAAGGGCCAATACAGGGGCTTGTGTCATAGCTTCCTTTAAGTTGGCAAAAGCCTCATCCGCCTCACTACTCCAGTGGAAGTTATCCTTCTTAAGTAGATTTGTCAACAGCTTACTCAATGTTCCATAGCTCCTAATGAACTGTCGGTAGTAACCAGTAAGGCCGAGAAAGCCTCTCAGCTCTTTCAGTGTTTTTGGTGTAGGCCAATTCTTCATAGTTGCCACCTTTTGAGGGTCAGTACTTACTCCTTGACCGGTGATTATATGGCCTAAATACTCCACATGTGGCTCGGCAAAAGTGCACTTAGACTGCTTCAAAAATAATTGATGGCTTTTGATGATTTCGAATACCTTCCAGAGGTGGGTTATATGCTGGTTGAGGTCGAGGCTGTATATCAATATGTCGTCAAAGAAGACCAGCACGAATTTCCTAAGATAGGGAGCAAAAATGTGGTTCATGAGAGCTTGGAAGGTGGCGGGGGCGTTGGTAAGACCGAAAGGCATTATCAAGAACTCATAGTGTCCCTGGTGGGATCGGAAAGTGGTTTTGTGACAGTCACTTGGGTTCATTCTAATCTGATGGTAACCAAAGGTGAGGTCCAGCTTTGAAAAAATGGCTGCACCCGTTAGTTCATCTAGGAGGTCCTCCATGATTGGAATAGGAAACTTATTTTTGATGGTTAGGGTGTTTAGCTGCCTATAATCCACACAAAATCTCCATGTTCCATCTTTCTTTTTTACTAAGAGAACAGGAGAGGCAAAGGGACTTTGGCTGGGTTGAATTAGGGATTTATCCATCATATCTTTGATCAGTTTTTCGATTTCGGCCTTTTGGATGGGTGAATATCTATAGGCTCTTAGGTTAACAGGCTCAACATTTGGTTTGAGGTAAATGGAATGATCAAGAAATCGATGTGGGGGTAGGCCAGTAGGAATGGTAAACAAATCCTCAAACTCCAACAACAATAAGTGAATAGGGTCCAGGGTGTGTACCTGAGTGTGGCCGAGCCGAGGTGCAGGGACCGTGTGCTGGTCCTCCTTCCTCAGATTGACAGGGGCAGTACCACTTCGTCGGTAGTCGGTCCTCTCCAGGGCATATAAGGAGTGCAATTGCCCTATTGATGGTCCCCCTTGATCCAATAGTTTCTGCAGTCTCTTGCCTGTTACAAGCTTGCAGTCTCCCATCTCTGTGCACCCCTTCAGAGTAATTTTCTGGCCTTCTTGCTCAAAGGTAACTTCTAATGTGTTGAAGTCAAACACGAGGGGACTTACCGTCCTCATCCAATCCACGCCCAACACTATGTGGCATCCTCCCAGCCTGAGGATCCGTAGGTCCACTGCAAAATAATGACCTCCCATTTTCCATTTAAATTCATTGCACTTGTAATGACTAACTATCTTACTTCCATTTGCGATCATTACCGATAAGGGAGTGGTCTCCTGTTTTGCACACTGGAGGACGGATGCGGTTTCTTCATCCAGGAAACTATGGGTGCTTCCACTATCAATGAGCACCACCAAATTTCTTTTGGCCGTTGTTCCCCTCACCTTCAGTACTCTGCCCGATGCATGCCCTTGTAATGCAAGCATGGATATTTCGCCCCTTTCGTCTTCTTCTATCCCTTCCTCTGGTTTTTCCCCTTCTTCATCATCCTTCTCGTACTCCTGGTGGCCTTCCATGGTGAGTAGCATTCGTTTGCACTGGTGTCCAGGACCAAACTTCTTGCCACAACGGAAACAGAGCCTCAGTTGTCGCTTCTAATTGAGGGTGAGATCCTTAGTTTGGTTAGGTGTAATATGAGGTCTGCTTGTCACCCCATTCCTTTACCATGTGGAGTGGTTTCCCTTATTCATTGGAATTGTCACGTTCTCCTCCTTACCCCCTTTAGGCCACAATCGATGTCGTTTGGCGAAAGCATCCAATGCCATCTCATGCAGGTAAGCTTGTTCTGCGGCTTGCGCCACGGATATGGGATAGAGCATCTTGACAGTGGGTCGAATCTGCTCATCCAATCTGCTGATGAAGCTAGCTACAAAATATGCCTCATCCAAGGTGGGATGTGCTATAGACAACAGTGATCTCAACTCTTCAAATTTCACCAAGTATTCCTCTACCATTCCCTTCTGCTTGAGCTTATTGAACTCTTCTATCACGTTGGTTCTGGTTTTCTCTCCAAACCGATTACAGATGTCAGTCACGAACCGTGGCCAACTCAATTCTTCACTGTTCCTACTCCAATTCTAGAACCAAGCATCTGCGACGTCATCCAGGTAGGTCACCGCCATGTTCACCTTATCTCTCTCCGCCACTTTGTATTGGTAAAAGACCCGCTCACAACGTCGTACCCACCACCTAGGTCGATCTTTCTCGAACAGAGGAATGTCCATTCGCGGTCCTTGGAGATTGGAGTGATTATATCCTCCTCCTCGGATCGTGAGGTTGTCCTCTGCTTCTCCCCTGGCTTCCCCTGGATCATTAGGCCCATTTCTTGCCCTTGGTGTGGACAAGATGGGCGCTGATGCGGCCCGCAGAGGGAAGTCGATCGGCAGACTGGCCTGGGGTTGTCGAGCGAAGATGCTCAAGGCGGCACTCACTTGCTGGCTCAGCTGTTGGCTCATCCCCGCGAATTCCTCCCTGAGTCCACTGACGGCCCGATCGAAGTTGGCCGCGTATCCTGCAAACTCCGATCTGATTCCGCCTGCAACTCTCTCCAAATTGGCCGAGTGTTCCACCCGACTCCTGCTTATCTCCTCCTGAGTGTTCCGGATGCCTAATTCCAGAATCTCTAGGCAGTCTTCTACTTGGGTCTGGTTCTGGTGCAACTCGGCCTCTAAGGCTTCCAATCTCGATTTGTTCTGCTTTGCTCTTGTTCCTTCAGCCATTCTCCACTTGACAGGTCGCTATTCTCTAATACCAAATGTCAGACCTCTGGATCTGACTGAGGATTCTTCTGAGTTTTGGAAGGAAAACTTGGCGAGAAAAGAAATAGAGGGAAGAAGAGAATATAGAGAGAGAGATTGGAGATTGAATTGAGAGGGAAAGGACTTGTGTATTAATCTTCACATATCCCCATCCTCATGATCAGCTTATTATTTATAGGAGTTGGTTACATTAGAGACTTCTCTAACTACCTTTCTAGAAGCTCCAAGTGGCCATGTGCCAAGTGGGCAGCCATGTGCCAAGTTGCTGATTCAGTTATACCAACGCCCAACCCTGCTATCACATTCTAATTACATTCAGCCTTATTCTAATTACATAACAGCCCTTGGGCTGTGACACATATCTCTTTTCTTTTCCTTTTCTTCTCTTCCTCTTACACTAGATCTTGGGGTAGGATTTTTATGCTAGCATAACTCATTTTGGCTGCATCACTTTATCTGTTGCTCCTTCCCCAGAGAGATATTATTCTAGACCTTTTATTTGGATTAACAGTATTATAGACTCTTCTAAGTGGGTGCTCTATTGAAGATAGAGGTCTAGCTTGTGTTTGTCTCCTAAAGGTCACGAATAAAAAGTCTAGAAAATAGAGAAAGGAAATAAATCTAAAGAAAACATCAATATTAATAATAAAGTTACAAATCCTAGATCATCTAAGACAGTCAAGGAATTAACCTGAATGCTTTATTAATTATGATAAAGGTACAAGCCAAACCAAGGGGAAGAGATGCAATATTCATATTTTTAGTCACAAAGATTCATATCTTATCTTGTAAAGGAACTTAATGACTTGAGTCAAAGGTGAAGCATAAGCAACCTTTTAAGAACTTGGAGACATCATTTAATTTGTTTTCAAGAATCCAAATTGGAGTTTCTTCTTTGCCTGGGATTAGAAGTATCGGGAATGCATGTTAGGTGGATCATGTGGCTTTTGATTCTCACGGTAGCCAGCAATACTCTTATTCTATAGACAGTGTCTTAATCAAGAGGTTTTAAACAAATCTATAATCATATAGGCAAGTAGAACATATGTGGTGTTTCATAGCCAGTACTATATAAAGTTTAGAGATTTTACCACTTATGTAGTAGAAACTAAAACTATCAAAACCCCATGCACGTCGAAGCCAGAACTTCTCATAGCCATCAACTAAATAAACCAAATATGCCAAAGAAGCAATTATCTGCAGACACGTAGTTATTAGAGCATCAGTCTAAAACTTCAATATATATAATGAAGGAAGTATAATTAAGAAGAATAATCAAACCAGAGCACCAACGACCTACAAGCTGGACAGAAATAAATATGAATAGAATGTCTCGAGTCACAAAGAAGCGAAATTTCAAGGTTCTCCATTTCCTATCAGCAAAAACATGGACTCTCAAATGATAACGAGCTTTGCAAGTTGTGCAATGAGCAAAAGCAAACCCTTCCTGCAGAAAATGAGATAATAAGCTTAAACTGCAATACCATCATACAACTACAATATATGACGTGATTAAAGAGACAATTTAATATATTTAAAGGTAACAAGGAAAAGTCAATAGAATAACTAGGGCACCATAATTCCTTTGTGTGCAGAAGGTTGAATGATCATTCAGAAACTGAATTAGATTAGTTGATGACATGAAACGAAATGTACTCTTGAAAGAAAAGATGTCATAAAAAATCTTAACATTGACTACAGAATCTTCCAGGGAGAGACAAAAAGAAGACCAAAAATATCCAAAAGAATGACCATCTCCAAATTCATAAATTGTGAATTTGCATCTGAATCAATCCAACTTGGGACATGACTGTTGGACACAGTGTATATGGTTATTAAATTACAAAGTCCTCCAACTTACTTCGGAAAGCACAATGATATTGCTTATTTACAAGGGTTGATACTGGGTTTGATATTTGATGAATCCTAGATATAAAGTATGATTTCATCCATGTTTCAACAATGACAGAAGATCCAAACAATGACTACAGAAATGTTAGGTTTCAATAAAAGAAAAGCTTATAACAAACATGAATCATTTAAACCAATCAACAATAAAAGGGACCATTGAACTGAACATGGAACTCCAGACATTGTGTCCTCCCATGTCCAAGAACTATCAAACACATCAAAATACATATAGACACAACATGTGACCTCCCAAAATCTTGGTGAGCGTGTGCTTAAATTTGTGGATTGCAGGTAACTTTTATGTTGATTAATGTTATTGTTCCAGTGTTCTAGTGCTACATCAAAAGTATTCTTAACCACTTAGAATTTTTGCTCAAGACATAAATCTTCTCTACGGTCCACACCATCTGTCATTACTATCCAACTAATATCCACACTCCATTCTTGCTATCATAATTGTCCAAATGGACTCTCCTTCCTTGGTTTTATGCAGTGGTTACAAGTTATATAGATATGATATATTTGTATTCATGTAGGCTAATGATACAAAAGTCAAGAATAGGCACCAATTTGAGAATGCAACGAAAATGCCCCTTTTAGCCTTCTTTTAATTTTCCATGGCTATCTCTTTCTCTGCATTTTCAATGCTATGCAATAAATGGAGTGTGAAATGTGGCCAAATTTAAAACACTGCTGGATCACACTAAATAACTAATATCAACGCAACACAAAAAGAAGATATTATTAAAATATTTATATTTATTGTACAACACACTACTGCTGGGGCATCTGAAGAACATCATATTTTTTCTTTAGATAATATTATTAAAATAATTATATTTTATGCTTAAAAATTATTTCAATGAATGTTTATTTTAATATCTATTTATTAATAACTGATATTTCTAATATATTAATTATTAAAAATTGCAGTCTGTATATTCAAACAATTCACTCCACCAAGGTGTTAGCTCCACTAGTGACACTCCTTTAACCGTGACTTTAGATTTTAGGTTCAGGTATGGTACCTGGTAGTTGCTTGGATGGTCATTCCCTAAGTTCGAAAGACAATGAACACTTGCATGCAAAAGGAACAGGCCTAATCCCTCATCACTCATAAAGTTGATGAGCCAATTTAGGTAAATCAGGTCATGCCATATCTAGGTGCCATCCGAAGAACTACCAATACCTCTTGCTAGGCTTTAGTGGCAATAACATAAACCCCTTTAGCCCAACTAATAATGGTGTGGACAATCAGACCCCAAATGGTATTATTCACTAATCGTTACAAACTTTATCTCAACATCCTTTTATGCCATAAAATTATATTATTATTTCATAATAAAAAATGATAACCTAGCATGTCGACCCACTAAGAATCGCTAGGCACCATAACTAAACCTAAAATCTCAAGTCACGATGCAAGGGGTGTCACCAACAAAGATACCACCTTGGTTGAGAGAATTGGAATATATGCAATGCAATTATTAATAATTAATATATTAAAATATCATTTATTAATACATAGATATTAATAGAGATCCATTGAAATAATTTTTAAACATATAATTATAATTATTTTAATAATATTTTCTAAATAAAAATATGATTTTCTTTAGGTGTTCAGCAGTAGTAAGCTGTAAAATCAATATAAATATTTTAATAATATCTTTGTTTTGTGTTGCTTTGATATTAGCTATTTAGTGGGACACCAGTAGTGTATAAAAATTCGGTGCCATGTCCCACTCCATTTATTGTACAGCAGTGAAAATGCAGAGAAAGAGATGGTAACAGAAAATTAAAAGGCTAAAAGGGGCATTTTCATTCCATGCATTCTCAAATCAACTCCTATTCTTTACTTGTCTATCACTATCCATACAAATATATACTTACATATATATATATATATATATTCACATTTGTATGTATATAGATATAGATGTGCTCATAGGTGGCTATTTGTTATGTATTATAGGTATTTGGTTGTGCTTTCTTTTTCATCCCCGACCTCCTATTTACACTCCATCATTGCTTGTATTTAGAAATAGTAAGTACAAGCCTATGTTACATGGACTCGACATTTTTTGATGTCATACCAATGTCAACACAACATCATACTAATACTGGTGCAGGATGCACGTCAAAGTCGACATATCTCTAGTCAGACATGATTGGCTACGTCTATTTTATCTCAAAAAGAAACCCAAATGTGTGTTTTGGTAAAGAAAATGCACTCTGTCTAGATATAGAAAGGAGAAAGGAGGAGTAAAGAAAAGTAAGTCAAAAAGGAAAGGAAATATCACCGAAGGGGTCATCTCCTCCAACAGATGTCACTCCCCCCCCCCCCCCCCCCCCTCTCTCTCTCTCTCTCTCTAACATCCATGAATGTGACAAATTATGTAAAATATAAGCCAATGGCCTCTTTGCTCTTCTTTATGAGCTAGAGCAAAGTATTTGCCAAATCAACCAAAAAGCTTTATAAGTTTTACTATTTTAATATTTTCAATAAATTACTACTTATGAGATCAAAATTCTTTAGACCCTTCCACTTCATTTACTTTCTATCTATATATGTCTCTATATACATGCGAATGAAAATATCTACATCATCATATATGTGAATTAGTAGCTAAATAGCCCATCACATACTCTCCAGTGAGTATCTATCTTATAAGACTTGAAATTACTCTGATTAAGAAAGGAAACAGCTTACTTAGAATATATCATGGATTTTAATTTTTTATTTTTATATCAGAATTTTAATTATTATATACTTAATTATTTATTGTTCTCTATGTTGTATCCCCATACCCATATCTTACGTTTAGACACGTATCTCCGTATCGTAAAATTCAATAAATTGACGAGTCCAACCTCTGGATAGATACTCGTATCTAACACCCATACCCAAGTCCATGTAACATAGGCACAAGCTTAAACATATAAATATGTATCTGTTCACAAATACATGTATACATATGTAGATCTGCATAGATGGGGGTGTTTGTTATGTATTTTAGGTGTCTGCTTCTAGTGTCATGAATCAGTGTACTTTTAGGTGTCTTCTTCCACTTCTTTTTTTATCTTTTTGGTGCAAAGCCAGATGGCAGAGTAAGACAAGTTCAAGGTAAGAGAACAGGACAAGGTCAGAGTAGGGATTCGCCATGGTGGGGCAGGCTTGTGAGCAGGGTCCCCCATGCCCCCCCATGCCCCATCATTGTGGCCTGTCCATTGCCATCCCTAGTTATACTAAAACAGTTTAAAGTGCTCTTTTCTTTTTTATTTTTCCAGAAATATAAATATATGACTAAATAAACATAATTGAGTAGCATCTGGAAGTTGTTAAACATGATACTCAACTAATAACTTTTAGCTCTCCAATATTACCCATCATCTTCTCTAAGACAATTCATATTATAATTTACACATTTTCGTTTTTGTATCATTATGGTAAAAGTTTCAAAGTATCATATTAAGACATTGGTAAATGATTAAACAGAACCATATGTATTCTATGTCTGTGTCTATGTCTACCCATTATATCAAGCTACATTTGGTCATCTATGCACATGGACTCAAGTAAGCGTGTCAAACACAGGTATGCATCCAAAAGTCAAACTTGTCAATTCCATAAATTTTAGTAAGACATGGTGCGGACATATGGTATAGAAAACAATAAATAAATATACATAATAATTAAAATTATGATATAAAAATTAAAATTAAAATTAAAATCCACAATATATTCTAAGTCGTCTCCTTACTTAATCAAAGTAATTTCATTTATTATAAGATGGATACTCATTGGAGAGTATGTGATGAACTATTCAGCTACTAATTCACATATATAATTATGTATATATTTTCATTCGCATGCATATACAAACATATATAGAGAGAAATTAAATGACAATGAAGGGTGATAAGGTTTGCAAAAAGTAAGCCATATATATTATGGGAAAATAATAATATAAATCGAAAGAACTTTGACTTCATAAGTAGTAATTTATTGGAAATTATTAAAATAGAAAAAATTATAAAAGCTTTCTTGTTGATTTGACAAAAGCTTGACTCCACCCTGTAACTTACACTCCATAAATGATAATATTCAAATCTGTTTTATCATTCATCGAAGAAGAACAAAGAGGCCATTGGCTTCTGTTTTGCATCTCATCACAGTCGTAGATACTCACATAGAGAAAGAGAGGTCGACCAACAAGAGGAGGATGAGGGTGATGTCAATCAGATTAGACAATCCAAGTGTGACATTTCCTTTCCTTTTTCACTTGCTTTTCTTCACTCCGCTTTCTCCTTTCTATATATAGACAAGAGTAAATGCCTTTTATTTCCTTTTTCCACTTTCTTCCCCATCTCTTTATTGCTCATTTTCATTCACCAAAACCCAGATATGTGTTCACACAACCCAAATGAACCTAGACGGGGTTTCGGGCAAACCAGAATTGGGTTTGTCGAGACCCATATATAGGTTTTTATTTGAGATAAGATGGACAAAGCCAAGCATACTTAACCGAAGATACACCAGCTCTAATGCGTATAACATGCCAATACCATTGCCATGTCATGTTTAACACCAGTAAAATGCGTATGTGCAACATAGTTTGCCATAAATTGACAAGTATGGTACATTCAAGATTCCTTAATCTTGAAATAGTAATTTTTTAGTATGTGACAATTGAACATGTAGAAAAGCTCACATCACATGATTAAATATACAATAACATAGGAAATGCATATTGCACTAGACACCAAGGAAGGGTGTAACTGATGCGGGCTTAAAATGTGGGAAACAAGAAAACAAGAAACATAAAACAATATCAAGCACTAAACATGATGAGGAAGATAAGATGAGTATCATGGTGGAAACCATTCCAACAAGCTCTCGTATTTCTTCTTACATTGATATACATCTTCTTGTCATTTTGCTAACCTATAAGACATAAATCTTCATTATGCCTTCCCTATCTTTGGCATTGTCCATGTCCATCTGTAGGTAAAATTTCCAAGTCTTAAGTAGAAGAGAAATGCATTAGGTTATCCACATGGTGAACCCCTGATTAAGCATAGTTGATACAACATGGTAAAGCATATGCTATCTCCCAGCCTTTTCCGAGTGTCATATCCATGTTTGACATGTAAAGAGACACGAATACTTATTTGAAACTCCAGGATACATGTTAGGCAAGTCAACAGCACATCCTAACTTTTTTCTTACTAGCTACGTTTTCAAATGTGTTTGCCACATGCGTTAGACATGCTTAAAGACATGAGGAGGTTCACAATAGAGCTTTTATAACCTTTTTGGGTTTGAAATACATCAAGACTTCAACTAAATATTAGAAATCCGAATTAAGCCTAATTACAACACAACAAAAATAGTTACTTGTTGTCACGACCCTAGGGGTACTATTGTAATTAGACTAAAGGTGAATAAGCCTCTTGTACTAAAACAATTACAGCTTAAGTCGCTTGTACCTATTAAGTTATGTCATAATAACCGAGGGAAGAAGCCTATAAAAATGCCATGTGCATGAGGATAGGAATCATGAATGAGAATATCGATTCTCTCTCTCTCTCTCCTCCTTTGAAATTCTCCCTCCAAATCCTACGTTCCTTCTATAATTCCAGAATTAGCCAAGTCTAGATCTGAGACCTAACATTCTAGTATCAGAGCCAGCAAATCCTCGGCTAGAAGCTACGATCGAAATTAAAGTGAATTGCGATTGGAGGAGAAGTGAATTGGTGCACCGGACGAGCTATGGTAGAAGGTACGAGACTGAAACAGTTGGAATCACTGATGGAAGCGCTGAAGTTTGGAATGACACAGACGCATGAGGTAGTCACCCAAAGTAGGGAAGATGTGGCTGCAATCAGAATTGGTATGTGTTGAGGAAAAGATCTCGATGGAAAGGAGATAAATCCGAAAGAAGAGGAAGCAGATCAGGTTGAATAAATCCGAAATAAGAGGAAGAAGATCAAGCTGAATGAAAGAAGATAAAGATTACAACTGTTCCTAAGAATTAGGAGAAAAATTATCTCCCTATCTGTTGTTGTTTTTGTAGTTTAAACTCCTAGATTTTAGAGATAGATGATAGATAGATTTTCTATATTTAAAGGGACTATGTAACCTAGAATGTGTGTGAAGCAGTTAGTATTTTTCAACCCTATTACTTAGAGGGTATTATTCCTAAATTCTCAAAGTTTGTTCATGGTATCAAAGTCAGGGTTCCGATAAACTGCATACCTCTTTTTTCACACAAACTACTTCAAGATGGCTAGTTCCTCACCAACTAGTGAAGCCTCAACTACTTGCCCTACAACCTCTTGATCTATACTTCCAACTGCTGCCTCTATTTCTCTAGATCACCACACCCTTTAAATCACTCAACATAAGCTCAATGGGACCAATTTTTAGGAATGGTCCCAATCGGTCCTATTGGTTATAAAAGGCAAAGGGAAAGTAGGGTATCTAACCTGGGGGATTCCAAAACCAAATCCTGAAGCTGCAACCTATGAAGCATAGGATCTTGAAAACTCCATAGTAATGGCTTGGCTCATCAATTCCATGGAGCCAAAGATAGGGAGGATCTATCTGTTCTACAAAATAGCAAAAGAAGTATGGGAGGCAGTTCAAAACTTTTACTCAGATATGGAGAATACAACATAGTGTTTTGAAGTTAGATCAGCCATAAGAACTACTCGCGTAATCATTATGTAACTGATTACTATAACATGCTATCTGAATTATGGCAAGAGATGGATTTGTTTTATGACATCAGTTGAGAGTGTACAAAGGATGGGGTGAAGTATTCTAAAATAGTAGAGAAAGAAAGGGTATTTGACTTCCTACATGGGCTGAATTCTGACTTAGATGAAGTCAGAGGAAGGCTGTTAGGAACAAAACATTTTCCATCTATCAGGGAGGCTTTTGCTGAAGTTAGGAGGGAAGAAAGCCGGAAGAAGGTCATGCTCCATGCATCACCTGAGATTAATAACCAGAGTGGTTCAGCCCTTGCTATTTCTAAACCAACAGCAGCACCAAATCGGGAAGAATCTCAAAAAGAAAAGCAATGGTGTGATCATTGTCATAAGCCCTACCATACCAGAGAAACCTGCTGAAAAATACATGGGAAGCCAGCAAATTGAAAAGGGAAAGGTCAGAAAAAACAACAAACAGCCTATGTAGTAGATGTTGAAGAAGGTAAAGTTGCAAATCTTACTTTAACTCCAGATCAACTGGAAATTTTGCAATAGATTTTGAACAGAACAAGGGTTACAAAACCATCAAATTTTGTGGAAGCACCTAATCCAACAACCTCCCTTGCGAAACAAGGTAATTTTCATAAGTGTTACCTCTCTAAATTGCTGAATATGAATTATTGGATTGTGGATACCAGAGCCTCTGACCATATGATTGGATCCTTGCATGGAATGTCTGACTACAAACAGTGTAAGAGTGTTATAAAGGTAACTATGGCAAATGATACAATCTCCTATGCTAAGGGAGAAGACTCAGTATATCTAGATGATTTTTGTGGTTGAAATATGTCCTATATGTACCTAAATTGAGATGCAATTTGTTGTCCATTAGCAAAATTACTAAAGAAATGAATTGTAAAGTAATTTTCTTTCCAACTCATAGTGTATTTCAGGACCTAATTTCGGGGAAGATGATTGGCAATGTTGAGGAGAAAGAGGGCCTATATTATGTGAAGGGAGCTGCTAGTACCCCTAATTTTTCTAAGTTACATAATTCTTTTTTTATCTTATGTTGTCTCATATTCTAGCATCCAGTTATGGCACAAACAATTAGGCCATCCAAACTTTAGATACCTAAAGATCTTGTATCTTCGTTTGTTTGCCAATAAAATGAGTGAGTCTTTCAATTGTGACCAATGCATTCTTGTTAAACAAACAAAAGCTTCACATACTACTATTCATTCTTATCAACCAACCAAACCATTCTATTTAGTACATAGTGATGTATGGGGACCAACAAAAGTTCCAAATCTAACTTACACTTGCTTGTTTGTCACCTTTATAGATGATCATACCAAGGTGTGTTGTGTATTCTTTTTGAAGGAAAAATCTGAAGTATACAAAGTATTTAGAAAAATCCATCAAATGGTTCTTAATATTTTCCAAACCTCAATCCATATTCTTCAATTGGATAATAGAAGAGAATATTTTTCAACCGAATTTGAGACCTATTTGAGCGAGAATGGCATTGCTCATCAGAGTACATGTCCCTATAATCCCCAACAAAATGGAATGTCCGAAAGGAAGAATGAGCATTTGTTTGAAATAGCTAGAACCCTAATGTTTTCCAGCTCGATTCCTACTTCCTACTGGGGAGAAGCCATTCTCATTGCTGTCTACCTCATCAATAGACACCCCACTAGGGTTCTCAACTTCAAAACTCTCTTGAGTACTCTTATTGCTTCTTATCCTCTTCTTACCCGAATGCTCAATTCCCTGTCCCCAAAAGTACTTGGATGTACAACATTTGTTCACCACTATCACTCCAAATTAAATCCCAAGTCTTTGAAGTGTGTATTTGTTGGCTATTCTCCCACACAGCAAGGTTACAAGTGTTATTGCCCTAACATTAAGAAATTATTTATATCTTGTGATGTCTCTTTTATTGATAATCACTATTACTACTCTAACAAACCACTGCAAGGGGAGATTCCTAGTGCAGTGCAAGGTAAGGGTGGTTGGGATGTTAGTGTTTTTCCTAAGACAGTTACCTCTTCTACTCCTATTCCTAATTATGTAACTAATCAAGGGGGAGAACATCATGTTAAAAGGCATTTCTACTAGATTAGGGGTTTTAATGTGAGAGAGATGTCAAGGATTTATTTTCTGTATAAGTTCTTCTAGAAGGATATGTTTCTAGAAGGCTGATCGGTTTCTATTTTAACTATCATTTAGGGGCAATCGGTCAAGTTAGTTATTCTGCCTCTATAGTCTATAAATAGGGGTCGGAAGGTAGGCTTCGGGGGATCAGCTTTCATTTGTGATTTTATACTATCCTGTGCGAGTATGTGTTGTGTGTGAAAGAGGGTATATCTTTCGGGAATCAACTCTATATAGCTTTCAGGTTTTATGGGCTGTGAGAGAGTTGGATATAAGAAGCACATGTAATCGTGTATTATCATTCAAAGATAGTAAAGAAAGCAAAGGGCAAAGCTAATCTGGACGTAGGTCTCATTTGAGACTGAACCAGGATAAGTTTTTTTGTGTTCTTTACTGTTCTTGATTCAATTCTTGTATGTTTTCTATTTCACTTTTATATTGTGAGATTGAGAGATTGTTTCGGGTGTGTTTTGAGGGTTGAGTGATCATATTAAGACGAGAGATCTACGCTAACACATCAAATTCAAGAAGAAATCCCTAAGTCACAGCCACTGCTTCAAGTATACTCTAGAAGAAGGACTCTTGAACCAAAGCAAAGCCATTCATTAAACCCGGAAGAAGGTCTGGCACCTGAAGAGGATGAAAGGGCTGAAATAGCAATACTTGAAACAGTGCCTATTGAGGAGGATAATAGAACTGAAAATGCAGAGTATGCGAAGCGAAGCCTAAATTATATGATTTGGATATTCCAAATGCTTGGAGAAAAGGGGTGAGATCATGCACTAAATATCCTATTTCTAACCATTTGGTATATTCTCGATTGTCTCCAAATTTCAGGGCATTTGCTGCTAGGGTTGATGAAGTGCAAATACCTAGGAATATCAATGAGGCTTTACAAATACCAAACTGGAAAAGGGTTGTAATGGAGGAAGTGGATGCACTGGAAAAGAATGGCATGTGGGAAGTGGTGAATCTGTCTCAAAACAAGAAAGTGGTAGGAAGCAAATGGGTGTTTACAATAAAACACAAAACTAATAGGAGTATTGAGGGGTATAAAGCCAGGTTAGTTACCCAAGGCTTCACCCAAACACAAGGTATAGATTATGAAGAGAATTTTGCACCAGTTGCAAAGCTCAATTCTATACGTGTGTTATTATCTCTTGCAGCTAATTTAGATTGGGAATTATACCAATTAGACATAAAGAATGCATTTCTCAATAGGGACCTAAAAGAGAAGATATATATGAGATCCCTCCTGGTTTTGAAGAAAAAGGAAAAGTTTGCAGACTAAAGAAATCTTTATATGAGCTGAAGCAATCTCCTAGGGTTTGGTTTAAAAGGTTTAGCACCACCTTACACCAGCTAGGATATTAACAGGGGCAGTATGATCAAACTTTGTTCACTAAACATGCTGCTAATGATTTGAAAACTATCTTAATTGTCTATGTAGACGATATTATTATTACAAGTGACAATCAGTAGGAAACAAAGGCACTAAAGGGACAGTTGCAGCAAGCATTTGAAGTCAAAGACCTTGGACAACTAATGTATTTTCTACGGATGGAAGTAACAAGGAGTAAAGAGGGAATTTTTATCTCTCAAAGAAAGGACACATTGGATCTACTAAAGGAGACAGGTAAGCTTGGATGTAAGCCAGCCAACACACCATTGGAACCCAACTAGAAAGCTAAGGAAGATGGGACAGAAACAGCAGTTGATAAAGGTAGATACCAAAGGGTAGTGAGAAGACTAATTTATTTATCTCTTACACGACCTAATATTACATATGCAATAAGTGTAGTGAGTCAATTTATGCATTCACCCACTAGCAAACATCTTAATGCTACTCATCATATCCTAAGATACCTTAAAGGAACTCCTGGTAAGGGTATTTTATTCAAGAAGAATGAAGACCAAGGAATTGAAGGGTTTGTGGATGCTGATTGGGCAGGTTCCTTATAAGACAGTAAATAAACCTCTAGGTATTGCATAAAATTATAGGGTAACCTTGTGACATAGAGGAGCAAGAAACAAAGTGTAGTAGATAGAAGTAATGTTGAGGAAGAATATCGAGCTATAGCTCAAGGTATTTGTGAAGTAATATGGCTAGGGAAGTTCATGGAAGACTTGAAGGTACCTAACACTAACCCGGAGTTTTTATTTGAGATAAGACAGACAAATTTGGAACCATGATCTAAGACTTGGCTAGGGGTACTATTGTAATTAGACTAAAGGTGAACAAGCCTTGTGTACTAAAACAGTTACAGCTTAAGTCACTTGTACCTATTCGATTATGTCATAACAACCGAGCAACCAAGGGAAGAAGCCTATAAAAAGGCCACGTGCATGAGGATGGGAATCGTGAATGAGAATATTGATTCTTTCCCTCCAACTTCTTTTTTTTCTCTCTCTCTCTCCTTCTTTCAAATTCTAACTCCAAATCCTACGTCCCTTATATAATTCTAGAATTAACCAAGTCTCATATCTGAGGCCTGACATTTGTTTTTTAGTTTTTGTATGTTGAATAATATTTCTATCATCATTGTCATCATCATTATTAGTTTAATAATGGTATATTTATGTTCAATACTAGTATTTTCAATCATTTGTATATTATCATTATAAAGTTAATGGTATCTTCATATTAGATTATTAGTACTTTTCCAATATTTTTAGTGCTTTTTGGTTATATGTTCATGACACCCCTGCATTCATATCTATATCTTTATTTTCTCTACATGGGCAAATCACATCTCCAAGTCTATGCCTATTATTCATATCGGTGTGTGCTTCTTATGTTATCACAAATTAACAAGCATCATTGCATACCGTTATAAAGCTAAAATATGTTCATACACCATCAACCATCAACTCAACTCAACAAGTGTGCAGGCTTTCATCAGAAGACTAAAATCAATGTAGAAAGAAAGAATGGTAAGTGTGAAAGAACTTGATGCTTTCTTGTCCTACTGAACCCCAATGCATCTTTGACTGTGCACACAAACTGAAATGTGTTTTGACACCCAAAATGGTCTTAACTAGATTAGCTTCAAGCAAAATCTAAGTCAAATAATTTCCATAAAGAACCTAATCAAACCAAAAATAATGCAACACAATCTGGGAATTATACTGTGGAACAACTAGGAAAATATGATAAATGCACCTTCACAGCACGCCAATGATCCAAGCATTCACGGTGAACATACTTTGATGTCCCTTTGCACTTGCAAGGTGCAATAAAATCCCTACCTGGAGCAAAAACTGAAATATATTAAATCGGACTAAATGGTGCATTCAATTTCGGTAGTGACAATAGTCAAATCCCTGGTTTGAACAATTTCATATAATTACATCATAGCCAGAACTGACAAAAGTCCCATCAGACTCTAGATGACTACACAATGGTGAGGCATCCCAACATCATTCAAAAATACTTAAAACCGACTCCTTGACCCTTGTCTTGTTCACTTCTCATTGATCTTCCCAAGAACATATCAAATTACCGAACTCCGAAGGTCAAGTTGCAATAGTGAACTTCAAATTTCCAGAGCACAGTATAATCCTACAGCCTCAATTTGGAGAACTCACTCACAAATAATCATAATGGAGTTACTCAATCAAGTGATTTCAACTGTACTTCGAATTTTGCAAAAAGAAATTGCGATAAATAACAACAAACTTTCAGTTAATTCTCAATTGAGAAGGAGTCAATAACCAAAAGCACAGAGGAGATGGATGAAAAAGAACCATCGGTTTCGAGGCAAATTCGGCATTGAATTTGGTCGCCTGGGCCGGCTTCGAGGTCGATCTCACCGGAGTCGGTGATCGGCGAAGGAGCCACCAGAGGAGACGTATCTGCCCGATCACTCATTGAATTCTGGCGACAGAAACACACACAAAGAGAGAGAATAATCACAAGAATAGAGCTAAAAGAGCTTTCTCTATACAGACGAATTCGATACAACCGAGTCAATTATAATGAACCCTAGCGCCGAGTTGCTCCCACTGTGTCTATATACACATATACGTATATGTGCGTATATGTGTGTGCGTCTATGTATGTATGTACTCAATCTCTCCCCCTCTCCCTCTCCCTCCCTCCCTCACTCGCTATATAGCAGAGAGAGTTTCAATTCAGGCTTCAACGTCGGTGTTGCGTCGACAGCCGGAAGAGTTACGAAAAGCATATGTGAACTCTTTTGCGGGGCTTTGGGAATCTAGATTTCCAGTAAACCCCCCGTCTTTCATTCTGTTGACAATTATGTCCCCATCACCTTCCGGGGTGCACTCCGTACGTTGAGCTGATCGATCATTGTGGTCATCGAGACACTTTCTAGTTTTTCCTTTCACTTCCCCTCGGGTCTTGTTTTCTTTTACAAAATTCCCCTCAAATGATGTGTTAATGTTTGATAATATAATATTTTTATGAATAAAAAATTTAAGTGATCTATAATAAAACATATTATCTTCTAATCGAATATATATGTACTATGTTTAATTTCATTTATTTTTAAAAATTTGTCACATGACATACTATCGTTTAATTAATTTTAGTTTAACGTTATTGGTGAGGGAATATTTTACTAAAGGCAAATTTACTATACTACTCTTGGAGATTACTAGTCTGGTGTCGTCACGTGCTTCTCTCAAGAAGAGTCATGTGTCCTCCATATTTTCATTCCATATTTGATTTCAAATGAGATTGACTCAGTCAATCGAGATTCTCTCAAATTACTTTTTCAAAGGTTATCATATCTCTTCAAAGTGAATTTTAATCCATCTTTAAATAGAGATCAACCTCTATAGGTAGAGGTATCTGACTACTGTGTGACTTTCCATTTTTGATATTTTCTTCTATTGACTTGAGTGTCGGAGTTCTCCCGAGGGATTAAAGCCCCGCCCTTGCAGGTACTTGTTTCGAGGCAGACTTCGTTGATCGGTCCAATATCATCATTCATATATCTCATTATCTTTGTTCCAGTATCATATCTATATTTATCTTTATTTCAAAAATAAAACTTAACTTAAAAAAGAATTGTTGATAATAATATATGAAAACTAAAATTCCAAAAACAAAAGATATCATGTTTATTTCTCTCTTTATTTTGAAAACAAAACTTAATTTAGAAAGAAAATTTTGATAAGAAAATAAAATTTTAATAAATGATATCATAATTATATTTATCTTTGCCCCAAAAATAAAACCTAGAAAAAATATTTTAATAAAAAATATAAATATCATATCTATATTTATCCTTATGCCAAACAAGTTACTATATTTGACTCAGGATTCCTTTACCTATTGTACTTTTATAATAGATAAATAAATCATTATATTTTTAAATTTGGGCTCAATTTAATTGTTATACTTTAAAAAGTGTCAAATAAATTAGTATTTTTTTTTAGATACAGGGTCACGTTAGTAATCATGGTAAAAGTTTTCTTAATATCATCTAACAGTATTTTAATTCTATTAATACCGTCTAATAGCATTTTAATTTTACTAAAGCATCGACTCCATCCTTAATCAAAATAAGCTTACACAAATCTCCACGGACATAGCACGGTTGGTACCGGATAACAAATTACATCCAAGGATCCAAGTTCGAGTCATAACAACCGTAATGTGAGAATTTCATCCTTCTATGAGAGTAATTTTTTATAAGTACTATACACTATATGTCCTGTCTAGGAGACCATCGTGTATCGTGATTTATCCCACTCACAGAATTCACCTCGCAGCCAAATAAGCCTACACAATTACAAAAGCTCAAATTGAATCTCAAATTTAGATTTGAAAAATTATATATAGTATAAGTTTGCGTCATTTCAAAGTCCAATAACTTATTTGATTTATTTTAAAGTATACTATCCAATTTGACAATAGAATCAAAGTACAATGACGTATTGACACTTTACCCAAAAGAAAGTTAAAAAAAATATATCTATATTATCTTTATTCCAAAAATAAAATCCCATATCTATATTTATCTTTATCCTAAAAATAGAACTTAACTTAGAAATAAATTAACTATATTTATCTTTATTCCAAAAATAAAGCTTAGAAAGAAATTTTTATTATTCCAAGAAAATATTATATCTATATTTATTTTTGTTCCAAAAATAAAACTTAGCATAGAAATGAATTTTTGATAAATAAAAAAATAAATTTTCAAGAGAATATATCATATATCTATATTTATCTTTATTCCAAAAATAGAACTTTGCATTGACAAAAAGAAAGAAGACGAGGAAGAAGAGAAAGACTTAACTATTTGCAAAGGATTCCAACAAACTCATCAATCAATGATTTTTTTACTTTAGAATTTTATTTTTTATTTTGTAATAATGTTGAAGTAATTTAAATTAATTAAATAAAAATTAAGGATAATTTTAATTTAATTAATATTGTTTGTTATAAAGGAGGTATCATGGCCATTTTAAAATGGTTTAGGAACTAATTTAGAAAAAAAAATAAACTTCAGGAATACATGATTAATTTACTTAACATCGTTATTAATGAAGGGACGTTATGACTGGTTTAGAAAAATTTAAAACTAATTTAATGAAAAATAAAATACAAGTGGTGTTTAGCCCATTGTTAAAAAGTACATGGTTATTTTTTTTCTTTTATTTATTTATTTACATTTGTGAGATATTTTTTAAAAAATAACTTTGACCCATAACTTGAACTTTATTAGGTCGGATTTTTGTGGAGGTCAATTTTAATGGTTGTGTGTTGTTATTTTGTTTTTCTAATGTTATGTGTTATTACAATTTTATTAGTCTCTCAATTATTTTAATTTTGATGATAATAAAAATATTTTTTAACACAAAAGTAAATTATTCAAAATTCAAATTGAGTCCTAAAAATCATGTAACATTTCGAACATCTGGATGGTGACATTCAGATGTTTGAGAAGCAACAAATGCCCAAAAGATTATAAATAAATGTTTGAAGCAACCCCAAAGAGTTAGACATGTTTGAAGCTTTATACGAACAACTGAAGCATATATTCATACATCTGAAAATCATTCAAAATGTAGCCTACCATTAGGACTTCATACAACCATATGAATTAGGTTGTGCCATAGATGTCTTAAAGGTGTCCAATATAGGACCCAATCTACAAGCAAATTAAACCATTCAAGAAAAGTTTAATCTTAACCTAAACAAAGGCACAAAGGTTAAAGGTACAAAGGCTCGAAGATTAACAAAGGCATAAAGGTTTGGAGAAGAATAAAGTTTAGAAGTGTACAATTAATTTACTTAACACCGTTATTAATTAAGGGGTATTATAACTAATTTAGAAATATTTAACTTTTGACCTCAATCTTAATCTTTATGCCTTCCTATAGACATATGTAACCCAAGCTACACGTATCTAAAACATTTTTAGAATATATCCTACATATTCGAGATCTATACAAACATTTGAACCAAAAGATACAAACGTCTAAACCAAAGGGATAAAGGTTAAGCTTTTCTCGGATGGTTATCTTTGACCTCAATCTTAATCTTAACAAAGACACAAACGTTAAATGTTGTAGCATGGGGTATTAGGATGTGCCACACTTTAGGATTTATTTGAGGTTTTTCGGTTCTTATACAAAGATTAAGATTGTAATTGAGATTATTAGTTTCTAAGAAAAAATTAGAAATCATTTCTTAATGAAACCTTCAAGGAATACTATGAAATGAGAAGACGTAGCCTCTTATAGCTAAATCTCCATAAAATCTTGTATTCTTGTAGTTGCATTTGTTTCTTGTTTAGAATAAAATCTATCACATATCTCAAAACATCACCAAATTTTTTTTAAAGAAAAATCAAAATTTTATAAGTCTAATTCATATCCTTCTTGAAACATTTTCTAGGCAACAAATTTATTTATAAATTATTTGTAAAAATAATTACTTAGAGATTACTTTGACCCCACCCCCAAATCTTGTTGCATTTTGATAAGAATGGTTAGATTAATATTTAGAGTAGATATTGTGGAGATAAATTTTAAAATGTGTAGATAGTTGTCATAATTTTTCTTTCACGAGAGGTGGGTAAATTGTCTGCACACCTCTTATATTGAAAGAGAGAAAGAGACCGTGGCATAGAGTAACAATGGCAAGGCTTAACGATAACTAGTCGTCAAGCTAGCAAATGAGAGGAAGAAAGAGGATGATGTCATTGGAACCTAGCAATTTTTGCATTAGAACTTCTTGTTAGCTTCTAGCACTAGTTGGAACGTAAAAGATCAATTTCAACATTGAGCTTTATTTTTTTTTTATTTTCCTAATTTTAATTTTTTATTTAAACAAAAATTAGGCTTAATTTTATCTTAATTTCAATTTATTAGTTAACTACATCAGTACTAAAAGGGGTTTTGACAATTTAATGAAAGTACATGAACTAGTTTGGCAAAAAACAAACCATATGAAATGTCTAGGCAAAAGACCTAAATCAAAAGAGATATCTAGACAAAGGGCTCAAAATTTAGTGTATAAGCAATTTATCATTGTTTTTGTCTATTCTTTCTTTCTTTCTTTTTTCTAATTAGAATACATAGAAGACATTTCGAAAAATCAAAACCTTGACACCAGAATACAAGGAGGGCATTTTGGAAAAAAAAATATTAACATGGGATCATACACCAAATTTTAGTGTTTGTTCCTAAGATAAAGTGCAAAGTTGACCATTATACTTTAACATGGAGGTTGAATTGGTCATTTACTTTAAAATGAGTCAAATAAACTAGTGTATTTTTAAAAACAAACCCATGTTAGCTATTATGACAGACATCATAGATCATTGTAGGAAAAATGGAGTGTAGCGACAGAAATAATGTCGTCGCTACTTAGCGATGAAATAACGATGGACTAGTAATAAGAAGGATTGATACAACTTTGTGACAAATTAACGATAAAATTAGCAACGGAATACTAATTTGTAGCTATGATGACAAAAATTTTAGCATTTGCAATGGATCTAGCAATGGGATACGTTTCGTTGTGAAATTTTGCAACGGATTTTGTATTTTGTTGCTAATTCAGTTTAGTCTAATGATGGAATAGCAATTTCGTTGCTAAATACCGACAAAATATGTTTCATGTATAAATAGCACCTGACTTTGTGCTCAAGGTGGCTCCTTTCAGCTTGAAGACAGAGGCCTTCTTTTATCCACTTTTGCCTATCCGGCCCCACCTTAGACAGATTGGCCCAAGCATTTGTAGTAGCAATCATCTATCGTTGTATCCCCTTCCAGAAAAGCCAAAATAAAAATCAAATTTTAGTTGTCATATTCAATAAAGGAGTAAGTGCCAAAAAGCTCAAAAGTGAACATACCTTGATCAAGCATTACTTTGCATAATCCAAAGCTTTTGATGTGTGCCGCATGAAATTTTGTCCATCTCAAGGCAACACCATGGCATAAATCAGCCTCAATACCACACTAGGCTCCCTCACCAAATTTGTGTCTAGGAGCCCTGGGTGCACTCCAAATTCATCCCCTTTTAGGTGTCTAAAGTGGAGCTCTCCTTGGTGGATGAGCCCCATGGCAAGAAAGAAGGGCTAATGCGCCCTTAATTTTGTCTTTAGCTCTCGATGGGGTGGTTGCTCTGTTGGCTAGAGGAGTGGCAGTCCGCACATGACTCGATGCTAGATGTGATATCTCTCCAGCTGAGTTTGCTCCCGTTGCACCTTGGCCTCTATTTCTGTGCCGCCTTAACCTTAGCAGCTTCCAAAGTGGCATGTATTCCTGGGCTTAGTGGAGAAGGCGACTCCGACAATTCTACCTCCTCGAAATACCCACCAGAAACCTATTGGCAATGGCAAAAGATTCATCTGGGGAAAATCAAAGAAATCATCAGGCAGTGGCTCCGTAGTTGTCCCTACTACGTTCACCCCCTCTCTTTTGACCCTGTCTCTTTTGCTCTTTCGTGCCAAGGGAATCTCCCATTCCTTAGTTCCCTCGGAATCAAGAGCGCGGGCAGTTTGTGGTTGTTGCTCCTCTTGGGTCTCCTGAATCTGTTATGAGGCCTTGATCATCTTAGCTCGCGCCAGCCTTTAAAACCACTGCATTTCTGCAGACCAAAAACAAAAATAGCAAACCAATAGCATGTCTTAAAAGTAGAAAATAAAGAAGCAAGCAAAAACCAAAGGGGCAGGGTTAACACCATAAGGGTCTATCTCCCCTTTGCACCGTTCTTCCTCTTCCTCTCGGGCCACATCCTTATCTTCTATAACATCTAGCTCTTCGTCGTCCCTTTCTCCATCGTCCTCCGACAAAGAGGATGATGAGAAAACAGGCTCTCCATACTCGGTTGACTCTGAAGAATCGGCATCATCGTCTTCCTCAACTACCATCCACCCTGTCGCTATCAAGCATTCGTTAACAATTAAGTCAGACAAGACTACTGAACCCTCTTGGGCCAGTTTATTAATTTATTCTTGGTGCTCTTGCACCATTGACTTCATGTCTGGCCACTTGCGCACCATTCCCCTTATTTCTTCTGTGCGCCAGAATCATGAAGATTTCCAGCCCTGGGGCGGCTGAACAACTAGTCTCAAAACCATCCATTTTTTTGTGGCACGCCCCTAAATAGCTTAACCTTATTGTTCATATTTTGCAGAGACACGAATTCCTTCTCTCATCTCGTGGACTAGACGCGGTAGAAGCAACGAAATAGAGCAATTAAATTAGTTAATAAGTTCTTGGGCCTATCAGGTGGGCTATGTGAATTTTGGTTTGGGCTTAGGCCCAAAGGTAATAGGATTTAAATTTTATTATGTGGAAAAAAAAAACAAAAAAAAATGGAAAGCAGCAGGCTGTCTGCTTGAATTAGCAGGCGCCTGCAGCTCTCTCTCCCTCTCCCTTTTGATTCTCTATTCTCCCTGTACACTGATTTTGTACCATTTGGATGATTTGGTGCTTGATTCTGTCTCCTGTTCCATTGGCCATCACTTTCGTTCCTCCTTCTCCAGCCGTTTCATAACCTTCTTCTTTTCCATGTTCTTCTTCTGTTTTTTCTTTTTCTTCATTCATTTGCGACGTGTTCTGTTACTGGTTGTTTTGCACCTTTTTTCAGGCAAGTTTCTCCTGTATTTCTATTTTATTCTCAAGCCCAAGTTCTATCCATACACTCCTTATGTATTACGTGAAATATAATCAGTTGTTGTTCTGTTTCTTTATATTTCAACCATTGTTCTGTTTCTCTATTCCCTGTGAGTCCCTTTGATGTATCCAAATGGGGTTTGATTTACTCCAAGGTTTACTTCTGGAATGGCCTAAGGTAAGTAAAGGTTATAAATATATAATATATATATACATACGTAGCAAGTCTAGGTGCTCTCCCCTGTTCCAAGCAAAACACACACACATCTATATATATATATATATATGCTAACAGCCCTTGTATATACATATACACACGCCCCCTGTTTCTGTCCCAGCCAATCCATCATTTACATATTCATATATAGATATATAAGCGCGACTGTAATACCCCGGGAGCTCAGAGGAGAATAGTATATATTGAGGATAAGTAAGGAATGAAATAATACCAGCTGGATACCTTTTGGGCTAAATGCAGGCAAAGAAATCAAGGGTTAAGTGTGCTTGACCTGGGGAAATCCAAGGATGGGTGACCTCCTTGGGAAGTTCGCGTAGGCCCATCAAAGTAAGTTGTTCTGGTCCTTCCTATCGCTCGATGCAGGATGTTACAGGTGGTATCAGAGCCGACCCTTAGAGAAGACGGTCCAATGATGTTACAGGTGGCGTCGGGGCGCGAGGCCTGATCAAG
This sequence comes from Diospyros lotus, assembly GCF_014633365.1. Taxonomy (NCBI): domain Eukaryota; kingdom Viridiplantae; phylum Streptophyta; class Magnoliopsida; order Ericales; family Ebenaceae; genus Diospyros; species Diospyros lotus. The sequence goes on from NC_068343.1 coordinate 20,265,200, forward strand.
GAACGGCTCCTAGCAGGTTTCTAGGATGGCGGCCTCCAAATGGGAGAAGATCTGGGACCAATTGTAAGGTCGCATGACGAGAACGTCATGTGCTCAAGGGGGGAGAATGTACCTGAGAGCCCAGAGGAGAATAGTATATATCGAGAATAAGTAAGGAAGGAAACAACACCAGTTAGATACCTTTTGAGCTGAATGTAGACAAAGAACTCAAGGGTTAAGCGTGCTTGACCTGGAGAAATTCAAGGATGGGTGACCCCCTTGGGAAGTTCACGTAGACCCATCAGGGTAAGTTGTTCCGGTCCTTCCTATCGCTCGATGCGGGATGTTACAGCTACAATGTACTCTCGCTATTTATTCGGATACCCCATGCTTTATTCGAATCGTATAGATATATATATAGATATAGATATAGATATATAAACTCAACTTCATCCCTCCCTTGCCATATTCGGATCACTCGCTTAATATATATATATATATATCTGTGCACCATTGAAACATCCATGTACCTATTTGAGCAACCCACTTATATATACATATATATATATTATACAACCATCCTATTGCTCTCTATCCCAGTCGACCCACCCAGTTACATTCTCATACATATACATATATATGTGCGGCAGTGCAACTGCTTGCTTGGAAGCTCTCTCTCTCTCTCTTAAGCCTTTATTTTGTTAATAGCCTTATATGCTAACAAAATGTAGACCCACTGAAAGCGCAAGCCACCCAAATAATATAAATAATATATATACACATATTAAGCATCCAAATAAATAATATATATATATATATTTAAACGTATACACATCCATTGTAAGTTAAAGGCACCTAAGTAAATAATATATATATATATATAAACACATGTACCCACGCACCCTTGTAATTTGAAGTCCCACCTAGTAATATATATATAAATATATACATAAAATAATTCCCTCTCATAATTATTTTTGTAAAGGAGAATTTTTGGTCCAGAAGTCTTTCCTGATTTTTCTTTAATTATATATATATATGTATATATCAGAATACATTCTACCTAATTTTGATGTCTTAAATCGAATAATTCAAATTATATGTAAAGAAAAATACATACATAAATGCTTGGTATGCATACAAATAAATTGTAAAGAATTCATTAGTAAATTGATTAAACTAATTCTTGAGTAAATTATTATATTTCGTGTGCATACTTGATATGAGTGGATAAAACTATCCAGTATTGTGAGATGAGCATAAAATATATATAAGTATGGCAACAGCTTGTGAGATGAAATTCATGAGATTTATATATATGTGAAAGTGAATGCGTGACACGTTTCACACACATTCAGTATGATCATATTATGTGACACATTATTATTTATCTTTGCGCACCTAATATTTTGCGCAAAGGGAAATGATACCCTAGAGCACTTGGCGTGAGACGAGGTGACCATAGCCCGGCAGGTTGGCTCCATATTTATCGTGAGATTTTGTTTATGTGATACACTTTGACATGTGTTGATTAATGGCTTGCGAGCCTATGAGATTGGATACTGATATTAAATTTATATGCACATTTGCATACTAGTACATGGTGGTATGATACATTTAACTTGGAATTGATCAAGTCTTAAATTGTGAAACTTGTATACAACTGTCGAGTTCTAGATTACTCTCTTTTGGTGTCACTTTATTCTTGGTTCATGTTCATTGTTTATTGTCCTAGAACTTGTTGAGCCTTGTGGCTCACTTGATCTTCTTTGCCATTCTAGGTAAAAGGAAGGCTATTATTGAGAGCGAGTCCAGTGGGACTAAGGCCTAAGGATAGTGGTATACGGGGACGCGTCCTAACTTGAAGATCTTGTTTAGCATTTTGGTGAGGTTTGAGATGAAATGATTTTTATTTTGTTAGTTAATATTAGAGCCTCTTAATTATTTGGTATGGCCTTTGAGCCCCAAACTTATGAGATATTGGAAGTACAACTGAACCTTAATTTAGTTTCCGTTGATAGTAATGAATTGAGTTGTTTGTTTTATTATGGTTTGTTCTATATCATCTCTATGATGACCTCCTTTCGAATATCCTATACTAGCGGGAATATTCGAGAATGGGCCCTTACACTTAGACTATCCAAGTGAATCGCTATGCAACCTCCCCAAACCGTGGTCGTATATTCTGCTGCACTAGGACTCCTTGGCCTCCATGATTGCAAAATGATGAAAGCCTACACGATGTTGTCTACAAGTTCGCTCCTTAGCACTAAGTGTTGTAACCTAGGTGAAATGACGATCTTAACAAGGCCCGACATGCTCGTTTGTGGCCTGGAAGATGGTTAGAAGAATCCATGAGGTTTACTTCAAAAGAGTAAGGTTTTTGGAGAAAGTCTTCGGGAGCAAAGTCTTTCGAAGACTCAAAGTCTTCAGAGGAGCCGAAAGGCTTGCAAAGTCTTTGGAAGGGTCAGAAGACTCTTCGAGATCTCTAGATGACTCAAGCTCTTCGAAAAAAAATGCAAAAGTCTAGCCCACGGGGGACCACTGCCTATTTATAGCTAAAGGCTTCGGAAGCCAAACAGTCGCCAAAGTCATCCGAAAACTTTCCCTCCGTTGACTTGATAGACCCAGCATCAATCCTAGTTAACCAGCATCCCAATTTTTTGGATATTGGGAACCCACTTTTTACTCTTCCTTTTGCCTTAGAGCCAAAGGCAAGAATGGAGAGCCATTGTTGTTGGAAGCACTAGGAAAATCAAAGCCAAAAGTCCTAGAAGTATCCCAAGAAGGCTGAAGACCCAGATAACCCCAAAGAGTCTTCTGGGCAAGAGTCTCTCAAAGACTCCGAAAAGTCTCTAAGGCAGCCTAGCCCTCAACATCCCTCAAGGCCTAGGACTCATCCAATAAGTCTTCCGAGCCTAAGCCGTCTGATGACTCTGAGAATTCTTCAAACCCATTCGGAGGATACTCATCGAGGCACTCTGTCCTCGAAGATACCTTCAGGCCTTTCGACCTCATTTGATGCATTTTTCCCAAAGAGTTGGGACAGATATCATTATGCCACGTGTCACATAGACCCTACCACCAATGTTTATAAATACTTACTACTACACAACAAATGGACATTTCTATCTCTCTCTCTCTCTCTCTCTCTCTCTCTCTCACGCATGGACTTAGGACTCGGAGACTTTGACCCCAATCCACCTTAAACCTATCGGGAGACTACCCATCGGAAGACTCCTATTTGGAACATATCGCATACGTAGGGTTGTAAATGAGTCAAGTTGTTCAGGCTTGGCTCAATAGGTATGTATATTGAGACTTGGACCCCAGGTTGTGCATTTCTTATGTGGATCCCAAGAATCGTTATGTGCATTGGCATATATATGTGTTTGTTCTGTATTGGATATCTTGATTCATCGCATGGTGTGGCATTATCATTTATTGCATGACATTTGGTGGGGTGTATCCAATATGGGATGTCTGTCCCCAGTCTTATCTTTATTCTTCTATTATGCTTGTTAAGCCTTGTGGCTCACATTATTTTTAACATCATTCCAGGTGTGGGAGCTGATGTCATGATTAGATCATTTAACATGTCGGTCTTAGGTGGCTATGTGTGCAGGGCAATCCTGATCAAAAAGATCTTTGAGGTGTGAGTTATGGTTCAAGACTTAGATATTGTAGTTTGTTATATTTTATTGATTGATGCATTGTTACGCAAGGAAGCCCTTGAGTTGTGTATTGATGGTGCACCATCGCAGCTGACGAAGGCGGCCATGGTGGCTGCCATCGTCGTCGCCAGGGTGGGGGAGGGGGGTTTTTGAAACCCCCGCACCTTGCGGTGCGGGGGTCCGAACCCGTTCCGGGTTCTCGAACCAGCAATTCCGGGTTGGAGAAACCGGAACCAGATTTATTAATAAATGTATAATTAATAAATAGATTTATTAATCTATTTTTTTAGTTTTGTGCCATTTGAATTTTTTTTAAAATATCATTGATTTCATATTAATCTCACATGTTATTTTTTATATTAATTATAATTTTATAGTTCACCTTTCTAATAAATCTAATTATTATTAATTTTATTATAAACAATTTTATTTATCATCATGCATTTAGACATTTAATATAACATTCTTATATGAATTAAATTAATTTTGTAGTAGATTATTATTATTTTAAAAATAACTAATATGGTACATTCATTTATAGGTATGGCACGTGCTCGAGGAGGAGGAGTAGATGGAGCTCGTCAACGTCCGACAGCTTCCACGAGGAGGAGGAGGAGGAGGGTAGAGGGCCATGATAGTCATTCTGTAGCTGATACATCTATCTCAGAGGCGCACATTTCTGAGCAGCCAGGTACTTTGGACTCATCACCTCTTAGTGCTCCGGAGCAGCCATCTACTAGTGCTCCGGATGATACTACTGAACTATTTTTGGGAGGCCCTGAAGATCCATCCATTTTAAAGAGTTTTAAAAATCATGTTGCTGTTAGCATATGGGCTGGAGAAGTAAGTGATTATGAAAATAATTTTACATTTAAAATAATTATTATAATGTTAGTAATTATTTTATTATTTTTATGTAATAGGAAAGAGGTGTATTAAAGTGCAATAGCCATGGACAAAGAATTCCTGATTTGCCATTGGCAAATCAACAACGTATTTATGATATTGTTGTAAGATCTCAGTTGGCACCTTTGATAGAATCCACGTATCGATTTGTGAATCCTACAGTTGTGTCAGCCTTTTCAGAAAGATGGCAACCTGAGACTAACACATTTCATCTACCATTTGGTGAGATGATACTCACGCTAGATGACGTTGCTACTATTCTGAAGATACCAGTTTCTGGCATACCTGTATCAGTCCCTCATTTAACAGGTAATGAAGCTCAGAATTTACTTTGTCGTTTACTTGGGGTCTCAGTAGTAGAAGCAGCAGGCCAGATAGCTGAGACTCGGGGACCATATGTGAAATTAGATTGGCTAAGAAGAACATTTATGAACGTACCAAATTCAGCTCCTAATGAAGAGATGTACAATGCTAGTAGGGCATATTTGTTATTTTTATTAGGTCGTACATTATTTGTGGATAAGAGTGGTAGCATGATTTCGATTTCCTATCTTGTATTGTTGGAAGACTTGAGTATATCTGGTACGTATGCATGGGGAGCTGCTTGTTTGGCATATTTATATAGGCAGCTGGGTATCACGAGTAGAAGAGATGTCAAGGGAATCTATGGATATTTAACATTACTTGAGGTAATAACTTAAATTTTATTATTTTGTGCATATTTTTACTATGTCTTTCCATATATCTTAACAATTATTTACATTAAATGTATACAGGTTTGGATATACGAACATTTTCCATTGACTAGAAGTAAACATAATTTATCATATACTGACGAGTTGCCTAAGGCTCATCGCTGGCTTCCTGTTCGTGAGTACGATTCTTTGCAATCTTTGCGAGAGCGACTTGATGACTTAACTGAAGATCAGGTATTATGTTCATATATTATATTTTGTAACTTAATATTGCTCATCATTGAAATTCTGAAACATGTGCAGGTCATATGGACACCATATAGGAGACATCGTGCACAACACCCACTGCATGAGATTGCGTTCTTCTCCAGATGTCTTAAGTGTGGAGGCGTGATTGAGCCATATCATCCGGAGAGGGTTCTGCGACAATTTGAGTATAAGAAGAATATACCTCCACCTCCATTATCTCCCATTGAACCCAAGCGGGGTAGAGCTACGGCAACATATAAGGTAATTTATGATTTTATCAATGATAGTTGGTCTCGCTGGGATTTTCACTTATTGCCAGCACACCGCCGGGGTGGACTTGCCCTAGTGCCATGGGAGTGCAGTGAAGACTAGTTTGCATGGTATCATCGCATTACACATCGAGTCATACAAAATCCTACAAATAGATCCGGGTTTGACAGAGGTGATCGAGATATAGTGACTCTTGTTAATGTGGTAAGATTAATTTTGTAATTGTAATCTTTTTAAATATATTATGTTTAATTTTTTATATTTAAAGTAATTGTGTCTTGTAGCGCATCATGGCATCACTGTCTCCTCTTAGGCAAGTCATATCAGGTGGATCCACTCAAGATGTAGATGCGTGGAGACGGGCATGTCTTCAAGTATATGATATTTTGACTATTTGTACTGGGTCTTCTTCTACTGGGTCTCATGCATATACAGTATTTCGAGAAGTACCTTTTAGTATGATACGAACACCGACAGTGGTTACATCACATCCGGAAGTAATTATAAATCCACCACCTACGAGTTCAGATCCACATCATCCAGCCCCAAACCCTCCTCAAGAGACAAGAAAAAGACTGATAGAGATTAATTTTTTTTTGTAATATGAGACTATTTGTATTTGCTATAGTGAGTAGAGTCTTATCTATTTGACTACTTCTGATGAGGTTCGGATATGTCGCTAAGATATAAATGGTGCCAACCCTTTTCTATTTGGATTTAATTTTCTTAGTTTATTTAAAAATTATTTCCATAACTCGAATAGCTAACCGTGTTATCTTAAAAAGTAATTTTATTGTTACTAACAAAACTTATTTTAAATACTTATATGTGATATAAGTGATCTATAAAACAAGATATTATAAACTTGTTTATATCAAACTCCTTTATAACATAAACTTTAATTATGGGTCAATTAAATCAAATATATCTTGTGTGAAATAGGTTTGTGAATAGGAAATATATAAAACAAGATATTAGTGCAATATAATTCACAAAATAAAATACAAAAATATACATAAAGTATAAAAAGGCTCAGATATGGATAACAAATCACCACTTAAGTAACTCCAAAAATAAGACCACTAAGCCCAACGAAACCCAGCCCTGAATCGCCCAACCGTTCTTCTCTCTCGGCCAAAAGGATGGCTATCATACGTAATGGATTGGGCTTCTCCATCTCTTGAGCAAATGGGCTTATGCCCATTTCTCCTCTAAAGAGATAGTAAATGGGCTTATGGACTTCAAATTAGGGTGCCAATAAGTGATGATATGAGTTAATGTTTCAATCACAGGCTGAACCCTATGAAAATTAAACTTGCCCGAAAAATCATCATCGCCTTAAGCCTTATTTGGAAACACAATCTAAGAATAAGAATCATGTGTCAGATAAGTCAAAAACTTCCTGTGTTGCCACATCTTGACCTACTAGAGACAAAAATGCTTGAATTCTGGATATGTATGGCGTTTCCCAATCACGTGCATTATCATATCGAAATCTGTACCAATTCAGTGCGATGGGAGGAATTAGTGACCTTGGCTTAAGGAATACCTGATAAATGACATATGCAACAAAAATTATTATTAAAACAAACGTATGAAATCCACAATATAAACAAATAAATACCAAAATAAGTAAGAATACCTGCACAAAATGACAATCATTCACAAATCCTATAGTAATCATCCTGTGCTGTACTGCTGGAGGAGGGATCGATTTGAGTGGAAGATATGTAAGACACTGGATCCGTGACAAATGCACCAATACGACATTGTATTTTGAAGCAACTAAATGGCCTATGTCAGGTAAAGTCATCCAATGCTCGCACGGTGCAATGCTATCAAAGCAATACAATATATGTAATAACTCATCCACACGCATTTCTGATCCATATAATTGCGTATACATCGCACGAAAAGATTGCAACTCTCCTATCAGACTAAAACGAATATCTCTCCAATTGTGCTCACTCATACCAAGTAACCCTGCTATCGCGCGAAATCCACAATGTCCATCTGATTCTACATTGACAATATTATGCAAGAACGGTTGTATTTGTGGTGGGAAACAATCATCATACCCCTTGAGTCGGTTGGTGTTTCTCTTGGATATCCATGTTGTTAGGGATCTACTGTCTTAACCAGATTGAACTATTTCAAATAAGGACGGATCACGTTTGGTGGATGTATCAATCTAAATTTTCTTCTTCGATGCTGGCTTACCCTTCGTCCTAACTTTCATGGTTGGTGGTTGTAGTGAAGTTGTGTCTGGATTAACTATTTCTCTCAACTTTTGCTTTAATACTTGCTTCACTGGCTCCGATTCTGAATAAAACATTTTATATATACTGTTTATTTCTGGCTCAATCGTTACTTGCGATGACACACCATCATAAGCTGACTGCACTACCTGCAACCTTGTCCAATGAGGATGCATAGTTGACAAAGGAATTGGTCGTCCTTGTACTCAACTCTGCAATTTCATGTGCACAAGGTAAACCATATGTGCTTCTAATCACACATCCACATGAAACTTTGTCTATCCCAATTTTATGAGCAAGTGGCGACTGCATTAGTACCATATTCAATGCACTTCTCGATATAACACCTCGCAATTCTCTAAAAATTGCTGGCTTGAAGTTATGTTGCACCAACATTAAACTTTTTTCAAATGACCCCTTAATCTCTACATGTTGTAACTCAATAAGACTGTTGATAATTGTCCATGATGACTCTAAGTCACCTTGAGAAGATCCAAGATGTCTCTTCAACTTTGCATATGCACTCTCAGCCCTGTTCGTAGTAACGTTGCCAAAATGCATTATTCTATTTGTCCATGCTGCAACAAATTTTTCTTTATAATCATTCAACCATGTCTTTCTCAGATAATTAAGTGCGCCCTCATATGCATAGTACTCAAGTGTTAACTCATACAGACGATGTTCATATTCATCCTCAGTCGATGCAAAAACAACCAGGTTCCAACTTAACATAAATTTCTCTCATGTCTCATTTCTATCAAATAATTTCTTACATTTGGCAAGCACATTTTTTGATATATGCCACCTACACAACAAGGTGCTCGTGGTTGGAAACACTTTTTGTATTGCATTCATTAATCTCAATTCTCTACCGGTTACAATTACTCCTGGATATGTATTGTGAGTTATTAGACTCTTTAATTTCTCCATTGCCCATGTGTAATTATCCTCATATTCATGATCCATAAATGCGAAAGCAATAGAAAAAGTTAGCTCAGTTGACGTCACACCAACGATCTCTAGCAGTGGATACTTATATCTATTAGTTTTGTATGTACAGTCCATTATTAACACATGGGGAAATGTTTTAAATAACTCTATAGCCATCGAATGAGCCCAAAATTAGTCTGTGATACAATCTGATAATGTATCACTTCTATGCCACTCCACATAATTACAATCTTTCAATTTTTTCATCAACTGTTGTATTTGTGATCGACCACCTTTATCCATGACTCTATATCTTTGCCGTGCATTATATATAGTTTTGATGGTACTCACATTTTTTTTATCTTCTGCCTTTAACGTCATTAAAATATTTCTTGGCTTCACAAGATTGTTAAACATTGTTATCATAATTTGTTTCTCTTTCTCTGTAAGTCGGCCAGCATATGAATGACCCTCAAGTTGAGCTGCTGGTAAATGATTGTGCAATCCACATACAACTTTCAATATCCAGTGTTCATTTGACAATTTAACACCAAGTAACTCAAATGGACAACCACACTTTTTAGAACCTGTCGTCCTACGATTTGTTTCTCCTATTGTCTCATCTCATTTTTTTGATGATTTATACTTTCCACTCCGTTCACAAGCAAGACGAACTCTAGGTTTTCTTCCTATACCCCCAGATTCAGAACCCTTTATAACAATAACCATTCCATTTTCTTTTCCAACTATCTTAACCCATTCAATCAGTGTTTCCCTATTACTGAAAATCTCATTTATAACAAAAGTTTGACTAGCATCAAATGATACACCATTCTCATTTTCAAAATTCTCTAAATTTTGATGATGACCCTATTATCAAAAAAAAAATAAGATACATAAATTAAAAATGGGTTCTGCTTTAACCAAAATTTGAATAAAATATATGAATTAAAAATAACAAAATGGAGAATGGAATCGCGGGTCGGGCCATTCGAGATCACCCTCGGGTTCCCTACAGCGGTCGGGAACCGGGTGTGAGTCGGAACCCGACCGATGTGAGTCGGGGACCCGAGGGTTCCCGACTGTAACGAGTCGGGAACCCTCGGGTTCCCCGACTCGCAGCTGTCGGGGAACGTTCGCATTCCCTACTCTTTCGAGTCGGGAACCCTAACTTTCCCCCACAGTTAACAGTCGGGGAACCCGAGGGTTCCCGACGGTTAAGAGTCGGGGAAGCTGGGTATCCCCGACTGGAATGTGTCGGAAGCTCGAGCCGCCATTCATGTAGGTCTCAGCATCAGTTAATAGCATGCATCAATCTAAAATACATTACCAGAATATTGACGTGCTGCTGGTGCGATTCATTGTAGTCCACCTGCTCATTATGCACAATCTGGTGCTCATCATCTTCTCCATAAAACTCTTCCCATCTCATCAATTTTTGGAATAATCATCCATAGAAAAAAGTTAAAATTAACAGAAACAAGAAGAAGGTAATCGCTATAATCAGAAACCTTCGCAAATGTTTAGTGAAAGTGATCGGAGATGGGGCTGCGAAGCTTAAAATCAGAAACGTTCGTAAAAATTTAATGAAAGTGATGGGAGATTGGGTTGCGAATAGTTAAGAAAGTAGTTAGGTAAGGGTAATAAAGACTTTTTAATGGAGGGTAGTTGAGGAATTAAAACAACGGGTTATATTGAGTAATTCGGCGGGTTCCCAATAGAATTTCCCTTCACCATTAGATAGTCAAGATGATGGAAGGACAATTTTGCCCCTACATTGTAGTTGGGCCATCTAATTATAAAAGTAAAAGTTGTTTTCCTTTGAAAACACAATAATAAATTGGTTCTAAAGATGAACCTTGACTAAATCAAACCAAATCCTAGTTTTTTTTTTTTTTAAATAAAGCTTTGTCTAAATTTGAAGGCAATGTGAAAATTAAGTATTTTTTTGATAATTAATCTTAAAAATAATAAAACTTTGATATTAGTATCTTTTATGGTAGTGTTTGTTAATCAAGATATGAATTGAAAAAAGTGATATATGAAAAGTATTTTAAATTAAAATATTTTTCATTGTATTTGTTAAATTTATTTGACTTCTTATTTAGAATTTATTCAAATAAATTTATCTCTTTCCTCTTCAGATAAATTTATCCTAGACTTTATAGATAAGAAAAAAAAAAAGAGTTATATGTCTTCCAATGCATTCTAAAAAATTTAACAAATAATCTAATAAAATTCTTAGAATGATTATAAGCACTATTTTGATCATTTCATATCTTAGTTCAAAAAATATTCTAACATTATTTTGATACAAATTTATCTTATCCGTCCTAACAAACGTTACCTAATACAACAAAAACGAAAGTAATATGCTTACTAAGAAAATAAATTGTTCCTTCCTAACCAAAAAAAGAGGGCAATCGGAGGCGAGGTCACAACGGCGGAGCGCGGGTTCCGGTGACAGATCCGTCCAGGGGTAGTTGACACCTGCAAGCACTCCGATACTTAAGTAAGGCAAGAAAAGAGGGGTAGTGTATCAGTAGGTCAGAGGGCAGAACATACATTGGCTCTGAAAAAATCTAGCTGATATAGGAGGAAAAGATGTCCTCCTGCATGTATGCGTCGTGCATCTATAGGTGATGAGACTGACTATCCGACGTCGGTGGAGGTTCCCAGGTGGTAGCATGGTGGCGACGAGACCCTTATTAATGTGGATGAGATCCGCCATTAATGAGGATGAGATCTGAGGCGATCACGCAGATGCCCAATGAGGGGTTGCAATGATATTGCGGTAGGCTGACGTAGGATCAAGAGATGGGCCAAGACTGGGCCCAGATAAAGGGTTAAGATTGGGTCCAGATAAAGGGCCAAGATTAGGCCCGGATGGTCCATAAACAATAAAGTTTAATATTTTACTTTCAAATACAAAATTTAGGGCATATTCTTTTTTAAGTCTAAATTTTAATGAATGGTTGAATCTTTAATTAAAAAATAAAAAAAAAAAACTTGATTTCTTAAAAATAAATATCACTAGTTTTTAAAAACTAGAAAATGCTTAGTATAACTAAACAAGATTTTAGTAACATTTATTGACAGTCTTATAGAGATTATGATCATAGATATAGATAATTGAAAATTTAGAAACTATATAAGGATCCCCTGACCCGACAACCCTTAAGCCAAGGAAGTTGAGGTGGAGTCCTTAGAGAAGAGAAAATAATATACCAAAATACAATGGAAGCATAATATATATAGATAACCCGTCAAGTACGGAAGATACTATACACAACAAGGACCACTAGCCAGTCGTTAGGGTATTACCATTCACAATGACAAAAAGAACAAAATGACATCCTCTCGTACCCAAGAATAACAACCACTCTCCCAAGGGTCTTCGGCTAGGATTGTCCTGTACACACTCTACTTTGTCGGATTAGACACTGTCATCAACCTTCGCTTTTTCCCTACCTTGAATGATGGAGAGTAAGAGTGAGTCATGAGACTCAACAAGTATAAGGAAACAAAAAGGCTACAAGGCTAGAGACTACATTGCCTGTATACCCCACACAAATCGTACCATGAACCACAACTCAAGCTACAAAATAACATATGTAACAATACACAGATAATGAACTGAGATTCCACACATAAGACACAGACTGGCACCCAAGGTTCCATACTAACTTGCATACAACCATGAACTAGCAAGCATATCTCGAGCCAAATGCTCCCGAGCCCAAAGCTCAAGCAACAATCGAGCCGAAGCTCTATCTGGACGGTCATCCCATCACTCGTGCCTGTGGATGTACATCTTGCGGATAAATTCATCGCGCACAATAGTAACCATGCAATGCAGCATATAAAGATGTAAGGCCATTGCAGCATTAACGATGATACATAACTCTCATAAACCACACATCAAGTCATGCTACGCCCACATAGGAATATAGATGTCATGTAAATGCTTTCTAAATGCACACCCATGACACATTAGCATACTCATGCCCTTGCATATTCAATACATGAATCCCCAAATACCAATCACTCATAACCATGTAACAATAAAATAAAGCTATAAGCATACACACACCACCCCAAATACCATCAAGGAATCTATCCTTGCATGGTTAGGCATCATTCCACAAAATAATTATAGGGCGATTCAAACCCTATAAAATTAAGCAAACTTTCCATGGATAAGGATTTTTAAGCGTAAATCACATACCGACTAGGAACTAATTGACCGAAGAATCAAAGAATATAAGAACTCGCATGGAAAGGAGGAGAACTTGCATAAAAGAATATAGACCTAACTAAATGAAAAGTGGGTGATAAAAACTTAACTTAGATTAAGCTTAACCGTGCTGTTCGGATTCTCTACTAACCTAGTTGCTTTTTTTCTCAGCAAAGCAGGAGGTGGCAAAAATGCCATGTGGTAGTGCAGAATTGCACCAGAGTAGGCCTTGCATTGCACAGTCGGGCGACTTGCGCGCATGGCCCCTTCGTGACACCGTTTTGTGCGCCTAATGGCTAGAAAAGTTCCAGCCATTTTTTCCTTTCTACGCGTAGGTCGAACCCGCGACTTCACCCCTAGCCTTGTGCGCATGCCACCCAACCTACCGCCATCCTTACTTATATAACTGCATATTTTATATTTAAGATAATCCAACTACCAATTTTCGAAATTACACTTAAATCCCACAATTCTTGGATATTTACTATTACTTTTACATTCAAAAATACATTAAATTTAATATTTCTCAAATCACAAATATTCATTAAATCACAGATAAATGAGTCATTACAATTTATATAATTAATTTTTAGGCATTTTATTGTTATTGTAACGTGTGTGAGTTTCTTATAATAATACTTTTTATAAATTAACTGTACACCACTTAAATATTTAGATTTTTAGTCTGGACACCGCTTAAATTTTATTTTTTCCAAATTGATTCCTACACTTTCTCAAAATTGCCAAACAACTCTTTTGTTATGATAATGTAAGGTAAACTAATAATATACCCCCTAAACGGGTTAATTACACCAATAATCACTCAACTTTATATTTAGTTACTATTTGATCATTAAACTTCAAAATATTACCTGTTAGTCACTAATATTTCAAAGTTGTTATTGCTTAGTTATTGAATTTTAAAATGTTACTTGTTAGTCATTAATATTTTAAAATTATTTCTCACCCATCACTCGTTAGTCATTGAACTTTAAGTTCACGAGTGACAGGATGAGAAACAATTTTGAAATATTAGTGACTAACAGGTAATATTTTAAAATTCAGTTATTAAGTAATAACAAATTTAAAATATCAATGACTAATGGATAACATTTTAAAGTTCAGTAACTAAATAGTAATAAAATACAAAGTTGAGTGATTATTGATATAATTAACCCCCTAAACTTTACTTTTTTGTCAAATCAATCATTGATTTTTTTCAAAATAGGACAACATGTTTTTTATAAGAAAGAATATTTGTAACATCTCAGATTTTCAAACTCAAATATGATACAATACCTGAGGTTATTAGGTTCTAATATTTGAGAAAATGGGTCATTTCAAGAGATTATAGAAGTCTTAAGACAAAGGTTCAGTTTCTGAACTAGTGGCAAAATCGTAAATACTGAAGTTCGGATAAAAGTGTAATTTATCTAAAATCTTGGAATGCTAAGTGTAATTTATCCATTTTTCAAGGATCAAAAAGTGCAATTAAAAATGGTCCGGGGACCAAGTTGCAAGGGTCTAAGTGTAGTTACGTGAAAAGTTCAGCCCAAAGCGTCATTTCTTGAAACCTTAAAAATATCTCTTCAAAATATCATGGATTTCAAACTTAAATGAAATAGAGCTTTGGATTCCAAACTCTATTAAATTCAATTAAGAGACAAGTGGTGCATTTGGGTTGGATGCACATGAGAGAAATGATGAAGTCTTATCCTCAAGGACACATGACAATCAATCATTGGCCACTTCGAAGATAAGATAAGGTCACATGATGGCTTATAATGACCCCCTGAGGTGGCATCGCGTGATTGGCCAAGGAAAAGCTTACTTAGTCTCCAAGTTTGCAAAAGTCTCCAAACCTTATCCCTTAAGGACATATGACAAATATTCATTGGCCACTTAGGAGATAGGATTTGAAGTCTCATGATGACGCGACACGTGGCGCGATTTGGTTCACCAGAGTTTCCTATAAATAAGGGCTTTGGGGTTATTCATTTTGGGCACCAAGCAAGGAGGAAAATGAAGGGAGTTTAAGAGAGGAAACGCTGTCAAAAAGAATGGAGAAAGTAGAGGGAGAATGAGCCTTAACGGAGTTTTCAGGTCTTTCTCGAAGTTCATGCCAAGCAGTAAGAAAAACTACGAGAAAACCCATCCCACTCGTTGTAAACTGTGCTTCCTAAGGTAATCGGTCAAGGTGAGTGATTCATACATGTTTTGTGACACTTTGAGCATTTGTTGCTTCACTTGTGTGTGGATGTTGGCTTGCATATCATGCCTTTGTGGCTTACACGTCATATTTTCCCTTGTTTATGCATATTCTTTCTGTTTTGTCATATATCATGTTCGTGTTGGTGACTGTGGCTAATTGTTAGGGCCATCATGGAAGATCTCGTACTCTTACGATGAGCCAGTGGTGACTATGATGACCGCGGGGGTGATTACAACACCCTGGCATTGCTACTACAGGGGTAGATTTCATAATAGCATTATTGCATTTGCACGCACATACATTTCCTTTTCTGAGTCACTCACTTAGATGTTATTATCTAACTCGGGTGTTTTATACCCCTAAAACATTCAACATTCTAGGTATATCAATAGTATCAGGTATTTCAAGTTCCAGTTCGAGTAAGGGCGAAGAGGTGGTGCTGGGCTAGCTTTGAGTTTTGCAGCCAGCTTTGGCTTTATTTCATTATGTACCCTTGTAAACTATAATGATGTATTGTAATAGCAGTTAAGGTACTCAAGAATGTAAGAGGTGTGTATGTGAGTATATAATGAAATGCTTCCGTTGGTAAGGGTTTCTATAACGCCCATAAATGATGTCTTCTTATATTTCACGTTGTTGTATATTTGGAAAAGCGGGGCGTTATAATATTAATTAAATTGAAATTAACATTATTCTTAATCTTTCTATAATTAAGAGAAATTTAATATAAAATAAAATACAAAATAAACCAATCACCATCTTTGACGCATGAAATGGGTTTCAATAAAGGAAACGATGGAGAAGAAGATTAGTTATCGGCGATAAACTTCGAGAAAGCATTGGTCGATGACTTCTTTTATTTTTTGAATTTTATTTATTATTTTTAATTAAATCTTAATTATTTTAATTTAATTAAATAGAATTTGGGGATAGTTTTAAGTTAATTTTAATTTAATTAATATCATTTCTTAAAGAGGGGTCTAATAGTTATTTTAAAAAAAAAATCGACTAACTCAGAAAAAAAAAAAATTCAGGAATTACTCAAACCAAAAGTTTAGATTGCGTTCTCTTTGTTGTTTTTAAGTTATTTTTAGTTTTTAATTTTCTAAAATAATGAAAACGCATTCTTTTTACTGTTTTTAAAAATACATTTTTGAAAACAAAAAAAAAATTGTAAAGAAAACTCAAAACAACAAAAAGTTATTTGGAGTGTTTTCATTCAAAACAAATTCTAAATTCAAAATATATTTATTTATTTATTCATATTTTATTATTGAAATGAAAAAATATTACAAAATTCATTATATATATATTTTTAATAATATATTAACATTAAATATTTCTAATTTACCGAATAATCAAATTTATTGAATAAAATATCATTAAAATATAATTTTCAAAATTTCAAAAAGATCGCGTTTTTTAATTTTCTATTTTAAAAAATAATTTTTTAAAATGACAAAAAGAACGTGTTTTTAATTTTTTAAAAACAGACTATCAAAACAGAAAACTAAAAATGAATTCAAAACTCAAAATTAAAAATTAAAAAGTAAAAAAAACACATCCTTAAAATTTTGGTTAAAAAAATGAAACATACTATCAATTTACTTAACATTAATAACAAAACAAAAGGAGTATAGAGAACATTTTTAAAAAGTTCTGATTTACCTTAAAACACAAATTAGGGAACGATTCTAGTATTAGCCACGTGGGTTTTTATGGTTTTATATTAATTTTATTGTAGATTTCTTATAGTTTTGACCACTTCTACATTATTTTAATTTTTTATAATTTAAATTCAACATTAATACAATCCTATTTTTACTTTTAACCTCAGAGATGCGATGTCTATGGAAAAAAAGGAAAAAGAAAATAAAATAACATAAAATCTTAGAAGTCAAGAAATCTCAATTCTTGCAGAGTGCAATTTTGGATTAATTAAACTATAGTTTGATATAATAAATGTAAAATACATTGGTTCACTTTTTTAAGTCTTGGAATTATCAACTTCACTTTAAGTTAGCTTTATGGCATGCTATTGCTTGGAGAATAATTTGAGAAAAATCATACTGAGAAATAGGAACTCAAAAAACGATTCTAATCAATAAACAGCAGCGATGAAGTTTACGACAACTCCAATCTCCATCGCACATTCTTAATCTTGACATTGCCGCAGCTCAAAGTTCTCAGAAGTACTCTAATCATGCCAAGCACAAAGCAACCAAGTACTGAGTGAACATTATCCTAAATAAGTCTCCTCTTAAAGCTAATAAATAAACATACAGTTAGAGAGAATCAAAGTCGCATAGAGACAGAGTACTGCAGAGGAGAGCTTCTTCTTCTGCTGCTTTGTTGCTCTTAATTTACTTCTTCCTCTTCTTTGGAGGCTGGAGGGCTTCTTCCTCCTCGTCCTCCTCTTCGTCTTCTTCCTCCTCCTCCTCCTCTTCTTCTTCCTCAACCACTTCTTCCTCTCCCTCATCCCCGCCTTCATCGTCATCATCATCGTCATCGTCATCTTCGTCCTCCTCTTCGTCTTGGTCGCCATCTTCTTCATCCTCGTCCCCATCACCATTCTCTTCAGCCCCACCTGCCCCTCCCGCCGGGCCTTTATTCGAGTTGCTCTTGTTGTTGTTTGGGTTGTTGCCAACTTCCCCTCCATCTTCAGATGACAAATCCTCTTCGCCTTCTCCAAAGCCACCATCAGCACCATCATCGTCGCTATCATCTTCACCGGCATCATTTTCTTCGAGGTTCAATGGGCTTGAGTGGGATCGACCATGATGATCTCCTTTAATTCCTTGGATGCCACTAAGCGATCCAATGATATCCTGAACAGATTCAACGAGGGTCACCTCTTAGAAGCTCAAGCAAAGCAAAGATAGGTAGAATTAAGTTAAAACAATAGGACAAAACCATGCGGTAGACATGGGTGTACGAGCAAAAAAATATGGGCCGGGATTAGCGCGTGATGGCAAAAAACACAAAATATTCAACACTAAGTGGAAAAAAGGACGTTCTAAGAGACATTATCAACATATTTCTGTAGAAATTACAGAATGACAAGCCTGTGATTGGGTGTTGGATGGATATAATTCATCAGTAGTTGGCATGCATTTAATTTCACACGACCAAACTTCTTGAAGTGGCTTCCCTATCAGGCTCCTTTTCCTAATGGAGAAGTAATAGTTTGATTATAAAGTAAACAATTTTGATTAATGAAATTGACATAAGTTCGTCAGTCAATATGACTTTTGCAGGCACAGACAAAGAGAAAATTTCCATTAAAACACGTTTCGCTTCTCCTACTGTTCAATGGATCATTGTTACAAATCTGAGCGCATAGCAGTTATGTTATAGGTAGTTTGATGGGTATCGCTTCCCAAACTTGATCAAATAGTAATAGCTTAATCTAGACTGCTGGATCACCCTTGGAGATGAGACACACATCACATCTCACAGTCTAAATGATCTAAATTCTGTTCTACAAATTAGGTAAAAACCCTGAAGCATCTGGCAGTGTGATGGGGGACCAGACAAGGTCTAATAAAGGCTTAAAATTAAATTCATTACGGCGAAATTAACTTAACTTTTTGCTTTGATCACATGTGGCATCCATGGAGACTAGTACAACTATCTGTTAAAGATACTAGGGGCCCTATTTGCTACACGCTTGCCGTGTATATGCTTTTATTTCCCCCCCCCCCTATTCATTTACTCTCTCTTTGATCCCTAGATCCAAACCGGAGGTAAATGAGGTTTCTGGTTTTAGAGTGGGTGTTTTAAATTAAAAAGTCAACCTTGTTCTCAAGAAAAACTGAAACTCTCACTAGGATCCTTATTATTTGGATGACATCATTTAACAAGCAAATTCCTGAATTTGGGGAAAACATAATTCTTTTAAGAAAAAATTATGCAAAAAATACCCTAACTGGCCTAACCCAAGATGATGCGTGACATTAGCACTTTTAGATTATGAAGTGATGTATCAAATTTTTTATTTAAAATTCGAGAATGATGCATGAACAAGAAGAAAGAGCTTTTTTGTTTACAAAATTTTAAAAACCAAAACTAAAATCCATATGATTAATTTTTGTGGGGTGGTTATTAAAAACTGTGACAAGAGAATACAAGCCGGTAAAAACCAACAAGTACTTTGATATGGAGAAAATATTTGTTACCAAGAATGATAAAATCGTTGCATAATGATATAATTGAAAATTTTCAGATAAGAATAAATTTAACTACCAAAATATTATGCGTGTGAGCGTGTCAGAATTGTTTATTTATTAAAATATTAAACATAATACTGTATTACATTTAAATATTGAATACTTAAAAACAAGTCAATAACACTGTTGCAGATAGTAATGAAAACGTATGAAGATGATGATGCGTGAATCAAAAGATGCCTTCACTTAAAAAAAGCATCTACAAGAGAATATTCGCAAACGCGTAGCGGAAATTTCATCGACTTTTTCTTCCAAGAGAGAGATTTGTCTATTAAATGCAAGAAATGGGTCCCACACCCCAACCCACCGAAATTTAATACTCTTTAACCCCCAGTCACCACAAACTAAACGTAAACCATAGGCGCAGAATAGCAACGCCCAATAAAACGAGAACAGAAACAGAACCACCAAGCCGGAGCTGGATGCGTGGAGCCGCAGAAAACGCCAAATCGAGTTTCACAGGCTCCTTTGATTACTATATTAATTTTTTGGAAGAAATTTACTCATAACAAATAATAAGCAAAATCGATGAGCCGGCGCAGGATACCAACTACCAAAAGAAAGGCACAGACCAAAGATGGTAGCCCATAGACTAGAGAAGGCATAGCAGGCGGGCCCTTTTACCTTAAAAACAAAAAATAGTATATCAACAGAACCAGTAAAACCAAGATCCGGTGCACGATAGCGAACACCGTAACCAAGAAATAGAAGGGGAAGAGTAAAAATTAACTAAAAAAAAACTTCACTTTAGAAAATAATGAAAACATATTCTCTTTCCAACAATTTCTTAACGTATATACAGAGAAAAGATTATGTGAGGACGATGATATTTTAAGATTTTTAGTTTCATAAATAAATAAAAAATAAAAAAAACAAATATCACAACAAAACGGCCCAACAAATCACGAACTCAAGACGAGCAGGGAGGAGAGACAAATATTTTAAGTGAAGGCTCACCTGAAGCTGAAGCTGGGGCTGCACCAGAGCCGAGAAAAGCATGGCGGCTAAAGCTTCGCCGGCGTACGTTAGCAAAGTCTGGCTAAGCGCAGTAGCCACCACACTAACCGAACCACAGGTGGTCTCCATCTGCACGTCACGCGACAACCTGCAAGCGCCGTTCGATACGACCGTTAGATCCGTCCGCTTTTCCAGCCTAACCGCCGGGTTTCAAATTAAAATTCTTCAAACAAAAACACAGGAAAAAGAGGAAGAAAAACAGAATAAACAAAAAGGAAAACTACTTCTTGCGGGAGAAAAAGCTGAACAAGAGAGAACGAAGAAGCAGTAACACAGAAAAAACGTTTTCACAGAAGAAAACGCGAGGAGACTTTCTTTTTTTCTTTCTTCTTTGTAGCGGAGAAGTGAATTTACCAGAAACATAACAGACGAAGAGAGCTCGCAAGAAAAACAGTCAAAAAAACTCGTCGAAACTGGAAAAATTCAAATAAATCAAGCAGAAACAGTAAAATAAACCTAAAGAGCATAACACGAGGTACAAAATCAGCAGAAAAGATGCATCACACAAGCTCGAAACATGAGAGATCGGAGAAGTAAATCGTCAAAAAAGGGAGTTTACAGTAGAATTGAGCAAATCAGAGAAGAGAAACGTACCAGAAGTGTAGATCTGAGCTCGGATGAAGCGGATCTGGGGTTTTGAGCGGCTAAAACCTCAGGAAAGAGAGATCAGAGACAGCGTTCATTCTGGACCGTCGGATCGAGATTGCAGAGAGAGAACAGGGCGCAGAGGTAGATATAATCAGAGGGGGGGGGGGGGGGGGGGAGAGAGAGAGAAGAGACCGGGGGGGGGGGGGGGAGGGAGTGGGCGTGCGCGGCGCTGGGTGTTACTGAGAGAGCTGCCCGTAATTCTCACAGAGAGTAACGGGCAGGCCGGGCAGCGTCCTCAATAAGAGAAATATGGGTGGGGTTGGGGCTGCCCGAATGATTACTGTGGATCAATTTCATCAGACTTCTAGATTAATTAAGTTTTTTTAATTTATTAAATACGATTGGTAAACTGCTGTTAGCTGCTTACCCTGGTTAACTATAAACCCTGGGCCTTTTAACCACGGTTAGTGAGATTGAGCTGGGTTAGCCGCTAGCAAATCAAAAGCCGCGATGCAATCGCACCCGCCCCGAAGACACCCCGCCCCGTTAATTGGGATCCGATCGAGATATTTTATAAAGAAGGCAACCTCATCCTCAACCTGAAGGTTCTCGTTTTATGGCTGGAAAATATCTGAGATGCCCGCCAGACTGCCTCTTGTCATTATCATCGTCTGTTGAGATATTTTTGTTTTATTAGATATATGATCTATTCTGATGGCCGAGTTTTTAAATAAAGAAATTTATAAATTCACTTCTCAATTTTTATCCTTCCTTTTATGATGACATCTTCAATCTTATTTGATTTTAATTATATTTTTAAACTAATTAATATAGCATAAATTTACCTTTTATTTTTTTTATTATTATGATATCCTCAACTTTATTTAATTTCAATTACACTTTAAACTAAATAATTTCACATTATATGGACACTTAACTGGCGTAACTCACAAAACATGATATGCACTCGTCTGTTAGAAAGTGATAGATTATCGGCGTCGATAATATGGATTTTATTTATATAAAAAAATTCAAAACTAAAAGAAGAGAAATATAATTCATCTCTTTCCTTTTCTTTCTTCATAAATAAAATCTTTTTGTTACACTAAAATTCACACACCAAAACTAGAAAAATTGAGCAAATCCCCAACTTGATTCCCCTACATTCATATTGTCAACGTCTTATTTGTTGGAAGACAAAGCAAGAGCAGGAGCAAAATTAATATTATTTGACTGGGTTAGATTGAAAGTTTTGAAATCGAAATACAGATAGTGTCGAAAGTTTGAATTATGCTCTCATTAACATCGACAATATATTGTATGACTGATCCAAACTTTAAGACAATGAACCTCAAGTTACTAAAAACATGTGAATATTAGTCACAACTCCAAAACTAGTCAAGTGTTGATATGGCGTGAAATTTGTTAAAATATAAAAGTTAAGGGGTGAATTTATGCTTATATTAGCTGGTTTAGGGGGTACAATTCAAATCAAGTTAAGGATGTCAAAATAAAAAAAATATATGAAGGTGTCACAATAAAAATATTAAGGGGAACCTAGCAAACTTGAAGGTGTCACAATAAAAAAATATGAAAATTGAGGGGTGAATTTATGCTTACATTAGCTGGTTTAGGGGGTACAATTCAAATCAAGTTAAGGATGTCAAAATAAAAAAAAAATATGAAAGTTAAGGGGTGAATTTATGCATTTAGCCAAATTTCACTCAACTTCATTCTAAAATTTCTAATCTAAAATTTAAATGCTTATATAATTATATATATGAGATTTACAAATTATTCATTCTAATATAAAAAGAAAATGTGAAAAAAAATATGAATGCGTATATACAAACACACACACATACATACTGACATAAATATTATAAATGTGTATGTATGTATTATAAATATACACACATATATATATGTAAATTTATGTACATATATATACCTAGGTATGTGTATTCTATGTGTGTAAATAGTACCTATATATAAATAATATATATGTATACACACATATATATATATCTATTTATATGTATTCTTTATTTGTGTGACCCATGTTATATATGCAGCATAAATTAAAAAATTATATAACAATTAAATTTTAGCTTTTCAATTTTTTAAACAATATTTGTATAAAAATGAGACCGGATGAAGTGGTATAATTAATTTTAAATTAATAACATCAAAATTTTATGTCTGCTTATATAAGAATGGATATAGACATATATATATATATAGACAAGGCAAGTGGACGAATATACATCGCATTTATATGTCCGCATGTACATAATCTATAGGCTTAATGTATATATAGTGCTGCCTCGGGCACATCTGGGTCACAAGGAATGGACTGTAAAGTCATGTTAGAGACTGTTAATGTGAAATCGATTCCTAAAAAGACAAATCTGCATCTTTCTGAGAGTGGTCTTTAATAAATACCAATAAACACAGCTTCAAACCCTGGTTACTCAGGCACATTTCTAATTTACCTCCCTTATGATGCCTCTGGGATGGGTTCAACGAGGAAGCGAGTGATAGCGCGTAATCTAAAAAAATGTATACAGTGCCTACTCAACAATAAAAAAAAATTGATATTTTGTTTTTAAAGTATTTAATATTAAAATTCGCTATCTTAATTATTAAAAATTATTATTTAAAATCTTCATTGTGACTGAGAATAAACGGAATTGTTATCTATGTCAAGTAAAATTTCATGTCACATAAAAAAAGTCACTTCAATGATACGCGTTAGATTAGTCTTAATATATAAATATGGCATTTAATCCCACAACAATTAAAAAAATCAACATTTGAGACCTGATATAAAAAAGAAAATTAAATTTCATAAAAAGAGCTAAAATTTTTATTAAAAAAACTTACAAATATTAAAAAAGGCATAAATTTCAGAAAAACACTTAAAAATTTAATAAATAAAGATATAAAAAATTCATTAAAGACCTAAATTTGATTAGAAAAAACTTAAATTTTTTATAAAAAAGAAAAAAAATAAAAAAACCTAAATTTCATAAAAGACCTAAAAATTCATAAAAAAATACCTAAAAATAAGACATATAAAATGAAATTTAGGTCTTTTGTCAATTATGTTTAGGTCTTTTTTTATGAAATGTTTATGTCTTTTTATAAAATTTAGGTCTTTCTTTGAATATTTTAGTTTTTTAATGAAATTTTTAGGTTTTTTTTTTTTTGAAATTTAGGTCTTTTTTATTTTTTTGGTATTTTTTCCGAAAATTTTAGGTCTTTTATGAAATTTAAGTCCTTTTCTTGGAATATTTTTAGATCTTTTTTATGAAAATTTTAGGATTTTTTAAATAAAATTTAATTCTTTTTTTTAACATTTTAAAATCTTTTTTATGAAATTTTAAGTCCTTTATGAAATTTAGGATTTTTTAATCAAATTTGGTCTTTTTTCATATCAATGACAAAATATTAAATTCTTTAATTGTTGAGGACATAAATGTCATTTATGTATTAAACATAATTTGATGTATCTCGCTAACGTGATTTTTTTTTCTTTGTTATGTGGCGTGGCATTTTACGTGGCATAGATAACATATCCGTTTACTCTCAATCAAGATAAAAATTTAAAACAATAATTTTTTATAATTAAGCTATCGAATCTTGAGGTTTTATATTTTAAGGATTAAATGTCATATTTTTTAATTATTGAGAGACCACTGTATGTATTAAACCTATTATGTATGTATGTATGCTTATTTATAAGTATATGTATATTGTAGGCGCCCCTAGCCATGGACCCATAATAAGATAACATAAAAACCAAAACCCATTAAAACATTACACAAATCTCCTTGATAACGGAAGCCACACTCAAACGTTCTTACTCATAGACAACCACAATAGTGTTCACATTCTCACATAAACAAGAGTAACTCAATATTACACATCACATCAGGGTCCACAAACCCACCATATCTCAAGGATACAACTTGAAACATAAACAAGCATGACTTAATTTTAACGCACCATAAAATGCCCCCAAGGACCTTTGATTAAGATGACTCTGTACACACCACTATCCCACAGATCCTGATTTACTTGGCTCGCCCTCTACTTTAATCTTACCGTTACCTGAAATGATGCAAACAAACATAAGCTACAAGACCCAGCAAGTATAACTGGAAGAAAACAAGTATAAGAGTCATGGGTATCAAGAAGCAAAAGAAACATGAATATCATTTAAGGTACTTCCATATGATAAAATAATACTACATGCATCCATGCTCATATGCAATACTTTTTGTTTTTTTTTTTTAGAACTATAAACATGGGACCGAAATCCATAACATAACTTGGGACCGAAGTCTAACTTTGAGCTCAACACTTTCTTTGCGGATATATCCTGCGAATTCGCCCGCTGCGCGTATCATGAGGTCTTTACATATTTTAAAAAAAAAATATTTTCATGTACATGTTTTATGCGTTATCATAACATGCATATTTGTAATAATTTCTCATATATAACTGACATGCAATTAATGGAGCAATATGCACAGTAAGACAGCATTCATTCAAGGCAATATCAAACTCTTGCATGTCCACAATAAAGCATCATTCCCAAGAAAACATAGGGTGATACAAAACTCTATTTGAGACTCAAGAGGTATAAATGAGAACCATGAAACAATTTACTAGTAAAAGGGGAAATAACTTGTAAGATAGGAAAATAATTTGTAATTTAGAAAATTAAGAGGTAGGATCTTGCAATAACAAGAGATAAAGAATAGAACTTGTAATTTAAACATAACTTGAGTAAAGAGGAACTGAACTTGTAAAATAGAAGAAGAACTTGCAAACATGAACTTAAGAATATGGAGAAACTGAACTTATATATTAATAAGAAAACTGAGATATTGCCTCTTAATTGAGACAAAGAGGAAGAAGAACTTGCCTTTAATCGACCGATTCTCGTTCTTATCAAACACTCACTGAAAAATAATGAGATCATGACTTTAAAATGACTAGACTTAACCACATAAAATTTATAATAAAACATTTCATACTTTTAATAATTTATCTACTAAACTAGCTTGCTAGTTTAAGTAGATTATCTACCTTAAGCTGCCGATAACTCAATAGCGTAACGTCGACACTCTCAAATTTTCTTATGAAATCATACATAACCAAATTAATTAAATAGATCCATGGCAGTAATTCTACTGAAATCTTCCAATGAATTTTCACTAGTTAGGTCATTAGTTTAGCTAATACACTACCTTCACTAATTTTCAACATTATTAACTTCACAGCCTAATTAATGATAAATTAATATTGACCATACCTTACTGCCACCATTACTCCTCAAGTTCACAACCACTACTTCATTTCATGCCTCCAATTCAACACCCTTACTCCTTATTTATACTCCAATTGCTACCCCCAATTCAATGCAGACTCCACTAAATTATTCTCTACAACAATTCATCATGTAATTCTCTGCAAAGCCCTTCATTTTATTCTCTGCAAGGCTCCTTATTAGAGAACATCATCATTAGTTTTATTCCCTCAAGTTCCAAAAAAATTTGCATTAAAATTAGAGAACTAATAGGTGTGGCGAACAAAGGTAAGGGGTAGCCCAGTGGCTGCCACCTGGCTCGGCCAGGAAGGCCGTGTGGCCACACGGCGGCGCACATGGCGCGCGCGAGGCATGGTCGCCCGCATCCATGCGCATGGGAGCCATGCAGCGCCTCGAAATGGCGCTGTTTGGCGCCTTACTAGGAGCAAAAATCCCAGCCTATTTTCCTTTCCTCCCCTCCCCAGCTCGACTCGAACCCATGCCCTTTGCTCAGAAGCCTTCACGCGCGATCGTTGGGCTGGCTACCACCCTTGTTCAAATACCACCTAATTTATTCTTAAGGTGATCTTCCACCCTCCAGATTCCATTATTTCACTTACGCCCCAATTGTTCCAAAATCCATTAATTTAATTCACTTCGTTACTTCCATAATTGCTTCCAATTAATTTAATGTATTGCCTTAATCCCTCATTTTCTCAATACATCAAAATTAACTATCTTCTCTAAATCCCCAAATATTCAATAGTAACTACAAATATCATAATAATTAATTTCTCTAAAATTTTCAAATAATAACCTCAAATAATCATAAATACATTATTTTAATCCCAACAACATACCAAATTTAATATAAACTTCACATATCTCAATAAATCACCCTAAAACCCATGAATTAAAAATTTTTCTTAAATCCTCAATTATTCAATAATCACTTCAAATGCCAAATTAAAAATTGTCCATTATCTTAAATTTCGGGATGTTACATACATACTTATGTACATGTATACATATAAATAAATATTATCATAAATATATGTACATATATAAGTATTTGTTAGTAATAAATAAATATAAAATATTTTAAAATTAATATGTAATCATTTATCTAAAAATAATTAATGTGTGATTGAATAGTTTAGTCAAATGACACAAGTTTTGAAGTCGTATCAAATCTTCTAATTTTTGGAATTTAGAATTTAAAATCTCGAATTTCAAATCGAAATGTAAAATATTTTTAAATAAAGGGGTAATTTCGACCTCCTTTACAGTTAATAAACTATAAAAATTAACTAATTTACCTTTATATTTAAACAATCTATTATATCTTTTTATCTCCTCATTTGACCCTATTTTCTAGTGACTCTTAGGTATCTTTTATGTTTCTCCTCTTTAGTAGTCAACATTCCTTAAATCAACTATCTCCCTCTCTCTCCACTTGAATCCTTATCTTATGATAGAGGTTTTCTAAAACAACTTGAAATCAATCACCCTATAACAAAAAACCATGAAGAACGAACACGCAAAGAACACTAGAACAATGAACAAACGAACCATGAAAACCACTAAATTTAAAAGAGAATGAACCACAGAAACACAAACCTAAATCATATCGAGATCTAGGTTTGTGTTTTGTCGCTTCACACACCACAAAGAATGAAGAACATAAACCTAAATTGGGTTTGATCTAGGTTTCATGGAAGAAAAAACTAAGAACGTAAAACTCCAATTTGACTAGAATAAACCTAGATCTAGGTTCATGGAATGAAGAACCGATAGTATTGAGGAATTTGTGTTTTAATTTAATAAGAAAATATTTTTAGTAAATTTGGATGAATAAATATTTTTTAGTAAAGTTGGTTCATTGACGATATCTAAAACCTTTTAAGATATTCTTAAGTTTAATAATCTCTTAATCAAGTATAATGATCAAAATAATCGAGAATCTATTGAAAATAATCGAGTATTTTATTAAGAATGTGAGAGCTAATTGAGTAAATCTTTTGTGCAAATCAAGTAGGCATGTGAAAACCTTTTGTGAAAATCAATCGAGCAAGTTTTGAGAGTAATCGAGTAATGCTCAGTTCATTTTCAAAATAAATCCATCTAAGAGATTTTTATTTTCTTATCTATAATCCTTCTATCTCAAAAGACAATTTTTCTTAAGATGACATTCTTTCTTACAAAACCAACAGGTCATCGGTTTTGAATTCTTGTTATTCTTCGATTGAGTTCTAGACTCATTCTTACCTCTAAAATGTGATTTCTTATTAGACTTTTCTTTCACATATATGTCACGACCCAAAATCTGATATGTCATGACGGGCACTAATCCCTAGGCCCAGTGGCCCCACAATAGACTAGTAAGCCTCTTCTCTAGCTTGATTTGAATAAAACAATACCACTGACAAGATATAGAACATGAATAAAATATCAATTCACCTTCTAACATAATATCTCAATATTCCATATACAACAGCTGTACAAAATAAGAATATCTATCACACTGTTGTCATAAATACATATCCGATCCCGTATCTCGGGCCCTTGGCACAATTATGTGCCAACAAAAATAAAAGACAAAACATCAGACTCTACAATACGTGTATGTCTCCACAGAGCATCCTATATCACATCAGGGTTCAAAAGAGGGTCTGATATCATACCAGAAGATTTGCTGGACCAATAATCAAAAGGAGAATTCCCTGAAAATATTTTTAATAAAAACGAGGTGAGTCTTGTGGACTCGCGAGTATAAGGTATGTCATGCCCACTATGAGAGTATACGATAAAAATACTAGAATGATCGTCATGAGTACAATAACATAATAATGGTATAAACAGCAGAAATATGAACCATAAGTTTAAATAATTTGAAGTTTCAAAGGAAAACATAGTGTAGGAAAAATAGGTGCCTAAAGACAACCCCATAAGTTGTTCCCTAACCACCTAAGTCCCCTATACTTTTGTATGAGATGCATGCACTGATTCTGAGGACACACTAGTAGAAACTGGCCTAACGCCTATATACACATGCACAAAAGTATATATATCGGCACATACATCATCATCACACAATATCATCATAATGGCCCACGTGATAGCAGTACTGAAACATACTATCTGTGTCTCTCATGGCCTTGGCATGCCAAGCCTCACAGTACCATGATCTTTTCCTGCTGTGAATCACCAGGGAATCTACTAGATAGTCCTCTAATAATAATGCAAATGATACCCTAATTTATACATAAGTCATAATCATTTATCATTTCATGTGGTGCCTAAAATACACCATATCATTCAACATTTCACATTCTCAAGACAAGAAATCAGTTAGGGTATCTTTCAGCTTATGTCTCTCCCAGTAGGATGAAAATATTTCATGCAAGTTAGAAACATTTAAGAGTATTTTTCTATGATCCGCATATAAAAATCATGTAAGAGTTATGCATATAAAAATCAGTACAAGTTTATAATATTTATGAATGAAACAGTATATACGTGCATAATATAAGGTAAACATAACATATCATGTCTACTCGCTTGGGAAATGATGACTCAAGTCTGAGTCTGGGGAGAAGATCGAACAAAATCTTGAAAATCTGAGCCTACAATAAATAAAATGGGGTGGTCACATTTAGGTAACAAGAGTAACGATGAAATGAAATTACCGAAAATCCTAACCATTACTTAACACCCTGAATTGATTATTTTATACCTTGGCCCGCGCAATATTCAAATCTGGCGTCATGGAATTCGTCGAGCTAAGTCATCGACTACGTCATCATGCATCGCCTTGCATGCTATGCGTAAGTGTATAGTGGAACTACACATCCACTTATAGTCTGCAATAACATAATATATATATATATATATTTACCCATAAACTAGTTTTCTTTTAATATAGATAATATATATTTTTTTATCTAAATTTCTCCTTTATCAAAAATACATATATATATATTTATATTTATAACTAAATTGATAAATTTTCTTAAAAACTTAATAATTAATTAATAATTTAATAAATGGTTTAAAATGAATAAATTGCAATATTCTAACCTTAGAATAAAAGGAATCCATCAGAAATCAGGATTCGAAATAAACCCACGTCATCATCATAAGCTAGCCTAGAACGCACTCGGGGTCAGTCTTACTTGGCCTCGAGTCATCTAATAGGGCTTCGTCCTTAGGACTCCGATCAACAAAATGACTCGCCAATCATATTGCCAATTCTAAGAGACCTAAAGAGAACCCAAATTAGACTGACGTCGATATCCTGAGTAGGACCAATCTAACCAAGTCATCTTAGGTCCATGGACAAGCGACAAGGGAGAACAAGCTGAGTGGGCTAGCCCAAGGGCTGCCACAACTGGGTCAGTCATACCCAACACATTGGGCCATCCTAAAACCCAATCGGGCCCCGCCATCCTAGACAAAACCTAACCCGACATGCCCAACCCCAAAAGCCCTCATTTCTTTTTTTTTTTCTTATATTTTATTTATTTTTATTTTATTTCCTTTTATTCTTTTTCTTTCTTTTCTTTTTT
Source organism: Diospyros lotus (assembly GCF_014633365.1). Classification (NCBI taxonomy): domain Eukaryota; kingdom Viridiplantae; phylum Streptophyta; class Magnoliopsida; order Ericales; family Ebenaceae; genus Diospyros; species Diospyros lotus. Next base: position 20,296,332 of record NC_068343.1, read on the forward strand.
CTTTTCTTTTCTTTCTTTTCCTTTTCTTTCTTTTCTTTTTTCTTTTCTTTCTTTTCGTTTTCTTTCTTTTCTTCCCAACAAACTGCCTTCGCCGGCCGGCCAAAAATGGCCGATCAATATACCGATATGAAGCCCTCGCCACGAATAACAACATATCTTAAAATGAAACCCATCGAACGGTCAGATCTTAATAGATCTGAGAATTAATTTTCGGCTAAAAATATGGGCGAAATCTGGCCATTGTCGTTCGCCGGCCGCCAGCCATTTTTCCATCTATCAGAGGCTACCCCGAGGTGCGCAGCACCAAGGAGAGCAACATACCCAAAAATGAGAAAGATCGTACGGCTAGATCTTCGTAGATCTAGAGTTAAACTCTCGGCCAAAAAGGACAAACACACTGCCAACGTCGCCGGCCACCGTGGCCGGCGATCCAAGACCGTCACCCAACTCCCTCAAGCAAACCGACCATCATATCCAAAAATCAAAGAAATCCAACGGTCGGATCTTTGTAGATCTAACCTCAAACATTCGGCCAAAAGCCCCATCGCGCCTCAACAAACATTTCACGAAAATAGCAAGAAAAAATGACAAGATCAAGCCAAGATACTTACCTCTTTGTAGATTGGGGGCGCTTTAACGGTAAAAATGAAGTCGGATCGAAGATCAAACGGCTCGATCGCTTAGAATCAACGAAAATCCGAGATAGAATGAGAGAAAATAAGAGAGAGAGTAAGAGAGAGAGATTAGTTTCTGTTTGGGGGGGGGGTTGCCCGAGCGCCTCCCCCTTTTCTTTTATATTTTCATTTTTTTAATTTATTATATATATATATTTTTAATTTAATTAATTTAATTTTTTTTTTTTTTCCGGATCTTTACAATATAGACCTTCAATAAAATTGAATTTATGTTCTTTCTTTGTTTCAAGATCTCTTGGCGTTAAGGCTACCATAACATCTTCTAAATAAAGGGATTCCCTTTCATACTTTATAATAGTTTTCATATCCTTATATGAATCTGGTAGGGAATTCAAGAGAATAATTGCCTGGTTTTCATTAGAAATCTTTGTGTCTATGTTTGTTAGGCCTATAGTGATAACTTTGAAATCATTTAAATTTTCTTCTAGGGTTTTTGAAGGACCCATCTTAAAACTAAAGAGCTTTTCGTGAAGATATATCTTATTTAACAAAGACTTAACCATGTATAAAGACTCTAATTTACTCCATACCTTTGCAGTGGTTTCCTTGTCGTTTACTTGCCTTACGACATTGTCGAAAAGATTGAGTATGAGGAAGTTAAACGCCAGCTTGTTCATGTCTTGCCTTTCTTAATCAGTCATTACCCCCAGTGTCTCCTTTTCTTTCTTACCTTCTTTTTGTTATGTCAAGGCCTTCATACATCAGTGTTGGACCAGCATGACCTTAATCTTTTTTTGCCACATGTGGAAGTCCTCATGGCCATCAAATTTTTTAAGTTCCACTTTCATAGGTGTAACACCTTACTTTTCTAGGCATGTTATAACTTAGGAAATTTCAAGCTATATCTTTTAAGAAGCAATCTCAACATAATACAAAACTTCCAAAATTCTCATCTACCCAGCTAGCATGAAAAATCATACGACCTATAAGCTAGACTAGGTACTTGAACGATAGCGGAAGCAAGAATCGAATCTTAACTTTATGATTAATCATAAATAAGGTTATACATCATCATTCTTCAAAACGTTCAGAATTCAAAATAACATAACTTAAATACATAGTGTTATTATGCCATAGAATTCCTGAGCGTCCGCCTAGGGATATTTTGGTCATTAGGCACCTAAGGGTATTTTGGTCATTAGGCATCTAGGGGTATTTTGGTCATTAGGCCAAGGCGAGCGAACCCCAAAAGTGATCCTAAGTCGGGATGTTTTTTCCAAGAAGAAATCGTGGTCAAATAGCCAAAGAATTAATATGAGGGCTAAAGTGTAATTAGGCCAAACTTAGGGGAAGGGTGAAAATGTAATAAGAGATAAGTTCAAGGCTATATAATATAATGGAGAAGAAGACAAAAGCATTGAGGCCACGGTTCAAGCTTTCTTCTCCCTGTTACGCGCACTCTCTCCTATTTTCTCTCTGTCGATCTCTCTTCGAGAGAGATTTTCCTCTCTCGGAGAGGATCCGTCTCAGCAAAACTCTCTCGAAGAGACTCTAAGTCTCTCCGAAAGCTTTCTCGCCTCTCTCGGCAGCAGCGCGGTCTTCTTGGAGAGGACCTATGTCTCTTGGAAAGCCACCGCCTATGGATGTTTTCTCTAGAAGAAGGAGCAGTGAGCTCCCAAAAGAGGCCATGACGAATTTCTCTCTCTCCGCAGCCCCAGCCTCGCAACAAGCACCTGCAATGGCTTCCCTCTCCGCAGCTCCTCTCGGCAACCATCTCTCTCTTGGAAGAGTTCGCTTTGCAGCCATCTCTTAGCTTCATCTTCTCTCCGTGTTTTCCTCTCGAAAAGGCCTTCAGCCAGCAGCTCTCGAGGAAGTCCTTCCTGAGAGACCTTTCTCTTGGGAAGGTTTTGGGCCGAAGCCTCTCGGGAAGAATCCTTCCCGAGAGAGATCTCTCTCCCCGTCTCCTTTTCTCTATGTATGAATATGTATATAGCCATATCAATGTCTATGTATGTGGGTCACGTATGGATTCGACCAAGGGCATGGATCAATGGTTCAAGAAATATATATCTGCATAATATGTATTTTTACAGGTAGCAACCAAGGGATTACGCCTATGATCTGTGACATGGTAGAATGGCATGCATGTTACCATGATGTACCCTCAGACCCCCATATCTCCCAATGTATGTCACACTACGTGTTGTATATAACGTTTATATTTCCCACAAATGGTATATGTATAGAATGTAATCTAATATGCCGACATCCATGCCATGTGTCCCTTAAAGAAACCGTGATTAACTAAGAGCCACCTCAAGACATCTCACATTAAGCCCGGGACTATGCTTGGGCAGGTCCTTTAGAGGCTGAGACCTTACTTCGACAGCTCGTCGTGAGGCCTACCTTTTCCTGAAGAGCCCCCTACGCTGTTTGGCTCTCCGGGAGGGATTCCTCTTAAGCCCGTCCAGTTTCCGTTAACGTGCAGGTCCATCCCCCGATGCTCCATAATAGTACCAGGACTGACCCTCTCTCACCGAGGAAGGTATAACTATTACATATTCAATTATACATGCCTTACTTATCCATTGCATTATTCTTCTATTAGTACTGACTTAAGCATTGGAGGGCATACGCGGGTAAGGAATCCTCGCGTGCCTTTTAACTTGTGCTTGTGAACACAGATATGTCCCGAGCACACAGGAGGCCAATCCTGAGCGATACCGAATATGCCCTCAAAGGTTCGCCTATAATCCCTGTCAGTACATTGAGAGTCGAAGCTACTTGACGCCTATCTTCACTAGTAAACTCCCACCAGCTGTGAACCTCGCTCAGCCTCGGCTCCAGCTTTCTCTCTCTATAAATTCTATTGTCATGGTTTTTTTCTGACCACTACACATAGGCTACATAAACATACAACCAATACATCATGCACTTTGTTAAGTGCCATTATATGCCTCTTTCATCCTCGTTTTTTCTACAATCTCCATGTGGAACGTTTAAATATTCCAAGGATAAAGTCCAAGTTAGATGATAAATCATCTAAGTAACGGTACAATAATCATATTTTGTGCATGGATGCATAATGCAAAATGCAACAATTAAATTATCTCTTCATCTTCTTTTAATGACCACGGGGAACCCTTTTGCTATCACCACTTTCCAACCTCCTTTCCAAGGCCGAGACATTCATCAACATCCATGCTGAAATAGCATTTTAACCATCATTTTACAACCTCCATTCTGAGGCCGAGATCTCTTTCAACACTCGTGATGATCCATCAACCCTTCCTTCCGAGGAAACCTCCATTTCGAGACTGAGATGTAACATAACATCCGTGATAGACTATCGATTCTCGTGTCACCAAAAACTTACAATCCATGAGAAATAAACTTCATCAATGAATATATGCATCTCCCATCAACATAACATGTGTATGTAATCTACATGATTCATAGCATAACAAAGCATGTCAGCATGATAAAACCATTTTGTAACACCCACTTTCTCGGGCGTGTTATAACTTGGGACAATTCTGGGATAATATATTTTTTCCTTCAAAATTAATGCTAAATCATATCATTCATCATATCTATCTCAAAATTTTCATACATCTATCTTAAAAGAGAATTATCATAAACAACAAATGCGGAAGCCAAGAATCAAACCTAATATTACAATTAGCATAGCTCTAGTAATACATCAATGTCTTTCAAAATGTTTAGAATGTTTAGTAGAAACTTAAATACATCAATTTCAATATCTTAATCATAGATCATTGTGCACTTGATAAGTTTCGTCACATGCTTCTTCCGTAACTGCTTCTACTGCAATAGCATCTGGAACGTTTGAATATTTCAGAGGCAAATCCCAAGTTAAATGATGAATCATCTAAGTAAGGGAATGATAAACATATTTCGTGCATGGATGCAAAATGTCCTTTTCCATTTTATTTTGGTTTGAGCCGACCGTACCTTAATGCTACTCCCCATTTTTACGGCTTCCTGCAACATGTCGAGGTGTATGGGTGCACCATTGGAAGAGCAGTGGTCCCGGCCCATACTCTCAAACCCTTATGCGAATGCATGATTAATAATATCATCATGTACATATGCACATTTCATCACAGCATGTAAATGCAATCTACATGAACATATTCACATCAAGACATGACAACATGATAAAATTATTTACATAAATCGGGTTTAGGGTGGAACCACTTACAAGCTCTTTTCATAAACTAAATCTAGTTGAGTAGCACCACTTACCTTTAACAAAAAATTATCGATGAAACCTCAGAATTCGCACTAACCTCAATTTACATGTTAAGATCTAGCAACCACGCTTTTGATCCAATCTTGGCACCTTAATGACTCCTAACCATCACATTTGTCCAAGGCTTTCAATAATCCATTTATCATAATTTTCTCATATTTTTTCTCCTTTTTCTTCTCCAAAAATTTCAAAATAAATACCTATTCGGGCTTTTTTTCCATTTTTTTTCTACACCATAAATCCTAAAATTAAATTCTAAGAGCAATAAAAAAATTCAAAAAATTCTAACCTGGCACATGCCCCTACGCACTGGCACGTGAACTAGAGGGTTGGCTGGCACGTGTCTGCTACGTGTTGGTCGTCTTCCTCAATTTTTTGATCGTCGACGATCACCCAAACTCGGATTTCTTTGCACCAGCTGATAGCCCACCTCCAATCGATTCTAATGGCACCCTTCTAGGCCTGAAACAACAATCGGAAGCACTCTAAAATGCCAAAAATCAGACTAGTTTGGCCACCACCTCAAGCTTTCTGGCCACCCTTGAATACCCCTCAAAACATTATGAAACTTTCCCAAAATCTCCATAAACAACCCTCACACCCTCGAGATCAAAAGTCCCTTACCCAAGACTCTTGATTCACTTCCAAATGAGATAAATTTGAAGCTAAATTTTTTATGTATTAGGCCACTACCAAAACCCCTATTTGTACTTGATTTTGAAGCTTAATCACGCCATAACTAGTCAAATCTAAGCCACTAATGCTCGGTGAGGTCCTATCTTGTCTCAAATCGCAATAAATCTTCACGAAAACCCCTAGCCCAAAAATTTGGAGGCTTTCGGCCACAATCTTCGTTTCTGTCAAATCATGGTCGTGCGAGGCCATTCGCGACCCCATTCCATGCCCAATCAATTCCCCATGACGTGGGGCCCATGATCGAGTCCTCAGATGACCTTAACAGCGCTAGCCAGCAGCTGGCCGATGATGGCAGTGATGGCTGTCAGCTATGGTTGCTTCACCTTTTCCAACTTTTTGATTTTTGCACTTTGACCCTTTAATTTTTCTAAGTCTCATTTAGGCCTTTCTGAGATGCCCGTTGAGTTCCCGAAAATTTCATAACGACGCTTAGAACTTTCTTTTTCACGCTATGCTCTCTGAGTTTTGTTTTACCATTTTTTGGCCAAAATTCAAAAATTACGCTTAGGCTCGAAACTTATGCGAAATTGCATTTTAACGCAAATTCCTTTGCTTTACCCTGAACCTTCTCCAGGGTCATTCCTTTTGCAAAGATTAACTGTCTTCAGGGCCTCATTGCCTTTTCTAGGACTCCCTTGCGACGGTTCATTTTTCTAAGCTACTTTGAAGCTATACCAAAAATAATTCTTGATTCGATTTCTCTCGACACTAAAAATCTTATTTTAATATGCTTGCTATGGATATCTCATTCCTTTAAAACAAGTGCATCCCAAGGTATTCCTTTCTATCGATTCGGCTATTCAATACTCTTAAACTATTTCCTAGATTCTTTCATCGTTACCAAATATGCAATATTTTATGAAATAATGATATATTTATTTATTTATTTTGATTTAGGATATTACAATTTACATAAGATCGAGTTTTGGGTCGAACCACATACCTTGAAGGTTTACCATTGTAAGTTACTGTTTCGCCACACACAGGCTTAGGGTTCTACAGAAAACACTAGTTTCGGTAAACCAAACTTTTAATATTTTTACATAGGCTTTGAAGGGCATTAAATTAATGGTATAACTGGAAAATTACAGGGCAATGGGGCCTCACACAAGCCCTTGTGTGCCCTAGGAAGGTGGCCCATGCATCTTCATGCGCAGCCCCTTCCCGGCGCGTGAACTACACGCGTTTCCCTTAAAAACGCACAGTTTTGCGCACCACCATCGAATACATGGTGAGTTTTCAGATCTGTTTCACCACCATTAGATCGTGGTCTCTGTTATTGTTGCCCAAATCCGCGTTGACCATTGTTGTTGCCGCCTCCCAAATTCGCGCCAACAGCCACCTTGGTCTGCACAAGCCACCACTATTGTCGTTGCCCAGATCACGATGAATTTCTATTTTTTCTTGGTTCTCCAATTATTCGTATTTCCAGCCAGATCTATCCAAATCTGACTTCTAAGTTTATCCGTCTGTTTGTCAGGCTCGATTTATCCAAATCCAGCTAGATCTACCCAATCCCAACATCCAGCCAGATCTATCCAAATCTGATCAGATCTACCTAGTTCCCAGATTGAACTAAATCTATCCAAATCTACCTAGTACCCAAATCCAGCCTAATCTACCCAATCTTAAAAGAAAAAAAAAACTAGAAAATCATGTCAGGACCCGGTTCTCCATGCAATGCTTGTAAAATATTAAGAAGAAAATGTACCCAATCATGTGTCTTTGCCCTTTTCTTTTGCCACGGAAAAGGACCTACTGATTTTGCAGTTATCCATAAGGTTTTTGGTGTCAGTAATGCCTCAAAGCTCCTGACCCAGCTTCTAGTCAGTGATCGTTATGGGGTTGTCGCTACACTCTTATATGAAGCTCAAGGTAGGCTTCAAGAGCCTATTTACTATTGTGTATCCTATATTTTTCTCTCTAATAGCAGGTCGTCGATCTTCAATTTCATCTAGTTTTATTGGAAGAATTATTATTTACAAACTCTTATGAAAACCCTTACAACGTTCAAAATTGGTTTCACCTAGAAACTACTTTAAACCCATACTCTGACAATGGATCTTTATTCGTGGATGATCCAAACCCTATTTGAAATTTTGAAAATCTAGTCATCCCAAAAGAAAATGTGTCATTTCCTTGTTTCCAAGAGGTTAGTTTGCAACATTACCCAGTCAAAAGCAGTAGTTAGTGGCCATTCCTAGATGATATGGATGAACTTGGATCCGTTGTGTTTGGCAACCATCATTAGCACCGAGCATCGGCGAAATCCAAAACTATGTTGTGTAATCTTAGATCTATGGTTGGAATAGTTAGCGCATAATTCCATGATAGGTATGACGTACTATTCTCAATACTTAACGGTGCATCTATATTTTCAGTACTCTTTGTTTATTATCCATCATATTGTGGATTATGCTTGATATATTTTTCTCATGGGCTGTATTGTTTATATATTTTTATTTTCTCAACTCACAATGTCTTTTTGATTATGGCAAAAAGGGTGAGAAGAATGAGAATTTATGTATCTCAGAGTGAATTATAATTTTAAGTCGTAAGTATTTTTGAAAGGGGAGCTTATAGTATAAAATTAAGGGAGAAAATATTTTTTTAAGATATACCTTTTTGATTTATGACAAAAAAGGGGAGAAATGACCTCATGTTTTATTTTTTGTCTTGATCTTATGTACTCCCATATTTGTTTGTCTTATTAGTCAACTATTTTATTAATTTTTTTATGCATAATTTCAGGGGGAGCATATCCTTAGATGGAATTATGTTTATATATGGTAAAACATGAAATTTTTGTCATCATTAAAAAGGGGGAGATTGCTAAGCTCAAGGGTAAGTAAATATGATTTTGATGATAACAAAAATATTTTTATGATATAAATGTATTTTTTATTCATGCAAAATATAAATTTATTTTAAATTAAAAGTGGGTACAAAGAGTAAATTTATTTTGAATTAAAGGTGGATTGTCTTTAGACACGTTTCCTTGTTTTGATCATTTATATCTCAAAAGTTTATGTTTAAATTTTTATATTTTGATAAATGCATTTCTTACTCATGCATAAAGTAAATTTATTTTGAGTTATAGGAGAATTGTTTTAAGATATATTTTTCTCTTACTCATGTAAAAAGTAAATTTATTTTGAATTAAAGAGAATTGCTTTTAAACATGTTTTCTTCTTTTAATCATTTATGTCTCAAAAACTTATATTTGAATTTTTAAATTTTGATTTCTCATGCAAAAAGTAAATTTATTTTGAATTAAAGGTGATGCATGTTTTCTTATTGTTTGAGAAAGTCTAAATATTTTTTGAATTTCAAATTTTATATTAACCTTTTCTTTAATGATTAGTGTGTTTGGAAGATGTATATATATAGGGTAAGTATGGAGGCTCAATGTGTAGAACAAACTTGATAGAACATTCAAACAACAGTGAGAAGGTTCAAAGTGCTGGAAGTGTGCTGACCGGTGGAATTCTCAACCGTTGGTGACTTGTTTGTAATTGTCTCTTATTGTAAGTTGATTATTTTACTCACTTATTGTGTGAGGGGATTATATTTGTTATAGTATGCTAGTGGTTCTTACTTAAGCAATGGATTGTATGTTGGTTTTAGTTCCAATTAAAAGCTAGTGTTGATTCTCCCTAGTGGAATCTCAAACTAAGTCTTGAGAGCCTCAAGCTAAGTTTTGAGATGAAGGATTAGGCTCTTTAGAGTCGAACCTCTATAAATTTCTCTTGTTCTTTGTGGTTGTATGATTTTATTATTATTAATCTTACTGAAATCATCACATATTAAGATCACAAATTTAAGAGTTTTCAAAAGAGTTAAAATTATTATTTTTTTAAAAAACCCAATTCACCCCCTCTTGGGTATTTTTCTGGGCAACAGTTTTGTTTGGGCATTTCAGGTACAATAAGTAATATGCTAGTCTCTCCGTAGTATATTATATTACATTATTGTATATGATTTGTCTATATTAACTAAACGTTTATTTTGTTGGTTTTGAGTTTTTTATTATGAAATTTTTTGTTCTTTACAGTAGTGATTGGTCTTCACGTCCAGCCACTCACCCTGGCACGTGCGGGTGCATGGAAGGTGAGAAAAATTGGGAAAAAAATCCTATAATTCCTAAAAAATTGTGTTCTCGAGGGTTGTGCAAAAATATCTGATGTTTGCCTTCTCGATATCTTGGTTTTCACATCGACCAGCCTTGTTTTGCGTGAAATCGAAGTAATGAAGTAAGTTTAGTAATTTTCTCTTGAAGTTCTTAGGTTATTATGATTTGTTGTGAAAAAATATTTGAGAAAATAGTTAAAGAGGTATTTATTTAGAATTTTAGAAGTGAAAATGGGAGAAAAATGAAGGAAAATGTGGAGAAATTAGAGTATTGATATTTTTAGTGATAAATATGTTTTATAGGATTGTTGTACTCAAGGATTAGTGATTTGTGTAACTTTTGAGGTTTTACATGAAAATCGAGGTCGAGCACTCAAATTGAGATGATGCGCATTTTTCAAGGCATCCCAAACCTCGTGTTAAAGGTAAGTGGTTCGACCTAAAATATGATTTTATGTAAATGATTTTGTCATGTTGTCATGTCTTGATGTGAATATATCATGTAGATTGCATTTACATGTATTGATGATAAAATATGCATATGAGCATGATGAGATTCACGGTCATATGTTGCATGAGTTTGAGATTAGGTACTGGCGTCGTTGCTTTGCTAATGGTGCACCCATACACCTCAGTCTAGCAGGAAGACTATAAAAATGGCAGGTAATCTTAAGGTGTAGTCGACCCAAACAGAGAGTTATGATGTTATATGCATTGCATACATACATGAGCATTAAATATTTTATTCCCTTACTTAGATGATTCATCATCTAATTTGGGTTTTGTCCCTAGAATATTTAAACGTTCCAGATGAAAATTGTAACAGCAGAAATGAGGATAAATGAGGCATAAAATGGCACTTAACAAAGTGTATGATGAGTTGAATGTATGTTATGTAGCCCATGTATTTAAATTCTGCTACTTTGAATTCTGAACGCTTTGAGAAATAATGATGTATAACATTAATTATGGTTAATGAGGATGTAAGAATTGATTTATGATTAATGTTAAGATATTAGATTCGATTCTAGATTCCGCATTTGATGTTTATGATAATTCTCTGTCGAGATAGATGTATGAAAATTTTGGGATAAACATGAGAAATGATATGGTTTAGCAATAGTTTTTATGAAAAAAATTTATTATCCTAGAATTGCCCTAAGTTATAACATGCTCGAGAAAGTGGAGTGTTACAGCTACCCTACTAGGGAAACTTCTCATCCCATCATGAATGACACAAGTAATGATATGCCAATAATATCATGTCAAATGAAGTATCACAATTATCGAGGCAATATAACATGTACAAATATGACAAGATATACATAAATCGCATATAATTTGGCATCCCTCATGAAAATCATGCTCAATTCAGGTTAACAATTTTACGTGTGAATTTTTGACATAAACCACTCACTTTGATTTAGCTTTCCGAGTTTTCTTGAAATACGTGTATGTCCTAGAAATTCGTGCAATGATAATTTCCTGACCAAATTTTTTAAAAAAATAATAAAACTAAATTTTCTAATTTTTTTCATTTTTCTCCCTTTTTTTCTTATTTTCCTATTTTTTTTTATTTTCTTACCTCATCACCCGCAGCCCACACGCCTTGCGTGCTTCCCACGTTTCCAATTCTCTGATTGTCTTCTTCAACTTTTCTCATGCTGGTCAGCCATTGGTTTTCCTTATTTCTTCGATTTTCTTCTTCCTTCTTGGCCTACTTGACCTTTTGAGCACGATGAGACAACTTTTGGCTTGAAAATCCAACCGACACACCCCTAATTTAGCCTTTTAAACCTAAGTTCCAACGACCTTCGTGACTTTTCGATGAAACTCGAAACCACCTTAAATCAACATGAAAACTCCCCAAATTCTCCAGAAATGATCCCTAACCCTTCAAGAACAAAAACCTCTTATCCAAGCCTCTCAATTTTTTCCAGAACACTCGGATTATAATTAAATTTTGATGAAACCCTCAGCGTCACCCTCGGCTATTTATAGCCATTTCCGATCGAATTTTCGGCCAAGCGAATCACCCCATAGCCCTGAACTCATCCCTTAGGCCATGATAGTCTGCCCCCCTTCTCTAATCGGTGATTTAACACCGATGGTCGACGGTCGTACTATGGCTATCGGTCTTTGTAGTGTTCACAGTACAATCTTTGCCATTTGGTCTTTCTTCTTTCATTCTCTATCACTTTCACCCTTTATCCTAAAGTCCTCAAGTTTCTAAAAATTATACTTAGTCCCATGACTTTGAAAAATTATACTTTTACCCCTAATAACTTTGAAAAATTACACTTCTACCCTAATAAAAATTACACTTAAGTCCGTAAAATTTTTTGGGTATTACAGTAAGTGTGTAACCTAATCTAACCTAAAATTTTGTGGAAATCTTTTTTTTCATATAATATCTATCTAAATAATACAATTTTGTAGGCACGAGGATCGAGTACGATGCACGAGCCCACTGATATTGAGCGGGACACAAATTTTTGGAGATCCTTTAACCCATTGCCTTCCTTGGCATGTTTCACGAGATATTTGTTCCCATGTACAGGAATTACGTGACATTCTCGCTCTAATGTTTTACCATGGGCAAAGTCCATATATGCCACTGCAGCAGAGGTAACATCAGTTTCAAGTGTGGCAGCAACAACACGTCTATCACTAAACCATTTTTTGGCATATGCCTCAGAAATTCATGTGCACTTGTTATTGGTAATTGACATATTTTCATCATATATTTGTTGACAGACTCGACAATGTTGGTGGTCATTATGGAATATGTTCTTCTCGGACAATGTGCACTTGACCACTTTTTCAACCTGACTTCGACCAACGTTCGATGCATCACAGGATGCATCGACTGAATTTTTGTCAAGTAAGTATCACACTTTACTGGGGTATAGTTGTATGTTGTATGGTAGAATGCGTCCATTTCGTTGTTTATAGTGTCTCTTAAGGTTTTGTTTCAAGTGGAGGAAACAAAAGACATGTAAGATAGAAGAGAAACTTGGTTCATCGCGTTCACAATGCTTTGATAACGGTGTAACATCTCGGTATTTCAGAAATAAATAATAATTATTAATTTCTATATTTGAAGTGATTTATGATTTATTGAATTTTTGTGGATTTAAATAATTTAATGGAATAATTAATTATTGTATTTGAGCTAATTATTGAATATTTGTGACTTAAAGAAATTTAAAGGAAGACATTAAATTTATTATATTTTTAAATAAAAAAGTCATTGAAAGTTTGTAAAATTTTTAAGGTCTAAATTATCATTAAGTGTTCAAGGTAAATAAAATATTATAATATTAGTATTCATCAGGTAACATAATATATTTATATAAAATAATAAAATAATTAAGTGAAGGAAGTGATAGCCATTTGGAACGGGGTGGGCCTGCATTATTGTTTGCATATGCATATAATGATATATTATATTGATAACATATAATATCTTAAGTTAATATATATTATATTAATATCATATATTGTGTTAAGTTAGTAAATATAAGGGAGGAGGCTCCCACGTGCTGCCATCTCAAGCATTATATATATATATATATATACACGTATATATTGGTGTGTGTGTGTCCTCATGGCATGCAAAGGTCAATAACAATGGCGCAGAAGGAAATTAAGCAAAGGAGGCAATGGGAAGTGAGATTGGTAGGCGTAATCACGCGCCTGATAAGCGTCAACTATAGACTTAATCTCCAAGATTCTAAGGCTTCAAAGCCATCAAAATTGCAATTGCTGTGGGTGTATTTAGAATCAGGGGCTATCAAAATGCCAGGATAGGTGCATATATATATATATATACTTTTTAATATTGCTATTGTGGTGATAGTAATATGATATATTATATTGAGATATATATATATATATAAATTATGTAATAATAATCTGTCAAATTGAATTGAGTGGGGAAGAAAAAGTGGAAGTAATTGGCAGAACATTATGAGCATTACACGCACTAGGGAAAACTCCTCCTCTATTCTTTTTCTATCCCTCGTGCATGTGCTGCTCATTGTATAAATGTAATATAATATATGTATTTATATTATTAGAAAAGGGAAGAAAATCTGAAAATTGGTGATAGGGTTGGAAATTGAGAGCAAGGAGCTGACGCGGGTGCATCATTGCACCACAATTGGAGGTTGATTTATGGGGTAATACACACAAACACATATATATATATTAGTGTATAAATTAATATGAGTAATAATATAATAAAGGCTTAATACATAATTTAGTCCCTGAACTAATCAAAAAAATGGCTTTAAGGATATCAACTAAATTGTGCTCACTGTTCATCTTTGGACAAAATAATTTATACACTTTTAGTCCCTGACTTAACCGACGTTAATTGAGACATTAACTTTGCCACGTCACCTACACGTCACTTTTCAGTACTACCACGTCACCACGACTTAATGCATTTTTTAGTCCCTGGACTAATAAAAAAAATGACTTTAAGGATATCAACTAAATTGTGCTCACTATTCATTCTTGGACAAAAAAAATTTATACACTTTTAGTCCCTGACTTAACCGATGTTAACTGAGACGTTAATTTTGGCTCGTCACATTGCCACGTCACTCATAATATCCACATCTATTGTCCATATTTTTATAAAAAAAAAAAAAAACAACAACAACAACGTCTCCATAGTTGGGCTCCCCGACCACGACCATGGGGAGGCTGGGTTCCTCGACCCAGTCGTGGCTAGGACCGGCAACCTAATGGTCGGGCGACTAGCCGCCGTGACCGTCAGCTGTTGGGGGTCGAGGAACCCCAGAACCTTGGTCCCCGACCCCTAGCCGTTCCCTAATTGCTGGGTTTAGGGTCCCCGACACCCAGTCATTCTGAGGCGATAGGCAATGGCTGAATCGACGACGGGTGCAGAGGCAAGAGTGGTCCAAAACGAGGAGAGGGGGAGAAAGGGGAAAAATGGCTCCCCATAGCCGCCGGCAGCCATGGCTTGGTGTGTGTTGAGTTGTTTTTTTTTTTTTAATAAAAATATGGATAGCAGACGTGAATATTATGAGTGACGTGGTAGTGACGAGGCAAAATTAACGTCACAGTTAACGTCGGTTAAGTTAGGGACTAAAAGCGTATAAAATTATTTTGTTCAGGGCTGAATAATGAGCATAATTTAGTTGAAATCCTTAAAGCCATTTTCTTTATTAGTCTAGAGACTAAAAAATACATTAAGCCGTGGTGACGTGGCAGTGCTGAGAAGTGATGTGTCGATGACGTGGCAGTGTGACAAGGCAAAGTTAACGTCGGTTAAGTCAGGAACTAAAAGGTATAAATTATTTTGTCTAGAGATGAACAGTGAGCACAATTTAGTTGATATCCTTAAAGTCATTTTTTTTATTACTTCAGGGACTAAATTATGTATTAAGCCTATAATAAAAATTGGGATTCAAAAAAAAAAAAAATAAGAAAGCAAGTCGGCAAAGAGTTTTCCAGCACTGCCTCCATAGCTCCCCAACCCTCTTCAATCACCTTGGCTGTACCTCTCGTTCCTTCTTCTTCCATGCTAGACGGGTGAACTTTCTTGGTGAGTTTCCATAGCAGCAAGTTAGAGGTTTTATGTTTTGCTCTCTTCTTAGTTGTGGATTAGTTAGCCAGGTACCTATCGGTGATATCGGTTTCCAACCTTGGGTACCTCCCGAGAAAGGCAAGTTCCATCCTCTTGTTCTTATCATTGCAAGCTCTCTTTGCTTTATGTGTTTTAATTTCTCTATTATCCTAATTTGGTTCTAAACTTTATTATTGTGGGTACACTTTGTCCCTCTTTTATAAATCTATATGGTTAATCCTTTGATTGTGAATTTGAATTAAATAAGAGTTTTTGGGGATTTTATTCCTAAACACATATGGGGTTTGTATTGTCCATATTTCTTCGGGAATGATGCCGAATTAATTAGAAACTAGGTTCCTAGAGAATTGGAGGGGTTTGGTTGTGGTTGTGAACTCTCACAAGAGTGAGCCGTTGTAATCGGGTACAGGAGCTGTCAACTTGTGAGGTGACGTGTCGACCGTTTGGTGATGTTGGAGCCAACTGTCAACTGGGTCGAGGAAGGCGACATCGGTTGCTCTTAGTCACGGACTGTCGATCGGTGTCTAGTCACTATCAACCGGCTCTGTCATTATGTGACATGCTGCATGACATTGTAATGCATGGGTCTGGACTTGCATCATTGGGGGAAACATAAGCTATGTATGCTTAGACACATGTATCTTAGAATGACTAGGTACACAAGTATTGTACTGTATGTGTATTTCTATGTGAGCGAAGCATGACCTGATGCCTGGCTTATGGGGGCTAATGCATCACATTGATACTTACTACGCAATTGCATTTATTATTTGTTGCATTGCATGGCTCCGTTATGATGTGGTATGGAGTTGATCCTTGATAACTATGAGAGAAGCTTGGCTTCAAGTAGCTATGACTAGAGAACTCTGGCATGTGATTATGTTGAGGGTCTCAGGCCCATGTGATTATGTCAAAGGCATCAAGCTCATGTGGATTATGCCAACCAGCTCTTAGTTGCGGCAGGTTTGTATGTCGGGACTTGGGTGCTAGGTTGTATATTTCTTATGTGCGCCCCAACGACCATTATGTGCATTGGTATATTTATGCTAAGCACTGGATATCTTGGTGCATGGTATGCTGTAACATTTTAGTTTACTACACGGCTGTGGTGGGGTGTATTTGGTGTGAGAGATTTGTCCCTAGCCTTATCATTATTTTTTCTATTATGCTTGCTGAACTTTGTGACTCATTTTATTTTAAAATCATTCTAGGTATCAAAGATGATGTTCAATGGTGGATCTTATGGCGATTGATGTTCTTTTTTTTTTAGGTGACTATATGTAATACCCCAAGAGCTCAGAGAATGGTAGTATTGATTAGTGGTTAATTTTGTAAAAATTTTGTTATAATTATACCCTTCTTTTGATCTTAAAAATGGTTTAAATTAGATATTAATATATATTTTATGGTTATATGCAAGTTTAAATTGAAAAATGAATGAAATGAAATTTTAAAGTAAAATTTAATAATAATAATAATAATAATATATAAAATTATATATAATACATATACATCATTATATGCATGCATGTAATATATATATATAATATAATATAATATATATATATGTGCCATGTGTAATACATATATATAATAAATAATTTATTAATAACATTAAATTATTATTTTTTTAGGCATGAAGAATTCAAGCCCATGAAGACTTAAAGTCCATGAAGAATTCAAATCCATGAAGACTTAAAGTCCATGAAGAATTCAAATTCATGAAGAATTCAAGCCCATGAAGAAATCAAGCCCATGAAGAAATCAAGCCCATGAAAAATTAAAGTCCATGAAGAATTCAAGTCCATGAAGAATTAAGGCCCAATTTGAGCAACCCATGGAAGATATTATTTGGAGAAGGCCCAAGGATTATTTTTAATCCTAATGAAGATTAAAAACCAATTTATAGAAATCTATTTTTATTTTTTATGTGAGAGCTTTATTAGGTGTGTTTTTTAGCTAAAATCCATTTAACTTTATGAGTGCTTTATTAGGTATGTATTTTAGCTAAAATCTATTTAATATTAGGTGTGTATTATAGCTAAAATTCATTTAACTTTAAGTGTGTGAGTGCCCATTAGATATAATTATGTCTAGTTGAATAATTAAAATTATGTGGTTTGTATTGCATCTTGTGGCCTATAAATAGATCACTTGATTGTATTTGTAAGTGTGATTATTATTCTTGAATAAAAGTTTAGTTGTTTCCTTATAGTTCTCTCTTTGAGAATTGTTCTTGTTCTTTCTCTTTTTCTTTAGTACTTTCTCTTATAATCTTACTTCTTTTTTTTCTTTTTTTAAATTCTTATGTCATTTATTGTCTTTTAATTATTCACCGCCTAAATGGCTGGTTAATTTATGCCTTTAAATTCCTGCAATTTTAATTCTTGTCTTTTAATTATTCACCGCCTAAATGGCCGGTTAGTTTATGCCTTTAAATTCCTGCAATTTTAATTCTTGTCTTTTAATTATTCACCGCCTAAATGGCCGGTTAGTTTATGCCTTTAAATTCCTGCAATTTTAAATCTTGTCTTTTAATTATCCACCGCCTAAATGGCCGGTTAGTTTTTACTATTTTAATTCCTGTCATTTAAATTCTGTTATTTAAATTACGTCATTTAAATTCCTGTCAATTAACTTTCAAATAAAGATGAGTAGCTAAATCTAATCTTGGGTTAAGGCAAGGACAGTGTCCAACGCCAATGATTCCCAAAGAAAGCTGCGCTTTAAATAAGTAACATTAATTTAAATTTCAGTATGAGTGTGTATTAATTATTGAAAAATCACTAGGTTTGGATTGGAGCGTAAGCCTAACTTAGAGCTTTCATGCCATGTATGAGAGTTACTAGAACTGGAAACGCTATCATACCCAAACTCGGATGATTAATTTAGTTGTTTTGTGTATTAATTGCAATTCGATTTATGGTGGTTGCTTAAATTAGAATCCCGCATATCATGTATGAGGATTACTTAACCTAGAACTATCATCATCTCTAATTGCATTTAATAACAAACCCTCATATCTGAAATTAAATTAATGTTGCTAATCTTTTATGCTAAAATTTGGGAATCAACGGGTTGGTACTGAAATTGTCTTAACTCAAGCACTATCCAAATTCATATTTTTACGTTTAATGTTTATTTCAATTTCTGCCTTACTTTATTTTCTAGTATCTGTTGTCTAAAAAAACTCATAAAAAAACCTTGTTGCCAATTTGTCCAAATGCGTGTGCGTGTGTGTGACATTCTTTTTCTTTTGCCATAAATAAATCTCTCAGTGGACGACCTGGATTCATCCAGAAAATATAAATTTAAATTTGGACTACAACTGCACTCGTACACTGGCGAGTATAAATCTCTCACTAAAATAAAAAAAATATAAAAGTTTTATTATGATTTGTTCTTATTATGTTTTAATTGCAGGGTGTGGGTGCAATCAAGTATATATTGAGGATAAGTAAAGAAGAAAACAACACCAATCGGATATCTTTTAGGCTAAATGTAGGCAAAGAACTCCCGAGTTAAGCGTGTTTGACCTGTAAATGTTTAAGGATTGGTGACCCCCTGGGAAATTCGCATAGGCCCATCTGGGTAAGTTATTATGGTCTTTCTTATCACTCGATGGGGGATGTTACATTATATGTACATGGCAATCCTTATCAAAAATATTTTTGGGACTGAGTTATGGACAAAGGCTCAGACCTTATGTTTTGTTAGATTTGTATGATTGATGCTATCTTATGTAAAGAAAAACCCCTGAAAAGTGTATTTCCAATTGTCTTGCTTCTGCTGTTGTAAAATTGTGGGGCAAAATTTCAGCCCACGTTTTTGAGTTATCAGAGTGTGTATAAAAAGAAATTAAGGTAAATTCCAAGTCTTTACAGACAGATGGATACAATTATCAAATCCTCCAGCATACCAATAGTCTTTCTCAATTTCCTAAGAAACTAAATCCATGACATGTCCGACTCTCCATCACAGAATCCAAAAGCAATAAGATAAATAATCTATTCCCCAACTTTGCAAGTGGCAATGAAAATCACTTACCTTTCAAATGGGTGGTATCAATGGCAACAATGGGTCTTATGTAAAATTGAAAACCCTGAAGGAAAGCTCTGAGCATAAAAAATGAATATAAGAAATGATTGTTTTCATCCGTCTCTATTACTGTGATAGTGTCATGGTTTATTAACACGTGAAAATAATAGGGTAGTTATTGAAATGACTCGTGTATTCCCATAAGCTCATTTCTTTGTATACAGTAAAGATTGGCAAGCTTTGGTGTACATGTTCTACATACCCTGCTGTTTCAGCAATTCTCCCATTAGCATTTTAGGTATATAATCACCACTCGCCACTTTTTTCGAGAACAAACTTCCTATAATAATAGCCTTAACACTCCAAAAATGTGAATCGAAGACGTCCAGAATTCATGAGTAACCCAACATAAACTTCACCACATGCCAAAATGAACAACCGGGTCTGCATTTTACACGAAGTAGAAATTTGCAATTCACATCCTTGCAACCGGCATCAAATTGAACCGTCTACGAATGTTTGACTAGACAATTTATCTTTACATCAAAAGAATAGTGTCTAAGGGCCAAAGTCAATTCAAGTTTATTTTTAAAAAGTGTGCTCTAGTAAAATATATCACCTTGGTAAGGTTGCACCACTTCGAGTCGCGTTATCTCAATTGCAAATTTCTCTGCACCATGTATGATCCAATGTTCTTGTAAAGGACCTGAAAATCTAATCTCCGGGTACACTGGACTGACTCCTCCTTCATCAATACCACTACCACTATTATCACCATTATCATCTATCTCATTATCACCATCATCATCTGTCTCATTATCACCATCATTATCTGATAAACCAATCGTACTATATATACCAAAATCATTGTTTCTTGATAGACTACGTGCGGATGCAAGTGGAATGGCAAGAGTTGAATCCTGATAACCACCATTATATGAAGGAAATTGGTTTTGTGGTTGACTATGTAAATTACAAACTTCAGCATCCTTACAAATTGTATAACATAAATCACTTTATATCTATTTTCCTCGAACATAATAAATCTGGCACCATAGTTGTTCTTGATAAGGAACTTACTTACTAGCTGAAAGATTTTTTGAGAGTTCGATTACATAATGAATGATGATGTCGTACCTTATTGTATCAATTCCCGTCACCGTGTAAACAGTATCAAACAAATGAATAAAAGTCATACTCTTGTAAACCCCTGCACATATCCTATTACCCCCAACGTAGTTATTACCATTCAATTCCCCATCCATTGGATGATCATCGTTGATACATCCACTACTGAAAGATTCAAAGGAAAAAATTTATTCTCACCATCATTATGGATGTAACGGGACACACACAGACAGGAAAAAAAAAAAAGCAAACCAACTTTAGTTGGCCACAGACCGGGTTTAGTTAGGGTTTACAAACTAAACCTGGTCATTATTGACCGGGTTTAATTTCCCAATTAAACCCGGTAACGAGTTTACTTAGGTAATTTAACTCGATTATGAGTGCAGTTTCAATTTTCACACAAATCAATTCAAATTTAGTATGATATCTACCTAATATGTTATGAATATAACTATAATCATTCTACACAGCTTAAACTAAACAATGTGAACAAAAATATAGTTGAAAAACAACTAATAACATACCTTGAAATTGAGATTGAGAATGTTTATTGGAGAGAATGAAACTTGGTGAATACCGTTTCAACAGAGGTCCTAGTTGCGATTGATGAAGAATGTTGAATGACCCAACGAGTAAAAAGCTTGAATATAGAACAAATAGTTGAGGAATAGTTTTGTTCAATGGATTCGATAATTAAGGAAGTGAGAGGCATACATGGGGGAAGAAAAGAGAGAAAGAAAATGTAATGTTAAAGAAACAATGGTATTTTGATAAATGAGCATATGGATAATATGGGTTTTTCATTTTAAATTCCATTAAAGTTGTTTTAGGTATCTTACATAAAATTGATTATAGAATGTAATTAGTTTGTTTGATAAACTAAAAATGTTTCTTTTTTTATAAAAAGAGTAAAAATGATTTTACTTATTTATTTTAAATTAATTATGAATTCCTCTCGTATATTTATCACAAATTTCTAAACTTTCTTATAAATAGATGAGCCACATTTAACAAATGTATGTCACTAATACTAATTCAAAAACTCTATAAATTTTTTAACATTTAGAATTTAACTAACGTATTTAAGAATTTACAATACTCCATTTTTAACAAATTTTGACGACTAGAAAATGATTTTTTAATATCTAAATATTATTATTTTATTTAAATGATAACACAAATAAAATAATATTAGTTGGGATGGACAAAACATTTTGTTTCTGATTTGTATTTACACAACATGTTTAAATAGAATAATTAAATGCCAACGACTCTTATCCTGAGCTTCTAAAAGTAAATATTATCTTTTTTTTTTTAAATTATTATAATATTTATCACATCATTCAAATCAATGATGTGACTGATGACATGACAGGTGACAAATTTTCACCATGCGTATTGGTGGTTGAGAGTTTAAATAAAATATAAATGTTTAAAGAATTTCTTTAATATAATTAAAAAATGATCTGTGTTATCTATATATATAATAAAAATTTATTTATAATATTGGACTGTAATTATTTAAATTTTAATTTTTGAATAAAATTATAGACCAAATAAACAGATGAAACTTTAAATTTTGATAATATAATTTATTTTTATTTTTTAAATAAAATTATTTTAAAAAATAAAATTTATAATACCAACAATTAAATTAGATTAAAATTTTAAAATATAATTTTATTAGAAATAATTATTATTTTAGTGAAAATCTGGGTCTATTGGGCCGACCGTGTCAGGTTCTGACCCATTCAGGATGACGCTTAAACAGGGCCAAGAAAGGGCCCTAATCCAACCCCGAAACCAGATTTTGGTGATTTCTAGAAGGGCCACGTTTCATTCCTCCTTCCATCAATTTCAACCGTTCCCGACAAGACAAGACGGAGGAAAGAGAAAAAAAAATCAGGAGGAGAAGAGGAAGAAGCGTCAGGTGGCGGACGGCGGAAGGTGGTGGTGGTGGTGGTGGTGGACGGCATGATTAAATTTCTTTCTCCTTTCCTGCATTTGAATCACATGAATTCAAATCAATTAACATCAACACCTGTAATTTGAGAAGGTGAATATGTGCGCTGAAAAGGACTGGACGGGACTGGACTGGGGAGAAATCGGCGACACTTCCAACTTGCTTCCAGAAGAACAGTGCTGCATCACCCCCACACTGTTTGGAGAAACAGAAGCAAGAGGCCGCCATGTCATATTGTCGCGTTCAATAAAAAAATAAATATATATATCAAATCGTAATTAAGCTGCAAAAGCCACTGAGCTTTGCTTACCTAAAATTAATCTCGCAATTTTTGCATGAATCTGCCCCCAAATTGTGGTGACACATTGGCCACTCTTAGTGGCAAAACCACTTTAGAGTTGCACTTGAAACAACCAAAGAAAACAACACCCAGAAATGGAACAACAATCAGTGAAGGAAAGTAGCGAACATATATACATTTGCGTGACGTATCTTTCTTCTTATCCAGACGCCCCCCCAAACCCACAAAGAGATCATAACATACAATATATATATATATCATCAAAAGGAAATTCACTTAGGAATCCATCGACCAACCATCCATGGCCACACCCACGCCCACCACCCGCCACCCACCACCCACCACCCGGCCAATATTATTATTGCAACAATATATATTGTTTGTTTTGTGTTTCTCTCTCACTTCACACTCTACCCGTCACTTCGCACTATCGCCTAATTACTCCTTAAAAAACTATTGATTAATCATGCTTGAGCTTATCTTTGTTTTGTGTGTTTTCTTCCTCTTTTCTTCGAGTGGAGATATATGAGCAATACAGCACATTTTTTAATTTGTTTATGCGTATGAGTGTCGGCTATTGAGATATGTCGAGTCATTTTTTATAATTTTTAAGAAGTACGAAAAGTCTCACTCGAAATTGTTGATTAAAAATATATAATTATTGAAAGAAGTATTAGTTAATAATATTTTTTAATTTTGTACATTGAAAAAAGACTCAAAGAGATTAGATTTATCTTAAGACCCGACATCTAATAACTCTCACAAAGACAAGGTAAGACCTAAGATTGGGCCTATAACTAATTCACCTAGTCCATTCTAAGATCACATCTTATTGTCCCCATAGCTTTATTTTGGTCACGCTAATCACGTAGTTTGCTTATATAAAAGTGTAGTATTAAATGATTGACATTTATTATATCTCTATTTTGTTACTCTCGAACATAGTGATTTAACTTGAACATTAGAGGATCTATTAGAGAACTAGATCCTACCTTATTTTCTTACAAAAAAGAGCTAGTTCAAATGATACTTGACCTTAAAAATTGCTAGAATAGACTTAGAACCACGAAGAACACGAACATGTCACGAATGAAATGGTGATCGACTTAGCCGCTTAACCCTCATTAGTGGGATCAAGTAACATATAGCCAAAACCTCCTTAATACATTACTGATTTGGGATTAGGCCAACAAAAGCTCATTTCTTTTAGTTGTGAGTTGATAGAAATTAATATATATTTTCAATCTAATTTAAACCAATGTCATTAATTTTTCTTGATTTGCACTCATTAGACGGTATTTTTATCTTAGGTATATATGATAAAAGGGTTAATTATGAAAATAATTAAATTTTTTTTGATAAATTTATAATTTTATTTAATCTTTTTAATTTTGACAGTTAAATTTAAATTGACTCAATTAAGTGCAATTTTATCAATACGTAAAATTAATTTAGAGAAATGTGTTTATGTTGACTTGACATGTTATGTATCATATAATAATAATATTTATGAAACACACATGTACACATAAATAAGAAAGAAAGAAAAAATATAATCTCTAAAAAAAATAAAAATAAAATAAACAAATTATGTTCAATAAATTATATATATCTATATTTTTAGTTATATATATATATATGAGTCCCACTAATATTATTATTATATAATACTTGGTATACCAAGTTAGTATAGACATACTTTTTTTAAATTAAGTAAATTTAGATATAATTATTAAAATTAAAAAGATTAAATAAAATAATCAAAGTAATATATCGACTGCATATAATATTGTTCTTATTGGATTGAGTCATGATAATTGTATTTTTAATATTTAGTTATTAAAAAATAAAAATAAAAAACTGTCAATATAAGATAGATAGCGTTACCTGAGGGGAAGGCATTTTTTCAATGAACTCCTTTAGGAAAAAGGCGAATAGAATTATAAAATATATTACTTTATATAAAAATTAGGTATAAGTACAATTTCAGTTATTTGTTCTATCCTAGTCAACAGTCAACGCACACGTGGCTTTCCACTAACGACAAAAGTGGGTGTATTATAGGCCAACACTAACCTGCTTTCGCCTGTTTTATTATATAGTATTATAGTGTAGCACATTAGCACGTGAGTGTATAATGTTTCTATTTTATCACCAAAAATCATTACCCCTAAGTGTTTATTATAAAGTCATCACTTACGTTAAAGTGTGGTATGGAATCCAATACCTCTATTTTGTGTCCTTTTGATCTGTAAATAGATACAAGAATCATAGGATATAACTAATTGCATCTTTCCAAAAAAAAATAAACTATGTTTTAAATCAAAATTATATAATACAATCTACATCACCAACTTGAAAGAAAAAGATGTCTTTTTTTTTTTTTTCTTCTTTACGGACAAGAGAATATAATCATCGAGCATAGATATAGTAATAAGGTAGATATTGACAATGATTAAGACTGATTATTGAGATATGTCTTAATATCAGCATTTATAAAAAGATGGAATATCAGGTCCCCTAACTTAATATCTGACGTTTAAGTTAATAAAGTGACACTAGTACGTAGTGCATAATAAACAAAAATGAATCATATTTATTAGATGATTTATTTTGTGGGGTTTTTGTGTATTATATAGACTCGACAAAACGAAATACTTGGTGTTATTATTAAGATTCAGGAATTTGACAATTATGGGCTAAGGGAGGATTTGTTAAAGTAGATTTGGATAACAACAAATCTATTGGATCTATTTTAGATCTTTTGATATTGATATTCATCTCTTGAATTTAGGCCTAGATTTGTTACTTTTGAGGGGTAGCTTAGTAATTTTAACTACATTCTATGTTGTTTTCTTGCGTTACAAAATATACCTTTAGTGATTATTTATTATTATTAAGGCAGGCATAAATATACCCTCAAACTCTTTCTTTATAGTCATTTGTCCCATTTCAACTTCAAAGTGAATCTATCATACTCCTCAATTTTCAATTTTGCTATAATCACATACCTTATCTCTCAAATGAGTGTCCATGAGATACACGAGGCACTATCAATGGGTCGTCGATGAGGAAAAAAGGATGAAACAAAGATCGACGACAATGAGGGAAGGAAACAGAGGTTGGGGGGGGGGGTAAGGGAAGGGGGGAGAAAATAAAGGTTGGAGGCAGGAAAACAATGATCAACCAACGACGGGTGGGTCGGTCGGTCACTGGAGCCATCGCGTGCAACAACTGACAGAGTCATAGCATGCGATGACCAACCTATGTTGGATGACAACTGATCTCTTCCATGCGTGCAACGATTGACGGAGCCATTGCGTCTTTGGGCTTGGCCGATTGACCCACCGACTGTTGGCCCCTTTCATCGTCGGTCGGTCATCATCCTTCCACCTTTGACATTTGTTTCTTTCCTTTTCCCTTGCTGGCAACCCATTAACAGTGCGTGTGTATCTCACGCACACTTATTTAAGAGATGAAGTGTGTGATTGTAACAAAATTAAAAGTTGAGAGCCATCTCCACTTTAAAGTTGTGGGAGCTAAATGGCTATAAGAGAAAAGTTGGAGTACGGGTTATGGCTTATTATTAGAGACAAATAAAATTATATTTAGAAATATTTATTAATTTTCATTTTTAATAATTATATTTTACTTTAATGATCTATATACTTATAAACATTGTTTTAAAAATCAGACTGGACCAGCCGGTCGGACCTGTTTAATCTGAAACTGGTGGCCTATCCGGTCTGATTTAACTCAAAAAATTAAATCTCCTTCAACCTGGTCAGTTGGATCGGTGAACCAAGAACCGGGTTGATCTCAATTTTTTTCACTCTCTCACTTATTTTTAAAATTTTAATTATTAATTAATTCTTTTATAACATATATAAAAATTATATATAAAATATTAGTTGTATATTAGTTAATAATAGCATTTCTCATAATAATATATAGAATATTAGTATTTTAAATATATACTAAAATATATATTTAATATATATATTATTTAATTATAAGATATATATATATATGACATTATCCGATTAGACTATTATAGTCTAATCGATCGGACTTATTGACCCGTAACCCAATTAATAGGTCGGTTTATTTTTCGGTCTGATTTTTAAAATATTACTTATAAAAGATAAATGCATTATATTATTTTAATTTAAACTCAAAAATTATAGAACGTGAAGTCACCAATTATGATTTTTTTTGGGGGGCGGGGGGGAGCTCAGAAAATCGGCGGTCTGAGAAGCCGAGGAAGCATAGGACATGATGCTGTCGCGAAACGAAAGAAAATGCATGCATGGGTACAAAAAGGTAGCAAAGATTACATGTTCATCATCAAAAGATAGAAAAGATCCTATTCCTTTTTGGTACGATTAATCTTAAGCCAAGCCAGAAGAGAGAGAGAGAGAGAGAGAGAGAGATTCCAAACCAAAGTGGTAGGCATGAAGAGGCAAGTTGCAGAAATCGATGATGATCATTGACTTTTGTCTCTGCTAAATTCTATTAGAATATTATGACGTGGACCATCCTAATCAATAACTCCACTACTGTACAAAGAATTCGCATCCCTGACGGGAAAGCTTCAAAACATAAGTTGTGAGTTTGAAATTGGAATTTTAATTTTTAGGGGGTTTGTTAATGTTTGGATAATTCTATTCATTTTTGTAAAAATTATACTTTAAATGTCGCTAACTCAATAATTTAACTTAGATAATGGTGTATTATTTTTTTGAATTAAATAAATTTATTATCTATAAAATATCTCGATAAAAAAATTTAAGAGTTTATTTGAAAATATTATCTAATACATTGGTTAGCATTTGGGTAAGGGTGATGGTGTCGAGAGATCAAAGACACCTAAATATAAAAAAAAAAACTAAATAACAATAAAGCAAAACAGAGGGAAGGGGATGTTTGATTTCTATTGCTAGTGAAAGTTGAAGTACGAAGAAGAAGAAGATGACAATCGCTTACAATTCTACCTCCCATGGTATTTATAAGCATTGAGATTCCTTATTTTGCAAGGTCCTTGATTAAGCATATTTTATTCACTATTACATGTTATTAATTTGTTCTCATTTGTTAAGGATGTAATCTTAATGATCTCAAATTGTTATGAACGTTACTAAAATTTATCTGAATGTGTTTACTTGAAAAAGGTCTTCTTTTTAAAGAAGTGAAACCTTACTTTGATTTTTCAAAGGACGAAACTTATAGAGTCGAGGTAAGACTCTTTGGTCTATTTATTTGGCGGTGACACTTGATACATTAAAGAAAAAATTATTAATTAAATAAAGATGAACTTGTTAGTTTAAAAAGAAAATCAGTTAAGATTGTACTTTTTATGTAGTCAAGTGAGACATTGAGCACATACGACAATATTATTAGTATCTTAGTTCTCATAATTTATGCGACATGATGATACGAAGGTTATGCTAACATCATTTATGTAATAAGGGAAATTTATGAATTTAAGAATAATTGATGATATTATCAATTAACAAAAAAAATAAAATTTTTGCAAAATATAAAATTGGGCATAGACATAGAGAGGAAAAGATGTGATGGGTGGAAACTGTTTGTAAAGTAAAATTGAGTGAGTTTTGGAACATGGCACATAGGACTGAGAAATGAAAAGACCTTGCCACCTTGGTACCTGTTGGTGGGGGTGAATCTGGTGGCACATCATGCCTGCAGAAAGTTAATGATGTGCAATCAAATCAACTCAAGTTGGAAGAGGCTGCAGCATATATGGCCCATCATCATGCATTTTAGCCACCAAACAGAGGAAACAGGGAACCCCAAATAGGAATTTTTAACGAAAGTCTGGGGGCCTTACGATGGATGCTCATTGGATCGAATATTAAGTGTGCTTAATCTGTTATTATTACTTGTATTCTATTCACCAAAGCCAAAGGAGCATTATTCCCTGGGGCAACAGTGACAGATCACCTCCATAGACATAACCCAGTGACTGAGATTATACATACATTGATCTCAAAGAATTCTGAATTTAGGTTTTGTGTTCAAATCTCATCATTAAATTTTGTGATTCTTACGATTCTGCCCCCCCCCCCCCCCCCCCCCCCCCCCAAAAAAAAAAAGAATGTGTTTGGATAACACTCCTTTGTGCAAAAAATTCTCTAATTGTTTTGTGTGCTCAATTAAAGTCTAAGTGTATAATTATAGATTTGCAATTTATAGTAAATTCTACATACTATACTTTTATTGTCGAGATATAAAAATAAATTTATTTAATTGAAAATGTCATCGTCAAGTCGTCTGATCTGTAAAAAAAGAAATAATCAAAAAACACAAGGAGGTTCCTGCGAAAACGCTCCGATACTTACCTCAAATACTAAAGATAATAAAAATTGTATTAAAATCAGTATAAGAAAAATCTCTTTTTTAAAATGAGATTATGATTATTATAGATAACGTTTATTTTGATTTTTCTTAATTCGGCTGGAATTAGAATTTTAATATTTTGAAATCCATTAGAATTAAGATTTTTATGAATGATGTTTATTCTAATATTTTAAAATTCTTTTAGAATTAAATTTTTTTATAGATAATTATTTATCTTCTAAGATAAATTTTTGAGTATCAAAATTATTTAATTTGCGCGTTTGTATGGAATTACTCGCATATAAAAAATTTATGCCTTTTAATTCAAAAAAGTATTTTAAACTTTTGACCCTTTTTAAGTCTTTTTTTTAATGAACTTTTGCACATCACACAACATATACTATTCTTGACAAAATAACATCAATTATTCATGTGTTTTAAAAATAGTAAGTACTTCCTTTCTCCACCTACTTTCCTTCTCAAAAAAGAATGCATACACTACAGGATGGACATCTTTGCGACTTTTTAGTTGAATTTGGTATGCTTTTGACTACCCTTCACTCATATCATGCAATGCTATACTCTGATTTGGCAGGTGCTGTTTTGTTTCCTCGTACGGCAACGGCTAGACAGGAAGTAGTACATTGTTGCTCCTACTTACCTACTAAACCTTTTAAAGTCAAATAACAGTTGTTCTTTTTTTTTGGGGGGGGGTTCTAATGTCTGTTTGACAGCCTCCAAACAAACAAGCCTTGCAGCTACCCAACCAACACACACCATGGACCTATTTTATTGGTCATATTTTTTTTTTTTTATGAAAAATGATCATTTTTTTTGTAAATTTTAATTTTGATGGTATTTGATTTGCTATATTTTTTAGGTAATACAAATTCTAACTTTGATCAGGTGATGCCTTTTTTCTCACTTTTGATGGAAAACAAATTATTAGGGGGGTTGAGAAAACATTTTTCGAGTACTAATCTCATTACTCTCGACCACTCGTTCCTCAAGTCTCTCTTCCATTCGATGCTTGATCCTCGAGTTCCCCTTGTTCGTCACCATCTCCACCAAATACAAGCTCCGAGAGTTCATTATCTTTATTCAAGGTAAGGTTTCCCCTCCCCTTGGAAACAGATTTGCAGCGAGAGAAGGACAGAGACAGCGATAGAGTGATGCAGTGATAGAGGGATAGAGGTAGCGACAAAGTAAGTGAGAGAGAAGGCGAGCAAGTGAGCGAGAGAGCGACGACAAGCGACGATGGAGACGATGGGGGAGGCAGGGAAAAGAAGTGAGTTTGGCAGGGAAGGGGAAGAGAGAGAGAAAGAGATGGGTAGCGAAGATGGCAGCGACGACGATGGGCGTTGCAACCAGTGATGACAGCGGTGATAGGCATTGCAACTGGCGATGGGGGAAGGGAGGGAGGAGAAGTGGGTTGGGGAGAGAGAGATGGGGGGAGGCAGGAAGGAGACGGGTGGGTTTGGGGAGAAAATTACATAGAAAATAAAATTGTAGTCAAACATCCTCAATTGGTAATTTTCATGTAAATAATTTATAGATAATTGAATTGTCTAGAATTTATTTTCTTTCTATATAAGTTCTATGCTTGATCAAACGTGTCCCATAAGTGATGGTATAGAAAGAGGAAAAATAAAAGTTTGTTATTTTCTTATCTGTATTTTATCAACAACTTTATTTATTTATTTTACCCCATAAAGAAAGAACCCAATCAATAATACATACTCACTTTAAGCAATGGATAAGCTCTTTCACCCTTCAAACTTGATTGGTAATGATAGAAATTTTCTAGCTCTAAATGGTAGAGTTAGGTTATTTATAAGATTCTAAAACCATATCGCTCACTATCATTAATGATTGGATTATTACCAAAGACATAATTAGTGGGCTTTTCTTTTTTTTTATCAGTAATATTTATTAAAATGAGTAAAGATAAAATCATATCAAGATAAAAGTAGAATATTTTTCAAATCAAAATATGAAATGATCAAAATAAGATTGAAAAGCATTTCAAGATTTTTATCAAATTATTTGTTAAATTTTTTAAAATATATTAAAAAACATAAATATTATTTTTTTATCTATAAAAATCTAGATATATTTATCTTGAAGGGGGACATAGATAAATATATCTAGACAAACTCAGATAAGAAATCACGTGATTTATTTTTTAAAGGTTGTTAGATAAATTTAACAAATATATTAAAAAAATAAAAATTTAAAATACTTTTCATATCTTATATTTTTTAATTTATATCTTAATTAATAAATACTATTTAAAAAAATAAGAATATGAAATGATGATAATAATTCATTGTTTTCATATATAATATTAGATATGATATAATTCGTAAAAATTCTAAATACTCACTCAAGACTTATGGGACTACTTTTTGACCTCGGGGGTGGTGCGCAGGTTAAGAAGGGGGGGGGGGGGGGGGTTGCGGGCGAGGGGAGGCGCATGATAGTCAAATTGGTTAGAATTTGGTAAATTGAAAATGGTAGTGGAAGCCCGATCACGACGCTTTAATTTTTGACGGTGGCACCCATAACAAACAACTCCACTTACTGACTCACTGTCGCCACCCCCAAAAAGCCAAAGCCAAAGCCAAAGACACAAATATATATATATATATATATGCAATTGCAATGCAACTGTGATTGCATATCCAACACGAATGTCACAATATTATAATTCTCAAATTTGTCCTTGTATTCAATCCCTTTTCTTATATTTCAATCAAAAGGCATCGTCTTCGCGTTCGATTCTTCTCCGCTTCCGGCGAATGGGCATTAGGGTTCTGCGCCTGCTGGAGGCTCCCTTCGGCGTTTGAATTGCTGGAAAGAGGAAGAGGAGAGGGAAAGTTTGTCCGAGGGAGCTCAAAGGTTCGGCTTCTCTTCCGTTTCTTTATCTTATCCTATGTTTGGTTGCCGGGAAACATGGGAGGATAAGGAGGGGACAAAGACGCAAGGGACGCTAGTTTCAAACTTGAGCTCTAGTGCTTAGGCTGCGCTGACTTTGGAACCGATCACCATGTTTCTGTTTTATGCAAGTACATATATATATATATGTTTCGGAGAATGAAACTAGAAATAGAAAGTGATTCTTTCGCCTTTGTTATGAGGAAGCAAACAGGGGGTTTCTTAATGTTTTTTCAACTGCTATGTACTGGACCAGATAAGAGTATTTATTGCTTGTTGAATAGCTCAGTTAGCTATTGAACATGTGGCTTTAATTACATGAGTTGAGAGCCGTAGAACTTATCAAATATGTTTGTCTGTAAAATATGAAGATAGTGGTTAAAAACATAGGATATTGAAGGAAGGGATTTGCTGCTCAACCGGCTGAGCTATGACAGTTGTCCGGGAGCTAATTCACTTTCTAGGCAGTAGACGCTTCATTCATTTGTGTTCTGTTGGTCTGATTGTTCTCTCTCTCTCTCTCTCTGTGCAGAGTGGTTTAAAAAACACTTTACTGCTCATAGATGAGTAAACAGAAGATTTTAGATGTGATATTGTTGCCTTTTGGCTCTTAAATTTAAGTTGTTTACATCTACAGAAGATCCATGACTTTTTAACGGATTGCAGAGGTAAAAAGGTTCATGAGGAACTGCTATGTATAGTCTTTGACCAACTGAAGCATAGTTGTTAAGTTGTTATTTCTGTACTAAGTGCAGACTGCATGTAAATTGTAAAGAACATGAAGAAATACAGGAAGTAGTTACTAGGTGGGATTTGGATTTTTTATTATTTGATTATATCAGGTTAGTAGCAATTGTTGCAACATCGCATTAGATACTAATTTCTGCATAATTTCATCAGTGCAGCTTTTTCTCTGTTCTTTTTTAAGTACAGTGTTTGGACAAAACTAGCTTTCATTGATGATGAAAGACTAGCTGTATGGGGGCAAAAATATGAGGAGAAAAGCACACTGTGTTGTGGACCTTGGGATACGGCTCTTTTATTTTACCCTAAGCATTAATAAATGTTCTTGTGGAGACTGATTTTTCATTGACCCGGTTAGTAATTGGCAGTTACAATGTCAAGAAGTGACTTGCAATTTCAGTTCTAGTAAAACTTGTTCTGGATATAAAATATTGACCTGTCTGTCTGTCAATCACTGGTCCTACCTCAGATCAAGGTGCTAAGACGTACGACTTCAATTTGTTCAAATGTTGTGTCTCTGTTCACAGATACATTCCGTTTTGCAAAGCATGAATTTCTGGTATAGAAATTTGGGTGGAGTCATTCAGTCCATATTCCACAAAGTGGAGTTTGCCACATTCCTATCTGTTCAAATCTCTGTTTTTGTGTTTATTAAGGAAAAAAACTTTTCCAAACTCGTTTGCATATTTCTCTGAGGTGTGGTGAGGATTTAGTAACATTCATCTTTCTTGATAGCCGAGCTCTGTGTTGGCATAGGATGTTGTTTAATCTAATTCAATTACTTTCATAAATTATAAGTTTGAAGTATGAAATTGCTATAAGGATTTTGAGGATGATTTACTTATTATAGGGTTGAAGAGAAGCCGACTGTTTTGAAAGTCAACTCATTCAAGATACGTTTTCTTAACTGTTACAGTTGATTGGTAATTTTTGAATACATAACCTTTATTTATAATCCTTTCCCATCCTTCTGCATCTTCCATTACAGTCATCAACTTTTCTTATGGTATTATTCTCACAGGGAAGATACACTTTTTTTAGGTTTCCCATTTGAAAGAACTCAAGGGCTTCTTTTGGTCTTCATATTTATTTATATCATTTTATACAGGAACTTGGCTTTCTAATACTCTAAACATGTTGACATGTAGCTTGTAAAACTTTAAATATTGTAATTGTATCTATTCTGTTCTACTCTGCTCCATTAATTCAAATCTATTTCTCTCTTTTGCATCTCCATGTTTTTCCATTTCATTGCCATTCTGTCTTAGCTATGCATGTTACAACATATTTTGTTGTATTATTTTCAGTTTTGCCTTCCGCTTCCATCTATATATAGGTCATATTGGAAACTCATTGAGTTGCAAGCATAAAAAGTTCAAAAAGCATGACCTCTCCAACTGCACAGTTTGTCACCTCAAGAAGGTTGGGTCTATATGAACCGATCCACCAGATTAGCATGTGGGCAGATTTCAAAGGTAATGAATTTCCAAATGCATCTGTATCTATGTTCGATGAGGTGCTCACAGAGCTCAACAACCAGGTACAACATTTAAGTTTTGTCTACTTGGTCTGTTATAATTTTTGCCGTATACTTCTGCCTCTAACCTAAACTTTTTCTATATGTGCTTTCATTTGTAGTCAGAAGATAATTCCCGAGGAACACTAGGACTACCTTCAAAAAAGTTTGACCAAGAAGCAGCTAAACCTGCTGAGAAGGTAGTAGATATAGCACCATCATGCGTTCACTTATGTCTTGCTCTATGAATGTGATATTTTCTCATTCTGATTCTCATTTGCTAATCTGTGCTTTAGTTTTAAGGTTTTTTTTTTTTTCTTTTTGCCTGGTACAACTTTAAGTTTTTTTATTCTCTTTTAACATCAATTTAAATAATTACAAGTGTTGTACATTAGTTTGTAAAATTTATTCTTAATAAAGTGGATCTTCATATGGAACTGTACACCCCGATGTTTTTGCTCTGAAATTGTCTTTGAGGTTACTTTTTAAAATTTATTCTAAATTAAGTGGATCTTCATATGGAACTTTACACCCTAATATTTTGGCTCTGAAATTGTCTTTTCCAGTCTGGTTACTCAGGAATTACAGCATCATTTTGTTTGCTATCCATTTCTTTGTCTTCTTCCATTTTATCTTCTGGGTGAACAATTTTTTATTGTTCTGAGCCACACTATACTCTCAGTGATTTATGCAACTTTAACACTCTGATTATATCATTTTCCATGAATTGCTATCTGGAACTCATGTTCATACATTTATGTGGCAGTGGTCTTTAATTTTAAATTTCTTGCATCAACCTGATTTGAAATTGTGTGGCCATTAACTTTCTGCTAGTAATAGAGTATAGTTGTTGATGTTTTATATACGAAGATGAATATGTAATTATGAGATAAAATATATCATGTCAAATACCAAATTTGTTTTCTCCCCCCTCATCCTTTTCTCTTTGCTTCTCCTTTCTTGATCATGACAGCCAGCTTCTTACTGTAGAAATGGAGAACTAAGACGGGCATATTTTAAAATGGAAAGTTAAAAAATACTAGTGGAAAAAACACTGTAAAAAGAAAGTTGAATTCTGAAAGAAGAAAACGAACCTCATCCCCTTGTTGATGGCCAAACTTATGTGTAACATGATCATCACAAAACTTAATTCTAGTAAGTGGGTTGGCTACTTAAATTCTAGCTCTCCAATCATTTCTGTCCGTGGCCATATTTTTTTAAGGCCATAATATCCCATGTCATGTTTAAGGGGTTCCCCACTAAGCTTTCTTTAGTCGTCCTCTACTTCTCTTGTTACAAACTTCCATTCCATTCACTAGTGTCAAGTTTGCCTCTATTGGTCTTCTTTTGACATTTCCAAACCTTGAAGTGAAGTGTTGTTGAAATTGTATGGGGCAGTTACACTCCCTATTGGCAAGTAAAGTGTTGTTGAAATTATCTCTGATAGTTATATTTCATTTTTTCTTATTGATAATTTTAAATTGTTTGGTTGTTGATGATTTAAAAACTCAATAGAATTAAAGTTGGTTGCCTTCAAGAGCTTTTGATTCCTCTGACTATTCTCATCCTTGAAGAGCCTAATGAATTGAGCCATCTTTTCTTGCCCATTCTTATTCTTAATCCTTCTTAAATTCTATTTACTTAAAAAAGACTACTTAGCATTACTGACATATTCCATGTCCATATCTGTTATCATAGTATATCCCTGTTATATATTTTCTATTGTTTTTGTCATTAATAAGCCAACTGCAATATGGTTCTTTTGGAACAAAGAGAGAGAACCCTGGGAGGGGGGTGCAGTTTGAGTTGGCCAAGCAACATATAATTTATTTAGATGGGACATATTTACAAGTTGTCACTTGTCAGGATCTGCAACTTTCATTTTCAATTTTATCTTTGTTGACTTCCAAAGGGAAGGAACCAGTGATAGCACCGGGAAAGAAGTGTTCAAATGAAATGAGAACATGTTATTATGAATTTCACTTGCAATTTCTTCCTTATATGTGTAGTATCAGGATAAAATTTTGTTCAATTTGGAACTTTTTTGTGGCCATACCATGGTAAACCTGAAAATAATTCTTCCATTGTTTATGACTGGTATGGTGCATCAATCTTTATAATGATTCTCGCGATGACTGTCCATTTCACGTACTTAAGTTCCCATGAATATGGACAAAAAATGAAGCCTGTTGATGAGACCCACCCAAAGACAAAATAAAAAGTAGTAGCCATAGGCTTGCCATAGTTCTCCCTTTCATTTGATATGAGGATCTATTGATATTTACTTCCACCACATAGCCCTGTCATAGTTCTCTTTGTCATCTGATATGAGGATCTATTGGCGTTTATTCACTTCCACCAAGTTTATTGTGACTAATTTTGTTCCATTTTTCGACACATTTCTTAGTTTAGTATGATCTGGGTTTACTTATTACTTTACAGGTACTTAGGCGTCTTGCACAGAACCGTGAGGCTGCTCGCAAGAGTCGGTTACGAAAAAAGGCAAGTAGAGGTTTTACATTA
This sequence comes from Diospyros lotus, assembly GCF_014633365.1. Lineage (NCBI taxonomy): Eukaryota > Viridiplantae > Streptophyta > Magnoliopsida > Ericales > Ebenaceae > Diospyros > Diospyros lotus. The sequence continues at coordinate 20,333,203 of NC_068343.1, forward strand.
AATTAGATGCCCACATATTATTTATGTACCATTATTGCAGCTGTCATTGGTTTTTTGTTAGTTAGACCTAGATATACATACTCAGGTGAATTTTGGGTTTATAGGCTTATGTTCAGGAGTTAGAAACAAGTCGTGCGAAATTGATTCAATTGCAAGAAGAGCTAGAACGCATTAGACAACAGGTAAGGGAAATACTTTCCCTTGTTTTCAGATCCTATTTATTCATTGATTTTCTGATGAAAGAAAATATCTCTTTTCTCTATTTCCTTATGGAAAAGTTCTAGCAAACGCATAAATGCTTTACTGCAGGGTCTGTATATAGGTGGTGGATTAGATACTAGTCATCTAGGGTACTCTGCAAAATCAGGTTTGTAGGTTGATCTACCTCTATCATCGTCATTCCTTTGAATATTTTGACTATAAAATGTTGCTGTGACTGCTAATATAATACCAATCAATAATAAGTGTGAATTAAGAAAGCTGAAGTGTGTGGATTCTTTATCTCTATGTCCCAGGTTTTTTGCTTGGCTAAAGAGATTACCTAAGTTATGTGTAACTGGAACTTTTTCTTGGTTTTCTAGTATGAAAGTTGATGTTCTTGTAATGGTGAATGCCATATCTTTTTGTTCTGTATTTCTCTTTCCAGCTTTGTATTTCCCTACTGCAAGTTTTAGAGATAGGATGTTCTGTTCAATAACCTAAGCTAGTTTGGTAACAACTTAAAATCAGCAGAGTAAAAGATAGGGACCAGACAAGATAGAGAATCAATAAATGTCATCTCTGAAGAATGTGCTTGGTTTCCATGTGGCTGCAATGAAACTCTTCGGTCTTAGTATTTTTCTTCAAAAAGTATGAGCTTTGACGCTTTACTTTAACTAGGTTGTTTTTTCATACATATTGAAGACCGTAAAAGCCTGTGGATGACATGATTAGCTCTTCTATGGAACCTGAAATTTGAATGGTAGATTTGGCTCCGCACAAAAACCAAAGTTCATGAGGGAGTTGCCCAAAATTATGTGGTCTTGCTCATTTAGACTATTAGGATATGATTTTTAAGATTCCTTGTCAAACATTGTGAAACAATGGTTTAAGCCAGCTTAACAAAATATTATTTTGGGTAAATTGCACCCAAATTCCTCAGGCGTCATTTGCACAGAGACTCCCTGTGATTTAGAAATGGATCTAGAGGCCTCTGTGGTTTAGTTTTTGTTTTGAGACACCCCCTTTGGCACTACTGTTGTTACTTAAACTCTAATTAACTTAAATTAAGTTAATTAAACCGCTGATTAAGTTAAGTTAAATTAAATAATAAATAAAAATTGAGAGAGCGAGAGAGAGAGAGAGAGAGAGGTGGTTGGCTGGAACATGGTTTTTGGTGCCGAAAATGACCCATCTATGGGTTTGATTTCTCTTCTAGATTCCAGATCTCATCAATCGATTCTGGAAATCAGTCGGTTAGAGAGAGACGGAGTAGAGATAGAGCGCAAAGAGAGATGGGTTTTGTGGTGGTAGTTGAGACAAAGACACAGTATATAGAGGGATCTGCAGTGGTGGCTGAAGGCAGAGAAAGGCGGTGGTTGGCGGAGGTTGGGGTTTCTAGAGGTGGGGGGGATGGGTCGAGATAGAACAAAGGGGAAGTGAGGCAGTGTCGACGTGATGACCAATCGGAGGAGGAGGCTGATGAAGGTGGTGTTGAATGGCAAGGTAGTTGATGGTGATGGATGTGAAGAAGATTGGTGCTATGGTTTTTTCCCGGTTTCCAACAAGGAGAGAGGTAAAAGAGGAAAATAGTGGTGTTGGGTATGATGGAGATCTTCTATTACCTCATTCTTTTTCTTCTTCTTCATCTTCTTTGATTCGTCTTCTTCTTCTTTTTCTTCTTCCTCTCTACGTGTTCCAAAACCCATCGGCAATGGGTTCCAACCAAAAATTGTTTTAATTTTTATTTCTTATTTTTGATTTAATTTGGAGGTAAAGAGGAACAAAGAGGTGTTGGGTATGATGGAGATCTTCTATTGCCTCATTCTTTTTCTTCTTCTTCATCTTCTTTGATTCATCTTCTTCTTTTTCTTCTTCCTCTCTGTGTGTGTTCCAAAACCCACCAGCAACGGGTTCCAACCAAAAATTGTTTTAATTTTTAATTTTAATTTTTTATTTTTGATTTAATTTGGATATTCTGGTTTAATTAGAATTGATTTTAAATTAATTGACATTTAATTAAAATAATTTAGGTTAATTTAATGAAGTCAATAACGAAGGGGGTGTCTCTACCAAAAAACTAATCCATAGGGACATTTAGAAGCATTTCCAAACCTCAAGAGGTGTCCTGGCCAATGACCCATATCACAGAGGGTCTGAATGCATTTTACCCTATTATTTTGATAGGGATGAGATCAAGCTTAGAATATTATTTTGATACAGATGGGATCAAGTTTAACAGAATATTATCTTGATACATTGGAATTGCATAAAAGCTAGCTGAAATTGTAAAACAATGTTTGATGCCCTGAGAAATTTGTCATAAATCAACAATTTCATTTTGCTTCTTAACAGTTAATTGGATGCATTGACTGCTTTCAGCATACCTTAATCACTTGAGCCTCCAAAAACCTAATGTATTTGAATGACAGAAATAAATAAGACTTAAAAGTATGTTTTTTATGAGGTATATTATTATATTTATTGCCCAGAAAAATAACCCAAGAGGGGGGTGAATTGGGTTTTATGAAAGTTTAAGGATTTTTCCCAAGAACCTTTGGTTTTAATGAGTTTGATTTTGAGTGTGATTTGCTGATGAAATGATAAACCAAGTAGATAACAAATCAAGTACAATCACATAACACAAAATTTTTATAGAGGTTAGGCTTTAAAAGCCTATTCCCTCTTTCTTCAAGCAAAAGCTTGAAGGTTTAACTATGAAGATATAAACCTTAGCTTTTGTACAGGAGTTAGAACCTTGAATTACAACTCTCTTGCAATCAGGATCACTGCTTGAAGCAAGTTACACACCCTCGCAAATTAAAGTGAGCTCTCCTCACACACAAGTGAGTTAAATATAAACTACACTAACTTACAACCCTTGAATCACTTGAAATCCTTTAGCTTTGAATGCACCAACAGAGAGCAATAAGTGAGTTCAACTGCTTGGTAGGTGTGAAGTCTTCATCAGATTTGGGCAATTTCCAGTCTTTGCAGAGAAAAAGGAGCTTTGCAGGTTAATCTTAGCTTAATTACAAATGAGACAACAATGAGCTGACCATGTACAATAAATGACAGATGTTGGGATGAGATGAAACTCAAACCCTAGATCAACCCTTTAACACTTAAATAAACAGAGCGATTGCTTGCATAAATAAATGGACTGAATCATACATAAAACATAAACATAATCAAAACATAACACAAACGATTTACCATGGTTCACCCATTAAAGAGGACTATGTCCACGTTGAGCTCCGACAAAGGGAGTTCACTGTACTATAGGGATAAAAACGTTTACATCTACCGATTACAAACAAAGAACACTCTCAAATCTCACTGTACAAAACAACCTCTCAGAAATTAAACCAGCCCCATGACCATAAGCTTAAGGTCAGAGGCTTACAACTTAGAGAAGAAAAACGAACAGTGCATCCATACAGAAAGAATGAAAATAGAGAATGATCAACAAACCCTAATCGAGACAGATAATCGGAGGCCATCTTCCATCAGATCCCGAGACGACTGTAGCTGATTTAAAAGAGACTCAAGTGGTGCAGATTGCATCGTATAAAGATGAAGCAGAGCATCGACGATCGGGGAAGAGGCAGGCTAAAAGACAAAGCGAAGCATGCCAAGCAAAACGGCAAGGCGGTTGTCGTTTTGGCCCTCCACCCAGGGCCCAAAACGCTGCCGTTTTGGACAGCATTGGGGGTTGCCAAAATGACCCTCCTGCCCTGCCAGAAACGTTGTCGTATTGAAACTTCACTTAAATACAACAATCTCTACCTTAAGCTTCAATCATTTAAGGGACAATCCACTATCAGTGCAGCAAGCTACAACCTATGCCATCATTACTCATGTTGGTTGTTCTATCAACCAACTGTGACATGCAGCAAGTCCAAACAATGTTTGAACTTAGTTGCAGTCACAATTTTTGTTCCCATATCAGCTGGGTTGTTTTCTGTAGGGACCTTTTGAATAATTACATTTTCTTTGGCTACTTGGTCCCCTACAAAATGGTACTTTACATCTACATGTTTGGTTCTTTCATGATATACAGGGTTCTTACACAAATGAATGACACTCTGACTATCAGAAAATACTACAACCTTACCTTGTAACATATGTATTTCTTTTAACAAACCTTGATGCCAGATGGCTTCTTTGAAAGCATTAGCGACAGCCACATATTCTGCCTCAGTGGAAGACAGCGCAACCAAAGGCTACAGCTGTGACTTCCAACTGATGCAATTACCTCCTAAGGTAAAGAAGAAAGCAGTTGTAGATTTTCGAGAGTCCCTGTCACCAAGCAAAGTCAGAGTCCACATATCCAACAAGATTAAAAACATCACAATTTCGTTTATAAATTAGCCCAATATCAGTGGAGCCATTAATGTATCTTAAACAAATATTTTAAAGCTTCCCATTGAATTTTACCAGGGTTAGACATGAATCTACTGAGTAGAGAAATTGAAAATGCTAAATCAGGCCTGGTACTAATCATTGAGTACATAATGGTTCCAATGACATTAGCTATGGAATATTTTCCATTTTAAGCATTTCAGAATCTGATATAGGACATTATTTCTTTGATAAAATGAAATGACCAGCCAAGGGAACATTCATTGGTTTACAACCAGACATGCCAAACTTTTGTATAGATTTTAACAAATAATCATGCTGATGGATTTTCAGACAAGAGTTACTCCTATCCCTTTCAATAATCATTCCTAAAATTTTTCTAGCAGGCCCTTAAGTCTTTCATATCAAAGTTGGTATTTAACAGAGATTTTAACTCACATATTTAGACTTAGACTTGCTAATTAATAAAATGTCATCAACATACAGCAGCAAGTAAATAGGAGTATCAGATAACATAAAATATAAACAGTTATCATATTCACTTATGACAAAACCAATCCTAGTTGCAAAGTTGTCAAATTTTTTATACCATTGACGTAGGGATTGTTTTAACCCATACAAAGACTTTTTTAACAAACAAACATGATCAGGATGTTTCTTGTTAACATAATCAACAGGTTGATCCATATAAATTAGTTCTTCTAAGTCCCCATGCAGGAAGGCAGTTTTAACATCTAGCTGTTCTAATTCTAAATTATACTGAACAACTATTGCAAGCATCATTCGAATAGTTTTAAATTTGACAACAGGGGAAAATATTTCAGTATAATCAATGCCTTTCCTCTAGGGTAAACCCTTTAGCTACAAGTCTAGCTTTAAATCTTAAGGGATCAGAGGGTAACATACCTTCTTTGACTTTGAACAGCCACTTACACTTTATCAGCTTTTGTTTCTGAGGTCTTGGGACCAATTCCCAAGTGTTGTTGGTTATCAAGGAGTTCATCTCTTCGTCCATAGCTTGTTGCCATTTTAAACAGTCATGGGAGCTGATAGCCTCCTCATAGGAGGTAGGCTCACTACTCCTCATCTCCAAACCTGCCACTAAGGCATAGTAAACTAAATCTGAGTAGGAATATCTTGCAGGAGGCCTTATAGTCCTCCTACTTCTGTCCCTTGCTAGCTGGTAGTCCCTTAGGTTTCGTTGAGGAGAGTCATATTGCTCTTCCTCACCTTCAGGGGCTACAGATGGCTCCTCATGATCACTTTCATGATCAAAGGGTAGGTCAACTTTAGGGTTTGAAACATCTGAGGAGGAAGTAGTCGGCAAATCAGGAGCAACTACCGGTTGCTCCACCTCATTTTGGATATTACCAGTTAAAAGGAAATCATCTGGGGTGCTAGGTGTGGGATAGTCTTCCAAATTTTCTGATTTACAAGGAAAGATGGATTCATTGAATATAACATCTTTGCTTATTATTATCTTAACTCCACCTGAACTCCTATCCCACAGCCTATATCCTTTTGCACCATCTTGGTACCCCATAAAAACACATTTAATGGATCTAAGATCCAACTTTCCCACTGATTGGTGGGCATATATGCCTCACAACCAAAAACCTTGAGATAATTGAAATTTAATTTTCTGTCTATTCATTTTTCTTCAGGACACTTTAAGTTTAACATAGTGGAAGGGCTACGATTTATCAAGTGGGCAGCAGTGGAGAGGGCTTCTCCCCAAAAAGTTTTTGGTAGGCCAACTGTAAACAGAAGGCACCTAACCTTTTCTAACAAGGTCCTGTTCATTCTCTCAGCCACCCCATTCTGTTGGGGTGTGTATCTCACGATTTTATGCCTAACAATGCCATAAGAGTCACAGAACTCATCAAGGTCTCTATTACAGAATTCTAATCCATTGTAAGTTCTTAGGGTTTTAACCCTCTTGTCAGATTGATTTTCTACTAAGGCTTTCCATGTTTTAAATTTGTCTAAAGTATGATCCTTAGTTCTAAGAGGAAAGACCCAAACCTTCCTTGTAAAGTCATTCACAATAGATAAAAAATATCTGTTCCCACCGAGAGTAGGCTTTTGAGAGGGACGCCACAAATCAGCATGCACATACTCTAAGCATACCTTCGCCAGGTGAGTTCCTTTATGGAAACTCATCCTGTGTTGCTTGCTTAGGATGCATGACTCACAAAAGTTCAAAGGATCTGTAGGCACTGAACCAAGGTAACCTTGGTTTGACAGTGCCTTCAGACATTTCTGGCTCATGTGACCAAGTCTCAAGTGCCAGAGATCTGTCTTATCAGCTTTAGCCATGCATGCAATTGAAACATTAACAGGGGATAATGAATAACCATTTAAAACATATAGACCATGCTTTTTAGTACCAGTGAGAATTAGGTGTTTATCCTTAAAGACATGCATATTCCCATTTTCAGCTTTATATGAATATCCTAATTCATCTAAGGTACCAAGAGATATAAGGTTTCTCTTTAATCCAGGCACGTATCTAACATTAGTGAGTATCTTAATTATGTTATCATGCATTTTAAAAGATATATCACCTATGCCTTGAACACAACAAGTTTGATTGTTACCCATATAGACAGTTCCTGTTTCTTTGTTAAAATTTTGAAACCACTCAATGTTTGGGCACATATGAAATGAACAACCAGAGTCCATTATCCATTCATTAACAACTGTTGAACTAGAAATAGTAAGAACTTCAGCTAGGTTATTAGAGCTGCTTGCAGCTACCGATGCATCCCCCCCTTATTTTTGTTTCTTTAACAAGTCATAACAGTATTTCTTTATGTAACCCTCCTTCCCACAATGATAGCATTTCCATTTAGGCTTTTTCTTACCCTTTTTACCTTTACCCTTAAGTCCTGAACCCACAGTTTGATTACTATTTCCTGTGTTATTTTTCTTATTAGGTTTACCTTTAACAAACAAGTTGTTAGCTGGCTTCTTAGAGGAATTTAGTTCTAATTCTCTTGCCTTAATTTCAGAAATAACAAGGTCTAAACTAGGCACAATACCAGTATATTGTAAAGCATGTTTAACCACATTGTATTCATCAGGCAGAGAGTTTAAAAGGATCATAGCCTCACTGGTATCACTAAGGGCTTGATCAGTTTCTCTTAACAATAAACTAAGTTTGGTAAACTCATTTATGTTTTCATCCATAGATTTAGAAACATTCATCTTAAAGTTAAATAGCATACCCTTTAAATAAACTAAATTTGGAGCAGATAAAACAGAGTATAACGAATCAAGTTTATTCCACAGTTCAAGAGGGGTATTCATGCCATCTACTTTACGTATAACACTATCACCAAGATGCAGAAAAATAAGATTGAATGCTTCTTCCCTTACCTCAGCAGCTCTTACGAGTTGTTCTGTTGTCCATTTTTCTTCATTGGATTCAAGTGCAATAAGCACTTTATGATGAGAGAGCAGGACTCATCTTTTTCTTCCAACTACCGAAATCGCTTTTACCATCGAATGTACCAATTTCAAATCGGGTTGATGTCATCTTTGCCTTGCACGAAGGTACCCTAGGAAACCCTAGACACTAACCAAGACTCACTCAGCAAAAATAATAGACCGACGAGAGACTTACAGTAAACCCTAGGAATCCAAGAAAGACGACACCACACCAGTAAACCCAAACTGAGATAAAACTCAGTTGTAGGTACTACAGGTACGAAGGCTCTGATACCATTGTTGGGATGAGACGAAACTCAAACCCTAGATCAACCCTTTAACACTTAAATAAACAGAGCGATTGCTTGCATAAATAAATGGACTGAATCATACATAAAACATAAACAGAATCAAAACATAACACAAATGATTTACCGTGGTTCACCCATTAAAGAGGGCTGCGTCCACGTTGAGCTCCGACAAAGGGAGTTCACTGCACTATAGGGATAAAAACGTTTACATCCATCGATTACAAACAAAGAACACTCTCAAATCTCACTGTACAAAACAACCTCTCAGAAATTAAACCAGCCCCATAACCACAAACTTAAGGTCAGAGGCTTACAACTTAGAGAAGAAAAACGAACAGTGCATCTATACAGAAAGAATGAAAATAGAGAATGATCAACAAACCCTAATCGAGACAGATAATCGGAGGCCATCTTCCATCAAATCCCGAGGTGACTGTAGCTGATTTAAAGGAGACTCAAGCGGTGCAGATTGCATCGTATAAAGGTGAAGCAGAGCATCGACGATCGGGGAAGAGACAGGCTAAAAGACAAAGCGAAGCATGCCAAGCAAAACGGCAAGGCGGTTGTTGTTTTGGCCCTCCACCTAGGGCCCAAAACGCTGCCGTTTTGGACAGCCTTGGGGGTTGCCAAAATGACCCTCTTGCCCTGCTAGAAATGCTTCCGTATTGAAGCTTCACTTAAATACAACAACAGACAAGAAGGAAGAAAATAAAGCATGGTGGTCTGTAAAGTCTCTTCAAACATTCAGAAAAATTTTGAACAATAGAGATGTAGAAAAGATAAATAAAAACAACATCAACAATAAATAGCTTTTATAAGAATGAAAAAGAAGACAGTTCTGGAACAGGATTGTCACTTGCAGCAAACAAATTTTGAGAGCAAAACAGAGTTGCAGATTGGTTGTGACCATTTCAGTGAAAGACGTTAATACCTCAGAGAGATTTGCAGGTTTGCCTTTTAAGCCAAATGAAGAAATCATGTTTGACAGAAAAATTATCAAGCAAAATGATTTAAAAATGTTTAGTATGAGGAATGAAAAATGAGTTTATGAAACATGGTAGATAACACACTCTATGGAAGTTAAATTTTTATTTTTGACAGTATCTGGTCAACCAAAGTGAAGCTTTGGTCAACTAAACTGGCTTTTTAGAATGATCAAAATCAGTTATGGAAAACTTTGGTTGACTAAACTTTGACTTAAGTCGACCAAGCTGGTTTTGAAAAAATATTCTGAAAACACTGGAGAACTTTGGTCGACAAACTGAAGTGCTACTAATAACTAGAAAACCATACTACTTATCTATGGTCGACTACTCTTGACTCATTTGGTTGACCAGATATACAAAAATAAAAAAAAATGATTACTGGAGACTTTTAGTCAAGCATACATGTGCTTTGGTTGACTAAACAGAAAGGGAGGTAAGACTTAAAGCTTACTGCCTCAATTTGGTCGACTATTCCTGGTTTCCTTTGCACAGAATTTTACTTTTTTTCCTTTGGTGGACTAGATTATAGACTTTGGTAGACCAGACAGAAGTTCTTTTTGACGAATTTTAATATTTTGGAGAGAATTCTCTTTTGAAAGAGTGATGGTTCATTTTACCGTATCAATTTAAAAGATCAACTAGAATCATTTGTTTTACCTGAAAGATCATTTGAATATATAAAGAAAAACGAGTTTTGTTATCTTCAGAACTTATTTGATTGACTTTTGAAGTTAATGAATATTCAACTTTTGGAGAGTAAGTTTGGTTAGTTTTGTACATGCAAATAAGCAGTCAGCTTGATCTAAAATTGCACCTAGCTAGGGCACTTTTATTTACACGTCAGAATAGATGCCTTCACTGCCATCAAGAGTGGGATACTAAGAATGTTGACGTATGATCACGATAATGGACAATTATTCTTTTGCTTTTGAGATCCGCATAGAAGATTCTGATGCATACCATTTGGTCTGTCTGTTAATTTCTTATAATTCTCCTATCTGTCATATAGTTTCATTCATTCCATTTTATATGTTTGCATATCATATCCTACGCCTTCAAATTACTTTTGCAGGTATTATGGCATTTGAGATGGAGTATGAGCAATGGCTGGAAGGACAAGATAAGCAAGTTTGTGATTTAAAGACTGCTATGAATTCTCATCTAGTTGATATGGAGCTTCGCATCCTTGTTGATGATGCCATGCAACACTATTTTCATCTATTTGACATGAAAGCAAATGCTGCAAAGGCTGATGTCTTGTATATTATGTCTGGCATGTGGAAGACATCTGCTGAACGCTTTTTCTTATGGATTGGAGGGTTTCGACCTTCAGAGGTTCTAAAGGTGATCCATAATTCAGTTAAAAATAATTGTTTCAAGATTTTCTACTGTCTAGGAAAATCCAGAGGTTGAGCTTGATGCATTTGCTTTTCTTTGTTTTCTTCTTTTCCTTTTTCAATCTTCTTTTGAAATGGTCTGAAACAGGTCTAGACGGAAGATGGTAGATGAAAATTGAGTTTCTATTACACACCACCTTATTATCTTGGTGTACGTATTATGTTTCTACTAATTTGATCATAACCAAGTCTAAATTGGATAAGTTTTGCTTATCGTCACTTTTGGTTGCAATTATTAATTTGTTTTGATTATGACATTTTGGGCATGCCATAGGGTATCTTTCAAGAAGTTATTACTTTTTTGAATATTAATTAGATGCATTGAAGTGTGATCGTGTTGTGTTCATCTCCAATGACTTGTGATTCTCTTCTTTGGGTTTCTGGTCCATATATAGTTTTCTTTACTAAATCCATCTTTGTAAAACAGGTTCTTTGGCCACAGCTTGACCAGTTGACCGAACAACAAAAGTTCGAAATCCATAACCTTAGACAATCATGTCAGCAATTGGAAGATGCTCTTACACATGGTCTGGATAAACTCCAGCAAACTGTGTCTGAGGCTGCATCAGCTGGTCAACTGGGTGACGGAGGTTACATCCCACAGGTGATGACTGCAGTGGAGAATTTGGAAGCTTTGGCTAGCTTTGTGGCTCAGGTAATTTCTTGTAACCTTGCTATTAATAATTTTCACTTCTTCTGTTTTAATATATTGTTTTTTTCTCTTGTAGTAGTTAGTGCCCCATCTAAACTGTTCTTTTCATCCTTCTTCATGTATTATTTTTTCCAACCCGGTGGTGGGGAAGATTTCTGGGTTGTCACCTGATTATAATGTACAAACATTAACATTTCCAAATTTCCTTGAATACTTGAATATCTAAATCAAAGATAAAGCAGGGAGCTTTAGCAGTAACGGAACAACCGTTTTGCAAAGTAAGAGTAAAGCTGCTTACAAAAATGATCCCTTGCAGACCCTAGAATAGGGAACTTAATGCACTAAGGACACCCTTTTTTCCTGAATATCTAAATTAGGAATCTTGACAACGCTGTTGGAATCTTGTATGCCTGGACGTCATAAAATCCTCGTGTCTCAGTTAAGAAATACGGTTTCTGTTAATTATATATATTTTTCTTCTACTTTTCCGGTGATCATATCCCAACAATGAATGCTTGCAATAGATGCATCTCAACCTTACATACCATGTACAATTCCAAAATCATCATCAGCCCTGATATATGCTTAATGAGTCATGATGTTCTCTCTGAACACAGGCAGATCATCTTCGCAAGGAAACGCTGCAACAGATGTCTCGCACCCTAGACACCCGCCAGGCAGCTCGGGGCCTGGTTGCCCTCGGAGAGTACTGCCAGCGCCTTCGGGCTTTGAGCATGCTTTGGGCTGCTCGTCTTCACGAGCCTGCCTAGTCGTTAAGGGAAGAAACCAGATTCAAGTTTTGGCGCATAACCACGTACCGGTGGAAATCATATGGGCCAGCAGCCCATATATGAGATCGCTTGTAAGCTTCAATCAGTCCTATGTATGAACATAATCCAGTCCCTCCTGCCTGCTGCTGCTGCTGCTGGTGTTTGTGGTGCGGCCTCCCCGTCCTCCCTACCAATTGAGAAGTTGTATATAGGAATGCCTATTTTTATGAATAAGACGTGTTTGTTTGTGAATTTAGTTTACAGTGCTTGTGGGTTACTTATACCTTTTTTTTTTTTTTTTTTGTTGTTGTTGAGAAGGCCTGGTTCTAAATAGAGTGCCTTTAGATGGAACTCAAATCATGTAAATTACATGTTATAAAATGATTCCCTTTGTACTTTTGGAGATTGTTGTATGCATTTCAATATTTGTGCAACTCTAGAAACTGTTACATGCGTTGCTTCCCCAAATGAAACAATTGTGTTTTGTTGAATTTTTGTTTGCAATTGCGTAATATATATATATATATATATATATTTTGGTGAAAAATTAAGCCAATAGCAAGCTTGTGATCGACTTCTAGGCTTACTGCCGACTTGATTTTGTTGTGTTTTTAATTGTTTTTTTCATTTAACTTTTCGGAAGAAAATCTGAAAAAGAACACAATTTTTCATTTATCCAACTTAAAATGGCTCTGCTTAATTAGCCATCTCATTTGTCAACTTAAGGTTCTACCACCAACCAATTACACCCATTTCATTAACCAAACACATTAAGATTAACAAGCCATTTTTCCTTTCTTTTTTTTTTTGTAAAAGATGTATCTCTCTCTCTCTCTCTCTCTCTCTCTCTCTGTATATATATATATATATATAACTTTTTACACATATTTAATCATCTCGTAGATATATAACATTTTTAAGATAACACTATTTTGTAATTTTTATTCTTAAAATTTTGAAAAATAACATTATCAAACACACTGTTCTCTTTCTATTTTCTAACAAATAAAAATGAACGATTAAAGTTTAATGTAAAATCAAACGAGCCCTATATTTTAAATGTTGAAATGTCTCTTTCTTTTGATGCTTTTTTTTCCAAATTATAAAAAATAATATTCTCCAAGAGATGAGATAAGTTGGAGAGAGGGCTAAAATTTTGACAGAATTTAAACATAAACCTTGGTATTTAAAAAAGAGTTAATTACCAAAACAGACTTTTTACGACATTTTAAATTATGTATTAAATTTTTAATTTTTTTAATATTAGAACTAAATTTTCTTTTTGTTTCAAATTACCGTTGTCTATATTCTATTAAAATTATTTATTAATTTCTGGCACATTCTTCTCATTTAAATGATATATAATTTTAAAAAGAATAAGTTTAGCGAATAAGAGAGCATGTAGCATGTAATGCCCAAATGTCACCTCTATCACAATATCTAAGGTATAATAATATATTGGTAAAGAGGTGATACATGAGGTATCGTTTTCTTTGGCCAATTTATCTTTTTTAAAGTCATATTATTTAAGTGAGAAAGAGACATTAATAATTAATAAAATACGTTAATAAAATAAAAATAACGGGAACAAATTTGAAATAGGATAAAAGTTTAGTCCTAATATTGAAAAAGTTAAAAATTTAATAAATAATTAAGAACACAATATTCTTAACGCCAGTTACTGTCCAAAGATTTACTTTGGACGGGCCAGGAATATGGGATTAATTGTCCTTGTTATCGGACATAGTGACCATTCGACGACCCTCAACAACACAATATATTCTTAATTCATAAGTAAAATTTTATTTTCCACCATCAAGGAAATAATTACTAACGCCAGTTAATGTCCAAAGATGTACTTTTGAGTCAAGCTTCTTTACCAGAACTGGTGCAAATTATAAGAGGACAGGCTAAGAAGTCATGCCTGCGCTGGTCTGAGTATACATCTTCTCACAACCTTGTCATGGCGTAGTCCAAAGCATCGACCAGGAAATCTGCAGATAGAAGAAACTCAAATCTAGAACAGATAGAAGACACAATTGTAGAAAGACTTTCTCAGACTAAAGACTCTCTGGCAGCAAATTTATATTATCTAGCTAGTTGGTGATAAGGTCTGTTAGGCAGCGCTTGACTTCACACTCAGTTTTGCCAATTAAGTAGGGAAAATTAGGCTTGTTCAGAGTACCTGCATCTTCCTTGGTGAAACACATAGGCGGCTTTATTCTGAAAACATTCCCATGGAGTCCCCCTTTTCCAACCAGAACACCAAGCTCTTCATTGAGGAAGCAAGCAGTCAATATGATAAGATATGCGGAATGAAATTACACAAATTTGAGTATTTTTTCCCCTTATTATGGGAAGGTGCACTCATACCTCGGAGCTTCTCAAATAAAACTGCAGTTTCTGCCTTGGCAGGAGTCTTCTCTTTTCTGTCGGTGACAAGTTCTATACCCACCATTAAGCCTCTGCCTCTCACATCTCCAATAACTGAATATCAAGATCAAAAAGAATAAATAAGAGAAGAACCATGCTAAATACTTGTCATTCAAAATCTAAAATAGCACGCATGTATGAAAAAGGATACTATTCATATTAAAAACAATTCATTAATAAAAGAAGTGTATGAATTGTTTTTAACCATAAACTTTATGCCCGGGTCAAACAAATCTAGCATCAGCTGATCTGTGATATGCACAGTATCCTATCCTTAAGGCCTTGGAAGTTGGGCATTAAATAATTATCATATTGATACCAATTTACCATGATTGATGTAGTCATGAAGCCCATCATGACCTAACATGTACCTATTATTCTATCAAATATCGATCTTCCCAGTCATGTCAGAGCTATTATGTTGCTTGCTCTGTTCAGTTATACTAAATTCGTGAGGAAAATCCATTTCCTCCAGGAAATTTCGCAGCTGAGTCCTATTGAACAACTGATTCAGTGTTAAGGTGAATTTGCAGGAGATAACACTGTCAAATAGGAAATCACGTAAGGAAACACATTAAGACTAGCTTACAGGGAGTCAAACTAAGGGCCTGAAATCAAGTCCAAGTAAAGGTCCATTTTAAAATCTTTTCTGTTTTAGGGTCATAGAACATTGCAAAAAGGCATCTACCAGAAACAGAAAATAAAAGTTCCAACAGGTAATTACTTTCATGTTTTTCCTGAAGACTGGTTAAACGTCCAATCAAGTGTGAACCAACATCAGCGCAATGCTTTTGACGCTTCTCCTTATCAATAACTCTGAGAACTGCAAGTCCACCAGAAGAGCACACAGGGTTTCCACCAAAGGTGTTAAATTGTATCTTCTGAGCCAATACATTGGCTATTTCCGGCGTTGTGACAACTGCCCCCAAAGGCAATCCATTACCAATACCCTGAAAATTGCCATTGGTGAAATCCAATGAAGTCAAGACAACATTTATTAAAAAACTAAAAGAACTGAGAGAAAAGATCAAAGTACCTTTGGAATAAACTAATCAGATATAAAAGAAACATGTCCCTGATTTACAAAATTAAGATGCAAAATTCAAAAACACATGCAACAAAAGACCTTTGCCATGGTAACTATATCAGGAATGACCCCCTGTGTTTCAAAACCCCAGTAGTGACTTCCTGTACGACCAAATCCAGATTGCACTTCATCTGCAATGCAGACACCACCAGCCTTGCGCACCATATCATAAACTAATTTTAGGTATCCAGGGGCTAGCTCAACTGCTCCTCCAACTCCCTAGTTTTTGCCAGAATAATTTATTGAAGAATTAGTGATATCCCAATCAATGTGATCAAGAAACTCAATTACAACTAATTTTGACAAATATCACTAACCTGAATGGTTTCAGCAATAAAACCAGCAACTTTCCCTGAAGTACCATAATCAATGTGATCTTGTACTTCTTTAGCATATTGACTGGCATCAGAACCAAAGATTCCACGATATGGATTTGGATTCATAACATGGTGAATCTCACCCTGGAAATTTCCACAGTAATCAAAAACATAAATCACAGAATGATTGGCTTGTGTTGCTGATTGTCCTTGGAAATAACAAGAGTACTTCACAATGCAATATTATTAGGCAGTAATAGTTTTACATAAACTCTTCTCATTTACCTATGTCTCCTTAGTCTGTCTCCAACTAGCCAGTAGCTATATCAGACACATGCCTCATATATCCTACCACAAGTGTTAAGTTCCCAACATGGGTTCTCATCTTAGATGAGTCCGTTTATGACAATTTGTTGACTAAACTTTTATTATAAGGAAATTTCTGGAAGGACAATAACAACCAATTTACTAGTCAGTAAGACCATATTTTGCAAGAGTCCATGCAGAACAATATGTGACTGTTCTAATAAATCACTATACACGTGATTACCATGGTTATGAAAACATTGCTGTTGCTTTTGCGTTAAGGAACCAATATATTACAAAGCAGAACAAACATGCAATATGTTATGCAAAAACACTCTTAACACTCTAAAGGCACATCCATTTTCTAAATTGCTTGTAAAAGATTACATGGTGGAGATTTCAAACAAACAGTGCAAACAATATTTAGTTTATTATTGTCAAATTCCATCTGTTATCCATGTGAACGTGAAAAAAGCTGGTTGACAAAATGGAAAACCCAATGTCTAGAGAGGGTAAGGGTCAGATTTGTTGAGCCTGATCAAACACAATTGCTTACTTTCAATGTTATTGACAGATCAATTATTTCAATTTTGATGAGAAGTGTTAAATTGTTAACTGCTATCTGATCTAAAAGTTTAAACTGGTAGATAGAGAGCTAACTTGATCTTTTATAATATTATTTTTACTCTTAACAAAAAGAACGGAATGGATTATCAACAACCAGTTAGATCAAAGGAAAATATGAATATGATTCATATAAGATACAAAGACATAGATTGCATGTTAAACAAAATCAAGCATCTCATTTGCAATAAAAATGCCAGTGTGAAATGCTCCATCAACTTTTGCCAAGCAGAAATGATCATAACATAACATATATATAAACAAGATACAGGTCTTGAATTGCAGAAGACCAATTCCTCATATAAATCATAACAATGTACTACAATATCAAAATATGCCATGAAAACCAAACAACTTCAAATATTTTAGATATTTGTAAGCATTAGTGGATAAATATACCTGTGGTATTGAGTATTTCCATGTGTTAAGGGCAGTTAGTCCTATTGTACCAGAACTTCCACCATGATATGCATTCCTCAAGCCAATCATTCCAAGATTACCACTGTATAGTCGTGCCATTAACATAGCTAACTCATTTGCTTCAGTCCCAGAGTTTACAAAATACACAACCTGCATTTAAAATTGAGTTAAAAGGTAAATGACATGGAGAACTTTTTGGGACGCATTCCTTTGTTTTTGCACAATTCGCCGTGAAATTGAAAAAGCAATGTGACAACAAAAATAATTGAAGGGATAATTATTAATTTTCTTCTGGACATAAACATAGTCATTTCCATCAGATGCTAGTAATATTGATTCTAAACCAGTGCTTATGAAAAAATTGAACTTGAGATTTCACTTCCGTTAGAGGGATAGAGAAATGCCAGCTCTATTATGAACCAGGTATGAAAAAGAAGTAAATAAATAGTAGTAGAAGCATATAAAGATTAGATTGTAAAGCCTGAACCTTTAAGTTTCCAGGCATCTTAGATGCCAGGGCCTCTGCAAAATCAGCTATAGCATGGTGTAGGTATATAGTTGTAGCATGCTGGAGAAGCTTGCTTTGCTCCATAATAGCATCCAAAACTTCAGGATGGCAATGACCACAAGAGACAGTAACAATTCCAGCAAATGCATCAAGATAGCGCCTGCCACTCTCATCAAACAAATATTGCATCTTTCCTTCAACAATATTAAGCTGTGTGCACAGTGTAAAGTAAGAAACAGAAGTTGCCAGTAACAATAAGTAGTCAAAAACAATTCTTTTGACATTTATAGGAAAAAAGTGAAAATATGTAAGAACATATATGTCAAATTTATCAGAGTACCATGAACAGCCACTCATATCTCATTTTCATCTATTATGTAGAAACAGCGAATATGTACCAAATACAAAAGGGAAATGGCTATCAAAAATAAAAAATACAAAAGGGGAATGTTATCCTTCGGCATTGCAACCAATGAAACTTATTTTTAGCACCAAAGCTGAAGAAATTAAGGATTTTGTAAGTGTATGGGTCATTCCGGATAATGCAACCAAAATTCTAAATCCAATTCCAGAACTTTATGAATTGTAGACAATTGTACTTCCCAAACAATTTAGAATCGGTACAGAAAACGTATCCCAGAAAAATTAATGAACTAGAATGTGTCTTTGAACAGATCATCAGAGCACGCACAAAATCTCAGTCTCAGGCGAAAATACACAAGTAAATAGGAGATATTTTTAAAACCATCTCAAATTATGACGACGACGATGGCATGACCATCAAGAAATACAAAATCTTACATCTACTCATCATACAATATAGACACTTGCAGCAAAATTGCTGAGATTTTAACAAGTATTGAGTAAAATGTTACAGTTTTGTGAGCATTCCAAAATTTCTTCACAGACCACACACAAGCACAGAAGCAACTTCTTGCCAATTGAGCATAAGATTTGAATACAGACAAATCCCCATTCAATGGGAATTTTGCAGCAATACACCCTTCCAAATCACGATGTACCAAAATCATAAAAAATCATACATAAGTTTCGCTTACAGGCTTCTGGTAATAGTAGAAGAGAGAAGAACCAAGAAACTTCTTGCGCTTGGCAAGTACTTCATCGGCCAAGGGTCCAGTGTAGTGCTTCGGCACGTAATCGAAGGGAGGTAGCTCCGGCGCCGCCAACGAAAATCTCCGGACGGCAACACCGCCGAGATGCTTGGCGTTCGCCGCAGCTTGACGAATGAAAGTCCTCCCCGACGCCATGATCGATCGATCAAAAACTTAACGCAAATCAAATCCCTATATACATTAAACGGAGAATAATCAGTTTGGCGCCTGATTGTGGAAATTTGGGAAATGATGACGTGGAATTTGGATTCTCTTTACCAAATTATGAAAGCATATCTTGGGGGAACCGAGCTGGAAAGATTCCATGCTGCTAATTACCCAAAAACCATGGTTATGGGTATTTTCGTAATTATACATTTATAATACAAATATTCGTCCCAATTAACTTTGTAAATTTTTTAGTAATATATATAAACAAGAAGTAAATAGGATTCTTCTACTTTGCACGGACTTACCAAATGGGTTAAAAAGACCCAAATGCTCTCGTTCAGCCTTTGCCTCTTTCCATTCTTCTATGACCACATGATCGTCGATGCTGTCGCCTCACCTCACTGCCTTGTCGCCATCGCATCGTGGCCTTTCTACCATCGCCTTGCCTTGCCTCGTTGTCTCGCCGACCTTCGCTGTATCCTCCGATGGTCAGCGAGGTAATGGTAAAGAGGCAACGATGCGATGGTGACAAGGCAACGAGGCGAGGCGACAGTGTTGGTGGTCCTGCGACCATGAGAGAAGGGAGAAAGGAGAGAGGCAAAGGCTAGGCAATGGTATCCCTTGTAAATTTGTATTTTAGACGAGAGTATTTTGATCTTTTCGACTTCGTTCTATAAGTCTTTCGGTGAAATTTTTTGACCCTATAGTACAACTCAAGTAAATAACATAATTTGTAATCACAAAATAGCTTCAAAAGTGACTCATATAGATTTTTTTGGAGACATTTCGAATGCAGTTTCAATTGAAATATATGTCAATTAATTTTTAAAATTAATGCTTTAAAAGCTGAAACAAACGATGATGAAAGATGCAGATACTATCTCATTTTGTCAAGACCACCTTCTATAAATATGAGTGAGTCTCTAGTATTCAAATAAATAAGAATTCTTGTACAAATTATCAAAATATTTTTTAATTTTTTGATTGAGATGACTTAAGTATCAGATGACTTGTGTTGAAGATATCTCATGTTCCTAATTATTTTTTATTTTACAATTTCTTGAAAATTAAAAAGTGAATTTTTCACAATTACAAATCTATTATTACATATTGAGAATAATAGTATTACGATGAATTAACAATTAATACAAGATTTGTTATTATTTCTAGAAACAACTAACACTATTTTAAAAGAAAAAAACTAAAAAAAAATTATTAAAAGAGACAGGAAAAGCAAGAAGGTGAAGGCAGAATGGTTGGAATTTATTTCCATTTCCATTTCCATTTCCATTTTCTAGAGAGGCAGGCTATTACTTTTCAACTTTGGCTTATTTCGTTTTTGGATTTAATCAATGTTGGAATGGAGCTCCATAGGCTTAGATGCGCCCACACAGGCTACTTGGAAGGCAAGTGCGTCAGTGACTGACATATGTATTAACGGTAAATTAGTGGCAACGACAAGGGTATGATAGTAACTTAAGGGAACAGAAAATTCAGAACAGAACAAAGGTTCGGCGACGGGGAACAATAATGCGTTTCAGCTGTCATTCATCGTATCCGCCGCCGCCCACCTCCAAAACAAAATAACGACGAGACAAAAGAGTTCGCCATTAGCACGGAAATGGAGAACGAAATGTTTTTGAAATGAAACGAATATATTAAAATGATATTTTTTTAAAAGTATATAAAATAAAAATACAGGATAAATTATAAATTTTAAAAATATAATTTTTTTTATAAATATAATTTTTAATGTAATATGCCATATTATTGATATGTATAATTTTGTATTACAATTGTAATTCGAAATTTAAATTTGACTAAGATTGAGACTCCTAATTTGATTGTGATTATGATTTCAAAATTGATTGTTATTATAATATTGTCAAATTTAATTTTTTTGTGAGATTTATCTCATTTGAAATAATATTCTCATGCATCATCTTCTAATTAGGATATGATTTACTGTATCCATCTATAGATGATTTTAGATTTATAAGTAGGTGTACAATGTTTTGGAATTAGTTGCAGCTATATTACTTTTGTATTATCAATATTTGGTTAGTGATATTTTGTTATTTCTACCCGTGATTTTCTCGATTTGGATTTTTCACGTTAAATTCTGTGTTTGTGTGTGATTGATTGATTTGATTGTGGTTTGTATTTGATTCATTTTCGTAACAATTTGATATAAGAGCCATTGGATCACACCATCAACATTGGGTAGATCCCTGGCTGCACTTTCACCCTACAATTAAAACACAATAAAAATACATTAAAACTTTTACATTTTTTTCTTTATTTTGGTGAGAGGTTTATACTCATCAGTGTACGAGTGCAGTTCTAGTCCAAATTTAAATTTATATTTTTTAGATGAGTCCAGGTCGTCCACTAAGAGATTTATTTATGACAAAAGAAAAAGAATGTCACACACATGCACACGCATTTAGATGAATTGACAACAAGATTTTTTTATTGATTTTTAGATAGTAGATACTAGGAAATGAAGTAAGGCCGAAGTTGAAATAAACGCTGAATGTGAGAATATGAAATTGGATAGCACTTGAGTTAAGACAATTTCAGCACCAACTCGTTGATTTCCAATTTTTAGCAGAAAAGATTAGCAACATTAATTTAATTTCAGATATAAGAGTTTGTTATTAAATGTAATTAGAGATGATGATAGTTCTAGTTTAAGCAATCCCCATACATAATATGCAGGATTCTAATTTAAACAACTATCATAAATCCAATTGCAATTAATACACAAAACAACTAAATTAATCATCCGGGTTTGGGTATGATAACGTTTCCAGTTCTAGTAACTCCCATATGTGGCATGAAAGCTCTAAGTTAAGTTTACGCTCCAATCCAAATCTAGTGATTTCTCAATAATTAATACACACTCATACTGAAATTTAAATTAATGTCACTCATTTAAAGTATAGCTTTCTTTGAGAATCATTGGCGTTGGGACACTGTCCTTGCCTTAACCCAAGATTGGATTTAGCTACTCATCTCCATTTACAAGTTAATTGACAGGAATTTAAATAGCGTAATTTAAATAACAAAATTTAAATGACAGAAATTAAAATAGCAAAAATTAACCGGCCATTTAGATGATGGATAATTTAAATGACAGGAATTAAAATTGTAGAAATTTAAAGGCAGAAATTAACCGGCCATTTAGGTGGTGGATAATAAAGTAACAATAAATGACATAAGAATTCAAGAGAATAAAGAAAAAAAGTAAGATCACAAGAGAAAACAATAGAGAAAATAAGAGAGAACAAAAATAATTTTCAAAGAGAAAATTTAAGAAAATAACTAAGATTTTATTCAAAAATAATAATCACCCTTACAAGTGCAACCAAGTGAGCTATTTATAGCTCACAATATGTAATACAAACCACATAATTTTAATTATTTAACTAGACATAATTATATCTAATCAGCACTCACACACTTAAAGTTAAATAGATATAATACACACTTAAAGTTAAATAGATTTTAACTATAATACATACCTAAAGTTAAATGAATTTTAGCTATAATACACACCTAAAGTTAAATAGATTTTAGCTAAAAAATACACATAATAAAGCACTCATAAAATAAATATTTAAAAAAAAAAATTCTATAATTGGGTTTTTGATCTTCATTAGGATTGAAAAAAATGTTTGGACCTTCTCCAAATGATGTCTTCCATGGGCTTGCTCAAATTGGGCCTTAAACATGTGATGGGTCTTGGGTCTTCAATTTAATGGGCATGTGTTGGGCTTTAATATTCTTCATGGGCTGGGTTTGAATTTTTCATTCTTCAATCCAATTTGAGTTTTCAAGCCCACATTCTTCATGCCTTCAAGCAACAATTGAGTGTTATTAATAGATTATATATTATATATA
Organism: Diospyros lotus; assembly: GCF_014633365.1. Lineage (NCBI taxonomy): Eukaryota > Viridiplantae > Streptophyta > Magnoliopsida > Ericales > Ebenaceae > Diospyros > Diospyros lotus. The sequence continues at coordinate 20,356,198 of NC_068343.1, forward strand.
TATTACGCATGACACATATATATTAGATTATATTATATATATTGCATGCACGCATATATTGATGTATATGTATTATATATATTTATTATGTATTATTATTATTTTAAATTTTACTTTAGAACTTCATTTTATTCATTTTTCAATTTAAACTTGCATATAATTATAAAATATGTATTAATATCTAATTTAAGCCAATTTTAAGATCAAAACAGGGGTTATAATTATAACAGAATTTTTACAAAATTAACCAGTAATCAATCCCAACCATTGGATTTGCATCATCAGCTAGTTTCAGGTTACCCAGCACGTTTATCCCCCATTGCTGCCACATGTCTGCCTTCTTCTCCATCACCGACGATCTCGCCTTCACCATCAACTGCCTTTACCCTCACCGTTGCTTTAGATCTGGTCGTTTTCCTCCACCTCATCGGTCATTTGCCCTTCATCATTAGTGTCTTTGTTGATTGGAACATTGTCGGTCACTGTCGAGCTTTTTGTTGCCAATCTGCTAATTTTTTCATCGTCGATCGTTAACCAACCTTCATCGCCTTGTTCCTCTGCCGTCAACCATCGACCTTCCTTACTACTTGCCATTTGTCAACACAACCGTTATTGTTGATTGGGTTTCTCTATTGTAGAATACCATTGCTTCAGCACACCAAGGTCCTTATCCAGATCTGGTTAGATTCAATCCACCATGTCTAGACCTACTTCAGATTTGGACAGCCCAAAGTTAACCCATTAGGCCATATTTGACTAGCCAATCTACCAACCAGATTTAAATATGTTTTTACCCAGATTTGTTGCCCAAACTTGGTATTATATGGTTTGTTTTCTTTTGGTATTTTTGTTTATCGATCGCTTACATTATTTGGGATTTTTTGATTTTCGTATTGGCTACCTTGAAGTATGATATTCTATTGTTGGATTGGAATATCTTGATTCTCATTATTGCAAGTTAATATACGTGTAATTTTGGACATATGAATTTAGATGAATGTGGAGTTATCAATGAGAATTTATATTGATAAATGTTGAGTTATTAAAATCAACAAAATTATGTTGAGGTTGATATGTGGCTATGCTTTAAGTGTGGCTGAAAATATCTACTATAGTAAACTTTATGTGGATTTGAGTGGTATTTCTTGTGGTACAATTTTGATTGGTATTTATTAGGAGATTAATTCTCTATGATTTTGTTAGAAGAAAGAATTTTGGGTAATTCTATATTTGAATTTTGTGTCAAGGTGGAGCTTGTTACAATTGTGACTCGAAATTCAAATTTAACTGAGATTGAGACTCCTAATTTGATCGTGATTATGACTTCGAATTTGATTGTGATTATAATATTGTAAAATTTAATTTTTTTGAGATTTATCTCATCTGAAAGAATATTGTCATACATCATCTTCTTATCAGAATATGATTTATTGTGTTCATCTATAGATGATTTTAGATTTATAAGTAGGTGTCCAATGTTCTAGAATTAGTTGTAGCTATATCACTTTTATATTACCAATATTTGGTTAGTGATATTTTGTTCTTTTTGTCCGTAATTTTTCCTAATTTGGGTTTCCACGTTAAATTCTATGTTCGCGTGTGGTTGATTGGTTTGATTATAGTTTGTATTCGATCTAATTTCGTAACATTTTGTAAGAACCAATGTAAATGCAATATGTCCTACTGATTCAAATTTAATAAAATTTAAAACTGATATGCAATATGCCATATTACTGACAAAATTTGATTAGTTTAAAAATAATTTAGTTTTGATATAAATAGATTAAAAACAAAATACCAAACAAAGAACATAGAACACAAAGAACACATACACCTCTAAACACAAACAATCTGATGAACAGAGAGACAGAAATGTTGACTGGCAGCAACCTAAAAGGGAACGACAGTGGCAAGCTACTGAAGGAACGACCGACGACGAAGCTTCGGGGTTCAACACTGAGAGGGGTGAGGCTTCGGGGTTCGACACCAAGAAGGGTGAGGCTTTGAGGTTTGATCGGCGATGAGGCTTCGTGGTTCGACAATGAGAGGGGTGATCTTCAGTAAGCAACGGTGATGTGCGATTGGAATCGATAGTTTAAAATTATTCTAAAATAATTTTAATATTTTAAAATAATAATAAAATTATAAATTGTTCAGTTCCTTTACATATAATTATTTATTTTTATTTTAAAACAAAAATAAATAGAACAACATAAATACAGTCACATATCTTTTTAATAACATTAAAAAATAATATATTAAGTCTTTTTACAAGTCAATGATATAAATTATACCTCATAAATCATTTCTATTTAATCTTATCTTTTTTTGTAAGATATATATAATTTAATCACAATATTATTGTAATGACTCGTTAATGGGTCTAGAATTTTATGATAAATATTATTTTATTATGTGTGAATGCATTTTAGACATTTTTCAAAGTAAATGGGTCATATTTTATGTGTTTATAAAAAGATAAATTAATGAAAATGTTAATTCATGAAAAAATGAAATGTAAGTGAAAAATTAAAATAAAGTATAAATTGAGTTGATCATGTCAACAAATGGGTTGGGACCAGGTTGAAGACTTTTCCCATTGAGCTTAATAAATATGTTGGGCCATTGATGTGGGCTTGAGTCCATGTGCATAAAATGTGATGGTTTAATTAAATGAAAAATGAGATTGTGTAATGATTAAAGAGGGTTTATATTTTGTATTGTATGTGAAGAGAAGGTAAGGGTAATGTGGGGATTTCGCAAATGAGTGGAATAAAGAAAATGTGAAAGAAATAAGAAATTAACGAAAGATCAAAAGGGGCTTGGATATTTGTATGTGTGTGTGTGCAACTTGAGGGGCAAATGTGGATTGGAAAAAAAGGGCTAATAGGAGTAGTTGGGGGCAGACGTGAATGCCATGCCTTCTCTCTCTCCTTGTCTTGTTTTGCTTCTTCACTTCATCTCAACCCCTCATCTCCCGACATTTTCTTTTTTTCCCTTCTTTTTCCTTCTATCTCTTCTTCTTCTTTTTCTTCTATTGTTCTCTATATTGGAGCTTTAAGAAGGTGGATGTCCAACTCTAGTAGGTTGCTTCTTCTTCTCCTTGGTTCAAGCTTCAAAGAGAAGTTCCTACTCTTATTTTTTCTCCTTCAAGCAAACATCCAATATTTGTTTCTTCTAAATGATTGGCTGAGATTTTTATTTTGTATAAATGATCATGGCTTTGATCCTTGTGGTGGTCTTGATGACCATTTTTGTAGGTAATGGATTTTATTCCATTTCTTTCAAAATTTATGGGTTTTCTCTTAAAATATTGTTGAGTCTTATTGATAGTCTCTATGGGGTTTGTTCACCCCATGTTTTCCTTCAAAAAATGGCATTTGTGGGTTAGGAAACTAGCTATGGGGTTGGGTGTATCTTATGTTTTCTTTTGTTCCACTTTCATGTTTGTTCATGGTCCTCGTCGTGACTTTAGTTGACCAAAATCACCCAATAGCTTATATGTAGCTTTAGTCGAAGGGTCAGTCGATGTAAGATCATAAATAAGCATTCTGCCGCCAACTTTGATCGAGTGAAGTTGAACTTCGGTTGACCTAAGCTTAGAAACCTTTATTTTGGCCAACTTCAGTCGACCTAATTTAGATTTCGGTCTACTAAAGCTTAAAATCCAACATTCTTCCCAATTTCAGTCGACTTAAGTTGAACTTCAGTCGACCTAAGATACTTAGTCATTTTTTAACAAGAGGAGTTCTGCACACCTTGGGCTCTTTTGGGCATAACTCTTTGTAGAAATATCGAAATCGAGATCCGCTTTTTGTGTTCTAATCTTGAATCAATAAGATTGAATTTGGTATAGCATTTGAACCATTTGGACAACTAGTAAGCCTCTGGTCTTCCTTTAAAATGTATGCCTAATTCATAGTTTTCTCCTTCCTTAAAATTCATTCCTATTTAAATGTTGAATTATGTGAAATGACTAATAATCTTAGTGGGAAAAAATTGAGGGATGTGTATAATATGTTTGATTATTCTCTTAATTACCATGATTAACTCCATCTAAATGCTAAATGATGGAAGTAGACTTAAAGGCTTTAGAAGTAAAACATGGATGATAATATGGTTATGTGGTTGTATGAATTAAGTTGTGAAGTGCGTATAAAATTTTTGGATACATTGAAAGGTCCCTATAATTGTATGATAGATAGAGGCCTTCAATAAAGGAAATACACCCATAAAACACTAAGGATAATTAACCATAATATGCCTTATGATTGTGATTATATAAGTTGCACGTGAAATTGATTATGATGGTGAGATTATGGCATATATGAAGTATGTTAAGCATGGTAGTAATTACTATTGTGCATTCATAATATGACCATGTGTATGAGCTATGTTTTAAGAGCTTGCATATATTGAGGTATTTAATTGTGTAATGGCATACACATGAATTGCATAAAGAATGTTTGATTGTAATTGAACATGAGGATATGAAGATGAAATTATGCATATCTTGTATGGCGGTGTGTCCGTGTAATTATACCGCATGGTGGTAGTGGTGGTGAAAATTAGTTTGTGATTGTGATGCGTAAAATTGTGGGTGGAGGCCCACAATAGTTGGATCTTGTGATACATAAGACTGGCGGGTTTGAAACCCACAACAACTTGTGACCTTGATGAGATTGTGAGTGCTGTGACACATGATGACAACGGTGATGAATATGATATCTATGGATGTGGTATGAGAGCCTTGGGCTCATGTGATTGATTTGGTAATATGTTATTGGTTGCTAACAGGTTTGTATACCAATTCTTGAGTGTTAGTGTTTGCATGTTATGTGGGCCCTAAGGACTCTATGTGTGCATCTATACATTTATGTTATGGCTGGGTGTCGTGCTATATAACTGCATAGCATGGATGGTGTGTCGTTTATGTATATATGGTGTATGTGATTGAATGGGCCTTGTGTACCAATCTGTTATGCATATTCATGGTTACCTTATGGGATTGAAAATGTGTTTTGATAAAATATAAGAAATTAGGAAATGCCCGTGCCTAAAGACACGGTGTAAATAATATAAGAGTAAATAATATTAAGATTAAATATTGAATAAAAATAAAAATAAAAATAAAAATTATTGTATAATTATTAACGTTGGATAATAAAAATTAATTTAAAAAAGTGCTCTACAATACATACCAGTTAGTGCTATTGTTGCCAAATAAATATAAAAAAAATTAAATATCAAATACTACTACTACTATTGTTGCAAATAAAATGTGAAGATTATCCCCTCTCTTGCTTCGCTTACATCATGGATTTTTTTTTTTCCGTTTAACTGACTTTTCCTCTTCACTTGATTAAGTTGTTAGTCATATAAGAACCAATGCATGCATTGATGAAATTTAAAAACACATGAAGCGCATAGAACTATAAACTCACTATGCACTACGTTGAAAAGATATTGAACGTAACTATTAGATAATTGGGTACACAAAATGTGAATATTAGCGTGTAATATTTTTTACACGCTAATATTCTTTCTGTTATATTAAATTTTATTTTTGTCCTTTTCTTCTTTCCTTCAAAAGTTCTTATTATGTACAAATGCATTAACATGTTGTATAAATGCTTCAAGAAAACATTTCACATTCAATAAAAAAAATTAAATAAATATTTAAAAAAGAAACTTTTAAAAAATTTACATAAAAAAAAGTATATGACACTATGCAATCTATATAATCTCGAAAAGAAATCTATATAATCTATATAAAAAAATAAATTTATATAATCTTCGAAAAAGAAAGTTTTAAAAATTGTTGAGAAACCATACCACATGATGTGCATTTTTCTTTCCTTTGCCAGAAGGGATGACCTTTAATATTGCTTTGTCTTCATCTATAAAAAATAAGTATAATATATTAAGAAATTATTTTTAAAATGATCAAAAAAATGCATATTCAATGTTTAAGTAATTTTTAGGCTTACCTCACGAATGCCAATAGAGTATAAGGAAAAACATACTTTAAAGTGATAAATCAAACTTTATACATATAAATAAGAAAATTAGTAAACGGAATTAATATTACAGTTCAGTGTAAGTCTCCATCCACCTATAAAGTATGAGAAAAAAAATATTTTATTAGAAAAAAATTAGATATGATAACTTTATATAAAAAAAAAGGCCTTATATTATAAGAGAGGTACTTAAATTTATATGAAGAAAAAAAAAAAACTTACTTGACCAAAAATAGTGATATTGTCCATAACTGCTATACTTCAATCTAAAAATAGCAAGAAACAAAAAAATTAGTAATACTAAAAGTTAACACAGATTTCAATGGCAATGAAATGTTATTTTCAAATCAGTTGCTACCAAATCCAATAATAAATAATTGTCATGTATAGAAAATACTTAACGGGTTACAATCAAGAGAAAAAAAATAAAAATATAAACATCTAAGAAAAAGAGAAAGGCTAACTGAATGTTTAAAATAGATGTATTTTAACAATCAAAATAAAATAATTGAATTAAATTTCCTAACTGACTTCAATTTTATAGGCATAAAGTTCACTTGAAAAGTCCAAACATAAATTTATGCCAAAAAAATAAATTCAACAAATTTACATACACTGATACACATATAAATTCACCAAAATATTGTATTCCCTTCAACAGGTAGAAAAAAAAAAAAAACCTAAACTTTCTTGTCATATTAAATGTTAAACTGCTAAGTCTCTTAAATTTTAAATTATGCTTTTAATTAGGAATTCCAGATATTAAAAAAAAAAAATTTATGAAAGTTTAGCACATAAATCTATTTATCACACAGTAAATAGTTATTGAAAAATACATCAACAATAAACAACTAACCCATGTGTCTGTGATTGAAAAATAGTTATTTTAATTTTGCATCCAAGTGGATCACACATACACATAGAAATCTAACCCACTTGCCTTCCTGCATATACACACATATAGATACATCTATATACACACGCACACATTTCACTCACCCTCTCTCTCTCTCTCAAACTGCTGCGAGCACAAACCCACCCACCCACCCACCCACCTTTCCTACTCATTCACTCTAACTCTCCCCTATGCCATCACCTCTCCATCTCTCTCGCCTGCGCAAACCCACCCCATCCCTCTATCTCTGTTTCTCTCACCTCTTGGGCAAACCCACCCACCCACCATCCCCTCTCACTCTCACTCTCCCCTGCGTCTCCACCTTCCCCTCTCTTTCTCTCGCTCTCGCCTGTCGCCCCGCAGACTTCCTCCCCCCCCACTGCAACCAGCAACTTCCCTCCCCACCCACACTCTTAAGCACTCCATGCCTCTTATCATATATAATAAAAAAACTGTGTGAACATATTGGAAAAATATAACTAATCAAAAAAACTGTGTGTATACAACTAACCCAACACAAAGAGGGAGACGCAGAAACAAAGAGAGAGAAATCAAGTATCTATATATTCTATATATACAATATATACAACTAACCCAACATAGAGAGGGAGACACAGAAACAGAGAGAGAGAAAGAAGAAGAGACTTATTGTGAGACGATGGCGATGGCAAGTGGTAGCGAGAGGGAGACGCAGGGGAGAGAGAGAAAGAGAGAGTGAGAAATAGGGAGGGGTGAGATTGTGAGAGAGACAAAAATCGGTAGGGGAGTGGGGGGTGTTTGGTTTGCGCGGGCATATATTCTCACCCATTGATTTTTTATCTAAAATTGATCTCAACCTTTCATTTGACATCTATCAACATATTTTCAAAAACACTTCTGTCTTATTATATAGATTATTTTCTTTGCGGATGTTATTATCAAGTGTAGAAGGCATGAACCCAGTCGATGTCTATATGTTAGATAATGATTTTTTCTTGGCTTTAAGTTATTTATGCCTTCATATATTGTAAAGATCTAGAAAAATAATAAAAAAAATAATAATAGTATTAATAATTCAATTCTAAAAAAAATAAAAATAAAATAAAATAACACATATATATAATAAATAAAAAAGGGTAAAATATAAAAAGAAGAGGGGAAGGCGCGCAGGTAGCCCCCCCAAAATCTCTCTCTCTCTCTCTGTTTCTTTCTCGTTCCCTTTCAGATTTTCGTTGATTTCAAGCGATCGAGCTGTTTGATCTTCGATCCGACTTCATTTTTACCGTTTAAGTGCCCCCGATCTACAAGAAGGTAAGCGTTTTGGTTTAATCTTGATGGTTTTTCTTGCTGCTTTGAGGGTGTGTGTGTATTGGGGCGTGATGTGGGTTTTAGCTGGTTGTTTAAGGTCAGATCTACGAAGATCTAACCGTTGGATTTTCTTGGTTTTGGGATATGTTGGTCAGTTTGCTTAAGGGGGTTGGATGGCAGTCTCGGATCACCGGAAATTGCTGGCCACGGTGGTTGGCAACCTTGGCAGTGGGTTTGTTCTTTTTTTTGGCCGAAAAGTTAATCCTAGATCTACAAAGATTTAGCTGTCCGATCTTTGTTATTTTCGGGTATGATGGTCGCCTAGGTGTTGTGCACCTCGTGGTAGCCTCCGATCGTTGAAAAAATGGCCGATGGCCAGAGGTCAACGACAACCAGATTTCGTCCCTATATTGGCTGAAAATTAATTTTTAGATCTATAAAGATCCAACTGTCCGATGGTTCTCATTTTGAGATATGTTGATGTTTGTGGCGAGGGCTTCGAATCGGTATGATGGTCTGCCATTTTTCTCAGGTCAGCGGTGGTCACCAACAACGACAGAATATCGGGAAGAAAGAAAAAGAAAGGAAGAAAAGAAAAAAAAAAGAAAAAAAGAAAAGAAAAGAAAAGAAAAAGGAAAAGGAAAAAAAAGAAAGAAAGAAAAGAAGAGGGCTTTTGGGGTTAGGCAGGTTGGGTTAGGTTTTAACCTAGGATGACGAGGCCTGATTGGGTTATAGGATGGCCCAATGTGTTGGGCATGGCTTGACCTAGTTGTGGCAGCCCTTGAGCTGGCTTACTTGGCTTGTTCTCCCTTCTTGTCGCTTGTTCGTGAACCTATGATGACTTAGTTAGGTTGATCCTACTCAGGATATCGACGTCGATCTAATTTGGGTTCTCCTTAGGTCTATTGGAATTGGCGATGTGACTGGCGAGTCACTTTGTTGATCGGAGTCTTAAGGACGAAGCCCTATTAGATAACTCGAGGCCGAGCAAGACTGACCCCAAGTACATTCTAGGCTAGCCTATGATGATGACTTAGATTTATCCCGAATCCTGATTTCTGATGAATTCATTTTATTCCAAGGCAAGCACATTGTAATTTATTTCTTTAAAGCCATTTATTAAATTATTAATTAATTAATTATTATGTTTTTAAAATTTTTCCAATTGAGTTATAAATATAAATATATATGTATTTTTGAAAAAAAGAGAGAAATTTAAGTAGAAATATATTATCCATATTAAAGGAAAACTAGTTTATGGGTGAATATAGAAATATATATATATTAATTTATTTCAGCCTATAAGTGGGTGTGTAGTTCTACTATACACTTACGCATAGCATGCAAGGTGAGGCATGATGACGAAGTCGATGGCTAAACTCAACAAATTCCATGGCGCCAAATTTAAATATTGTGCGGGCCAATGTATAAAATAACTGATTCAGGGTGTTAGGCAAAGGTTAGGATTTTCGATAATTTTATTACATCATTACTTTTATTACCCAAATGTGACCACCCCATTCTATTTATTATAGGCTTGGATTCCCAGGATTTTTCTCGATCTTCTCCCCACACCCGGACTTGAGTCATCGTTTCCCAGGCAAGTAAACAAGATATGTTATGTTTACCTTATTTTATGCACGTATATGATTTTTATATGCGAATCACAAAAAAATATTTTTAAATGTTTCTAAATTGTATGAAATATTTTCATCTTACTATGAGAGACATAAGCATAAAGATACCTTAACTAATTTCTTGTCTTGAGAATGTGAAATATTGAATGATATGATGTATTTTAGGCACTGCATGAAATGATAAATGGATTTGATTTGTGCGTTAAGTATGGTATCATTTGTATTATTATTATAGGATTATCTAGTAGATTCCCTGGTGACTCACAGTAGGAAAAGATCATGGTACTGTTGGGCTTGGCATGCTAAGGCCATGAGAGACATGGATAGTATGTTTCAACACTACTATCACGTGGGCTATGATGGTATTATAGTGTGATGATGACGTATGTGCTAGTATATGTACTTGTCTGCATGTGTATGAAAGTAAAGCAAGATCGCTACGGGGCAAGCAGCGTAGTTCAAAAATTTTGAACCTTACCCCGATCCCGGCGATTGGATCAACGTCGAAATCAAATCATTCACAAACAAATAAATAAATCTAACCTTTAGATTATCGAGTCGTTCGCGGATTCGAGCCGTCCAAGCGTCCGGCCTCTAACTCGTGATACGCGGCACACGTCCGTTGGCAAGGAGAGCGGAATAGGAGTGCTAGCTCCTTCTCCTTTGCGCGGCTTGTGTATGGACGGTAAAAGAACACCCACGTTTCAAATCGATGCCAAAAGAAACGGGGAAGAGTGAACGGCAATGCGTTTTTCAACTCTTGAAAAACGACACCAAAAATCACCCCTGCAATGGGCAACCTATAAAAGGATATTTATAATGAAATATCCTAGGGTTTCTAAAACCCTAATGGATTGGGCTAGCCCATTAATTCTAATTTAATTAGAATCATAAGTGGGCTTATTCTAGTCCAACTATAAATATAATTAAATGGCCCAATCCTTTTATAGGTTAAATAAAATATTATGGCCCAAATCTAATTCAAGCCCAAATATATTTTATTTAATATTTGGCCCAAATCTAATTTGGTCCAAATATAATATTTAATATTTGGCCCAAATCTAATTTAGTCCAAATATAATATTTATTTTAATATTTGACCCAAATCCAATTTAGTCCAAATATAATATTTAATTTAATATTTGACCCAAATCTAATTTAGTCCAAATATTAACTTAAGCCCAAAAATATTTTATTTCCTATTTGCCACTCCAACAAATAGAAAATCATTAAATTAGAAACTCCTTCCTAATTTAATCAAATGCCATTTTTAGGAAACTCTTTCCATTATGACGACTCCTCGTCATATCGACGTCATTACGTCTATTTGTTCTTTTCCCGTGAGAACCTACGACGGCACAACTTCTTGCCGAAGTGTCCCACTTAACCATACGTCCACTCTCCTGGTTTAAGCCAGGGACCGTGCCTATTGCGTATGACTCATTAGGCTTCTGAATATGTTGGCAATGTGTCGGTACGAACACATAAGACAAGATTGGCCTCTAGCAAGGCGTCATGCCTACCCAATTATTCAGAAGGATTCATAATCCGCAAATAACCTTTCACGAGCATGGTTACCGTGTAATACGATCCTCTCGTCAATGCATCTTATGTGATCTCAAGTATGGCGATGTGTTGCTTGATAATGATCACATGAGTTTTCTTCGGTCTTTCGGATATCTTCACTTAATAGAAAGTGAATCAATAACTCCTTATTGATCTCTTTCACCATGGCCATGGATTTAAAGTGAATATCCACCGAAGGCGCCTTAGATACGTCATCCTCTATCAAGGGATAGACGAGTCCCATCTTGGCTATGCACCCATCTCCATAAGCCTCATGATATACCCAACGATCGCCCACGTGCAGCCTTTGTCTAGGCCCATCGAAACGATGTCAAAGCATACCAGTTTTCTTATGAGATGACCGTGACAACCTCAGGTCCAAGGATTAGTTACACCCATCTCGTATGAGAATTCCATCAACATTTAACCAAAATGGATTCTCATGGCGAGTCATGTCCAGTGACACGTTCTCCAACATTGGTCACCTATGTACTTGTCTAGGCATCCCCATGCCTATGGGTGTGAGACCCCCATTGCTATCACATAGCAAAAACATAGCACATACAAGTCTTACCGCAATTGTCAATGTCCATTCTTGACATTGCTACGACTTGGGACGTTTAATGATGTCTATAAACTGTGATGCATCATCTCACATCTTTATAGATTATTCACAGTATACATCATATGGACTTCTATCTAGTTTCATTCGGTTATTACAATAATAACAAGAAACTAATAGAATGACTTCTTGTGAATTTGAATAACTCCTTATTCAAATAATAACATGATTACAATTGTCAGTGTACAACATGCCCAATCTGATTGGGTCTAGAGCACCTACACTAACAGTGTATATAGGCGTTAGGCCAGTTTTTACTAGTGTGTCCTCAGATTCAGTGCATGCATCACATATCAAGGTATAGGAGACTTAGGTGAACAACTTATGGGGGTTGTCTCTAGGCACTTATTTTTACTACACTACATTTTCTTTTGAACCTCAAATTATTTAAACTTATGATACATATTCTCGTTGTTCATATTGTTGTAATATTATTGTATCCATGATGTTCATCCTAGCATTTTTATTTCATACTCTTCTAGTAGGCATGACATACCTTAAATTCGAGAGTCCACAAGACTCACCCCTTTTTTATTAAAATATTTTCAGGGGATCTTTTTTTGAATATTGGTCCAGCAGATCTTCTGGTATGATGTTAGATCCCTTTTTGATTCCTAATGTGATATAGGATGCTCTGTGGAGACATACACGTACAGTTGAGTTTGTTCTTTTATCTTTTATTTTTATGGTATATAATTGTGCCAAAGGCTCAAGATCTGAGACAGTATATGTATTTTTGACAACATGATGATGGATATTCATAATTTTGTGTAACTGCTATATATGAGATATTGAAATATTTTGTAGAAAATTGAAAATGTGTTTTACTCCATGTTTCTATATTTTGTCAGTAGTATTAATGTTTTTAGTAAATTAAGTTAGAGAAAAGGCTTACTAATCCACGGTGGGGCCGCTGGGCCTAGGGATTAGTGTCGGTCATGACTTATTAGAATTCAGGTCGTGACATATATTGATCTATTGATGTTTCCCTTTGCTATATACTTGCTGAGTCTTGTGACTTACCTTGTTTTCTTTTGTCATTTCAAGAAAGAGAAAGATAGTTATTTGGGAGAGTTCTGATTAGATGTGTATAGAGATATCTCGATCTCTAGATTCATGTGTATAGTTTTGAGGGTAAGAGTAGAGTACTTCATTATGTATCTAAAATCTTAATGCTTAATTTATAATTTATAGAATGTAAAAAATATTGTGTAATTTATTTTGGCTTTTATTGTTAATGAGTAAATAAGGAAATAAAAAAAAATTTGAATAATTTTTATATCTATATTCATTTTGAATGAACATTCTCTTTGATTTCCTATGCTAGTGGGTAAATCCGGGAGCAGGGCTTGACAATTATTACTCTTTTTTGAAAGTCGAGAGAGTACATATATATATATTTATAATTTTAAAATTATTATTTTTCTTCGTATTTTCTTCATAAGAAAAAAGAGAAAACAAAGGGTTGTATATATTCGTTTAAAAAGTTAGAAAATTTAAAAATAATTTTAGTTTATAAGAAAGATATTTGGTCCATTTAATTATAAGTAAAAAATAAAATTAAAAAATCAATTTAATTATTCTTGAGTCCATTTAATTATAATTATAATTAAATAAAAAATTCAATTTAATTATAATTAGTTAATTTTATTTTTTATTTATAATTAAATGAACCAAATTTCTTTTTTATAAAATAAAATTATTTTCCTTGAGTCCATTTAATTATAATTATAATAGAATATAATTATAATTAAATAAAAATTCAATTATAATTATAACATAATATATATTTTCTTGAGTCCATTCAAATTATAAAATAAATAGAAAAAAAAATATTTTTAATTATTGAATTTTTTTATTTAAACAAAGTTTGGTCTTAGCTTCCTTGATTCATTTGTCTACCCTTCTCTTTCCCCCGATTCATATCTCTTTTTACCTTATTGTCTTCACCACCTCCATTTCCATCTTCTTCGTCTCCTTTAACCCCATTGCCTTTGTTGCCTCCAACTCCATCTTGGCATCGCCATCTCCAGCCCCATTACCTTGGTCACTTCATAGCATTCAATTCCTCTAGCTCAATCATGATATCGCTGCCTCTAGCCTTATCGTCTTCAATGCCTCATTGCATTTGTTACCTCTAATTCCATTGTCGATCAAGTCTCTCTATCTGACACTATTGATTTTTTATTTTTTACAATTGATTTTGTGATTAGGACCTCTAATTTTGTGATTAGGGTCTCTGACAAGGTGTTATGATGGAACTATACACATCTAAAGCTTCAGTGATGATGTCTTGAAAGGTTGGACATAAAGAGAATAAGGGAGAAAAGACAAATGACAACACTCGACATGACTCTAGAAAATAGTCCAATAGAGGTGGACTATGGTGTACTTATTACAACAAACCACTTCATACCTAAGAGAACTATTGCAAGTTGCATGGGAAGACACATGGTTTTGCTAAAACTAAAGGATTTAAGGGTCATGCTCAGGGTCAAACCAACATGACCAACAAGGAAAAGACCCTCGTCGGAACAACAACTCAAAATAAAGAAGATTTCAAAAGAAGTTTCGCTAAAAGAAGATGAAAAGGCTACGACACCTCATAGAATCACTCGAAAAAACTTCAGGTCCTTACTCTCTTACTCAAGTTGGTATATGTCTCTTAATTGAATCTTCTAAAGCTTCATGTATTGCACAATTGACTTCATAGGTTGTTGATTCAAGTGCAACTAGTCACATGACTCATAATGCTATTGTTTTTGATTCCTATAAATCCATTATGGAAAACTAGAAAACTAGGGTAGCATACAATTCTCTCATAGTCATCATTGGCTAAGGTAGTCTTCATCTAACCCCCACAATTCCCTTAAAGAATATCCTACATATCCTGAAACTGTCCATTAATCTTATTTCCATTCATAAGATTATCAAAGAACTTCATTACAAAATAATATTTTTTAACTCCCATTGTCATGGTTGTCAAAATTCTAATTTAACTCTTACGATTTTATGATTTTACATGTTAGGAACCTTTAAATGATTTAACACCCATATGAAAGCTAAATTGTGATAGAATCAAAGTGAATCCAAATTCAACTTAGTAAAATTGGTAGAATTTCAAGTTGGGTAACAATTTTATCAATTTTAGCTTTCATTCACAGAAAGGTTAGAGATGGAAAAAATTACCACCAGACATAATTTTTTCCATCTCTAGCCAACATAGTATTAATTTTGATTCGAGGGATGCCCTATGCCTCTATAAACCCTTATCTCTCTCAAATGATAGGTTTGAAATCCTATCGCACACACCCAAGAGGGGGGGGTGGGATGAATTGGGTAATTTAAAAACTTGATAGAACCTAAAAAACTTTTTAATACAAATTGAGATTTTAGTGATTTAAAACATCAAGCTTATAAAATGACAAATGTAAATTTAAAAAACAAATATGTAAACCAAGTGAGGAATAATGAAATGATTAGAAAGATAAATAAATCAAATAACACAAGCACAACAGAACACAAGGATATATAGTCATTTGTGACTGTTGGGATTTGAAAAACTAGCCGTTATAACTTTATGCGAAAAGAGTTAGTTGACAACATAAAATTGATAGTTGATAAAATCAAGTAACAAAACAAGACATAGTCGACAGATTAATACACTTAGTTGACATAATGAATTTATTAATTCTGTTAGTCGACAAAATGGAAAACTTAGTTGACAGAGGCAATGTAGAAGATACAACTTAATTGACAGAAGGAAAAACTTAGTCTACAGAAACATTTTATACATTCTGTTAGTCGACAAACTAAAAGAGTTAGTCAATAGAAAGAGGGACTTAGTCGATAGAGTAAAGGGTTAGTCAAGAGATTGAAAACATTTAGTCTATAGATGTATTTGATACATATTTATATTTCTTTAGTTTAATTAAATGAAAGATAAAATATAAATTAAAGAAAATCCTCATTTTCTTTAATTTATATTTTGTCTTTCATTTACTTTAATACATAAATGTAAATAAGGATGTACCCTCCATTTGGATTTAATAAAAATATCTAAAAAATCAAAATCTAATATTATAAGAAAATAGAATTTTGGTTTTAGTGCAAATTCAGAATTTAACAAATTTATCACTCTCAAAATACATAGCTTCTATTTATTGAAAAATTCATTAAAAATCGTTTTACCAATAATGAATACTAGCTATTAAAATATCGGGAGATAGTTTTTTAAAATGAAAAAATTTTCTTATATGTCTCCTTATAATGCTCTAATTTTCCATACTTAGAAGTTAAACGTCAAAATACACAATAGAATGATTTGAGCAATTTGACTCAACAACATGGTCTTTTGCAAACCAATTTGAAAAATTATTTAGGAGATTCTTTTAAATCTTAATACTTGTTTGTGCTAATCCCCAACTAATATAGAAAATCATAGATCATTTTGATTTTCATATTCTTAACAAATCATAATTTCCAACAAATCATATTATTAACAAATGACTTAGGGAATAAATTGATTTTATTTTTCATCATCAAAATCAAATATAAGAGTAAAATATCATCAAACACTTTCGTCACAGACACAAATTGTCAGCTAAGACGTTATTGATTCACAAACATGAGTTGGCATTTTTGTGCTTACCTGCTTAGTGCTGATATTTTCATGCAACATGAATCGATTCACAGCTCTGATTACTTGGTGCCACCATCGATTCAACTTAAAGGGATTTATAGCTTTGTCGGTTTCTTCTTTTGCAATTTCTTAGTTTGATTCGTTGAATTTTGTCCACCACAGCTTCACATGTTTCTTCTTCGTTTACCTTCATTAATTTGATTATTGTTCATTTTCTTAATTTAAAAGTGAATTATTGTTAGTTTCCTTAAAGAATTGAATGTTTGTTGGAGGTTTTATTATAATTATTGCTTGTAATGTAGAAGTTTAGCAACGTGTGTTGTTTTTATTTATATTAGGTTATGAGTTATATGATTTATAAGAATTTACATTATATGAACTAAAATTCAAAATTTTCATTATGGATGGATGGATGAATGATTATAAATGGAATTAATATTTAGAAATTTTATATTATTTAGTATTTTTGAAATTAATAGAGGAAGTTATTTTGAAATAGGTAACTTGTATTTCATTCATAATAAGGGATAAGTTTAAATAATCACGTTAATATTAATTCATTTTTAATAAAATTATGTCATTATAAACTTTTATTTACATAAATTAAAGAGTATTTTTGATTGTCTTTAAAATCTTACAATTTTATGATCCAAATTTACGATTTAATTTTATAGACCCTTTTTCAATCTCACTTAAAATCTCGATTTTAACAATTTTACTCATTGTGTTTTCTAGGAGCTAGTCTGGGGGAAGACAATTGGATTTTGCTAAAGAACTTGATGGGTTGTACTACCTTAAAGACTTATAAAGTTGTGGCATAAAGGGGAACAAACCAACCTTCTACCAACCACCTTTATCTTTTTTGCCATCCTCAAATAAACTAAGGTCTGGGCATATAATCTTTGCCTCAGACACTCTTGTTAAAACATATGTTTCCTTGTTTGAAGATGTTCTTATTACTAATTTTCATTATGATGTTTGTCAATTTGCATAACATTGTCATGTTTTTTTTCCTACAAAATTAATAAAGTATAATAAACATTTTTTCTTGATATACTCAGATATTTAGGGGCCTTCAAAAACTCCTAATGATAATGGGACTATGTGATTTGTCTCTTTCATAGATGATTACACTTGTACAACTTGGCTATTTCTCATGAAAGAAAAACAAGAAATTAGTATTCTATTTCCTAAATTCCACAACATGATTGGTACACAATTTGAGAAAAAAATCAAAAGAATTTGTTTTGATAATATAGAAGATTATTTTAGTCAAACCTTTTCTTTGTTTTTCTAAAGAAAGGATATCATCCTTTATTGAAACACCCCAACAAAATGGGATTATTGTACTAAAAAACAACTACCTTCTAGAAGTAACCCATGCCCTCTTATTTCAATCCAACATCCTAAAATTTCTTTAAGGAGAAATATTCCTAATAGTTGCCGATCTCATCAACTAGCTTCCTTTTAGAGTCTTATAAAATAAAAGTCCTTTGTCCATACTATTTGAGTACTTCCCCGACTCTGCTTTTACTCAAAGTCTTTCTCCTAAAATCTTTGGTTGCATTACCTACCTACACATTCATACAACAAATTAATCCAAAGTTAGATCATTAAGCAAAAAAATACATCTTTATTGGCTGCTCTTCTACCCAAAAAAGGGTACAAGTGTTATGACCCTTCCAATTGATGTACCTTTGTCCCCATTGATGTTACGTTCCATGAAGTCGAACCTTTCTATAAGCCCTTTCCCTCTCATCTTTAGGGGGAGAAATTAACCAATGATGACACTAAAGATATATAAAGGCTCAAGAAACAATTGTGGCTAAATTTAAAGTCAAAGATCTTGGTACACTTAAATATTTCCTCGGCATAGAGATAGCAAGGAGTAAACAAGGTATTTTCATAACCTAAAAAAAATACACATTTGATCTCTTAAAGAAAATTGGAAAGCTTGGTTGTAGACCTACAGAGACTCCATTAGAATGAAATTGGAAACAAAAGATCATTGAAAGCGATCCTCCTATGAATTAGGAAAGATATTAATGTCTAGTAGGAAAATTGATATATCTTTCCCTTACTAGACTTGATATTACCTTTAGTATTAGTGTTGTGAGTCAATTTATGCATTCACCTTCACGTAGACACTTAGAGGCTGTAAATCAAATCCTTTGATATCTAAAAGGGACCCCAGAAAAAGGACTTCTATTTCAAAAGAATGATCATAGGGAAGTTGAAGTAGATGCAGATTGGGAAGGTGCAATCGAGGATAGCTAGTCTATAACTAGCTATTGTACAAAACTATGGGGCAACTTGGTTACTTGGAGGAGTAAAAAGAAAATTGTTACGGCTAGAAGCAGTGCTGAAGTTAAGTATAGGGTAATTGCCTAAGGCATTTGTGATTTGATATGGTTAGAAAGATTATTAAGAGACCTAAATGTAACATCCCGTTCGAGCGATAGGAAGATCCGGAACAACTTATCCTGATGGGCTTACACGAACTTCCCAGGGGGGTCACCCATCCCTGGATTACCCCAGGTCAAGCACGCTTAACTTGGGAGTTCTTTGCCAACATTCAGCCCAAAAGGTATCCAGGTAGTGTTGTTTCCTTTCTTACACTATCCTCGATATATACTAATCTCTTTGGGCTCTCGGGGTATTACATTCTCCTCCCCTTAAGCACATGACGTCCTCGTCATGCGACCTTACAACCGATCCCAGATCTCCCCCCGATGCATGGCCGATGTGGGATTCGCCTAAGGTGCCTACACGCACCCCCCCTCAGGGACTTAGCTTCCTCGCTGAGGTTTGCCCCACCACCGCGCTTAGAGGCTCGGGAGTCGGCTCTGATACCATCTGTAACATCCCGTTCGAGCGATAGGAAGATCCGGAACAACTTATCCTGATGGGCCTACATGAACTTCCTAGGGGGGTCACCCATCCCTCGATTACCCCAGGTCAAGCACGTTTAACTTGGGAGTTCTTTGCCAACATTCAGCCCAAAAGGTATCCAGCTGGTGTTGTTTCCTTTCTTACACTATCCTCGATATATACTAATCTCTTTGGGCTCTCGGGGTATTACACTAAATGTCTCGTGATCAAAACCTATGAAGTTGTATTGGGACAACAAATCAGCTATAAGCATAGTACATAATCTAATTCAACATAATATAATAAAACATGTGAGAATTGATTGAAATTTCATAAAAACAGAGATTGGAAGTGGTTGTCATATCTATATCATCACAAGGAGTTGATATTCTCACTAAAGATTTATCAAAACTAGAATTTGAGTCCTTTGCAAATAAGTTTCGGAATGATTTATATTTATTTACCAATTTAAAGGGGAGTGTTAGAATTAGTCTTAGAATAAACCCAAATCTAGAGGGATTGATTTATGCCAACTTTCTATTCCTATTTTTTGTAGTTTTCCATTCTTGTAGTTTTCTATTTCTGTATATCCTTTTCTATTTTTGTATATCCTAGAATAATGGGATCTTAATGATCATTATCTATATATTGTATATTTCGATTGCTTTAATAAAAATTAAGGAAGGTATTCATTCGATAAGACCTTTGTTCACTTTTCATGCAATCTTACCCAAAGTGACCCAATCTAGCATACCCTTTGATACTTTTATTCACAATATCATCATGTGAAGTCAAATAGAAAACATTGTAATTAAATTAAAATGAGGATTCTCAATATCCAACATAATCAAATCACTATGATTAAAACAACGCTTATAAAAAGATGTCCCATGAAATGATTTAATAGAATCCTAAAATAAGTTAAATCTATAGCCTAGTCTAAGAAGAACAAAAAGTAAGTTTCACCTAATTCTTGAAGCATAAAAACATTATAAAGAATTAACGTACAACCATCTTACAACTTTAGCTGGTAGGTACAATTCCTACCACCTTTTGGCTGGTGTTCTTTCCTATGTATATTCTTTGTTGCTTCAAAAATTGATGGTACTTCACATAACCTCCATTATCTTTCATTATGTAGTTTCTTACAAAATAAATTATCAAAATTCAAAGGATATATAGTCAATATGCCCATTTAGGGGTGAGCAAAAGTTCAAATAAATTGAATTGAACCAAATCATCGATCGGTTCGATTTGGCTTTTCAAAAACAACAGTTCGGTTCAATTTTGTTTTTCTTTCTAAAAATTGGTTATTTAGTTTGGTTCGATTATTTTGGTAAAAATAACTGAAAAATCGAATCGAACCGAACCGTGCAACCCCCTTACGCGGGCGCGACACCCCACGATGTTTGCCTACTGTCTACTAGATTCTCTTCACCTTCTTTCTTCTCTTTGAGTCTTTAGGCACTGCCTTATCTCTTCATCCCTCCCTTCTTTCTCCCTCCACCATCCCTCGCTATTGCCGATGACGAAGATGAAGACAAAGGCTCTTCGAGGCTTCGTAGATCAGGTACTGGCCAACGACACTACCTCATCTCTTCGTCCATTCTCTCTCCCTCCACCATCCCTTGCCATCGCCGATGGTGAAGATGAAAACGAAAACAACATTGATGGTTTTTTGGGTACTTCTCTTTTACATTGAAAGTTTGAAATCTAGATCTACTAAAATTTAATCATTATATGCTTTTGATTTTTGGGTATGTGGGTCACTGTAATACCCCATATTTTCGTAAGGTTTCCATATATTTTAAGTGAGTTTAAAATACCAAAAAAATGGGTTTGAGAGGGCAGTAAGTCGCCGAATCAACTATAGGGAGTGCCCTGGAGCTTAGATACCTAAGGACAAAGGTATATTTTTGGTGAGCGTCTCGAGGCGAGACTTATGGCGCTGAAAGAAATAAAATAAGAGGCGATTTTCGGTTAAGCTAAGTTGTAGCCTAAAAAGACCGAATGATGGTAAGGGCTTCCCAGAAATCGTACATATCGAGTAATTTTGAGTTATTAATTTTGAGATTTTAAGTATCTTGATAAATTTGATGTTTGAGGGTGTAATTGTAATTAGAGAATTATCCAAACGAAATAAGAATAAAATTAAGAGCTTACGTGGTAAAATATTAAAGTTGAAGAATTGAAATAAGGGTCAAAATGTCATTTGGAAGAAGTTAGAGAATTAGCTTGGATTTCAAAAGTTAAATCCATTCTAGTTTTGGATTTCAAAATCCATTCAAATATATCTTTGAGTCTTTGGAGTCCATGGCTTAGATTGTGACAAGTGGCATAATATGATTGGTTGAAGAAATCTATAAAAAAGCACCACGGGTTCTTAAATCATTCCAAGCAAGTTTGAGAGTTGAGGCACTCTAAGAGGAGGAGCTTGCTCTAGAGAGAGAGGAGAAAGTTTGGTAAGAAGGCGGGAAGAAATTGAAGGAGAAGCCGGGGAGAACGAGCCTCGTCGGAGTTACAAGCCTTTGCCAGAGTTTGCCAAAATCAGTCAGAAAAAAAGTGAGGTAAGTCTTTTTTTTATAATCCTATAGAGGGGGAAGAGAGGGTCGCGTAGGTTCAAACGGGGGTCAAATCGGAGTTAAAACGACAGAGATATGGCCGAAATACGAAAACGACGCAATGTTGTCCGAATCTGGTAGGTAGCACGTGAGATACACGCGCCGGAAGTGGCTGCGCATGAAGGGGCGTGAGCCACCTTCCCAGGGCACACGAGACCTTATTTTTCCATGAAATTTTCCAGTTATGCCCCTAATTTAATGCCCCTCAACCCTATGTAAAAATATTTGAGGTTAGGTTTACCGAAACACATATTTTCTGCAGAAACTTAGGCCGTTTGCAGTGAAATCGTACCGTCCAAGAGATAAACCAATAAGGTGAGACTCCTATACTCCAAATCCTATTTTTTATTCTCTTATGAGAGACTTCTATTGCATGAGATGTGTTTTGTGAAATTCTTGTACGTAGACTCTTGTTATTCTCTTACGTGAAATTATGTTGCATGTATGAAATGTATTTTTTTGGAAAATATATGCTATTGGCTTTTTAACTGTTGCATTTATAAAATTCGTGTGGTCATACTGTTGTACCTATTTGTTGTTGGCCAAGGGCAAAAGTCGGATATCCCCCGAGAGGTGCTATGCGTGCGCCATTGAGAAAGCTCTCGTTGGAGGAGGCTGACATGTTCACGAGGCACTTCGGAGTAGTTCTCGTTGTTTTCTTATACATTTTATACTTGATCATGCATCGATATAAACTGTTTTTGGAGTTTCTCACTAGAAGATTCATCTTCTAATTGGATTATGTCCCTGGAATATTCAAACGTTCCAGGTTCGACGAGTGGCTTTAAGAGAAAGGAGGTAGCTGAAGAATTAGCTTAAATTACTGCCTGTAGCATGATTAGCATATTTTTGTGCGAACCTATGTAATTTTGGATATGTTTAAGATGTTCAGTTATCACTTGCTAGAGATGATGTCCATGTAATATATTTTATAGACGTCTTGAACGATTTTATGTATGATAAATAAAGCGTTATGGTTGTGAACCATATCAGGTTTGATCTAGCTTCTGCATTTAAAATTTTAACACATGTCTTAGCTATTTAATATTGGATTTGTTAAGCTGAGAAGGTGAAAATTAGGGTTTTTGGGAATTTGTGTGATGTATGGCAGCGATTGTGGTATGAAAAATTTTTATGTTCCTGAAATCCTAAGTTATAACACGTCCGAAAAATTTGGAGTGTTACAATCACTGTGGTTGGGGAAATCCAATGATTGATCTTGATCATTGGAATCACCAGCCGGCGGTAACAGGGCTGAACTAATGTTCGGTCTCTTGGTTATTTTGATTTTCCAATTTGATTTTCGGTTTAGTTTGGTTATCACGGTTTAAGTTTCGATTAGTTCGGTTTGTTGGGTTAGTCGATTGGTACAGTTTGATTATTACATATGATTCGGTTTGGTTCGGTTCATGATTTTCTATCGATTCGATTCGGTTACAACTGATTGTCCACCCCTATGCCTATTACATGATTACAAGATTTAGTAACAATTTTAGATTTGAAGATTTGTTCTAACATTAATACTAATAGTCTTTTTCAGCATCAATGACAGGTTAAAAAGTGTTGGTTGTTTTGTTTAATATTTATCTTCACAAATACTCATATATTATTAAGTGTTTAATCCAGTAATTGAAATACAACGCTGCTCCATCTCATAATATTACATGTGACCACTTCTTTTAATAAATATCTTTTTCCACGGTTCATAGACTCCGTGAACAAATGAAAAAAATGTTTCCTTAGTATACTGTCTATTACTAATATGATTTCATATAATTCAATCTAAGGACAAAAAAGTTAGTTTATATCACATTTAAACAAGTAGTATCCACAAATATGCATGTAATAAATGAATTCAAACTTTATGATCAAATAATAAATTTTATTGACTTTGCAGTTGCACAACTTACAGAGCTTTCACCTTGATGATCTGCTCTTACATGGCTCTAATCGTTGCTATAGTATGTGAACCCATATCAATCTTGGGGAAAGAAACTGTAACTGTTTAATGATATCATACTATGCAGAAATTTTTCCCACCCGAAAGGGCAACCAGATCAGGGAATTTCATCGATGAATCAGGTTATTTGGATGCCCTAAAACTGCTACAAATATCAGAAACCAGCAGGAAAACCGCCCTTTCTCGGGTCGCTAACCGCCACAAGCTTCCCAAGCTTGGAAGAAACCTCTAGCTTTTGAACTATGAATTGACAAATAGTTCCACCAGCAAGGGCTTCTAGGACATGACCCTTCTCTTGTAGGGCTGCTCTGGTCTGCACAGGAACTTCAAAGTGGTCTCCATTCGGGGTTGTCCAGTTCTCATAATGCAGCACGTTAGGAATCAGCTGCATGCATGCATCAGTAATGTCATAAGTAAACAGACAAAGCCGAATGCATAAGATGGGTTTTGGTTGACATTGACTACCTCATGGTAATATCTCGGAGCCAAGACAGAGGAAAGTGGATCCATCTTTCTAGTAAAATGGTTCAACAAGACCTCAGTAGTCCCTGCAATTATCATGCTTCCCCCGCTTGCACCTACAACAGCTTTCAGGTGTCCGCCCTGCAAAGGCACAAAAAATATGGCAAAGAAGTCCCACGAGATACTCTATACATAGCTACTATAAGCATGCATAGACACGTCTATGAAAGTGTTATTTCATGTCAGATATCGACGGTACTCATTGGATATACTTCCGAATGCATGTCAGGCACTCATTCAAACGTCATATTGTTTTTTAACGTTCTCTACTGGACACTTTCATGGTTACTTAGTAAGGTTGTTGGAGGCGGCCTGTTGCCAATCTGCGGGAGGTCACTGGGTTCAGAAGAGGAGATGGAGTGCAGAACAGGGGAAAGGAGAAAAAAGCTTCAGCTTTCACACACAGAAATGAACACCCGGGTACCTAAGATGAAACGAAACCAACACAGAAAAGCCTAAAAGGTGTTTCTGATTTTTGCCAAAAAAAAATTGGCTTTGTTGATGATTGTTTTGGATATCGAAACAAACCACCAAATGGTGTTTTCTGTTTTTGTTTCCAAAATTTTGAAAAGGGAAACGAAAGACTAAAAAACTGAAGCCAGATCAAATGGGGCCTTGGCAATTTGACTTCAGCCTAACTTCTTCCCAGCCAGCAGTCGGGTAAACTAATTAACTTTAACATCATTATTCACATCGAAGAAGATTAAACACAAACAATAAAGAAACAACCATTTATTACCTTGAGAATGATTGTGGGTGTCATAGATGACAATGGCCTTTTGAAGGGGCGGATGAAATTTGCAAGTGCAGGAGATAGATCTTCTGAAGAACTATTAGCAGGAATGGAGAAATCGTCCATTTCATTGTTCAGAGTAATTCCCGTACTTGGTGACAGAAATTGTGCCCCAAAATATGAGTTAACAGTACTAGTCATGGAAACAGCATTGCGCTCACTATCCACAATGGAAATGTGACTGGTGCCATGATCATGAATCTGATTCCACCTAATAAGACAAAAAAATGGAGCAAATAAAAAAAACGAGGATTAATCAATTTCTTTATGGATGATATTATGTTGGGCAATCAATTTCTGTGTTTACCCAGCCAAAAAGAAAAAAAGAAAAGAAAAAGAAAATTGTGTATTTGAGAAAATTGCTTACTTGCCACCATAGTAACTGGGGTCAAATGTCATATTATCGTATATGGTTTTCTTCAACTCTTCCGCAAACTTAGGAGAGAGCATATGCAATACAACATTTTTGACATTAACAAAATCTGGATCTCCAAGATTCATCCGCACAGCAAATGCATGTTTAAGAGCTTCAATTTCTCTGTGCACCCTGAGGGAGCCAGAAACTCCAGAAGGGAATCCATATTGAGAAAGAATGTTTAGTATCTGTTGGCAGTACATGCAAAAAGGCTATGTGAACATTTAATGAGTCAATATATGAAAAAGAAAAAAATGGAAAGCATAAAGGTATATGATTCTCTTTGGTTCTAGTAAAAGATACACTTACGAGAATCATAGCAGCACCACCAGATGAAGGAGGCGGCATACTGAGTATTTTAAGTCCTAGAACATCTGCAGTGATTGGTTCTCTATATTTTACTTGATAACGCTGTAAGTCCTCCATGGCCAAGATTCCTCCAGCATTCTGAACATCTCTAACCAAATTTAATCCAATTGATCCATTATAAAAGGTCTCAATGCCATATTCTGAAATTTCTTTGAGTGTCTTTGCAAGATTAAGGTTCCGGCATATTTGACCTGGCTGCAGGAGGGTTCCTTTTGATGTGAATATGTTTCGGAGTCCCTCATCTGCCATTATACCTGATTCTGTTTTAAGCATTTGCATGTGCAGATACCGTGAAACTTTGAATCCCTTTCCAGCTAACTCTTCAGCTGGCATTACAAGCCTCTTCCATGGAAGTCTACCATATTGTTTCCATACTTGATGAAGGCCTGCAAGTTCTCCTGGAACTGCTATGGAGAGTGAGCCACTAGCTTTCACAGCAGCATTTCCGGCATACATGTTCTATATAGAAAGTGATATGAATGAATATCAAACTATTTTGGGGGAAAAAATTACTCAAAAGTTTGGAATAAGAGAGCCTTCCAAGCTTTGTTATTGCAAACACATAAAAGCATTTAGTCCTGCACAAGATAATAAAGGATATATACTATGTTAATCTATGTCCTAGCTTTCCCCTCATTAAAAGCCAAACAGGCAGTGATAAAATGAAAACCTAAGCCCCCATGTTCAATAAATTGAAAGGAAGCAGCATTCTGAAAAAATAGATATAATCAGATGGATAAACTTGTATAGCTTGGAAATTCTGCACCTAGTGGATCATCTAAAATAGGCCAAGGACACCCAAACATTTCAGCTTGTACTGATATGGAGGCAGGAGAGATTTCAAATCATGAAATGGTTACATCAATAAGACTTGAATCAATTTGTGAAAATAACATCCAAATGACATGGCTCGAATATCATTGAGAGAGAAAACTATAATAATTTGCCTCTTAAACAGCTAAAAAGGAGGATCCTTTCTACTTAAAAGTGATCAGGGGTTAAATTACTGTCCTCAAACTAAGCATGAAAACAGAACAAAAACTGTAAAAAGAATTAAAAGTGCCTCAATAATCTGCAATGGCAGGATCAATTTACACTCCGCTGCCATTGTTCTTTTTCAACAACGGCAAAATCACTATAAAAGTCATAGCCCTTGATAGACTTGAAAGGATAGTCAAACCTGAACGGTTAAGAAGACATTTCAGTTAATGGAGAAAATGTTACCCAGGCTGAATACCTCTGAAGCTTTCATTGGTGCCACCTCTCTCATGTCAACAGCTTGTGTGGTCCCATTGTGTAATCTGAGAAGCATAAATGCACCTCCGCCAATGCCACTTGAAGCCGGATTCACAACGCCCAAGCAAAGAGCAACAGCGACTGATGCATCAACAGCATGGCCTCCTTCTCGGAGGACATTCCTCCCAATTCTAGAACATCGACCATCATCAGTGGCAACAGCACCATGAGATACTGTTATAACCTCAGGTCTTGAAGGATTTAATATGCGAGCACCACAAGTAATAGAAGTGAATGACAATAGCAAAAAGACGAGAAATGTAGTTGCAGGACATGATCGAGGGAGATCTGCAAAAGACAGCAGTCTTTAAATGTCTAGTTCTGCAATGGTAGTTTGAATTCTGAATTGAATAAAAAATTTGATATGTTAAAATCAAGCTACTTTTCAACAAAAGTTAATATTGGAGGGAAATCTAGCTATTCTTTCCATCATCAGGCAAGTTGAATGCTAATGTTCCTTGTTCCAGTTGTAAAGCAGAATAAGGGCAACAGGAATGGCTCCACCAGCAGCCCATGTTTCAATTTGCGTTCTTTACCGGATAAGGGCTCTAATTTCATTAGATGTTTCCAGATCACAGCCCAGATGGCCTTTATTTTAATAGCAACGTTATTTCTGAACTAACCCAACCGATGGTTCTATTTTCTGGTGAAAGAAAATAACCCAAGGACGCCAAGATCAATAAGGTAGTTGAGACGCATAATCAATGCAACACGAAAGTTTCTCGAGGTTGCAAAATTGTTGTAGTCAGAACTTTATTAATCCCAGTCCTCTTGGGCTAAGCATTTAACCAACTCATAACTCTTGCATACCTGGTTAGTTTCGCTTGCCACTATACAGCCAAAACCATACATTCAAACATAAATATTGAGACTGATAGCATTAAGTCTGAAACACATTCCGGTTAATCAGTTGAGGAACTGTTCTCTATTTCATTTGGTAAGCCCCCGTAATTGTTGAGTCCTTTTTTCATAAAAGCATTTAGTTCATCAGTTTCAGTTTATTCTTAGTTGCCAATGAAACAATATATGAATATCAAACCCCAAAACCCACCCAAATAACAAGAATTACAGGTCAGATAAGTCGTCGGGTAAGTCTTATAAGTTATAACTAAAAGTTCTAATCAGAATATATCATGTTTGACTCAAATACATATTTTCTTCAACAACTTGGGGACCAAGATGAGTAAAGATCCAAACCATAAGTGATGAAGATTATAGTTGCTGACCTCTTACAATTATCTAAATATTTTCAGATACAAAAAACCCATAAATTTTCAAAAATCAAACACAATTTCTGACTGATACTGTGAACTGAAAATATCTCCTTTTACTAAAATTATTTCCTTTACAAAAGGAATTTGAGATAAAGAAAATGATTTCCCATTTCATTCCTCATTTTTGAAGTTATGCATTTGTCACCGTAAGAGCCATGGAATGAAAACTTTGGCGGTCATTTTAGAATTTCAAAACCCCAAATATCTGTTCTCATCTTAACTCTTAAAGAACTTTAAACTTCTGAGCATATACTTCTTAAATAAACGAGAACCCATGCACAAGTATGTACTTTCACACTTGTAAACTTATTTATTTTCATCTAAGCATGACCTAAAATAGGTCATCTGTTGTCCAATAAACTCACAATAGATTGCTCACAAAGATCAAACCACAGATAACAAAAACTTCCGATAGAACTGAAAGGATTAAACTCCCAACACAATCATGGCAAACATACACGAGATATACAGAACATAAGCATAAACAACATAAAAATAAATAATGCAAAGGGGACGAGGCTTTTACCGTGGTTCACCCAAAAAATTGGGCTACGTCCACGTTGAGCTCTGGTAAGAAGAGCTCATTGCACTATAAGGAAAAAGAATACAACCGATTTACATCAACATACCAGACTCTCTGTACATCACTAAACTTGCTAACAAAATCGACCCAATGATCACAAATTCAAGATCAAAGGTCTATCAATCAAGCTAGTGAACAAAGAGAATATATAGAGCATTTACAGGAGACAAAAATGGAGAATAGAAAAATCTCACCCGGACCCCTGAGAGAGGAAACCCCTCGCAAACTCTCGGCCAAAACGACAGAAACGAAACCCTAATCCCCAATGCCCTTTTCTCCTCCTCTCTTTCCCGTCAATGATCGAATCCTGAGGTGGCACATAAATAGCCAAGATGGATGGCTGAGATAACCCGAGATAGAGCAAGATTGATGGCCTGGATCAGCTCGCGATAAAGCAAGATGGATGGACAAGATCAAATTAGGAAAAGAGACTCGGGCAGATCAAAGCAGCAGCTGCCAAGAGGGCCAGCTGGAGGTTGCCGCGTGGCCATCCAGCGGGTTGCCCCGCTACCTTCCTCCAGCTAGAAACCAAAACGGCATCACTTTGATGTTTCATAATAAATAACATCCTCCAACTCTTTTCATTTGATCAAAATAAAAATAAGCCAATTTAATAGTTCAGGTAATTTCATCAAGATTCTAATTTCCTTCTTATATGAAAGGGATCCGGTTAAAAATACAAAAACCTCAAAAATAATGTAAGTCTTATTTGAGGTAAAAATGAAAATTAAAGGCTAGTCAGCTGAGAGAGAGAGAGAGAGAGAGAGAGAGAGAATTATATTGTGATTCCAATTTCCCTCAAGGGCCATGCTTTATTAACTAGGTGAATGCAAATGCCATATCGAATAATAGAATTTGATCAATGCCAATTTGCTGTTTTTCGAATAATGAATGGCTCTACCACAAAGAGAGAAATTATGCCCTGGTAGTCCCAGGGATAACCACCATGACATCAGCCATGTCTGCCAAAATACCCAAAAAAAGATACGAAAAAACCAAATAAAAGACAAATACCATGTTTGATGAACAAGACTTGGAATTCCCAGAAAGAGAGAAACAATAATCACTTACGTTGCATTATTTTCTCTGTAGAAATTGAGATTGAGCCCTCTTGTGAATAAACCCAGCAAACCTCTGGTCAGAAAGTTGCAGCTTATCTTCTCTCAGTCTTCAACCCTTGAGCATGGAGCTAGTAAAACTTTAGATATGGATAAAAAGACCCGGTCACAATCAGTTTAAATGCTCCACATTCAAGTTCAAAATACGCGTTAAGAGTCGCCGAAAAAAAAATAAAAACACGTATAGAGCCGCATTTGTAGTGACTAGGTTGAAAACACAATGGGAAAGAGAATGGTGCCGTTGGTTAATAGTCGCTGTTAACATACACGCAGCCATTCGGTTGCTGAGAAAGGCGGAATCTTCCCTTTTGCTTCGTCGTTACGCCATGAACATTTCTCAGAAGTTTCTCTCGCTGGGCTTCCGAAATTTCCACGGGAAGAAAACCCGAATTGAAGATGAAACGAAATTAAGATGCGGTGGATGACCGGGGTTTCAGAATAGCTAATAATTGCTCTGTTCAATTGGTTTATCCGGAGTCAAAATCATAAAATACCCACCACTGTTACCACTCAAGGGACTCATGCCCGAGTCTAGCCGAGACCGTTCTAACTTGTCTCTTCCGCCTAGTTTCCTCCATTAATCAGTAAGCTGATGGAAGGGATGAGTTTTGCCTTCATCTATACAATTGTAATCTCAGTTGGATTTCTCATCCCTGACGGTCCTTTATTAAAAACACTTGCCCCAGATTTTAAAATTAATTTTAATTTTATCAATATGCCTCTGAATTCTTGGAATTTGTTATGATGCCATGCTCCGATGATTTTTACATCTGGGATAATGTTAATCCATAAAAAAAAAAAATAACAATCCGAAATGTTAGTCCCATCAAATGTCATTTCTACACTTTATGTAGTGTTGAATTTTGACTTAATAGTTGCTAATGTAGTTTGAAGGAGTCAAAATAAATTAGGATTATTCATAACCAATAAATTAGCAACTATTTGATATTGTTTGTTAGCTGTTTTGGCTGAATAATATGCCATATTATTCTCCACTTTATGCTCATTTCATTTTACATTTTAATTGTATAAATTAGAGTTTACGATTGAATAAAATATATAACTTTTGCTTTGGTATTTTTTTCTTTCCTTTTTCTTCTTTCTTCATAAAATACTAACAAATGGTATCAGAGCCCTTCTTTTTGAGGGACCTGTGAGATTGAGTGAGCCAAAATACAACCCAAAACATGTTTCACCTATCATACACAATACACAAAACCCTACAAACCATTTTAAATGGATTCATCGCCAATATTTCTGCCTGAAGGGCCGTGGAAGCAGATTCCCGGTGGAGTAACAACTGCTAAGTGATTCAAAGCTGCGAAAATGTATGCTGGGTTGCGTGCCAAAGGAGAAAAGCTTGATCTTGCACTTGTTACTTGTGATGTAGATGCAGTAGTTGCAGGGGCTTTTACGACAAATGTAGTCATAACAGTTCTAGTAATATACTACAAAAAAGCATTAGAGACTTCACCAGTGACACGTGCAGTCTTAATCAATGCTGGTCAAGCTAATGCAGCAATGGGTGATGCTGGGTACCAAGATGTGATAGAATATTCAAGTATGTTATGCAAAAATCAACAACAAAATGAAGTTAAAATAGCAATGAATAGCCAAACATCGGAGGATGAGTTATTTTAACTCTACTCAAAATCATATCCATGCCTATGCCTCATAACCATAAACCATAAAATATCCCCATAACCATACCTATGTCTCATAACCATAAACCATAAAATGTCCATATGCCTATATCTAAGATATGCCAAAATTTAAAATTTGCATTTGCAGCCTCAAAGTCAAGGAGGAGTGTTGAATTTTGACTTAGTAGTTGCTGATGTGGTTTGAAGGAGTCAAAATAAATTAGAATTATTCATAATTAATAAATTAACAACTATCTGATATTATTTGTTAGTTGTTTTGGCTGGATAATATGCCATATTATTCTCTACTTTATGCTCATTTCAATTTACATTTTAGTTATATAAATTGGAGTTTACGATTGAATAAAATATATGACTTTTACTTTGGTATTTTTTTCATTCCCTTTTCTTCTTTCTTTATAAAATACCAACATGTAGTTCTGTAAATTGGATGTGCTGCTTCATGGATTGTCAGTGTATTAGCCGGCCGGTGAATTGCCTTAATTAACAGCGACGCAATCTGGATGAATTGTATGCACTTCCAAACTCTAATTAGAGGATTGACATGAACAGAGAAAGTATTAAGTTTTCTGGGATTACTTCGAGTCCTTTTTTTAATGTTAATAATATTAATGGCAATAAATCCATCATTTCTGCTTATTGAAATATGACTTGTATACTTGGATTGGATGGAACCTTTGATACGTAGCTCCTTGGATGATCCCTATTCTGTAAGGCCAGCCACTAACTAGGTTGCCTCTTTTAATACTTTATCTAGCAAAAAAATAAAAAAGAATAGCTAGCTTCTCATCAAAATGGAAGTTCACATGAAAAAGAAATCAGAAAATTACCTTCGCGAAGGCTGAAGCAGCAGTCAAAACATGAACAAAGAAGAGAGTGCTTCCAACTGTTTGTTGTTAAGGCTGAAAAAAGAAGAGTGCGCTTCCTTCCTGTTCAATTTTAAGCCCAAATTACATGATAAATACATATAATATATGCTGCCATATCAGCTTGTTGAAGAAAAGAAGAAGAAGAAAAAAGACGAAAGTGTCCGACATTGTAACATGCACGATGATGCCATGCAAGACAAGGTGTGTGCGTTTACTGCCAGCGCGTCTATGGACAGCTGGTTCCCTTCCACTTCGGGCAACCAAGGGAAAGCGAAGCGCAATTTCACCCATGACTTGGAAAAAACTTGGGTACACCAGTATATATGGGCGAGTTAATACACGTAAAAGGTCAAGATTTGGATACACCACCCAACAAGAAAAAAATTTAAACTAAAATTATCCAAATCCAAAAGTTTTTGTTTTTCATCCACCTTAATAACAAAATATAAGACACAATAAGTAAACTATAGGAAAGGAAGCTTGTAATTTGTTTTTTTTGTTATTATTAAGATATATTAATAAATTTATTTAATTGAAAATGTCGTTATCGTCAAGTCGTCTAAGAGAGAACAATTAGAGGGCGTAGAAAAATTCACACAAACACTTACATGCTTAATTCAGACACTGAAAATGCTAAAGACTTGAAGGTCGTATTAAAATTAATATCAGATATGTATATTTTCTAAAAATAGTGTGTTTATTTCTAAAAAAATATGAACAAATCTTAAATATCTTAAGATTATAATTCTTATAGATGGTATCTATCTTGATATTATAAAATCTGTTAGGATTAAAATATTTATAAATAATATTTATCATAATATTTTGAGAAGATAAAAATTCTTTGCAAATGATATTTATTATTTTTATAAATTTTTTTTTAAAAAATTGAATATCAAAATTAATCAGATTGCGGGTTCTGTCAACCCTCGTACACGAAAAAATGGTTCGGCGGTCTCGGATGTGGCAGTATCGTGTCGCCCATCTCCCACGCTTCGATGGTCTCACCATCGGCTGCCGTCTACCACGGCCATGCTTCATCGTTGTCGTCTACCACAGCTGTGCTCAGTCGTCGCCGTCTGCTGCGGTCGTCGCTGCCGCCAATCTCGCACCACGTTTCCCCATCTGCCACGGCGGTGCTTTGTCGTTGCCGTTTGCCGCAGCCGTTGTTTTAAATAATGTGCGCGCGTGTTTTAGTGGAATTCCATGGTTTATGCGAATAATATATATATATATATATATATATATATTATAATGGGAGGTAAAAGGAAAGGTTGCCTCAGTGCCGCATGGTTATATATTAGTAGAATGAAAATAAGTAATTAGGGAAGAATAAAATTTTGGTTTAGTTTTTTATTGTATTAGTTTGATTTGGTTAATTTTTCTCAAAAGTTTAATTTTTAATTTTTTGTTTGATTTTTATTTAAAATAACCGAATCGACCGAAATTATAAAACAACATCGTTTTGAGTATAGTACATAAGAAACACAAACAGAATGGCGAAAGGATCAAACAGATGCTCCAGTCTTTTTGCCTTAGTTTTGCTTGACCATTTCCCTTCCCCTTCATCTCCAACTCTTTGGTGATCCCATTACTCCTTTCGATGCCAACGTCGATGTCAACATCGACCCTTATTTTCTACCTCTAACATTGACTGTGACCAACTTTGTTCTCATCGACCATTGCTATTGGCATCTCTCTCTCCCTCCAATTTGCACCACCGTGCTCACCCATCGACACTAACTTGGCAAGCACCATTGTCTCAAACAACCTTTGTTTCCTTCAGATATTCATACCATATGGACTTGGGCCCCTTCGGTGTAATACCCCGAGAGCCCAGAGAGGTTAGTATATATCGAGGATAGTGTAAGAAAGGAAACAACACCAGCTGGATACCTTTTGGGCTGAATGTTGGCAAAGAACTCCCAAGTTAAGTGTGCTTGACTTGGGGCAATCCAATGATGGGTGACCCCCTGGGAAGTTCGTGTAGGCCCATCAGGGTAAGTTGTTCCGGTTCTTCCTATCGCTCGAGTGGGATGTTACAGGTGGTATCAGAGCCGACCCTTGGCGAAGGCGGTCCGATGAGGGCGGGGAGTGGCGCCGGGGCTTGAGGGCCTGTACAAGAAGCGGCTTCTGGCAGGCTTCTAGGATGGCAGCCCCCAAGGGGAGAAGGTCTGGAACCAATTGTAAGGTCGCATGACGGGGACGTCATGTGCTTAAGGGGGGAAGAATGTAATACCCCGAGAGCCTAGAGAGGTTAGTATATATCGAGGATAGTGTAAGAAAGGAAACAACACCAGCTGGATACCTTTTGGGCTGAATGTTGGCAAAGAACTCCCAAGTTAAGCGTGCTTGACCTGAGGCAATCCAATGATGGGTGACCCCCTGGGAAGTTCGTGTAGGTCCATCAGGGTAAGTTGTTCCGGTTCTTCCTATCGCTCGAGTGGGATGTTACATTCGGTATGTTTCCTGACAACCTTCTTGTAGGTGGATATTCTATGTTAAAACTTAGATTTATTGAAATCCAACAATTAGATCCATTTAATTTTGAGCATGTGGGTTATTGAGCCAAAGCAAATCTAATGATCAATTTTGCTCGTCAGAATCTATCGTGGATGGTGGCCAACAACATTTTTCCATAAACAAGTTTGAGTTTTTTTGACAATAAAATTAATTTTTAGATCTACAAAAAATCAACCGTTTAATCAAACTTATTTTTGGATATATAAACTGTTGAGCCAACTTGCTCATATTAATTAAGTTTTGATAATTAACAAAAATATTTTTATGATATAAATATTTTCTCTTATTCATGTAAAAAGTAAATTTATTTTAAATTAAAAAAGAATTATTTTTAGATATATTTTTTTGTTTTAATTATTTATGTCTCAAAAGCTTATATTTGAATTTTTAAATTTTAAATGAAAGAAAAATTATTTTTAGACATATTTTCTCTTACTCATACAAAAAGTAAATTTATTTTGAATTAAAGGAGATTACTTTTAGACATGTTTTCTTATTTTAATTATTTATGTCTCAAAAACTTATATTTGAATTTTCAAATCTTGATTTCTCATGCAAAAAATAAATTTATTTTAAATTAAAGATGAGATATGTTTTTTTATTATTTGAGAAAGTCTAAATATTTTTTGA
The DNA here is from genome assembly GCF_014633365.1 of Diospyros lotus. Classification (NCBI taxonomy): domain Eukaryota; kingdom Viridiplantae; phylum Streptophyta; class Magnoliopsida; order Ericales; family Ebenaceae; genus Diospyros; species Diospyros lotus. The sequence goes on from NC_068343.1 coordinate 20,392,375, forward strand.
ATTTCAAACTTCACATTAACTTTTTTTTTAGTGGCTAAAATGCTTATAAATACCCCCAAAAATCATTTTTTGAGTATCCAACTACTTCCATTGGATATCCAAAACACCTGAAAACTCTCAAACACTCTCAAGCAAAACATCCAAGTAATCCAAAGCTCTCAAAATATTATTGCACATCCACCGAAGAGCCACAAGGTAAGAGCAAAAAAGTTCTTCAAGTCTTCTATGACAAATCCGAACTTCTCCATTTAAGATTACAAATTTATTTATTTATTTAAATATTATTACTTTGTATAATTTGTTCTTAATTGTTTATTTATGTCCAAGTGTGGACAAATTATTTGTAACATTTAAATTACTATTGTGAATTGTATAGGTTTTCTAGAACCATTAAAATCTAGGTGAATGTAGTTTCCAAGGTAAGCTAGAAAGAAAATCTTGATGTAGTGGTTGCCTAGAACCCGTTGTAATCTAGGTGTGTATTTAGTTTCCAATGTGAGCTAGTGTGAAAACTTTGATGAAATTATTTTAGTGGAACCCCAAGAATGGTTAGACTTTGGGAGAATGGATTAAATGTGTGTAAAAACACCAGACCACTTTGAATTGTGTTGTGCCTCATTGTATTTATTTTTATTATATCTTGTGGCTTACATTTATTATTAATCTCAAATATAATTTATTATATTTATCAAATATATATTTTGTAATAAAATCATTAATCAAGAATATTTATTAAAATTGAAAAAAAATTTAATCACTTAATTCACCTCCCCTCTTGAGTGGTCATACCCTAAGGGACTAATAATTGGTATCAGAGCAAGCTTATAAAATAACTAAACTTTTAGTTTACACTTTAACTTAGAAGAGATCTATATAGCCGCATTCTCAAACCAAGCTATAGCTGAAGGACTCTCACCCTCTAGACCACCATTCTTTCATAGCATAGATTTTGCTTATTGGAAAATGAGGATGGAGTTATATTTATTTTCAATAGATTATTATTTGTGAAAAATAGTTAGAGATGATTTTGTCACAACTTCCACTAAAGAAGATAAATGGACCGAAGAAGATATTAAAAAATACTTGGACTGTCCGGACCCAATCTCGACCCTCTCCTTAGGCTCAATCTCGGCCCTCTCCTTAGGCCCAATCTTGATCCCTTTCTGAACCTAGCCTTGGCCCAACACCAACTTGCCATGACATCATTGCAATTCCACTGGATATCCGCGCAGCCACCTTAGATCCTACCCTCATTAATGGCGGATCTCATCCACATTAATGAGGATCCCGTCACCACCATACTACCACTTAAGAACCTCCACCGGAGCCAGAAAGCTAGTCCTATCACTTGCAAACGCACGACACATGCGTGTAGGAGGACATCTCCTCCTTCTATATCAATCAGCTATTTTCAGAGTAAAGGTATGTTTTGATCTTTGACCTACTAATATACTGCATCTCTTTACTCTCTTACTCACTCGACCATCGAAGTGCTTGCAGGTGTTAGCCGCCCCCCGGACGGATCCGTTGCTGGAGCCCGCGCCCCGCCTCCGATCTTCTTTTCTTGGTCAGGAAGGAACATCTGGCACCAACCGTAGGGTTCGGTAAAACTTACTTACCCCATAAGCTCACAAAAAGCCTTTTAAGCCAACCTCCCCGTTTCCACACCATGGCGCGAGCTGGAAACGCCTATACCCAAGGGTCAAATGACGATCACTACCACCTAAATGCCCGCACCCTTTCCTGCATTGACCTACCCTAGCCAGTCGGATAACTGGGGTTGTTGACACCATTGCTTGAGGTTTTAACAACGAGATTCCAAGCTCGACACAAGGTCAATACCCTTATGCAATCATGACAATAGACGATACTAAGAAAAAACCAAGAAAAATGGCCTGGCACCCCGCAATCTGCTTCACAGATAAAGATCTCGAAGGAGTAGATCCACACCCTGACGACGCCATGGTAATTTTGGTTATCATCACGGATTTTTTGATAAAGAAGGTTTTGGTGGACCAAGGCAGCTCAGCCGACCTGCTATACCTATCTACCCTAAGAAGAATGGGTATCTCCGAATGAAAGTTGGGACCCTTTAATGAAAACTTGATCGGCTTCTTAGGAGAGCAGGTAGGTGTCTAGGGTTACATAGACCTGCCAACCTGATTTGGGACAGCTTCGCTAGTCAAGGCCATCACCATCCGGTACCTGGCGGTTGATTGTTGGGCGCCGTACAACGGCCTACCATCTCTCAACGTTTTGGGCATGATAGTATCCACCTCCCATCCATCCATGAAGTTCCCAGTATCTAATACCGAGGTTAGGGTCATCCACTCTGACCAAAAGAAAGCCCGGCGATGTTACCACGATAGCCTCGAAACCCGAGCAAATACGGGAAGAAAGCTGACACCTCTAGTAGCAACCAAGCAGCGGGCGTCAGCAACCAGGACCCGCAGCACCATGTGCATATGTTCGAGCTAGACCCGCAGATCGAGTTTTCGAACAGACAACCCCAACTAACAGAGGAGCTCCGCCCCTGTGAGCCTAGGACCTCACCTAGAACAAATCGTTCGTATAGGTTCCACGTTATCAAATGAGCTAAAGGGGAGGCTCATTAGCTTACTCCGGCAGAACGCCGATCTCTTCGCTTGGATCCCCGCCAACATGCCCAGGATAGATCCACTTGTCATCTGCCACAAGCTGGCACTAGATCTAGAGGCCAAACCGGTCGCCCAGAGGAAAAGAAGATTGGGAGAAGAAAGGTGTAGCGCAGCCGACGAGGAAACAACCAAACTCCTAAAGGCCGGATTCATTAGAGAGGTCCCATACACAACATGGCTCGCCAACGTGGTCATGGTGAAAAAATCCTCAGGAAAGTGGAGAATGTATGTCGACTTCACTGACCTAAATAAAACATGCCCAAAAGATTCATACCCACTGCCCAACATCGATCGCCTTGTGAATGCAGCCTCCGGGTACAGGTACTTAAGTTTCATGAAAGCCTATTCTGGTTACAATCAAATCCGGATGCACCCTGAAGACGAAGAAAAAATAACATTCATCACGGAGAATGTCAACTTATGTTATGAGGTCATGCCATTCGGGTTAAAAAATGCAAGCGCAACATACCAATGACTGATGAATAAAATATTTGCCAAGAAGATCGGCTGGAACATCAAAGTCTATGTAGATGACATGGTAGCCAAGACTTCAGAAGAACAGGACCACTGCTCGGACCTTGACAAATGCGCATTCGGGGTGTAACCTGGTAAGTTTTTAGGATTCATGCTAACCAGCCGAGGAATTGAAGCCAACCCAGAAAAATGTGAAGCCATCCTCGCAATGCGTAGTCCTGCCAGCCTGAGGGAGGTCCAGCAACTAACAGGCCGAATAACAGCTTTGTCCCACTTCCTTCTGAAGTCGGCCGACCGAGAAAAATCCTTCTTCCAATGCCTAAAAAAATCAGTCGAGTTCTAGTGGACAGAAGAATGGGAAATCGCTTTCCAAGAACTTAAAGCCTTCATGGCAGCCCCCCCATCCTTTCAAGACCAGAGCTCGGAGAGGAATTCTCACTTTACCTCTCTGTCACTGCTAATGCTCTCAGTGTGTTACTAGTCAGGGAGGAAGACAAAACACAGCGGCCAGTATACTTCATCAGCAAAACTTTTCAAGGAGCTGAGCTACGATACCAAAAGATCGAAGAGTTTGGCACAGAAATCGGAGAGTACTTGGGATTTGATGTTAGAACTAACTAAGTCAAGGGTAAATTCCAGACAAAAAAAACCACAACTCGGTCGATATCTCCACAATGTTAGAACCCTAGCTGAATCTTTCGACTATTTCCAAATTGAATATATCCCCAGAGAACAAAACGCACAAGCAGATCTACTCTCAAAGCTTGTCAGCACCAAGAAATCTGGAAACAACCAATCAGTCATACATGAGGTCCTGGATTTGCCCACCGTCAACATTCCTGACATACAAACAGTGGAAGCAGCGCCCAAATTTTGGGAAACCCCCATCATTCGATTTGTGCAGCACGGGACGCTCCCCACTGACGCCGAAGAAGCCAAGAGACTTAGAAGAACAGCTTGTTACTTCGCACTACTTAAGAACCAGCTGTACCGAAAGGGCTACTTCGTGCCACTTCTCAAATGTGTTAATCTCGACCGGTCTATTTGTATCATGACTGAGATACATGAAGGAGTATGTGGAGGCCACCTTGGCGGACGGTCCCTGGCAGCGTGAGAGCCCGATACTATTAGTCAACAATACAGAACGACTGTTTGGCCTATGTGAAACGTTGTGACAAGTGTCAAAAGTTTGCAAACACGCATCATTCCCCCCCCTGGAAGAGCTCCACAACCTCAGTAGCCCTTGGTCGTTTTATAAATAGGGGATAGACATCATCGGACCCTTTCCAACTACTGCAGGATAACTTAAATTTATGGTAGTGGCCATCGACTACTTCACAAAACGAATCGAGGCTGAGCCCCTGGCTACAATCACCGCTGAAAGAATCCGAAAATTCATCTGGAAGAATATTATTTGTCGATATGGTCTCCCTAGAGTACTAAGCTCGGACAACGACACTCAATTCACCAACGACAGACTCCAAGACTTCTACTAAGAACTCGGTATTCACCAAGTCTTTACCTCGGTCGAGCACCCCCAAACCAATGGCCAAGTTGAGGCCACCAACAAGGTCATACTTGCAAGACTAAAGAAACGACTTGACGGCGTGAAAGGAGCCTGGCCAGACAAGCTCCCTGTAGTCTTGTGGTCATACCACACTACCGCTCAAATCTTGTCCAAGGAAACCCTTTTTCGTCTCACTTACGAGTCAAAAGCCATGATACCTGTCGAGATTGAGGAACCTAGCCCCAGGTTACAGTACTTTCGAGAAAACACCAACAGTGAAGAACAGTGGGTCGACCTCAACCTCATCTAGGAAATCTGAGACCAGGCCCAAATTCATGAACAGGCTGCCAAGCAAAAAGCAGCTCAGAAATGCAGCAAATGAGTTCGACTTAGACGATTTCAAGAGGGAGACTTAGTCCTAAGGAAGATTGAAGGTCGAAGAAAACAACCCTTACAAGGGAAACTCAGTGCCAACTGAGAGGGCCCTTACCGAGTCACTAGTAACCTCGGCGTAGGGGCTTACCACTTAGCCGAGCTCTCAGGAAGGCCTTTGACCAGGTCATGGAACGCAGTCAGCCTGCGAAAATACTACAATTGAACAGTTATCCTCTTGTAAATCATTCAAAAATATATACTCATTTGTCACCTGTCAAAATCTTCATATGGGCCCAGACCCAAAGTTTCTTTTCTTATCGCAGGCCTCGAGTTACCTCGGTCTGTTACCTTTGGCCTCGAGTTATCTCGGCCTATCTACAACAAAGCTTTGTATCAAACAAGCCCTGACGGACCTCGAGCTACCTCGGTCTGCTACCTTTGGCCTCGAGTTATCTCAATCTATCTATAATAAAACTTTGTATCAAACAAGCCTCGGCGGACCTCGAGTTACCTCGGTCTGCTGCCTTTGGCCTCGAGTTATCTCGACCTATCTACAACAAAGCTTTGTATCAAAAAAGCCCCAGCGGATCTCGAGTTACCTTAGTCTGCTGCCTTTGGCCTTGAGTTACCTCGGCCTATCAACAACAAAGTTTTGTATCAAACAAGTCTCGGTCTGCTATCTTTGGCCTCGAGTTACCTCGGCTTATCAACAACAAAGCTTTGTATCAAACAAGTCTCGGTCTGCTATCTTTGGCCTCGAGTTACCTCGGCCTATCTATAACAAAGATTTGTATCAAACAAACCTTGGCTTGCTATCTTCGGCCTCGAGTTACCTCAGCTTATCTGCAACAAAGCTTTATATAAAAAAAGCCCTAGCGGATCCCAGATCATCTCGATCTATTTCGCAAAGTCACCTCGGCGCTTCCCTCTTTGTCACTTAAAGCAGCATGAAGCTTATTCGGGAAAAAATAAATCGAAAGCTTTGTTGGTCCCGCTAAAGCCCACCACGGCATAGGCGGACACGATAATCCTAAAATCGTTTGATACTCACAGCGATTGAGCAACCAAACGTTGCAGCAAACAAAGTGAAGGAAAAGTACAAGGTACCCATATTCGGGAAAAGTTTCATTTCATTACTCCATTTCATTACAACGTATGCCCACAATACAAAACTTTTATACAAAGCTTTCGATGGTTCACTCACAAAAAAAAAAAAAAAAAACAACTGAGCCAGTTCAATATTCTATCTTAGCCAAATCCTAGCACAACAAGACTTACGCAACTAATCAAGCTTTGACACATCAAGGCCGACTCTGTTGTCAAATACCGTCCTCTGTAAAGCCCTTAGCAGCTTCCCAGCGAGGATCACCAAAAAATCGACGACAACATCATGGCTGACCCTAACCAGACATCGATTGGAGCCCCATTCGCGGGCCACATCTTAGTGATGTGGGTCCACGCAAGCGAAGGCACGCGCAAGGACCTCAAAGTGAGGTCCAATAAATGCGACAACACCAGTATGGCGATCATGAGCCCGAGAGAGCCTAAAATCCCAAGGATGGCATAAAAGTAAAGGCGACAGAGGGCGAACTTCACAAGGCTAAGAAATAAGTTCGCTCTTGTACCGTGACCACCACGAGCTACCAACCCATATACCGCGAACACCCCGAGCCACAAGTCACGGCTAACTCCAGCCATCAGCGCATCACCTGAATCGACCACGTTGTTGCTAGAAATAATACCGTATGCCAGCAAAGTCTTGACTTGACTTGACATCACTAACCATTCGGCCTCAAGATATCTAGTGAAAAAAGGACGCAAAAACATTGAGTAGAGGGCATGTAGGAAGCAAAGTGAACGACCCCCTTTTATAGGCATCATAAGGAATACCGAGCGTCATCCACCCTACCTATGATAACACCGCTCATTAATGCCCTGCATTCATTGGCAGGTGAGCTGCCATCAAAATAGAGCCACGAGCCCAAGTAGTTAATACCCCGCCCTAGGAAACCTGCACACCTCCTAGGGAAGTGCCCTTAGAAAGCGACGTGTTCTGCACCACCATGCGATTATTTCGCCTATTTAGGCCACACCCCCGATCCTGTGTCATACACATTCTCGCAACACGACGCCCGGACTGCCACAATCTGGGCATCCCGACACCGATCCGCTTCGACGCCCTAATCCCAGACCTATAACGACAACAAGGAAAAGCAAGACGAAAGAGGCAAAGGGCAAGCCGAGCCATATGCAGAAATATCTCTTTTATTCAAATAACGCCAGGATTACAATGTCAACCAGTCCCATACTGAAAAAATAAAAAGAAATAAGACTCGCCCTAAGGACCAATGGCAAGTTGATCCAGCCGAGGTGAATCAAGAACCCCACTCTACTGCTTGATATCTCCTTCTACTCGTTCAGCCTCAACCGCCTCCTGAGTCCCCTCCAAAGCTTCATTTCCGAGGGCTGGATTCGATGAGCCCAGATCCACAAGTCGGTCACCAACGACCTCCTTAGAGGGGTCACACCCAGTAAAATCCACCCTCGAGCAGAGTAGTGAGGCTTGTGCCAATGCCGCGTCAAAACCACCCAGATACTACAGAAGAGCCTCCATCCAACTCCTTAATCCTCTCGTCCCGCTCAACCAACCCCTACCGAACATCGTCTCTCTGACCAAACACTCCCAGATATCCAGACGACACCCTCCCGACCTCCTCATCGGCCGAAGCAGCTTGCTCATAAAGGCTGTCAGCATCCATCTTAGCCTTAGCCTTTCTTATTTTCGACTCCATAAATAAAAGGTAAGTGGCACTGGCAGCGCGTAGTTGCAACATCTCCACCAATCGATACAACCCCTTCTCCCGAAGAGAAGCGAGCCTCTTCCGATCGGCCTCCATGAGGAGCTGGTCCTAAACAAATCACCCCGGTCGAAAAGCATGACTCCGGGGATCCTGCTCGGCGTCATCACAACCCCACAAGCTTGGTCGCGAAGCACGCACCAATCGGGGAGGTGCCAACTCGCTATCCGCCCGATCTAAGCCCGATGAGATTGCGGCATCAATTAATGGATTTGAACCCGAGGGGCTCGCAGCATCGATAGTCGGCCCAGGACTCGAAGAGCTTGGTGCCTCAACAGCTTGGTCCGACTCATTAGGAGCTTGACTAGAAGACCCTAGTTCGACAGCTACCTGGCGTCTCTTCCGCTGGAGGGGCACCTCCTCAACCTCCGGTGGGGAGGGAGTGCTGACGGCAACTGTGGCAATCGGTCGGGCACGAACGGGGCTCCTCAGCTTCGCAGCAATGACAAGCATTCTGGACGACATCCCAATGCCTTTTTCCATTGTGCGCCTCACCACTTCTTCAGCCGTCAAACCCGCCACCTTTTCCCTTGAAACATAAGATCCCGATAAAAGCTGCCATTGAAATAGAGCAAAACCCAAATGCGCAATGACAACATACCCATATACTTGGCAAAGGGCTGAGGGTCATCTCCTAGTTCCACGAGCTTTGCAGATTCCAGCTGGGGAGAACGAGTGAAGGTGCTCGCCAAAGCTTGATCCTCCGGGTCAAGACTCCCATACTCCACCTCTAAAAGGGGATTCGGTTCCGATTGCTAGAATATGGGTATTTCTCCTTGCCTTCCTCGTCAAGGAAAAACTGAGCTCTTCCTCGCTCGAGCCCACCTTGAAGAAACCATCCTTGAAATGCTTGAAGGATGTGGTAAAGGCCTTTAAAACTGATTTCCCCATATGACTGGTCAGAGAAATCCAACCACCCTGATAAGTCACTTTCCAGTGATAGTAGTGGAAGAAGACCGCCTTATTAGGTGTGCGGCCAAGGAACTCGGCCAGTACCTCAACGTCGCGAATGAAGCCCCGACTGTTCGAATGCAGTTGCGTCGAGGCGACGCTCATTGCCTCCAGTACTAAACTTTGGAACTCAATTAGAGGAAGCTACAACCGCAGCCTCGTGAATAGCACCTCGTACATATACAGGAACCCGGACTCCGAGGCTGAATGACAGACACGTTCGTCTCGGCCACAAGAAAGGCAAATGAACTTTTTTTCCCTTCCTCCGTCCTTCTTCCCTCCCTCTCTGCTCCGAGAGGTGACCTTTCCTCTCACCGCAGCCAAAGACGAATCCGTAGAGAGCTTTGACTCGATCCAAGCAACCTTTTCAAGTACCCAGTCGTATGGGCGAGCGGAGATTAAAGTAGAGATAACCATCTGCGAAGTTGACTAACCAACTAGGCAGAGCAATCGAAAGTTGAAACAAGAATCCCAAGACAAAGGACGGGTTCGTGAATGAAGGTAGGGGACGTGCATGCACGGGGCAACGCATACAAATAGTCATCATAGGAGGCACCAAACAGGCAATAAGCGGCCAAAGAAACCCCGCCACGTGCCCCGTAATGAGCATTCTGACGAACCTGCCCCGCCTAGGATGGCGGGCCCTTTCGTGCCTTTAGAGGGCACCTTACACCTTCGAACAGGCACCTCGATTCTCGAAGCTCATGGAGCCTCGCACAATCAAACAAAGCCGTTAAAACAAAAAGCCCAAAGACCAAGCGTCAAACCCCTTGAAGGAGCGACAGCCCGACCCCATCCCACGAACCAAAACCATGGTCACAATAAGATAACCAGGACATCAAAGCCACAAGGACCGGGCAAGACACACACGAAGAGAAAGACAGAAGCAAGTCATCCCGATAGGGAAAGAAGCGCAATTTGTTATTAACCAAGAAGCACTCAACAAGTCACAAGGCAAGCATCCAAAATCTATGCTACCATACAAAATTACGGCTCGACTCGACCTCTCTCAAGAGGGCCAAAACCTGAAAGTTCCAGCTTCGGGAAAGTAGCTCGGACGTCGAACAGGGCCGCTTCATACCCGTCCCTTCTCGACCCCCTCGCTTCCATCCTCGCCTTCATCATCTTGAACTGAGCAACAGCCACCTCGGCCCTCGTTCTCGCCTCCGTCACTATCACCTTAGATTTGGCTAATGCCACCACTTCCTCCCGCTTCTTCAACTTCTCAATATTCTCGATACCCATCTATGAAAGAATTGGGGAGTTTATACAAGGCGCTAGAGGAGTAGATTCCCCTGTTGAGGTGGGACCTACATCTTTCCACGATTGTAACAACTTGCCTTTACCCCTAACCTCCTGCACATGGAAACCCATGGCTAGTAACTAACTATAACAACAATTATAGCAGTAAAAAATTTAAAAATACTATAATCTATGGTCCCTCTTGTGGCACTTAATGAACAAGGATTATATTCTATTTGAGCATGTACGTTAGCCCTATTGAGTGTACTAGTACTTGATTGCATGACTTTTCTATATATCTAATTCCAACGACACTGTATTTTCTGACTTAGATACAGTTGAAAGAAACTTAGGTACTACTTGATTTTCCAAGAATACATGAGTCTTGTTAATCTAAATGGTCAGGGCCACCTTGGCATTGGGGTCAACTATAGTCATGGACCCCTATTTTTGGGTCGTGACAAAAAATGGAGCAACACATGATGAACTTGGCAAAAGGCTAGCTTTAATGACCGTGAGACAAGATGATGGTAGAAAAAATGGGCTTGCAGAGAGACGTTTGTAAAGGTGTCCATGGTTGGATTTGAAGGAAATCAACAATGGAGAGCAATGGAGCAAGGATGAGCGTGGCAAAGAGTTGTAGAGCAGTGGTGGATCATCTCTCAGCCATGGCAATACGTGATGTGGATCTACCTCTCCCCCGGTGATTGATTTTGAGGCGCCAAGCGATGAAAAATCATGGTGGTAAATCATAAGTGCTCTTTTACAATATTGACAAGGAGCAATGGCAGACGGTTGCAACGGAGATGGACGAGGTAACAATGGAGAAAGTTCGCGTGAATCTTGCGATGGGCTGAACACAACAGTGGGTGAGACGGTGGAGCAACAACAGGCAACAAAATTGAGTAATGACATAGGGAGGTGACTATTGGTTCTTGTCAGTAGTGACTAATCGAGCAGAGAGAGAGTTTATCCTCTCCTGATAGCGTAGCAGCTACGAAAAAGAGAGAAAATAACAAACAAAAAAATGGAGAAACTTGGTGATGGGGCAAAAAACTATCTGGTGGAGATGGCAACGAAAACAGTCAGTCTCCTGTTTGAGTAAACACGAGACTCAACATAATTAATCTTGCTCTGATATCATGTTTGAATTGGAGAAAACAACAGATAAATTGTATTCAATATCTTAAATGTACTACACGAATTAATGAAGAAATTAAGTAAAGAAGCACAAATCGAAGCAAACCAAGGAGCAAAATGGGGGGAGCAAATGATGGAATAATCTAAACATATCTCTAATGATGCATTTACCCAGAGCAATAAAATTGAAACTGCAAAAGAGTTGGCAATGTCACCATCCCAATTGGCAGTAGGTTGAATTCAAAAGGCGGGACTGATGAAGCTGAAAAGTTTAATTCTCATCGCTACTTCAGTCAAGTGCATCTAGTCTATGTACCATCCAGCAATGTGCTTTCTGCTTATTTGGTATGTGGGAGATGCATACTTAGCCAAGCATTTACACAAACAATTGGGAGACCGAAAAAGCGACTTCGAAAAAACCAATCAAACCACGAAGATTAAACTGCATAAATTTGAATGAAACACCACTACCTCATGGCATTGTATCCACTTATCGCTCTTAAAACAGAAGGAAGGAGTGATTCGTACATCTGATAAACTAATTTGTTCGGTGATCTCCGCGTGCGTTGGCGATCGATTTCCTGTGGTGTGCGGTGGTGGAGACACAGGCGATTCTCCAAATGGGTTTCTTCCACTTAAGTCCTTGACGAAGCCATAGCTGGGAGGAACTGGAAGGAGAAAAGAAGAGAAGAGGTGCAGAAAGTGTACGGATTCCGGTAGACGTAAAAGGTTAGAGAATAAACAGAGCCCCCCCAAAAAATTGGGGTTTGAACCCGACGTGAATCGAACACGCAACCTTCTGATCTGGAGTCAGACGCGCTACCATTGCGCCACGGATCCACGATGGAACTTAGCGCGTACTCTTAATTAATATTCAAATACACAAAAGCCTAATCAGTTTGTGTTTTCATATATATAATAAATATATGTACATCATTTTTTTTTTCCTCATGCAAAATAATGGGGAGAAAATATTTCTTTGGAGCTCCTGTCCATTGCCATGACATTCATTCAATTTCATTTGATTTTGAATTTTTATTATATATAGTTAATTAATATGCATTACTAATTTAGTAAAAGACCACTAGACCTCTTGAATTGATTGAGCCATTAATTGATCGAAAACTAGAAGATAACTATTGACTAAATCTATCACTAATTAGTCGGGATACACATACCACCAAACAATCAGAAAATAAATAAAAACAAATAGATAACAACACTTATCACAACTAAACAAAGAAATACATACCATCAAAAATAACCTCATAACACAAAAAGTCTAGGATACATATTTGAAAGAGGACTAGGACGGCATCAATAAAGTAAAGCTTGACTCTATAAAAATTTGAGAAAAGATAACGTAGATAATTAAGTCTAAACTGCACACTGAATTAGATCTGATAGTTAGGATACATAATACTTTTAATCATAAAAACAATAATTATTACATTTTTGCTAGAAAAAAGTAAACCATCACTTATAAAACCAAATGTGACGAGAAAAATACCCTCGGTCTCATAATTACCCCAATACCCCTGCAAATCAGCCAATGATAGCAAAAACATGTGTTCAAGATAATTACCCCAATACCCCACCAAACAATTTAGGTAGTTTTTGTTAAAATGAGTAAAATAAGATTTTATTAAGATAACTTATTTATAAAGTTCAAGATAAGTTATTCGAATGGAAGGAAATGATAAATTTATTTTAAAAGTTCAAGATAAGAAATCATGTAATTTTTTTTAAGAAAATTTAACAAATACAATGAAAAATATTTGTATTCGAATGCATTTCATATATTATATTTTTTAGTCTATATTTTAGTTAACAAATGTTACTTTAGTAGTAAATTCTAACCAATTAGTGATAGATTTAATCAATAATTACCCTCTACTTCTCAATCAACTAATGACTCAAATTCAAGAGAACTAGTGGTCTCCTCCTTAATTAGTAATGCATATTAATTATATACATATATATTAACTGTGAGCGTCTATAATAAAAACATGGAAAGTTATAATCTATAATAAAAATTCAAAATCGAAGAAGGATCCAGTGAAATTGAATGTCATGCCAATGGACGGAAGAACTCCAAATAATTTTTTTCTCCCCATTACTTTGTATGAGAATATATATATATATGAAATCGATGGAAACGTTGAAAAAAGACTTTATAGGGAAATAATTAGGCTTTTTTGTATTTGAATATTAATTAAAAGTTACACCATAAGAAGAAAGGTGGATCCGTGGCGCAATGGTAGCGCGTCTGACTCCAGATCAGAAGGTTGCGTGTTCGATTCACGTCGGGTTCAAACCCCAAAGTTTTCCCTCTTAATTTTTTTATTTAATTTTTTGGGCTCTGTTTATTCTTTTAACCTTTTCGCCCAACCCCTCTGCTTATGTCTATCGGAATGCGTACACTCTCTGCAACTCAACTCTTCTTTTCTCTTTCCAGTTTCCAGTTCCTCCCTGCCATGGCTTCTTCAAGGACTTCAGAGGAAGAGACCCAATTGGAGAATCGCCCGCGTCTCCACCACCGCACACCAAAAGAAATCGATCGCCAACGCACGCAGAGATCACCGAACAAGTTAGTTTATCAGATGTACGAATCACTCTTTCCTTCTGTTTGAAGAGCGATAAGTGGATGCAATGCCACGAGGTAGTGGTGTTTCTTAAGCATTTCATTTAAAATTATGCAGTTTAATCTTCGTAGTTTGGTTTTTTGGAAGTCGCTTTTTCGGTCTCCCAATTGTTTGTGTAAATGCTTGACTGACTAAAGATGGAAAAGTAACAAAATAATGATGGCGAAAACTAAGCTTGAAGTGTGATGTTATTGCTTTAAAAGATAGATTTGGCTAGGACAATAATATTAAGATCAACAGTGGCTATCCCCATAATACAACACATTCTTCTTGTACTACAAACTATAGAGCAATAATAGTATAAGGTAATAAGAATAACAAGGGAAATAAAACCCAAACAAATGTTGATCAAAAGAGTGAGTAATAAAAAATATTAGAGAAGAAAAAGTAACGAAGCGAGCAATAATAGTATAAGGTAGCAGAAAAAACAAAGGAAATAAAACTTAGCAAATATTGATACAAAAGAGTGAGTAATATAAAATATTAGAGAAGAAAAAGTAATAAAATGAAATAGTAAGGACAAGTTGCTCTATTTATAGAGGAAATGTGAGCAATCTCAGTGATCTGTTACACAAGACTCACCAACTTTTAGTCAAAAAAAATATTGTCAACAAGCATAATTTCAACACAACCTTTATTGTAAATTATAAGCCTTACTGCTCACATTACACCCCCCACAACTCTTTGTTGTTCAACACGGTGTTGCACTAATAAGCCATGCACTCACCTAATAATTTATAAGTGCTCTAAAAATTTAGTCACAAATTTCATAGAATCAACCTCACTCCACACTTATATAGGTGAATCCATTGAGTGTATACCGCAATATTATACACCACCCATAAGGGATATAAAATTTATAAAGAGTTTAGCTTAACCCTCGTACATCGTAGTTAATCAACACAATTTACACCATAGAATGGGATAGCACAAAAAAAATAGTGTTTCACCAAGATCAAGATATGATTTGTTATTACCCATATGAACTTAATTCATGAGATCTCCAATCACATAGGTTGGGTTACCACCACTTTGATTTTCTCAATTCGCAATGGTCATATTCCTCTCGATGTTTCATTTATTAATTTTCTACCCAAGGGTTTGGACAGAGGATCGGTCAATTTCACTTTTGACTTTCACATAATTCATGAAAATAATTCCATCTCTAAGCAGCTGTATTACTACATCATGTTTTAAATGAATATGTATATTCTTGCCATTATAAGATTTATTCTTTGTAATGGCTATTGTTGTTTGGCAATCACAATGCAAAGACTCAGATAGTGTTGGTTTCATACCCAATGGAATATCTACTAAGAAGTTTCTCAACCACTCAACCTCATTACCAGCAAACTTCAGAGCTACAAACTCTGACTCCATGGTGGATTTAGCTATAATAGTTTGTTTGGCTTATTTTCGAGCTACTCCACCCCCATTAAAGTTGAACAAATATCCACTAGTAGATTTTATTTCATATGAATCACAGATCCAATTAGCATCACTGTATTCTTCTAATACAGTAAGAAATCCAATATATAAAATCCCATAATCCACAGTACCTCTCAAATATCTCATTAGTTTAACTAATGCAAACCAATGTTCACAATTAGGATTTTGTGTATATCTACTCAGTCTACATATAGCATAAGTTATATGTAACACCCCACCTACACAGGGCATGTTATGTCTTAGAATTTTGGAACTTATTTTTTTTTTTGAATTACATCATTTCCTGAAATTCCTTAAACTTATCTAGTGCTTTGACAAAATAATTTATACACTAGAGATAAATAAAATATTACAAAGCAGAAGCTGGAATCGAACTTGATCATAGCATTTCATACATAGATGATTGAACATAACACTTATTACAAAGTTGATACATAAGCTTTTAAAGATAATTTAAAACGTACATGATATTTGAAATGTCCATACTACAACATAACATGGTACACTTGCTTATTCCTTGACGACTCGTGTCACTACACATCTTCGACTTCCGTACCATCACTGCAAATCCCGACTGGAACGTTGAATATTCCAGGGGCAAAACTCGAATTAGATAATAAACCATCTAAGTAAGGGTATAAGATGTTTAATATGTGTATATGCAATGTCTTACTCATCGTAGGTGTCAACCTGCACTCTCCATGCTACTTACCATTTTTACGGCCACCTCTTTCGAAGCCGGGGTGTATGGGGGCACCCTTGGTACAGTAGCGGTGCTAGTTCGTACTCCCTACGACCACAATGTATGTGATCAATGATATCAACGTGTACATATACATTTCATAGCATGTCATGAGTGCAGTCTACGTGATGGATACATATCAGGGCATGTCAATATGATGAAGCATTCCCTAAGATCGGGTGTAAACATAAATATTTATAACCGTACTAATATTGCAACGGTACACTTATAATTTAAGTTGCCTCGAAAAGCGTGTCGTCCTCGAAAGACGAGTTATTTCCCAATCCTCGTGCTCCAAGGATTCCTAAAATATTAAATTTATTCCAAATTGTTAATTTACTATTTTCTCATAATTCTATAATTTCTCTTTATTTTCTAAGTCTTATTTTCTCAAAATTCCATAATAAATATCTAAACTTTCATATAACCCAATTTCTCTTTACTAATATTCTTTAAATAATATTTCTGGCCTTCTGGAATTTTCTTGAAAATTTTCAAATTAAATTCCTATTTTTTCCTTATTTTCATAATAGAAAAACTACTTAAATAAATAATTAATTTAGCATTTTCTAGAAAACTTTTCACAAAATAAGACATAAACAAAATTCTAGATTTTCTGAAAATTTTTGCAAAATTTTATCTATTTTCTTTTTATTTTATTTTTTTCTTTTTTCTTTTCTTTTCTTTTTTTTCTTTCTTTCCTGGCGGGCGCGTGCGGGCCACGCGCCTTCTTCCTACTCGCGGGCGTGGGAGACCACGCGCCTGACCCCCTCCTCGGGTCGTCTTCTCCGACGGCCAAATTGTCGCCGACGACCCTGCCGGGCTTCCAAGCTTCAAAAGAAGCTTTTTTCTTCTTAATTTCGACCTCCCGAACCCGATTTTAACCTTGAAATTTAGAAAAAAACCAACAAAAATACCTTTTTTGTTGGTTGAAGTCTCGGCTCTGGTGATTCGCTACTTTTCCGGCGAGCTTCAATTCTTCTTCTCCTTTACTCTGTTGGCCACTAAATGCTCCAGAAAACTTGCCCACAACTCAAGGAGTAAAACCCCGCTCACCACGCTCTCAATCACTGCCCCAATCACCCACTCTTTGAAGTAAAAATTCTAATGCAAAGAGGCTGCTCGAATGCGGCTATTTATAGCCGAAATCCGTTGTGAACTGTCTCATCAAGGCACCCACGTATCCTGGACGACCATCCTGTTGGCCATTGCGGCATTAATGCCGCCCCTCATCCCTGGTAGCTTATTGCAGGCGCGGCCAGAGCATGGTTGCGCGCCTACTCTGATTTTTTTTTATTTATATATATATAATGTACATACATACATACATACATACATACATACGAGTTTATAATATATATATATACATACATACATTAGTATAAAATCCAATTTTAATACAAATTTTCTGATATTTTTACTATATACTTTATATAATTACAACACAATAAATTTAACTACTAAATTTATACATACCAACTAAAATTCTAATAATTTCTCTAGGGTCTAAAATATCAAATTATAATTATGTCCTAGGATATTACATTCTCATCTCCTTACAAAAATTCCGTCCTCGAAATTTGATCATTCTTTGCTCATATGATCCTCAAATAGGTAGGGAAAGTTAATCTTCATGTCTTCTTCCCGTTCCCAAGTTATTTCTTCACTCACCGGGTTTCTCCACAGGACTTGCACAAGGGGAATTGATTTGTTTCTTAGAACTTGATCCCTACGATCCAAAATTTTAACCGGTTTCTCAACGTATGAAAGATTTTCTTGAACTTTGACAGCTTCGATCGGCATTATTTGAGGGGGATCTAGTTCATGCTTACGGAGTTGCGATACATGAAATACATTGTGGAGGTTTGATAGGACCAGGGGTAGAGGAAGTCGATAAGCGACTGGTCCAATTCTTTCCACTATATCATACAGACCTATATACTTGGGACTTAACTTGCTCTTTTTCTTATTGTTTCGAGTTACCATTCTTAGTGGAGATATCTTTAGATACACTTTATCACCAACTTGGAACTCTAAATTCCTTTTTCTAGTATTCGCATAGGATTTCTGATGATCCTGAGCTTCCTTGATTTTTTTCCGAATGATCTTTATCTTTTCTGACGTCTCCTAAACGATCTCAGGTCCCAAGATTTGACATTCACCTACCTCAGTCCAGCATATCGGGGACCTACATTTTTGTCCGTATAAGGCTTCATATGAAGCCATTCCAATGCTGCTGTGATAGCTGTTATTGTAAGCGAACTCTACCAATGGTAAATGTTCCTCCCAGCTTCTTGAAAAGTCAATAGCATAGGCCCGCAACATATCTTCTAAGGTTTGAATGGTCATTTCTGATTAACCATTAGTCTGGGGATGATAGGCTGTACTTAGCCTAAGTTGAGTACCTAAATACTTTTGCAAGCTTCCCCAAAACCTAGAAGTGAACCTTGGGTCGCGGTCTGACACAATACTTACAGGCACTCCATGCAATCTAATAATTTCGTTAAGATACTGCTGGGCTAACTTGCTGATCAGTTGGCCTACTTTCATAGCCAGAAAATGAGCAGACTTAGACAATCTGTCAACTATCACCCAAATAGCATCATTCCCTTTAGGACTTTTTGGTAATCCCGTCACGAAATCCATCGTAATATGTTCCCATTTCCATTTCGGGATTTCTAATGGCTGCAAACTTCCACCTGGTTTTTGATGCTCAGTCTTGATTCTCTGACACGTGTCACATTGACTAACGTATCTTGCCACGCTTTTCTTCGTTCCCAGCCACCAATACACAGCCTTTAAGTCTTGATACATCTTAGTGGCACCAGGGTGTATCGAGTATCTGGATTGGTAGGCTTCTACCAAAATTATTTGTCGTAATTCCCTCACGCGAGGTACATATATCCTTCCTTGAAACGGAAGGATGTTGTCTCTTACTTCAAATTCTGGTCTCTTTGCTTGACCGTGCTCATCGATTCATAACTTAATTCAAGAATCTTCTGAATAAGCTTGCCGTATTTGATCCATTAATTCTGGTTGCAAAGTGAGACTAACTGCGTAGGCAGAGTTATCTCGAGAAACTACTCCCACCATCATCAAACTAAAAGCCTCAACTACCTTCCACTCAGATACCATCATTCCAGCCATATAAGGCGTTTCTTTCCTGCTTAAGGCATTAGCTACAACGTTTGCTTTACCTGTATGGTATTGGACAGTGCAGTCATAATCTTTTAACAACTCCATCCATCTTCGTTGCCTCATGTTCAATTCTTTCTACGATAATACGTATTGTAGGTTCTTGTGATCAGTAAAAATTTCGAATTTCTCGCCATATAAATAATGTCTCCAAATCTTTAAGGCAAACACCACCGCTGCCAACTCCAAATCGTGGGTCGGGTAATTCCGCTCGTGGTTCTTAAGCTGTCGGGACCTATAGGCAATGACCCTACCGTGCTGCATCAACAGACATCCCAAACCGTTTCTTGATGCGTTTGTGTACATCATAAATCCTCTTGATCCGTTTGACATAGCCAGTACCGGAGCGGTTGTGAGTTTATTTTTAAGCATCTGAAAACTTTCTTCGCACCACTCGTTCCAATCGAACTTCACCCCTTTCTATGTTAACTTGGTGAGGGGCGTTGCGATCTTGGAAAATCTTTCCACGAATTTTCTATAATACCCAGCTAATCCCAAGAAACTCTTAACTTCTGTAACAGACTGAGGTTGCTTCCAATTCTTCACAACCGCTATCTTTGCTGGGTCGACCGATATTCCTTCGGCCGATATAACGTGCCCTAAAAATGCCACTTGGTATAACAAAAATTCACATTTCGAGAATTTGGCATACAGTTTATATTTTTGCAACGTTTGCAATATCACCCTTAAATGCGACTCGTGCTCTTCTTCTGATGGAGAGTATATCAGTATGTCGTCTATGAACACGATCACAAACTTGTCAAAAAATGGTCTGAAAACTCGGTTCATGGAATCCATAAAAGCTGCTGGGGCATTGGTTAGCCCGAACGGCATCACCATGAATTCGTAGTGCCCATATCGAGAAAGAAAAGCTGTCTTAGGCACATCCTCTGCCTTGATCCTCAATTGGTAGTACCCTGATCTCAA
The DNA here is from genome assembly GCF_014633365.1 of Diospyros lotus. Lineage (NCBI taxonomy): Eukaryota > Viridiplantae > Streptophyta > Magnoliopsida > Ericales > Ebenaceae > Diospyros > Diospyros lotus. The sequence continues at coordinate 20,412,537 of NC_068343.1, forward strand.
GTCGATCTTTGAGAAGACCTTGGCTCCTTATAACTGGTCGAACAACTCCTCTATTCTGGGAAGTGGGTACTTATTTTTTACAGTTATCTTATTCAGCTACCGATAATCTATGCACATTCTCAAACTCCGATATTTTTTCTTAACAAAAAGCACTGGCGCACCCCATGGCGACATGCTTGGTCTGATGAACCCCTTGTCCAACAACTCTTGAAATTGGGCCTTTAATTCTTTTAACTCTGCGGGGGCCATTTTATATGGAAACCGGACTTGACCCCGGTACAATTTCTATCGAAAACTCGATCTCTCTCTGGGATGGCAATCCAGGCAATTCTTTGGGAAACACATCCTTGAACTCTCTAACGATTCATACTTCTTCAATTTTCAATGATTCCTCATTTTTCCCTTGGACACAAGCTAAGTATTCCTGTGCCCCTTGTCGTAATAGTTTCTTAGCCTTTAGAGCTGAGATCCACTTCTTTTCACTTGCCCTCTTTTTCCCTCGAAACTTGACATTCGAACCTCCGCTTTTGAAACTAACTATCTTAGCTTTACAGTCCAATGTAGCGTTGTATTTGGTTAGGAAGTCCATTTCTAGAATCACGTCAAAATTTTGAAATTCTAGAAGGATTAGATCCACCAGGAACTCAACTTCTCCTATCTGAATTTTTCTATTTTTATAACTTGAGGAGGATTCTAGAGACTTCCCCATTGAGGTTGCCACGATCATACGACAACTCAGGTTTTTCGATTTTTCTCCTAGTACTTCAGCAAATGCATGCGAAATGAATGAATGACTTGCTCCTGAATCTATCAAAACATGCATAGAAATACCAGATGTAGACATGGTACCTTCGATTACAGCTGGGTCTTCTACTGTATCTTGCTGAGTTAGATGAAACACACTTCCCTGCTGCACCCTGGTATTTCTTGATGATCCTTGAGGTTGACTTATCTGCCGCGGCTTGGGGCAATCCCTTGTAAAATGCCCTGTCTGCTGACAGTTAAAACAAGTGATTCATTTCTTAGAGTAGCTTAGATTGATATGTCCCTCCTCTCCGCAGTTATAGCAGCCTTTCGTTCCAAATCGATACGGCCTTTCGGGGTGTTGCTTCTGGCATCTTGTGCATGGATTACTAGGCTTGAACTTAGGCCTCTTGAGATCCAGCTTCTTGCTTGCTCTTTGATTACTTGCTTGCTGACTTTCTCCTTGAATGACTTCAATCCGGCTCAGATTAGCCTCAGTTGTGACGGCTTGCAGCACCACTTCTGCATAAGACTGGGTACTTACACTACTCAGGGCTCGCTGAAGCCTCAGATTTAGCCCCCCTAAGAACTTTTGGGTTTTTATCCTTTCATCTCATTCATAAATGGGCATGTACCTAATCAATCAGTTGAAAGCATCTTTGTACTGGGCTACGGTCATGTCCCCGGTTTGCCTTAACTCCATAAATTCTCTCTCCTTCTTCACTCTTAGACTTAGAGGAAAGTACTTCTCGTCAAAGAGTTCTTTGAATCGCTCCCAGGTGACGTATGGTGCCCTAGCTCGAGGGGTTATTGCTCGCTTAACTCCCTTCCACCATCTGTCTGCCTCGTCTTGAAGCATGAAGGTGGCATAGTTGACTTTCTCTTCTTCTCCACAGTGCAAGTGGTCTAACAGCTTTTCCGTTTGTTCAATCCAGAATTCCCCTTCGCTGGGGTCTACGCCAAGTTTCCCTTGAAATACGGGGGGATTTTGTCGACGATAGAGGTCGAGCATGTTGACTGTATGGCCGTCCCAGGAGTGAGTTCCTTGCATAAATCCCACCATGCTTCCTAGTATTCGCTCCATTTGGTCAAGTCGACTACTCCTAGTCTCCTGGCTAGAGTCACCTTCTAGGTTATCACTTGTGTTTCCCTCTGCATTGCTAGCTCGTTGATTAGGTGTCCTAGATCCTACTGCTATCCCTTTTTGAGTGTTCACCATCTGAAAAGAAAATAATATTCTCGATTAGCTAACAGGGTCTTACCATTCGATAAAGTTAATCCTTCATTAATTCCACATATATTATACATCCGATTATAAAATGTCATAGGCCATGCAGTACATAAGTCATGAAGATAGTTAGAGCATTTCTAGCTATGTCTACTTGGGTCCGGACGACCTCCATATCCAAGCGTCTTTTTCTTCTTTGGACTCGTACGATGGTCCCTCAAGATCGTCCCTAATCTCTTCGTTCTCTTCTTCGTCCTCGGAGTCTGTGTCCTCAAACTCAAGAGGGTTATTTTCGGCCCAAAGTACGAGTATATTGTCTTCCTCTTCTGCCTTGATCGGGTCTCCCATTTCTTCTTCCTCTTCCGCCTCGATCGGGTCTCTCATTTCTTCGTTAGACTCCTCCACTAGCACCGGCTCGTATAGCTCCACCAGTTGCTCGCGAATCCGCTCGAAATAAAGATGAAATTCTAGGAATTGCTAGCCCTGCCTGACCCAATCATCGAAGTCTTGCAGATCGCCTTCCAGAACACCAACCAGCATATTTATTTGGAACTGGACTAGGTTAGGCTAGAGTCGGTAACTCGGGAGTACGTCGTCGATGATTTCTTCCATTTGGACCAAATGCTCCATGATGCCTTCATTTGGTTCCGGGTCTCAAGATGATGTGCCCAATGATCGACTAATACTTACTCTAAGAAATTTCCCGCCATCCTGTCATCACAACTCTCGTTAGTACCTATAATTGACCTCGAGTTGGTACTTCTAACCTTCTTCGATTCTCGATATAAGTGCTAACGTTCAGTCTAAGTTATCTACTTAGTTGAGTTTTAATACCAACTGTAACACCCTACCTACTCAGGGCATGTTATGTCTTAGGAATTTTGGAACTTATTTTTTTTTTTCGAATTACATCATTTCCGAAATTCCCTTAAACCTATCTAGTGCTTTGACGAAATCATTTATACACTAGAGATAAATAAAATGTTACAAAGCAGAAGCTGAAATCGAACCTGATCATAGCATTTCATACATAGATGACTGAACATAGCACTTATTACAAAGTTGATACATAAGCTTCTAAAGATAATTTAAAATGTACATGATACTTGAAATGTCCATACTAAAACATAACATGGTACACTTGCTTATTCCTTGAGGCCTCGTGTCACTACACATCTTCGACTTCCGTACCATCACTGCAAGTCCCGACTGGAACGTTAAATATTTCAGGGGTAAAACCCGAATTAGATGATGAACCATCTAAGTAAGGGTACAAGATGTTTAATATGTGTGTATGCAATGTCTTACTCATCGTACGTGTCAACTGCACCCTCCATGCTACTTACCATTTTTACGGCCACCTCTTTCGAAGCCGGAGTGTATGGAGGCACCCTTGGTACAATAGCGGTGCTAATTCGTGCTCCCTACGGCCACGATGCATGTGATCAATGATATTAACGTGTACATATACATTTCATAGCATGTTATGAGTGTAGTCTACGTGATAGATACATATCAGGGCATGTCAATATGATAAACCATTCCCGGAGATCGGGTGTAAACATAAATATTTATAACCGTACTAATCTTGCAACGGTACACATACAATTTAAGTTGCCTCGAAAAGCATGTTGTTCTCGAAAGATGAGCTATTTCCCAATCTTCATGCTCCAAGGATTCCTAAAATATTAAATTTATTCCAAAATGTTAATTTACTATTTTCTTATAATTTCTCTTTATTTTCAAAGTCTTATTTTCTCAAAATTTCATAATAAATATCTAAACTTTCATATAACCCAATTTCTCTTTACTAATATTCTTTAAATAATATTTCTGGCCTTCTGAAATTTTCTTGAAATATTTCAAATTAAATTCCTATTTTTTTCTTATTTTCATAATAGCAAAACTACTTAAATAAATAATTAATTTAGCATTTTCCAGAAATTTTTTCACAAAATAAGACATAAACAAAATTCTAGATTTTTTGAAAATTTTTGCAAAATTTTATCTATTTTCTTTTTATTTTTTTTTTCTTTTCTTTCTTTTTTGGCAGGTCATGCGGGCAACGCGCCTTCTTCCTACTTGCGGGCGCGTGGTCACACGCGCCCGACCCCCCCTCGGGTCGTCTTCTCCGACGGCCAAATCGCTGCCGGCGACCTTGTCGGGCTTCCAAGCTTCAAAAGAAGTTTCACTCCTCCTTAATTTCGACCTCCCAAACCCGATTTTAACCTTGAAATTTAGAAAAAAAACCAACAAAAATACCTCATTTTACTTGTTGAAGTCTCGGCTCCAGCAATTCGAGGCTTTTTCGGCGAGCTTCGATTCTTCTTCTCCTTTACTCTGTTGGCCACCAAATGCTTTAGAAAACTTGCCCACGACTCAAGGAGTAAAACTCTGCTCACCACACTCTCAATCACTGCTCCAATCACCCCCTCTTTGAAGTAAAAATTCTGATGCAAAGAGGCTGCTCGAATGCGGCTATTTATAGCCAAAATTCGCCAAGAACTGTCCCATCAAGGCGCTCGTGTGTCCTAGACGACCATCCCATCGGCCATTGCGGCATTAATGCCGCCTCTCACCCTTGGTAGCTTGTTGTAAGCGTGGCCAGAGCATAGCTAAATTAATGTCTTATTTTGCAAGAAAATAGATAAAATTTTTGCAAAAATTTCCAAAAAATCTAGAATTTTGTTTGTCTTATTTTGTGATAAATTTTCTAGAAAATGCTAAATTAATTATTTATTTAAGTAGTTTTGCTATTATGGAAATAAGGAAAAAATAGGAATTTAATTTGAAAAATTTCAAGAAAATTTCAGAAGGCCAGAAATATTAATAAAGAGAAATTGGATTATATGAAAGTTTAGATATTTATTATGGAATTTTGAGAAAATAAGACTTAGAAAATAAAGAGAAATTATAAAAATTATGAGAAAATAGTAAATTAACATTTTGGAATAAATTTAATGTTTTAGGAATCCTTGGGGCACGAGGATTGAGAAATAGCTCGTCTTTCGAGGATGACACGCTTTTTAAGGCAACTTAAATTGTAAGTGTACCGTTGCAAGATTAGTATGGTTATAAATATTTATGTTTACACCATATCTTCGGGAATGCTTCATCATATTGACATGCCCTGATATGTATCCATCACGTAGATTATACTCATGACATGCTATGAAATGCATATGTACACGTTGATATCATTGATCACATGCATCATGGCCGTAGGGAGTACGAACTAGCACCGCTACTGTACCAAGGGTGCCCCCATACACCCTGGTTTCGAAAGAGGTTGTTGTAAAAATGGTAAGTAGCATGGAGGGTGTAGTTGACATCTACGATGAGTAAGACATTGCATGCACACATATTAAACATTTTGTACCCTTACTTAGATGGTTCATTATCTAATTCGGATTTTGCCCCTGGAATATTTAACGTTCCAGTCGGGACTTGCAGTGATGGTACGAAAGTCGAAGATGTGTAGTGACACAAGTCGTCAAGGAATAAGCAAGTGTACCATGTTATGTTGTAGTATGGACATTTCAAGTATCATATACGTTTTAAATTATCTTTAGAAGCTTATGTATCAACTTTGTAATAAGTGCTATGTTCAGTCATCTATGTATGAAATGCTATGATCATGTTCGATTTCAACTTCCGTTTTGTAAGATTTTATTTATCTCTAGTGTATAAATGATTTCGTCAAAGCACTAGATAGGTCTAAGGGAATTTCGGAAATGATGTAATTCAAAAAAAAAAAAAAATAATAAGTTCCAAAATTCCTAAGACATAACATGCCCTGAGTAGGTAGGGTGTTACAGTTGGTATCAAAGCTCAACTAAGTAGATAACTTAGACTGAACGTTAGCACTTATATCGAGAATCGAAGAAGGTTAGAAGTACCAACTCGAGGTCAATTAGGGGTACTAACGAGAGTTGTGATGACAGGATGGTAGGAAATTTCTCAGAACAGGTATTAGTCGATCATTGGGCACATCGTCTTAAGACCTGGAACCAAATGAAGGCATCATGGAGCATTTGGTCCAAATGGAAGAAATCATCGACGACGTACTCCCGAGTTACCGACTCTGGATTGACCTAGTCCAGTTCCAGATAAATATGCTGGTTGGTGTTCTGGAAGGCGATCTACAAGACTTCGATGATTGGGCCCGGCAAGGCGAGCAATTCCCAGAATTTCATCTTTATTGCGAGCGGATTTGTGAGCAACTGGTGGAGCTATACGATCCAATACTAGTGGAGGAGTCTGATGAAGAAATGGGAGACCCGATCGAGGCGAAAGAGGAAAAAGAAATGGGAGACCCGATCGAGGCAAAAAAGTGAGACAATATACCCGTACTTTGGGCCGAAAATAACCCTCTTGAGTTTAAGGACACAGACTCCGAGGACGAAGAAGAGAATGAAGAGGTTAGGGAGGATCTTGAGGGACCATCGTACGAGTCCGAAGACGAAAAAAGACGCTTGGATATGGAGGTTGTCCGAACCTAAGTAGACATAGCTAGAAATGCTCTAACTATCTCCATGACTTATGTAGTGCGTGGCCTATGACATTTTGTAATCGGATGTATAATATCTGTGGAATTAATGAATAATTAACTTTATCGAATAGTAAGACCCTGTTAGCTAATCGAGAATATTATTATCTTTTCAGATGGTGAACACTCAAAGAGGGATAACAGTAGGACCTAGAACACCCAATCAACGAGTTAGCAATGTAGAGAGAAACGCAAGTGGTAACCTGGAAGGCGACTCTAGCTAAGAGACTAGGAGCAGTCGACTTGACCAAATGGAGCGAATACTGGGAAGCATGGTGGGATTTATGCAAGGAACTCACTTTCGGGACGGCCATACAGTCAACATGCTCGACCTCTACCGTCGATAGAATCCCTCCGTCTTTCAAGGGAAAGTTGGCGCGGACCTCAGCGAAGGGGAATTTTGGATTAAACAAACGAAAAAGCTGCTAGACCACTTACACTGTGGAGAAGAAGAGAAAGTCAATTGTGCCACCTTCATGCTTCAAGACGAGGCAGACAGATGGTGGAAAGGAGTTAAGCGAGCAATGACCCCTCGAGCTAGGGCATCATACGTCACTTGGGAGCAATTCAAAGAACTCTTCGATGAGAAAAAACTTTCCTTTAAGTTTGAGAGTGAAGAAGAATGAGAGAGAATTTATGGAGTTAAGGCAAATCGGGGACATGACCGTAGCCCAGTACAAAGATGCTTTCAACCGATTGATCAGGTAAATGCTCATTTATGAAGGAGATGAAAGGATCAAAGCCCAAAAGTTCTTAGGGGGGCTAAATCTGAGGCTTCAACAAGCCCTGAGCAGTGTAAGTACCCAGTCTTATGCAGAAGTGGTGCTGCAAGCCGTCACAACTGAGGCTAATCTGAGTCGAATTGAAGCCATTCAAGGATAAAGTCAACAAGCAAGTAATCAAAGAGCAGGGAAGAAGCTGGATCTCAAGAGGCCTAAGTTCAAGCCTAGTAATCCATGCACAAGATGCCAAAAGTAATACCCCGGAAGGCCGTGCCTATTGGGAACGAAAGGCTGCTACAACTGCGGAGAGGAGGAACATATCAATCTAAGCTGCCCTAAGAAAGGAATCACTTTGTTTTAACTGTCAGTAGACAAGGCATTTTACAAGGGATTGCCCCAAGCTGCAGCAAATAAGTCAACCTCAGGGATCATCAGGAAATTCTAGGGTGCAGCATGGAAGAGTGTTTCATCTAACTCAACAAGATACGGCAGAAGACCCAGCTGTAATCGAATGTACCATGTCTACATCTGGTATTCCTATGCATGTTTTGATAGATTCATGAGCAAGTCATTCATTTATTTCCATGCATTTGCTGAAGTACTAAGAGAAAAATCGAAAAATCTAAGCTGCCGTATGATCGTGGCAACCCCGATGGGGAAGTCTTTAAAAACCTCCTCAGGTTATAAAAATAGAAAAATTCAAATAAGAGAAGTTGAGTTCCTGGTGGATCTAATCCTTCTAGAATTTCAAGATTTTGACGTGATTCTAGGAATGGAATTCCTAACCAAATACAACGCTACATTGGACTGTAAAGCTAAGATAGTTAGTTTCAAGAGCAGAGGTTTGAATGTTAAGTTTCGAGTGAAAATGATGGCAAGTGAAAGGAAGTGGATCTCAGCTCTAAAGGCTGAGAAACTATTACGACAAGGGGCACAGGGATACTTGGCTTGTGTCTAAGGGAAAAGGAAGGAACCATTGGAAATCGAAGAAGTACGAATCGTTAGAGTGTTCGGGGATGTGTTTCTCGAAGAATTGCCTGGATTCCCGCCCCAGAGAGAGATCCAGTTTTTGATAGAAATTATACCAGGGTCAAGTCCAGTTTCCATATCCCCATATAAAATGGTCCCCACAGAATTAAGAGAATTAAAGGCCCAACTTCAAGAGCTATTGGACAAGGGGTTCATCAGACCAAGCATGTCGCCATGGGGTACGCCAGTGCTTTTTGTTAAGAAAAAAGATTGGAGTTTGAGATGTGCATAGATTATCGATAGTTGAATAAGATAACTGTAAACAATAAGTACTCACTTCCCAGAATAGAGGAGTTGTTCGACCAGTTACAAGGAGCCAAGGTCTTCTCAAAGATCGACTTGAGATCAGGGTACTACCAATTGAGGATCAAGGTAGAGGATGTGCTTAAGATAGCTTTTCATTCTCGATATGGGCACTACGAATTCATGGTGATGCCGTTCGGGCTAAGTAACGCCCCAGCAGTTTTTATGGATACCATGAATTGAGTTTTCAGACCATTTTTGGACAAGTTCGTGATCGTATTCATAGACAACATACTGATATACTCTCCCTCGGAAGAAGAGCAAGAGTCGCATTTAAGGGTGATATTGCAAACGTTGCAAAAACATAAGCTGTATGCCAAATTCTCGAAATGTGAATTTTGGTTATACCAAGTGGCATTTTTAGGGCACGTTATATCGGCCTTTGCTAGGTCGCAAAGATAGCGGCTGTAAAGAATTGGAAGTAACCTCAGTCTGTTATAGAAGTTAAGAGTTTCTTGGGGATTAGCTGGGTATTATAGAAAATTCGTGGAAAGATTTTCCAGGATCGCAACGCTCCTCACCAAGTTAACTCAGAAAGGGGTGAATATCAATTAGACCAAGCGGTGCGAAGAAAGTTTTCAAATGCTTAAAAATAAACTCACAACCGCTCTAGTACTGGTTACGCCAAACGGATCAGGAGAACTTATGGTGTACACAGATGCATCGAGAAACGGTTTGGGATATGTGCTGATGCAGCACGGTAGGGTCATTGCCTATGGGTCCCGACAGCTTAAGAACCACGAGCGAAATTACCCGACCCACAATTTGGAGTTGGCAGCGGTGGTGTTTTCCTTAAAGATTTGGAGACATTATTTATATGGCGAGAAGTTCAAAATTTTTACTGATCACAAGAACCTATAATACGTATTCTCGCAGAAAGAATTGAACATGAGGCAACGAAAATGGATGGAGTTGTTAAAAGATTATGACTGCACTATCCAATACCATCCGGGTAAAGCTAACATTGTGGCTGATGCCTTAAGTAGGAAAGAAACCCCTTATGTGGCTGGAATGATGGTATCTGAGTGGAAGCTAGTTAGGGCTTTTAGTTTGATGACGGTGTGAGTAGTTTCTTGAGATAACTCTGCCTACGCAGCTAATCTCACTCTACAACCTGAATTAATGGATTAAATACGACAAGTTTATTCAGAAGATTCTCGAATTAAGTTATGGATCGATGAGCACGGTCAAGCAAAGAGACCGGAATTGGAAGTAAGAGATAACATCCTTCGGTTTCAATGAAGGATATATGTACCTCGCGTGAGGGAATTACGACAAGTAATTTTGGGAGAAGCCCACCGATCCAGATAGTCGATACACGCTGGTGCCACTAAGATGTATCAAGACTTGAAGGTTGTGTATTGGTGGCCGAGAATGAAGAAAAGCGTGGCAAGATACGTTAGTCAATGTGACACGTGTTAGAGAATCAAGATTGAGCATCAAAAACCAAGTGGAAGTTTGCAGCCATTAGAAATCCCGAAATGGAAATGGGAACATATTACGATAGATTTCGTGATGGGATTACCAAAAAGTCTTAAAGGGAATGATGTTATTTGGGTGATAGTTGACAGATTATCTAAGTCTGCTCATTTTCTGGCTATGAAAGTAGGCCAACTGATCAGCAAGTTAGCTCAGCAGTATCGTAACTAGATTATCAAATTACATGGAGTGCCTGTAAGTATTGTGTCAAACCGCGACCCAAGGTTCACTTCTAGGTTTGGGGGAAGCCTGCAAAAGTGTTTAGATACTCAACTTAGGCTAAGTACAGCCTATCATCCCCAGACTGATAGTCAATCAGAAAGGACCATTCAAACCTTAAAAGATATGTTACGGGCCTTTGCTATTGACTTTCTAGGAAATTGGGAGGAACATTTACCATTGGTAGAGTTCGCTTACAATAACAACTATCACAGTAGCATTGGAATGGCTCCATATTATACGGACGAAAATGTAGGTCCCCGATATGCTGGATTGAGGTAGGTGAACGTCAAATCTTGGGACCTGAGATCGTTCAGGAGATATCGGAAAAGATAAAGATCATTCGAAAAAAATCAAGGAAGCTCAGGATCGTCAGAAATCCTACGTGAATATTAGAAGAAGGAATTTAGAGTTCCAAGTTGGTGATAAAGTGTATCTAAAGATATCTCCACTAAGAATGGTAACTCGAAACAACAAGAAAAAGAGCAAATTAAGTCCCAGGTATATAGGTCCATATGATATAGTGGAAAGAATTGGACCAGTCACTTATCGACTTCCTCTACCCCTGGCCCTGTTAAACCTCCACGATGTATTTCATGTATCGCAACTCCGTAAGCATGAGCTAGATCCCCCTCAAGTAATGCCGACTGAAGCTGTCGAAGTTCAAGAAAATCTTTCGTACGTTGAGAAACAGGTTAAAATTTTGGATCGCATGGATCAAGTTTTGAGAAACAAATCAATTCCCCTTGTGCAAGTCTTGTGGAGAAACCCGGTGAGTGAAGAAATAACTTGGGAACGGGAAGAAGACATGGAGATTAACTTTCTATACCTATTTAAGGATCCTATAAGCAAAAAATGATCAAATTTCGAGGACGAAATTTTTGTAAGGAGGGGAGAATGTAATATCCTAGGACATCATCATAATTTGATATTTTAGACCCTAGAAAACTTATTAGAATTTTAGTTGGTATATATAAATTTAGTAGTTAAATTTATTGTATTGTAATTATATAAAGTATATAGTAAAAATATCAGAAATTTTGTATTAAAATTTGATTTTATACTAATGTATGTATATATATATATATTATAAACTTGTATGTATGTACATTATATATATATAAATAAAAAAAATCAAAGCAGGCGCGTGGCCATGCTCTGGCTGCGCCTGCAACAAGCTACCAGGGATGAGGGGCAGCATTAATGCCGCAATGGCCGACGAGATGGTCGTCTAGGACACGTGGGCGCCTTGATGGAACAGTTCGCGGCGAATTTCGACTATAAATAGTTGCGTTTGAGTAGCCTCTTTGCATTAGAATTTTTACTTCAAAGAGCGTGTGATTGGGGCAGTGATTGAGAGTGTGGTGAGCGGGGTTTTACTCCTTGAGTCGTGGGCAAGTTTTCTAGAGCATTTGGTGGCTAAGGGAGCAAATGAGAAGAAGAATCGAAGCTCGCCGGAAAAGCTGCGAATCGCCGGAGCGAGACTTCAACCAGCAAAGCGAGGTATTTTTGTTGGTTTTTTCTAAATTTCAAGGTTAAAATCGGGTTTGGGAGGTCGAAATTAAGGGGGAGGGAAGCTTCTTTTGAAGCTTGGAAGCCTGGCAGGGTCGCCGGCGGCGATTTGGCCGCCGGAGAAGATGACCCGAGAGGGGGGGGTCGGGCGCGTGGTCACACGTGCCCGTGAATAAGAAGAAGGGGCGTGGCCTGCATGCGCCCGCTAGGAAAGAAAGAAAAAAAAAGAGAAAATAAAAAAGAAAATAGATAAAATTTTGCAAAAATTTCTAGAAAATCTAGAATTTTGTTTATGTCTTATTTTGTGATAAATTTTCTGAAAATGCTAAATTAATTATTTATTTAAATAGTTTTGTTATTATGGAAATAAGGAAAAAAAAGGAATTTAATTTGAAAAAATTCAAGAAAATTTCAGAAGGCCAGGAATATTATTTAAAGAATATTAGTAAAGAGAAATTAGATTATATGAAAGTTTAGATATTTATTATGGAATTTTGAGAAAATAAGACTTAGAAAATAAAGAGAAATTATGAGAAAATAGTAAATTAACATTTTGGAATAAATTTAATGTTCTAGGAATCCTTGGGGCACGAGAATTGAGAAATAGCTCGTCTTTCGAGGATGACACGCTTTTCGAGGTAACTTAAATTGTAAGTGTACCGTTTGCAAGATTAGTACGGTTATGAATATTTATGTTTACACCCGATTTTCGGAAATGCTTCATCATATTAACATGCCCTAATATGTATCAATCACATAGACTGCATTCATGACATGCTATGAAATGCATATGTACACGTTAATATCATCGATCACATGCATCGTGGTCGTAGGGAGTACGAACTAGCACCGTTACTGTACCAATGGTGCCCCCATACATCTCGACTTTGAAAAAAATGGCTGTAAAAATGGTAAGTAGCATAAAGGGTGTAGTTAACACCTACGATGAGTAAGACATTGCATACACATATATTAAACATCTTGTACCCTTACTTAGATAGTTCATCATCTAATTCGGGTTTTACCCCTAGAATATTTAACGTTCCAGTTGGGACTTGCAGTGATGGTACGAAAGTCGAAGATGTGTAGTGACACGAGTCGTTAAGGAATAAGCGAGTGTACCATGTTATGTTGTAGTATGGACATTTCAAGTATCATGTACGTTTTAAATTATCTTTAGAAGCTTATGTATTAACTTTGTAATAAGTGTTATGTTCAGTCATCTATGTATGAAATGCTATGATCATGTTCGATTTCAGTTTCCGCTTTGTAAGATTTTATTTATCTCATGTGTATAAATTATTTTGTCAAAGCACTAGATAGGTCTAAGAGAATTTCGGAAATGATGTAATTCGAAAAAAGAAATAAGCTCCAAAATTCCTAAAACATAACACGCCCTGAGTAGGTGGGGTGTTACACCGATTGCATGGGTGGGTGGGTTTGTGAAAGAGAGAGGCGATGAGTAAGGGAGTGAGTAGGTGGGAATATCATTCAACTTAGCCAATCTCAATCATTGATGTATATTAAAAATTTATCTTAGCCATTTAAATGTCTCTCTCTTACATTTTATATATTTTCAAAAACCGTTCTCCCTTATTATATAGATATATATATATATATTTATTTTTAATAATAAATATTTTATTAAAAATTAAATACAAAATACAATAACCTTTTACCTTCCTATTCTTCTCCCATATTTTTTATTGTTGTCTCTTCTCTCCATAATCCCATTAATTTTACATAAAACTCAACATAGTTTAACGCATGTTTATGGAATAAAAATTTATTTATTATTGATAAACTTTATCTTTTTAATATTATCAGTTTAATACTTTATTTTGTTTCCTTCTATAGGGGAATGAAGAATGTATAGTTTTTTTACTCGAATTGCACCGATCTTCTTAGAGTTTCAAGAAAAAATTAGTTTTTTTTTCTTTATTTATTATAGTAGGTTGTTTGGCTTTTTTTGTAACACCCATAAATTGTAATTTAATTTAATTATTCATTATCAGGATAATTTAATTTAAAAGAAATATTAAAATAACTTCTTGTTGTAAATAAAAAATAAATTATGTGGATTTAAGGAAATAAGAAATTAAGATAATTAATTATGTTATTTTAGAAAATTTCTGGAATAAGAAAAAAATTGAAATAAATTAAATTGTGGGATTTTTAAAAGTTTCGAGTATTAATGTAATTAATTAAGTGGGTGTTTGTGTGAATAATGGAAGTTTGGGGGTGGCTAGTGCGTTTCTGTAAAAGGGACCAAATGTCCCTTTAAATTTAATGGTTGCGGTATAAAGGTAAAGGCGAGCGTGGGCGCAGGCGGTTCGCGCACGAGACGGGTGAGGGGGCAATAGAGGGTTCGAGCCCGCGGGTGTGCGCGCGCGATGCAGGGAAATTCGGCTGATTTTAATCAGCCTAGGCGTCCCAAAACGACGTCGTTTTGGGTTAGAGGCGGTGGCCTCCAGCGGCTGGCCGCACGCTGCCACGTGACGCCCTCCCATCCACTCGTTTTTGGCCGATTTAAAGCCTAATTCGGGCGTTCCTTTTTGCAAATGAAACAATAAAAATTTGGGAGAAGCAGCAGCGTGCGCGTGGGAGAAATTTGAGAGATTTTGGGGCCAAAATTCAAATTAAATTAAGTTTAATTCAAAAGTTAATTTTTCAGGTATGTAGAGAAGTTAATAATTAATATTTTGTACGGTCAGAATTTTATTTAGAGCCCAATTTTGTTAATTTTGGCGAATAATTGAGATATTGCAGTTTGTATAATTTTCACTGTGTTGAGTCAAAACAAACCTAATGATATGTTCGTAAAGGCAAGTTCTTCATACCCACCTCGTCGATTCTTTCGTTGTCAATTTATTTGACCTTTTTTCGTTTGTTTCGGCTGTTAATAAATTATGAAATTTTAATCGGTGTGTTTTAAAATTTTAATTTATTAATCTGGTCTCGAGAATTTTATTCGTTGGTTGCCTACGGGGGTTTGTGCCACCCCCAAGCTTGTGGGAATGATGTCGTACTCACTCGGGGCTAGGTTCTTAGCTGTCCGGGTATTATTATGGATTTTGGTTGTTTATAGGCTAGAGCGGTTGGGCAGTGAAGGCAAGGATCAGCTGTTCGGTGAAGGAGTGACTGTCGTATGGTCTATCTTAGGCCGTTGGCTGGTCTCTCCTATCCATTGACCGTTGACCAGTGCTAAGCACTGTTGACTGGCTCTGCCGTTACGTGATTATAGCATGATCTGGTATCATTTTATTCTTGTTGCATGTTTTGGTGTGCACATGGGAACAGGCTGCATGTTGGGGTTTTCATGATCTGGTTATGCTTGGTCACGGACATCCTAGTTTGGTTATGATGCATCCAGCACGGGCATATGCATCGTGTGTGGTTTACTATATGGGAGGAGCATGGCCTGATGCCTGGATGTATGGGCGCCATGTATCACGTTGATGCTCACTACGCCATTGCATTTTATGTACATTGCATGGTTACTAGTAGTATTTAGTTCTCGGACGGGAGTACCGTTCCAAGGGATCCTATGGCTCGGGTGTCGGGAGTACCGACATGGATACGGGTGATGGGAGTACCGACCCGGGATAGTGCGCACAGGTTTGTGGAGATTTATGTTGCCTTTCAGGGCAACGACAGGTTGGTATGGGACTTGGGTGCCAGGTGTCTTATGTGGGCCCCAATGACCGGTATGTGCTTTTATTATGCGACATTATTGTATTGTTGCGTCACATGGCTTGTGTGTACATGTGGGGTCTATATTTGGGGTGATCCCCTCATCTATTCACGTTATAGTCTTCATTTTCATATAAACTTGTTGAATCTTGCGACTCACCTTGCTTTCCATCATTCCAGGTAAGGGTAAAGCGAAGGCCGAGAGCGAGGACCGCGCCACCTAGCAGTCAGTCGTGTCGGTAGGGTGTACAGTTAGCTGCCCCCGTCATCTCTGATATTTTGTTAGAACTTCTGTCTTTCATTTTTTACTATGCCGAGTTGTTCCTTGTATCTTTTATTTGTTGGCACAGGAGTCTGTATATTTTTATATACTTCTTGACCGCTGTTCCAACGGGGTACTTGTGGGCGTGCATGTTTACCATTTTGCTTCCGCTGTTGTATTTCATATGTATGCATGCCAGGATTTTTTTGTCTTGTGTTTGTTTCTCTTCCCTTATGTAAGCGCTTTCGTTCGGATAGACCGGGCGGTTGGGATATCCGGGCGAGTGTGCTTACATTTTTGATATCTGAAATATTATATTTTAGTTAAAAATTTACTATCATTAAGAGATTATCATATTTTATAGTGAATTGAATTTTAATTTTTTTAATTTAATAAAATGATAAAATTTTCTTGTAAAAAGATATATCATTTATTTTTTAAAACAATTAATACTAGAAGATGTCGACATATATTTTTTTTTAGAAACCCCCCAAATTGATTGAGACGGCTCTGGGTTGAGCAGAGGAATACATGCAACTTTCTGTGTGTGAGCTTCTTTGCAAGCTCGAGGAAGGGCGAGACGTGGCCGTGGGCTAGCCATGAAAACTAAGAATAAAATTCTCATATGGTGTTGCTTGGCATCCATGGAAGATGACTGTAGTAACATAAAGTTCTTGAAAAAAAGTTTTATATACAGTGACCGAACTAAATGAATAAAATTTTATGAGATTATAGAATGAATATAAAATATTAAACGGTAAATATATCAAAAGAATTATTAAATTTTTTTATTTTGTTTCAATTTTAAAATAAATTTTTAATTTTTTCATACTATAACAAATTAGGTATTTAGTTATAATTTTTTACAATAAATTTTTAATTTTTAATAAAATATCAATTTTTATATTTAATTTCAATAAATAAGATAATTTCCATTAGATTCTATAACAAAATATTTTTGAACGTTATTTTATATTTTATTTTTTATATTCTATCACAAATGATATTATTTAGGTTTTAGTTTCATAAAATTAATTTAATTAGGCTAAATTTATTAAAAAAAAAATAAAAAAAAAATAGAAAATTATGAGAAAAAGATATTCACAGCCATAAGTTGGAAGCTACAGCCGAGATTAAGTTCTTAGGTTGACTCCAAAAACATTTCCTATTCCACTCTATATTATATTATAAATAATTTAATCCTTATTTTAATTTTGCCTTAAAAATCTTGATTGCTCCAACAATACTCTCTATTCTCTTATCTAATTTCTTATTTCATTTATTTATCAATAAACTTTAATTTTATTTAATTGATTTTACATATAATAATAAGATTTGTTAAAATAGGGGTGTGCAAAAAAATTGGCACACCATGGAAATTGGCAGGATCGAATCAATCGCACTGGACTGGTCGATTTTTTCGTCAGAGCGATCTAAAATGGTTTGCAGTATGCCCAAACCGCGGTTTATGTGGTTTGGGCCCTTGGCGGTTCGGTTTCAAACCAAATCGCTCGACTCTTCAAGACTTCCATGAATAATAAAAATTATAATTATTATATCCATTATTATTAAATTAATAGAGAGCCATCATTTGCATTAAAGTTACTCTATGCGGGTGCCAATGCCATAAAAACTCATTATGAATTGTTAAAGACTCAGAGACTCTTATTTCTTGCACGCAACCCCACCCTTCTCTCTCTTACTCTCTACTCGGCAGCACAAGTGACACCCCCATCTCTTTCTTTCTTATTCTTTGCTCCCACAACCTCTCCGTCCCACCATTCTCTCTCGCACTCAGTATATGTAAACAGTCATATAAAACCAGTACATGCCTAGAAGGTAAAGATAAAGAACTAGTCCCTATGGCGAATACAACAACGTTTGCCTCATTGCCAACCCTCAAAGCCACTTTGCGCTTCCCAAGCGCCCTAGTTTGATTGAGATCCTACGCAGACAAACAAATATGAGAAGTAGCGCCAGAATCCATAATCCAAGAAGTAGGGTATTAACTAATCGAAAGATTAGTCTCAATAACACACATAGAGGGAAAAATACCTTTACCCTTTAGGCGTTTTCCCTTAAAGCTCCTTAGATAGTTTGGGCAGTTCATCTTCCAGTGTCCCTTCTGATAGCAAAAGTAACAATTACTGTAATGACTCGTTAGGGGGTCTAGGCGTTTTCGGGTATTTTATTATGGGCTCAAAATTTTTGCTTTAATTAATTGAGGATTGAATTTTTTTTTTTTTATGGAATAAAGTGTAAGTGGAAATAAAAATTTGGTAGCTCATCTAAATGGAATTAAAAAATGTGGGAAAAGTCCAAATGAATTAGGTCATTGAGATGTGTTTAGAATTTTAATTATATTATGAATGGATCTAGGTATTTTATTACTTAATGGCAATTTAATGATATTTTAAATGTAGGTCTAAGTATTTTAATATTTAATGATAAATTTCTCTGATGGCATAGAAATAATTTTGGATTGTATAATTTTATATTATGGTGCATATGATCATGAAAATAAGTATATGAGTCTAATTTTTTAAGAAATTGGGAAATAATGTAATGGGCCTTATCTAATTATTTAATGGGTTCGTGGTTTATCAAGTGGGCTAAATAAATTATTGGGTTAGGCCTAAGTATAGGACTTGAATTTTATTAAGCGAATAAGAAAAAGGAAAATTTAAAAATAAAAAAATAGGTGTCAATTGCCAATAGTGCCCTTGGTATTTCTTTTGACCATTTTAAAGGTGGGGGGTAATCAGATAATTCGGCGGGGATGTGACGTGCAGGCTTGCTACCCTCTCATTTTTTCCCTCTTTTGTGCCGAGGCTTTCCTCTTCCATGTAACCTTGCCAACGTCCAACTTTTTCAACTGTCATCTCTTCTTCTTCATCTACATCTTATTCAACATTCTTTTTCACTGTCCCATTGTCCTTCATCTTCTTCTCTCACTGTCTGTTCGCAACTAGAGTTTCAAGGGAGGAGTCTCATGAGGCAAGTTCTTCTTCTCACACCACTCTTTTATGTTGATTTTGTTCTTTCATTCGAGAGTTCTTTTGATCATAAGAGTATGCACTTAGATGACCAGTTGAAGCTATTCTTCTTCTTCTCTGTAAATATACTGTTCATATATATATATATATATACATATATACACCAAGTTATATATTCCCTTCTAATATAGTGTTGGATCATCCCAAATTTTCATTATTTTCAATTAGGATTGTTTTCCCAATCTTCTTTCGAAATGGTGTAGCCATAAGTATTGCTTGTGTTATATATATATATGTATAAATCATTATCTTCGTAAGTAAGTTGCAGAATCATTTTTCAGTCATCCAAATAGGCACTGGCTTATCCGAATGAGTCTTGGGAAGTCATGTGAGTAACATCCGAATAAGTGTGTATCTCATTTGGATATATATATCAACCCATCCGAATGCTACCCTCCAAAGATAGCCATATCTAGATAGATCACCATGGTATCATAATTAAGCCCAATTTCGACCTTCATTAAACCTGAATCTCTGAAAACTCAAAACACAAAAGTTGTATATCTTTTTTTTTGGATTTCCATAACATCTTGAATCATCTCAATTAGAGTTTGGACGAGAGAGATATGTCCAGAATACCAAACGCTATCGAACTATATAGTCACATTCGAATGTATCGTAATAGCAGCAAACTTCAAGCCCAATTTCGATCTCCATTAAACCCGACTATTTGAAAACTCAAAACACAAAAGTTGTATATATTTTTCTTGGATTTCCATAGAATCTTGAATAATCTCAATCGGAGTTCGGATGAGAGAATTATGCCTAAAATTCGAAACCTCATCGAAGCTGAATTTCTAAAACATGGTGCATCCGAATGACTTAGCCCATATCCGGATAACCATCCAGATGTTCTACTGTAGCATCCAGATATCACTCACATACTTGACTTCGAACATCTGAATGTCTCACCCCATATTCGGATATCACTCTCAAAAACTCCAAAGATATCCGAATATGCCTCCAACCATCTGAATATCACTCAATGCTCCTCTAACATATCCGAATAGGCCATAAACCATCCGAATGCACTTTCCCATATTCGAATATATATGCTAAAATCTGAATACCCTATTTAATTTTCCCAAAATACATATTAATGTCAATTTAGCATAATTATTAAATGAACCATCGGAGATTATATGATGGAAAAAATAGTATATTAAATCCGTATTACTCCTCAAATGGTGAATCAAGAATTAACCTCAAATAACATCTCCCAAAAATTATTTATGTGTTATAATTTACATCTTGATCGTGGTAAATGTTATGAAGTAAGATATGTTGAATTATCTAATGATGGTAAAATATTCGGTATGGGTAAATGGTGTTGAAATTATGAAAATTGAGAAAACAAGAATTTAAATACATGTGGTTTGCAAATGCATACATGATGTATACACATACATGCTATATATATATATATAAATCTTGTAGACTTACTATTTTGCGCGGAGGGAAAGGGTATCCTAGAGCACCTGGCGCGGGACGAGGTGACCATAGCCTGGCAGGTTGGCTCCATATTTATTTGTGGGATTCTATTAAAATGATACACTTTTGCATGTGTTGATTGATGGCTTGAGAGCCTGGGAGATTTGATATTGTCATTGAAATTTTATGCACATTCTCATAGTGGTACATGGTGACATGATATATTTTAGTTTGAATTGATAAATTCATGAATTATGAATCTTATACATAACTGCAAAATCCTTGATTACTTTTCTTAGTGTCATCATGTTCTTGGATCCTATTCATTATTTATTATTTCTCGAACTTGCTGAGTCTTGTGGCTCACTTAATCTTCTTTTCCATTCTAGGTAAAGAAAAGTCTATTAAACAAAAATTCCACAAATATTCTAATTCTCCAATGTTCATAGAATGAGCTATCAAAATAAGGTGCCACATTAGTAGGATAACCTTTCTTAAGAGCCATGGATCTCTCCTTAGGTTGTTAGATCTGAAAACAAAGAGTTAGAGTCTGATACCAATTGTTAGATTTGAATAGCAATGGCACCAACACCAAGAGGGGGTGAGTTGGGTTGTTTTAAGAAATTGAGTGAACTTGAAAATTCTTTTGATGAAAAATGAGATTTTAGTATAAGTGAGAATTAATGAAATGCTTGGAACAATAAATGAAACAAATAGCACAAGCAAATAAGAGACACAACGATATATAGTGGTTCGACTTAAACCAAGCCTAATCCACTACCTTAGCTCCTCACTGAGGATTTTTCAATCAATCCACTAAAAACCTCATCTCTTCGGATAGGCCCTCTAGTAACAAGCTAGGAAATACAATATCTTGCTTAAACATGCAAGTTCTCTAGCAACAAGCTAGGTATTTCAACCCCTTGTTTCAACAAGCAAGCCCTCTAGCACAACAAGCTAGGAATCAAAATTGTAAGAACGGGTAGGTTATGGCACACACCAAGAGGGGGGGTGAATTGGTTATTTTAAAAACTTGATTTAAAACTTTGAAATCCTTTTGATTGAAAATAAAAATTCAATGCAAGTGAGGATAATGAAAAGCCAGCAATGATAAACAAATCAAAAAACATAAGCAAGAGAGAACACAAAGATTTATAGTGGTTCGGCTTAACCCAAGCCTAATCCACTACCTTAGCTCCTCACTAAAAATTTTTCAAACCATCCACTATCAACCCCCTACTCAACCCGAGTATGTCCTCTAGTCCGAGACTAGGAATTACAACCTCCCACTCAAATGGGCCCTCTAGCTACACAAGCTAGGAAAATAACAACGATACAAATGAAAGAGATAAGCTAAGAGTTAACACTCTTAGTTACAAGTTCTCTCACAATAAAAATAAAGCTTAATAATAAATTTACAATGATAGAACAACAAAGCCTTAGAGAGAAAATACAACAGTGAAGGCGCAAATATTATAAACTCGAGTAAAAATGATTTGAACTCTTTAGATCAACTCGTTCCCATCCATTAGCCTTCTCTTGATCATCCATGACTTGTATTTATAAGCTTCCCAAGAGATTGAAGAGAAATGTAGCCGTTTGTGACCGTTGGGATTGAAAAACTAGCCGTTGGAAGCTTTTTGCAAAACACATAGTCGACAGAAGAAAATGCATAGTTGACTATTTTTACAAATAAAACAAAACATAGTCGACAGACAAAAACGCATAGTTGACTATCTTATAACACAAAAATCCCATAGTCGACAGATACATATGCACAGTCGACTATTGCAAAAATGTGAAGAAAATTTTGAATTTTATGAACAAAAATAGTCGACAGATGAAAAGCCATAGTCGACTATCCTTACTTGATAGTCGACAGATGAAAAAATAGTCGATAGAAGCCTTAAATAGTCGACAGATCAAATCAGCATAGTCGACTATTTTCAGACATAGTCGACAGCACTAAACCACATAGTCGACTATCCACAAACATAGTCAACAGAACATAAACACATAGTCGACTATTCTTTTTATAAAAACTGAAACGATAAATGATAACATGAAAAAGAATATTTTGAATCATAAAATTCTTTAACATTGAAATCTCATAACTTTATTTCATCATCAAAATACAATTGTTTTTCATCATCAAAATTATATCAAATGTAAAACATCAATCTCCCCCTTTTGATGATGACAAAAACAAATATTAAAATCAATTCATTCATTTTATCTCCCCCTTTTTGTCAAAATCAAAAAAAAAAAAAAAAAAGATGAAAACTCCCCTTTTTGAAACACACTGAGGCTCCTCCTTAAGATGACATTATTAATATCAAACATAATTTTTGAGCACATGTCATATACAGAAATGTAGGCCCTCTAGTAAAACAAACTAGAAAAATTACAAAGAGATATAAGAGAGGATCTGAGAAACAATATTCCAATTACAAATTCTCTCAAAATAAAGACAAGGCTCGATAATGAATTTAACATAATGAATACAAAGCCTTGAAAATAGAACCAATTTACCAATGAAGCACAATAATGATCTTGGCACTTGGGAGCTTGTAATGTAATCTCTTGGTTGCTTTGAATCACCCATTTGACTTGTATTTATAGTCCCTTGAGAGCCCATTCACGAATCTTGCCGTTGGTAGTGAAAAGAGCACTTTGGGTGAGTGGAAAAACTAGCTGTTGGGGGTTTCTGCGACACAAACGGTCGACAGATTAGCAAGAATTCAAAATCCGATCGACAGATCATCTGAGTCGGTCGGCAGTTCCCTGTGCATGCATTCTGCCGGTTGACAGATGCATAGGCATCGGTCGACAGATGGTGCACACTATCGAAGCATCACTGAATGGCATTCTGTCGGTCGACAGATGCAAGAGCATCGATCGACTGATTCACACAAAAAAATGAAGGGTCGGTCGACAGATGACAAGGTATCTGTTAACAGCCATCTTTCAGAACAGCATACACTACAACTTATTTACATTACTTTAATACATAAATGTCCTCATTTTATTTTATTTATATTTTACCTTCCATTTACTTCAATACATAAATGTAAATAAAAAAGTACCCCCTATTTAGATTCAATAAAAATATCTAGAAAATCAAAATCCATAAGAATAAGAAAGTAGAAATTAGGTTTTAGTACAAACTTAGGATTTTGCGATTTTATCACCTCCAAGATATACACTTTCTATTTCTTAAAAAATTCATTAAAAATCGTTTTAACATTAATGGATAGAAGATATCAAAATACCGGGAGATAGTTTTCTAAAATGAAATCATTTTCTTATATATCTCCTTATAAGGTGCTAGTCTTCTAGACTTAGAAAAATATTGAAACGTTATTAAAACGAGTTTCAAGACATGATGCATGAACTAAAGGATTTTTCATACGTTTAAATTTTGAGTCAAAACCCTTCCATATTTTGAAACATGAGATTAACATAAATGATTTTTCATATTTAAGATTGATTTTTCACAAAACACATTTATGTTCTAGTTGGCCTTTTACCTTAGAACAAATTTAGCTCTATGTTGACCAACAACTTCAAAGCTAATTTGAAAATCATTTTAGGAGACTGTTTTAAGACTAAATACATGACTTAGAGATTAAACCAATATATGTTTGTCATCATCAAAACTAATATACAAAAAGGTGCAACATCATCTTGTTGGTATAGAAATAGGTAATAATGGAGGAGAAAGAATTCAACAACGATTGTAGGATAAGATCAGTCCAAAGTTGAGTGTTCATTGGGAATTCCAAGGCATCTAGCTGACCAATTATATTGATCATGCTGAGGACATGGTCTCCGACATCTGAACCCTCAAGCATCCATGTCTAAAACAACTTATTTGATATCTCATATCGAGCTGTTCGACTATACTCGCCAAAGAGGTCCTTGAGATATTGTATCATGCTCGCATCACTCATGAAGTTCTCAAGCTGACGCTGTAAATCGTTGGACATCGATGCGAGAATATAGTTATGCGCTCTCATGTCATGTTTTTTTTCAAAATCTCCTAAATGATAATCTTTTCCTCAGTTGCAGTTAGAGGAATTTCAGTAAATGGTATATAGGACAAAATGTCATTTATTTTTTTCATATTGAACACTATTTTTAGACTTTGAAACCAGTCAGAAAAATTAGGGTCAGTGAGCCTACCATTTTATCTGCAGAAAATAAATAGATATATTATCTTGTATCTTCGTAAAATCCCATTAATTAAGAACTTTTGATTAAATGGGTACTCCCACTCATTTTTTCAACTCTTTCACTTCTCAGGAAGAAAACATGATCTTATACAGAATTCAATAATGGGTGGTCGAATTCTCTTTCATAAGAATACCCCCTCACAATTTTGTTACTTGAAATACTGTCATAATTTAGTAAACAACACTTGCCACCACATCATATGTGGAGCTCAATCTTTTGCTTCTAACCTATCATAAACCTCACATTTTAGTTTTTTTGGCCTGATGGACTAGTTAGATCGCACCCATTGTCTGGTTAAGTGTAATGAGTTGAACATTACCCTTCCTCACATTTTAATTACTTGGTTAGGTGAACCCATTGAACACTGCCCCATTTTATGGTTAATAAGAGAAATCAAACAATTTTTTATGAAATGCACCCTCACATTTTAGTTACTTGGGCACACCCAATCAAACCGATAAACCCCTACAATAGTGGAAAGTCATGATAAATCAGATTTACCATTTAAATCTAATATTAATTTCATGGAAAGATTTTTTTGCTTCTTATTTTAAGGTCTTATCATACATCATTATTCATTCAATTATACAACAATTGCATAATAAAATGAACAATAAATTAACCAGGATGACCATGGTTTTGCTCATAGAATAAACTCAAACCTCTAGAGTTTAAACTATGCCACACATCAACTCCTTGATGGATTGTTGCTTCACTGCTTCTACTACTGTCAACTCTTTGATATTGTCTTGAACTTACAACATTTGTAAAATAAAAAATCAAAAGAAGCTACTCAAGGCTTATGCCTTAGTTCATTCCTAAATGAATTAATTATTACAAATTTGAATTAAATCAAACGAAATCCTATAACATTCATTCATTCACAATAAGCCCATGCTCATCTTGTACATACATCCACTTTTGTAGTTTCAAAACAATTTTGAAAACATTTATCCTACATATGTCAAATAATACAATCTGACATCCAAACAAACATATTTAAATTCTCGTATTAATGTCCATTGTGAATTACTGTACAACCATAAAAAACAAAGTAATTAGAACATATGTTGTCTTGTTGCTAGAACAGACATGCCGATTAAATGCAATATTTGACACATACATCCGTATGCATTAAATACCAAGATGAGGCTTTGATACCACTAAAAGGAATCACTAGTACGGTGGTACGGGTAAAAATAACATTTTTACCATGTATTAGATACACGCAGAAAAATATAATATATACACCATACATAGTTTGGATATTTAAGCAACGCGCATATTTATCAAATGTAAAGATGGAGTATATAAACGATTTCTATACTGAGACTGAATCCACCTTATGATGTTGTGGTTCTAGTCAGTCCACACCTAATTTGCCGAATGATATCGTTTCAATCACCTCTTCCCACTACAAAAAAACTAGCATTTAGCGGCGATTTTTTTTGCATTTAGTGGCGGTTTCTAACTGCCGCTAAATCAGTCGTCACGAAGCATTTAACGGCGATTTTGACCAACCGCTGGAATAATCGCCGCAAAATTAGTGATTTAGCGGCAGTTTTAAAAATATATAGCGGCGGTGGTTTTTCAACCGCCGCAAAAATTAAAAAATTAAAAAAAAAATTAAAAATTTTAATTTTAGCGGCGATTTCTAAAACCGTCGCTAAAATTAAAACAAATTAAAAATTATAATTTCTCCCACCCGCCCGTGCCCACTCGCTTGGATCGACCTGCCCACCTGCTCGCTCCCACCCAGCCTCCCCTTCCCCAGTTTCGAACCCACGACCTCCCTTGTGCACATGCATACGTGTAACCGTCTGAGCTGTCAAGCTCCCTTGTTATATAACCGCATATATAAATTATATACCACTACTTTTTAGAATTATATTTTATATTTTTTAATATAGAAAGAAAAATATTAATTAATTTATTATTTTTTAAAAGAGTAAAGGAATAAATTAAAAATAAATTAATTGAATTAAATTAACTAAATTAATTTATTAAAAATAAAAAAATATATATATTTTTTAAAATTATTAAAATTTTGTTAAATTTATTTTTATTTTTATTTTTTTAAATTAAATTTTTAGCTAACTAGTGGTGAACCCATGTGATATATGGGAGAGTTTAATTTAAAAATAAAAAAATAAATTTATTATTTTAAATAATTTTAACAAAATTGATAATTATAATTTTTTTAATCTTTAATATGTTGAAAAAATTTAAGTTTACTTAATTATTCACTATTCAATATGCTAATGGAGAACACTTTTAATTCAATATACTTATAAATGTTTTGTATTATATTATATTTATTTATAAATAAATATTATAAAATCTATAATATTTTCACTTAAAGATGTTCGTTATTTTCTATTTATCATATTATAATTATAAATATAAATTAAAACTCTTAAATATGAGTAAGAATAAGTTTTTTTAATAATAACAAAATTTAAAAAAAATGATTTTTGATTTTTTCTATAGTCTTAAAAATGTGATACCTTAAATATTAATTTGCATTGAAAAACCCTAGTATTTGACAACCTTAAATATTTTTTTATGAATTTGTTAAGACATTACATTTTCAAAACTATAATATAATTATTAATGCAAGTTTTGGGGGGAAATTTCTTTTTTGAAGACTATCCTACTTTTATATATATATAAAGATGCAAATTACAAAATGTAAATTATTAATGCAATAAGTACTAAACACAAATCATTAATGCAAGTTTTGGGGAAAAATTTTATTACTACTTATTATTTCAAAGCAATTGAAAAATTTAAATTATTAATGTAAATTACAAAATATAAAATATTAATACAATAAGTATTAATTGTAAATTATTAATGCAAGTTTTAGGGGGAAATTTCTTTTTTCAAGACTATTCTACTTTTATATATATAAAGATTTTGTAATTAATTTAAATTAAAATTAAAATTTCTTTTAAGATTTTATATTTCTTTTTGTTAATTTAATTCAATTTAATTTTAATTATAAATTATTTAATTATTATTGAATTTAGAAACCGCCGCTAAATTATTAAATTTTTTAATGAATTTTGCGGCGATTTTTAAAAATCGCAGCAAATATTAATTTAATTTTAATTATAAATTATTTAATTATTTTTTTAATTTAGCGGCGGTTTTGAAAAACCGCCACTAAATTAAATTTATATTAATTTAATTTTAATTATAAATTATTTAATTATTTAATTATTTTTTTCGACTATTTTTTGAAAACCGCTGCAAAATTGAATGTTTTAATGAATTTTGCGACGATTTTTCAAAACGACCGCAAAATGTTAAAAAGACCACCGCTAAAATAGTATTTTGCGATGATTTATAAACCGCTACAAAATTTCAATGTTTTTGTAGTGTCCTATGCTATACATAGAGGTTCCGTGTATTTCCAGTGCCCACGTCTCAAAATTATACGCGTGACTTTCACACATATAATTTTAAGATAGTAGAATATTTTGTGAGGAAGTAGAGAAAGAAGAAGAAGAATAAGTTAATTGCAAATCCGATTCAATTTGGATTCTGCTGCCATCCCCCACCTCAATTATGCTTGCAATAATTCAAGATTTACTATGCATTATGCACTATTGGCAGGAATGGTTAAGGGTGAACATTTGACCAATCACCTCCAGATATATTATGGGCACACGATATTGATATCAAACGCAACACTATATGGTGTGTGACTTTCTAGGTTTACTACCCCTAACAATCAGATAATACTGAAACCCTTTTTAGTATCGCTTTGGTATCAGTTAACCCCTTGAACTGACCAAAACTTTTTCAAATTCCGACGATATTCTGAGAGTTCCTGAATAGCGCCTAGCATCAGTTTAGGACAGTATATGTGACAGTAAAGTCTCACTTCAAATGAACCTATTACAATTGATGATTATCGTGTGCTATAATCTTTCCATCATCTAACATCCTGATTGAACGAGAGCTATTGAGTGACAAACTCACAAATTCAGTAACTATGTGTCTGACTTCTTTAATGTGACTAGATAACAACTTAGAAAACACATTTCCTCACTTTTAATCTAACCTGGTCAGAGACTGTCTCTTTACATCAATAGTAGGTCATATAGGATTTTTCCCCCATCAAATACCGACAAGGGCGACATATCCTATTTTCAACACTTATCTCCATATTGATGTGAAAATTTAGTCACATATTTATTGATCACAATTGAGTAATGTTTTTAATATTTTATATGTATTTTACTTAGAATTGTCTAATATTTTGAGTCTCCTTTACATATATTTAATTTCTACTAATTCTTGTTATTTTGCAAGAATACTACTTGTTGTTTGGGTTAAATAAAAATAAAAAAAATTATTATAAAGTTAATTTTAAAATTAATACTATAATTTAATATTATAATATAAATAAAAAATAAGTATTAAAAATAAATATTATTATAAGATAATTAAAATTAATATAATTAATAGTATATTATATATTATATTACTTATATATATTATATTATGTATATAGATTATATATTATTTTATTAAATTAAAGGATGTGGGCGTGAAGTGAGAACTAGGGCCGTGCGTGTAGGCCTTGCATATATATATATATATATATAATATTAATATATGGATTTGGCAGGGTCTTGGGCGGCCATTAAAGGAATAAGAAAAGTGAGGAGGCAGGGAAAGAAAAGCAGGCGGCGCACAGAATGAGCAGAGGGAGGAAGTAGAAATTGAAGATTGGAGATGGAGGCAGCGACGGACACAGTAGGCGCGAGCGGACGCAGCGGGGACGCGGGTAACGCATATCCGCCAACTGAGCTTCTTTCTTCTTCTTCCCTAATTAAATAATTTTTCTATGCTTTTACTGTTTCTTTGAGTTTTAATTAATTCTGTCATGAATTAATTTGTTAAACTAGGCTATGTATTGGCCGAAACTATAATGATGTATTTTTTTTAATTTTATGTGATTAAATAAATTGAATTATGTTGAGTTGTGTGGTATTGAATTTAATGCTTGTAAATAATTGATCACTATTTATATGATTTGATATCTAATCTTGAGATCGAAAGAAGATAGTTTGGGATTACATCGTAGGTACCATACACCATAAAATAAAACCGACTGGAAATAAAATTCGATTTCTTTGTGAGGCTTTTAGTGATATGCTTGGAATTTCATAAATTGTAATGCGTTTTCATTTGGTTAAAATTTTATAGAAATATAGGAAGTTATTAAATGAGAATAGACTTATTATAATCTAAAAATAGGATAACAAATGTGTTAGGAGATTTCGCAGTCACATACTCAATTTACCAATTCATTTGGATAAAAATATATGATTTGCATTGCATAGTTAGGTTCATACATGTGCCTTAATTATTAAAATTCACTTATTTCTTTGATTCAAGTTGCCTTCCAAATTAAGTTTATTTTATTAATCTAATTAATTTATATTTTTTCTATTCTTTATTAAATTTGAAATTTTTATTGTCTAAATAATAAATAAATTTTATAAATTTGGTATTTGAAATCTTTACTCGTGAGAATGATATTCTTACTTACTATTATATTACTTGTTCGACCCGTACACTTGCGGTATATTTTAGGGTGATCACATATACCAGCAATACGGAACCACACAAATGAACGTTCCCACCTCCCAATTGAATGGTTCGACTTATTAGCAAATATCGCACACCAATACACAAAATAACTGTGCTGGTTCAAGTCTAAGGATCAACACGCCATCGTAACCTGATGACTTAACCATTATCCACCATGCCATGTGGTCAGTCATCATCATCATCACATTTGACTGATTGTTCTCCAACAACTATCCACAAGTTTATTAATGGTATCTCATGTCATATGACGCGTGACACACCATCCTCTCATTAGTATCCCCACACCAAACAAGGTAGTAACCCCTGTGCTAGTCCATACTCGATTAATCGGAGTCCACATACAAAGAATCTAAGGATTAAGAATAATTTAAGTTTTGTTATTAGAGAATTCTGTCACATAGTTTCAACACCTTGAAAATAAGATTTTCAAACAAAAAATATATGAGTTCATTCATATAATTGATTGGAAAAAATTCGAATAAAGAAAATCTCACATTTTATTGATTTATACAAAAATACAATTAATGTATTATAATAAGCCCACTAGCATTACAAGAAATTTGGGATTTAGCGACAAAAATTTCCATCGCCATTTTGCGACAAATCAATGACGGAATTACGACGAATTTCAAAAAAATAATTTCATAGAATTAGCAACAGAAAAGTGACGGATTAGCGATGCAAATTAGGCTAATGTATAAAAAATATTAAAAAACAAAAAAAATAAAATTTTAACGATGGATTATTAATTCTGTCGCTAAATTTAGCGACGGACATGATTTTTCGTCTTTAGATTTGAATAATTTAAAAAAAATTAAAATTAAAATTTTATTTAATGACGGATTATGAATTCCGTCGCTAATGTATACATATATAATATAAAATATATACATATATAATGTTTTGAATTTTTTTTATAAATATATACATATATAAAATAAATATATTCATTTAAATTTTAAATATATCAATTAATATATTTTATGTGTATAAAATAAAAAATAAAAAACATATTAAATGTATAATAACTAACTATTAGTAATATTCATTAAATGTATACAAAATATGTAAGCACCCCTGCCTGGATATCTCAACCACCTGGTCTATCCGAACGAAAGCGCTTACATAAGGGAAAAGAAATAAACACAAGACAAAAACATCCTGGCATGCATACATAAGAAATACAACAACGGAAGCAAAAATGGTAGACATGCATGCCCACAAATACCCCGTTAGAACAGCGGTTGCGGAGTATATAAATATATACAAACCCTGTGTCAATAAATAGGAGATCCAAGGAACGACTCGGCACAGTCAAAAATAAAAGACATAAGTTCTAACAAAATATCAGAGATGATGGAGGCAGCTAACTGTACCCCCTACCAACACAGCTGGCTGCTAGGTGGCGCGGTCCTCGCCCTCGGCCTTTGCTTTACCCTTACCTGGAATGATGGAAAGTAAGGTGAGTCGCAAGACTTAGCAAGTTTATATGAAAAGGAAGGCTATATCATGAATAAAAGAGGAGATCACCCCAAATAGAGACCCACATGTACACACAAGCCATGTGACACAACAATATAATAGTGCCGCATAATAAAAGCACATACCGGTCCTTGGGGCCCACATAAGACACCTGACACCCAAGTCGCATACCAACCTGCCATTGTCCTGAAAGGCAACATAGATCTCCAACAAACCTATGCGCACTGTCCCGGGTCGGTACTCCCGTCACCCGTATCCATGTCGGTACTCCCGACAACCGAGCCATAGGCTCCCTCGGAATGGTACTCCCGTCCGAGAACTAAATACTACCAGTAACCATGCAATGTACATAAAATGCAATGGCGTAATAAGCATTAACGTGATACATGGCGTTCATACATACAGGCATCAGGCCATGCTCCGCCCATATAGTAAACCACACGCGATGCATATGCCCGTGCTGGATGTAGCATAACCAAGCTAGAATGTCCGTGACCAAGCATAACCAAATCATGATAAATCCCAACATGCAGCCCGTACCCATGTGCATACCAAACCATGCAACAAGAATAAAATGTAACCAGGCATGCTATAATCACATAATGGTAGAGCTAGTCAGCAGTGCCTGGCACCGGTTAGCGGTTAGTGACCAGGAGAAACCATCTGACGGCCTAAGATAGACCATACGACAGTCACACCGTCATCGAACAGCCAATCCTTGCCCCCACTGCACAACCGTTCTAGCCTATAAACAACTAAAAATCCAATAATAATACCCGAACAGCTAAGAACCTAGCCCCGGGTGAGTACGATATCATTCTCATAGGCTTGGGGGTGGTACAAACCCCCGTAGACAACCAATAAATAAAACCCTCGAAACTAGTTTAATAAATTAAATTTTAAAACAAACCGTTTAAAATTCCATAATTTATTAATAGTCGAAACCAACGAAGGGAGGTCAAATAAATTGACAATGGAAGAATCGACGATGAGGGTATAAAGAACTTACCTTTACGAAGATATCCTTAGACTCGATTCAACCCAACACGGTAAAAGTTATACACACTGCGATACCCCAATAATTCGCTAAAATTAACAAAATTGGGCTCTAAAAGAAATTCTGACCATACAGAATATTAATTACTAGCTTGTCTACATATCTAGAAAATTAAATCGCTGATTAAACTTGATTTAATCCAATTTTCAGCCCCAAAATCTCCCAAATTCCTCTCGTGCGCACGCTGCAGATTTCCCAAATTGCTTACTGTTTCTATAGCAAAAAGAACGCCTGAATTGGGCCTTAAATTGGCCAAAAATGAGCGGAGGAGAGGGCACCACGTGGCAGCGTTGGAGCGGCCGCTGGGGAGGCCACCGCCTCAATCGAAACGGCGTCGTTTCGGACTCCTTTGACTGATTAAAATCAGCCAAAATTCAACCCTCGCGCGCGACCGCTCGCGCCCGCACCAACCTTCAACCTATATACAATTTATGTTATATTTGAAGTGATTTTCGGCCCTTTCTGGCATTCGCACCAGCCACCCCTAACTTTCATTATTTACACTCTCACCCCCTATATTAATTACACTAACACCTGGAACTTCCAAAAATTACACAATTCGATTTATTTCAATTTTTTTTCTTATTCTAGAATTTTTTAAAATAACATAATTAATTATCCTAATTTCTTATTTCCTTAAAATCACATAATTTATTTTTAATTAATAAAGACAAGTTATTTTAATATTTCTTTTAAATTAAATTACCCCGATAATGAGTAATTAAACAAAATCGCAATTTACGGGGCGTTACAAAATATAAACAAGCACTACATATGAAAAATAAATAAAAAGCTTAAAAATCATAATATTGTTAAAATTTTTATTATTTTAAATTTTAAAAATCACAAAATTGAAATAATATTGAGGGATTGTATTATATAGAAAAGAGTCTATAAATAATATATAGGGGCTACTTTGTCAGTCTTTTTCTCTCTATAAATAAGAGAACTTTCCATTAAATTAATATATGCTTATAATCTTAGTGAAACTATAATTTCACTTCAAACACAAGACTGATTTATGCATCAAAAGGTTTGCAAGTGATTTCATTTGTGCCTTAAACTTGTTTTTCTCTTTGCAAGCCCCTCGGAGATGCCAAGAGACACTCTTTTGCATCTTGATTGAGACATTTTCTCGTATAAAAAAAATTATTATTATATCTTGACAATAATAATGTAAATTTAGCATATAATAATGGTTTTTAAAACTTAATTCGAACATGCAATTTTTATAAGAAAGAAATTATTTTTAAAATAAATTCACTAAATGTCTATTTATTTTTTATGAAAGTTTTATCAAAATCATTTCTAAACTATCTTAATACTTGTCTTCATGCGTCGAGCTCATGTTTTGGAAATTTATACAGTCATATATTGCTAGTTTTGAAAATTTATTTTCTTTCTAGTGTTTTGTTTTACTTTTGCTGGTTACAAATTTTGTCTCATTATTTTTTTGTGAGACTCGAGATCTACCTTAGTAATTTGTAGATATTCTGAGGTTTTTTTTAATATAATTCTTATTTATAGAAAAAAAATTAATTATTTGAGGTTACAAACTAATAATAAATAATTCAATATATCAAACTAATTTATTATATTTATTAGATTTATATTATAATTAAATTTTCAAAAAAATATTAATTTGAAATGCAATAATTTAAATTAATTTATTATCACTTTTTAGATGATTACAATAAATTATTATTTAAAATATTTAATAATTATCATAATTTAACTTATTTTGTCAACTATCATAATATTAAATTATATTATTTGTATCAATTAAATAATTATTAATATTATTTTTATAAATTTTATAATTTTTTAGTTAATTATTAAATATTAAATATATATTAAAACAAAATAACAGGCAGGAATCTCCCCGCCTGTTTCCCATGGCAAAATCACATGCTCCCCCCCCCCCCCCCAAAAATCCCCAAAATCCCTAAATCTCTCGCATCCTTCTATGTCCCCAAGCCATTGCCACTCTAACCCCGCTATCGCCGCTCGCACGACCACTGTCGCTCCAGCCCCGCAGCCGCCGCCGCTGCTGCTTTTGCCTCCAGCTTTCGCCACTGCCGCTCTAGCCCCGCCACTGTTGTCGTTGCTGCTTCTGCCTCCGTTCGCCGCCGTTACCGCTTCCAGCTCAATTGGGCTTCATCTCCGCCGATGCCATATTTGCCTTCTCCTTCGTCACTGCTAGATCCACATCTGCCGCCTCAAAGGTATATGTATATATATTTTGTGTGTATATATGTATTTTGTGTGTGTGTATATATATATTCTGCATGTGTGTATATATGTATTCGACCAGGTTGCAGGTGTATTTTGTGTGTGTGTGTATATATATATATATACAAGTTAGACATATACGGTTATTGCTTGAATGAATGACTGTGTGGTTATATGTATTCGCCATTTTTTTATGTTCCGTGGTTACTGGTATTTTTCGTATTGGTATGGACTATGTAATAATAATCTTACTTGCAATTTCATCAACAACATTTTTACAATCTGACAATCTTCTGATGATAGGAACTTCTAATGCTTTTGAATAGACTTTGTGATTTTCTTGATTGATAAGAACTTCTGAAATGTGTAGGAATTAAATGTGTAGTCAGAGATTTGGTAGGGCATAGTAATTTTCTATAATTATAACACTGAGCAAACTATAGAAACTGTAAATGCTCTAATGTAGAAGAGGCAACAATATATTTTCTTGGGCATTTGGATCCTTAAACAGTAAAAACACATAAAGTTGTATGTCACCACCACTACTGTGTATTTTAATGAAAGCTTGATATGTGTTTTGCAATATTGTGGGGACGGAAAATCCTCCTAGAGCCATAATTTGTGTATTTGTGATGAAGTTTAATATAGGAGTCATATTATGCCATGTTATGTGCAGTATCATATGGAAATTGAATGCTTTTATTAACCATTTAGACTTTAGTGCTTTGATTGAATGTGTATCTGATTGAATGAGATGAAAGAAGGTTGTTTTGTATGCATAGTCTGCATGATGAATGTTGAAAACATGTGTCGAAGGGCTGGCCTAAAAATGTTGTGAGTTGATGAATAATATTCAAACATTAGAATTGAGTTAATTGTCAGGAATGAATCACGCATATTTGCTATCTGATTCGTGTTATGGTCTTGTTACAATTATTCTGATGGTGAACCATGTTCTTCTTGGCTTGGTCTGCCTTATTCAACAGGGAAGGTGTCACAAGGAGCGCTCTGAATTTGAGGGACCCTAGACCACCAATCCA
This sequence comes from Diospyros lotus, assembly GCF_014633365.1. NCBI lineage: Eukaryota > Viridiplantae > Streptophyta > Magnoliopsida > Ericales > Ebenaceae > Diospyros > Diospyros lotus. The sequence goes on from NC_068343.1 coordinate 20,448,442, forward strand.
TAATCTTTGACAATTCTTACTTCAAGTAAGCCTATACTTCTCTATTGGTTATTATTTATGCTAGGAGATAGTATCTAATTAATATTTAAATAGGCTAATTTTTTTTAATAAAATATTTTTTATTTTTTTTATTTTTTATTTTTTTATATGTTTAGCCACAGAAATTTTCCGTCGCTAAATATTTTTAAATTTTATTTTTTTAATTTTTTAATAAAACAATTATTTTAATTTTTAATTTTTTTATTTTTAATATTATTTAGCTATGAAAAATTTCCAATCCTAAATATTAAAAAAATTACAATATTGGCGAGGAAAATCTTTTCGTTGTTAAATTTTAAAAAATTTTCTTTAGCAACGAAAAAATTTTCGTCTCTATTTTGGCGATGAATCCGTCGCTATAAAAATTTAGCGACGAGGACTTTAGCGACGGATATGTTCTATCGCTAAACTAATTTAGCGTTAGATTTTTGGGCTTTAGCGACGAAAATATTCCGTCGTTAAAATTCAAAATTCTTATAATGTAGATATCATCCAAATCTAGTATCAGGACACACAACACTAATCTTTGATACTAGACATTTTTTCTATACTAGATAGGATAAGTTCAAGTAAATGATATACACATTTTTTGCCTTATTTCCTCTTATTTTTATTTCATTTGTTTTGAGACTTGATATCTCATATAATTGACTTATGCTAATCAAATTATGTTTAAGACCTTCTACTAAGACAACATTTTCTAGCACAAAATTTGAAAAACAAGTTGAGCCGATGCCAAGAATCTTTTTGCCAAGTTTATCATTTGTTACTCAGTTTTGTGTCTCAACCCAAAAATACGTTTCCATGACTATTGTTGACCCCAATGCCAGGGTGGCGATGGCCATTGAGATTTATAAGCCTCGTGTACTTGTATTGTTGGCAAATCAAGTACTACCTAAGTTTCAACCATATCTAAGTTAAAAAATATAGCATCATTTGAATTAGAGATACAAAAAAGTCATTTGATCAAGTCTAGTACAATCAATGGGGTAACCTACATGCCCAAATGAAATCCTTGTTCATAAGCTTTACATTACCAAAATAAAAGAGAGGAGTGAAACACGAAGTCTCTCATGAAGTGTGCCTAAAAGTAAAGGGGGTCAAATCCAATGAAACTAGATCAACACTATACCCTTGACACGATGATGCATGTCTACAACTTAAATGTTTATATCAATGGTATGAGTTTCAAGAGATTTACCCATAAAAATAGTATGTCATGAACACTAAAAGAGGATACTAAAGAGAATATCATGATCATGAAAGGTTACATATACTACAAAAAAATAAATTTTTCACGGCAATTTCTAAAACTACCATAAAATACGTTTTTTACAGCGATTTTTTTAACATTTAGCAACGACGATTTTTCAAAATCGCCACAAAATTCATTAAAAACCTAATTTTACGATAGTTTTCAAAAAATCATCTCTAAATTTAGAAAATAAATAAATAATTAAAAAATAAAATTAAATTTTGCGACGATTTTGGAAAAATCGTCGCTAAATTTAAAAAATAATTATATAATTATATAATTAAATAAAAATTAAATTAATATTTGTGACAATTTTTCAAAATCGTCGCAAAATATAATTTTTTAATCAATTTAGCGGCAATTTTTAGAAACTCCTGCTAAATTTATAAAATAATTAAATAATTAAATAAAAATTCAATTAATATTTGCAACGATTTTGAAAAATCGTCCCAAAATAAATTTTTTTAATCAATTTAGTGGCGGTTTTTAGAAATTGCTGTTAAATTAAAAAATAATTAAATAATTAAAAAATAAAAATTCACTAAAAATTTTAATTTAAAAAAAATAAAAAAACATACAGCAAAATTTTAATAATTTTAAAATGAAAATTTTAAAAAATATATAAAATCTTCATTTTATTTTTTAATCAATTAATTTATTTAATTTAATCTAATTAATTAATTTAAAATTTATTCCATTATCCTTTTAAAAAATAATCCATTAATTTATGTTTTTCAATTTATTTTTAATTTATATTAAAAAAATATAGAATATAATTGTAAAAAATGTGATTGGTTTAGTAAATAATTTACATGCGTGAATATTTGATAAGGAGACTTCACATATCAGATGGTTTCGCGCGCACACGCATTTACGGGAGGTTATGGGTTCGAATTTAGGGAAGAGAGAGACTGGAAAATTAAATTTTCAGCATGGCCACGTGGCGCGTAGGGCCAGGCGCAAGCATGCGGGTGCTCGGTATTGCCGCTTACTTGTGCATTGGTGCGGTAAATAGTTAAAATCGTCGCTAAAATTCAAAAATATTGAATTTTTTGCAAATTCAATATTTTGTGATTTTTTGTGGCGGTTTCTAAACCACCGCTAAATATTTAAAAAATCGCTGCTATATCACTTAGTTTGCGACGGTTTACAAACCATTGTAAAAAAATAGCATTTAGTGGCGGTTACTCTAGCGATTGTTAAAAATCGTCGTTAAATGCTTCGCGATGCCTAATGTAGAAAACTAGTGCAAAATGCAAAAAAATCGCAGCAAAATACAAAAAAAACTGTCACTAAATGCTGATTTTTTTGTAGTGATATATCAGTATGATATTGTATAAACATAACAACCTTTAGGTACCGTTTGTTAAAATGAGCAAGATAAGAGAGTATCAAGATAAGTTCAAAATAGTTTTCAGACGATGATATGGAATGATCAAAATAAAATTGAAAAATATTTTAAGAATTTTATCAAATTATATTGTTAAATTCTTTGTAATGCATTAGAGGACACAAACATAATTTTTTTCTTATATGTAGAGATCAAAATATGTTTATCTTGAGGGGTAAGAGAGATATACATATCTTGAAAAATTAAGATAAAAGGTCATTGATGATTTTTTCAAAAATAGTCAAATAAGCTTAACAAACATGTTGGAAAGAATAGAAATCCAAAATGCATCCCATATCTTGAGTTTTTTTAGTCCATATCTTGATTAACAAACGCCCCTTAATGTAACAATCATGGGTTATGTGAGCATGTAATCAGACATAGTGCCCCCCAACCTTATATTGATAGTCGAACACTATAGTCTCAATAAAACATGTGCATGGTGTACCACTTGGTCATGACTCAAAAATGAGGGTCCATGATTGGCGTTCACCCTAATACTAGGGTGGCCTTGAGCATTGAGATCAACAAGCCTTATGTACTTTTATTCTTAGTACATCAAAGTATTACCTATGTTTCTTTCAACTGTTCCTGAGTTCGAAAATATGATGTCATCCATAAATGAGGATAGCAAAGTCATGCAGATGTTAGCCCTCGTATGATTGGCCTTCGAATGACTATATAAGACTTTGACTGCATGACTTTCCTATCTCTTTTTTATGAATGACATCACATTTTCTAATAGAGGAATTGTTGAAACATAGATAATGCTTTGATTTACTAAAAATACAAGTACATGAGTCTTGTTGATCTCAATGGTTGAGGCCATTATAACATTAGGGTTAACGCGTGTCATGACCCCCATTTCTAGGTTATGACATTTTATTCATGTTTCTTGATCTCCATTGTCACTTGTGTCACATAAAACTCTTGGTTTCTAGTCATGTGGCCGACTTCAAGTTGATTTGGTACACATGTGGCATTCAATTCAATATTCTCTCTCTAGCTTGGGATTCTCTTGGTCTTTGTTCTAATAGTATTCTAGTACCATCATAAATTCTCTATTTTGATCTATGTTATGTTCACTAGTCTCCTATGACAACATCTAAATCAGCTTTTTTGATCAATTGTCCTTGATTTCTAAAGTAGGCCAATTCTCCTTATTTTCTAGATCTTGTTTTCTTTTTTTTCCCTTTTTATGCATGGTAGCTACTTGTTTCTACAGTCAACTTCCACCGATAGTACTTTAGAATTACTTGTGAAACTCAAATTGTTCTCTTGAACTAACTTGAGTTTTAGGGAAAGTGTAGGGGGGATGGGAAGTTGGGATGGGGTTAGAAATATGATTAGATTATTTTACAATTTGCTTAAGCTTGACCACCTACCAATGGTTCTACTCACCGTTCTCACGCTCATGACACTAAGTCGTTTAACTTATCACAAGCAAGTGATATTTAAGGAAATCTTAGCCTAATTGCACTTGTTGTGAGGTGTCGCTACCTTTTTTCTTTTTTGTCAATTCTTGTTGTAATATTCAAAAATTTTAAGAAGGATATTTAAAAATTAATTTTAAATTAATTGAAATTAAATCTGAATGGGGGCTTTTGGGAAATTTTGCAAATTATCAAGCCACGGAGGAATCTAAGAGAGCTAAAACAATCATTCACGAAGAATTGGGTTAAGAGAAATTGGTTAAAATTGTGAAAAATAAGGCAATTTTGCTAAGTTAAGGAATTGATTGGAAATTGGACCAAACTGAATAAAATTGGTCCTAACTCAATACTGGGCATCATGGATGGAGTTATGGTGAACTGATGAAGCCCAAGTTCATTAGAAATTAACAAGTAAATTAAAAGTTGTAACGACCCGTCTCTCAAAACCTCTATCACGCATAAAGGATCAGGGAGATGGTCATTATTTGAATGATATCGAACAAAAACACAAACTAAAACTCACACACAACTCTTTTCGAAACCATAACTTTTTACATCCCATAATATTTCATAACCGTCTTTACATAATTATTCACAACTTGAGCCCACCTAGGCTTACATAACATACATCCATCTCAAAAACATAAAACATTAACCTTAACACAAGCACCATGACATCTAGGATTTAGTTTCGGGAGAACTCTACACTTGCTATCCTCTGGACCCAAACCCCACTGAACAAATCTGGTGACTCAAACAAATCCCTGACCTGGAATGATGGAAAGTAAACGTGAGTCGCAAGATTTAGAAATCTCTAGAAAGGAAGGTTGTAGGTTAAAGACAGAACTCTTCCCATAACACCCCATTCAATTCATGTCAATGCAACGTCATACCATGCCATGTTCAATGCTTGCCTTATTTCTAGGTGCATAAACGTATAGTAAACTTCACATAAATGGTCCTTGTGGCCCACATCAAACACATACTGGCGCCCAAGTCCAACATACAAACCTATCAGTAGCCCATTATAGGCTACCATAACATCAATCACACCCTGTTATTACCCTATCATTCATCCATTGGCTTTTCCTGTCATACCATGTATTTTTCTGTCACTCATCATAACAAAACATCATATCATGCCCTTTTTTCCTGTTACTCATCACAACATAATATCATAACCTGTTGCGGTTGTGGGCCACTTCCACGATATACGTTTCGTGGTGGGCCACACTAACCCGTAAGCCACTTCCACCACATACGTTCCATGGTGGCGCCACCCATCACCCATACTCATCACTTAAAACCGCACATTCTTACCATGCAATGCAACAAGTAGGAAATGCAATTGCTTTTGTAGCATAAACGTGATGACAAGGCTCCCATAAACCAAGCATCAGGCCATGCTACGCCCACATAGGAATTCACACATGCGATATGCTCTAAATGCACCAGCTTACCAGAGTACCTAAGTTGGCTCTTAGACCAATCGGGTCATGCAAATGCTCACACATCCCATCACACACAAAGCATGTCCCTCAAATGAATGCAACCTAGTCCCTATGCAGCACACATATCATGATATGCACAGACCAAGGCAAAAATATGGCAGTACCAGCTCTTCTGCCCCGTCTAGCGCTTATCGTAATAGTCGATGGTTGGCGCACATACATCTAGTCATCAACTGCCACGAGCCACGGTCGACAGTCAGTGGCTTTGTACCCCATATCCTTAAGACACACAGTTATTCTTAAACTCAACATTTCATAAACTCCCATAATGACTCATCATGCATTTGCGATACAATCATCAATATACCATTATTCTTTTCATCTCTTATCATATTAATGAACCATTCACCTTTCTCATTAAACCCTTTAACGTAACCCAATAAACCATACCAACACTTCTAAGAACCTAGCCCATCGGGTTTGACATCATTCCCAAAGGAAAACAAAGCGATGCGAAGCTACGTGACGGACGAAATGGAAGACACCAAGACATCACTACTTAACTCATTTCATTAACAATAAATCCATTAATAAAATATAAGTCATAGGGTGGTTGCCATGTGGATTATTGTTATTAATGTGTGGAACCGAGTCACGGTGAGGGAGAGAATAAAATACGAGAAGTCACAGAGACTTTTGTAGGAAATTAAGAACATGAGAAGAGGGTTAGGAGCTTGCCTGTAAACGGTTGATTCCTGAATCTTTTGTGCTCCCGTTGCAAAGTAAAATGTTTTCTAGCAATTAATAAAATCGTAACTTAAATTAATTAAATCTAACCGCACAAACTATATAATCTAACCGTAGAAAATTCATAATTTAAATGTATAAGATTTCTAGTAATTTTACCCACTTATCGGAATACTTTAAACATCGAATCCTCCCAAAATCGCTTGATTTTCTCCCCCATTTTGTTCCATTCTTTCGTTGCCTTCCACGTTTCCTCTTCTTCCTCTATTTCCCCTTGCATTCTGCCCAATTTTAGGATTCTGAAATGGCCAAGATTGGCTTAAAAATGAAGAAAAACGGAACAACTTGGGGAGCAAGGCAAACGGGCGGTTAGAGGCCGCCACATGGCGTGGCCAGTGGCTGCTGCGCAGCCACCCCCTCCTCCCCTGAAACGACTTCGTTTTGAGGGCTTCTTGTGCTGGAAAAATTCCAGCGAATTTCCTCGCGGGCGCCTATTTCTGTCTAGCCTCAAACTCGTGTCCCTTGCCCGGCCAGCCTCGCGCACGACCACCCACGCCACAACCATCTTCATTATATATACTTTCCCAATCAATTTTAAACTAACCCTTAGCCTACTTTTCGAAATTACACCAGTGCCTCAGAATTTCCAAAACTCAACACATACACCCCTATAACTCATTTTTCCCTTATTTCACTTACACCCTGAAACTTCCAAAAATTCACTAATTTAATTTAATTTATTATTTTATTATTTCCATAAATACTCCCAAATAAATTAATTAATTATCTTAATTTCTCATTTCTTCACAACAACATAAATTATTATTTTTCCTTAAATCTCAAAATACTCAACAATGACCTCAAGCACCGGAATTAATAACTATTATTTATTTCCAATTTCAGGATGTTACAAAAGTTCTTCGAGCCTGAAGTTGAGTGAAATACACAACAGATTGGTTGGATAACTTACTTTGAACTCGAATACAATTCAAACGAGCTCGACTTAAAATCAATTGAAAGATGTGTATCAAAGAGGCATAATAGAAAATACAACAATATAACCGGATTTCACAATCGAACATTGAATTGAAAAGAATCAAGCTTCAAAGATTGAGAAAATAATTGCTCGAAACACGAAGAATTGAGCTTTGAACTTAGGTAAGCCACTTTGAGTCCAGATTTTGAACAAGCAATTGCAAATCTGATGAAATTGTTTTACAATTCTTATAGATGACATGGAAGAGAATACGTTAGTACATTTGACGCCAAATTCCTAGAGAGGGAAGATATCGATGCCAAAAATTTGCAAAAAAAAAAAAAAACAATGAAAATAAAAAAGAAACATCAATAAATCCATTGGGCAATTCAAAAAACTATCAAATTTGCTTTGAAAAATCTCTCAAATTTGTTTGCGACTAATTGAAAATTGGAAACAATTAGGAAATATCGCAAAATCCAAAGTAAACTAGCAAAAAATGGCAAAAATCAAATAGAAGATAGGATGATGCACACATATGTATGCAATGATGGAAAAGAAATCTGGATGATTGCGAAGAGGTATGGTTGACGAAAAGAAGACAATATGGTTACTATCCAAAATGGCTGATAGTGTCGGGTAACGACTAGTAGTGACGAGGGTGATCGATAACTTGACAATTGCATTTACAAGTTGCCAAAGATTAGTTATCAAAAAGAAACATCGATAAATCCATTGGGCAGTTCAAAAAACTATCAAATTTTCTTTGAAAAATCTCTCAAATTTGTTTGTGACTAATTGAAAATTGGAAACAATTAGGAAATATCACAAAATCCAAAGTAAACTAGCAAAAAAATGGCAAAAATCAAATAGAAGGTAGGATGATGCACACGTATGTATGCAATGATGGAAAAGAAATCTAGATGATTGCGAAGAGGTATGGTTGACGAAAAGAAGACAATATAGTTATTATCCAAAATGGCTGATAGTGTCGGGTAACAACTAGTAATGACGAGGGTGATCGATAACTTGACAGTTGCATTTACAAGTTGCCAAAGATTAGTTATCAAAACCCATTTTTCTTTGATCTTGAAGCTATAAATGAGAGAAGATGAGAAAAATAAAAGAAAAAACTTGGGATTTTAGGATGAATTAGGTTAATGAAAAAGATGAAGAGACGATAACATAACAGTAATTCTTAATAATTTTCGACGACAATGAGTAGCGGGTAATGGTTGGTGATAGGGTAAGAGACGAATAAAGGTGGTCCAATGGTGAAAAGTGGCGATTTGCTTGGTCGGAGGCTCGTTGATGGTGAAGCAGTTGACAAAGAAGACAATGGGGTTGCACGTAATTTTCAAAAGTTTTGGACTTTGCACAAGTGATAATACCCCTAAAGTTTTGAGTTATTGCACATAAACTTGCTATTTTTAGTTTATCATGCCACACAACATTATTTCACTACAAAAAAATTGATATTTTGTAGCAATTTTTTAAAATCGTCACAAAATTCATTAAAACATTTAATTTTGCGACAGTTTTCAAAAAATCGTTGTTAAATTTAAAAAATAATTAAAAAATTAAAAAATAAAATCGAATTTAGCAGCAATTTTTGAGAAATCGTCGCTAAATTAAAAAATGATTAAATAATTCAAAATTAAAATTAAATTAATATTTGCGATAATTTTTCAAAATTGTCGCGAAATTCAAAAATAATTAAAATTAAAATTAAATTAACATTTGTGGCGGTTTTTTAAAACCTCCGCAAAATTCATTAAAAATTTGAATTTTAATTAAGAAAATAATTAAAAATTAAATTAATAAAAATAAATATAAAATCTTAAAAAGAAATTTAAAATTTAATTTAAATTAATCACAAAATTAATTAAAAATTTTAATTTAAAAAAAACAAAAATAAAAAGTAATTTAACAAAATTTTAATAATTTTTAAAAATATATTAATTCTTTTTTTATTTTTTAATCAATTAATTTATTTAATTTAAATCAATTAATTTATTCCTTTATTCTTTTAAAAAATAATAAATTAATTAATATTTTTTAATTTATATTAAAAAATATAAAATATAATTCTGAAAAATAATTGTTGGATTGGTATATAATTTATATGGACAGATATATAATAAGGAGGTTTGATAGATCAGACAATTACATGAGCGCACGCACATAGGGGAGGTCCCGTGTTCGAATCCGAGAAAAGGGAAGCTGCGTGCAGACATGTGGCCACGTGGCGCGCAAGGTCCATGCGTGTGCGTGAACCTACGTAAATATTTTAAAAACTGTCGCTAAATCACTAATTTTGAGACGATTTTTAAAACTGTCGCAAAAAATATAATTTGCGGTGGTTATTCTAGCAGTTGTTGAAAATTGTCGCTAAATGCTTCACGACGGTTTTCAAAACCCCTGCTAAATTACTTAGCAGTGATTTTCGCTAAATATAAAAAAATCACCGCTAAATGCCATTTTTTTTTTGTAGTATTTGATTTTGTTTAAATTACACCAACACCTTATAAGTTACATTTTATTACGCATGAGATTGTTTAATTAGCATAAATTGCACTATATCCTTGTACATATGCATATAAGTTTATGATTAATGTATTAATACTGATTTTTTGGCAAACGTATTATTGTTCACTATAACTCAAAGAATAAATAAGAGTGATGTATTATTATTAAATAGGTGATTGACATTTTGTTTGGAATCAAATGATGTAGGTTCACTTAATAAATACTAAATAATAATTATCACCATGTTTATCATAATTAGGTATAATAAATTATGCATGTCATGTACATATATGAAATTGATGGAAATAAAAGTTATTGTATTTGTTGGAAAAAAAGACTTTGTACTTGGTTTGTGTTTTTTTTTTTTTTTTTGGGGGGGGGGGGGGCATAATTAGGCTTTTTATGCTTGAATATTAATTAAAATTTATGCCATAAGAAGCGAGGTGGATCCGTGGCGCAATGGTAGCGCGTCTGACTCCAGATCAGAAGGTTGCGTGTTCGATTCACGTCGGGTTCAAACCCCATTAATTTTTGGGCTCTGTTTATTCTTTAAATCTTTTCGTCCAGCCCCCCTGCTTATGTCTACCGGAATGCGTACACTCTCTGCAACTCTTCTCTTCTTTTCTCCTTCCAGTTTCTCCCAGCTATGGCTTCTTCAAGGACTTCAGAGGAAGACACCCAATTGGAGAATCGCCTGTGTCTCCACCACCGCACACAAGGAAATTGATCGCCAACGCACGCGGAGAGCACCGAACAAGTTGGTTTATCAGATGGACGAATCACTCCTTCCTTCTGTTTCAAGAGCGATAAGTGGATGCAATGCCATGAGGTAATGGTGTTTCTTAAGCGTTCCATTCAAAATTATGAAGTTTAATCTTTGTGGTTTGATTGGTTTTTTCGAAGTTGCTTTTTTGGTCTCCCAATTGTTTGTGTGAATGCTTGGCTGAGTATGCATCTCCCACATGCCAAATAAGCAGCAAGCACGTATTGCTGTATAGCACATAGACTGGATGCAAGCTACTGCCAATTGGGTTGGTGACATTACCAACTCTTTTGCAGTTTAAATTCCATTGCTCTGGGTAAATGCATTATTAGAGATATGGTTGGATTATTCCATAATTTGCTCTCCCCATTTTGTTCCTTGATTTGCTTCGATTTGTGCTTCTTTTCTTAATTTCTTCATTAAATTGTGTAGTTCCTTTAAGATATTGAATACAATTTCTCTATTGTTTTCTCCAATTCTAACATGATATCAGAGCAAGACTAATTATGTTGAGTCTTGTGTTTACTCAAACAGGAGACTGATTATTTTCATTGTCATCTCCACCAGATAATTTTTTTGCCCCATATCTGTTTTCCATGACCAAGTTTCTCCATTTTTTTTGTTTGTTATTTTCTCTATTTTTTCGTAGCTGCTACCCTGTCATGAGAGGATAAAAACTCTCTCTCTCTCTCTCTCTCCCTCTCTGATTAGTCACCGCTGTCAAGAACTAGTAGTCATGTCCTTATGTCGTTACTCATTCTTTGTCGCCTGTTGTTGCTCCACTGTCTCACCCATTATTGTGATCAACCCATGATAAGATTTACCGTGAACTGTATCTTTGTTGTCGCCTCCTACATCTCCATTGCAACCATCTGCCATTGCTCCTTCTAGATTTTGTAAAAGGAGACATATTATTTGCCGCCATGGTTTTTCACTGCTTGTTGCCTCAAAATCATTTACTCGGGGAGAGGTAGATCCACCTCACCTATTGCCAAGCTGAGAGATGCTCTACTATTGCTTTATAACTCTTTGCCATGCTTCTCCTTGCTCCATTGCTCTCTGTTGTTAATTTCCTTCAAATCCAACCATGCTATCAAAGTTTATTACAGTCAATCGAGGTCTAACGACTGCATGACTTTCCTATCTCCCTTTTATGAATGACATCACATTTCCTAACTTAGGAATGGTTGAAACATAGGTAATGCTTTGATTTACTAAGAATACAGGAACATGAGGCTTGTTGACCTCAATGGCCAAGGCCACCCTGGCATTAGGGTCAACACTGATTGTGGACCCCATTTCTAGGCCATGACATTTTGTTTTTGTTTCCTATTCTCCATTGTCACTCGTGTCACATAAACTCTTGATTTCTAGTCATGTGGCTTGCTTCAAGTTGATTTGGTATGCACATGGCATTCAATTTGATTTGATGGCACTCAATTCAAAATTCTCTCTCTAGCCTTCGTATTAGTTCAATTATTCCTCTTATTTCTCTCTAATATTTTTGGTTATTTCTTCTCTCCCAAATTTCTTGATTTTATCTATTCTCGAATAATAGTATTTTGATATTGTTATCAATTTTCTTTTGGTCTTCTTTCTTGCCACAATTCTCCTATGGTAATGTTTGAATAATGGTATTTTGGTACCATTCTCTTGCTTTTTGTTCTAATGGTATTCTAGTACCATTGATGACTCTCTTCGTCCTTGTTTGAGAAAGCAGTTATCTCGGTCTTTGTAACGCCCCGCTTTCTCGGGCGCATTATAAATTGGGACAATTTCGGGACAATAAAATTTTTCTTTTCAAACTTAATTCTAAATCACATCATATCTCGAATCTGTCCCAGAATTCCCAATCATTTTTCTCGAAAGAGAATCATTATATACGTCAAATGCGGAAACAAAGATCGAAACCTGATATCTTAACTTTAATCATAAATAAATTCTTTTATCTTCAATATTCCTCAAAACGTTCAGAATCTAAAGTAGCAGAACTTAAATACAGGGGCTACGTAACATACATTTCATTATTCATGCACTTTGCTAAGTGCCACTTCATGCATAATTTATCCTTGAATCTGCTACAATCTCCATCTGGAACGTTTGAATATTCCAGGAGCAAAACCCAAGTTAGATGATGAATCACCTAATTAAGGGTACATAATGTTATATCATGTTTGTATGCAATGTCTTATCTCGTAGGTGTCAACTGTACCCCTCATGCTACCTACCATTTTTGCGGCCCCCTCTTTCGAAACTGAGGTGTATGGGTGCACTCTTGGTAAAGCAGCGGTGCCAGTTCGTACTCCCTACGACCTCAAATGCGAGTGATCAATGATATCGACGTATATTCATGCATTTCATAGTCATGTCATGTATGTAGTCTACGTCATATCAGGGCATGTCAATATGATGAAAATATTTTCGAGGAACGTAAACCACTTACAAACCAAGCATTTTTCATAAACTAACTTTAATTGGGGAGTACCACTTACCTTTCTCAAGCTTATCGGGCTACCTCGATATCCATGCCTCGACTCGTGCATCGCCTCGATTTGCGTGCCAACCTCAAAATTCGACAAGTCACTTCAACTTATTTCTCAAAGCATCCTAATCACCATAATTATTTAATTAAACATTAAAACCTATTTTTCCATAATTTTTGACATTTTCTATCATTTTTCTCTATTTCTCCCTAATTTTCCTCAATAAATTCAAACTAAATATTTCTAAAATATTTTCTCAAATATTTCACTATGAAAATTCATAAAATAATATTCTTGAATTTCTTAATTTTTTTAAGAAATTTTACTCACATTGATTTAGCCTCTCAGGCTTCCTCGGTATGTGTGCCCTAATCTCGAAATGCGTGCTCGAATCATTTTCTTGTCTAAAATCTCCGGAATAACCATAAAATTCTATTTCCTATTTTTTAGAAATTTTTTCCACATTTCCTTTATTTTTTCTTTCATTTTCTTTTCTATTTCTTTTTCTTTTTTTTTCTTTTATTTCTCCTCTTCTTCTCCACTTTCTTCTTCCTCCTCCTGCCTGCAACTCCATCTTCTCTTCTTTTTTTTTTTTTTCCCTTTCTTTTCTTTCTTTCTTCTTCCTTCTCTTCTTCTTCTTATTCTCTTCCTTCTCTTATTCCTCTGCTTCTTCTTTCTTCGCACAGCACCCGCGCGAATAGAGCACCGCGGCTGCTGGCCTTGTCGCCGCCCACGTTGGCTGCGTCCACCGCCTCCCTCGCCGCTCGCTGGCGCTTTCGTCGACCGCGACACCGACTGCACCGCGCTCCCCGCCGCGAGCTGCCATCGCGGGAGCTCCCTTGCCTCGTATCCAGCCGCAAAGCTCGCGACCATGGCCGCCTGCGGCTTTCCCTCGAGCGGTCGCCCCTTGCCTCGGCCTTTATCGAGCCCACCGGTCATCGTCGCATATCCCTAGCGGCACCGCGACTGCTCCTGCTCGTTGGCTGGCCTCCTTTCGTGCGGCCATGGCTGCCGAACAGCAGCTTGGCTGCAGCTGCCATGGCCGATTTCGGCCCTTCCAGGTGGCCTTCTCGACTCCAACTCTCTCTCTCTCTCTCTCTCTCTCTCGCGAGCTTCTTCTACCTCTTTCTCGGCCAGTTGCTTCCATTCCTTCATCTCTTCTCAAACTCTTCCTCTCTATTTATAGCCAACGCCAACCCTTTGCCCATTTCTCTTAGTGTCTAAGACACTCAATTGCCAGCACGATTGCAGGGAATGGGCTATATCTTGCAGAGGCGTGGCATTTTCTTTGCATGCAATCCTCTCTAAATCTTGTAGGGAATGGCTATGCAGAGGCATGGGACAATTGCAGAGCATGGGTTGCATTTTACAGAGGCATGGCCTCTGCCATGCGTGTACACATATATTATATATATATATTACATATAAATTACATTATAATAAATGAATATATATTTAAATGCCCAATTTTAACCCTACATTTATTAAAATAATTCTCTAATTACGATAATATCCTCAAACACTGAATTATTTGGCATTAAAATACCGAAAACACAAAATTAATAATTCAACATTACTCGATATTGGCAATTTCGTCCCAGTGCCCTCACCGGGCTGTCGTTTCATCTCGAAATCACTGAAGGGTTGATCCTTACAAAAAATCGGAGCCCCCATAGAGTTCCGCTAATTTTTCGGGAGCCTCCTGCAACGATTCAGTTTTAAAGTCTAAATAGCAGCTGTAATTTAATTGTACCAAAAACTGTTCCCAATCCAATTTTTTTGGGTACCATAAATCTTAACTCGAAACGCATATCGAGACCATATCATTTTCCTTAGACAATTTCACTCTGAAGCATTCCCTGCAGTTATTCGGTACCTGAAATTGCTATAAAATTACTTTTTCGGTATTCTAAACTCATCAGAATTACGTGGCAACTTTATACGAACATGGGGTATTACAGTCTTGGCTCGAGAAGAAAATGGTACACAATGACTCATCCATTAAGCAAGCAAAGTCCTTACTGGAGCTAAGATTAGGTACTCTTTGTTGGCGAAGCAAGCTTATGTCTTAGTGGTGTCAGCTTGGAAGCTAAAACCTTACTTCCAAGCATATCAAATCATCATGCTCACTGATTAACCCCTTTGACAAATCCTGGGCTCTCAGAACTTCTCTAGACAATTACTAAAATGTGTAGTGGAGTTAACTGAGTTTGATATTGAAAATCAACCAAAGCCATCAATAAAAGCTTAGGCTCTGGTTAACTTTAGTGCTGAAGGCATTGCTATGATTGAGGACTCTACTTAGGACGATAAAAGATGGACCTTGCTTGTAGACAGATC
Organism: Diospyros lotus; assembly: GCF_014633365.1. Taxonomy (NCBI): domain Eukaryota; kingdom Viridiplantae; phylum Streptophyta; class Magnoliopsida; order Ericales; family Ebenaceae; genus Diospyros; species Diospyros lotus. Next base: position 20,463,848 of record NC_068343.1, read on the forward strand.
CTCCCACTTTGGGGGAAGTGGTGCTGGGCTGGTGTTTGGATTCTAGATGGTGATACTTAGCATTATGCCTTGCACTTTGAGTTCAAAGCCACAAATGAGGCCAAGTATGAAGCTTTACTGATAGGACTCTAGCTCCAAACTGGCTCTAAGTTGGTATTTTAGTAAGTAGTTAGGGAGTATGAGGCTAGAGAAGGCAACATAACCCGATACTCGACCCTTGTTAAGGAATTGTGGCTTTCCTTTCAATCAATGAATGTGCTTGCCGACATCCTATCAAAAATAGCCTCCTTGGATTACCCATCTACTTTTTGAACAATACTAGTGGAATCGTTAAACTGAAAGAGCATTGATGAGGCTTGTAAAATGCTATAGGTCGAGGTGGAGCTAAGTTAGATTGATTCCTTAGTGGCTTACTTGACGCACGGGATTCTCTTGGAGAATTTGAAGGAGGCTCGGATTTTGAAGCAGTAGGTAGTGAAATATATGTTAGATATGAGCCCTAAAGACCAGTTCCAGTGACACAAAGGGACTCGATCTTGTAATTCTTTAAATATTATTTAAATGGCAAGTTTATGTTTTTATTTAAATTGCAATATGGTTTAAATTATAAAACATATATCCATTAGTATAATAAGAAGTGGATACCATTCTTAAGTGTTAAGAATACGAGTTACGGATAATCCACAATTTGTTATACTATAAACATGTTCCTGGCCATAGAATTCCTATCATGGATGATAGCAACTCGTAAAGGCCAGCACATTGTCTTCCTCCTTGTTTCAGTATGAGATACTGAAAGATAAGGTTGGTGAGTCTCGTGCCATTCTGTATGAGCTATAGAAGGAAGATAAGTGGGTGCTCGTTACAAGAACGAGTTCACTGAACGGGACTGTTAACATTAAATCACATGGGTTATTTCTCACGGGTCAATGATTTAATGTTAGCTGCGATTTTACAACTAGTCCTTAGACCTGAGATGACATGGATATCTGTGTATTGGTGGATTAGGATATCAACGATATCATGTGGTTGTTCTAATCAAGGATAATCATACGTATCTATGTGCCTGATTCAGTGATACATGAGGTATGTGTGCATTAGACATGGAATCTATCACCTCGAGATTTATGAGGAGGATATCCTATGCGATCCAGTAATCACTTGACGATAAATCCTTGGCCGAGGTAATATGACGATGGAATTTGTTCCATACGGGTTGTGTCATAATTTGTCAAGATTGATTTTGGATTTGGTCATATGACAAGATTAAGAGATTCGACCTACTGACCATGATCTCATATCTTGTCGGGATATAGGATGATAGAAGGACCGTATTGTATGGTAACGTAGTAAAAGGTTCACAATACCCGCTTCACAATAAATTGGGTAATCATGATATATTGCTAGATGTCACTCATGGTTTACGAGAATTAATTGTTGATTATTCTTGTTGCCAATTTATTTGTGGACCCAGAAAGTCCCACCCAAAAAGAAATTACTTTCAAAGAGAAAATAAATAAATTAGTAATTTTATAATTACTAATTATAGTGCATTTATTTATTGGATAAATAAGAGTAATTAAATAATTATATTATGAATGTAATTATTTAATCATAGATTGGGTTGGGCCTTTTGCTAGTACATTAGGCTTGGCCCAATGTCACTATTGGATTCAAATAAATTCCATTGGATTGGGCTTGGTCCAATTGCATTAAATGGAATGGGCTTGAGAAGCCCAACCCATTTAATGAAGAATAGTTTTTAATTGGAACTATAAATAGCTCCAAACTCTTATTTTCTCTCATAAGTGTCTTCTTGATTCACTTGAATGTAGAGAGAATTTTGGAGAAGTGTTCTTGAATCCAAGAGGTAAGTTAGAAATTTTTGTGAAAAATTTCTTCTACTTATCTTCTCTCTTTGATATTCTTGAATAGAAGTGATTTCGGGTGGACCGACTCGGCATCCTACACTTGGAGGATTATACGGCGGGAAATCTAACGGTGAAATAAGATTTCATCAAAGAGGTATTTTTCGTTTATGCCTTCGTTTTATTAAACCATAATTTCTGAAAAACGGGATACCTCCAAATTAAATTTTAATTTCCGCTGCGCATATGATAAGATCTATGTAACTCAACAGTGGTATCAGAGACATCGTTTTTCAGTTTTATGGTTTTATTCATGTGATTATTGGACATTGAATTGGTATTTTGAAAAATAAAACAATTTTGGATGAGATCCGAAGAAGAGTTGCATGCCGGCAGCGTTTTAAAACTGATTTAACACTGTTAGACAGTGCTGGAATCAGTTTTGGCGTAGCTGGAAGTATCGAAATTTGTTTCGGGACGGACGGGCAGTACCGGGTGCATCCCGGGGGGCAACCAGCACGCTGGGTGCGTGCTGGGCGCGCCCCAGCGCGCCCAGACGCGAGCGTTGGGCGCGCTGGGCGCGCATGGGCGCGCCCAGATGCGCGCAAGGCGCGGGGCTAGCCCGCGCCGCGCGGGCAGGGGCGCGGGCAGGGCCCGCGCACCAGCGCCGCGCGCTGGTGGGTGCGCGGGCCCCGCCCGCGCACCACCGCGCGGAATGCGCGCGCAGTGCGCGCACTATGCGCGCGCACTGTGCGCGCAGTGGGGGCTGGCCCCCCCCTCTGTCTGCCATTGGCAGATTTATTTATTTATTATTATTTTTAATTGTTTTAAATAAAAATAATAATAATAAAATAAATAATAATAATTGTTATTATTATTTGTTTTATTTATTTGTTTTATTATTTAAAAATAAAAATAGAATAAATAATAATAATCGTTATTATTATTTGTTTTATTTATTTGTTTTATTTAAAATAATAATGATAATGAATAAAATAAATAATAATAATTGTTATTATTATTTGTTTTATTTATTTGTTTTATTTAAAATAATAATAATAATGAATAAAATAAATAATAATAATTGTTATTATTATTTTATTTATTTATTTTATTATTTAAAAAAAATACCAATGTATAATTAGTTATACAATTGTCCAATAATCATATGATTGCTTATAATATGCTTTTAATTGTTAATAGCATGTTGTGGATGCCTTGTTGCATATCGGTAATGGTCATGGACTTAGGACACTACATGGATGATGTATGTGTGATGTGGATGTATGGATTATTTTATTTAACGGCCTGCGTGCCGAAGGTAGCCGTCTTTTTCATGACGGTTGTAAAATAATTATTTATTGTTTTAATTTTATTGTAAAAGTAGTTTATAGTAAATTGTAAAAGCAATGGATTCACATCAATCGAGGCACGGCTTGGAGTGAAGTCATTGATGGCAAAATAATCAAGGAAATGAAGACCCTATGTGAAAGGGTTATGTTTGTAATAGTTATAGGCGTTTCCTTATTTATTCACCCACGAATGCACCGCACAATTCCAATGGCTGGAATTGCGCTTAGAATGCATGATTGAGTCCATGACCATATCGACTAATTTTATGCAATGTTTATTTACATAGTTGATGTATGTTAAAACGTTGCATGTGAAAAGTGAGACCAATTAATTAAAAAATCTCCCATATTTATAAAATTAAATTGTAACCGGTTGGACCTTAAGAGTTAAGACAATCTAATCGGGGCTCTCCATCACGGTAGAAATTGGGGCTTTTTAATTTGTGTGTTGATCGGCTATGGATACATAGGGGTTGCACATTGATTAAAATACTTTAATTTCTATTTAAAACATTTGATGAGATGGGGATGCACAAATATCGTGACCCAAGAATCTATTATGTGAGGCAATCGATATTCAACTGTGTAGACTTGTCAGCGTGATGGTATGATTTAACTATGTTCAATTGCCAAGAAACTATTATGTGAGGTATATTGGACTGGGAGCCGAAACAAAATATTTGGGTCGTACATAAGATGTACTGGACAAGCGTTGTCCACTTATTGAATTTATTATTCCAAGAATCTATTATGTGAGGAGTAATAAAATTAATAAGAATCCAAATACCCACTAGAATTCATGCCAATGTGAATTTGCTTGTTCCTTTAAATGGGAGTAAGGAATTTGAAAAACTCAGTGGGAGGTACTGTTTGATTTAAAGACCAAAATCAGATAGTTAAGAAAACAAGATATCTAATAATCTACTTATTTTCTGCAGATATATCAAATGGCTTCACTAAATGCACTTTCTAAATTTGTTGACGCAAACCGGCTAACTGGACCAAATTTCAACGACTGGCTTCTAAATTTGAAATTGATTACAAACTTGGAAAAAATCACATATATCTTGGAAACGCCTATCCCTGAGCCAACTGTTGAACATATTACTCAGGAGGAACAAGATACACTCAATAAGTGGCAAGATGATGATCTTGTTGCTAAGAGTTACATCTTGCTTACTATGAGTCAAGAGTTACAGCGGCAGCATAATAAGATGCCAAATGCGTATTCGATTATTGCTCGTTTACAAGAGTTGTATGGTGAGCGAAGTCGAAGTGCTAGATATGAGATATCTAAATCAATCTTTCGAGCAAAGATGTCTGCTGGAGGATCAGTTGGAGACCATGTTCTCAAAATGATCTCCTGGATGGATAAACTGAATGAATTAGATGCTCCAATGCATCAATATCTTCAAATAGATGCAATTCTTCAGTCTTTGCCAGATTCGTATGGGGGTTTTATTTCAAACTTCTATATGAACAAGATTGAGTGTACCCCGGCGGAACTTATGAATATGCTAATAACGGCCCAGAGTACCATGAAAACAGGCACTGTGATGGCTGTGTCCTCTACTAGTAAGACTAGAAAGGGGAAAGGTAAAAAGAAGGCCACCCAAGCAACTAAAGTGATTGAAAAGAAGAAGGGAAAAACTGTTGCCAAAGGAAAATGTTTCCATTGTGGCAAAGAGGGACATTGGAAAAGGAACTGTAAAGATTACCTTAGTTCCTTGAAGAAGGAAGCGACAGGTATGATGATAGTTCATGAGTATTTTTCCATTGCTTACTCTTCTACTTTATGGATTCTAGATTCTGGAGCGACAACTCATGTTTGTGCATCTATACAGGATCTGGAACAAAGTAGAAGGCTTGCAGATAATGAGATTGTGCTAAAGGTAGCAAATGGGGCAAGAGTTGCAGCCACAGCTATCGGCACTGTATCTTTAATTTTATCACATGAACATAGTTTAATTTTAAACAATTGTTTATGTGTACCTGGAGCTTTTAAGAACATTATTTCTATTCCTGTATTGGTGAAAGAAAATTATGAATTTTCTTTTAAGAATAATGTTTGTGAAATTTATTTTAGAAATAAATTGATTGCTACTGGTAATTTTGTCAATAGTCTTTACATTTTGAATGTGACTGTTGATAATAGTGAGCATCTGCATGTATCAAATAATAATAAGAGACCACGTGATAACCCAAATTCTAAAATTCTGTGGCATTACAGATTGGGTCATATAGGGGATGACAGAATCACTAAGTTGGAGAAAGATGGGCTTTTGGGTCCATTAGGTTCTGAACCATATCCAACTTGTGAATCTTGTATCCTTGGAAAGATGACCAAATTGCCTTTTACTGGGCAAGGTATAAGGGTCACAGAATTGTTAGGACTTATACATTCGGATGTGTGTGGGCCTATTAATGTAATAGCCCGAGGAGGTTATCAATACTTTATAACTTTTACAGATGATATGTCTAGATATGGATATGTTTATCTCATGAGACATAAATCTGAATCTTTTGAAATGTTCAAAGATTTTAAAGCTGAAGTAGAAAATCAAACTGGTAAAAAGATAAAGGCCTTACGATCAGATCGTAGAGGTGAGTATCTTAGTAACGAGTTTGAAGATTTTCTTAAAGTCTCAGGTATTATTTCACAACGGACCCCACCAGGAACGCCTCAACTGAATGGAGTTTCAGAAAGGAGGAATCGGACTTTATTAGATATGGTTCGAAGTATGTTAAGTTGTACAGACTTACCTTTGTTTCTATGGGGACACGCCCTTCTTACTGCAATATATATCTTAAACAGAGTTTCTTCCAAGTCAGTTCCTACAACACCACATGAGATATGGTTTGATAGGAAGCCCAGTCTTAAACATGTTAAGATTTGGGGATGTACAGCTTTTGTGAAAAAGCTTAAATCAGAGAAACTTGAGACACGATCTTTAAAGGGTAGTTTCGTGGGTTATCCTAAAGATACCTTAGGATATGAGTTCTATATTCCTGAACTGCAACAAGTAGTTGTAAGCAGGAATGCCATTTTTCTTGAAAAAGAGTTTATTCAAGAAAGAGGCAATGAAAGGAAAATAGAACTTGGTGAAGGGTTCACCGAGCCTGAAACTATGCCACGAGATGTCCAAGTACCAATTGAGGAGCCAGGGTCGAGTGTTGCACGTCCCATTAGAAGAAGTGAGAGGATACCCCATCAACCTGAGAGATATGGTTTTCTAAATGAACAAGAGTTGTTCCTTGTAGGAGACAATGATCACTCAGATGATCCTACCACTTACCAAGAGGCGATATCAGATATCGACTCGAAAAGATGGCTAGAAGCCATGAAATCTGAAATGGATTCCATGTATGAGAACCAAGTCTGGACTCTTGTAGATCCACCAGAAGGTATAGTACCTATTGGTTGTAAATGGGTCTTCAAGAAGAAGATAGGTTCAGATGGAAAGGTAGAGACCTATAAAGCAAGACTTGTGGCAAAAGGTTATCGACAAAGACAAGGGATTGACTATGAAGAAACCTTTTCTCCAGTCGTCATGCTTAAATCCATCAGAATTTTACTAGCCATTGCTGCTCATTATGACTATGAGATTTGGCAAATGGATGTGAAAACAGCTTTCTTAAATGGTTATATAGATCAGGAAATCTATATGGAACAACCTGAAGGCTTCACACCTAAAGTTAACGCAGGGAAGGTATGCAAGCTTAAGAGATCCATTTATGGTCTTAAGCAAGCATCCAGAAGTTGGAACATTCGTTTTGATGATGAAGTCAAATCGTTTGGTTTCATACAAAACGTTGATGAACCCTGTGTTTATAAAAAGGCTAGTGGGAGTGCAATAGCATTTTTGGTCTTATATGTAGATGATATCTTACTCATTGGGAATGATGTAGGGTTGTTGTCAAAAATAAAGGTCTGGTTGTCAAGTAAGTTCTCCATGAAAGATTTGGGAGAAGCAGCCTATATTCTCGGTATACGGATCTATAGAGATAGAACCAAGAGATTGATAGGACTCTCCCAAAATAAGTACATAGAAAGAGTGTTGAAGAGGTTCAACATGGAAGATTCCAAAAGAGGACTGTTGCCCTTTAGACATGGAATCCACCTCTCTCGTGATATGTGCCCCAAGACACAAGAAGAGAGAGAACGCATGTCTAGGATTCCTTATGCTTCAGCAATAGGAAGCCTAATGTATGCAATGCTATGTACTAGGCCTGATATTGCTCATGCTGTAAGTGTTACAAGCAGATATCAGTCTAATCCAGGTGAGCAACACTGGATTGCCGTTAAGAATATCCTTAAATATTTGAAAAGAACTAAGGATTTGATCCTTACTTATGGTGAAGGAGAATTGAAAGTGGAGGGTTACACAGATTCTGATTTTCAATCAGATGTTGATGATAGAAAGTCTATCTCTGGATATGTGTTTACCTGCAACGGAGGAGTATTCAGTTGGAAGAGTTCCAAACAGGATACGACTGCCGATTCTACAACAGAAGCCGAGTATATTGCAGCATCGGATGCTGCAAAGGAAGCAGTCTGGGTCAAAAAGTTTGTGACAGAACTTGGAGTGGTTCCTTCTATAAAGTCTGCCGTCCCCTTGTTTTGCGACAACAATGGAGCCATAGCGCAAGCTAAGGAACCGAGGTCTCACCAGAAGTCCAAACATATTGAAAGACGCTTCCATCTCATTAGAGAGATCATTGGTAGAGGAGATGTCAATGTGCAGAGAATAGATACATCACAGAATGCAGCAGATCCACTGACTAAGGCCATGAACCAGAAGCAACTAGATTTTCATCTAGATAGGTGGGGTATGAGATACCACACTGAATGGTCTTAGTGCTAGTGGGAGATTGTTAGATATGAGCCCTAAAGACCAGTTCCAGTGACACAAAGGGACTCGATCTTGTAATTCTTTAAATATTATTTAAATGGCAAGTTTATGTTTTTATTTAAATTGCAATATGGTTTAAATTATAAAACATATATCCATTAGTATAATAAGAAGTGGATACCATTCTTAAGTGTTAAGAATACGAGTTACGGATAATCCACAATTTGTTATACTATAAACATGTTCCTGGCCATAGAATTCCTATCATGGATGATAGCAACTCGTAAAGGCCAGCACATTGTCTTCCTCCTTGTTTCAGTATGAGATACTGAAAGATAAGGTTGGTGAGTCTCGTGCCATTCTGTATGAGCTATAGAAGGAAGATAAGTGGGTGCTCGTTACAAGAACGAGTTCACTGAACGGGACTGTTAACATTAAATCACATGGGTTATTTCTCACGGGTCAATGATTTAATGTTAGCTGCGATTTTACAACTAGTCCTTAGACCTGAGATGACATGGATATCTGTGTATTGGTGGATTAGGATATCAACGATATCATGTGGTTGTTCTAATCAAGGATAATCATACGTATCTATGTGCCTGATTCAGTGATACATGAGGTATGTGTGCATTAGACATGGAATCTATCACCTCGAGATTTATGAGGAGGATATCCTATGCGATCCAGTAATCACTTGACGATAAATCCTTGGCCGAGGTAATATGACGATGGAATTTGTTCCATACGGGTTGTGTCATAATTTGTCAAGATTGATTTTGGATTTGGTCATATGACAAGATTAAGAGATTCGACCTACTGACCATGATCTCATATCTTGTCGGGATATAGGATGATAGAAGGACCGTATTGTATGGTAACGTAGTAAAAGGTTCACAATACCCGCTTCACAATAAATTGGGTAATCATGATATATTGCTAGATGTCACTCATGGTTTACGAGAATTAATTGTTGATTATTCTTGTTGCCAATTTATTTGTGGACCCAGAAAGTCCCACCCAAAAAGAAATTACTTTCAAAGAGAAAATAAATAAATTAGTAATTTTATAATTACTAATTATAGTGCATTTATTTATTGGATAAATAAGAGTAATTAAATAATTATATTATGAATGTAATTATTTAATCATAGATTGGGTTGGGCCTTTTGCTAGTACATTAGGCTTGGCCCAATGTCACTATTGGATTCAAATAAATTCCATTGGATTGGGCTTGGTCCAATTGCATTAAATGGAATGGGCTTGAGAAGCCCAACCCATTTAATGAAGAATAGTTTTTAATTGGAACTATAAATAGCTCCAAACTCTTATTTTCTCTCATAAGTGTCTTCTTGATTCACTTGAATGTAGAGAGAATTTTGGAGAAGTGTTCTTGAATCCAAGAGGTAAGTTAGAAATTTTTGTGAAAAATTTCTTCTACTTATCTTCTCTCTTTGATATTCTTGAATAGAAGTGATTTCGGGTGGACCGACTCGGCATCCTACACTTGGAGGATTATACGGCGGGAAATCTAACGGTGAAATAAGATTTCATCAAAGAGGTATTTTTCGTTTATGCCTTCGTTTTATTAAACCATAATTTCTGAAAAACGGGATACCTCCAAATTAAATTTTAATTTCCGCTGCGCATATGATAAGATCTATGTAACTCAACAATATATACTCCTTGGAATTGAGCTATAGAAGAAATCCTTCACTCATCCCCTATTTAAATGTGTTTGGTGCACCGAGTTGGATTGTACATTAAGGTAGATGAAGACCTGTTTGAAGGGCCTGCCGCCTGCTTGTATACCACCTAACTATTTGGAGGTGCACAATGGGCAGGGAGGTCATCAGGCATAATATATTCATAGCCCTTAGTTGGGAGAAGGAATCTATGGATAAGGATCTCAATGTCCTCATTGTCGAGCACAAAAAGATCCTTGGTAAGGTCTTCGAGAAGACCCTTAGATTTGGGTCCTCAGGATCCACCGACATTGGCTCGATGGGTAGAGAAAAAGCCTTAACATTCTCTACCAACCTTACCTGCAACCTGGGGATGAACCTAGTCAGTGTTCTAAAAGGCAGCTTAGGCGCCGTCGAGGTGTTAGGCGGCAGTCGCCGTGATTTCATGCCAATCGGCATCCTAAGCGCCGACCTCTCTGTAACTCAACCTTGATGCTTTCTCCTATTTGGATTTCATCATTGTCTCTGAAGGTGTGAAATTTGGCATTTGTAAGAGCTGTGTGGAGATGGTTGACGAAGGTCTAGTGAGTGTCCTCGCCTCTGTAGCTCAAGAACACATGATAGTTGTTGTTGCACTGAGAAGTGGAAGGGCACTCTTTGCCTCTTGTAGTAGTAGTCATTGAACAGAGGGAGTAGAGAAGAATGGATTTGTTGGGGAAATTTTGGGGAGGGACATTTTTGAAGTAGATGGAACTTGTTTGGGAAGATGAGAGAAATTTAGGGGAGAGAGAGAGCAACCAAAGCAAAGCAAAGCATTGGTAAAAAAGCACATATTGAATGGGCAACTGCTAGGAAACTTGGGCAAAATTTCATGGGAAAAAAAGTAAGGAAAAGTACAGTACCATGTGCGAAATTATTGTTAATACAATAATTTGATTTGTTTGTGACTTACTATTAGATGAAAGCATAAAATAATGTGAGGAAGCAACGAGTGTTACAAAATAATACAGGTTTATGTTGCATTATTACTGAAAATAACAGTTTTCCTAGGCTCCCTAGACTCTAGGCCCCAATCTGGCGCCCGACTAGCACCTGATCATTAAACCTAGTCCTACTTGAATTGGAGGTACCAGAGTTATTGCTTTGAAGAACCTATTTTGGGAGTCACTAGTAAAAGACATACCTACCTTTAGGAAAGAATAGCAAAGGAATGAGGATTAGACGAACAAGGGATTGTTGAATAGAGAGAGACTGATCACATGACAAAGAAGAGATGAAATCATGAAAACAAAGAAGTGAAGTTGGGAGAAGAGAGTTGGCTTATAAAATTGAGAAGGGAGGAAAATGGTCGCGACACCTATTTTCTTCCTTATTGGTTTGGTGATTTGGCATAATCTAAAGCGTCCGTCGAAGAGGCTGAATAGGAAAGGAAGAGAAGGGAAAATAATTTTAAAAAGTGGGAGATGAAGAGTTGAACCCAATACTTCTTAAGTAAACTCAACTATGGGAGTGGGGGGCAAGTGATGGAGGTAATTAATCAAGCTACCAGCCAACCCCTAAGCATCACAGGGACCAATGGGAAATCGACATGTGCCTCTACTAATCAGCTAACATGAAGGCCCTTGGGAAGCATCCAAACTCGCCACATGGAGGAATCTTGTACCTTGGTCATTAAGAGACATGGTCTCGCTAGAAGAGGACGGGGACGTTGTGGAAGAAGAAAGGGAAGATGGGAAGGTGGAGATATCTCTGCATGCCTTAAGGGGAGTGGTGACTAATAAAATCATTAAAGTGGAAGGGAATGCGAGAGATAGCTGTCTGATGATTCTGATTGACAGTGGAAGCACTCATAGCTTCCTGGACGAAGGGATTACGAGGAGATTGCAATGTAATCTTACGGGGACATAGCCCTTGGCAGTAACAGTGGCTAATGGCAAAAAAGTTCTATGCAAATATGCCTGCGTGGGGTTTTGTTGGTAGGTGCAGGGTGAAGACTTTGAGGCTGATTTGCACCTACTCAAGTTGGGTGGATGCGACATGGTCTTAGGGGTTGATTGGATGAGAGAAGTCAGCCCCATTTGTTTTGACTTTAACAAGATGGAGGTAACATTTGAGAAATAGGGTAAGAGGATGACTTTAACTAGCAGTGTAGAAGCAGGGACTTGTAAAATGATTTCAGGCAAAAAGTTACACAAATTACTCGAGAGCAAGTGGACGCAAGTAGTCCAGCTCTTTTCGGTACATGTTATAGAAGGAAAAGAATACACAGTAGACGAAGGGGTTATATTGCACTTAGTGGAAACCACAACAGCTCCTTGGGAGGTAACTCAACTCGACTCTCTTAATCTACTCTTGGATGAATTTGAGGACTTGTTTGAGGAGCTTAAGTCTCTACCACCCCCACGACCCATAGACCACACTATCAATCTCAAACCCAGCGCAGAACCAGTCAACATCCGTTATATAGATATCCCCCAAAACAGAAGGTTGAAATTGAGCGCATGATCAAAGACATGCTCAGTACTTCTGTTACACAACCAAGCACCAGCCCTTATGTCTCTCCTTTGTTATTGGTAAAAAAAAAAGATGGCAGTTGGCGGTTTTACATCGATTACCACCAACTCAACTCTCTCACCATCAAAAATAAATTCCCCATACCCATCATCGAAGACCTATTAGATGAACTACATGGAGCCAAGGTGTTCTCTAAACTTAACTTTCGATCCGGGTACCACCAAATTAGAATGCACCCCAATGATATTTACAAAACTGCATTTAGAACCCACCAAGGGCATTATGAATTCTTGGTAATGCCCTTCGGTTTGACTAACGCTCCAGCCACCTTCCAAGTCCTTATGAATCAAGTATTTGAGCCTTACTTACGCCAATTTATTATAGTTTTCTTTGATGATATTCTAGTATACATCCCCACTTTTGCCACACACCTAGAGCACTTAGGAGCTACTTTACAAGTCCTTCGATTCAATAAGATGTATATTAAGAAGTCTAAATGTGTGTTTGCACAAGCACATGTGGAGTATCTCGGCCATATTATTTATGGGGCAGGCGTCAGTATAGATCCGCAAAAGATAGCCACTATGACTGCTTGGCCTAAACCCCTTAATGTGAAAGCTCTTCGTGGATTCTTGGGTCTCACTAGTTACTACCGCCGATTTGTCAAGGATTATGGCATTCTTAGTAAACCCCTAGTTGAGCTGCTGAAGAAAGAAGGATTCCATTGGAATGTGAAGGCGGATGAGGCATTTGAACGTCTGAAAGCTACTATGAGTAAGGTATTGACTCTAAGCCTACTTGATTTTAACCAGCCTTTTGTATTAGAAACTGATGCTAGTGACAGCGGAGTGGGGGCAGTCCTATAGCAAGGCGGTAAGCCATTGGCCTTCATTAGCCAGGCCTTAGCCCCTAAACATTTAGGTCTCAGTGTGTATGATAAAGAGCTCCTAACAGTGCTAATAGTTGTAGAGAAGTGGCGACACTATTTGGAAGGAGGGCGGTTCATCATAAAAACTGACCATGAAAGCCTTAAGTTTCTGTTACAACAAAAGCTTCACACTCACCTCCAGAGAAAGGGAATGTCCAAGCTGATGGGACTCGACTATGTGATTCAATATCGACGAGGCCAGGAGAATAAAGCAGCGGATGCTCTATCTCGGTGTGTGGAGGAAGGAGCTTCAGTGGCTATCACTGCAATTACTCCAGATTGGTTCTGGGAAGTAACGGCCAGCTACACACTGGGAGATTGGATTAAGGATTTGATGGAACAAATGGTCCTAAATCCTGACAGAAAACCAAGCTATTCCTTGAGAAATGGGGTGCTGAGATATAAGGTCAGAATCATAATTGGAGACGATGAAACAAGCAAAGGATCTTAGAAGCTTTACATGACTCCCTTGTGGGAGGTCATTTAGGAATACACAACACTTACAGCAAGGTCAGACAACTATTCTTCTAGCCAGGATTAAGTAGAAAAGTAATGGAGTATGTGAAGGGTTGTGACATGTGTAATCGCTATAAACATGAAAACATTCATCCCCCAGGCTTATTACAACCCTTACTAGTGCCTGCCCAAGCATGGACTCATATCAGTATGGATTTTATCGAAGGGATGCCAAAATCTGAAGGAAAGGATTGTGTGTTGGTAGTGGTGGACCGCATGACCAAATATGCTCACTTCTTGGGTTTATCTCACCCCTTCACGGCACAAGAGGTGGCTAGGGTGTTTTTGGATCATGTGGGCAAGTTACATGGGTTGCCTCAGGTGATAGTTTCAGATAGAGATAAAGTATTTACCAGCATTCTATGGAAAGAACTAATGAAGTCTTTGGGAACACAGCTACACATGTCCTCGTCTTATCATCCGAAAATAGACGGACAAACCGAGAGGACAAACCAGTGTCTCGAGACATACTTAAGGTGTGTATGCCTTACGAATCCTATTGGGTGGCACAAATGGCTTTCATTAGCTCAATGGTGGTACAATACTACCTATCACTCCTCCCTCAAGATGAGCCATTTTGAAGCTTTATATGGATACCAACCCCCACTCTTACCACTGGGTGGAAAAGAAACCATGTAGCTACGGTGGACGACTATTTAGCTCGGCGACAACAGATAGTACAGACTTTGAGAGAATAGCTCGCTAATGCCCAGAACAGAATGAAACAATATGCGAACAGAAAGAGGAGTGGAAGAGTTTTTGCGGTCGGAGATCTAGTGTACTTGAAACTACGCCAAGCCCAGCTGAAGACTTTGTCCCCTAGATCAATCACTAAGCTGAGCCCCAAATTCTATGGACCATACGAAGTGTTAGCCATGGTCGGCCAAGTGGCTTACAGGCTTAAACTGCTCGAGGGGTCCCTTATCCATCCTATGTTCCATGTATCCCTCCTCAAACCCTCACCCGGCACAAATGCAGTTAGTTTCGTCCTACCATCTGTACAACCCGCTCAACAGAAATCAGAGCCCATTACTATAGTCGACAGGAGAATAATCTACAAGCATTAAGCCCCTATAACCGAGGTCCTGGTACACTAGTCCAATCTCCACCTTGAAAACAACACTTGGGAATACCTTCTCAACCTCTTGAAACAGTTTTCGAGGGCAGCAGGACTTCTACAAATTACTTGTGGACAAGTAATGCTTCTAGCGGGGGGGAATTGTCACGGGATCATTGACTGCACTCTCACCCTGCAATTAAAACACAAAACAAAACACAATAAAAATTATATATTTTTTTCTTTATTTAGGTGAGAGGTTTATACTCGTCAGTGTGCGAGTGCAGTTGTAGTCCAAATTTAAATTTATATTTTCTGGATGAGTCCAGATCATCCACTGAGAGATTTATTTATGGCAAAAGAAAAAGAATGTCACACACACGCACATGCATTTAGATGGATTGGTAACAAGATTTTTTTATGATTTTTTAGATAATAGATACTAGAAACTAAAGCAAGACAGAAGTTGAAATAAATACTGAATGTGAGAATATGAAATTGGATAGTGCTTGAGTTAAGACAATTTCAGTGCCAACCCGTTGATTCCCAAATTTTAGCAGACAAGGTTAGCAACATTAATTTAATTTCAGATATGAGGGTTTGTTATTAAATGCAATTAGAGATGATGATAGTTCTAGTTTAAGCAATCCCTATACATGATATGCGAGATTCTAATTTAAGAAACTACCATAAATTCAATTGCAATTAATACACAAAATAACTAAATTAATCATCCGGGTTTGGGTATGATAGCGTTTCCAGTTCTAGTAACTCTCATGCGTGACATGAAATCTCTAAGTTAGGCTTACGCTCCAATCCAAACCTAGTGATTTCTCAATAATTAAGACACATTTATACTAAAATTTAAATTAATGTTACTCATTTAAAGCGTAGCTTTCTTTGGGAATCATTGGCATTGGACACTGTCCTTGCCTTAACCCAAGATTAGATTTAACTACTCATTTTCATTTGAAAGTTAATTGACAGGAATTTAAACGACGTAATTTAAAAAACAAAATTTAAATGACATGAATTAAAACAACAGAAACTAACCGGCCATTTAGGCGGTGGATAATTAAAAGACAAGAATTAAAATTGCAGAAATTTAAAGGCATAAACTAACCGGCCATTTAGGCGGTGAATAATAAAGTAACAATAAATGACATAAAAATTTAAAAGAAAAAAGAAAGAAAGAAAGAAAAGTAAGATCACAAGAGAAAACAATAGAGAAAAGAAGTAAGAACAAAAGCAATTATCAAAGAGAGAATTCTAAGGAAACAACTAAACTTTGATTTAAGAATAATAATCACACTTATAAATGCAATCAAATGAGCTATTTATAAGCCACAAGATACAATACAAACCACACAATTTCAATTATTCAACTAGACATAATTATATCTAATGGGCACTCACACACTTAAAGTTAAATGGATTTTAGCTATAATACACACCTAATATTAAATAGATTTTAGCTAAAATACATACCTAATAAAGCACTCATAAAGTTAAATAGATTTTAGCTATAATACACACCTAATAATTAAATGAATTTTAGCTAAAAAATACATCTAATAAAGCACTCACATTAAAGAAAATAAAAATAGATTTCTATAATTGGGTTTTTGATCTTCATTAGGATTAAAAATAATGCTTGGGCCTTCTCTAAATGATATCTTTCATGGATTGCTCAAATTGGATCTTAATTCTTTATGGGATTTAATTCTTCATGGACTTTAATTCTTTATTCTTCAAGCTCACATTCTTCATGCCTACAAAACAAATAATTTAATGTTATTAATAAATTATATATTATATATATATTACATGCACGCATATAATGATGTATATGTATTATATATAATTTTATATATTATTATTATTATTATTATTTTTAAATTTTACTTTAGAACTTCATTTAATTCATTTTTCAATTTAAACTTGCATATAACCATAAAATATATATTAATATCTAATTTAAGCCATTTTTAAGATCAAAAGAAATGTGTAATTATAACATAATTTTTACAAAATTAACCACTAATTATACCCCCAACTTAAACATTGCTAGTCCCTTAGCAATCAGACTATACACCTGCCAAACTTTATTCACAATAACTGTATGAATGTAAAAATTTCAAATTCGAAATCGAAATGCATAAAATCAAATAAGTAATTTAGCATTCTAAATCAGATTTTTGGTTAAAGGTTATATAATCTCAGGAATGAAAATTAGGATAACCAACACCCGGACTTACTCCCTCGAAGTTTTGACTTCAAATCTTACTATGGATTTTCTCTCCAACAAAAATGATTCCTCAGGTGTACACACAAGGGGGTGCACCGTTATAAGAGTAAATGCAGAACAAGTTCAAAACTCGGTGTTATCCCAAATACAAGGAACGTATTTTCATGAAAGAGAACAGGAAAATTGACATAACTTCATGACTAGAATAATGCTCTAGATGAGTAACTTCTGAATTTAAACATGATTCCCTACTCCAAACTCGAATTATAAAATCACATCATTTATAGCATTAAGAGGGACCAGATTGGGTTGTAATGGGGCTATGAGATTAATACGGGTTGTTAAAGAAAAGGTAAAGTGTGCAAAGGGTGTGTTGGAATTTTTTTTTTTTTTAAAGACAACTATAATAAGAAAGTAAAGAACTATAAACTTTACAAAAGGGATGAGAATACCTGATCGGAGAATAACACAAAGGAGAGAAGATTGAGCTCAAGAAGGGTGGCTTGCCTCATACAGATATGGAGTCTCTTATAGAGCAATGACTATCACTATTCTACGCTCGGCTCGAGACATGCCATAATTATAGGGTCAGGCTTGACATCTCTTTTTCAATGCTTGGTGCCTCATTTTTCAACATTTGGTAGTGTACCTCTTCCTTTATAGGGTAGTGTAATTGCACTGCCCGAGAAAAATGGCTACCACCAGCGTCAATTCTGTCTCTCCTAATTCAATTTTTTTTATTATTATTTATTTATTTTTATTATTATTATATATATATTTTTTAAATTTTTGTTTTTTTAGGGGTCTTATAAAATCATATATACCACACAAGACAATATTATCGAGTCAAATAAAATTATTTGCACAATGGATCAATTTCAAGCACCAATAAATCAATTCTTAAGTACACCTTACCCCCCAACTTGAATTGCTCATTGTCCTCAATCGGCAATAAAATCATAGAAGATAGGCATACCTGGCGGTCTTCAATGCATGAACTCGTATGCAAAAGTTTTATTTAGACTGCACACAAAGAAACACTATTTAAGTAATGCAGAAAAGAAACAATTTTTATATATATATATATATATTTTTTTTCAAATCTAGAAACATCCATTTAACCTAAATGGAAAGGTGATCTTTTAACGTCAGATTCCTAGACGACATGAAACTTCCCTTATTCATCAGATGATGATGGATCATCCAAATCCACAATTCCTCCATTCTCCTCAATACTACCCTGGTATGGTTTCAACCTATGACCATTAACTGTAAGAAGTTATCCTAACTCCGGATTTTCTATCTCAAAGCCCCCATATTCTGAGATGGATTTGATTACAAAGGGGCCGACCTATCGAGACTTCAATTTTCCTGGGAATAGATGCAATCGAGAATCGTACAGGAGTACTTGTTGCCCTACCTGAAAGCTTTTTCGAATGATGTGCCGATCATGTAACTCTTTCATGCGAACCATGGCCAATCGTGCATTTTCAAATGCCTCATTCCAAATTTCCTCAAGCTCATTCAATTGGAGCTTCTTAGATAGGCCTGTTTCAGTTAGACTCTTGTTGATCTTTTGAATCGCCCAAAATGCTTTATGCTCAATTTCTACCGACAAATGACAAGATTTACCGTATACTAGCCTATAGGGAGACATTTTTAAAATTGTTTTGTAAGCTGTCCTGTACGCCCAAAGAGCGTCTACTAGTCTTAAGGACCAATCCTTATGATTAGCAGCAACAGTCTTTTCCAATATGCGCTTAATCTCCCTATTGGCTAGCTCGGCTTGACCATTGGTTTGGGGATGGTATGGTGTTGCAACCTTATGCAGTACACCATATTTCTTCATTAATCCTGCCACAACTTTATTACAAAAATGGGAACCCCCATCACTGATGATTGTTCGTGGCATCCCAAATCGACTGAATATGTTTTCTTTTAAAAATTTCACTATAGTCCTATGGTCATTTGTTTTGGCCGTGATTGCTTCTACCCATTTGGACATAGTCAATAGCAAGTAAGATGTATTCATAACCAAATGAATTGACAAATGTGTCCATAAAATTCATACCCCAATAGTCAAAAACTTTTAACACTTGGATCGGATGTAATGGCATCATGTTTCTCCTTGACGGACTTCCTAACCTTTGACATCGATCGCAATTTGAACAGAACTTGTACACATCCTTGAACAGTGTCGGTCAATAAAATCCACTCTGAAAAATTTTTGCAACTGTTTTCTTAACAGAAAAATGGCCTCCACATGCAAGAGTGTGACACAAATTAATGACACTTTGTTGCTCATGATTGTGTATGCATCTACGGATGATTTGGTCAGGACAATACTTGAAGAGGTAGGGCTTATCCCAAAAGAAGGTTCTGACTTTTCTGAAGAATTTATGTCTATCTAGCTTACTCCAATGGTCTGGGATCAGACCAGTTGCCAGGTAGTTCGCAATGTCGGCATACCAAGGGACAACAGATGATGCACTAATAACATTCACTTCAAACAGTTGCTCATCAGGAAAATTGTCATGAATTGGTTCATCAAATTGTGTGAGATCTTGACTTAGAATCCGTGACAAATGGTCAGCCATCACATTTTCTACTCCCTTATTATCTCTGATTTCAATGTTGAACTCTTGCAGGAGTAAGAACTATCGGAGGAGACGGGGTTTTGCATCTTGCTTTGTGAACAAATACTTCAGAGCAACGTGATTAGTAAAAATGATCACTAGTGACCCTACGAGGTAAGATCGGAACTTGTCCAGGGCAAAGACAACTGCTAGTAACTCTTTCTCTATAGTGGTGTAATTCTTTTGTGTCTCATTAAGAGTTTTGCTAGCATAGTATATCACATGAGGTTTCTTATCCTTCCTCTGCCCTAACACAGCTCCTACCGCGTAATCACTAGCATCGCACATAAGTTCAAACGTAGGGACCAATCAGGGGACTGAATGATAGGTGCTGAAATGAGTGCATATTTCAATTTATCAAAAGCATTTTAACAGGCAGGACTCCATTCAAACGGAACATCCCGAGACAACAAATGGCACAAGAGCCTTGTTATGGTGCTAAAGGAAGCAATGAATCTCCTATAAAACCCTGCATGTCCTAAAAAATTTCTGATGTCTTTCACATTCCTAGGGGTGGGGAGTTTTTGAATTGTTTCAATTTTTAACCTGTCTACCTCCATCCCCCTAGATGAAATAATGTGCCCCAAGACTATGCCTTGTTTCACTATGAAGTGACATTTTTCCCAATTGAGTATCAGATTTGTTTCCTCACATCTTGCTAAAACCTTTTTCAGATTCTCCAAACATGCCTCAAAGTTACTTCCATAAATAAAAAAATCATTCATGAATACTTCAACAATCTGCTCAACCATTTCACTAAAGATGCTCATCATACACCTTTGAAAAGTGGCTAGAGCATTGCATAACCCAAATGGCATGTGCCTGTATGCAAATGTCCCAAATGGACATGTGAAAGTAGTCTTCTCTTGATCTTCTAGTGCAATTTCTATCTGATTGTACCCTAAGTACCCATCTAAGAAACAATAGTAGGCTTGGTCTGCTATTTTCTCCAGAACTTAATCCAAGAAAGGTAAAGGAAAATGATCTTTCATTGTCACAGAATTAAGCTTTCTATTATCAATGCACATACGCCATCATGTCTGGATGTGCATGGGAATCAGTTCATTGTTCTCATTTTTTACAACAGTGACTCCAGACTTTTTTGGCACTACCTATGTTGGACTTACCCACTTAGAATAAGAGATTGGGTAAATTATTCCAGCATCCAATAGCTTAAACACTTCTTTTCTGATAACTTCTTTCATGTTGGGATTTAATCTTCTTTGCATTTGCCTAACTGGTTTTGCTCCTTCTTCTAAGAATATCTTATGAGTACAGATCAAAGGGCTAATACCTTGCAAATTTGAAATGGTCCATTCTAATGACTTCATGTGTGCTTTTAGAACTTCTATTAGTTGTTGCTCTTACTGAGGTGTCAAACTTGAAGAGATCACCACTGGGAATGCTTCCCCTTCGCCTAGAAAGACATACTTCAAATAACTGGGTAATGGTTTTCTCTCAGGCGTGGACTGATGGCTATCAGAAGCCGTGAGCTTACTATCCAAGTTCCTTAATGGCTCTAAACCAGGCATCCATGTAGGCTTCTCACTTTCTTTGCCTATGACTTCCACTTCTCTTATTTCCTCAATATCTTGATTTCTTTCTTTGGGTTTTCTCATGAACTCTTCAAAATAATCATTGGTTAGTGTTTGAATCAAGTCTACCTCCTCCACTTCACTCTCAGTGTCCTGATATTTGGCTACCCTGAAGATATTCATTTCTACAGTTATGTTCCCAAAAGATAGATTTAACACACCATTCCTACAGTTGATGATGACATTTGATGTGGTAAGGAATGGTCGACCTAAGATGACTGGCACAGGAGGTTGAGGCCCCTGATGCAGCTGGGTGTCCAAAACGATGAAGTCCACTGGAAAGTAGAACTTATCGATTTGTACCAGAACATCCTCCACGATTCCTTGTGGAACTTTGACTGATCGATCAGCCAGCTGAAGGGTCACTCTAGTGGGTTTAAGCTCACCTAATCCCAACTGTTGATACACACTGTATGGCAACAAATTGACACTAGCTCCTAAATTCAAGAGTGCCTGATCAACCTTTTGACTTCCTATGATGCATGTAATGGATGGACAGCCTGGGTCTTTGTATTTAGGAGGAGTTTTCAATTGGAGAATGGCGCTGACTTGTTCAGTCAGGAATGCCTTTTCATGTACATTTGTTTTTCTTTTGACAGTGCATAGATCTTTAAAAAATTTTGCATATGAAGGTGTTTGTTTGATTGTATCCAACAATGGGATGTTGATTCTCACTTGCTTAAACACTTCATATATATCTGCATTTTGTTGCTCTTTTTTCAAATGATTCAACCTTTGTGGAAAAGGTGGTTTGGGCTTGTATTAAATTTCTTTCCCATTTTCTTTTTGTTTTTCATTTTTTTCATTTTTTCCATTTTTCTCATTTTTTTCCACGGTAGGTTCATGATCTTTTGGTTCTTCCTCTTCAGCAACAGGTTGGTTTATCCTATGATCAGTTGGTTTTTCAATTATTCTTCCACTTCTTAGGGCAGTCACTGCTTGCACTTATTCATGAGTGTTGGTTTCACTATTTGAAGCTTCTACCTAGTTGGTTTGCCTAATTGGGTTATAATTAGTTTGGGATGGAAACCTTCCGGGTTCTCTCACACTCAATGTTTGTGTTAACTTGATTAACTGGCTCCTAATGTCTTCTATAGCTCTATTTGTTTGGTCTTGATTTTTGACAAACTGAGCAACCTGATTGTTGATGCCTGTTTGACTTTGGATGAACTGGTGCAAGGTATTTTCCAAAGATCTCATATGAGGAGGTTGGTAAGTATTGGACGAAGAACCTTGATTTTGTTGGAAGGTGTGTTGTTGTGAAGGGAAGGGAGGTTGAGAATGATTTTCAGAATCATTTCTCCAAGAAAAATTGGGGTGATTTCTATTATTGGGATGGTATGAATTGTAGTTCTGATTATTTCCATAATAGGCTCTACTCTGATTTTGATTTTGTCTCCCCTCAAAGTTGTGTGGATGATTGTTATTAGTCTGCCCATACAATACCTCCTTGAAAGAAGGTATGGTAGGACATTATTCAGTTGAATGATCTGTTACATCACACACAGCACACTTTACTTTCATTTGATTAACAGATTGCATCTTTTTGGGTTCCATGTTTTCAACTTTCTTTGTTAAAGCAGTTAGTCTTGCATTTAAATCATCACTCTCACTTAGTTGGTATCTCCCTCTAGGTTGTGGATTTTCTCTTGAATCAAGAGCAAATGTTGGACCAACGTCTCAGTTCCTTGTATTCTCAGCCAATGTGTCAAAGAAGTGAAAATGTTCTTCTGGAATCTTCTTATAGAATTCTCCATTGCACATTGTAGAAACTAGCATTTTTAATTGGGGAGTGAATGAATCATAAAAGAAATTGACCACTCTCCATCGCTCAAAAGCATAGTGCAGACAAGTGTGAAGAAGGTCTTTAAACCTTTCCCACGTTTGAGCAAAATTCTCATTTGGTTTACAGGCAAAGTTTATGATTTGTCTTTGAAGAGTAGCAGTTCTGTTGGCAGGGAAGTATTTTTTTAAGAAAGTTGCTTGCATTTCTCTCCAAGTTCCTATAGATCTAGGTAGGAGAGTGCTTAACCACATTTTTGCATTATCTTTCAGTGAGAATGGAAAGAGTTTTAATCTTATGACATCCTCATTTGCTGTATGGTCCATGCAAGTGCTACATACTTTCTCAAATTCTTTCATATGAGTATATGGATTCAGAATCCATGCCACGAAAAGTTGGCAACAATTGGATTGGGCCAGGTTTGAAGTTAAATCTATGATGGTTGATGAGAAGAACAATGCATTAAGGGGTTGTCTGCCTAGGAGGATGAAGATACTCCATAAGGGGTCTGATCATCTCCTGATCAATGGGATCAAGGTCACCGTGGTCACTACCACGTGCAGACATGTTGTGTGCAAGTGGCATGTTCTCATTGTGTTGAGACATAAGTGACTGATATTCTATAGTTCTACCTGACCTAAGTATCATACACAATGGAAAAACAAAAATAAAGTAAAAAGAAATAGAGTTACCGAATTTATCAGGAGATGCTTATTCTTATTTTTTTTCTTTTTGTTTTTTGCCTCAATCTCCCCGGCAACGGCACCAAAATTTGGCTGCACTCTCACCCTACAATTAAAACACAAAACAAAACACAATAAAAATTTTATATTTTTTTCTTTATTTAGGTGAGAGGTTTATACTCGTCAGTATGTGAGTGCAGTTGTAGTCCAAATTTAAATTTATACTTTCTAGATGAGTTTAGGTCGTCCACTGAGAGATTTATTTATGGCAAAAGAAAAAGAATATCACACACACGCACACGAATTTAAATGGATTGGTAACAAGATTTTTTATGGTTTTTTAGATAATAGATACTAGAAACTAAAGTAAGGTAGAAGTTGAAATAAATACTGAACGTGAGAATATGAAATTGGATAGTGCTTGAGTTAAGACAATTTCAGTGCCAACCCATTGATTCCCAAATTTTAGCAGATAAGGTTAGCAACATTAATTTAATTTCAGATATGAGGGTTTGTTATTAAATGCAATTAGAGATGATGATAGTTCTAGTTTAAGCAATCCCTATACATGATATGCGGGATTCTAATTTAAGAAACTACCATAAATCCAATTGTAATTAATACACAAAATAACTAAATTAATCATTCGGGTTTGGGTATGATAGCGTTTCTAGTTCTAGTAACTCTCATGCGTGACATGAAAGCTCTAAGTTAGGCTTACGCTCCAATCCAAACCTAGTGATTTCTCAATAATTAAGACACATTCATACTGAAATTTAAATTAATGTTACTCATTTAAAGCGTAGCTTTCTTTGAGAATCATTGGCATTGGACACTATCCTTGCCTTAACCCAAGATTAGATTTAGCTATTCATTTTCATTTGAAAGTTAATTGACAGGAATTTAAACGACGTAATTTAAATAACAGAATTTAAATGACAGGAATTATAACAACAGAAACTAACCGGCCATTTAGGCGGTGGATAATTAAAAGACAAGAATTAAAATTGCAGAAATTTAAAGGCATAAATTAACCGACCATTTAGGCGGTGAATAATAAAGTAACAATAAATTACATAAAAATTTAAAAGAAGAAAGAAAGAAAAGTAAGATCACAAGAGAAAATAATAGAGAAAAGAAGTAAGAACAAAAGCAATTATCAAAGAGAGAATTCTAAGGAAACAACTAAACTTTGATTTAAGAATAATAATCACACTTATAAATGCAATCAAATGAGCTATTTATAGGCCACAAGATACAATACAAACTACACAATTTCAATTATTCAACTAGACATAATTATATCTAATGGGCACTCACACACTTAAAGTTAAATGGATTTTAGCTATAATACACACCTAATATTAAATGGATTTTAGCTAAAATACATACCTAATAAAGCACTCATAAAGTTAAATGGATTTTAGCTATAATACACACCTAATAATTAAATGGATTTTAGCTAAAAAATACATCTAATAAAGCACTCACATTAAAGAAAATAAAAATAGATTTCTATAATTGGGTTTTTGATCTTCATTAGGATTAAAAATAATGCTTGGGCCTTCTCTAAATGATATCTTTCATGGATTGCTCAAATTGGACTTTAATTCTTTATGGGATTTAATTTTTCATGGACTTTAATTCTTTATTCTTCAAGCTCACATTCTTCATGCCTACAAAAAAAATAATTTAATGTTATTAATAAATTATATATTATATATATGTATTACACATGGCACATATATATATTAGATTATATTATATATATATATTACATACACGCATATAATGATGTATATGTATTATATATAATTTTATATATTATTATTATTATTTTTAAATTTTACTTTGGAACTTCATTTCATTCATTTTTCAATTTAAATTTGCATATAACCATAATATATATACTAATATATAATTTAAGCCATTTTTAAGATCAAAAGAAACGTGTAATTATAACATAATTTTTACAAAATTAACCACTAATCATACCCCCAACTTAAACATTGCTAGTCCTTTAGCAATTAGACTATACACCTGCCAAACTTTATTCACAATAACTGTATGAATGTAAAAATTTCAAATTCGAAACCGAAATGCATAAAATCAAATAAGTAATTTAGCATTCTAAATCAAATTTTTGGTTAAAGGTCATACAATCTCAAGTATGAAAATTAGGATAACCAACACACGGACTTACTCCCTCGAAGTTTTGACTTCAAACCTTACTATGGATTTTTCCTCCAACAAAAATGATTCCTCAGGTGTACACACAAGGGAGTGCACCGTTATAAGAGTAAATGCAGAATAAGTTCAAAACTCGGTGTCATCCCAAATACAAGGAACGTATTTTCATGAAAGAACAAGGAAATTGACATAGCTTCATGACTAGAATAATGCTCTAGATGAGTAACTTCTGAATTTAAACATGATTCCCTACTCTAAACTTGAATTCTGAGATCACATGATTTATAGCATTAAGAGGGACTAGACTGGGTTGTAATAGGGCTATGAGATTAATATGGGTTGTCAAAGAAAATGTAGAGTGTGTCGGAATTTTTTTTTTTTTTAAAGGAAACTATAATAAGAAAGTAAAGAACTATAAACTTTATAAAAGGGATGAGAGTACCTGATCGGAGAATAACACAAAGGAAAGAAGACTGAGCTCGCTGAATCCATCGGCCACGCTATCACGTGCCGTCTCATCTCAACCTGCTCCTTGCCTAAGCCGCAAGTCTAAACTAGAACGTTGAATGTTCTAGGGGCATAACCTATTAGAAGATGAAACTTCTAGTGAGGGTTCAAAACATATATATGAATGCATGATGCGATAACATGAATAATATTTACCCTTAATGTAACTTCCTAGGCCCACCAGCCCGACACGAAATTCTAGGCAAATCCCGAACCTCTACAGGATAAGCATAACGTTATTCCATCATTGCCTTAGAGGAATTACATCTACACTCTGGGGGCGACATCCCATTCTCATGTACAAATATTAATATGACAATAATATCGTGTCATGCAATTATCACGACTTTCCATGCAATATGACAAAATGAATATTGCATTCATAACAACATGCGTATATAACAACCATGTCATGAATATAAGTTTTTATGAGAAAATCGCTCACGAAACCATAGTTAGGATAGGAAAACTCACATTTGCCCAAAAATCAAGACACCTCGAAAAGCGTGCACCGCCTCGATATGTGTGCTCGACTTCGATTCTCGTGCCAACTCTCAAAAGTCACACCAATCACATCATCTCGATCTCCTCAATCATAAAATAATATTTAATCACTAAATATCCTCGATATTCTATTTATTTCCTATTTTCCTACATTTTCCTCCATTTGTTTTTTCTAAAAATCCCAATAAATACATCGGGACCATTTTCTCAAATCTATCTTCGCAAAATTCATAATAGACTATAAACTTCCAAGGAAAAATACTGGATTTACCCGGATGTTACATTTTCACGCAAAACAAGGTTCTTTGATGCGAAAATCGAGACACCGGGAATCCCAACTTCAAAACTTTTTGCATGGACCTCCATAAAATATTTTTCAGAAATTTTTCTAAAATTTTCGGATTGCCCACGCGTTCGCACGCGCTAGGACGACTGGGCGCGCGTGAGAGGTAGCGCGTGACCAGCACGCGCTGGTAGTCTTCTCCGGCGACGACCGTGCCGGCGATCTAGGATTTTGATGCCATTCGAACCCCTCTTCAAGTTGATGAACATGGTACCATTCTTGGCTCAAAAGGAGTTCTCGAAGGGCTCGGATTTGCCGGCTGAATGCTCGGCCAAACCACCCACCTCTAACTCCGGCGACCTCTCGAAACACCTTCAAACCTTAACGAAAATGCATGAAACTTACCATAAATGATCTACATCTCATGGGCTTCAAAAGCCCCTTATTTTGGAATGCTAATTCGTTCAATAAGGCAGCCGATTTGAAGCTTTAATTTCTAAAAATTCTAGGCCATTCGAGCTCTTATTTATAGACAAATCCGAACCTCAAACGCCCTTGGCTTCCATACCCGACCTCTTAGGAGCTTCAACCTCCCCTAGATCGACCCTTAAACGACCTAGCCCACCACAAAACCAAGTTGCAGGCATGTGAATATCCGGCCGCTTTCTTTTTACTTTTCTAGCTAACCCATTGGCCGTTGTCGGCCAAGCCTTTATAAAAGTTGGTCCCACGACCACCCTCGTTCCATCCCGTGCCTCAGATAGCCGGTCGGCGACCATCCATGCCATGGTCAGATTCCATGGTTGCCATTTTCATTTTTTACAGATTTGCCTCCCTATTTTTGGTATTCTCATTTTGGCCCTTTTCCACTTCACCCTTGAACTTTCCATAATTGCATTTAAGACCCTCAAGTCCTAAAAAATCATTTTGACCCCCGAAGATTTCAAAACAACCTCTTTTTGGCTCATCTTTAGCAATTTTCAAAAACCACACTTAGGCCCGAACCTTCGTTTTGGCCACAAACCCTCTCATTTCTTCTTGTAACCTCTAAAGGGTTGTTCCTCATGAAAAATTGAAGCCCCCTCAAGCTTCTGTTGACTTTCAGGAAGTTGTCTATAACAATTCGGTATTGTAGCCTAATTGGTAGTTGCATTTTAGCTGTACCGAAAACTGTTCCCAATCCGATTTCTTTCGGCACCATAAATCCTATCTCAGGGTGCTTGTTAATGCCACATCATTTTCTTTTGGCATCTTAGCTCCAGGGCACTCCCAACAGTCGATTTGGTCATCCATACGGTAATAAATTACCGTTATATTATCAATTTATCCTTAAATTTCATTTTTGCCCCAAGATAAATTACCCTTGAGTCCTTTAGAATTTCTCAGGTATTACATTCACCCCTCTTTAAAGAAATTTCGTCCTTGAAATTTTCATCAGACCGTTAAGGTAACTAAGACATAACATAGCTCATTACCTGAATACCTCAAATCAAACATCTATTTGATCCTTGACAAATACCTCGATTTGCGTTCCTTACACATCTAATGCTTACAAGCATACCGTGTCATTCACATAATTTCCTATTATGGCTCCTTATAAATAACCACACATTTTCCAACATTTTAGGCACGCATATCCTACCTCATATCTTTTGAGAATGCCTTCTCGCATTTCAAAAGTCATAACTCTTGAGTTGATCACAATCATCAATCATAGACCATAACACTCATCAATCACATGCTTTTCGTATCTCGCTCCCCAGATCCAATTAAACCGTTAGGCCAGCGATAAAGACAAATGATCCATTTGGCACTAAGCTCATAGCTAGTAGGCCAACAAGCCTCTAACATCTGACATTCACAACTATCCACCCAGGTCATGCGTCGGCACCTCACAGCCACGCCCTGGGTGATACGAAGTAGTGCGATTGTAGTCCTCAAGGAACTCCATCCACCGTCGCTACCTCTCGTTTAGCTCTTTCTGCGATAACCCATACTTTAGGCTCCTCGTGGTTTGTGAGCACATCAATTGTCCTATCATTTTGGTAGTGTCTCCGTAACCTTAAGAGCACATACCCTAGCTGTTAGTTCCAAATCATATATTGGGTAGTTTTCTTTGTGCCTTGGTGTAATCCACACGTAATCACTTGGTTATGTTGCATTATCATGCAATCCGATCCTTTGAGCTATCACAACTCTCACTACTTCGGGCAGTTCATTTTCATTAGGCTCTTCTCAAGAGTCATATCATGGACATAACTATTCCAGAGTGTTCCATCACTTCCTTCTGACAATAGCTTGCCAAAACATCTTATTTCGAAACATCTTAGCATTCTATTTCGAAACCTGATTCCTAAAAATTTCATTTTGAGCCCTACGTTGTTCCATGTTTCGAAATATAAGGTTGGGGCTATAATTACCTAAAAAGCCCCGAACTCAACTTTTGCGTGTCTGGATAATATTTTTTTTTCTTCTTGCCAAAATCTTTGGAATAATAAAACACGTTTTTCCCATAAAAAAGAGAAAATTATCCTCTATTTTATTTTATTTATTTATTTATTTTTTTCTTCTTTTTTCTTCTTTTTCTTTCTTATTTCTTCTTCTTCTTTCTTCTTCTCTCTGTCGACCATGCGTGCGAACAACCACTGACCGCCGCCGCCTTCCAGCATCGCCACCACCTTTGACGGCCGCCGTTGCCCCCTTTGCAACCGCCCCCGGCGCTTGCTCCGCCATAGGTCGCGAGCCACCGTGCAGCTTCTTCGCGCCCCAGCCGCCGATCGCCATCTCTGACAGCCCAAATGGCCCTTCGTCGGCCAGATCCGGTCGTCGCCACCGCTGCCAACTACCTCGCACAGTCACCGGCCATTGCCTGACTTCCCTCAGTCGTCACCGCGCCATCGCCGTCCTTGCCACTGCTGCCAGATCTAGGTCGATCCGACCCAACCCGACTCGACTCGATCTGCTTCAGGTTTGACCCATTCCTGATTCGATCCATTAGATCTGACCCATATCTTATTTGTTGAGATTTAGCCAGATCCAGATCTATCATGCGAGCCCTATCTCGGTGTGGGGCTTGCCTAGTCTTAAATAGAGGATGCAGTCCACAGTGCATCTTTGTCCCTTACTTCCATTGTGAGGATGGTACTACTCGTTTTGCCGCCATCCGTGATACTTTCACGGTCCGAAATGCCGTTAACATCTTAGCTCTACTTCCGGTCAGTGACCGATTTTGGGCTACTGATACACTCTTCTTTGAAGCTCAAGCTCGATTTCAGGATCCTGTCTATGGATGTGTATCCCACATTCTTACCCTTCAGCAGCAGGTTAGTGAGTTGCACGTTTATCGAGCTTATTTGCAAGATTTACTCTTTACTACCTATCCTGCATATTTCCAACCTGTCCCAGATTGGTTTCTCCTACAACCCGATCAAAATCCAAACTGGAGTTTCGATCTTCCCACTATCTCAGAGGACGTTTCACTCCCAAGTTTCCCAAATGCTACCCTTCCGCCTTACCTTGACGAAGCCAGCAGTAGCCAGATGCCTCTCCCAAATGACATCGATGAGCTAGGACCTGTCATGTTTGGCATCCATCGTCGTCATTGAGCATCGACTGTGTTATTAGTTGTATGGTTTGTCTTTTTCCTTTGAGTAATTGTATGGTTTGATCCCTTTTAACTATATGGAATGAATATTTATGCTTTTGGTACTTTTAACGTCTCATTCCCTTATTCTCGATTGCATGTTGATCATAAAACATCTCAGCCTCTTACAGCTGTTTTAATAATTCATCAAATCGAGGTAAAAGATATCAACTCTTAACTATCATCTCTTTCAAAGCCTGATAATTTATGTCCTCAATCAAGCCGCACACGGCTAATCATCCTATAACCTCAAGCTATCATTAGCCATCATCATTTAGAAATAATCCCGTTAAATCTTCTGAGAATATATCCTAGCATCTCCCAATTCTTCTTATGGCTTTTCATTGACCGTAAGTGCCCGTACCATATTTCGATAGGCTCCTTATTTCCATAACTTGCTGACATTACTTAGTGATACATTTCTCAATTTTCCCACCAAGGCTACCTAGACTAACTGTCTAGCTATACGAGAGTTCCAATCTCCAAAATCGAAAATCTCGAATCCTCAATCAATTTGGGTCTACAGCTTCTCTTACTGCGACCTATCATCCTGACACATCTGCCATTACTTGATTCCCTCAATCACGTCAAAGATTCTCAAAAATCTTTTAGACATCAATCCATAACCATACTACCAACTAGAATAGCTAGGTACTTACGTCACTTATAGTTCTCCAATCATCGCTGAATTTCTCCCCGAAATTCTAAAGTTTCCTCACGATTTCTTAAATCCTCAATCAATTCTTTCAAGAAATTCCTTAAGAATCTCAAACTGATTTATCCTCGAAAATCTTAAATCATATCATGATATCTAGTTCTAATTATCTTCCAAGAACTTGATTTCCTTAGCTATCATGGCTCTCAATCTACCATTCATGATGCCTTTAAGCCCTCTTTACCGGGTTGACCCTCGATAATTTTACCTAATTTCGCAGGTCCATTTGGCACATTGAAACGTAGTCACAACCTCTGTTTGACTATGTCTCCTTATCATTCCTTTATGGTCAATACGACCCATCGATCAACTCTTTCTTCTTTTTAGTACTTGAACTCTACCTTGAGTCGAGACTTCCATCCCAGAACTCATCGGCCAAGGTTTTATACTAGCCATGCTCCACTACCTAAAATCTCATTTACCGGGAATCCACTAACTCTCGCATTTCGTTCTTCAGATCCAGTTGACTATTGGCACCCGATCATTAAATTAGTTCTTCCTAGGCACTACTTTTTTCGTCGGCCAGCACACAACTGTCATCATCACCCCCATCATATGGTAGGCTTACTCCTACATCATACGTCGACCCTCACACAGGTACGTCTTGGGTGAAAACTGCACGGTCTCGTCATAGTCCTCTAAGAACTATCATTCGTCGTCGTTGCCCTAAGTCTAACTCCTTCTGTAAGAACCTTCATTCTAGGCCCTCATCATGGCCTGGTGATTCCATCACCGCATAGGTAGCGCCTACATGACTTACGAGCATGCATCTTTCCTTTCCATTTCATACATCAGGTAGCTTTTCCTTTGAGCCACCCAACACAACTATCTCATGATCCCATTATCATACTAGACACCGAGGTATTCTATCCCTCGAGTCTGGCATTGTTCGTCGTGTCACCTACTCCCAAGATGACCACGAACCCCAATGCAATTCCTTAAATAGGACACACAGTCCATATTCAATCCATCTTATTTCGGTTCACGAGGCTTCCAGCCTTTATCAATCACAACTAGTGGCACACCTCGCATCTTAGACCATTGGGACTTAGATCTCCCTCACAAGGTACAGACCCTACTAGGCTGCCCCAGATCTTCAGCATCTAATCGTCTCCTCCGCAATTCACTAAGCAACTTAGACCCTGGTCCCTGACCCATACCGCGAGACAGCCAACTAGCTTCCCCAGTACCAAGATCCAGATCTGTCACTGCGAACACCGACCAGTAGTGCCGTCACGCTGCTAGGGTTTCCTATCCTGTCTTTGCGAGTCACATCGATTGCACTACTTTCAGCTCATCAATTGACGTACTCACATGCCATTATTTGGCCATCTTTGGCCTCTCGTTCGTCCCAATCTGTGGGATCCCATATCTTTTTTTCTGAGATACCAAATGATCCTCAAAAATCTTATCATTCGATCCTAATTCATCAGCTAAGCCTTGTCACATCGAACTAATCATCACTGATCCAATCATCTTTGATAACCACAGTTATCTCATCTCTCATTGCAAGGATTTTGACTAATGACATCAAATCATCAGTCTCTAAATCTCTCGGATCCATAATCACGGTTACCGAGTCAACCTTACACTCGAATAATTTCATCGGATCGTTATTCCAATAACTAGATCATTCCACTTGAACTAGCTTCTATCAGGCATTCTACTATTCACCGAGAATAGTAGTCATCTACTGAAATTGTTTTTGCTCGTGAATAGTATACCAGGTAAGTTCCCATGAAAGAGAGGTGGGTCACAAACGGACACACTTAAGTACCAAATCTTTCCTTAGCCAGAACTTTCCTAGACATGCACTTCCACTACACCACACTTATCCAGTAACCGTCGATACCCAAATCTTATGGTGGCTTTGCTTATCTAGCCAAATGTGACCTTTTCCTTAGGTTCGCTGTAATATCGACTATATTAGAGTCACTTAAGGCTCAGACATTTCCTATATCTCCGAATAAACATTTGCTCTGATACCAACTGTAACACCCCACTTTTCTCTTATAGAGCGTGTCACTATGCTGGGGCCCAAAATATACATAAATTATTTTTTTATTTCTTGCTCGGTACATAACTTAACCTTAAGTACTGGATTCCAAACAAAACCCCCAGCAAATCATTAAAAATCCGGAAGCGATAATCGAAACCTGATATGGTACATAATCAATTCACTTTATTTATAATATAAGAATCCGTACCATAGTTAACATCATATCCTCAATATTGAATTACATAAATACATGGAGATTCCATAATATTCTAACAAGAAAAATCATCAATAAAACATTAGTTAAAACATATCCGAGTCAGCTCACTGAATCCATCAGCCACGCTATCATGTGCCGTCTTATCTCAACCTGCTCCTTGCCTAAGCTGCAAGTTTAAACTGGAACGTTGAATGTTCCAGGGGCATAACCCATTAGAAGATAAAACTTCTAGTGAGGGTCCAAAACATATATATGAATGCATGATGCGATAACATGAATAACATTTACCCTTAATGTAACTTCCCAGGCCCACCAGCCAGACACGAAATCCTAGGCAAATCCCGAATCTCTACAGGATAAGCCTAACGTTATTCCATCATTGCCCTAGAGGAATTACGGCTACACTCTGAGGGTGACATCCCATTCCCATGCACAAATATTAATATGATAATAATATCGTATCATGCAATTATCACGACTTTCTATGCAATATGACAAAATGAATATTGCATTCATAATAACATGCACATATAACAAACATGTCATGAATATAAGCATGCACCGCCTCGATATGTGTGCCCGACCTCGATTCTCGTGCTAACTCTCAAAAGTCACATCAATCACATCATCTCGATCTTCTCAATCATAAAATAATATTTAATCACTAAATATCCTCGATATTCCATTTATTTCCTATTTTCCTTCATTTTTCTCCATTTTTCTTTCTAAAAATCCCAATAAATACATCGGGACCATTTTCTCAAATTTATTTTCACAACAATTCATAATAGACTATAAACTTCCAAGGAAAAATATTGGACTTACCCGGATGTTGCGTTTTCATGCAAAACGAGGTTCTTTGATGCGAAAATTGAGACATCGAAAATCCCAATTTCAAAACTTTTTGCACTGACCTCCATAAAATATTTTTCTCTATTTTTCTGAAAATTTTCCAAAATTTTAGGACTGCCCACGCGCTTGCACGCCCTTGCACGCGCTAGGGCAATTAGGCGTTTTTGAGAGGCAACGCGTGACCGGCACGTGCCGGTCGTCTTCTCCGGTGACTGCCATGCCAGCGATCTGGGATTTTGATGCCATTCAAACCCTCTCTTCAAGTCGATGAATATGGTACCATTCTTGGCTCGAAAGGAGTTCTCGAAGAGCTCAGATTTGCCGGCCAAAGGCTCGGCCAAACCACCCGCCTCCAACTCTGGCGACCTCTCGAAACACCCTCAAAGCTTAACGAAAATGCATGAAACTTACCAGAAATGATCTACATCTCATGGGCTTTAAAAGCCCCTTATTTTGGAATGCTAATTCGTTCAATAGGGCGGCCGATTTGTAGCTTTAATTTTTGAAAATTCTCGGCCATTCGAGCTTTTATTTATAGACGAATCCAAACCTCAAACGCCCTTGGCTGCCTTACCCAACCTCTTAGGAGCTTCAACCTCCCCTAGATCGACCCTTAAACGACCCTAGCCGACCACAAAACCAAGTTGCAGTCGTGCGAATATCCGGTCACTTTCGACCGCTTTTCTTTTTGCTTTTCTGGCCAACCTATTGGCCGTTGTCGGTCAAGCCTTTACAAAAGTTGGTCCCATGACCACCCTCGTGCCATCCCGTGCCTCAGATTGCCGGTCGGCGACCATTTGTGCCATGGTCAGATTCCATGGCTGCCATTTTCATTTTTTGCAGATTTGCCCCCCTATTTTTGGTATTCTCATTTTGGCCCTTTTCCACTTCACCCCTGAACTTTCCATAATTGCATTTAAGACCCTCAAGTCCTAAAACATCATTTTAACCCCCGAAGATTTCAAAACAACCTCGTTTCGGCCCCCCTCTAGGAATTTTCAAAAATTGTACTTAGGCCCGAACCTTCGTTTTGGCGACAAACCCTCTCATTTCTTCCTGAAACCTCTGAAGGGTTGTTCCTCATGAGAAATTGAAGCCCCCTCAAGCTTCGATTGACTTTCGGAAAGTTGTCTATAACAATTCAGTATTATAGCCTAATTGGCAGCTGCATTTTAGCTGTATCGAAAACTGTTTCCGATCCGATTTCTTTCGACACCATAAATCCTATCTCGGGGTGCTCGTTAATGCCACATCATTTTCTTTTGGCATCTTGGCTCCAAGCACTCCCGGCAATCGATTCGGTCATCCATACGGTAATAAATTACCGTTTTATCCTCAATTTATCCTTAAATTTCATTTTTGCCCCAAGATAAATTACCCTTGAGTCCTTTAGAATTTCTCTGGTATTACAGCAATTGCTCGTGGTGTGACTCACAGAGTGACCTCGATGACTGCTACTACCATTTTCCTCATTTCGTTCATTGAGATTCGTGATTCTTCAAGTTTTCACCATCTGAAAAAGGAAAACACCAACATTTTCTTAGAGGTAACCTCAATTATTAGAATCCTTAGACTCTATTTTCAATAACATTAACCGAACCATCCTAGGTTTCTCGTTTCCTTAGGATCCATGGTAAATACCAAATCATTCTAATACTCAGACCTCAATGATTCATATCACCTATTTACAAACCTAACTTGATAGCTAGATTACGTAACATCAGACTAACCGTTACTGGCTCAGTCATTCTCAATTTCCACTAGTACCCCTGAGTCTCCAATCGGGGTTTTTACTAGTTTGCTTTGATATCAACTGTAATGCCCCGTTTTCCAAAACGCGCATTATCTCGAGATTTCGAGAATATATTTTTTTTTCCAACATCATACACACAACATAAGCCTCTTAAATCATTTCCCGACAATCCCGATTGTACCTTCTCAGCATATCAAAATTAATAGACTAAGACAGGTATTATCAATCACATCAGTGGAAGCAAGATTGAAACCTCAATTATATATAACCGACAAATTCCTTTTATAGTTAAATAACCAAATCGATGTTTCACATGAAAATATCAAAATATTACATAATCTTTGAACATCGTAATCATACACAAAGACCTATGAAAACTAAACATAGCAGCTACATCTTGACGACATCCTTTCCCTTGGAGCCACTGCTTTCACTTGGAACGTTTGAATATTTCAGGGACATAGTCCAAATTAGATGCTGAATTATTTAAGTGAGAGTTCAAAAATATTTTCATGCAGATATGCAAAATCATATATCAAACCGACAAATGTTGACATGCCCCAGCCTAAGAGAATCCCACATAGCACTTAGCCCTAACTGAGGAAAAAATCTCTCTAAAGTCGACACGACCACGTCGACCTATTGGTAAACACAATCCTGCTTAAGAGGGATAACTTCGACATATGAACCCGGGAATCACCCCATTGTCATTGTTAGGCATTATGCTCATACTGAAAAGCATTCTAAAACCCAACGCAACCCTAGCCCCAAGAGTATCACATCAACACTATCCTCAGACTCGACAACACCTCGGTATTAATACTATTGCTCAAAGGAACCTGGGGTGGTGTCCATTCTCAGCCCCACCACTTGAGCCAACAACTAGGGTGGTGTCCACTCTCAGCCTTACAACCCATGTCCCACATGGGCAACACATAACATACCAATGCCAAAAATCATAACATGTATAACATAAAATCAACATCTCAAAGTATGCAATTTACCGTACAAAATTTAATACGTGTGTACGAAATTGAATATGTACAAAATTTAATGTGGATTGAACAACTCACAGTAAACCATTCACATACCTCAAACAAGTTTTTTCGGTAAAACCACTCACAATAAACCAAACCATAGGGATGAATACTCACTTTTAGACGCAACTCAAATTTTCTCGAAAAGTGCGATACGCCTCGACTTGTGTGCCCACCTCGAACTTTGCATGAGTCACTTCACCTTAAGCCGCAAGGCACCCTAATCATCATATTTATCCAACAATCATCAAAATATAATTTTCTCCTTAATTTCCTCACATTTTCCTATTTTTTCTCCCATTTTCTATCATTAATAATCCAAAATAAATATCTACACAACTATTTTCTCAAATATTTTTACACAATCATACTTAAAATAATTTTTTGAAAATAATAAAAAAAATCCAAAAATACTTGAGCCCTCACGCGCCGGCGAGTGGCAGCCACGCGTGTATTGCACACGCTCTTTCTTCTCCGGCAAGCTGGTCGCTGGCCGGCGACCAGAATCCAACCCCAATCACACCTCCTAGAAGCCCTCTTCCAGTCGATCACAATGGCACCAACCCTCGGCCGAAACCACACCGAAAAACCCATCGATCGAGCAGTTTCAGGTGCGGCGCGGTGATCCACCTCGCTTTTCCGATCAGCCCTCGAAACACCCTTGAATCAGCTCGAAAATTGACAAAAATCTCCAGAAACTCTCCTCTCACCTCAAGGATCAAAAGCCCCTTATTGGCTTTCTTCGATTTGCCCTCAAACTCGAGAAATTTGATGCTTCAAAATCGGCCAAAACCCATTGCTATTTATAGGCCAAAATCGACCCCCAAGTGGCCAATTTTCAACCATGGCTTCTCCCACACGCCTCCTGGACCATCCTTGGCCATGCTCTGATGAAGCTTGGCTGCCAAATCTTAGGATTTTTCAGCAAAAATCGCGGCCAGATCTGCAATGCTTTGGCAGATTTTCAAAAATTGTATTTTAACCCCTTTGAAACTTTCTTTTGCATTTTGGCCCTTATCCTCAAGCCCCTGATCTTCCCATGACCATCACTAAGACCCACAAGATTAGTACTTCTCATTTCTTCCTTGAAACTTCTAAAAAATTACCGTTTTGACATCCCTCGGGCAAATTTAGAAAATTGCACTTAGGCCCGATTGATCGTTTTTACCCTAAATCCACTCGATTCAACCCGGAATCACTTAAGGGTTGTTCTATACATAAAATATTAGTCCTTGACACGCTCCATTGACTTTTTGGACATCTCCTACGTCGATTCGATTTTCTTAGCCCGGACGACAGCTGTACCGAAAACTATTCCCGATCCAATTTCTTTCATCACCAAAAATCATAACCTATATTACTTGATGATGTTATACCATTTTTCTTAATCATCTAGGGTCCAAGGTACTCCCTTCGGTCGATTCGGCGATTTATTTTACTTTTACACCCACTTTTCTGTATTTTAAACTTACCCAAATTACGTGGTGTCCTCACATAGATATGGGGTATTACAACTTTGGCTATCCGAGAAAACCACCACTTTGCTTTGAAGCAAGTGGATTTCTTTGAGAATACCTTGAAGCCATATGGCTTCCTTGAAGGCATCAGTTACAGCCACATACTCTGCCTCAGTAGAGGACAGAGCGACAAATGGATGCAACTGAGACTTTCAACTGATACAATTTCCACCAAAGGTAAAATAGAAGGCAGTGATGGATTTTCTGGAGTCTCTATCTCTTGCAAAATCAGAGTCAACATACCCAACAAGATCAAGAGTATCAAATCTTTTCTTAAAATTTAAACCAATGCATACGAAACCATTTATGTACCTAAGCAAATGTTTTAAAGCATCCCAATGAGTTTTCCCAGGGTTTGACATATATCGACTAAGTAATGAAATTGAATATGCTAGGTCTGGCCTGGTACTTATCATTGAATACATAATTGTTCCAATTACATTTGCACAAGGGATATTTTTCATTTCTAAAATTTCAGAATTGGATGTGGGACACTGTAATTTAGATAAAATAAAATGTCCAGCTAAGGGAACTATTACAGTTTTACAATTTTGCATTCCAAATTTATGAACAGCTTTTATCAAATAATCATGCTGATGTATTTTAAGGCTACTGTTTCTTCTATTTCTCTCAATTTTCATTCCTAATATTTTCTTAGCAGGGCCTAAGTCTTTCATATCAAAGGTTGCATTTAACATTGATTTTAACTCCTTAATCTTTGACTTAGACTTGCTAATAAGTAGGATATCATCTACATACAAAACCAGCATCATGCGGATTGTCTTAAATTTAACCACAGGAGAGAAAATTTCAGTATAATCTATCCCTTCCCTTTGTGTATACCCCCTTAGCTACTAGTCTTGCTTTATATCTAATAGGGTCATTAGAAGACATACTTTCTTTTAATTTGAACAACCACTTACATTGGATCAGCTTCTAATTTTTTGGACGAGGGACAAGAACCCAAGTTCTGTTGGCCATCAGAGAGGCCATTTCTTCGTCCATGGCTTGCTGCCATTTTTGACTTTCCTTTGAGTTGACAGCTTCCTCATAAGAGGAAGGCTCACTGTTCCTCATTTCAACATCTGCTACCAAGGCACAAAATACTAAATCCGAAAAAGCATACCTGGCAAGTGGTCTTATAGACCTCCTGCTTCTATCTCGAGCAAGTTGGTAGTCACCAAGATCATGTTGAGGGGAGTCATGATGCTCCACCTCAATCTCAATTTCACCATTTTGTTCCTCATGATCAGATTCACGATCAGAGGTCTGGTCCAAGTTTGATATGGGTGAGGGATCACCTTCTGGTTGAGGTTCTGGTATAACTGGAGCATTAGGAGGGTTATCATCTATAACTTGGTGCTTCAGCTATATTTGGGTTCCTCTTAAACTGATAAAATTATCTGTGTTACTATGTTGGTTTGATTATTCAGTGTTAGATAATTTGCAAGGGAAGACTGCTTCATTAAATATAACATCTCGGCTAATGATGATTTTTACACCCTTAGTTCCTTCCTGATACCCAACAAAAACACACGTTGCGGATCTAGGTTCCAGTTTACCTTCTGACTGGTGAGCATAAGTTTCACAGCCAAAGGTTCTTAAGTAATTTAAGTTTAGTTTCCTTCCAGTCCACTTTTCTTTAGGGAATTTAAAATTAAGGGTAGTAGAAGGACTTTTATTTACTAGGTGTGAAGCTGTAGCTAAGGCCTCTCCCCAAAAGGATTTAGGCAAACCAGATGTGAACAAAAGGCACCTCACTTTTTCAATAAGGGTTCGGTTCATTCTTTTAGCCACCCCATTTTGTTGGGGTGTGTTCCTAACAGTCTTATGCCTAATTATACCTTGGGAGTTGCAATATTCATCAAACTCTTTATTACAGAACTCTAACCCATTATCTGTTCTAAGAGTTTTGACTTTTCTGTCAGCTTGGTTTTCTATTAAGATCTTCGATGTTTTGAACTTCTCTAATGTTTGATCTTTAGTTTTTAATAGAAAAACCCACACCTTCCTAGTAAAATCATCTATGATAGAGAGGAAATACCTGTTGCCGCCATGGGTGGGGACCTGGGAAGGCCCCCAGAGATCTGCATGTAAGTACTCAAGGTAAGCCTTTGCCAGGTGAGTTCCCTTATGGAAACTCATCCTGTGTTACTTGCATAGCACACATGGTTCACAAAAATCGAGGGTCTCAGCAGACACTGAACCAAGATATCCTTGGTTTAACAGTGCCTGCAAGCCTTTCAGGCTCATGTGACCAAGTCTCAAGTGCCATAGTTCTGTCTTATCAATGTTAACATAGCATGCAGAGTTTGATATAACAGAGGAGTGAAAACAACCATTTCGAACATATAAGCCATTTTTCTTTGACTAGTTAGGATTAACTCTTCTCCTTTAAAAACATTCATAGAACCATTTTCAGCTTTGTAAGAAAATCCCAACTCATCAAGAGTACCGAGAGAAATCAAATTTCTTTTAAGACCAGGTACATATCTTACATCAGTGAGAGTTTTTACTTTGTTCTCATGCAACTTAAGAGTTATGTCACCTTTACCTTGAACACTACATGAATGGTTGTTTCCCATATACACTACTCCACTTTCTCTGTTATTAAAGTTATGAAACCAGTCAATATTAGGGCACATATGAATAGAACAACCAGAGTCCATAATCCTTTCATTTTTAACAGAATTAATAGATACATTAAGCACTTCAGCTAAACAGTTAGAACTACTAGCTGCTACTGTTACATTGCCCCCTTGCTTTAGCTTTTTCAAATAATCATAACAGTATTTCTTTATATGTCCCTCTTTCCCACAGTGGTAATACTTTCATTTTTATTTTTGTTTTTCCTTCTTATCTTTCTTTTTTCCCTTCTGCCCTGACCCATTAGGTTGTTCAGTATTCACAGTATAATTTTTTTTATCAGCATTTCCTTTTACAAACAAATTATTTCCCGATTTCTTAGATGTACTAAGTTCTAGTTCTCTAGCTTTAATACCAGAAATAACAAGTTCCATACTAGGGACTATACCAGTATAACGTAAAGCATGCTTTACTACATCATAATCATCAGGTAGAGAGTTTAACAAAATCATGGCTTCACTAGTATCACTTAAAGCTTGATTAGTACCTCTTAATAACAAAGTAAGTCTGGTAAATTCATCTATGTTTTCATCCATAGATTTAGAGGTATTCATCTTAAAGTTAAACAACACGTCTTTTAAATAAACTAGATTTGGAGCAAACATTATAGAATATAAAGATTCTAATCTATTCCAAAGATCAAGAGGTAGAGATATACTGTCAACCTTAAGGATTATAGAATCACCAAGATGGAGGAATATCAGATTAAAAGCCTCTTCTCTGATTTCATCAGTTTGAGCTAACTGCTCAGGTGACCATTTGCGGTCATCTGGCTCGAGTGCTATAAGCACTTTGTGATGAGAGAGAAAAACCCTCATCTTCTTTTTCCAACTTCCGAAATCCCCCTTTCCATCGAATGTATCGATTTCAAATTGGGTTGTTGTCTTTTTCGTGTTGCACGAAAAAGCCCAAAAATAAACCCTAGATTACTAATTGAGACTTGTACAGCAAACTCCCGCTGACAGAGTCTCTTCAGAAAACCCTAGGATTTTTTAAAAAACAACACCGACACAAAGAAAGAAAAGAAAACCCTAGATTTTGAGAAAAAGAATCGAACACGATTTTGACAAAAAAACTTTGGATACGTAAACCTGGCTCTGATACCACTGTTACGAATAAACAAAGATAGAAAATCTCCACAAACACAGTTAAAATCAAGCACTGATGATATCAACAAATCTGACTGAGAGTCTAAAGACAACACAGAAGATATTAAACGCATAAACGAAATAAAGGGCACACGATTTATAGTGGTTCACCCCAAATAGGGGCTACGTCCATTTGAGCTCCGGTGAGAAGAGCTCACTTCACTATATATATTCAATATAATTACACAGAAATTGAAACCCAAAAACAACCCTGGTTCTCTATACAAAAAACTCAGAATCACTAACAGATTAAGAGCTTACATTAGAACAAAAAACCAGAGAACACATATGAACAAGAAGACGAACTGTACAGAAATTTACAGAGAGAGAGAGAGAGAGAGAAAAAACCCTAAATGACAACTCTCTCGGCTAACCCCTCTATTCTTTCATCTTCCACCAATCAATCATCAATCTCGAGACATGAGATAAATAATGCAACCAGATGGCTGAGATTGCACAAGATAAAGAAGCTGCAACGGCTTGGATGAGATCGTGCAAATGAACCGGCTGTAGGCTACACGACAAAAGCCAAAAGCAAAAGGGCTTGGGTCGGGCCAATGGTGGCTGCCAACATGGCCCTCCAGTGGGCGCCCAAATGGGCAGCCCACGGTTGCCAAAATGGCCCCCCAAACTTTGGGCCCTTTTGATGTTTCACAAAAATATAATAGAACCGAACCGAATTAAACATATCAGTTCAAATTTTGGAAAGTCTAATTTGGGTTTTTCAAAAAAAAAAATGAAAAAGGAAAAGACCTCAATTCAATTTTGATTAGCAATGGTAAAAAAATTGAACCAAATTAAGGTATTAAAATTAGACATAATACACATATATCCCCTCATGCACGAAAGAAATAGTGTTGTTTTGGCATTTTCTAAACATTTCCTATCCCAAAAAGTTATGAAATACTAAAAAAAATATTTACGGGTCGTTAGTAGAGATGGTCGTTAGTAGAGATGGGAAATGGGCGAACCGGCCCGGCCCAGCCCGCATCTCGCTTGGTCCACCTATTTGGTGGGCTGGGCTAAATTTGGCCTGCTAGGGAGACGGGCTAGGCTAGGGAAATGAAAATTGGGGCCTGGCATGGCCCTGTGGCCTTTAATAAATGGACCAAAGTGGGCGGGGCCGGGCCGTGGGCCTGCTGGGCAGGGTCGGCCCGTGGGCCTAGCTGTCTAGGCCGGCCTGTGAGCCATTTATTTTTAATTTTTTTAAATATTTTTTTATTTTTTTATCAAATGTAACTAATATTTTTTAAAATATGTTTATAAGTAAACATTATTTACTTATAATTTTTATGTTTGTAAAATTATGTTTACAAACATAATTATGCTTACAAACATTACAATAAAATTATGTTTATACTAAACATAATTTTAAATTATT
The DNA here is from genome assembly GCF_014633365.1 of Diospyros lotus. Taxonomy (NCBI): domain Eukaryota; kingdom Viridiplantae; phylum Streptophyta; class Magnoliopsida; order Ericales; family Ebenaceae; genus Diospyros; species Diospyros lotus. The sequence goes on from NC_068343.1 coordinate 20,507,958, forward strand.
ATGTTTAAAATATGTTTACAATTATTAAATATAAACATAATTTTTTAAATATTTTTTTTATATTTGGTGGGCCGGCCCACGGGCCATTTTGGTAGGCCGAGCAGGGCCGGGCCGCGAGCCACATATTGCTAGACCGGCACGGCCCTCATTTTGCTGGGCGAGCTGGGCCAGGCTATGAGGCACCCGGCCCATGGGCTGCCGGGCCCATTTCCCATCTCTAGTCATTACCATAATTTTGGAAACCTTTCGAGGGGCCATTTCGTAATGTTAAAAAAATACTGAAAACACATTTCTATTTCATGACCACATTAGGGACAAAAGCAATTTTGTCTCTACTGTCTTGCTGACCATTTTGGAGATAGAAATAATTTATAGTTATATTTGTTTAAATAAATGATAGAATTTATGTTTGTATTTGATAGAATGATTATTTTTAAAAATTCTATATTAAAAATTATATAAACCAAAAAGTTCCTATATAATGTTTTTAGTGATATGTTTAGATTTTCTACTTTTTTGAAAAAGACCATTTTTTCATTTAATATTGTATTTATTTCTCGTTTTCATTTATGTAAGCCTAGCACGCATATGCACACACATATATATGTATATATGCATAGAAAGAACATAGGCATGTGTATATATAATTATATATAACAATAGTCTAATTAAATAAATCCAACATCAAAATGTTATATGATGACCAATTTATCCCTCATATATTTTTCTTAAAAAAAAAATTGTTTAGCAACATGATTTGAATTCAAGACCTCTCAATTAGACTAAATTTGAAAATAATATTACCACTACACTAACACTCATTTTCATTTAAATTTTGCCAAAGAAATAGTAAATATTAAAGTAGAACCAGCACCATAAATGACTCTTCATATAGAATCTTTTATTCTTTTTATTGCACGTTACTAGTACATATATATGATATATTCTAAATTTCTTTTTTCAATTATTAAGTATTGTTTAAATTTAGTTAAAAATGAAAAAGAAAGTTTAATTACCCTAAAAACTAAAACAGGATGCTCGGTTTCGATTTAAGCATGTCAAAAAACTGAGCACCTTGGTTCGGTTTAAATTATCTATAAGGTCTTGGCCAATAGTGTGATATCATAATATTTTGAGAATAATAATAATTATTTTTTTTTGTATTTAAAATATTTTTGGCAACCATTAGAGATTATAATTGAAAAAAAATTAATGGGTTTAGAGTTAGTAGGTTAAGTTGAAAAAATAAAGACTAACTAAATGGGTTTAGAGTTAGTAGGCTAAGTTGGAAAAATAAAGACTAAGTAAATGGCTTTAGAGTTAGCGGGTTCAGTTGAAAAAAATAAAAGGCTAAGTAAATGGGCTAATTAGTAGGCTAAGAAAGTAGATTTAAAATTAATGAATTAAATAAAAGAATAATCTATTTAGAAGAAGATTTAGTGAAAAATAATTAAGGTGACAAAATAATTAAAGATAGTAGGTGAAATAATTGAGAAATGTGAGAGACAAAGTAGAGTGTAGACAAATAATTAAATATTATAAGTGAGATTTAGTGAAACATAATTAAGAAAGATGACAAAATAATTAAAGATGATGGGTGAAATAATTGAGAAATATGGGAGACAAATTAAGGTGTGGACAAATAATCAAAGATAATGAGTGAAATAATTGAAAAATGTTGGAAACAAAGTAAAGTGTAGACAAATAATTAAAAATTATGAGTGAGATTTAGTGAAAAATAATTAAGAAAGATGACAAAATAATTAAAGATGATGAGTGAAATAATTGAGAAATGTGGGAGACAAATTAAGGTGTGGACAAATAATTAAAGATAATGAGTGAAATAATTGAAAAATGTTGGAAACAAAGTAGGGTGTGAACAAATAATTAAAGATTATGAGTGGGATTTAGTGAAAAATAATTAAGAAAGATAACAAAATAATTAAAGATGATGAGTGAAAAAATTGAGAAATATGGGAGACAAAGTAAGGTGTGGACAAATAATCAAAGATAATGGGTGAAATAATTGAAAAATGTGGGAGACAAAATAAGGTGTGGATAAATAATTAAAGATTTTTAGTGAGATTTAGTGAAAAATAATTAAGAAATGTGACAAAATAATTAAAGATAGTGGATCACTATAATTATGTTAAGCTTAATTCAACCTCCTATAAATAGAGGACACTTGAAAGGTTTGAGAACTTAAATTTAGAAGGAGAAATGTTGAAAGAAAAATTTGAGAGTGAGAAAGAGATTTGAAAAAGAGAAAGAAAAAAAATTAGAGAGAGAAATTTCTAAAAAAATTCTATAGGGTGGGTTTAGTAGTTTGTGTAAAAATTTGTAGCAGAAGACATTGTTGGATATGCAAATCGATGTTTCATCGCAGTATTGAAGAATACCGAATCGCTCTGCGGGAATGTGAGTTATCTTCAAAAATTTCTTAAAAAATTTCAGAAATATAAGAATGATATTTTAGAATTTTTGATGATAAAATTGGAAGAGAAATGCATGATTGGTATTTATTATGGATTTTTGAGGCAATAGATATTTGAAAATCAAAGAGAAAATGAGAAATAAATAAAACATGGATTCTAAAAATTATGAGCAAATTTTTGGGGCTTAGGAATATTGCTTTAGGAATTATTGAGAAGAGAAATTGATAAAATTTTATGAGGAAGTATTTATTTTATAATCTTGAGAAAATAATAGGAGGAAATGGGAGAAATTAAGAAAATTAGTGAAAATTAGAAATTTGATTTTATTAAATAATTATGATGCCCAAGGTATGCCAAGGTTCATAATTGAGTACGATTGAAAGTCTGACGTGAATTTTGAGGCAAAATTATCTTTTTGCAAGGTAAGTGGTATTATTCAACTGGATTTAGTTTATGAAAATGGCTTGTAAGTGGTTCCACCAAAACCTAATTTTATATAAATATTTTCATCATGTTGTCATGTCTTGATGTGAACATGTCATGTGGATTGCATTTACATGTATTGATGACAAAGTATGCATATGAGTATGATGAGATTCACAGTCATACGTTGCATGGGTTTGGGATTAGGTACTGGCGCCGTTGTCTTGCCAAGGGTGCACCCATACACCCCGGTCTGGCAGGGAGATTGAAAAAATGGCGAGTAATCTTAAGGTGTAGTTGACCCAAACATGAAAGTTATGATATTATGTGCATTGCATTCATACATATGCATTATGATGTACTCTTACTTAGATGATTCACCATCTAATATGGACCTTGTTCTTGGAATATTCAAACGTTCCAGATGAGGTTTGCAGTGAAGACATAGAAGCGGATGAATTGTAAAGACTCAAGGCATTATGAAATTAATTTCTGCATTTAGTTCTTGTATAAGGACCCGATCATGTATCAGTCGTGTTATGTTATGCTTTAAGATATGATATGTTATGTTTTCAAGTTATGTTGGGAAAAAAAAAAAACTTATGTCATGTTTCATGTTATGTTGAAAGACTTAAGTACTATTGTCGAATAATCTTGTGTTACTAATTTCGTTGAGGAAATCATGTAATATTATTAATGTTTGAGGTATGTTGAGGTTCGATTATTGCTTCCGCTATTGATGATTACCTAGCCTAGCATATACAGAGTAAGTAAGCTAATGATAGGCAGGTAGTAGGGAGATTTTGAAATTATATCATGATGAGTTATTAAAAAAAAATATAGTCAAAATTTTCTAAGTTATAACATGTCCGTGGAAGTTGGGTGTTACAAATAGAGTTAAAGGTCATTCTTCACATTTCAAGCATTTTACATATACATTTACAACATTATTTTCCAACTATAAAAAATCTTCATTAAAATTAAAAAAAGAAAACACCCAATTCATCCCCTCTTGAGTGTATAATTCTATATTTTCATAATGTCCCAACGAGGCTTAACTCCCAGCTTCTTGGTGGCGCTAATGGTCTGATATTTTTTAAGCCTGCAAAACCCGTTGCATTTTATTTTCTAAACTCTACTAATTCCCAGCTTTCATTGTGTTGTTTTCTATTTGCCCATATCTCCTTAATATGCACTACAAAAAAAATGACATTTAGCAGCGGTTTTTAACCGCTGCTATATCACCCGTCGCGAAGCATTTAGCGACAGTTTTTAGCAACCGCTGGAATAACTGCCGCTAAGTCATATTTTTTGTGGCGGTTTCAAAATCGTCGCAAAATAAGTGATTTAGTGGTAGTTTTTAAAATATTTAGCGGCAGTTTCAAAACCACCGTAAAAAATTCGAAAAAAATTAAATTTTAGCTGCAGTTTCAAAACTGCAGCAAAAATTCAAAAAAAATTGAAATTAAAAAATTGGAATTTCTGAAACCTCGCCCGCGCAGCCACGCCGAGCGCACAAGTGCGCCTGCCCCCCTTGCGCCACATGGCGATGTTGGAAATATATTTTCAGCATCCTTCTCCCCTTCCCCATACTTAAACTCAGAACCTCCTTTGAACACATACGCGCGCGAAACCAGATGAGCTGTGAAGCTTTATTATTAAATCCTCACTCATATAAATTATATACTAATATACAACCATTATTTTATAGAATTATAATTTATATTCTTTACTATAAATTGAAAAAAATAAATTAATTGATTATTTTTTAAGAGAATAATGGAATAAAATAAAAATAAATTAATTGATTATTTATTTAATTTTGATTAATAAATTAATTAATTTTTATATAAAATTTTGTTAAATTTCTTTTTATTTTCTTAAAATTAATTTTTTAAATAAATTTTGCAATAATTTTTCAAAATCATTGCAAATGTTATTTAATTTTATTTGTAAATTATTTATTTATTTTTCTAAATTTAGCGGTGATTTTTTGAAAACCGTCGCAAAATTAAATTTTTTAATAAATTTAGCGATCGCAAATGTTATTTAATTTTAATTTTTAATTATTAAATTATTTTTTGAATCTAGTGGCAGTTTTTTGAAAATCGCCGCTAAATTAAATATTTTAACGAATTTTGCGGCGATTTTTCAAAATCGCCGCAAATGTTATTTAATATTAATTTTTAATTATTAAATTATTTTTTGAATTTAGCGGTGATTTTCAAAAAACCGTCGCAAAAAATGAATTTTGCTGTGATTTTTCAAAACCGCTGCAAATGTTAAAATATTTTTATTTTTAATTATTTAATTATTTTCTGAATTTAGCGGCGATTTCTCAAAAATCGTCGAAAAATTTAATTTTAATTTTTAATTATTAAATTACTTTTTGAATTTAGCAGCGATTTTTTAAAAACTGTCGCAAAATTAAATTTTTTAACAAATTTAGCGGTGGTTTTGGGAAACCGCTGCAAAATGTTAAAAAAATCGCCGCAAAATACCGTGTTTTGCGGTGATTTTTAAAACTGCCGTAAAAAATAGCCGTAAAAGATCAATTTTTTTGTAGTGATGGATTATCTAGGTTGATTTTATGTGTCAAGGGCGTGTTCATGTGGATTCTCAACAATGATAGCTTTCAGGTGACATGGTGTCTTTAGAGTTAGTCAAGTGCAGAGCTTTATTGTAGACAACTAATTAAGAGTTAGCCAAGTATTATATCTTTCTCTTGGTCTCCTTTCTCTTGTCAATGACCGCGTCTCTTGGTCTACCGACTCTTGTCAGCATCCGTCATCTCCTTCCATCAGCATTTGTGGTCTCCTTTCGTCGACATCTGTGGTCTTCATCATCTAACGTCTCTCATTTTTTGACACCTCTCATCCTTCTCCCGATGTGCAATTTTGTTAGGGCCCACCATTTTTGGGGGCCTTACGAGCCGACACTGCCTTTTACAAGTTCTAACGAGTTACTCCAAGTTAGTCATTATGGTTTGCTAGTAGTGTCCCTAACGAAATGTTTTCTAATACAAAGCTTTGGCTTCAATGTGGCTCCCACATATCCATTCATGGAATTCTCTTAAAATGTAGTCCACTTCTCTTTCATGAATGATATATTGGTTCATGTTTCATGACCACCTTTGGTTGGGAGAGGGGGGATATGTGATGTGATTAATATCATTATTCACGAAATTGGCCAATGCCATTAAGCCACCCTCTCATCGACCCAATATCATTACTCAATTTTTAGTTATTAACAAAGAAAAAAGAAAAAAAAAACTAATATGCTTTTGATTTAACTTTTAAAGTTTGTGCGACGACCACGCACCCATTGCTTGAAAGAGAAAAGAACCATTCTAGGATGCTAGATATGCCCCTACACCTAACTAGAGCCAATCTAGATTGCCTTACAAATAGGGCATATCACAAAGAGATGCACAAGGGATATATTATTCTTTAGGATTATTATAGAAGTAATACAAGAGTAAATTTCAAAAGTGTCACATTCTTTTAAAGTTATTTTTAAAATACCATCCTTTCAAAAATAATTCTTACAATACTACCTTTCTAATTCTTAAAATTTTAGGATTTTAACAATCGTTAGTGGAACTAACTGCACAAGTGACTTGGATACTTACAAGACTAGTTGGTGAAAGTGTTAAAAAGACTGTATTTGAAAAAACGCCAATAGAGACTTAAGACTGGACGAAAACAATCAACAAAGCATCTCAAAGTCTTGTGTTGCATTTTCTATGCTCACATTCCACAAGAGAAAATGAGCAAACTAGAGGAGAATAAAGAAAAAAGAATCTTTCTATGCTACAATACTAAATCAAAAGGATATCGTATCTACAGTTTAAGAATAAAGAAACTAATTATCAGCCGAGATGTTTAGTTCGATGAAGATGCAGTATACAACTAGGAGACAGAGAAAATTGAAAGAAAATGTGTCAACTTTCCGACATTGACTCAACAACAATAAGAAGATGAGACTAATCAATTAGGATCACTAGTTCAAGTTACAATAGAAGAACCAACAAAGCATTATGACTCAACCCCTGAATCATCGTCGAGGAGAACAAAATCTTTGACAGACTTATACTAAACCTGCAACCTGACTATTGTGGAGCTAAAAAGCTTCAAAGTAGCTGCAAAACAAGAAGTATAAGGGAAAACTATGGAAGAAGAAATTAAGATGATTGAGAAAAATGAGACATGGGAGCTAGTGGACTATTGTGACATCTTCGGTAAACTCACCGAAAGTTGCCTGGCTTTGGTGAAGCATCATGGCATGAGGGTGGCGTGTCATAGTGAGATATGGGCAGATGACAGACTCAAGTGTTAGATGGCACAAGATTGTCATGCCAAGGTGGTAACAAGCATGCGAGGGAATGCAACAAACGTGCAGTAATGTGCGGGAGAATGGGCCTCGATGGCTGAGGCGTCCGTACACAAGGTAACAATTGACATGGTTAGCGCGAACCGATGAGCTAGACCAGACTAAGTGGGTCAGATTTCATGGGATAGCCATTCAGGTCGAGAAACGCAGGACACACTAGCGGGCTGAGTTAGCCGAGATGTACGGGACATGGGGTAATCTGCTTAGCCTTGGCAGGAGGCAAGGCTAATAGGCTGGAATAGTTACAACACTCGTACAGGTGTGGCCCGTACACTCTCACAATATGCAAGGCACACTCACACGATGCGCGCCCACGAATACCCTACGCGCGCGCACAACTGAGACAGTTGCGACAGGTGTCGATTAGGCAAGCCATGCGACCCAATAGACGATTTTCTCACGTGGTGCATGCGACCCTTGTGGGTCTGAGAGGATGATTATGGGGCATAACCTTTTGTAATTTTGTACCCTATATATATATGTGGCTAGATAGGCAGTTTTGGCAACTTTTAGAGAGCAAAGCTTAGGTCATTCTTTATATTCTCGAATTTGAATGTAAAGTTGGGAAAATTCCTGTATTCTTTGTGTGTGATTCCGTTTATATTGTGCATAAACCCCATAGGGTTGTTGGTTGATATAAGTGGGTGAACTTAGAGTCATCACAAGGTTATCGGATGGAATTCAAGGCTAGTCTTATGACAAGTTGGTATCAGAGCACAAGGTTCAATGCTATATAAAGAAGTGGGAGAAATCAATGGGTAGTGGAAATGAAGTTGTTTGTGACAGAATTGCTCGTCTGGAAGCCTATGTGGGGGAGAGGGACCCCACTGATGAAGTCTCGTTGACCTAGAAGATGATAGAGAAAACCTCGTCTATAGAGGATCTGTAGGTCCTTGTGGACGATTTATGCACTTCTTTAAAGGATAGGGTCGTGGCTTGGGAGGAGACGTTTGTGGCCAAGATGGCTGAGCTTGAGACGGACTTGAGCCTACAGGCAGAGGCACATGAGGTAGCCTTGAAGGATCAGATTGCCTCGTTGGAATGTGACATTGCCTACCTCAAATGTGCCATGATGAAGCTCCTTTTAGTGGGGGTGAGACGACCCCATAACTGAAGGTGCCTAAGCCCAAAGCCTTCATGGGCGTGCATGAATTGAAGGCTCTGGAGAACTTTCTGTGGGATATGGAGCAATATTTCAAAACTTCATACATGCCTGATGGTGAAAAGGTGGATCTCACAAGTTTGTTCCTGGCTAGTGACACTAAGGTTTGGTGGCATACCTAAGTTTTTGATGATGACAAGGATAAGCCATGGATCCAGACATGGGACGAACTCAAGGCAGAATTGAAAGCCTAATTCTTGCCTTCCCATGGCTCGTGGCTAGCTCGTGAGGCGCTAAGAAGGCTGAAACATATGGGTTTCGTGCGAAAATATGTCAAGTAGTTTAGCTCCTTGATTCTAGACATTGACAAGATGTAGGAGGAGGATAGGCTATTTAACTTCATGTCAGGTCTCTAGGCGTGAGCCTAAATAGAGCTGAGGAGATAAGACGTGAAGGACCTCTTTTCAGCAATGTCTACGATAGATGCCCTCGTTGACCTTCGGGCCCTGAGATCCATAGATGGTGCTAGTAGTGACAAGATGAAGGACAAAAAGGAAGAAGATGGATGATCGTAAGTCAGAACAGAAGAGCACCTTTAAGGGTAAAGGCAAGACCGTGGTGGGCGAAGCAAGCAAACCCAAGACTGGTGGGTGATTCATATATTATGGGCCGTACAAGGCACACGAGTGTCCAAGGTAGGAGCAGTTGAATACCTTAATTGCTAATGGGAAGCAAGGCCTGAGTGATGATGCTGAAGAGGAGCAGGTTTGTGTGAGCCCCTTCTAGGTGCTAGTTGGAGCAATCCAAGCCTCAACTCCAGTTGGTGGCTTAATCTGTATGCAAGTGGTGATGAACAAGGAAGACTATTGTGCGATGGTGGACAATGGGTCCTCGCACAACTTCATTACTAACAGGATGGTGGTGGCATTTGGGCTACAGGTGGATCCATGCCAAAACCGTATCAAGCCACTTAACTCCGTAGCTCAAGGTGTATTGGGCTTCGCTTTAGAAGTTCCTATCTCGGTTCGTCCATGAAGAGAGACGTTGCCCTTCATGGTGGTGCAGCTAGATGACTTCGACGTCATCCTTGGAGTGGACTTTTTGATGCGGGCCAAGGTAACACTCATGATACATCTTGGAGGTATAATAATTTATGATGAGTTGTAGCCATGCTTTGTACGACAGACGGTATTTAGCAGGTTGTAAGGCAAGGGTAATAGCAACATGTTCTCTGCCATCTAGGTTGAGCAAGGCCTCAAGATGGGGGAAATGATATATTTGGCAGCACTGATAGAGATGAAGTCGGATTAGTGGGTGGAAGAACTAGATGTGGTGGCAGATGTATTAGTTGAGTATGTGGATGTCATGCCACTTGAGCTGCCAAAGGCCTTATCGCTTAGGAGGCTAATTGATCATCACATTGAGTCATAGCTTGGTACGCAACCTCCAGCTAAAGCTCCCTACATAATGGAACCACCGAAGTTGGCAGAGTTAAGGAAGTAACTGATGGATTTGCTAGATGTAGGCTTAATCCAGCCATCCAATGCACTTTATGGAGCCCCTATTCTTTTTCAGAAGAAGCAAGATGAGTCCCTTCGAATGTGTGTGGATTACAAGGCCCTCAACAAGGTGACCATCAATGTAACACCCCGTCTCGCTAGGCGTGTCATTATAAGGGTATTCCCGGGATTTCTTTTTTTTTTTTTTTTTCTTTAAGTTACACACGCGCGGTATTTCAAGAACAATCTTCACATGCAGAAACAAAACCCCGCGAACCCCAGTCTTGCTCGTTTAACTATCAAGATCAATAATCTTAAACTAAACGAGTCTTAATACAACGCAGCGGATACACTAATACCAAAACACCATTGTATTTCCATAGCAAAATACTTAATACAGATCAAATGATAAAATCGCTTATTATACAACTGTTCATTTGCAAAAAGCCTCCAAACGTTACAACGACTAACAAACTAAGCACCATTGGCCCTCAACTGGCCACATCCTTGCCTTCGCAGCAGTCCCTGGCTGGAACATTAAACGTTCTAGGGGCATAGCCCAGATTAGATGATAAACATCTAAGTGAAGGTATGAAACAGTTATACAATGCATGAAAGACATACGAACATGACATACTATACGACAACATGCAAGACACGTCTAACTCGAGATATCACCTTGACATACTTAATCCCTCGAATGTCCCACTGTGGCACAAGTTCACCTGGTCCAACGTTAATCCCTCGGGTGCACCGTCGTGACACCCGTTCACCTGGTTTAACATTATTCCCTCGAGTGCCCCAGTGTGACACACGTTCACTTGGATTAACATTGTCCCAATCTCAAGTAGACCCCATACCGCCCCATATGGACCCAATGATGCAATTAGACTTGACCCCACATGATATGAAAATTTACACGCCATGCACCAATATTTTAAAAATAAACAGTTAATGCAATGTAGCAAATATCGACACAATGATCTTAAGTAAAAGCCTTGTAAAACAATCTATGTCTAGGAGGGTATAATCGCTCACTAGAACCCACCACAAGCACCTAAAAACACTTCCAAGACAAGGAAAAGCTGGAATCAAACCACTCACCTCGAATGTATTCAGATCGCCTCGATCCTCGTGCAACACCTCGGTTTGCATGCCAAATCCCAAATGCTTGAACTTATACTCAACCTCGAGCCACAATACTTCCTAAACACCATATTTAATTAAGGAAGCATTAAAATCCATTTTCCTCAATTTTCCATAATTTTCTCTATTTTCTCCCAATTTTCTCTTCGATAATTCCAAAATAATTATTTATTCAACTATTTTCTGAAATATTTCAACACAATAAATCCTAAAATAATTAATTAAAAATACTGGAAGAAAAATACCAAAATGCCCCTATCACACGCGCCCTCACGCGCCTGGCGCGTGTCTGCGCGTGGAAGCTGGCGCGTGCAGCCACGCGCATCGTCTTCTTCCTCAAGACCGATCACCGGCGGTTGCTCCGATGGCTGCAAAACCGGTACCCCCTTGAAGCTCTTGAAGAATCGATCCCAATGACACCAAAATCAGGCTGAAACAACATCGTTGAGGCCTTCAAAAATCGATTTACAGGTCCGGCTTGCGCGGTCCGCCTCTAACCCTCGGCCGATTTCGATTAGCCCTCAAACATGCACCAAAATGCTTCAAATCGAGCCCAAAGCGATCCTTGATGCCTCGCGACCAAAAGCCCCTTAATCACTCGCTCAAAATCATTCAAAAACTCAATCGATTTACGCTTCAAAAGCTCGAACTCGCGGCCTCTATTTATATCAAAAATCTGAGCTTTTTCCGACCAATCAACGGCCAAGCTTGGTCCCCAAGTGTTCTCCTGGCCGTATACAACCTTCCCCAAGCAAGCCTCGGCCGTCCCATCGCCGGAAACGGCCTCCACGTGCGGTGGCAGTGCGGCAGCCGAAATCCCTTCGCGTTCATACTATGCCATTTTTCATTTTTTGCATTTTGACCCCTGTTTTCTTCAAATGACAATTCTGCCCTTTTTACAACTCCCCTGATAAATCCAAATATACCTCTAAGTCCCACAAGTTTAGTACATCTCATTTGACCCTCAAGACTCCTGAAAGATTACCGTTTTGACCTCCCTCGGGTAAAATTAGAAAATTGCACTTAGGCCCGGTTGGTCAAATTGACCTTAAATCCATTTGATTCAACCCGAAATCGCTTAAGGGTTGTTCTACACATTAAATACTAGTCCTTGACGTGCTCCGTTCATCTTCTGGACGTTTCCTACGTCGATTCGATTTTCTCAGCCCGGTCGACAGCTGTACCGAAAACTGTTCCCGATCCCACTTCTTTCATTACTAAAAATCATAATTCGAATCACTTGTCGATACTGTATAATTTTCTTTAGCTATCTAAGATCCGGGTTACTCCCTCCAACTGATTTAATCATCTAAGACTGCGTCAGTGTGTCCTAAAGCCTTATTCTTTTGATAATTCCACTTGTACCATTCATCAAATATCGTTTATACTCTTAATAATTTCCCGGGTATTACATTCTCCCCCCCTTTAATAAATTTCGTCCTCGAAATTTGGTCTGTGACAATTGCATCACCACCGGTGTTAATGATTCCCAAGTGTAATGCCCTATACACCATTCCTAATTCTTAATAATCATTCATAACTTTTATCTCCTTAGGGTTTGGGTTTACCAGACCCATTTATGATCTTCCAGAATATCCCGTTGTAGCTCTATACCTGCGGCTACACGAATTCCAAAATAATTTATAAAATCCAATATTACTTCTAACTGGGTCCTCAAAACCTATTTTATTTGACTAATAATTCTCCCAACCACTCTTATGTTAATGCATATGTCATGATCATGCAAAGATTGAACTAACTTGGTTGCCATTTTTGCACAGAATTTGATAATATTGAACTTACCCAGCTGCCATCATTGCACAGAAATTGATAACATTGAACTTACCCATCTGCCATCATTGCACAGAAATTGATAACATTAAACTTACCCAGCTGTCATGATTGCACAGAAATTGATAACATTGAACGAACTCAACGTATCTTTCTCAATTATCATTACCTTGGTTGCATATTAACTTTAAGAATAACTTCTTAGCCTCTTACAGCTGGTCATGCAAATTATCCATTTAGGTCTCTCAAAACACAATTTCTTTTACTGGAACCTAACATCCTGACATGTTACTATTTCTCTTTCAAACACCATCCATCAATCAAATCAATTTATCTCAACACATAATTCTCGTGTCGTTTCAATTTATTGACAACATTCCATTTTTATATACGTCCATCACTTGTGACTCCTCAACCTAGTACCGCCAAATGCTTTACTTCAACTAAACGGTGCTTTCCATATTCTTCCACATGAGAAACAATTTTTCTATTGAGTTAAACAAGATTCTTCTTATCCTTGATTCTTGGAATAGATTTAATCTCGTTCCTTCCTAGGCGATCTATTTTTCATACTACTTCCTTAAATGAAAACCTTATTGAATAACCTTTGATTCTTACCGAGTCTTTAGCAACACCTAGCATAACTTTAATAGCTTGGCCTACTATCTTTTAACCCAAATAAAATTTCCTTAGTGAAATTGGAAACTCACGTCTTCTTTTATAACAACTCACTCATATGTTTTCTCAAAATCGCAACATGTTTCTTGGAAAGAGCAACACTTTCGTTTACTTACCAACATATAACTTACCACATCCTCATGTTGATTTTGTCTCTTTTAAAGATCAACTCATGTTTTCGGGAGTATCAAGATATACCTACTGTTGCTTCAATCTTTTTATATCACCAAAAGTAAAATTCGAGACAACTAAATAGAGCCTATTACTCACAATTCCTGGGGCGCGTAATATTAAATACACTACCAAAACCAGGTAAATAATCGTAATTAAATTCTTCTAAAGGCCATATCTGAAAAACAATTGTCCCACCATTTGCTTAATCTGGAAGCAACTCCACAACATATGTCTATACCAAGGACTATTCTACCTTGACCTAGGAGCATAATTACTATTTCATCACAACTCCTGAATTCCCAGGCCAACTAATCATTTCTTAGTAACCTTAACTTCACGAATTTCTGTCGTGAATGTAATTATCCTAGAAGAATCCTTCACAAATCTCTGTTAACAACTCGTCAAATATTATTTCGTCGCTCGAGATTACATTTCCTACTTTCGATTCTCTTTGGACTATCAACTATCATAATCCGCATAGCAACTATCTTGCTTAGGTCACCTTCCAAGCTTTTTACCCCTTTCCATAGTGATTAGGGATTCTGCCACGATGCTCCGGTCCCTTGGAATTTGGACTCTAAACCATACATAACATCCTCAGTGTTGCCCAAACTTTGGCACCTGACCGTCTCCACAGTTCACTGTGTTGCTCCGATTTGTAGGTATCACACCCCAAACCGCGAGCCAACCACCAGTCCTCTGCCTTGGTCCCTAGGCTCAGATCCATTGTTAAGACCAACATCGATGGTGTTATCGTTATGCTAGAATTCCTCATTCCATTTCTGAGAGCTACAATGGTTCTATTGGTACTAATCCAACTCCCTGATCTTTTGGATTCCTAATGTTCTTTTCCAGAGTAACACTCAATCGTATCGAGCACCCTTATCCTAACCATTCCTAAGACTTTGGATTTCTTTCTCACAATTTAATCTCTTTTACTTTCCAAATTTGTTACGCATGTGACGGAACCTCACGCTCCTATTGCTGCTCTTGCAGACGTTCCTAATTTATCAAACACTCCAACATCAATTGTATTTCCAGTTTATCATTTTCTAAACTTATACTAGATCGTTCAACCAGATTCTCGTCATTTCCCCGATTGACTTTCAACTAACACTCACTCCATAGGTCATTATGTCAATCATTCCTATTTCTTTGAATCTATTAGGATCAACTTTAATTTTTTTTTTTTTTAAGACCTAATCAAATCCCAAGATATCTTTATGAGCTTAATCAAGCTTTAGCAAGCCTATCTCATTGCTTGGTGCCTTAAAATTCAAACCAAGACTTTTATGACTACCTCTCAGTCCTTGATAATCATCGTTATGCTAACTATTTTCTTTGAGTTTGTATCTTCTTAAATCGACTAGGGTCATTTCAAGCTTAAAATAGCATTGTCTCCAAGTATATACGGTACACGTAAATTTTCTTTTAGCAGCCTCAATAGTAATACGCATAATTCCCTTATCCCAAGATTTTTTTTTTTCTAATTTCCAATGTTCGTTTTAAATCACAAATCTCTAATCTATCGTTGTTCCCTATATTATTTACAATCTCAAAATCATCAAGTAAGGTTCCATTTTGCAAATTCTCTATAAGCCAAAAGATTCTTTCAACTTCCAAGGGAAAATCCTAATCCTCGAAACATGCAAACTTTACGTTTTACATCCTATTAACTTCCGATTGTACCTTGATCCTAACTATGGCTGGTTTACAATCGATCCTTCATTGTCTAGTAGTGACCATTAATAAGGAAATTAGATTGAGATTACATTCTAAGATTTTATTCAAAAGGAAAATTCTACCTAGAATACTTTATACAAGCTAAATTTTTCTGAGAAAATCTTCTAAACACCTCAACAAGAATTCGATTCTCATTTAGTTCCGATTTGTTTTCCTCGCCTGATCCTAGGTTAATGTCCTTGATACAATTATTCCTTCTATTTAAAACTTCCATAAGTCTCAAAGCTATACCTGACTCTCGTTACCCTTGAATAACCAACACACACCGTTTCCTTATAGCAATCTTTCCTTATTTCCTTTGTCCTCAATCTTGGATCCTTTGTCTTAGTATCCCTATCCACGATTTTAGATTCCTAACTCAATTTTTTTTTTTTTATTCTCAAAGCTCCTATCGAATCATCCTAGGTTGCTTACTACAGATCGTTTCTCGAGATTTATATCAGGTCATTCTTACCCTTGATTCTTCATATCATCTATTCACAAACCTAATTTGTCATCAGATTATATCATATCAAACTAAACATCCCAACTCGCTTACTCTTATTAATCACCAGATATCCCAACATTTAGTGTAGTGGATTTTGACTAATGATCTCCAATTTATAGTTTCCAGATCTTACGAATCCTCAGTTATGGTTTATCGAACCAACCTTACATTCGACCCATATTGTTGGATGCTCACTCCCGATTCAACGTTCCATCACTTAGCAAAATCCAGTATTCTCCGATTAATAATTCCAAAGACTTCAACTGACAAACCCCCAAATCTCCAAGCAAGGATTTTGTTTTTATGACCTACTAGTTTCTTTTCCCTAAGTCTCCATTCGGGATTTTCAATAGTTAGCCCTAACTGAATCCATTCTCCTTAAGTCCTTAATTCAGATTTAAAACTTAACCTTAAGATCTTCAAGTCGTTCCGCTTTCCCATGCCCTTGACATGTTCTCCTAATAATCTCCGTTGTTTCACTTATCTTTGTCAGGGCATGACATCACCATTATTTAACACGTCCCAAACGGGAGGGTACTAAGACGATTCACTAAGATTCTTTCGAAAGAGATTTTATACTATACTTCAAGTTGTACCGGAATTACCAAGGTATTTATTCCTCAAAGGTTTTGGATCATATTTCTCTTTCATTTCGACGACCCTCTTCACTAGCTTCCTAATTTCCAAAAGATGTGAATAGAACTTGTTCGTCTCCCCTTGACGCTGAAAGTATATTCAAATTGAAAACCTCAAATTTCACCTCTCTAGAGTCTCCATACCATTTCGACTATGTTCCGAATTTCTCCTAGAATCCATAATCCCGTTCTAAGTTCTCATTCAATAGTTCAAATCATGCTAAGTTCAACAACCTAGTCAAATCGTCCTAGGGTTTTAACCTAGGGCTCTGATACCAATTGTAACACCCCGTCTCGCTAGGCGTGTCATTATAAGGGTATTCCCGGGATTTCTTTTTTTTTTTTTTTTTCTTTAAGTTACACACGCGCGGTATTTCAAGAACAATCTTCACATGCAGAAACAAAACCCCGCGAACCCCAGTCTTGCTCGTTTAACTATCAAGATCAATAATCTTAAACTAAACGAGTCTTAATACAACGCAGCGGATACACTAATACCAAAACACCATTGTATTTCCATAGCAAAATACTTAATACAGATCAAATGATAAAATCGCTTATTATACAACTGTTCATTTGCAAAAAGCCTCCAAACGTTACAACGACTAACAAACTAAGCACCATTGGCCCTCAACCGGCCACATCCTTGCCTTCGCAGCAGTCCCTGGCTGGAACATTAAACGTTCCAGGGGCATAGCCCGGATTAGATGATAAACATCTAAGTGAAGGTATGAAACAGTTATACAATGCATGAAAGACATACGAACATGACATACTATACGACAACATGCAAGACACGTCTAACTCGAGATATCACCTTGACATACTTAATCCCTCGAATGTCCCACTGTGGCACAAGTTCACCTGGTCCAACGTTAATCCCTCGGGTGCACCGTCGTGACACCCGTTCACCTGGTTTAACATTATTCCCTCGAGTGCCCCAGTGTGACACACGTTCACTTGGATTAACATTGTCCCAATCTCAAGTAGACCCCATACCGCCCCATATGGACCCAATGATGCAATTAGACTTGACCCCACATGATATGAAAATTTACACGCCATGCACCAATATTTTAAAAATAAACAGTTAATGCAATGTAGCAAATATCGACACAATGATCTTAAGTAAAAGCCTTGTAAAACAATCTATGTCTAGGAGGGTATAATCGCTCACTAGAACCCACCACAAGCACCTAAAAACACTTCCAAGACAAGGAAAATCTGGAATCAAACCACTCACCTCGAATGTATTCAGATCGCCTCGATCCTCGTGCAACGCCTCGGTTTGCATGCCAAATCCCAAATGCTTGAACTTATACTCAACCTCGAGCCACAATACTTCCTAAACACCATATTTAATTAAGGAAGCATTAAAATCCATTTTCCTCAATTTTCCATAATTTTCTCTATTTTCTCCCAATTTTCTCTTCGATAATTCCAAAATAATTATTTATTCAACTATTTTCTGAAATATTTCAACACAATAAATCCTAAAATAATTAATTAAAAATACTGGAAGAAAAATACCAAAATGCCCCTATCACACGCGCCCTCACGCGCCTGGCGCGTGTCTGCGCGTGGAAGCTGGCGCGTGCAGCCACGCGCATCGTCTTCTTCCTCAAGACCGATCACCGGCGGTTGCTCCGATGGCTGCAAAATCGGTACCCCCTTGAAGCTCTTGAAGAATCGATCCCAATAGCACCAAAATCAGGCTGAAACAACATCGTTGAGGCCTTCAAAAATCGATTTACAGGTCCGGCTTGCGCGGTCCGCCTCTAACCCTCGGCCGATTTCGATTAGCCCTCAAACATGCACCAAAATGCTTCAAATCGAGCCCAAAGCGATCCTTGATGCCTCGCGACCAAAAGCCCCTTAATCACTCGCTCAAAATCATTCAAAAACTCAATCGATTTACGCTTCAAAAGCTCGAACTCGCGGCCTCTATTTATATCAAAAATCCGAGCTTTTTCCGACCAGTCAACGGCCAAGATTGGTCCCCAAGTGTTCTCCTGGCCGTATACAACCTTCCCCAAGCAAGCCTCGGCCGTCCCATCGCCGGAAACGGCCTCCACGTGCGGTGGCAGTGCAGCAGCCGAAATCCCTTCGCGTTCACACTATGCCATTTTCCATTTTTTGCATTTTGACCCCTGTTTTCTTCAAATGACAATTCTGCCCTTTTTACAACTCCCCTGATAAATCCAAATATACCTCTAAGTCCCACAAGTTTAGTACATCTCATTTGACCCTCAAGACTCCTGAAAGATTACCGTTTTGACCTCCCTCGGGCAAAATTAGAAAATTGCACTTAGGCCCGATTGGTCAAATTAACCTTAAATCCATTTGATTCAACCCGAAATCACTTAAGGGTTGTTCTACACATTAAATACTAGTCCTTGACGTGCTCCGTTCATCTTCTGGACGTTTCCTATGTCGATTCGGTTTTCTCAGCCCGGTCGACAGCTGTACCGAAAACTGTTCCCGATCCCACTTCTTTCATTACTAAAAATCATAATTCGAATCACTTGTCGATACTGTATAATTTTCTTTAGCTATCTAAGGTCCGGGTTACTCCCTCCGACTGATTTAATCATCTAAGACTGCGTTAGTGTGTCCTAAAGCCTTATTCTTTTGATAATTCCACTTGTACCATTCATCAAATATCATTTATACTCTTAATAATTTTCCGGGTATTACAATCAAGAACAAGTATTTGTTTTCGCTGATAGTAGACTTGTTTGATAGGCTAGCGAGGGCTACCTTCTTCACCAAGCTAGATCTACGTTCGGGATACTGGCAGGTACGAACAGCTAAGGGGGATGAGGGGAAGACTACTTGTGTAACCAGGTATGGGGGCTATGAGTTTTTGGTGATGCCTTTTGGCTTAACCAATGCCCCAACTACTTTTTGTAACTTGATGAACAACATTCTTAATGAATATATAGATCAATTTGTTGTTGTGTATCTTGATGATATTGTGATCTATAGCGAGACCCTAGAGGATCATTTGTTGCACTTGAGGAAGGTGTTCTCTCAGCTCAAGGAACACCAGCTCTTTGTAAAGAAGGAAAAATGTGAGTTTTCTTGGAAAGAGATCATGTTCAATTGGGGCATCATGTGAGCAAAGTGTGTGTTTGGATGGATGAAAAGAAAGTGCAAGCTATCATCAATTGGTCTACTCCTACAAAAGTGTCCGAGCTTAGATCTTTCCTTGGAATGGCAAACTATTACCAAAAGTTCATCCAAGGCTACTCAAAGAAGGTTGCGTCCTTGACTGATCTGTTAAAAAAGGACAAGGTATGATAATGGACTGCTAAGTGTCAAGAGGAATTTGACCAGTTAAAGGCAACCATAGCTTCAGAACCGATGCTGAAGTTGCCTTACTTTGAGCAATCGTTTGAGGTACACACTAATGCTTCTGACAGGGCTTTTAGTGGCATCTTGATGCAGGGTGGGTATCCTGTGGCATTCGAGAGTCAAAAGTTAAATGAAGCTAAGAGGCAATACTCAACACATGAGAAGGAAATGTTGGCGGTGGTGCATTGCCTATAGTTATGACGGGTATACTTGCTGGGGACAGCATTTGTGGTGTGCTTCGATAATGTGGCCAACACTTACTTCTCAACACAGAAGAATTTGACAACCAAGCAGGCACATTAGCAGCAACTTTTGTTTGAATACGACTTTGTGTGGCAGCATAAGGCAAGAGCCAGCAATAAGGTACCTGATGCTTTGAGTAGGAAACATGTGCAAGCGGTTGTGGCAGCCATTAGCAGCTTTAATTCTTTGTTCTTAGACTAGGTCTGGGAGCAGGGAAAGGCTGACAATTAGTATCAGAAATTGGTGCAGCAAGTAATTGAGGGCATGGTGCAGCGTTATTAGCTCAGTGACAACTTGCTATGTGCCAAGGGGGACCGACTATATGTGCCTTGTGGTGCAAGCCTACGACAACTATTGATGCGAGAGACCCATGACATAGAATAGACTGGCCACCTGGGAACCACGAGGATGAAGGCATTTCATGCACGCAACTACTATTAGCCCAAGATGGATGACGATATAGAAGCCTATGTCAAGACCTACATGGTGTGCCAGCAAGACAAAGTCGAAAGAAGAAGGGAAATAGGTTTTTTGTAGCCTCTTCTAGTCCCTGAACAACCATGAGTGTCAGTTTGGATGGATTTCATAATAGGTTTTCCCAAGGTAGATGGGAAAGACATAATCATGGTTGTGGTAGATCGGGTCTCAAAGTATGCAATGTTTGTGGCTACACAGAAAGAATGCAAGATCGAGACCATTGCTGAGTTATTTTTTAAGCACGTGGTCAAGTATTTTAGGCTGCCCGAAGACATGGTCAGTGATCGGGATGCGAGATTTACAAGTTGATTTTAGACTTCCTTGTTCAACATGATGGGTTCTGAGCTGGAGTTTTCAACAACAAACCATCCTCAGACTGATGGTATGACAAAGGGGGTGAATTATTTGTTAGAAGAGTATCTCATGCATTATGTGACAGCAAGCCAAAGAAATTGGGTAAATCTCCAACAGCCTTTGACGTCTCATGAAGTGGCTAGGACAAACTCACAGAAAATTGTGATGTTTGCAATGATGAAATCTTAGTATAAGACAATTAGATTGTCCTGGAGGTTGGGATGAAGTTTAAAGAAATCAATGAATTGTTTGATTTTTACAAAAAGATATACTTATAGCATAGGCTTTCCAATTAGAAAAATAAATTCGAAAGAGGGTGATGATGGTGTTGTGAGATATGTGGCATTCACATGTAGCCGGGGGGGGGGGGTAGTAGAATTGGTAACATAAGCACTTCCTTAAAGCCCTAACCAACAATCCAAACAACTATACCAGGCTAACAACGTGTTCAAATGTCAATGGTGTTTGCGGTATTAACACAGTACATCTTGAGCACAATCATAAAACAAGTCCATCCAAATCTAGGCTTTATTGATGCAATCATGAAGTTAGTGCAGATGTTAAACGGAGGCTTAAAGTAAATGATTTAAATGGGATTCCCTTACACAAAAGTTTTAACTTGGTCGTTGTTGAAGCTAGTGGATACAACCAGTTGACATGCATCGAAAATGACTATAGAAACTACTTCAAAAAAGTAAGGAGACTATAACTTGGGAAAGAGATGTTGCAGCAATACAAGCCTACTTTTCGAAAATACAAACAAGTCCCAGTTTCTACTTCAGTATGGATTTAGATGAAGAATGTCATTTGAAGAATGTATTTTGGATTGATAATAGTGTTGGAAATGTATGCCCTAAAGACACGTTTTGTTTAATTTATGGTAATGATGTTTCTTTTATTCAGTTTATGGCACATATATTAATTGCATTTAATTGTTGGAAAGGTGTCCATGCTATTAAGTAAGTGATTCATGTGATGGGTCGTTCTTCACAGTTAGGCATGAATCATGGGTACTTAATAAGCAAGAAAATATAACTCTTGATCTTTTGATAGAACTGGGCATTCTATCATGATAAGATCATTGTGCAATAGATCCTAATGGAGGATGGCTTGCCTTAGCCAGTAAACAGTCCGTTTACTCTAATTGTACAAGCGCATTTGGAATGCGTAGAGTGGACCTGTGATAGAAGCTAATGACAAAGTACTAATTATCATGGAGCTAGTCTATCACTGCTACTACGTGGACGAGTACTCTAATACTTGAGTATTAGTTGGTGGTCTAGTGAACCTAGAGCTATATTCTTAGATTCATTGTAGGTGAGGTCTATCAAAGATCAATATCCTTTTGAGTTGGGAGTATGGTTTCTAATTAGCTAAGACAGACTAATACAAGATAGTTTCTGTGATTCACCCCCTTGTGATTGTCCAAGAATAATCGAATAATCCAGGGCCCTGGGAACGTGACTTAAGAGTGTGTGCTTCTGGGTAGCTCCCAGTGATAAGCAAGTACATTCGAGTAGTCACGGATTATTGGACTAGTGATCTAAGGATGGTAGAAGTCATTTAGAAAGGTGTTAGTACATTATTCCTTTCTAAATGATGGGTGTTACGCAGAGGGGTATTTTCGTCATTACACTAGTAGGTCAAAGACATGGCATATGCAAAATTATTCGTGGGGTCAGTGTTACCATATGGTGATAGTTGGAACACTTAGAATGACAAAATATAGCTACTAGGTAGCAGGGATATTTTGGTCATTTTAGTAGCCGTGAATAATTTGTCTTTTGGTCCCCGGGGTAGCTCGATGTAACTCATGTATTTTTTAATATATTTGGCTTGTTGGATGAATTACATTGAGAGAGAATTATTTTATTCAGAATGGTCCATTGGGCTAGAATAAAATAATAGTTCATTAGGGTTTTTAATTAATTAATTGGGCTAACCCAATTAGAAAATTAATTAAAAGATCTTGGCCCATTAGGGTTTGACCCACTAGGGTTTTAACCCTAGGGTTCTCCCTATATATATCTCTCTTTAGTTATTTTTTCATCTAAGTCGTTTTTCATTCTTCTTCACCGAAGAGAGGCCACGAGTTCGAGTCATACTCCGGAAGATCGAAAGGGTGCGTTTGAGTTCTGATGCGACGGAGCCGAAGGCTAGCAG
The DNA here is from genome assembly GCF_014633365.1 of Diospyros lotus. Taxonomy (NCBI): domain Eukaryota; kingdom Viridiplantae; phylum Streptophyta; class Magnoliopsida; order Ericales; family Ebenaceae; genus Diospyros; species Diospyros lotus. The sequence goes on from NC_068343.1 coordinate 20,531,057, forward strand.
GACAGCCGTCGTCTCCACAACGCGAAGAAGCTTCCATCGCTCCATTCCGTCCGGTAATCCGCCGCAAAAGTAAGTCTCCTAGATTCTTATCAATACGAGAAACGTTTTTGATTTTAAAACGCTTCTGTTGCATGCTTTGTTTCCTCGTTCATGATCCTTCAAATAGGTGCAGACAAGCGTAAAAGGAGTTCAGAGATGTTGTAACATTTGATACGATATATTTGACTAATAAGTACGACATGCCTTTCGCCCCTTTTGTTGGAGTGAATCACCATGGAAAGTCAACCTTACTCGGTTGTAGTCTGTTGTCGAATGAGGATATGGAGTCCTTTGTTTGGATTTTTAGGATATGACTTTAATGTATGCATGATTAGGCTCCTGATGGAATAATTGTCGATCAAAATAGGGCCATGCAAGTAACAATGGAGATTGTTTTCCCAATACGAAGCATGGATGGTGTTTATGGCATATACTAAAGAAGTTGCCTAAAAATTTTAGGAGCCATTCGGGTAGGGGATTGATACTATCAACGATACATGGACTAGTGTATGACTCATAACATCAAGAAGAATTCGAGCATAGTTGGATTGTGATGGTTGATAAGTTTGGTTTGAATGGGAACGACTGGCTGTCTGGGCTGTTCAAAAACAAAAGTCATTGGGTTCCATGCTTTATGAAAACTTCTTTTTAGGCAGGGATGTCAAAAACTCAAAGTAGTGAGAGTGTGAATGCATTTTTTGATGGGTATGTTCATTCCAAAACTTTCCTCAAGCAATTGGTTGAATAATATGAACGGGCACTCAAAAGTAAGGTTAAAAATAAGTTACAAGCAGATGTCAAGTCATTCTCGCAGATGGTCCCATGTTTTACTAAGTATCTAGTTGAAAAGCAATTTCAGGAAATGTACACAATATCAGAATTTAGTGAATTTCAAGAGAAATGTATTGGGAAGGTGTACTGTGAAGTTATATTTTATGATGTGGGTTGTCTGGTAACAAGATACGGTGTACGATAAGATGTAATGCTTGATGAGGGAGTAGGGAAAAAAATGTTTATGGTTTAATTTCAAAGAGAGCCTTTTAAATTTGTTTATAACTATCACTTATTTGAGTTTAGGGGAATAGTGTGTAGTCATGCGATATCAGTTTGATCCATAATGATGTCACTGCACTTCCCGAGAGGCATATCCTCAGGTAGTGGATAAGAGATATTAGTAGATGACACACAAGAGTTACAGTTAATTACAATGGTTGGATCAGCACTTCTACACAAGTAAGATTAGACAAAATGTGTATTGTCTTTGCTAAGGTAGTAGACCTTGTGGCCGATAATGAAGACCAAGTTTATGCGATAATGAAGTGGATTGAATTTCAAATAGCTCATATTTACAACTCGAAATCCATACATAATAGTGGAAGAAATCTCCATTTCCAATCAAGTGCACAAGTGGCCCCTGATTCAGAGGATCGCATTATAGTCGATCTAAGCTCTAGCCTCTCATCCATGAGTGCGGATATGAGTTGTTGGAAGGTGTTCAGGAAGAAGTATGCGGAGGAGGAGTTCGACGAGAAGGGTTTCCAAAGTTGTGATTCAAGAGGCAATGAGGTTGGTAGCTCTTCCAAACATTGGTGACTACTATCCCTACATTGGGAAGCTTGATTTGCAAGGCTAAATTGGCAGATGAAGGATGTAAACAAGGTGTTTGATCAATTCCTTGAGAAGATCATTGACGGGCATGTTCAAGCTGGGAGCCAAGGCCAAAACAAGGACTTTGTTAACATCTTGTTAGCCTTCATGGAATTTGATCAAGCCGACTTCCGTACTGATCGTTGCCATGTTAAAGCTGTTATGTTGGTAAATTTAACTCACTCGATCTTATTTTTCTCAAGAGATTTCAATTATGGTATTTTATTATTCTTTTCTTTTTAATTTTTATGGGTTTTTACCATATATTGAATCAAAGTTGTTAGATTATTTAGTTTGGCCTAGCATATTAAAAAGAGAGCTTAAATCCACTTATGTGGGATGGCAAGCTTTTAAGGTAGCATTTTTTTAAAATGAGTGAGATAAGAATGTATCAAGATAAAGTTAGAATACTTCCCAAACCAAAATATGGAATGGTTAAGATAAGACTGAGAAGTTTTTTAAAATTTTTATCAAATTGTTTGTTAAATTTTTTGTAATGCACTAAAGGACATGAGCCTCATTTTTTCTTATCTGTAAGATCTGAAATATCCTTATCTTAAGGAATGAGAGATAAGCATATTTAGAAATCACAAAAGTTTTACAAACACGTTGGAAAGAACAAAAGTTTATAGGCTTTCCAACTCAAAATCCATATTATTTTTTCTTCTTTATATCTTGATTAACAAATACTACCTAAGTGTATAGGTTTATAGGCTTTTTACGTAGCTTTATTTTTATGTTATTAAAAAATTATTTTTATAATTTGAACTTGTAACCTTTGCACTACCTTCGCTAAAAATTATTTTTTTTTATTGATTAACAAGTAAAATTAGACAAAATGTGCACTGCCTTCGCTAAGGTAGCAGACCTTGTGGCCGATGATGAAGACCAAGTTTGTGGGATCATGGAGTGGATCGAATTTCAAATAACTCAGCTTTCCAACTCGAAATCCATACATGGCAATGGAAGAAATCCCCATTCCCAATCAAGTGCACAAGGGGCCCCTGATTCTCGAGCAACAGAACTTGTAGGAAGTGGGAATATGTTGGACTAGAAATGCTTGAGAACTAAAAAAGCTCTGAAGAAACTACGAAAAGAAGGTCCATTGAAGAAGAGTTCTAAGAAATCCAAAGTATACCTTTATTGATCATTATTCGCCTTTTGCAAATGGTAAGTTTAATAGCGACTCTTGGTTTCCATATAGGCAATTCTGAGGACAGATAAAGGCAAAACAAGGGTCCAAAGCAGCACACAACATAGTTCACTAGCCAGTAAAGACTCACAACCATCACAAGCTTCACATTTAACCTAGAATCCCATATCTTGGACATATTAGTCACTAGTAAATTCTCAATCATTATCAACATTTTTACGTAAACATTAGATTGCAACCAAATCCATTAATTTAGAGTTATGAAATCAGAGGCATATGAAAATGCACATTCTTGTTGCATTTTTTTTTTTTTTTTTGTTTCAATTGCAAGGGCAATCTCAATGGTATAAAAGAAGCAGTTTCCAACCACTTGGAGCACCTTACATGCATCAACATGTATAGTATGTTCAACAACAATAACCATCCCTCCCTGTGGCCTACTTTATTTCCCAATCTTGTATTCAAGGCTTCAGGCACTCCTACACTAGTTTCAGAAATATGTTATTGTTTCAATATTATGGGGAGTTGTCCATTCATTTTTTTTTTGTACACAAGTAACATATTATAGTATTTTAATCAATACTTGCAAGGAGGGCCGAGAGCGTGAGTTTTACAAATCTAACCATTAAACCAAGTGCGAAGTTGAAGATTTGAGATTTCAATCACCTTGGAGTTTTCCTTTTGTAATCAGCAGATTAGGGTCTGACAAGCTCAACAACATGAGTTTCCTTTTCCCTTGCGAATTGTTAGATTGAGAAATATCTCCACATCTTCCTCTTTAGAAATGCGAGCAAAAAGTTTGAATATGCGAGCCATATCTTGTTCGATTTCTTTAGTGGAGGATGATTTTTTTGAAGAAACACCACTTGATTCACCTTCGTTATACACACCTCCACTTGCTTGTCCTCTAAAAGTGCTGGCTTTCTTTTGGGGGAATTCATCACCCCATTTGAAATATCCTTAATCAACACTACAACAAAAAGAACATTCATCCTTTGTTCACTGTATTCTTCTCTACCTCCATCTATTTCACAAACCTTTGTCCACATGAAGGATAATGTTGTTTTGTGGGACATCCCAACAAGTTGTGACCAAAACATCTACAACTATGACAGATCCCTCTATTCTTTCCCATCATTGTAAAATTCTACAACATCCACAATCATAGACAAATAATATTTTGGCAAGGAGTGTCATATTGTCAGAACATGTGAAATGAAAGCAACTACTCTTAAATTATAGTTATCGACTTTAGTAAGAAATGTTACTTTAAATGATTAAGATTGTTTTTTGCATAAGCAATTTCAATCGTCTCGTGGCGTAACTGTTTGCTTTCGTTTGGTGGGTAACTCTAGCTTGCTCATTTAGTGCTCTCTACCATTTATGTGTATTGGGCTTCGATTTTTATTCTTCCAAAGCGAGTGACTAAGCACATTGAGTAATCGGTGCACAATTTTCTTTGGAATGGAAATGAAGCAAATTCTCATAAATCTGAAGACGCTTGGTATGAGATTTGTTGTCCAAAGGAGTAAGAGGGTTTGAGTCTAAAACCTTTGTATGTTTGGAACCAGACTCTTGTTGTCAAGCTGATATGACGCCTGCTCGAGAGAGAGAATGAATCTCTCTAGGTTAAGTGGGTTCATACCTATCGTGTTAATGATAAATGTTTATGGTTGCTTCCAATATCGTATGCGTGCCTTTGGTACTAGATGAAGTTGCTTTGTTTTTGGTGTTTGATTAGATCCTATTTTGGTTGGCGAATTAGGAATGGTCGGAGTGTATTCCTATAGCATGATTAGTGGCATTCTTTTGGAGTGCTCACAGATCATTTCTCTAGTCAATTTCCCCATCAAGTAGGCCTTTCTAGTTTGGCTAGAGTCTCAAATATAATCATAAATGGTTCACGGGTCTGGCCTAAGATGGGCCATTCCCCCTCTTTAAACCCTATTTGGGACCATATGTTTACCATTCTTAGGATTGGGGCGGCGCGATGAGCTTTGTTGACTTCGTGCCTCGATTGGGGTTTTTCTTTATCTATTCTTCCTACCAGGCTTTTCTAGTGTAGCAGCCCCACGTTTCATGGCATCATTTGGTTTGGTTCACTATGGTATTCTAGCCCATATGTTCATATTTTGGTTGGCGGTTCAGGAAAGGCTATCTACTCGTAATTGTATTAACTTATACTTGTCTTTTTCCGAATAGATGTTTCCTTTACAGGGTAGAGGCAGGGAATCACAAGCATTTGTTCTTCAATTGCCTTTTTTCCCATTAGGTGTTCCAGCGGAATTTCGGTTGGCCCTGGCATCTCTGAGAGACTTGGGTGTCTTATGTAGCGGCCAAATAGAAAGGGAAGGGTCATTGGCACGTGGCTAACCGACTGACTTTTCATGCATTGGTGTACTTTATTTGGAGAGAGCGCAATAATAGATGCTTCAATGATTAAGAAAGGTCTGTGTCATAGTTGGAGCATTAGATTTAGGATGTTGTATGGGCTCGTCTGGCTACCATTCGCTTCCAGCCATCTTTTCAAAGTAGTGCTCTGCGTCATTTTTGGTGGCTCCCAACTGACCAATCCTCTATTTTCCATTGATCCTTTCATTTCTTGCTCTACTTTGTCATCTCTTAGAGTTAGTGTTGTTCTCCTTGTAGTCTTTTGGGTCTTGTTGGTTCTCATGTATGTTTCCTTGCTTACAAATGCCTTCTCGTTGGTGTTTTTATTTTGTATATATTTTCTATTGGCTGAATCAGAGGGCATTTGTATTTGGGTGCTTGTGTTTTTTCTTTGATGGTTTTCTTTTGGTCCAGGGTATGTCTTGACCTTCAATTGTAGATGCTTTGGCATGGTTTGTTTAAATATTTTTTTATTTACAAAACAAAAAAAAAAATCAATCGTCTAAGTTAAGCACTTTGAAACCTCAAATTCAAGAAACTTTTTTGAAAGAAATTAATCGCTACAATACATCAATTGCAACCACCAATTACACGATCATTGATAACATCATCAATCACAAAATTACAAAATGAAAAAACAAAAAGGTAATATCTGCTAAAGACCAAAACGTTACTCTTTTCCCTCGCCCTATAAAGTACTAACTTTCAAGCAACATGAAACCAACATGTTTCAATGAGTAGGCCTAAAGTTTGTGTATTAATTTCTATAGTATTTTGCTACTAGAACCAGATAATCCATAAACACCAATGGAATTTCTATTGCCATGAAGTAGTAACAAAAGAATTAACCTTTAACTAGCCAGGTAGCATTTCCAAATGTTAAAATCGAAGTTACTTGTGTCGATCTGCCATTTTCACTGATAATGATTTTACTTTGAAATGCTTTCGACTACACCAAAAAGGGACATACAAAGAAATTCCCATATTAGAGATTAAACCCCACCTCGAAAAATAGTTGTGCTGGCATCGCCTTCCACTTAATTGGAACTCGGATTTGAAGAAGCATTACATACTTTAATTTTGAGTATTTTAATATCAAAGCAGACTTATCTATTGTACTCTTTGAATACTATTTTTTTAGCAAAACCATGTTTGAAAAGAAAAGATTTAAAGGGTTTATAACTGTGATTTAGTGGAGTTGTAGAATGAAAAGGAATGAAAAATAGACAATGCCAAAAAATAGGAAAACAAATAAGAGTTTGCATTGCTCATCTTGACAAAGTTCACGTTTTAAGATGGAAATCTAAGCCCAATACTTATTTATTAAATTGGTATTCAATTCGATACAACTCATTGACTTCTTTGAAATGGAGGTCATCAGAGAAGAGATGAATAGGAATCGAAGGAATGGTTTGGTCAAAGTAAGGACCAACAACTTAGAAGGCACTATGTAAGCCCTTGACGAACAAGCGTTGGCCAACAATGACAGGTGTAGTGGTCGGCAGGTGGGGGCGATGGTAAGTGCGATTGACGACATGTGAGTTGGGTGTTTTAGGGGAAAAATTTGTGAAAATTTTCCCCAACTTGAATGGATGGTTTTCGAATTGGGAATATTAGGAGTTTGGTTGGCACTTGGAAATTTTTCAATAGTGATCGATAATTTCAAGTGGGTTAGTCCCTTTCCCTCTCAAGACCTGAAAAAGTTTCATGGATTTTGTTTTGGGAATTTCTAGGGTTTTAAATTTTTTAAAATGAGCTCTGTAAAGGTTGAGAAAAAAATAAAAAAGATAATTAAAAAAATATTGTGCCACGTGGCAGAAGGTGTCAACCATTTTGTCATCCATTAGGTATGAGCAACATTTTTGTGGAGGATAATGCTAGACGTCCCACTTTGTTGACAACTTTCAAACTAAATTACAAATTCACCCTTTACTTTTCAGCCCAAATGACAACTCTCATTATCCATTCACCTACCTCTCTCTTGCTCTTGCTATCTCTTTCACTCTCTCTCTGTATCGACCACTTTCTTTATAGACCTACCGCCATTGGGGTCCAAAAGTTCCAGGCAGCATCATCGTTTTTTCACAGATGGGTCACCATCGAAATTACCCATGAGTGTGCTTCTCATCAGTTCTTGCAAATCCATTCATAGAGATGAAAACAAAAATTTATCAGACAGGAACTGAATGCTTCTGATCAGTTGGGTTAGGATTTTAATAATAAAGTTCCTTCTTTTATAAATGGTGTGAATTCACAGCCACTATTTTTATCTGATTTATCCACTCCAAACAAACAATGCTCCCACACTCTCACTCTCTCTTTGCAACGGCAGGTGAGGTTGAAGACCCGCATAATGCTCCTGCCTTTCTCTCGCCTCTTCCAGGTCGGCCACTGCCAGATCTGCCATCCACCGGCAATGAGAGTGTAGGTGAGATGGCGTCTCCTCAACCTCATATACTGGTACTGAAATAAGACAGTGGTCAGCCGTCATCAACGCTTCTGGTGGTCGTTCCAACCACCACCGACGTATCCATCTCCTTCTCTCTCTCTTTCTGAGTCTTCTCTCTCCCTCTCTCTGGGTCTTCTTTCGTTCCAACCACCACCGTTCTCTGTTTCATTCTCATCTGTTGGTACGTACTGGGAAGTACCCTGCTTTTGTTTCTTGGGACTTATTGTAACAAGGATAGAAAGAACAATAATTTGGGTTGACTGAGGAACCCTGGCCTCTAATTTAACACAAGTGTCTGGGAATAAATCATCCTCCCTATTATTCATCACTAGCCAACTTATATAGTCAGCGGCCTCAACTGTTACAACCATAAAATCAGGGAAAGAAATTATACCCACTACTTCCCTTAAAACCAGGTCAAACTCAACTACTAACAACTATCACTAAAACTAGGACTACTTACAGGAAGGATAACAACTTAAGCAGGATATTAATTGAAAGGAAATAACTAAAGCAATAAAACAGTCAAATAACTAAAGCAATAAAAGCAGTCACGTTGTAACGTCCCATTTTTTCGGGCGCGTTATAAATTGGGACAATTCTGGGATAATAAATTTTTTTTCTTTCAAATGCTAAAGCTAAACCACATCATACCTCGAATCTGTCCCAGAATTCCCAATCATTTTTCTCGTAAGAGAATCACTATATACATCAAATGCGGAAGCAAAGATCGAAACCTGATATCTTAACGTTGATCATAAATCAAATCTTATATCTTCAACATTTCTCAAAATATTCAGAATACATGAGCTACATACATTTTATTCTTCATGCACTCTGCTAAGTGCCGTTTCATGCCTCGTTTATCCTTGAATCTGCTACAATCTTCACCTGGAACGTTTGAATATTCCAGGGACAAAACCCAAGTTAGATGATGAATCATCTAAGTAAGGGTACATAATGCTATGTCATGTGTGTATGCAATGTCTTACCTCGTAGGTGTCAACTGCACCCCTCATGCTACCTACCATTTTAGCGGCCCCCTCTTTCGAAGCCGAGGTGTATGGGTGCATCCTTGGTAAAGTAGCGGTGCCAGTTCGTACGCCCTACGGCCTCAAATGCGAGTGATCAATGATATCAACGTGTATTTATGCATTTCATAGTCATGTATGCAGTCTACGTGATGGATACATATCAGAGCATGTCAATATGATGAAAACATTTTCGAGGAAGTACCACTTACCTTCTCAAGCTTATCGAGCTACCTCGATATCTGTGCATGTCTCGAAATTCGTGCATCGCCTTGATTTGCGTGCCAACCTCAAAAATTGCACGAGTCATTTCAACTTCAGCCTCAAAGTATCCTAATCACCAAAATTATTTAAATAAATGTTAAAACCTATTTTTCCATAATTTCTGGCATTTTCTATAATTTTCTCTCTATTTCTCCCTATTTTTTCTCAATAAATCCAGATTAAATATTTCTAAAATATTTTCTCAAATATTTCACTACGACAATTCATAAAATAATATTTTAGAATTTTTAAAATTTTCTAGAGAATTTTACTCACCTTGACTTAGCATCTTTGGTTTCCTCGATATACGTGCCACATTCCCGAAAAGCGTGCCCGAACCATTCTCTTGCGCAAAATTTCCGAAAACTTAGTGATTATTAAAATCCTAATTTTTGAGATTTTGTTCTAGGATTTTTTGACATTTATTTTTCTTTTTTTTTTTTCTTTTTCTTTCTCTTCTTCCTTTCTCCCCCTTCTTCTTCCTCGCGCGCCTACAACTCTCCCCTGCCTCATCTCCTTCCCGCGGCCAGCGCCGCTGCCAGCGCCTTCACGCGCCTCCACCGTCGGCCACCTCGGCCTCCCGATCGCCTTCGCGCCGGCCACCATCGCGGCCTCCTCCCTCGCGGCTGTTGCCGCGCTCGCACCTGCTGGCTGCGCATCGGCCATGGCCGATCGAACCAGCCACTGCCGAGGCTTTCGGCCTCCCACGCCGTCGCACCAGCCTCGCCAACCGTCGCCCATGCCCCTGTCGGCCTTTGACATAGCCGCTGCTGGCCAAGCACGGCCGCGGCCGTGGCCCCCTGCTCGCGGATTTTCCATGGCTGGCTTCGGCCCAGCTCTCACGAGCTACTCTCTCTCTCTCTCTCCCGATCTCCCACTTGTTTGCTGCCCTCAATCGGCCAACTTCTTTGCCTATTTATAGGCAGCCATGGACGAATGTAGATATATATATATATATATATGTGTGTGTAAATTGTATATCACACACAGGCTCAATCTTATCATGATCTTATTGCCATTTTCCTCATATCTTGCTGACATTTTCTCCAATCTCACGCAAATCTCGGATGCTAAATCTTGCAGTATGATCAAGCTTCACAGAAACTCTCATTCACGCCCACATGTGCACGGACGAGTATATATATATATATATCTATATATTTTGCACTTCACATTTAATTGCTAAATCTCTCAAAATCGGCTGCCATATCCCTTAAATCCAGCTGTAATTCTCTTCCTCAATCCTTGCTACTATAATCTCCCTATTTTACGGCCGAAATCTCGACCATTAAAACTTCACAAAAGCTGGCCACTGCTCATTCACGCCCACACGCGCACACGCATATTTGTATATATATATTATATATTATATATTACATTTAATATATAAAAAAATTATGCATTAACCCCAAATTTTATCTTAAATTCATTAGAATAATTATCTAATTACAATAATATCCTCAAACACTGAATTAATTGACATTACGATACCGAAAATACAAAATTAATAACTTGAAGCCTAGTTAAAAAGGATGATTTCGCCCCAGTGTCCTTATCGAGCTGTCGTTTTGTCCTGAAACCACTGAAGGGTTGCTCATTACGCAAAACTGGAGCCCCCCTTAGAATTCCGTTGATTTTTCGAGAGCCTCCTACAATGATTCGGTTTTTCATCCTAAATGGCAGCTGTATTTTTGCTATACCGAAAACCGTTCCCGATCCGATTTCTTTTGCCACTATAAATCCTAACTTGGAACGCCTATCGAGACCATATCATTTTCCTTAGATAATTTCACTCCAAGGCATTCCCTGCAGTTGATTCGGTACTTATAACTGCTATCAAACCAATTTTTCGATATTCTAAACTTATCGAAATTACGTGGCAACCTCATACAAACATGGGGTATTACACACGTAACAATTCCCTTCCCTTTAAAAAGCAGCCTTGTCCTCAAGGCAATATTCAGGAAATTGCTGCTTCATGGTTACCAGATCTTCCCAAGTAGCTTCAGCCGGTGATAATCCTTGCCAATGAATGAGAACCTCATCCTTCTTCTTAGGCACCCGATGATCCAGAACTGCTTGTGGCTTAGGAACAAGCATTTCATCTTTAGTGCGTACAATTGGGAGCATGCTTTGTACATGAAGGTTTTCACTAATCTTTTTCTTCAGCAATGATACATGAAAGATGGGATGGATACGCGAACCCTTGGGCAGGTCCAATTTATATGCCACAACCCCTATCTTCTTAGCAATCTGGAACGGCCCATAATACTTAGGAGAAAGCTTAACTCTTTCCAGGTCATCCCACCCTCTTCTTGTTTCAACAATTGATACCATAACTGAGCATCTCCCTCCAAGTGAAAAGATGTAAGTGGCACACGAATCTTTTTTCGGGGTTTGATGGAATTGAAAGAATTGTTCCACCCGACATATCCAACTCATTGTATCTCCTTCACCATTGAAGCGAGGAAATTCGAGTTTGACGAATTTTGAAGCATATAAATGTGGTGTTCCCGTCTGGCGGGACCCTAGAGGGTTGCTAGGTCGTCCACCATGGGTCTGAAGTGGAGCCACTGAATTCTCTCCGTCCTCGCATTCCATATTCGTTGGTGGTATGGTGGTTTGTGAATTCAACTTGCTAATGATTTCAGCAAGTTGCGCCATAATTTGTTGTTGATCAGCGGTAAGAAAGCCTACCTCGTTCTCCAAACTCTCCACTCTTTGATCCATGCCCTTGCTCTGATACCACAATGGTACGTACTGGGAAGTACCCTGCTTTTGTTTCTTGGGACCTATTGTAACAAGGATAGAAAGAACAATAATTTGGGTTGACTGAGGAACCCTGGCCTCTAATTTAACACAAGTGTCTGGGAATAAATCATCCTCCCTATTATTCATCACTAGCCAACTTATATAGTCAGCGGCCTCAATAGTTACAACCATAAAATCAGGGAAAGAAGTTATATCCACTACTTCCCTTAAAACCAGGTCAAACTCAACTACTAACAACTATCACTAAAACTAGGATTACTTACAGGAAGGATAACAACTTAAGCAGGATATTATTTGAAAGGAAATAACTAAAGCAATAAAATAGTCAAATAACTAAAGCAATAAAAATAGTCACGTAACATCTGTTCATCTCCTTCTCTCTCTCTTTCTGGGTCTTTTCTCTCTCTCTCTCTCTCTAGGTCTTCTTTCGTTCCAACCACTGTCGTTCTCCGTTTGCCGTCGTTCTCATCTATTCAGCGACTAGAAGCTTTAATAATTTTGCTTCTAATTTTTAAAATATAAAACTAACACACATATAAATATATAATATATTTATTAAAAATATATATTTGTATATAACTTTAAGTTAAATATACATATTTTTTAAATAAAAATATAAACTAAATATGGTTTTGTATAATTTTACATAGAATTTTTAATTTTTATAAAATATGATATTATAATTTTATATAATTTTACATACAATTTTTTACTCTTATAAAATATGATATTATGATTTTGTATAATTTTATATATAATTTTTAATTTTTTAATTCTAGCAATATAAATATACATAATTATTTATACATAAGATAAAAAACTACAAAATTATTTTTTAAAAATAGCAATTTAAACTATGCTCTCAAAAGTTTCAACATGTTAGAAGCCAAAATTTTTAAAAATTACCAAATGTGTTTAATTTGATCTAGATAATTTTATATAAAATATTTTTAATTTATAGTTATATTTAAAAAATATATTTGTGTATATATATATAAATATTTTATGTAATATGTATAGTTTGTGTATATTTATATTTTGTATCTTTTTCTGGAATGGCAGGGAACAACGGTGAATGGGAACGACCATGAGCGAGAATGAGAAAGAGAGAGAGTACGCCAGTGCGAGATTGATTGCCGGTTAGTACTACCGGCAAGTCATGCATTGTGCGATGGAGGTTTGGATAGCCATGGGTGAGTGAGAGAGAGAGAGAGAGAAATAAGGTTTGGATTGAGCGAGTATTCAAACCTTTTTGATGGAGAGAGAGACGAGATCTCTAATGAAGATGGGCGGTATGGAGAGAGAGAGAGTGAAGGAGAGTGAGAGTCTAGTAGAGAGTGAGAGTTGTCATTTGGGCTGAAAAGTAAAGAGTGAATTTGTAATTTAAACCGAAAATTGTCGACAAAGTGGGACGTCTAGCATTGTCAAAGTTTTTAATCTTGATTGTGCATTCCAGCTAACAGATTTGACACTCCTTCAGTTTAAAGCCTGCTTCTTAAAATACTCAGTGATTATTTTAACAGCCGGGGGATAATTTACAAAATAGTATAACAAGTGAGTAAAGGTGTTAAAAAGAACGTCCACTCTATGCTTCTAAATTCACGTCATAAATGCAACCAAATGCATTCTATTATTTTATTGTTGGACACTGAAAACATGGACGCTTGTGTTTATCGGATTCTTTTGTTTCCATCACTTAAATATATAATCCCTCCATTGTACGTTTAATATATAATAAAGTTTAAAACTATATTATTAAATGAAAATAATAAAAATATATTTAACAGTCCTAATTAATTAACTCCTTGTTTTTTAAGTGTCTTCTGGGTGGGATGAAGATAATTGAGTTAATAAAAATATTGAAGCAATTTTTTAACTTTATTACAAGCGTGAATGGGAGAGAAGTGAGTGGGTATAACTCATCTCAAACTCTGAGTAGGAATTCCACAACTTTAAAAGTGGATTACAAATACATAAAACAAAAAACAAAAAAAACCCACAAATATTTGAGCAGAATAAAATTAAATTTGAACAAAAACAATTAATTGGGTGGGCACTAAAATCACGATCCTTTCGTATGCTCACATCAATGTTCGTATTTACCTTTTGTAGATAATTGCAATATTTGAGCAGAATAAAAAGAGTATTTTAAGATTTTCACTGCTTTAATTTGACCCAGAGAAATGAGTATGTATGTATGTATGAAGGAAAGAAATAGAAAAGGAATTGATGATAACATGTGGGTGATAATTATAGAGAAAAGCGGTGAAGATAAGTGGTGATGGACAGCATAAAACATGTTGGTTCATTTACAGAGCAGGCAAAGAGTGTTGTTATGGAGTCCCCTAATCTTTTGGTTCCCATGTTACGTTACTGCTGCTGCCGCTGCTGTTTCTTTCATTCATGTGGTCATGGAGCTGGGGAGTACATTGATTCTGCGAAATGAAAGCCCAGTCTGGTGACTGACTCGCTCAACGTGTCGACGCCTCTTATGGAAAGAGGGCTACCTACCCGTCCCCCTTCAATAATGCAAACGCCCACGAACACGTTTTTTCTTTTTCTTTTTCCATCTATCTACAACTTGATTGCCATGCCGAGCTACGTCCACGTGTCGATCGACGGGTGCCTACCAGCTCCACCGCCATCACGTAATCTTAGGATCTAATAATTTGTTCGAACAAGGAGGGCTTAATTTTGGTTTTATTTTTTAAGTAAATTGTAAAGTAGTATTTTTATTAATTTAATGGGGGCAGGGGATAACAGAGCCCTCTCTGTTACGTAAATTTACAGAGACAACTGCAGCGGAAAGATGGGGGCACTGAGCCAAACCTTAGCTCTAAGGCCATACCCAATTCCTTGGGGTTGAAGAAAATAAAACTATATGTTTTTAATAATAATAATAATAATAATAATAATAATAATAATAATAATGAAAGGGTCCTGCTGAAAATTTTTGGTGTCACTCTCCTCCTTGGTATCATTTGGCTTCTTTTTAGTAATCTATCATTTGGCTTCTTTTCATCATCCTATGTATCATAATTTTTAAAAACTCAAAACTGTATCTCTAATTCTTGTATTACCCTATAGAACTATAGCACCCACAAGAACAGGGAGAGCTTTTAAAGGCCATGCGGTCTCAAAGATTGAGATTTGCTTTAGTTAAATGTTGGTTTGAAAAAGTTTTACAAAACTTTTATCCATAATAAGTGACAAGCATATAACTTGTCCCCTTAAGATTTAGATTTACTTTGATTATACGTCGACGAGGAAAAGTTTTATTAGACTTTTATATATAAAATGTGACAAAAATGCGATAATAAAAAATAACAAAAATTTTATTAATTTAACTCTTGTTAATATATTATTCCATATTATTTCGTGTACGAAATATGTTTCGTATAACATGGTTTAATATATAAAAAAATTCACGATAGATACTTAATTGTAGTTTAGCCTGATTTCCTTCAAACTCTACCGCACAATGAGATCACATATCCTTAATAAAAGAAGTCCCAATATGACATGTAAATCGCAGGAATGAAACAGCTTTCGGCTCTGTGCATATTCTTATCTAGGCTTCAGCTTTCTTTTCTCTTTTATCACATAGTACTAGTTGAATCTCATATTACTGCTTCGATCGAACAGTACCCTCATCAGTTACTACTGATCGAAGAGTGATATATCAAACCGTATATAGATGAAACCAGATATGGGATGGTCATGGGGAATAGCTCTGGCAGTGGCAGTGCTTGCACTTGCTTACCTCCTGCAAGCAGTAGCCTGGCTCAGGCGGAACAAGAAGAACAACAGATTGCCTCCAGGTCCAAAACCTCTCCCAATTCTGGGCCATTTTCACTTGTTGGGGAAGCTTCCACACCAGGATCTGCACCGGCTGGCCAAGAAACACGGCCCCATCATGTACCTGCGCTTCGGCTTCGTCCCCAACATCGTCGTCTCGTCTCCAGAAGCCGCCGAGCAGTTCCTCAAGACCCACGACATTGTCTTCGCCGGCAGGCCGCCTCACGAGGCAGCCAAGTACATATTTTACGAGCAAAGGAGTATGTCCTTCGCCCAATACGGCCCCTTTTGGAAAGAAGTGCGAAAGCTTTGCACCTTGCAGTTGTTCAGTGCCCACAAGATCGCGTCTTTTAAAGCCGTGAGGAAGGAGGAACTTGACATTTTGATTGACAAAATCAAGCAGGCAGCTCAGGATCGCATTACAGTCGATCTGAGCGCTAGCCTCTCATCCATGAGTGCGGATATGAGCTGTCAGATGGTGTTCGGGAAGAAGTATGCGGAGGAGGAGTTCGACGAGAAGGGGTTCAAAGCTGTGATTCAAGAGGCATTGAGGTTGGTAGCTCTTCCAAACATTGGTGATTACTATCCCTACATTGGGAAGCTTGATCTGCAAGGGCTAAATCGGCGGATGAAGGATGTAAGCAAGGTGTTTGATCGATTCTTTGAGAAGATCATCGACGAACATGTTCAAGCTGGGAGCCAAGGGCAAAACAAGGACTTTGTTGACATGTTGTTAGCCTTCATGGAATCTGATCAAGCCGATTTCCGTATTGATCGTTGCCATGTTAAAGCTGTTATGTTGGTAAATTTAACTCACTAGATCTTATTTTTCTCAAGAGATTTCAATTATGGTATTTTATTATTGTTTTCTTTTTAATTTTTATGGGTTTCTACCATTTATTGAATTAAAGTTGCTAGATTATTTAGTTTGGTCTAGCATATTAAAAAGGGAGCTTAAATCCACTTACGTGGGATGGCACGCTTTTAAAGTAACATTTGTTAAAATGATTAAAATAAAATTATATTAAAATAAAGTTAGAATATTTTCTGAACTAAAATATGAAATTGTTAAGATAAGACTAAGAAGAATTTTAAAATTTTTATCAAACTGTTTGTTAATTTTTTTGTAATGCACTAAAGAATATATGCCTTATTTTTTTTTATCTGTAAGATTTGAGATATACTTAACTTGAAAGGGGGAAAGATAAGCATATTTGAAAATAACAAAAGTTTAACAAATATATTGGAAAGAACAAAAATTTAAAACGTATTTTATATATTATTTTTTTATCTTAATTAACAAATATTACTTAAGTGTATAGGTTTATAGGCTTTTTATGTAGCTTTATTTTTATAATTTAAACTTGTAACCTTTAATTAGTTATAAAAGAGTAATCTTATTACCTAATCTGCCTATTAACTTGGTAAAATTCCAACAAAGCTTAACCGAAAGCTTCAAATGCAGGCAACATATCGCTTTCAAATTTACATTATTATACATGAGAGATTTGCAGGATATGCTTGCTGCCTCCATCGACACTTCCGCAACCGCAATTGATTGGACCCTGTCTGAGCTTCTGAGGCATCCACGAGTGATGAACAAAGTCCAAGATGAGCTTCAACAAGTGGTAGGCATGGAGGGGATGGTGGAAGAAACTGACTTAGACAAGCTGGAGTACTTGGAAATGGTGGTGAAGGAAGCCTTTAGGTTGCATCCGGTGGCACCGTTGTTGCTCCCCCATGAAGCTACCCAAGATTGCATCGTGAATGGCTACCATATACCGCGAAAAGCTCGACTTACCATCAACGCATGGGCCATTAGCAGAGACCCAAATGTGTGGACTGATCCGGAGAAGTTTGTCCCGGAGAGATTTGAAGGGAGCACGATCGATCTGCGGGGCCGTGATTTCCAGTTGATTCCGTTTGGAGCCGGCCGGAGAGGCTGCCCGGGGCTGCAATTGGGCCTACTGATGGTGAAGCTGGTGGTAGCGCAGTTGATACATTGCTTCAAGTGGGAGCTGCCAGATGATATGTTGCCTACGGATTTGGACATGAGTGAGGAGTTTGGTCTGGTTACTACTAGAACTAAGCATCTGCTGGCTATTCCCGCTTATCGCCTTTCCAAATAATTAATGGACATGAGTGAGGAGTTTGGTCTGGTTTATTTGTCAGCTACTTTCCGAGTTTTAATGTTATTATGTTTTCATTTCTGCATTCAAACCTACAATAATGAGATCCCATGTTAAATAGAGAAATAAAGAAAGCAATTTTCTTCTATTTTGCAGCTTGACAAATGGGCAATTGATGCGATATTTTGAGATATCTCTATCTATTAATTGCAATTTCAAAAATCTCTTCTTCGACTTCTTGAATTGTAACATATATAAATATGTATATATATATATATATATAAGACGTAAACATTCTAAGTGAACGAGGACACAAGTCCTCGATATTCTAACTTGGCCTAGACCTAGTATCCTACAAATAGGAACTCAAAACATAAATCCCCCAATACAAGACCAAGCCCTTAACATCCCTTGCATGTTTGAAATAATAAGTCGCTAATGTTCTTGTGAGCCCTAAATAATGTTTCGTGAACATAAAGAAACATGTTCTTAATATTCTAGCTTGACCTAACCCTAGCTCAAATATTGTGCGAGAATGAAAACATAAGTCCTCAATATTCTACTCCAAATCTCCAATCTAAACATCTTGCATGCATGAGGCATAAATCCATGATGATTGCGCATGACCTAGGCCCCAATATCCTACAAGCATGCAGACATAAGTGTCTTATGTTCCAGTTACTACGTTTTTCGAGCATTTCTAGCAATTATTTTTATGGTCATTCAAAGAGATGTCATATAAAATTTATATTTGTGAGAGTTACACTATATGTGCCCAAAAAACGTTGGTCAAATTATTACCAATAGTTTTATAACTGCCACTAAATCACTCGCAATTTTATTTAGCAACTGCAACGATTAAGGGAATGGCTAAAAATTGAATAAGCTGGGACGACGTTTTAATAAGTGGCTAAAAAAGGAATCATATGAGAAAAGCTTTTAATTTAGTAGCTAAGATATAAATTTGTCAAGAAAAGCCATTAAATTAGGAGCGTGAAAGTATCTTATGAAGAGTGATAAATTGAACCGAACCGAATTAAACATATCAGTTCAGATTTTGGAAAGTCTGATTTGGGTTTTTCAAAAAAAAAAAAAGAAAAAAGAAAAAGCAAAAGACCTCAATTCAATTTCGATTAGCACTGGTAAAAAAATTCAACTGAATTAAGGTGTGTTAAAATTAGACATAATGCACATATATACCCTGATGCACAAACAAAATAGTGTTGTTTTGGCACTTTCTAAACATTTCCTATCTCAAAAAGTTATGAAATACTAAAACAAATATTTACAGGTCCTTACCATAATTTTGGAAACTTTTCGAGGGGCCATTTCGTAATGTTAAAAAAATATTGAAAACACATTTCTATTTCATGACCCCATTAGGGATGAAAGCAATTATGTCTCTATTGTCTTGCTAACCACTTTGGAGACAGAAACAATTTATATTTATATTTGCTTAAATAAATGATAGAATTTATAGAATAATTATTTTTATAATATTCTATATTAAAAATTATATAAACCAAAAAGTCCTTATATATATTTTTTTAGTGATGTTTAGATTTTCTACTTTTTTGAAAAGGTCATTTTTTATTTAATATTGTATCTATTTCTCATTTTCATTTATGTAAAACCTAGCATGCGCAAGCACACACACATATATGTATATACGCATAGAAAGAACATAGGCATGTGTATATATAATTATATATAACAATAGTCTAATTAAATAAATCCAACATCAAAATGTTATATGATGGACAATTTATCCCTCATATATTTTGCTTAAAAAAAAAATTGTTTAGCAACATGATTTGAATTCAAGACCTCTCAATTAGATTAAATTTGAAAATAATGTTACCACTACACTAACACTCATTTTCATTTAAATTTTTCCAAAGAAATAGTAAATACTAAAGTAAAACCAGCACCATAAATGACTCTTCATATAGAATCTTTTATTCTTTTTATTGCACGTTACTAGTACACATATATGATATATTCTAAATTTCTTTTTTCGATTATTAAGTATTATTTAAATTTAGTTAAAAATGAAAAAGAAAGTTCAATTACCCTAAAAACTAAAACAGGATGCTCGGTTTCGATTTAAGCATGTCAAAAAACTAAGCACCTTGGTTCGGTTTAAATTATCTATATAAGGTCTTGGCCAATAGACTTAAGGTTATTCTTCACATTTCAAGCATTTTACATATACGTTTACAACATTATTTTCCAACTATAAAAAATCTTCATTAAAATTAAAAAAATAAAATAAAACACCTAATTCATCCCCTCTTGAGTGTATAATTCTATATTTTCATAATGTCTCAATGAGGCCTAACTCCCTGCATCTTGGTGGTGCTAATGGTCTGGTATTTTTCAAGCCTACAAAACCTGCTACATTTTATTTTCTTAACTCTCCTGATTCCCACCTTTTATTGTGTTGTTTTCTATTTGCCCATATCTACTCAATATGGATTCTCTAGGTTGATTTTATGTGTCAAGGGTGTGTCTATGTGGATTCTCAACAATGATAGCTTTCAGGTGACATGGTGTCTTTAGAGTTAGTCAAGTGTAGAACTTTATTGTAGCCAACTAATTAAGAGTTAGTCAAGTATCGTATCTTGCTCTTGGTCTCCTTCCTCTTGTCGGTGACCACGTCTCTTGGTTTACCGACTCCTGTCAGCGTCCGTCATCTCCTTCAATCAACGTTTACGGTCTCCTTCCATCGACATTTGTGGTCTCCATCATCTAACGTCTCTCACTCTTTGGCATCTCTCATCCTTCTCCCGGTGTGCAATTTTGTTAGGGCCCACCCTTTTTGGGTGCCCTAGGAGCTACGACACTGCCTTTTATAAGTTCTAACGAGTTACTCCAAGTTAGTCATCGTGGTTCGCTAGTAGTGTCCCTAATGAAATGCTTTCAAATACAAAGCTTTGGCTTCGATGTGGCTCTCACATATCCATTCATGGAATTCTCTTAAAATGTAGTACGCTTCTCTTTCATGAATCATATCTTGGTTCATGTTTCATGACCACCTTTTGGTTGGGAGAGGGGGGATATGTGATGTGATTAATATCATTATTCACGAAATTGGCCAATGCCATTAAGCCACCTTGTCATTGACCCAATATCATTACTCAATTTTTAGTTATTAATAAAGAAAAAAATAAAACAAAACTAATATGCTTTTGACTTAACTTTTAAAGTTTGTGCGACGACCACACACCCATTGCTTGAAAAAGAAAAGAACCATTCTAGGATGCTAGATATGCCCCCACACCTAACTAGAGCCAATCTAGATTGCCTTGCAAGGAGGGCATATCACAAAGAGATGCACAAGGGATATATTATTCTTTAGGATTATTATAGGAGAAACACACGAGTAAATTTTAAAAGTGACACATTCTTTTAAAGTTATTTTTAAAATACCATCCTTTCAAAAATAATTCTTACAATACTACCTTTCTAATTCTTAAAATTTTAGGATTTTAAAAATCGTTAGCGGAACTAACTGCACAATTGATTTGGGTACTTATAAGACCAGTTGGTGAAAGTGTTAAAAAGATTGTATTTTGAAAATTGTTTTTAAAAAGATGATATTTTGTACAATTACTCATGAAACACATACATGGCACCGCAAATGGATAGTTTTTTGCTAATTAATTTTATTTTTAGATAATATATGTAATAAAATTACTAATTTAAATTATAAAATATGACCAAATTATATTGTTTTGTCTTCATCCCACGAATCTTGTAGGTTGGAAGAAAAACTTATATAAAAAAATTCCTGCATTTTATTAGTAAACAAGTGGATTACAGCTGAACTTGGGCCGCACGGTCCTTCACTTTCTTGGGAGACAAGCAGAGTAAAGATCACATCAGCTTATGTTTAGTCAATGATGCGGCTCCATGCCATGACATAACAAAGGGGACGCATATATAGAATCTGGTTGGCTGTGTACGGTTATCCTTGCTCTGGGAACCCATCTTATCTCTACATAGGCTTCATCTCTGTTCTTCCATTTTCCAAAAACATATATATTGCTCCTTTGAATTTGAATAGCCTTATTGTTTACCACTGAATCTAGCAAACCCCTTATCAAGATCAAGTGGTCACAGCATATATATGGCTTGGTCATGGGAAATAGCTCTTGCAGTGGCAGTGCTTGCACTTTCTTGTCTCCTGCAAGCAGCAGCCTGGTTGAGGAAGAACAAGAATGGGAGATTACCTCCTGGTCCAAGAGGTCTCCCACTTGTGGGTCACTTTCACTTGTTGGGGAAGCTTCCGCACCAGGATCTGCACCAGCTAGCCAAGAAACATGGCCCCATCATGTACTTGCGCTTCGGCTTCGTCAAAAACATCATCGTTTCGTCTCCCGAAGCAGCCGAGCAGTTCCTTAAGACCCACGATCTGGTCTTCGCCAGCAGGCCGCCTCACGAGGCATCCAAGTACATATCTTACGGGCAAAGGAACTTGTCCTTCGCCTCGTACGGGCCTTACTGGCGGAACATGCGAAAGCTCTGCATCCTTCAGTTGCTTAGCGCCAACAAGATCGCTTCTTTCCAGTCCGTGAGGAAGGAGGAGCTTGACATTTTGGTCGGCAAGGTCAAGCAGCAGCCGGCCCTGCTTGAAAGAGAAAAGAACCATTCTAGGATGCTAGATATGCCCCCACACCTAACTAGAGCCAATCTAGATTGCCTTGCAAGGAGGGCATATCACAAAGAGATGCACAAGAGAAATATTATTCTTTAGGATTATTATTATAGAAGAAATACATGAGTAAATTTCAAAAGTGTCACATTCTTTTAAAGTTAATTTTAAAATACCATCCTTTCAAAAATAATTCTTACAATACTACCTTTCTAATTCTTAAAATTTTTGGATTTTAAAAATCGTTAGTGGAACTAACTGCACAAGTGACTTGGGTACTTACAAGACCAATTGGTGAAAGTGTTAAAAAGACTGTATTTTTTAAATTATTTTTAAAAGATGATATTTTGTACAATTACTCGTGAAATACATACATGGCACCCAAAATGGATATTTTTTTGTTAATTAATTTTATTTTTAAATAATATATGTAATAAAATTACTAATTAAAATTATATAATATGACCAAATTATATTGTTTTGACTTCATCCCATGAATCTTGTAGGTTGGAAGAAAATATCATGGATATTATTAAACAAAAATAATATGAAAAAAATCCTGCATTTTATTAGTAAACAAGGGGATTATAGTTGAATTGTCTCCTATGTAATCCCCTCTAATCAGGAAAAGTCAAATGACACACAACCACTTTAAAAGAAAACGAATAATGCTATTTGTACATATAAGGTTTTGCAAGTGTTCCTGACAAAAGGGAGCGATTGAAGATGGGATCGCAATGGCAAGGAGCGGGCTCCGGCGACGGGTCCATCCAGAAGGCGGCTAGCACCTACAAGCGCTTTAATGATCGAATGAGTGAGAGAACAAAGAAATGACAATGTATCGATAGGTTAGAGAACAAACATACCTTGCCTCTGAAAAGAGCTAGTTGGTATAGGAGGAGGAGACGTCCTCCTACATGCATGCATCGTGCGTTTGCAGGTGATGGGACTGAGTATCCGGCGCTGGTGGGGTTCCTAGGTGATAGCATGGTGTAATACCCCGTGAGCCCAGAGAAGCTAGTATATATCGAGGATATTGTAAGAAATGAAACAATACCAACTGAATACCTTTTGAGCTAAATGTAAGCAAAGAACTCTCGGGTTAAGCGTTCTTGAGCTAGGGAAACTTAAGGATGGGTGACCCTTGGGAAGTTCGCGTAGGCCCATTAAGGTAAGTTGTTCTGGTCATTTTTATCGCTTGATGCGGGATGTTACAGGTGGTATCAGAACCGACCCAGGCTGTGTGTTGGGACCGTGTACTAGCCAAATGCTGGGAGTACTAGATTGGGGACCATGTACTAGCCCAAGGCTAGGGGTACTGGATTGGGGACACTAGACGGGGGAGATCTGGGACCAGTTGTAAGGTCACATAATGAGGACGTCATGTACTTAAGAGATGGAGAATGTAATACCCTGAGAGCCTAGATAAGGTAGTATATATCGAGGATAGTGTAAGAAATGAAACAATACCAACTAAATACTTTTTGGGCTGAATGTAGGAAAAGAACTCCCGGGTTAAGTGTGCTTGAGCTGGGGAAGCTTAAGGATGGGTGACACTTGGAAAGTTCGCGTAGGCTTATCAGGGTAAGTTGTTCTGGTCCTTCTTATCGTTCGATGCGAGATGTTACACATGGTGTCGACAGGACCCTCATTAATGTGGATGGGATTTGTGACTGCTACGCTACCTTGCACATTTATTTATCAAAACAACAACCAAATTCGTCAAACATTAATACTCTTATTAAAGCAGGTATAGGTCGATTATACTCGCCAGTGTGCGAGTATGCGTGTAGTACAATTTTAAATTTATATTTCGGTGAGTCCGAGTCGGTTCACAAGGAGATTATTTATGGATGAAAACAAAAAACAAATCATAGAATATTTGATTTTAGGAGGTGATTAAGATGATCTAAAGGTAAGAATTAAAACTAAACTAACATTGAATTTAAGTAACTTGGGTCAAGACAATTTCAGTGTCAAAACCAATTAATTCCCAATTTAATAGAAAATATCAGTAATATTCATCTGAATTAAGTTTTACAGATCTGTCAGTAATTTTAGTTTAAGATAATGATAATTCTTGTTTAAGCAATCTCTATACATGGCATGAAAATTCTAAGTTAAGCAATTATCATAAATTGAATTATATTCCATAGATAGAATTTATAGATACAGATTAATCATTTGGGCTTGGGTATGAAAACATTTTCAGGTCTAGCAATCTCCATACGTGGGATGGAAATTCTAAGTTAGGCATATACTCCAATCCAAACTCAAAGATGCACTATACGCACACTACTCAAATTAAATTAGATTAATATTACACATTTGAAGTGTAGCTTTCTTTGGGAATCATTGGAGTTGGACATTGTCATTGCCTTAACCCAAAATTAGATTTAGCTACTCATCTTTATTTGAAAATAAATTGGTAGAAATTTAAATGACGGGAATTAAAAGACAGTATTTAAAAGACAATATTTAACCGACCATATAGGCGGTGGATAATTAAATGACGGGAATTAAAATTATAAAAATTAAAAGACAGTATTTGAAAGACAATATTTAACCAACCATATAGGCGGTGGATAATAAAGAGACGTGAATTAAAATTTTAGAAATTAAAAGATAATATTTAACCGGTGGATAATAAAGAGACGAAAAAAATAACATAACACAACTATATAGAAACTAAAGTTAAAGATTTGAGAGAGAAAATCTAATAACACAACCATGCTTTCATTATAAGAAAATTGGATCGTTACAAGTACAACCAAGTGACCTATTTATAGCCCACAAGATGCAATGGAGACCACACAATTATCTAATTTAATAATAAAAAATATCTAATTTAATAATAAAAATATCTAATTTAATAATACAAAGATAAACAAAATATCTAATTTAAAAATACAAAGATAAACAAAATATCTAAGAAGCTTCCAGAACTTGGGCCTTTAGTTTTGGGCTTGGGCTTTCCTTGTTTTAGGCTTGGGCCTTCCTTGTTTTGGGCTTGAGCCTTCAATTGTTTTGGGCTTGGGCCTTTCTTGTTTTGGGCTTGGGTCTTCCTTGTGTGAAGTATGCAATCCAAATATTATATATATGTATTATATTTATTTTTTTATTTTATAAATTTTATATATTTTTTATATTAATATTTTTAAACCTGCACGCAATCACAAAATGCATATTAATATTCAATTTCAACTAATTTTAAGATCAAAATAAGGGTGAAATTATAACAAAATTGACCACTAATCAATTTGCCATTAATGAAGATGGGATCTGGGGCTGACGTGCAGATACCTAGTAGAGGCTATAATGATGTTGTTGCAAACTAGCGTAGGGCCAAGATGGGGCCGAGATTGGGCCTGAACGGTCCACAGCCTTGAGGTCGGATGCTTGAGAAGCAAGCATTCGAGCTAGAGAAGGGAAGTCTGGATAATTTATCGCATACGCTAGTTTTAGAGAGATTATCGTTAGGCCTGGCCAAGAAGGGTGGTCGAGTTGACGCATGGTCTCGTTTAAACATATGTTGGTTCAAAAGGCATATGGAGCCGCTTGGCTTTATGCGGCGAAGCATTTCTCTTGGTGTGCATAACGAGCGTGGTTTCGAGATTTGAGGCATTATGCCAGTGAGGTGTAATACCCGGGAAATCCTGAAGGGTATAAATGGTATTTGATGAAGGGTATAAGTGGAATTATTGAAAGAATGAGGCTACAAGGTACACTAACACAGTCTTAAGTGACTGAATCAGACAAAGGGAGCACCCTGGACCCTAGATAGCTAAAGAAAATATAATGGTATTGATGAGTAATACGAATTATGATTTTAGAAATCAAAAGAAGTTGGATCAGGATTAATTTTCGGTACAATTGTCGACCGAGCTAAGAAAACTGAATCGACGTAGGGAACATCCAAAAATTCAACGGAGTGTCTTGAGGACTTAGATTTTGTATATGAAACAACTCTTGAGTGATTTCGGGTTGAAACAAATGGATTTAAGGTCAAAACGATTAACCGGGCATAACTGTAATTTTTCAATTTTACCCAAGGGAGGTCTAAATGATGTTTTTTCAAAAATCTCAAGGATGAAATGAGATGTACAAAACATGTGGGTCTTAGTGGTATTATTGGATAGATCACGAGCTCAAGGAAAAGGGAAAAATCGACATTTGAAGAAGTTAGGGGTGAAAGTGTAAAAAAACAAACTTGCAGTGTGAACACAAAAGTCGGCCACCGCTTTCCTCCGCACGTGGCTGCCTATTCCGGCAATGGGACGGCTGAGGGAGAGCTGGGGGAGTTGCTACACGGTGGTAGGAAGCTTGGTGGCCAAGGCTTGGCCATGAGGTAGCCGATTTTTGGCTATAAAATGGGGCTAAAACTTCAAGGTTTTGGGGAATCAAATTGGTCGATTTTGGGAGTGAATCGAAGGTTAAGGATAAAGGGCTTTTGGTCTTGAGGCATCAAGGATCGTTTCTGGAGCATTTGAGGGTATTTGGTGTGAGTTTGGAGGCCATTCGAAGCTCGATCGGAATCGGGAGGCGGACCGCCACCACCAACTTGTAACTCTCCATTTGAAGCATTTTTGGTTAAGCTTTCGAGGTGAAAGGAGTGCCGTTGTGATCGACTTATCAAGGGCTTCAAGGGGGTGCCCTTAGATCTGGAATTGGAGTCGTCGTCGGTGACTGAAAATCGGAGAAGAAAGTGGCGCGTGAGTTGCACGCGCCACACTCCACACGCAGCCACACGCTAGGCACGTGAAGGCGCGTGAGCAAGGGCATCTTTGGTATTTTTCTTCTAGTATTTTTCTTCAATTATTTTAGGATTTACTGTGTGAAAAAATTGGGAAAAATATTTGAGGAAATAATTATTTTGAAATTATCGAGGTGAAAATTGGGAGAAAAATAGAGGAAATTATGGAAAGATTGAGGAAAATGGATTTTGATGCTTCTTTAATTAAATATGGTGTTTAGGAAGTGTCGTGGCTCGAGATTGAGTACAAGTTCAGGTCTTTGTAATTTGGCATGCAAATTGAGGCAGTGCACAAGGATCGAGGTATTCCAAATACATTCGAGGTGAGTGTTCGTCCCTAAAACTTGACTTATTGTGAGTGTTCTACCTTGAAACTTGCTTTTAAGTTGTGAGTTGTTCACTACCAAAACTTAATTTATTGTGGGTATTTCTACCCTAAAACTTGGAATTGGTGTTACCTAAATTTGATATGGTTTTATGCAAAACGGTTTTATTGCATGCAAACAGTAACTGGTGATGGTTAGTTTATGAGGGAGGTTCGTCCCTAAATGTTTTGAACTTGTGCATTGTATTTTATAAAACTGTTGTTTATATGATGCTTTGAATTGTGAAATGTGGCATTGTCTTGTGTTTTGTTGTTCATATGGAATGTTAGCCTAGGATGTTGTCTAAATAGTGTAGCCATAATTCTCCAAGGGCGTGACGGAATAATAGGGGTATCTTGTACTGGTGTACATGCTGGGATAACCGCCTTGGTTTTTGTCCCGGGCCGTTTGGTCAGGGAAGTTGCATTAGGATGACTAGGCGATCCATATTGTGTTGTTCATATGGGATGTCAGCCTAGGATGTTGTTTGGATAGTGTAGCCATAATTCTCCAAGGGCGTGACGAAATAATAGAGGTATCTTGTGCTGGTGAGTATGCCGGGATAGTTGCCTTGGTTTCCGTGCCAAGCAGTTTGGTTAAGGAAGTTGCACTAGGATGATTAGGTGATCCATGTGAAATTTTGGAGTTGGGATTGTGTGGTGGTTCCTGGATGCTTAGAGTGGGAACGTAATCTCCGACGTAAGTGTGGTGAGCTGGGTTCCTATGTTGATGTGACCCTCCTAGGCTGGGAGTTGGTAGCGATTGTTCCCGAGATGTTGGAGAGATGCGTTGACTTGCCCCTCTTAAGCTAGAATCGCGTCGTGTCGATTTGTCAGTATGGTGGCATAACTTTTAAAGAGATTTCTCTTATTCCGTGATAAGGTTAAGTGCTTGGGATTCTCTTGGGCTAAGGCTTACCGGGTGTATCGATTTATTTCATGCCTTGTATTCATTCATGAAAAATGTGTTTTTAAACTCTCACTTAGATGATTCATCATCTAATATGGACTTTGTCCCTAGAATATTCAAACGTTTCAGGTGAAGGCAACAGTGTGAAGGGAAAGGGAATTGCCGAGGAGTGACGGTGATTAGTGGATAGTTTACTTTTTATCATTTTCAATTATGTTGTTAATTTTGATGACGTCATGTAAACGTTGGTTAGACTTTATATTATGAATAAAGTGGTTTCGATTGTGTCTATTAAGGTTTTCATCTAGCTTCCGCATTGAGATGATGTACCTGTCTTAGTTTATTGATGGTTCATGGTTGATATACTGAGAAGGTGTAACGGGATCTTTGGGGAACAATTTTGTGTTAAGTTTTCGTTGATTGGAAAAAAAAATATATCCTTGGAATCTTACGTTACCTAACGCTCCGGACAAGTGGGGTGTTACAGGAGGGCTCAAGGTGACATTTGGGTGTGGTGGCTGGCTGATTTATCTTGAATGTGCACAGGCAGAGTTTTAGGCTGCTATTAGGACGTGCTTGGGGCATAGCCGAGCTCGCGCTTGGTTTTTGCTACCCTCATCGAGGATTGGATATGCTTTTTGGGAGTGGTGCTCTGGTTATGGTTAGCCTCTTAATCCTCGCAAGATTGGGACCGAATCTGGTGGCGGGGAAAGTCCTCCCAATGTTTAGACATATGAAGCGTGGAGCTTCAAGATATGGACCGTCATGCTTGGGAGACGCAGTGCCGTAGGTATGAGTGGTAGATCATGATTTCCCTCGAGAGATTGAATGCGCGACAGGTGGCATGCCCCTAACGATTGCTAAGCACCTAATGGCATTTTTCTTTCTTCTGGACGCGCTGTATGGGAATAGTATAAAGGGTGCGTCCTCTTTTGGGTTTTCTATTGCTACTTCTTCCTTTTTGCTTCCAGGGTGCGCTGCTTTCCTAAGTCTTTTTCTTTTAATTGTTACTTGAGGAGAAATGGCTCCCTAACTTAGTTGAAAAATACTTAAGGTTGTTTTCGAGGGAAAGAGAGAGGCCTCTAGTGGCTCTAGTAAGAAAGGCACCTTCTCCCTGGCTATGGATCTTGCATCTTCCGCCGTGTTAGTCCTCCTGCCTGCTTCTGGTGCCACCTCGATGTCGCATTCTGAGAGGCCTGTTGCTGATGAGAGATAGTTATCGGTTAGGAAACGCCCACAGGACACTAGAAAGGTTGGGTCATCTGCTGGAACGCCTTCTGTGGGCGTGTCCAACCCACCTGTTTCAAGGGATCGATATGAGGCCTATCGCTGGGTGGAAGATCGAGCTCTGGGGGTGGTGGTGGAATGTCGTGTGCTAGAGTTAAAGTTTCGAACAGAGATAGCTGATCTCAAATGGTTGCATCGAGAGGAGATAAAACGGGTTCAAGAGGTTGCGGAAAGCAAGTTGGGGGATGAAGTGGCTAGGGTGAAGGTCGGCTCGAGCTAGTAGCTAGAGGAAGCAGAGGTGATGCTAGTTTGTTGCGATGAGGTCATGGGTCGACTCAGCCGCCGATGTGATGATCCTAAGTTGGAGTTTCATCATTCAGGGGCAGAGGTTACCCATCTACGAGCTGCCCTTGGGGTCGCTCAAGTGGAGGCGGAGGCTGGTAAGGCTCAGAAGGTGGAGGCTGTAAATTAGTATTTGAATGGTTATGAGGAAGCCTTACTCCATGTTAGGACTTTGTTTTCGGGTATGCTCCTACAGCCTTGTAAGCCCTTTATGAGGGTCGAGGATGGCCGACTTGTTGATTCGTCCGAAGGGGAGCGTACCGCCGGGACTTCAAGGGGAATTCTGGGTGTTGAGATGGACCGAGTTAAGGAAGGTGTTGTCGATGTCATTGAGCCTCGGGCTGAGTTGGGTTGACTTTTTTTGTTTTTCCAATCTTGTACTAGTGTAGGTTTTCTAGTGTTTTTGGCGGCTGGGTAGGTCTTGTAATATTACCACTTGTTGACTTTGTCAATGAAATAAAAGGCTTTCTTGTTGTTTGGGATACTCTCCTTTTCTATGGCTTGGTTTATTATGCTTTTTCTAGCTGGGTTAAGGCCCTTAGGGGCTAACACGGTGATCCTAGGGTTGGGGCCGGTGCCTAGTCTTAGGGCTCGGAGAAGAAGCATTTATCAACTCGGCTCCATGGTATTGCAGGAGTGTGACGGAATTGTGCACTTGGCATGGGATTTAAGGTTATAAATGAGGCAGCGTTTTGGTGGCGGCGTCAAGTGCGCTGCTCTTTTTGAGATGTTTCATCAGGGTTTTCTATTTAGCACGTGGAGAGGGTTGATTGGCTATAGTGGGGGGGACCTTTTGGTTTTTAAGGCGACGGTATAATTGTATTGATGACACGATTTTTGAAGTCTGATCATATTGATTTTTAGAAGACGGTGAGTGTCTTTTGATTGTTGGGCCTTCCTGGATTTTCTTCAGGAGCGATTGCAAGACCGGCAGAATCAGATCCCTTTGTAGGGGATAGGATGCCTGGTGGTACAAAACGAGTTTCAGCCTTTACCAAGCGGCCTGTGGGGAAAGATGTTACTGATGATTATAGGGGGAGAACGTCTCACAAAGACTGTTGCTCAGCCTTGCTTTTACTTCAGGCATGCTTTTAGGCTGCCCCCAGCGTTTGTGCCTTATAGTGGTTATAGTGTGATAGGCGAGTATAACATAAAATTACTACATATATGAATCTTGTAATCAGATGTAAGTTTCATAATGAAATGTAGGTGCCTTTTGGGTACCTTGTTTTCTATTATGTCTTGCATGCTCTTTTTAGTGATAACATCTCTTTGCATTAATGACCTTGTGTCTCATATAAAGCACAGGGTCCTATGTTCCTTTCTGATACAAGGCATGACTTTAATGATCAATCGAGTCTAGTTCGAGGTCCTATGCGCCTATTTGATACAAGGCGTGGCTCGACAAGGCCTAGGCAGGCTCGAGGCCCTAGAAAAATGACGGGGTTGTGCCCGAGGTCTGCGCGGGGCGGACTAACCATGTCGGTCTGGGTCTTGAGCACGATTTAATGGAGGACTGAGTCTGGCTCGAGGTCCTATGCGCCTGTCTGATATAAGGCGTGGTTTGATAGGGCCGAGAAAGGCTCGAAGCCCTAGAGAAATGATGGGATTATGCCCAAGGTCCACGCGAGGCGTACTGACCATGTCGGTCTGGGTCCTGAGCACAGTTTATAGGAGGATCGAGTCTGGATTAAGGTCATTTGTGCTTGTCTGATACAAGGCGTGGCTCGATAGGGTCGAGGCAAGCTCGAGGCTTGAGAGTAATGATAGGGTTGTGCCTGAGGTTCACGCGGGGCAGACTGACCATGTCGGTCTGGGTCCCGAGCACGATTTAAAGGAGGACCAAGTCTGGCTCAAGGTCTTGTGCGCCTGTTTGATACAAGATGTGGCTCGATAGGGCCGAGGTAGGCTCGAAGCCCTAGAGCAATGATGGGGTTGTACTCGAGGTCCGTGCGGGGCGGATTGACCATGTCGGTTTGGGTCCCGAGAATGATTTTGAAGGAGGACCAAGTGGGCTCAAGGTCCCGTGCGTTTGTTTAATACAAGGCGTGTCTCGATAGGGCCGAGGCAGGCTTGAGGCCTTGGAGCAATGACTTGGTTGTGCTCGAGGTCCTCGCGAGGCGAACTAACCATGTCAATTTGGGTCTCAAGCACGGTTTAAAGGAGGACCGAGTCTGGCTTGAGATCCTATCTTGCTAATACTCGCATTGAATGAATTATGGGCAGTAAAAAATAAGGGATTTTCGAGTACCTTGTGGCTTCGGTTGATTTTGCCAGTATCGCGTTTGGACATTTATCCTCGCCAGTGTAAGTGTTAGGTGAGATGAGGTTGTTGGCTCTGCCCGGCTAGGGCGCGGCTTTAGCGAGGCCGAGGTAGTTCCTAGTTTGTTAACACTGGGATAAAGTATTGAGTGATAAATTGAGGAATTCTTGGGTACCTTATATTGAGTCAGTCGAGAGAGACTGAGGTGATCTAAGGTCTGTGTTATGCTTTGTGCCTGTTTGATACAAGGCAGGTTGAGACAGGGGTGACGTGAAGCCAGGGCTGTACCAAGGGAGTCTGAGGTCTGCTATGTAAGGACATAAAAAGTGGAAACAAGTGTCTTGATTAAATAAAGCATATTTTTAATTGAATGAAATGGGAAAGCAGTTGCTTAGCTATAGTATTTTCGCAAGTTGTTCGCATTTTATGATTTGGGCCGGGGTTTTTTCTAAAGGCTCGGCCAAGTGGTAAGCTTCGCTGTTGAGGTTTCTAGTGGCTTGGTTAAGTGGAGTCAACATAGATGACCTATTCTGGGGGATGGCTATCTGAGTGTTCGCTTTGTGGATCTATCTCTGCCATGTGTATGCTAGGGAGTGGAGCTTGGTTGCTGGTACCCACTGCTTGGCCGTTGTCGGGCTCGGGACTCTAGGCCTTGAGGTTGTCGTGGTAGCACTGCCAAGCCTCCTTTTGGTCAACGTGAACGACCACGACCTTGGTATCTAACATCGGGAACTTCATGGCCAAGTGGGGGGTGGATACTATTGCGCCCAAGATGTTGAGAGAGGGTTGGCCGAGAAGCACATTATATGGTGTCTGACAATCCATGACCAAGTACTTGATGGTGATTGTCTTGATAAGGAGGGTCCCAATTGAAGTTAGTAGGTCGATATAACCCCTAATGCATATCTGCTCTCCAAAAAAGTCAATCAGGTTCCCATGGAATGGCCTCAACTGTTTTTCGAGAATACCCATCTTTCTTAGAGTCAACAAGTATAATAGGTCGGCGAAGCTACCTTGATCCACGAGAACTTTCTTTACAAGAAAGTTTGCGATGATGACCGAGATTACCATGGAGTCATTGAGGTTTTTATCAATGCCCTCGAAGTCCTCATCAGTGAAGGAGATTGTGGGATGTCGGGCTATCCTTTTTGGCTTTTTCTTGATATTACTTATCGACATTACTGCCGAAAGTGTCTTTTCCTTGCTGAACTTGACTCACTTCCACTTGCAAAGCCTCCGGAGTTTGTGTTAATGACCCTGGCTATTTGATTGGTTGAGGATGGAGTAGCGTTTTACTTGTCGTCTGCTCTTGGTCGTCTTTGAGGGTTGTGGCTCCTTCGCCTGTCTGGATAGCCCTGTGGGGACCGTCTTCTGTCTATTCTAAAAACATACTGGTGAAGATAGCCTTCTCTGACCAATCGCTCTATTTGGTCCTTTAGGGCGGCGCATTCTTGAATCATGTGTCCGAACATGCGATGGTAATCGCACTGCTTGCTGGTGTTGCCACCGAGGGCATTGTTCATTGACGTCCTGGAGGGGGATAACCCTTGCGTTGTAAACTTCTCAAAAGATCTAATCTCCCTCTTCCCTTTGTTGTGATCTCGGTTTTCCTGTTTTCAACCAGAGTCCCTCTCAGGGTTGTGTTGCCGTTCGGAGGGAGGTCTCAGTTGAGGAACCAGTTGTGGTTGTGCTTGTAGTTCGGCTTTGTTGCGTTAGGCAACTGACACCTCCTCCATGTTTATGTATCCCATCGCGTGTGTCTTGAGATCGTCCTGGACGGCGAGAGGCTTTCGGGCCAACGAGTTGGCGAAGGGACCTGCTCTCAACCTGACCACGATAGTGTGTAATGAGACTACTGCGTTGAGGTCCCTGATCTAGAGGGACTCCTAAAAAACCTATTCATGAATGCCCGAAGTGGTTTGTGTTCTCCTTGCTTCAAGTTGATGAGACTGGCCGACTCCTTATGGTGAGCTCGGCTAGTGGAGAAATGAGTGAGAAAGTGAGTGGCTAGCTCGGGGAAGTCCTGGATGGAGTTCGGCTCTAGGGATGAGAACCACAACATGGTCGACTTCCTCAACTTGCTAGGAAATGACCTACACTTAATTGGGTCTGAGCTTCGCTTAGTAGCATTACGACATTGAATATGGTGAGATGCTCCCGAGGGTCAATGGTGCCGTCATAAGGCTCCAAAGTGTTAGGGAGGCTGAAACTGTCGGGTAATGAGACGACCATGATGAACTCTAAGAAAGGATGACTTGGGGAATACAAGAACACGGAAGGCGGGGGAATAGGGGCGTGGGTGGCTTGATGGTGTTGGTCGCGTTGCTAGTTTCAGGTTAACTCAACAACTTGGTTCTGGAGTTCTTGGATAGTCTAGAGGAGGACTTCTATGATAACTGGGTTTTATGGGAGACGGTCGGCGTTGTTTGGCTCTTGGGCATGGGCGCTTATAGTTCGCACCATGGTAAAGTGATGGGGTTAGCTTGAAAGGCTCTAGTGAGATTATGGGATAGGTAAGTTTTATCGAGCCCCACTATGGGCACCAGATGTTCCTTCCTGACTAAAGGGAGTGGTCGGAGACAGGATCACAACGGCAGGGAGCAGGCTCCGACGACAGGTCCAGCTAGGCGGCAGTTAACACCTACAAGAACTCCGACGCTCGAGTGAGTGAGTAAAGAAATGGAAGTGTATCGGTAGGTCAGAGAGCAAAACATATCTTGACTCTAAAAAAGAGCTGGTTGATATAAGAGGAGACATCCTCTTGCATGCATGCATCGTGCGTTTGCAAGTGATGGGATTGAGTATCTGGTGTCGGTGGGGGTTCCCAGGTGATAACATGGTGTCGACAACACCCTCATTAATCTGAATGGGATCCTTCATTAATGAGGATGGGATCTGGGGCAGACACGCGGATACCCAATAGAGGCTGCAATGATGTTGCTGCAGGTTGGCGTAGGGCCAAGATGGGTCTGAGATTGGGCCATGAAGGATGGGCCAAGATTGGGCCCGGACGGTCCAGTAGGTGGCTTAAAGGATCATTTTGCCTCTTTCTCTCCTCTCTCAATGACCATTTTGCCCCTTCCCCCTCCAGCAACCTCTCTTCTCGCTCCCCTTCCTCTCACTGCCGCCGCATCCTCGCCATTGCAACCGACCATCAGTCATCAACCCTCTCACTATTGTTCTTCACCTCTGCTACCTCAGCTCCTCTTGCTGCTACAACCTCGTTGCCTCTCCTCCTTATCACTGCATCCTCAAGCAGTTGGCTCGCTTCTCAATGCAATGGCAAGAAGAGAGTCAGTTGTTGAATGATGCAGCAGTGAGGAGGCGAGGGGATAGAGGTGAAGCGATGAGGTTGCAGAGACGAGAAGAGGCGATGGCAAGGCTACAGAGGCGAGGAGATGAGGTTGCAGCGACGAGAAAAGGCGAGGCGACAGTGGTGAGAGCAGGTGAGGTGGCTAAGGCGAAGAATAGTGGCGAATGGTTGGTTACAACGGCAAGGGAAGGGGAGAGAGAGAGAAGGGGGTGAACAAAAATCGCGATATATCATGATATTTTTATGTTGATGTCAAAATATTGCGATATATCACCCTGTAAAGCATTTTGTAAACCTCTTTCTGTACAAATAGCATAACCCTAAGAAACTTAGGCCGTACTGTCCTTTGCTTTCTTGGGAAACAAGCAGAGTAAAGATCACATCAGCTTATGTTTAGTCAATGATGCGACTCGATGCCATGGCATAACATAGGGGAAACATATATAGAATCTGGTTGGCTGTGTACGGTTATCCTTGCTCTGGGAACTGAACTTATCTCTACATAGGCTTCATCTTTGTTCTTCCATTTTCCAAAAACATATATATTGGTCCTTTGAATTTGAACAACCTTATTGTTACCACAGAATCTAGCAAACCCTCTATTAAGATCAAGTGGTTAAAGCATATATATGGCTTGGACGTGGGAAATAGCTCTTGCAGTGGCAATGCTTGCACTTTCTTGTCTCCTACAATTAGCAACAACCTGGTTGAGGAAGAACAAGAATGAGAGATTACCTCTTGGTCCAGGAGGTCTCCCACTTGTGGGTCATTTTCACTTGTTGGGGAAGCTTTTGCACCAAGATCTTCACCAGCTAGCTAAGAAACATGGCCCCATCATGTACTTGCGCTTAGGCTCAGTCATAAACATCGTCATTTCATCGCCTGAAGCAGCTGAGCCGCAGTATCAGCCTAACAGTGAAACTATATATGTGAGGGCATAAGGCTCCCTATAACACCCCACTTTTCTGAAGCGTTAGGTAACGTAAGATTCCGAGGATATTTTTTTTTTTCAAACAACGGAAACTCAACATAAATCGTTCCCCGAAGATCCCGTTACACATTCTCAGTATATTAACTATGAATCATCAATAAACTAAGACAGGTTCATCAACTCAATTGCGGAAGCTAGATCGAAACCTTAACAGGTCATAATTGAAACCATTTTATTCATATTATAAAGTCGAACTAACATTTACATGACGTCATCAAAATTAACAACATAATTAAAAACGATATAAAGTAAACTATCCCCAAATTGTCATCACTCCTCGGCGATCCCTTTCCCTTTCGCACCGCTGCCTTCACCTGGAACGTTTGAATATTCCAGGGACATAGTCCAAATTAGATGATAAAACATCTAAGTGAGAGTTCAAAACACACATTTTTCATGAATGAATGCAAGACATGAAATAAACCAATACACCTGACAAGCCCTAGCCCAAGAGAATCTCAAGCGCTTAACCCTACCACGGGAAAAGAGCAATCTCTCTAAAAGCTATGCCACCATACCGACTCGACGACATGACGCGGTTCTCGCTTAAGAGGGAAAACCAATGCATCTCTCCAGATTACATTCCCACTTTAAGCATCTGGGAACCACCATACAATCCCAACTCCAAAATTTCATATGGACCACCTAGTCATCCTAGTGTAACTTCCCTGACCAAATGGCCTGGCACGGAAACCAAGGCGGCTATCCCAGCATGCTCACCAGCACAAGATATCTCTATTATTCTGTCATGCCCTCGAAGAATTACGGTTACACTATCCAGACAACATCCTAGGCTGACATTCCATATGAACAACACAATATGAACCATCTAGTCATCCTAGTGAAACTTCCCTAACCAAACTGTCTAGCATAGAAACCAAGGCGGCTATCTTGACATGCACTCCAGCATCAGATACCCCTATTATTTCGTCATGTGTAACACCCCAATTCCCGGGAGGGCGTTACGTAACGTAAGATTTCGGGGATATATATATATTTTTTCAAATAAACAACAAAAACTCAACATAAACCGTTCCCCGAAGATCCCGTTACACCTTCTCAGTATATCAACTATGAACCATCAATAAACTAAGACAGGTTTACCAACACAAATGCGGAAGCTAGATCGAACCTTAACAGGTCATAACCGAAACCATTTTATTTATAATATAAAGTTGCACCAACGCTTACATGATGTTCTCAAAATAAACAACATAACTAAAATGTGTATGATGAGTATTTTTAGTGAGATGACAGAACACATTGTGGAGGTTTTTATGGATGATTTCTCTGTCTATGGAGCTAGTTTTGAGGCATGTTTAGAGAATTTAGAGAGAGTTCTAGCTCGTTATGAAGAAACCCACCTTGTGCTTAACTGGGAAAAATGTCATTTCATGATCAAACAAGGTATAGTCCTAGGGCATATTGTCTCTGCTAAAGGAATGGAGGTGGACAAAGCCAAAGTAGAAGCCATCCAAAAATTACCAGTCCCTAAAAGTGTTAAGGACATCAGGTCTTTCTTGGGGCATGCTGGGTTCTATAGGATATTCATAGCAT
The DNA here is from genome assembly GCF_014633365.1 of Diospyros lotus. Lineage (NCBI taxonomy): Eukaryota > Viridiplantae > Streptophyta > Magnoliopsida > Ericales > Ebenaceae > Diospyros > Diospyros lotus. Next base: position 20,569,107 of record NC_068343.1, read on the forward strand.
CTTTTAGCAGCATAGCCCGGCCTCTGTGTAATTTGCTCTCCCAGAATGTCCCATTTGAGTGGACATCATCTTGTCAAACCTCTTTTGAGAGGTTAAGAAATGCTCTCATCTCAGCCCCCATTATTCAACCACCAGATTGGTCATTGCCCTTTGAACTCATGTGTGATGCAAGTGATTATGCTGTAAGAGCAGTCCCAGGGCAAAGAAAAGATAAAAAACCTTATGTCATCTACTATGCCAGTAAAACCCTCAATGAAGCCCAAAAAAATTACATAACAACTGAGAAGGAACTATTGACAATAGTTTTTGCATTAGAAAAGTTCAGATCATATCTGGTGGGGTCATTAGTCATTGTTTTCACTGACCATGCAGCTTTGAAATACTTGCTCACCAAACAAGATGCCAAACCGCGTCTTATTAGGTGGATTTTGTTACTCCAAGAATTCAACATAGAAATCAAAGATAAAAAGGGAGTAGAAAATACGGTGGCAGACCATTTGTCTAGACTTCCATGCCAAGACCTTAATCTAGACAAGGAACCAATCAGGGACACCTTTCCAGATGAACAGCTCTTCCTTATCAATGATACCTCAACCTCTGTTACACCATGGTATGCAGATCTGGCTAACTATCTAGCCACCGGTCTAATTCCAAACCATTGGACCAAGCTAGATAAACAAAAATTCTTTAGGAAGGTTAGGACTTATTTCTGGGATGACCCTTACTTGTATAAGTATTGTGCTGACCAAATTTTAAGAAGGTGCATCCCTGAGCATGAGCAACAAAGTGTCATGAATTTCTGTCATACTCTTGCATGTGGAGGCCATTTCTCTATCAAGAAAACAGTTGCAATTTCAAAGTGGATTTTATTGGTCGACACTGTTCAAGGATGTGTACAAGTTCTGTTCAAGTTGCGATCGATGTCAAAGGTTAGGAAGTCTGTCAAGGAGAAACATGATGCCATTACATCCGATCCAAGTGTTAGAAGTTTTTGACTGTTGGGGTATGGATTTTATGGGCCCATTTGTCAATTCATTTGGTCATGAATACATCTTACTTGCTGTCGACTATGTGTCCAAATGGGTCGAAGCAATCCCTGCTAGAACAAATGACCATAGGACTGTGGTGAAATTTTTGAAAGAAAACATATTCAGCCGATTTGGGATGCCACGAGCAATCATCAGTGATTGGGGTTCCCATTTTTGTAATAAAGTTGTGGCAGGATTAATGAAGAAATATGGTGTACTGCATAAGGTTGCAACACCATACCATCCCCAAACCAATGGTCAAGCCGAGTTAGCCAATAGGGAGATTAAGCGCATATTGGAAAAGACTGTTACTGCTAATCGTAAGGATTGGTCCTTACGACTAGTGGACACTCTTTGGGCGTACAAGACAGCTTACAAAACAATTTTAGGAATGTCTCGCTATAGGCTAGTATACGGTAAATCTTGTCATCTGCCAGTGGAAATTGAGCATAAAGCATATTGGGCAATTCAAAAGATCAACAAGAGTCTAACTAAAGCAGGCCTCTCTAGGAAGCTCCAATTGAATGAACTCGAGGAAATTCGGAATAAGGTATTTGAGAATGCACGATTGGCCAAGGTTCGCATGAAAGAGTTACATGATCGGCACATCATTCGAAAAAGCTTTCAGGTAGGGCAACAGGTACTCTTGTATGATTCTCGATTGCATCTATTCCCAGGAAAATTGAAGTCTCGATGGGTTGGCCCCTTTGTAATCAAGTCCATCTCAGGATATGGGGCATTTGAGATAGAAAATCCAGAGTTAGGAGAACTTCTTACAGTCAATGGTCATAGGTTGAAACCATACCAGGGTAGTATTGAGAAGAATGAAGGAGTTGTGGATTTGGATGACGCACCATCATCTGATGAGTAATGGCAGTTTTATGTCGTCTGGGAATCTGACGTTAAAAGACCACCTTTCCATTTAGGTTAAATGGATGTTTCTAGATTTTTTTTTTTAAAAAACAAAATAAAAAAAACAAAAACAAAAACAAAAACAAAAAGTATATAAAAAATTTGTTTCTTTTCTGCATTACTTAAATAGTGTTCCTCTGTGTGCAGTCTAAATAAAACTTTTGCATACGAGTTCATATATTGAAGACCGCCAGGTATGCCTATCTTCTATCATTTTTATTGCCGATTGAGGACAATGCGCAATTTAAGTTGGGGGGTAAGGTGTACTTAAGAATTAATTTATTAGTATTTGAAATTGATCCATTGTGCAAATAATTTTGGTTGACTTGATAATATTGTCTTGTGTGGTATATATGATTTTATTGGGCCCCTAAAAAAATTAATAAAATTAAAAATATAAAAAAAACAATAAAAATATATATAAAAAAAATAATAATAATTGAGAGAGACAGAATTGACGCTGGTGGTAGCCATTCTTCTCGGGCAGTGCAATCACACTGCCCTATAAAGAAAGAGGCACACTGCCAAATGTTGAAAAATGAGACGCTAAACGACACCAAGCCTGACGGTGCAATTATGGCATGCGTCGAGCCGAGTGTCGAATAGTGATGCCCATTACTCTATAAGAGACTCCAAATCTATATGAGGTAAGCCACCCTTCTTGAGCTCAATCTTCTCTCATTTGTGTTATTCGCCGATCAGGTACTCTCATCCCTTTTTGTAAAGTTTATAGTTCTTTACTTTCTTCTTATTAGAGTTTTCTTTAAAAAAAAAAAATGGATCTTCAGCTTTCAAAAATTTGCAAGTACTATCCATCTCTCCCGCAAAATGATTTGAAAAAAATTGATGCTGCTAGATGTGAAAGACTTAGGCTTTTGATGCGTAATAACATTCCTGAAGATATTCGTTGTCTGATCGAAGCAAAAGTTCGATTAGCTGGCGAAACTTCACCTAGTTTTAAGCATTTCCTGGGCTTAGGGAAGAGTAGTTTTGCGAAGAAACGAAGAGCTAAAAGAGTGAATGGTTGTCACAAGTGTGCTCGTTGGACCTGTAACACTCGATGCAAATCTATGGGGTTTACGTCCGTAAATCGAGAAGATAAATTACTTTCATAAAGGATGGACTGAGTAAGGAGTCATTGGATGATATTCGATTGACTCTTGAGACGCATTCATGTGGAATAGTGCAAAGAGAACTTCTTGCTTTATGGAACCAGTTCATAAGTGACCGCCAACGCTATAGTCTTGGGAATCTGACTAAAAACGACCCTCTTTGCCAATCTATAAGAAAATTGGATGGGAAGCTTATCCTCGCTTCATAGAAAGTGTTTAAGCCATTTCTGGACGTAAAACCAGAGGAAGATGTGAGCCACAATCATAACTACTTGTACATACACATGATTTTTGTTTGTATTTATTTCTTGTTGAATTGTTGTATAGCTACTTTTGATTGCCAAACCTCTTTCCAGGGCATACAAAAGAAACAAACATGAAAGGTCAGTTAGTTCGTCGAATCAAAACCATATGTGTACTTTGTGGCTCTCAACTTGGGAGTAATATTTGTTACGCACTTGCAGCAAGCGAACTAGGCCAAAAATTAGGAGAGAAAAAGATTAATTTGGTATATGGAGGGGGAAGTCGTGGGTTGAATGGTTATGTTTCACAAGCTGCACTTTTTGTAAAATCATTTGTGGTAGGTGTAATGCCAATCCCTTTGGCTGAACCACGTATTTCTGGGATTACACGCGATCAACTTATAGAAATGACTTCTATGTCTGAGCGCATGGCTAGTAAGATTTATCAGTCAGACGCTTTCATCGCTTTACCAGGAGGTTTTGGTACACTTGAAGAAATCTTCTATATAATCTCTTGGGCCAAGAGCAATCTGAATACCAAACCCATTGGACTTTTAAATGTTAACCATTTTTTCGATGGGTTGCTTTCTTTTATTGATCAGGCTGTGGACCAACAATTCATTTCTCCTTCAACAAGAAAGATTCTTATTTCTGCATCCACCATCGAGGAGCTGCTAGAGAAATTACATACTTATGTTCCACAGCACGATCCTTATGAGCCTCGGATAGATTAGTCTAAGGCAATCAAAAACAAGCGGCAAAAAGGTTCGATTAATTTAGAATTATCCCTGTAAGGCAAGTCTATGATAAGATGGCTGAGTAAGGAGTACTTTTTGTACTCTTGAGACACATCTCCTATGACTTGTACAAAATTTCTTTTCTTGTGTTCCTAAAAATAAAAAAAAAATAAAAAACTGTGGAATGTTGTTAGGCGAGTCTATGATAAGATGGTTGAGTAAGGAGTACTTTGTACTCTTGAGACGCATTTTGTTTATCTTATGACTTGCATGAAATTTTTATTTTGGTGTGAAAATATAAAAATATATATATGGTATGCTCATTTGTTTGTTTGAGTTTTAGCAGTTCACAGTAAATCTATGGACTTATGGAGTTACAGGTATTCCTAACAATCCTATTTTATTACTACAATTCAAGTTGGGGGGAGTAAGGTATATTTATGAATTATCTGGTCTATGTTTAATTGTGAATTTGCAATTGCATGCTTGTAGTTTTGTGTGAATTAAAAAAAATTAATAAAAAAAAAAAGAATATAAAGAATGTGTGTGCTTTAAATAATGCTATCCCTAAAGCGTTGGAATTATACACTGATAGCCAGTTGAATTTGCAATATGAATCATAAATGCATTAATTTCTTATTTGAAAACGTATATGTATGGAATTAGAATAAATGATTTGCATGCATGGGGTGTTCAATAATTAGAAATTGGTTTATCGGTCATAAAGTCAAAGGCAATGGTAATTAGCTGATTAGCATACTGCATGATCCCTCAACAGAAGTAGAGACTATTACCTGAGTGAGTGTTTGAGCCTAATAATCGTTACTTCTGAGTGAAATAACACTTACTCTAAATATGCTTTATTGTTTATCTCATCTTTTCAATAGCTTCAAAACATCAATTTGCTTTGAATGTCTAGTATGATAGCGGATGAATTTGGTTGGTTTCAAAACTCTGAATTAGTTGACTGAGTAACATTGTTTTGTAGAAGTATGATAGGGGGATCAATTTCTTTCAATTTGGGCCTATTAACCTTTTTCTTTCTTTACATTAACCTCCCTTGCTAGCCCATTTGAGCTGTTCTTAGCACACTTTCTTTCCTTACCTTCGTCTAAACCTGTAACCATATGAAGTTTGTCCAACCTGGTGTGTTTCTAAGAATCAGTCTATATCGGTATTTTCATATAAAAGAAAAAAAGAAAAAAGAAAAAAAAGGGGAAGTTCTCTTAGTTATTCAGCATAAGTGTTTCAAAACAAATGCTGAAGAAAACATTATATCCAGTTTGAGATTAGTGTAAAAAAAAAAAAAAAAATCCTAACACACCATTTGCACACTTTGCCATTTTCTTTGACAACCCGTATTAACCTCATAGCCCCATTACAACCCAGTTTGGTCCCTCTTGATGCTATAAATCATGTGATCTCAGGATTTGAGTTCGGAGCAAGGAATTCTGTTTAAATTCAAAAGTTATTTATCTATGGCATTATTCCAATCATGAAGCTATGTTAATTTCCCTGCTCTTTCATGAAAATACGTTCTTTGTATTTGGGATGACACCGAGTTTGAACTTGTTTTACATTTACTCTTATAACGGTGCACCTCCTTGTGTGTACACCTGAGGAATCGTTTTATTGGAGGGAAAATCCACAGTAAGGCTTAAAGTCAAAACTTCGAGAGAATAATGTGTATTGGTTATCCTGATTGCCATTCCTAAGATTGTATGACCTTTAACCATAAATCTAATTTTGAATGTTCAACTTATTTTGAATGTTCTACTCTACGCATTTTGGTTTCGAATTTGAAATTTTTATATTCATGCAAGTATTGCGATTAGATCATGGCTGGTGTATAATCCGATTGCTAAGGGATTAGCAATATTCAAGTTGGGGGGTGTGATAAGGGTCAATATTTCCTATATCCTACTGAATTATGTCCCTATTTTGGCTTTATATTTATGCTTAAAGTAAATAATTATTCGTATTACATATTATTTCAGGATGAAACAAGGAAGTTGGCTTCTACAATTAATTAGGGGCATAATCGAAGACATTGGATTACCCATTTTAAAATTTCTCAAATTCAAAGGCCAATTTAAAGGATATTTCAAGTGCACTTGGCCCAACTATCAAATGGAATCCAACCAAAGGCCCAAGATCAACCAAAGGCCCAAGACCAATCAAAGGCCCAACAAAGCCCAATTTGTAGAAGACTTTTCTTTGTTTTGTAATTTTTTTATAAGTGATTTACAACCTAAAGTCTTTTGTATTCTTATGAGAAGTCCACCACACAAAGTCTTTTGTATTTTTTGTCTTTTACCTAATTTTCTTCCATTAGTTAGGTGAATATTTTGTTGAATAATTGTGTGGCTTGTATTGCATCTTGTGAGCTATAAATAGCTCACTTTGGTGCATTTGTGAGGGGTGGTTATTACTTGAATCAAAGTTTAGTTTTGTTCTTAGAGTTTCCCTTAGAGAATTGCTCTTATTCTCTCTCTTGTTTTCTCTTGTAATCTTACTTCCTTTCTTTCTTCTTTTAAATTCTTATGTCATTTATTGTTACTTTATTATCCACCGCCTAAATGGCCAGTTAATTTCTGCCTTTAAATTTCTGCAATTTTAATTCTTGTCTTTCAATTATCCACCGCCTAAATGGCCGGTTAGTTTCTGCTACTTCAATTCTTATCATTTAAATTATGTTATTTAAAATTATGCCATTTAAATTCTTGTTAATTAACTTTTAAATGGAAATGAGTAACTAAATCTAATCTTGGGTTAAGGCAAGGACAGTGTCCAACGCCAATGATTCCCAAAGAAAGCTGCGCTTAAAATGAGTATCATTAATTTAAATTTCAGTATGAGTGAGTTTTAATTATTGAAAAATCACTAGGTTTGGATTGGAGCGTAAGCCTAACTTGGAGCTTTCATGTCACGCATGAGAGTCACTAGAACTGGAAACGCTATCATACCCAAACCCGGATGATTAATTTAGTTGTTTTGTATATTAATTGTAATTAGATTTATGGTAGTTGCTTAAATTAGAATCCCGCATATCATGTATGGGGATTCCTTAAACTAGAACTATCATCATCTCTAATTGCATTTAGTAACAAACCATCATATCTGAAATTAAATTAATGTTACTAACATTGTTTGCTAAAATTTGGGAATCAATGGGTTGGTGCTGAAATTGTCTTAACTCAAGTGCTATCCAATTTAATATCCTCACATTAAGCATTTATTTTAACTTTTACCTTGCTTTATTTTCTAATATTTGTTATAAAAAAATTCATAAAACAAAATCTTGTTACCAATTCATCTAAATGCGTGTGCGTGTGTGTGATATTCTTTTGCTTTTGCCATAAATAAATCTCTCAGTGGACGACCTGAACTCATCCAGAAAATATAAATTTAAATTTGGACTACAACTGCACTCTTACACTGACGAGTATAAACCTCACCTAAATAAAAAAATATATATATATAAAATTTTTATTGTGTTTTGTTTTGTGTTTTAATTCCAGGGTGAGAGTGCAGCCAAGTGGTGTGTGGCGCGTGCAGCCACGCGCCACTTTCTTCCTCGATTTTTCAGGCGCCGACGATTGCTCCGATGGAAGATCTGATCCCACCCCCTTCAAGCCCTCATCCAGTCGATCACAATGTCTCAACTTCAAGGCCGAAAAGACACTAGCAAAGCCACCGAAAGGCCAGTTGCAGGCGGCGGAGGTGGTCCGCTTCAGGTTTTCCGGCCAGCCTTCAAACAGCCTCCAAACGTAATGAAAAACCTCCCAAAAACTCCAGAATTGATCCCTGACGCCTCGAGACCAAAATCCCTCTATCTCTTGCCTTCGATTCTCACCAAAACGTGAGCAATTTGTGTGAAAAGAATCGGCTGAACCCTTGCCCTTTTATAGGCAATTTTCAGCCAAAATCTGGCAAATCAGTGGCCAATCCTTGGCCATCACATCGCCGAGATCGGCCTCCATGTGCGTGGATTTGCGGCGGCCATTTTGGCTTGCTGCATTCACATTACAATTTTTGCTAAATTGCATTTTCACCCCCTAATTTCATCAAATCTCATTTTGGCCCCTTCCATGATACCCCTGATCTTTCCAACACCATCACTAAGGCCCACAAGTTTAGTACTTCTCATTTTATCCTCAAAATTCCAAAAAAACATCGTCTTGACCTTCCTTGGGCAAAATTAAAAAATTTGCACTTAGGCCTGGCTAGTCAATTTAACCTTAAATCCATTTGTTTCAACCCGAAATCACTTAAGGGTTGTTCTACACATAAAATATTAGTCATTAACATACTTTGTTGACTTTTTGGATGATCCCTACGTTGATTCAGTTTTCTCAGCCTAGTCGACAGCTGTACCGAAAACTGTTCCCAATCCAATTTCTTTCATCACCAAAAATCATAACTCGAATCATTCGTCGATAATATACCATTTTCCTTGGCTATCTAGGGTTCGGGGTACTCCCTTCGTCTAATTCAGCCATCTAAAGCTGCGTTAGTGTATCCTATAGCCTTATTTTTCTGAAAATTCCACTTGTACCCTTTATTAAATATTATTTATAGCCTTAAATCATTCCCGGGTATTACATTCTCCCTCCTTAATAAAGTTCGTCCTCGAAATTTGGTCCGTGATAATTGTGTCACTACTATTGCTAATGAATCCCAATTGAAAAGTCCTAGATGTATCATTCCTAATCCTTGGCAATCATTCTTAACTTACATCTCTATACAGTCCGAGCCTACCAGACACGTCTCTTATTTTCCAGAATATCCCGTTGTAACTCTAAACAGGCAGTTGTACATATCCAAATGATTCATAATACTTAATATCATTCCCAATCGTGTCCTCAAAATACATTTCATTTGACTCCTAATTCTCCCAATCTACTATAATGCTAATGTATATGATAAGATCACACAGAAATTGATAACATTGAACTTTAACTCAGCTGCCATGATCGCACATAAATTGATAACATTGAACTTAACTCGGCGTACCTTTTCTCCATTGTCGGGTAGATATCTTCGTCATCCTTTGACAGGTAGAAGACTCGTCCAGGGCAAGGTTTTTGTGCCTCGTTTGCTTTTCCCAGTTGCTCCATCTTCTGCCTCTTTGGACATTCGCTCAAGTAATGACCGGGTTGTTGACACGTGAAACATGTGATCCTCATTCGATTCCCAGTCGAAGGTGCCTCTTTATTCTTAAGGCAGTCATTTTCCTTATGTCCTTCTTCACCGAATGTAAAACAGCGACATATCTTTGGAAACATTGTTTCCCTGAGTGTATCTTGTTGCATCGGGGACACGGCTCACTGTCTTTGGAGTTCCTTCCATCTAATTTATGTTCCCCACCTTTCGGATCTTTCTTCTTTTCGTCCGATCTAATCAATCCAACTCGCAGTAGATTAGTCTCAATGGATAAGGCTCTATCCAACGCCTCGTTGTAGGTGTCCAAAGTCCACGAGCTAAGAGCTTGCTACAGTCCCACTTTTAGTCCACCCATAAATTTTTGGGCTTTCTGCCACTCATCGGCTTCGTACATAGGTACATACCGGATCAGTTGGGTAAACTTGACATCATATTGAGTCACCTACATCTTGTCAATCTTCTTCAATTTCATGAATTCTCAAGTTTTTTCTTCTCTCCAGCTCCGAGGAAAATACTTTCCGTTAAACGCTTCTTTGAATCTTGCCCAAATCACAGGTTGAGCTTGCCTCAGCCTTGGATCTTGCTCTATTTGCTTGGGTGTCCTCTGCAAAGCTCGCTGGATTGATTGCCAGCATCGTGTAGCCTCTTCCTCTAACATGAATGTAGCACAATTAACTTTCTCTTCGTCACTACATTGCAAATGTTGGAGCAACTTCTCAGTTTGCTCCATCCAGAACTCGGCTATGTATGGGTCATCTTCTGCTTTTTCCCTGAATACCGGGGGTCTTTGTCGGCGATACTGATCCAACACATGAGTGGTATGCCTCAGCGGCTCGTTTCTCGTTACATGTGTCAGCATACCTTCCAAGATTCTTTCCATTCGGTCAAGTCTATTCTCACTAGGACCTAATCGTTCCTCTTGTCGTCCATCGTTAGTGACATGATTCGTAGAGCGGCTGCGATGACTGCTACTACTGTTGCTCTCGCCTCGATCACTGAGATCCGTGACTCTCTGAGTTTTCACCATCTGAAAAAGAAAAACACTTTCTTAATCAATGCTAATCTCACTTAAAGATAATCTCAATCTTGCTAACCAATCTTTTGGGTCCCACAACCATAAAAGGTACCCTGTCCAAATCTTAATTCATGAGTAGCCAAAATTTCTAGTCTCCAATAGCCTTCACGGGATTCAATCCTATATCCCGGCCATTTCATTCTCTAGATCAACATTTGAACTAACACACTTGACTCGTTCCCATGAGTAGTTTCCTTGAGGTAACTCTACCTTGATCCTCACAACATTTATTTTGAGATCCCTATAATCAAAATCGATCTTCCGAATCCTTAAACTCTATTCTCAACAACACTTATCGAATCATCATAAGTTTAATATTCCTAGGATCCTCAATCTAACTGAATTATTCCTAACTCGATCATTCACGATAACTACCAGCTATCCCATTATTCCACGTAAGGACTTTGTTATTGACCTCAAATCGATAATTTCTAAATTTCCAACGAAATCTATAATCCTCAAATAACCATTGCCCTAATTAGAGTCCCTTAAGTTTCAAACCCTAATCAGAGTCCCTTAAATTTCAAACCTTCACTTTGATACCAATTGTAACACCCCACTTCTCTGGAGCATTAGGTAACGTAAGATTCCGGGGATATTGTTTTTTCCAAACAACGGAAACCCAACATAAATCGTTCCCCGAAAATCCTGTTACACCTTCTCAGTATATCAACTATGAATCATCAATAAACTAAGATAGGTTCATCAACTCAATTGCGGAAGCTAGATCGAAACCTTAACAGGTCATAACTGAAACCACTTTATTCATATTATAAAGTCAAACCAACGTTTACATGACGTCATCAAAATTAACAACATAATTGAAAACGACATAAAGTAAACTATCCACTAATCGCCGTCACTCCTCGACGATCCTTTTCCCTTTCGCACCGCTGCCTTCACCTAGAACGTTTGAATATTCTAGGGACATAGTTCAAATTAGATGATGAAACATCTAAGTGAGAGTTCAAAACACACATTTTTCATGAATGAATGCAAGACATGAAATAAACCAATACACCCGACATGCCCTAGCCCAAGAGAATCCCAAGCGCTTAACCCTACCACGGGAAAAGAGCAATATCTCTAAAAGCTATGCCACAATACTGACTCGACGACACGACGTGGTTCTAGCTTAAGAGAGCAAACCAACGCATCTCTCCAAATTATGTTCCCACTCTAAGCATTTGGGAACCACCATACAATCCCAACTGCAAAATTTCACATGGACCACCTAGTCATCCTAGTGTAACTTTCCTGACCAAATAGCCTGGCACGAAAACCAAGGCAGCTATCCCAGCATACTCACCAACACAAGATACCTTTATTATTCTGCCACGCCTTTGGAGAATTATGGCTACACTATCCAGACAACATCCTAGCCACCTAGTCGTCTTAGTGCAACTTCCTTGACCAAACGGTCTAGCACGGAAACCAAGGCAGCTATCCTGACATGCACACCAGTATTAGATACCCCTATTATTCCGTCACGCCCTTGGAGAATTATGGCTACAATATTTAGACAACATCTTAGGCTGACATTCCATACGAGCACAAAACGCAAGATAATGCCACATGTCCCAATTCAAAGCATCATATAAACAACATTTTATAAAATGCAATGCACAAGTTTGAAACGTTTAGGGGCGAACCTCCCTCATAAAACCAACCGTCACCGGTTATCATTTACATGCAACAAAACCATTAGCATGAACAAGTCATGTTTGGTAGTGAACAACTCACAACTTAAAACCAAGTTTCTAGGTAGAACACTCACCTCGAACAATTCGGATTGCCTCGATCCATGTGCACTGCCTCGATTTGCGTGCCAAATCACAGACACTTGTGTTTATACTCAACCTCAAGCCATAATATTCCCTAAACACCGTATTTAATTAAGGGAGCATCAAAATCCATTTTCCTCAATTTTTCCATAATTTTCGCCATTTTTCTCTCATTTTTCACCTCAATAATTCTAAAATAATTATCTCCTCAAACATTTTTCCAAATATTTCAACATGATAAATCATAAAATAAATCAATAAAAATTCTAGAAGAAAAATACCGAAAAATCCCTTGCTCACGCGCCCTTACGCACTCAGCGCGTGGGTGCGAGTGGTGTGTGGCGTGTGCTGCCATGCGCCACCTTCTTCCTCGATTTTTCATGCGCCGATGGGTGCTCCAATGGAAGATATGATCCCACCCCTTTCAAGTCGTCATCCAGTCGATCACAACGGAACAACTTTAAGGCCGAAAGGACACTGGCAAGGCCACCGGAAGGCCAGTTACAGGTGACGGAGGCAGTCCGCTTTGGGTTTTCTGGCCAGCCTTCGAACAGCCTCCAAACATAATGAAAAACCTCCCAAAAACTTCAGAATTGATCCTTGACGCCTCGAGACCAAAATCCCTCTATCCCTTGCCTTTGATTCTCACCAAAATGCGAGCAATTTGTGTGAAAAGAATTGGCCGAACCCTTACTATTTTATAGGTAATTTCCAGCCAATCAGCGGCCAATCCATTGCCACCAAGCATCCCTCGGCCGTATACGACCTCCCCCAACTCCTCCCCGGTTGTCCCATTACTGAGATCAGCCTCCATGTGCGTGGATTTGCGGCGGCCGTTTTGGCTTGCTGCATTCACATTGCAATTTTTGCTAAATTGCATTTTCACCCCCTAATTTCATCAAATCTCATTTTGGCCCCTTCCATGATACCCCTGATCTTTCCAACACCATCACTAAGGCCCACAAGTTTAGAAGTTCCAAAAAAACATCGTCTTGACCTCCCTCGGGTAAAATTAGAAAATTTGCACTTAGGCTCGGCTGGTCGATTTGACCTTAAATCCATTCGTTTCAACCTGAAATCACTTAAGAGTTGTTCTACACATAAAATATTAGTCGTTAACATACTCCGTTGACTTTTTGGATGATCCCTACATTGATTCGGTTCTCTCAGTCTGGTCGACAGTTATACCAAAAACTGTTCCTGATCCAATTTCTTTCATCACCAAAAATCATAACTCGAATCATTAGTCGATACTATACTATTTTCCTTGGCTATCTAGGGTCCAGGGTACTCCCTTCATCTAATTCGGTCGTCTAAAGCTACGTTAGTGTATCCTATAGCCTTATTTTTCTAAAAATTCCACTTGTATCCTTCATCAAATATTATTTATAGTCTCAAATCATTCCCGGGTATTACACTCCCAAAATTTAAAGGCCCCTAATTTTAAAAATTTATAATATATATTTTTTTATTTTTTTAATAATAAATATTTTATTATAAAAATTAAATATAAAACATAATAAACCTTTTCATCTTCTCTTCTCCATTTTCTAATTTTTTACCGTTGTTGTTATTCCCAAATTCCAATTCCCATAATCCCACAAAACCCATTTTCCCTTTCAAAATTTTCTCTCTTCCCCCCCCCCCCCCACTCTCTCGCACGTGTTCTTTTTTACGGTCACTACACACAACACACTCACTGCTTGGCAATGCCTATAAGGAACCGTTCCTGAAAGTCCCATAAACACAAGAGTTTCGAGAGGAAACCCTCACTGAAATGGAAACAAATGCAGACTAAAAAAAAATATCTTTAAAGAGCTTTTAATTAATATACACAAGAGAAGCAAAAATCATATAGTACACAATCTTTAATGACAACATTAGGGCTCGCATGCCCGTATATCCCATAAGAAACACCATGCCTAGCATAGTAAGACAATATTCTTCCTAAACTCAAAGCAAGAAAAAACGCCTAAGAATCTTCCAGTTAGGGTGCCTCTGTACACAACATCTATCATAAGGAAAGCTAAACTCGACTAAACCCACTCTCAATTGTCTTTCCATGCTTACCTGGAATGATGTAAAGCAAGAATGAGTCACAAGACTCAGCAAGTATATATATATATATATATATATAAGAAAAAGGATAACATGGTTGTTAGCTAACTCACCCATAAACGTCCCCACACATGATATATATCACATATCAAGCCATGCTATGAACCGTAATGCCAAGTCATAATAAAAAATGCATAAATGCACACATATGGTCCTTGAGACCCACATAAGAGATCACAACCAATGGCTCCCAAGGCCTTATATACAAACCTCCTAGTAGCCATAACAGGCTACCATAACGGAACCATGAACATCACTACATCAAAGATCTCAGGCTGCTATGGGACTCGAATCCCCAGTTTTACACATCACAATCACAAGCCAAGCCTCATCGGGGCGGTACTCCCGATACCCAGAATAGTAAAACTCATGAGCCAACACTCCCTCAGGACAGTCCTCCCGTCTCCGGAATAGGTGTACATCTCGTGGATAAAACCAGCACGCACAAGGAACCATGCAATACGACATATAAAGAAATGCAATGGCTCTTGCAAGATAAACGTGATGTCAAGGCCCACATAAGCCAAGCATCAGGCCATGCTACACCCACATAGTAATTCTCACATGCGAATGCTCTACATGCATATGCTTGCCCAACATACACAAGTCAACACTCAACAAGCCAATTGTGTCATGCCAATGCTCACACTCCCAACCAATACAAATCATGACCCCCAATAAATGCAACCCATGCCCCAACAACACAATGCAATGTAATATGGCAAGTAAGCTAAAATACAATAACCACCGAACACTGGCCTTTTGGAACCTATCCCACAAGGGTACGACATCATTCCACAAGGAAATGTAGGGAGAATAAGCCCTACTTGGCTAGCGAATACAAAATGCATTAGAAATGCTCAGGAAACCTCTTATACTCTCATAAAGAATTACATCTAGAAGCCTCATCATTTATCCCATCAATAGATCTCATTATACTTCAATCATGCCCCAAAGTAAGTGATTTATTCGCCAAGAACTAGAGCAAGGCCAACTACCCAAAATAGAAAATTATATGTCAGTTGGTACTTCATGGGACTCTAACCGGTACAATTCTTGTTCAAATAATCCAAATTATATATAAAATTGAATCTTATCGAGTCTAGTTTACAACAATTTAAACGGTTCCTAAATCAGATATCTACACAAAAAGTCATGGCCAAAATCGTATGACTGTGCAAAGTTGTCTAGAACCTTTAGTCGACTAATGAGAAGATTAGTTGACTATTGAAAAGCTTAGTCGACTGGGCTAAGAGCTGATCTTCCGGGGGTCAGCTAACCCACTAATTAGTAGACTAATGAGACTAGAAATGCACAGAAACGATCGAGAACACCCCAAAACCATCCCAAAACCCACCATAGTCCATCCAAATCCCAAATATATCATTTTCATGAAGAGATGAGATAGAAGAGTTCCTCATTTCAGCCATAACCTCAACTTACCAAGATTCCACCAAAAATTATACGAAATGCAATCAACCAAATTGTTGTAAAACCTCAACCTTCCACACAAACATCCCTCCCCCCCCCCCCCCAACCAAAAAAAAAAAAAAAATCCAAGAACATACTCTAAAATTCCATGATCCAAGGACATCTAGAAAAACCCCAAGATTCTAGTTTACATCCCCCATAGAAATGGAAATAGATTCACAACGGTATGAAGAAAAAGAAAAGGGAACTTGCACATCAAAGATGAAAAATAGGTGCAAGCAAGAACTTGCCTCTATTTGGATGAATCCACCGAAGATTTCAGCTACTAATCCCATGAATTTAAATCTCCAACTTCAATTTCAAAGAGAGAATAAAAGAAAATGGGAGAAGAGAAGAATTGGATGGAAGAAGAAAATAAGAGGGTTTGAAGAAGAAGAACAAGAATGGGAGAGAATGAGAGATTTCTCTCTTTATATACCATGCCACATTTCCCATTTTTCCCTTCTTCTTTTCTTTTAATCTCCACCTTATCCCTTGACCATTTAAATAATCCTTAAAATTTTCATTCAACTTAGTTTACATAGGTTCCACATCCATACATCATTTCCTCTTCTCTTTTTTTTTTCTTCCTATTTCCCATGTATTCCCATAAACACATGCACATTTACTTCTCTTTACCAACATTAAAGCCTAATAATTCTAAACATCACCCATGCAAACTAATTCCCAAAACATAACTCAGATCATTTGACTTTTCAAGTCATATTTCATCTTATCCATTGGACTTTTCCATGCACATAAATTTTGCTTGCATTGAAACCATTCACAACACATTAATTATTTTCAAATTCCCTTAGGTCAAATAATACCCGAATATAACACTCATTAAAATATTATCAAAATAATCTAGACCCACTAACGGGTCATTATAATGCCGACCCAAGGTGTATTATTTATTTTTTTATAAAAAAAATTAATACACTTGAGAAGACCTCTACAAATTTTTTCGTTTAAAGCCCCCCAATTCGTTGGGTCAGCTCTACTGAACAGTTCCTCAAGACCCACGATCTAGTCTTCGCCGATAGGCCGCCTCACGAGGCATCCAAGTACATATCTTACAAGCAAAGGAACTTGTCCTTCGCCCCATGCGGGCCTTACTGGTGAAACATGCGAAAGCTCTACATCCTTTAGTTGCTTAGTGCCAACAAGATCGCTTCTTTCCAATCCGTGAGGAAGGAGGAACTTGACATTTTTGTCGACAAGATCAAGCAACAGGCAGCTTGGGAGTGTGTGGCGGTGGATCTGAGCACTATGGTTTCATCCACGACCGCCGACATTAGTATTAGATGGTGATCGAGAAGAAGTACGAGGAGGAGGAGTTGGACAAGAGAAAAGGTTGAAAGCGGTGGTGAGAGAGGGGATGAAGCTGGGGGCAATTCCTAACATTGGAGACTACTACCCCTACATTGGAAAGCTTGATTTACAGGGGCTAACTTAGCGAATGAAGGCTATAAGCTAGGTGTTTGATCAACTCTTAGAGAATATCATCAACGAGCCATGTTCAAGACAGGGGTCGAGGCCAGAACAAGGACTTTGTTGACATCTTATTAGCTTTCATGGAATCTGAACAAGCTAACTTCCAGATTGATCGCCGCCATGTCAAAGTGATGATACTAGTAAACTAACTCACTCAATCACAAGATACATGTCAAGTTAATTGCGGTCTCTTATTTTAGTGGAGATTTGTTTTAATCTGTCTTTTTTTTTTTTTTACTAGCAAGTAAAATCCTAACAAGATTATGTTTCCTATCCTGAACTAATTACACATTTTGCACATCTCAACAACAATGAAAAAGAAAAACAAATACTTTTATGAATTGTTGGATGTCATGGTACGAAGATAGATGCGTGGGACACCATTACTCATTCATTTTCTTTTTAAATTACTAATGTACAATTGTATTAAAATGGAATAACTGGATATTTTTTTTGTAGGACATGCTTATAGGATCCATGGACACTTCAGCAACAACAGTATAGTGGATTCTTTCTGAACTTCTGAGGCATCCACGAGTGATAAAGAAGGTCCAAGATGAGCTTCAACAATTGGTGGGCATGGCGAGAATGGTAGAGGAATCGGATATAGACAAGCTGGACTACTTGGGCATGGTGGTGAAGAAAGCCTTGAGGCTGCAACAAATAGCGCCATTGATGGTTCCTCATGAAGCCACCTAGGACTGCGTCGTCAGTGGCTACCACATACCGTGAAAAACTCGACTCATCATCAACATATGGGCGATTGGCAGAGACCTAGCTAAATGCATGGACTGACCCGAAGAAGTTTTTGCTCAAGAGATTTGAGGGGAGTAATATCCACCAGGAGAGAGAGAGAGAGAGAGAGAATTATCATTCAACAATTTACAAAGGGAGGTGAATTGGGTTATCATTCACTCGGTGTAACTGTTTGCTTTCGTTTTGTGGACGACTCCAGATTTCTCATTCAAAGGATAGAATCGAATAGCTATGGCAATAATACCCAAGAGGGATGTGAATTGGGTTATTTAAAATTTTGATATAAAATTAAAAAATTTCTTACTTAAGAAGAACAAAACTTTGATGCAAGTTAAGGATGGTCGAAAGATTGCAAAACACAAATTATGAAATGCAAAGTAAGAGCAATTGAGTGATAGAAGCTATGTATAATGGTTTGGCTTGAACAAGCCTAGTCTACTTCTTAGCTCTTTATTAAGAATTTTCAAGCAAATTGCTATAACTCTCCTATCACACCGGATAGGCCTCTAGCACTAATCTAGGAAAATACAATCCTCTTGCTTAGGCAAACAAGTCCTTTAGTAAAGCTAGGTGAAAATACAACCTCCTACTTAGGTACAAGTAGGTTATCTAGTTATATGAGCTAGGAACACAAATAGTGATACAATAAATGAATCTCTAAGAGTATGCCCTCTTAGTTACAATGTAATCAAGAACAAGAATAAGGCTAGAAATATAATTATACACAATTAAACATAAGCCTTGAAATAAAGAGATTTAGGGCACCAATAAAGCACGATAAATGATGATCACTTGGGAGCTTGTAAATAGATCACTTGGGTATCTTGAATTCTCCTCTTAACTTGTATTTATAGAGATTTAAAGGCTTGATCGAGAATCTTGTCATTGAAAGTGGAGAGACCACTTTGAGAGAGTGGATGAACTAGTAATTACATGTTGTCTGCGGTGAACCAGTCGAAAGCTTCATTCAACCGGCCGATAGGTTAGTTCAAATATTTGAACATTGGTCGACAGGTGGATCAAGGCGGTCAACAACTTCACAAGACCAGTCAAGATGCAGAGACGGTCGACAACAAACTATAAAGAGCATGTTGTTCAACCGGTCAGCAACCTATATTAGGCGGTCGACAAGATGTGAAAAATCGATTGGCAGGTACAAAGAACCAGTCGACAACTTGTCTCTTGCTTTGAAAAAATATGCTATGATTTTTCAATGACATTTAGAATCAATTTTTGAAGAATGTTTTGGCCAATGTGTTTAAGACAAATTATTTTGATTTTACAAACTTTTCATTAAGAAAAATATGCCATAGAGATGAGATAGTTTATTTTTGATAGAATTTGATTTTATTTGCATAAGGTAGCTTGTTTTCATAAGATGGTTTGAAATTCATTTTATTTTCATAACATATGTAAAATTTGTAAAGTTTTGTGAATCATCAAAACTAAAACATCAATATTATCACTCTCTACCATCTACGTGTATTGGGCTTCGATTTTTATTCTTCCAAAGCGAGTGACTAAGGACATTAAGCAATTGGTACGCAATTTCCTTTGGAATGGCAATGAAGCAGCACTACAAAAAATTAGTGTTTTAACGACGAAAAATTTCGTCGCTAAATTTTTTAGCGACAGATTTAGTGACGGGTACCTTTCCGTCGCTAAAAAGGGCATCGATGAAATTTAGCGACGAGGTTAGTGACGAGTATTTTTTAGCGACGGAATCAGCGACAGGGGTTGTACCTGTCGCTATATAAAATTTAATTTTTTTATTAAATTTTATTTAACCCCGTCGCTAAATTCAACCCCAAAATTCAAAATTCAACGCGCGCTAGGCCCCGGCCTCCCCTCATGTGTGCCACGTGGCTACGCCTATGCTCGCCACGTGGTAGCGTTGGGATATTATTCCTAGCTATTATCTCAAGCTCTTTACCAGATTCGAACCCCCAACCTCTCATAACCAAGTTCTGCGCGCGATCCAGCCAATCTGGAAGCTTTCTTGTTTATTGATGTATATAAAATGTATTTATAGTATTCTCTTCCAAATATTTCAAAATTATATTTATACACCAAAATTTCTCAAACTTATTTAGTGATATTAATTTTAATATTAATGTTAGTAAAGGGAAATGAATATTAATTTTAATTTTAATTTTATTTCGTTATTAATTCAAATAAAACTTTATTAATTATTATATTAGCAGTGAAAAATTATGTTTTTATTTTGATTTTAATTTTTAATATATTTAAAAATTATTAGTTTAATTTCTACTAATATTAATGTTAGTAAAAATTATTATAATATGTTTAAATGTAAAATTTTTGATTTTTTACTTAATTTTTTTTATTTTTTAGCGATGGCGTTGACCCCATTACTATATTTTGATTTTTTTTATTTTGTTTTTTTTAGCGAGGAGGAGTATCCCGTCGCTAAATTTGAATTATTTTATTTAATTTCTTTTATGTTTTAGCTATAGGGTTGTCTTATCGTTAAATTTTAATTCTTCATTTAATTATTTTTTATTTTTTAGCGATTGGGATCCCCTAGCTAAATTTAATTTTTTTTATTTAATTTTTTAGCGATGGGCGTACCTCATTGCTAAATTTTAATATTTTTATTTAATTTTTTTTATTTTTTAGCGACGGGTGTACCCCGTCGCTAAATTTGAATTATTCATTTTTTTATTTTTATTTTTCAGCGATGGGTTGACTAATTGCTAAATTTGAATTAAAATTTAGCGACAGGCTCATCCCCATGGCTAAAAAATAAAAAATAAGCGTACCCCGTCGCTAAATTTTAATTTTCTTATTTATTTTTTTTTAGTAGCTGGTGTACCCCATTGTTAAATTTTAATTTTTTATTTAATTTTTTTACTTTTTAATTTAATTTTATTTAAATTCTTTTCATCTAAATTTTTATTTTTATTTAATTTTTAGCGACGCGATTGGTCTCGTCGCTAAATTTTAATTTAATTTGTTTTTATTTTTTAACGACGGGTTGACCTGGTCTCTAAATTTGATTTTTTTTTTAACTTTTTAGCGATGGGTTGACTCGTCGCTAAATTTGAATTATTTTATTTAGTTTTATTTAATTTTTTTTTTATTTTTTAGCAACCAAGGTTGACCCCGTTGCTAAATTTTAATTTTTTTATTTTTTAGCTACGGGATTGAGTCCCTCGCTAAATTTTATTTTTTTTTATTTAGTATTTTTTATATTTAGCGACGAGATTTCCGTCGCTAATTCCATCACTAAATTAAGTGATGGGGTTTCCGTCACTAACCCAAAAAAATATTTTAAAAAAATAGCGACGGAAGCGACGGAATAATTCCGTCGCTAAAATACATTTTTCTTGTAGTGCAGATTCTCATAAATCTAAAGTAGCTTGGCATGAGATTTGTTGTCCAAAGGAGCAAGGGGGTTTCAGTCTAAAACCTTTGTATGTTTGGAATCAGACCCTTGTTGTCAAGCTTCCGGTACCTGTTCTTGGGAAAGAATGAGTCTCTTTGGATTAAGTGGGTCTATACCTATCGTGTTAAAGATAGATGTTTTGGTTGGCGGATTAAGAATGGTCGGAGAGCATTCTTATGGCACGATCAGTGGCATTTTCTTGGAGTGCTCATATATCATTTCTCTCGCCAATTACCCCATCAATTAGGCATTTTTAATTTGGCTAGTGATAAGACTTAATTGTATATATATTTTTATCTAATTTTTATCTTAATCTTGTATTATTTTTTTTCTACACAAAATGTGTGTTTTTATAAATTTTACATTATTTTAATCTTTTTTATATGAATCCATCAAAGGAAATAAATTCGAAGATTTGGACATAAAAAAGAAAAAAGAAAAAGAAATATTATAAAGTTAACTTCAAAATTAATATTATAAAGTAATATTATAATATAAATAAAAATAAATAAGTATTTTAAATAATTAATATTATAATATAATTAAAATTACTATAACTAATAGTATATTAAATATTATATTATATATTAAATTATAATATTGATATAGATGTATTATAAAAAAATAAATAATATATATATATATATAATAATCAGTGGCGTGAAGGTAGAGAATAGGGCAAGGTCCATGTGCATATATATATATATATATTAATATATAAAGGAGATTTTGGGACTAGGAATGATGAATGGAAGAAGGCGCACAGCGAGGGCAGGGAGGCGGCGCACAAGAAGGAATTGAGGGAAGCCTCGCGCATAGGGACGCCGAAGGAGCAGCAACTATAGCATATCCATTGTGATCCAGAATGGATAAGGAGTTATTCCTCTTTATTTAATTTTTATTTTAATTATATTTAATTAAATTATTTTAGCTAGAGTTTGAATAGTTTTTAATTTTGAGATTATGTAATTATTTATTTAATTTAATTTAAAACTTGATTATTATTTACATGAGAAATTTATATTATTGTGTTTAATGATATAATATCCCATATTTTATAGTATTAAGTAAGTTCATGGAACTAGAAATCGGTTTAAGAATTTAGTTAAATAATTGTCGAATCGATGGAAGGGAGTACCCTAGAGCGTAAATATTTAAGAAAAAAGGTATGTCATTGACGAGTGTCATGAGGTAAGATTTATGACACCTAAAGCAGTCAGGGTAGAGACAATTTTTTCGGTACAACTAATTTCAGCCTGAAAAATCAAATGATCATAAATGATGTAATAGTCGAGATTTTTAGATTTAGATACTTGAGGAACTACGATATTTCAAGGGATTGTGGAAGTCTGGAGATAAAAATTCAGTTTCTGAGCCAGGGGAAAAATCGTAATTATTGATATTCTGGTAAAAGTGTAATTTACCTAAAAAATCAGGGGTATTAGCATAATTAATCCTTTCTCCATGGACTAAAATGAAATTAAAAATTAGTCGGGGGACCAAGTTGAAAGAGGTCTAGGTGCAATTACCTAAAAAGTTAATTTGGGCCAAAGTGTAATTCTTAGAACTTCTCAACTTGATCATTAGGGTAACGAACTGGGCCAACTAACCATTAGAAGTCATGATGCGGCACACAAATCAAAGCATGAGGTGGCAGGGTAAAGGTGTAAATAGTTGAGAATGTGCGTACGTGAGTTTACATTTCAATTGAGCTTTGGATTTCAAACAACATTAAATTCACATTTGAATCACTTTGGAGTCCAAGACTTAGCCTCCAAATTTGCTTAGTCTCCAAACTAGGGACATGTGGCAAGCACTCATGATGATGCATAATGACTCCCTTGAGGTAGCAAATAAGACTCATGATGACCTCACAAAGTGGCAACGCGTGATTAGCTATAGAAGTTTGCTTAGCCTCCAAGTCTCCAAAATCTTATCCTTAAGGGCACGTGGCAAGCAACTATTGGATTTCTTGAAGCTAAGTTAAGGCCTCATAATGATGCATAATGACTTCCTTGAGATGGAAGATAAGACTCATGATGACCTTTAAGGTGGCAACATGTGGTTGGTTAGAGAATTTTATAAATTGGGGCCTAAGTTGATCACAAACCATTCCAAACATCTTTGAGTAGAATATCTCCCAAATTGAGGGAAACAAATGGGAGGGTCTTGTTCTTGAGAAAGATGGAAGAATTCTGAAAAAAGAACTTAAGGATTTGCATGGAAATTGAGGCGTTCTGAGTATGTTCAAGGTGAATGGTTCGATCTAACACTTGGTTTTAACTTATTACAAATGTTTTGACTTGTGAGTGTTCTTACTTAAAAACTTGGTTTACTATGAGTTATTCATACCCTTAAACTTGATTTAGTTACATGCAAATGGTTTTTATGCATGTGAATGGTTGAACCTATGATGGTTGTTTTCATATGGGAGGTTCATCCCAAAATGTTTATTCTTGTGTATTTAATTTTATGTGATAAATTATATATATGAAATGTTGTTTTATATGATGCATCAATTCATGGTATGTGGCATTGGCATGTTTTTGTGTTATTCATGTGGGATGTGAGATGTCAACTTGTGATGTGACACTTGAGTGATAGCATTAGGGAAGCGTGCCAAGGATTAATACCCACTTGTAATGGGGGCTGAGAGTGAAACCACCATTGCGAATCGACAAATGGCGGGGCTAAGAGTGTACACCATCCCATATCGACTTAAGTGGAGGGGTTGCAAGTGGACACCACCCTAGGACCTTTGAGAGGTAACATTGTTTCCGAGGTGGACGTGGATTCCCAGGGATAGTGTTGATCATCTTGTGGTCAGGGTTTGTGTTGACATGGTCTAGAATGCTTCTGAGTGGGAACATAATAATGATAGGGTGATTCCTGGGTTCATGCATTGATGTTTCCCCTCTTAAACTAGCTAGGACGGTGTTGTGTCAATGTGTCGATGTGGTTGTGTTGCCTTTAGAGAGATTGTATTTTCCCTGGTTAGGGTTAACTGCTGTGTGGGATTCTCTTGGGCTGGGAATTGTCATGATATTTCAGTTATTTCATGTCTTGGATACATTTATGAAAATGTTTTGAACTCTCACTTAGATGATTTAGCATCTAATTTTGGATTTTGTTCCTGGAATATTCAAATGTTTCAAGTGAAGGCAGCGACACCAAAGGAAAATGAATTCCCAAGGAGTAACGGCTATGTGTAGATGGATCGTAGCATGTCTTTTGATTATGATGTATATCTTGATGATGTCATGTTTGAAGATAGTATGATTTTCATGTTATGAATAAAATGGTTCGGTTATGTACCATTTAAGATTTCTATCTAGCTTCCACATTTATGATGATTTACCTGTCTTACCTTATTAATTATTACTTTGGTATGCTGAGAAGGTATAACAGGATTATCGGTAAACGATTCACGTGGAGTTTATATTGGAAAAAAATAGCCCCGAAATCTTGTGTTATCTAATGCCTTGGAAAAAGTGGGATGTTACAAATGCTCTAAAAAATTGATCACTTTTTAATGATTTATACATGAATGACTAAATGATTGTTATAAATTAGATCCATAGGCAATATAAATCACATGCTTGACTATGATATCTAGAGATGATTAACTCATGTGTGGGAATCGAGGAATCTTAGTAAGTCACATCCCCTCCTGAGATTAGAGGTTTTCAAATAACTTAATGCATATTTATTTTTTTTATATTTGTTTAGAAATTTGACGATGAAATTGAATTAATAAAGGATTAATATGACTTGAGAAAACTTATTAATTAATTGAGGGAAATCTACCACCACATGAAAATAATTATAAAATACTATAAGGGTATTTTTTATTTTAAATCAGGTTGAATAAATAATTACATAATCTAGATTAAATGAAATCTAAATCCTAGTGCATTTATTAATTAGTTTTTCTCATAACAGGATTTAGTTTTTTTTTTCTTTTTATTTATCTAATTAATTAATTAGTTCAACTTAGGTTAAATTAAAATTATTTTGATATTGTGATCTAGTTCTTGTGAGATCGACATTCATTTTATCACTATATGCATATTTGACTATAGTACACTTACCCGAATTAATTGTGCATAAATCACACATCAGCTAGAGTCTCAAATATAATCTCAGATGGTTCATGGGTCTGGCTTGAGATGGACCACTTCCCTTTTTTAGACCTTATTTGGGACCATATACCATTCTTAGGAATGGGCGGCACAATGAGCTTTGTTGGCTCCCTGCCTTAAATGGGGTTTTCTCTGTCTGTTTTGCCTATCAGGCTCTTCTAGTGCAACGACCCCGTGTTCCATAGCATCGTTTGGTTTGGTCCATTTTGGTATTCCAGCCCATATGTTCTTATTTTTTGTTGGCAGTTCAGGAAAGGTTATTTACTCACAATCATATTAACTTGTACTTATCTTTTTTGAATAGATGATGTAATACCCAGAAATAATTTGAGGATAAAAATGATATTTGATAAGGGCATAAATGGAATTTTGGAAAAAAATAAGGCTATAGGGTACACTAACATAGCTTTAGACGACCGAATTAGTCAGAGGGAGTACCCCAGACCCTAGATAGACAAGGAAAATGGTATAGTATCATCGAGTAAAATTAATTATGATTTTTGGTGATGAAGGAAATTGGATCGGGAACAGTTTTCGATACAACAAAAAATACAGCTGCCAATTAGGTCGTATTACCGAATTGTTATAGACGATGTCCAAAAAGTCAACGGAACGTGTCTAGGACTAATATTTAATGTAAAAAACAACCCTCAAGTGATTTCGGGTTGAATCGAGTGGATTTGAGGTCAAAACGATCAATCAGGCCTAAGTGTAATTTTCTAAAATTGCCCAAAGGAGGTCAAAACGATAATTTTTTGAAAATTTCAAGGGAGAAACGAGAAGTACTAATCTTGAGGGTCTTAGTGATGGTGCTAGAAAGATCAAGGGCTTGAGGATAAGGACCAAAATGCAAAAAAAAAAATTCAAGATGGCCAAACTGCAATTTTTGAAAATCTGCTTAGAAATTGCAGATCTAGCCGGGATTTGTGGCCAAAAAATTTGGCGATTTGGCAGCCTATTTTCGTCAGTGCATGGGCAAGGACGGTCTAGGAGGCGTGTGGGAAGAGTTTTGGCCGAAAATCGGCCACGTGGGGGTGGGTTTTGGCCTATAAATAGCCAAGGGTTTTGGCCGAATTTGAAGCAACAAATCGCTCAAGTTTGAGGGTGAATCCAGGGAAGCCAATAAGGGGCTTTTGATCCTTGAGGCAAGATGAGCATTTCTGGTAAGTTTGGTGAATTTTCAAGGTGTTTAGAGGGTGATTCGAGGGCTGATCGGAAAACTGGGTGGTCCGCCATACCGCGCTTGAAATAGCCTGATTGAAGGCCTGACTGGTGTCCTTTCGGCCTGAAACTGGTGGCATCTCGATCGACTGAAGGTGGGCTTTCAGGAGGTGTGGTCGGGGTCCAATTCCGATCGCCGGCCAGCAACCAGCTCGCCGGATAAGAAAGGGCGGGTGTAGTGCACGCGCGGCTGCCACTCGCAGCACCACTCGCCCGCACGTGAGGGCTCAGGGTATTGTTGAAACTCGAGGGTGAACTATAGAGCGTCTGGCACGAGAATTGAGGTGGGGCACTCAAATCGAGGCATATCGTGCTTTTTGAGGAAATCAGAGTTACGTCTAGAGGTGAGTGGTTCTACCCGAAAAGGACTTATAGTAGCATGTGAATAGTTTACTGTGAGTGTTCATCCCTATGACTTGGTTTATTGTCATGGTTTGTCCAAACGGTTATTTACACATGCATTACATTTCGTACGGTAAATTGCATACATTGCGATGTTGATTTTATGCATGTTATGATTTTCGGCATTGGCATATTGTGTTGTCCATGAGGGACGTGGGTTGTTAACCTGTGACGTAGCTCTCAAGTGTCAGCACTCGGAATATGTGCCAAGGGTTAATGCTATGTGACCCACTTGGGACGAGGCTGAGAGTGGACACCACCCCGGTTGTTGGCTTAAGTGGCGGGGCTGAGAGTGGACACCACCCTAGGTTCTTTTGAGCAATAGCATTAAGGCCAAGGTGTCGTTGATTTCAGGAATAGTGCTGATGTGACACTCTTGGGGCTACGGTTGCGTTGGGTTTTGGAATGCTTTTGAGTAGGAGCGTAAAGCCTAACAATGACGATGGGGTGATTCCCGGGTTCATATGTCGAGGTTGTCCCTCTTAAGCAGGATTGGTTTGCCAATGGGTCGGTGTGGTCGTGTCGCCTTTAGAGAGATTGCATTTTCCCCAGTTAGGGCTAAGTGCTATGTGGGATTCTCTTAGGCTAGGGCATGTCGGGATTTATCGATTTTATATATGGTTTTGCATATCTGCATGAAAATATTTTTGAACTCTCACTTAGATGATTCAGCATCTAATTTGGACTATGTCCCTGGAATATTCAAACGTTCCAGGTGAATGCAGTGGCGCTAAGGGAAAGAATGTCATCGGGATGTAGCTGTTATGTTTAGTTTTCGTAGGTTTTTGTCTATGATTACAATGTTCAGAGGTTATGTAATATTTTGATATTTTCATGTGAAACATCGATTTGGTTATTGTAAAAGGAATTGTCAGTTATATATCATTGAGGTTTCAATCTTGCTTCCGCTGATGTGATTGATAATACCTGTCTTAGTCTATTAATTATTAAATTTTGATATGCTAAGAAGGTATGATCGGGATTGTCGGGAAATGATTATGATGAAGGTATGTGTATCGAGAGACTTATGTTGTGTGTTTGATGTTGAAAAAAATATATATTCCCGAAATCTCGAGGTAATGCACATTCTGGGAAGACGGGGCGTTACAGATGTTTCCTTCGCAGGGTGAAGGCAGAGAATCACATGCACTTTTTCTTCGATTGCTCTTTTTTCGTTAGGTGTTATAGCACTTCTGTAGATCGAAGAAATTTAGTTGGCCCTAGCATCGCTGAGAAACTGGGGTGTCTTAGGCGGTGGCCAAATAGAGAGGGAAGGGTCCTTGGCAGGTGGCTAAGCATTAGTGTACTTTGTTTGGAGAGAGCGCAACAATAGATGCTTCAATGATCGAGAGAGGTCTGCGTTACAATTGGAGCATTAAATTTAGGCTGTTGTATGGGCTCATATGGCCACTATTCACTTCCAGCCATCTCTTTAGAATAGTGCTCTACGTCAGCTGACCAGTCCTCTATTCTCCATTGATCATTTTGTTTCTTGCTTTGCTTTATCAGTTCCTGGAGTTGGTGATGTTCTCTTTGTAGTCTTCTTTTGGGTTTGGTTGGTTCTTATGTATGTTTTGTTGCCTACGAATGCCTTCTGGTGGGTGTTTTTATTTTGTATATATTTTCTGTTGGGCTGAATCAGAGAGCATTTGTATTTTGGTGCTTGTGTTTTTTCTCTGATGGTTTTCTTTTGGTCTAGGGTATGTCTTGACCTTCGGTTGTAGACACTTTGGCATGGTTTGTTTATATATTTTTTTATTTACAAAACAAAAAAAATTCAATCGTCTAAGTTAAGCACTTTGAAACCTCAAATTCAAGCAAAAAAATTTGAAAGAAATTAATCACTATAATACATCAATTGCAATCACCAATTACACAATCATTGATAACATCATCAATCACAAAATTACAAAATGAAAAAACAAAAAATTAATATATGCTAAAGACCAAAACTGTAACACCCCAATTCTCGGGAGGGCAATACGTAACGTAAGATTCCTGGGATATATATATATATATTTTTTTCCAATCAACAACAGAAAACCAACATAAACCGTTTCCCGAAAATCCCGTTACACCTTCTCAGTATATCAACTATGAACCATCAATAAACTAAGACAAGTTCACCAACACAAATGCGGAAGCTAGATCGAAATCTTAACATGTCATAACCAAAACCACTTTATTTATAATCTAAAATTGCACAAACGTTTACATGACGTTCTCAAAATAAACAACATAACCAAAAGGACATAATATAAAACATCCTGTAATCGCCGTCACTCCTCGGCAATTCCTTTTCCCTTCACACCGCTGCCTTCACCTGGAACGTTTGAATATTCCAGGAACATAGTCCAAATTAGATGTTGAATCATCTAAGTGAGAGTTCAAAACGCATTTTTTATGAATGAATGCAAGACATAAAATAAACCAATACACCCAGTAAGCCCTAGCCCAAGAGAATCCCCAATGCTTAACCCTACCACGGGAAAAGAGCAATCTCTCTAAAAGCTATGCCACCATACCGACTCAACGACGCGACGCAATTCTAGCTTAAATAGGGCTGCCAACATATCTCACCAGAATACGTTCTCACCTTAAGCATCCGGGAACCACCATACAATCCTAACTTCAAAATTTTACATGGACCACCTAGTCATCCTAGTGCAACTTCCCTGGCCAAACGGCCTGGCACGGAAATCAAGGCGGCTATCCTGACATGCTCATCAGTATCAGATACCCCTATTATTTCGTTATGCCCTTGGAGAATTACGGCTACACTATCCAGACAACATCCTAGGCTGACATCCCACATGAATAACACAGTATGGACCATCTAGTCGTCCTAATGAAACTTTCCTGACCAAACGGTCTGGCACGAAAACCAAGGCGGCTATCATGACATGCACACCTAGCATCAGATACCCCTATTATTCCGTCACGCCCTTAGAGAACTATGGCTACATTATCCAGACAACATCTTAGGCTGACATTCCATACGTACGCACAAAAAGCAAGACAATGCCACATTTCACAATTTAATGCATCATATAAACAACATTTTATAAAATCCAATGCACAAGTTCAAAACGTTTAGGGACGAACCTCCCTCATAAAAACCAACTGTCACTGGTTACCATTTCAATGCACAAAACCATTTTGCATGAAATCACACACATGTTCAGATAGAACAAGCACAATAAATCAAGTTTTGGGGGCGAACACTCACCTTGAACGAAACTCAGAACACCTCGAATCTTGTGCCCAACCTCGATTTTTGTGCAACTCCTCAAGTCTTTTAATCAAACCACCTCCTTACACGTCCTCATGTGCTGCCCAAGTGCTCTACGCGTGTGATGCTTCGCGTATGCTTAAAAATCCCTCTATCCACTAAACCCGAAGCACTCTTGTCTAGCACGAACTTCTCACAATTTCAAATGAGAAACCTTTGATTATGAACCCCTATTTATAGGTTTTGGAAAATTAACCACCAAGAAACATATATTCTGTAATCATTTCAAATCTTCCAAAATCTTTTACAATCATTCTAAATCTTCTAAAGATCTTCTGCAATCATTGTGAATCTTCCAAAATATTATATAATCATTACCAAATCTTCTAAGATATTCTGCAATCATTCCAAATCTTTTAAAGATCTTCTGCAATCATTGTAAATCTTCCAAGATATTATATAATCATTACCAAATCTTCTAAGATATTCTGCAATCATTCCAAATCTTCTAAAATTTTATATAATCATTACTAAATCTTCTAAGATATTCTGTAATCATTCTAAATCTTCTAAGATTTTATATAATCATTACCAAATCTTCTAAGATATTCTGTAATCATTCTAAATTTTCTAAGATTTTATATAATCATTGATATCCGAATAAAATCTTATTCAAATCAAATCTTTATCCAAATCAAATCATATCCAATCAAATCTTATCCAAATCTTATCCTTAAAGTCATCATGAGCTTTCATCTTGTCTTTAACGTCTTCATGAGCCTTTATCTTATCTCTAATGTTATCATAAGGCTTTATCTTATCTCTAACGTCATTTATGAGGCTTTTCCTAAATCTCTCAAATGCCCCTAGTAAAAAGGTTTCAATAATTACACTTTGGCTCGAACTTTTGGATAATTACACTTAGACCCTTTTCAACATGGTCCATAGACTAATTTTTAATTGCATTTTAGTCCCTAAAAAATGGACTAATTACGCTAATGCCCCTAATTTTTCTCAAAAATTACGATTTTACCCCTGGTTCAGAAATTGAACTTTTATCTCCAAACATCCACAACCCCTTAAAACATCATATTTCCTCAAGTATTTGAATCTAAAAATCTCGAGTATTACATTCCTTACGATCATTCAATTTTCTCAACCTGGTAGATAGTTGTACCGGAAACTATTCCCGATCCAACTTCTTTTGATGCCTAAAATCATAACTCGTATTACTCGTCAATACTATACCATTTTCCTTGGCTATCTAGGCTCCAGGGTACTCCCTTCGTCTAATTCGGCAATTAGTTAACTAAATTCTCAAATTGATTTTCAGTTCCTTGAACGTACTTGACACTTTGCAACATGGGGTATTACAGAAACGTTATTCTTTTTCCTCGTACTATAAAATACTAACTTTCACGCAACATGAAACCGACATGTTTCAACGAGTAGGCTTGAAGTTTGTTTATTAATTCCTGCAGTATTTTGCTAGCAGAACTAGATAATCCATAAACACCAGTGAAATTTCTATTGCCATGAAGTAACAACAAAAGAATTAACCTTCAACTAGTCAGGTAACATTTCCAAGTGTCAAAATCCAAGTTACTTGTGTTGATCTTCCATTTTCACTAATAATGATTTTACTTTGAATTGCTTTCGACCACACTAGAAAGGGACATACAGAGAAAGTCCCAGATTAGAGATTAAACCCCACCTTGAATAGTAGTTGTGCTGACTCGGTGTCACCTTTCACTGAATTGGAACTCGGATTTAATGAAGCATTAAATGCTTTAAATTTGAGTATTTTAATATCAAAGCATACTAGTCTATTGTACCCTCTAAATACTAATTTTTTAGCAAAACCATGTCTGACAAGAAAAGATTTAGAGGGTTTATAACTGTGATTTAGTGGAGTCGTAGAATGAGAATGAATGAAAACTAGACGACAATGCCAAAAAATAAGAGAACAAGTAAGAGTTTACACTGCTTATCTTGCCAAAGTACACGTTTTAAGATGGAAATATAAGCCCAATTCTTATTTATTAAACTGGTATTCAATCTGATACAACTCACCAACTTCTCCAGAATAGAGGTCGTCGAAGAGGAGACGAATAGGAATCGATGGAATGGTTCGGTCAAAGTAAGCACCAGTAGCTTATAAGGCATTATGTAAGCTCTCGAATAATGAACGTTGACTAGCGATGGCGGGTGCAATGGTCACAAATGGGGACAATGGTAGGTGTGACTAACAGCGAGTGAGTTAGGTGTTGTAGGGGAAAATTTTCCCCAACTCCAATGGATGGTTTTTGAATTGAGAATTTTAGGCTGCGTTTTCTTTACTATTTTTAAGTTATTTTTAGTTTTTAATTTTCTAAAATAATGAAAACGTGTTCTCTTTATTATTTTTAAAAATGTATTTTTAAAAACAAAAAAAAAATTATAAAAGAAACTTAAAATAACAAAAAGTTATTTTGAGTGTTTTCATCCAAAATAAACTTTAAACTCAAAACACATTTATTTATTTATTTATTCATATTTTATTATTGTAATGGAAAAATATTACAAAATTCATTAACTATATATTTTTTTAATAATATATTAATATTAAATATTTATAATTTACTGAATAATTAAATTTATTGAATAAAATATTATTAAAAAATTATTTTCAAAATTTTAAAGAAAACGTGTTTTTAATTTTCTAATAATAGATTACCAAAACAGAAAACTGAAAATGAATTCAAAACTAAAAATTAAAAATTAAAAAATAAAGAGAACATAGTTTTAGTAGTTTGGTCGGAATTGAAAATTTTTCAGTAGTGGTCGGCGATTTCAAATGGGTTGGTCCTTTTCCCTCTAAGAGGGTTTTGTGGGTTTTGATTTGGGGATTTTTAGGTTTTAAATTTTTTAAATGGGTTCTGTAAAGGCTGAAAATAAAAATAAAAAATAATTAAAAAATATTGTACCAGGCAGAAGGTGTCAACCATTCTGTCATCCATGTACAAGCAGCATTTTTCAGGAAGGTTTTAATCTTGATTGTGCATTCCACCGATGACAACCAGCATTTTTCAGGAAGGTTTTAATCTCGATTGTGCATTCCACCAGACAGACTTGACACCCTTTCAGTTTTTAATCTCGATTGTGGCCGGACAACTCCGCTTGCCCAACTACTCACGGTGGACAGCAACAGGGGCTCCTTCACATCTGTTAAAAACTCAGTGATTATTTTAACAGCAGGGGGATAATTTACAAAATAGTATAACAAGTGACTATAGGTATTAAATAAGAGCTGATATCTGCTGTTCTATCCTTTGTCTCTTCCGTTGTCTCTCTAATCAAATTAAGCCATCTTATCAAATTAATTCACAATAATATATATTAATAATGCTAAAAAATTCAATGCTCTTCTAAAATTTATTCTACAATTAACAGAAAAAAATTTATTTTTTCCAGATAAAGAAATAATTTTTTTTTTCAGACAAAATACTCACATCTCTGTCTGACTGTAAATATTTGAAAAGATGAATTTTTTCTGTTAATTACAGAATAAATTTTAAAAAAAGAGACAGGAAAATGATCTCACTCCGTTAAATATAGTCCACTTCATGCTTCTAAATTCACGTCAGAAATGCAACCAAATGCATTCTATTATTTTATTGTTGGACACTGAAAACATGGACGCTTGTGTTTATCGGATTCTTTTGTTTCCATCACTTAAATATATAATCCCTCCATTGTACGTTTAATATATAAAGTTTAAAACTACATTATTAAATCAAAATAATAAAAATATATTTAACAGTCCTAATTAACTTATTAAACCTTTTTATTTGGGTTTTTTAAATTACGAACATTCTCATCCTTTTTGTAAAATATATATATTAGACTTCTAATAAATATAGATAGTACTGAGTTTTTTTTTTTTTAATACATTGTAGTAATCTATCATTTGGCATCTTTTCATCATCCTATGTATCATAATTTTTAAAAAATTCATATCAAAGTATCTTTGTAAAAACTCTATCTACTTTGATTATACGTTGTAAGTATATTTACTTTGATTATACGTTGATGAGGAAAAGTTTTATTAGACTTTTATATATAAAATGTGACAAGCATGCGATAATAAAAAATACCAAAAATTTATTTAACTCTTTTTAATATATCATTCCATGTTATTTCGTGTACGAAATATGTTTCGTATGACATGGTTTAATATATAAAAAAATTCATGAGCAAACTCCTCTACTGCACAATGAAATCGCAGGAATGAAACAGCTTTCGGCTCTGTGCATATTCTTGCATTGTAAATCGCAGGAATGAAACAGCTTAAAATTGA
Organism: Diospyros lotus; assembly: GCF_014633365.1. Taxonomy (NCBI): domain Eukaryota; kingdom Viridiplantae; phylum Streptophyta; class Magnoliopsida; order Ericales; family Ebenaceae; genus Diospyros; species Diospyros lotus. The sequence goes on from NC_068343.1 coordinate 20,603,749, forward strand.
CATCATTCACTGTTGATCGATCTTATCTAGGCTTCAGCTTTCTTTTCTCTTTTATCACATAGGACTAGTTGAATCACATATTGCTGCTTCGATCGAACACCCTCATCAGTTGCTACTGATCGAAGAGTGATATATCAAACCATATATATATAGATGAATCCAGCTATGGGATGGTCATGGGGAATAGCTCTGGCAGTGGCAGTGCTTGCACTAGCTTACCTCCTGCAAGCAGCAGCCTGGCTCAGGCGGAACAAGAAGAACAACAGATTGCCTCCAGGTCCAAAACCTCTCCCAATTCTGGGCCATTTTCACTTGTTGGGGAAGCTTCCACACCAGGATCTGCACCGGCTGGCCAAGAAACACGGCCCCATCATGTACCTGCGCTTCGGCTTCGTCCCCAACATCGTCGTCTCATCTCCAGAAGCCGCCGAGCAGTTCCTCAAGACCCACGACATTGTCTTCGCCAGCAGGCCGCCTCACCAGGCAGCCAAGTACATATCCTACGAGCAAAGGAGCATGTCCTTCGCCCCATACGGCCCCTTTTGGCGAGAAATGCGAAAGCTTTGCACCTTGCAGTTGCTCAGTGCTCACAAGATCGCGTCTTTTAAAGCCGTGAGGAAAGAGGAGCTTGACATTTTGATCGACAAAATCAAGCGGGCAGCTCAGGATCGCATTACAGTCGATCTGAGCTCTAGCCTCTCATCCATGAGTGCGGATATGAGCTGTCGGATGGTGTTCGGGAAGAAGTATGCGGAGGAGGAGTTCGACGAGAAGGGGTTCAAAGCTGTAATTCAAGAGGCAATGAGGTTGGTAGCTCTTCCAAACATTGGTGATTACTATCCCTACATTGGGAAGCTTGATCTGCAAGGACTAAATCGGCGAATGAAGGATGTTAGCAAGGTGTTTGATCGATTCCTTGAGAAGATCATCGACGAGCATGTTCAAGCTGGGAACCAAGGCCAAAACAAGGACTTTGTTAACATCTTGTTAGCCTTCATGGAATCTGATCAAGCCGACATCCGTATTGATCGTTGCCATGTTAAAGCTGTTATGTTGGTAAATTTAACTCACTCGATCTTATTTTTCTGAAGAGATTTCAATTATGGTCTTTTAATATTCTTTTCTATTTAATTTTTTTTTGAGATTTTACCATATATTGAATAAAAGTTGCTAGATTATTTAGTTTGGTCTAGCATGTTAAAAAGAGAGCTTAAATCTACTTATGTGAGATGGAAAACTTTTGTATTTGTTAAAATGCGTAAAATAAGATTGTATTAAGATAAACTTAAAATATTTTTCGAATTATAATATGGAATGGTCAAGATTGAAAAATAAATCAAAATTTTTATTAAATTATTTGTTAATTTTTTAGTGATGTACGACATGTACATTATTTTTTCTTATCTATAAGATTTAAATGCAGATAATTAATACATTAAAAAGAACAAAAGTATAACAAACACTTTAAAAAAAACAAAAGTTTAGAATATTTTTAATATATTATTTTTTTTAATTTATATCTTGATTAACAAATACTAACTAAGTGTATATAGGTTGATAGGCTTTTTATGTAGCTTTATTTTTATTTTTTTTTAAAAATATTTTTATAATTTGAACTTGACCATTAATTAGTTATAAAAGAGTAATCTTATTATGTTATCTGCGATATTAACTTGGTAAAATTCCAACAAAGCTTAACCGAAAGCTTCAAATGCAGGCAACATATCGCTTTCAAATTTACATTATTATACATGAGAGATTTGCAGGATATGCTTGCTGCCTCCATCGACACTTCCGCAACCGCAATTGATTGGACCCTGTCTGAGCTTCTGAGGCATCCACGAGTGATGAACAAAGTCCAAGATGAGCTTCAACAAGTGGTAGGCATGGAGGGGATGGTGGAAGAAACTGACTTAGACAAGCTGGAGTACTTGGAAATGGTGGTGAAGGAAGCCTTTAGGTTGCATCCGGTGGCACCGTTGTTGCTCCCCCATGAAGCTACCCAAGATTGCATCGTGAATGGCTACCATATACCGCGTAAAGCTCGACTTACCATCAACGCATGGGCCATTAGCAGAGACCCAAATGTGTGGACTGATCCGGAGAAGTTTGTCCCGGAGAGATTTGAAGGGAGCACGATCGATCTGCGGGGCCGTGATTTCCAGTTGCTTCCGTTTGGAGCTGGCCGGAGAGGCTGCCCGGGGCTGCAATTGGGCCTACTGATGGTGAAACTGGTGGTAGCGCAGTTGATACATTGCTTCAAGTGGGAGCTGCCAGATGATATGTTGCCTACGGATTTGGACATGAGTGAGGAGTTTAGTCTGGTTACTACTAGAACTAGACATGGCCACGGTTCATGAACCGCCGGTTCCGGTTCATGAACCGCCGGTTCTGGTTCAAGAAATCTTTGAACCTGAACCGAACCGCCCAATGGCGGTTTGGGACGGTTCGGTTCCGGTGCCGGTTCGGTCAACGGTTTGGACCGGTTCGGTCAACGGTTTGAGCCGGTTCGGTCAACGGTTCCGGTTCCGGTTCAAACCGAATTTTTTTAATTTTTTTTAAATATTGTTGTATTCAATTTTGGTCCTTGTTCCGTTGTTCGGTTCGGTTTGGTTTCGATTTTTAATTGTTAAATGTAATTGTAAATATAAATATTCTCAACCATATTTTTAATAAAAAAACACTACTAAAAATTGAAGAAATATAAGTAATAATTTCATTAAAAATAATTAAAACAACTAAACAAGTATGTAATATAAGTAATTAATTTTTACAAATGTGAAAAATAAAAAATAAAAAATAGAATTAGACTTAATTTCATTAAAAAATAATTACAACAAAAATGTAATACAAGTAATTAATTTTTACAAATGTGAAAAAAAATAAAATATGGACTTGGATCCTACGCATCTTCATTGGAGTCGGAAGTCGCCGTTGTTGAACCATCATTAACCCATTCGTCAGATGATGATGAATGGATAAGTTCTTCTTGACGTCGCATGTTAGCTCTTTCCCAATCATCGAGGCAAACTTGAGCTTCCAATGATTCTGGAGCCAATCTTGATCTTCTTTCGTCCAAAATGTTGCCTCCACTACTGAATGTTTGTTCAACGGCTACAGTTGAAGCTGGAACTGCAAGAAGTTGACTTGCAATAATTGCAAGAGTTGGAAATGTCTCCTTGTGCCTTTTCCACCACTCCAAAATTTCAAAATTTAAACCTGTATCATCACCAAACTCAAAAACTGTGGTTAGATAAGTTTCGAGCTCCGAATGTGAGCTCGATCTAGGTTTTTTCCTCCTTTGATCTAAAAATTTATGACCCCATTTCATTGGTTGGGAGGAAGAGGAATGCGGAGCCATGGATGGAAATGATTCTTCACTACTAGGAGCAATAACATATGCTTCATATAATTGATTGCATAAAGTTCTAACCTTAGAAATTATAATATTCACATCAATTTCTTCATTATTTTCTAATCCTAACAACGAATAATAGTTAGACAAACACTCAATTAAACCATCAAATTTACACCTAGGATCAAATACCATAGTAACAAGAAAAATTTCAGGAATAAATTGATAATAACGTAACCATTTTTCTCTCATTTCTAAAACAGCATGACAAATTTCTTCAACATTAATTCCTTCCATTAATACACCGGCCACATTCATTGCTTCTATTAAAAATTGATGTGAAGTTGGTTTATAAACACTACTAAGTGTATGAGTAGCATCATTAAAAATTCGTAAAATATTCAAAATTGAACTACAAACATTCCACATAGTTGGAAAAATAGGATATTGTGGAATATAATTTGCTGCAAAAGAACACAATAAATCTTTATATTCAAAAGATTGATTAAGTAATTTAAAAGTTGAGTTCCAACGAGTAGGGATATCTTTTGAAAAACGTTTTGGGGTTTGACCATTGGAGGTGCAAAAATGTGCCCATGCTTTTGCAGTTCGAGGGTGTACCCAAATATAAGAAATAACATTTCTAATTGGATCTAAATAAGAATTAAGTGACTTAATACCATCTTGAACACATAAATTTAAAACATGACATGCACGTCTAACATGAAAAAATCTTCCACCAAAATTTGGTTGGCAAATTCTTTTCAATTCATTAATAAAAGCAGTATTAGCCGATGCATTATCAAAAGAAATTGAAAAAATTCTATTAACTAATCTATATTCTTGTAAAATTTGTTGAATTAATCTACAAATATTTTCAGCATTATGACTTTCATCAAAACATCGATACGCAAGAATTCTTTTTTGTAAAACATAATTTTCATCAACCCAATGACAAGTAATACCCATATATGAATGAGTTTGCCAATGATCACTCCAAATATCACTACAAATAGAAACATTAATATTATTGTTTTGAAAATATGTTATCAATTCAATTTTTGAGTTTTTAAACAATTTTAACAAATTCCTTTTCAAAGTATTTCTAGGAATTGATTTAAAACTAGGATTAACAAAGTTTTGACAAAATCGAGTAAAACCTAATTTTTCACCAAAACTAAAAGATAAATGATCAATTGCTACCATTTCAGCTAAACCAGACCTACAATTAGCTTCATTATAATGAAATAATTGAGGAGAGTTTGAAGAGGTAGCAAACCCGGATATTTGTGTTTGATCGCGGCTCAATCCAACCTTGAGCGGGTGCTTTGTTTGCAAATGTCGGGCGAAAGTACCATATCCACCTCCTTGCTTGAATTTGTATACTTGATTACAATAATTACAAGATACATCAAATTTACCATCTCCTTTTGGTGTTTTCTTGAAATGAATATTAAAAATATCAAAAGTAGAAATTTTTCCACCTCCCTTTTGTTGAGTTTCACTCTCTTGTATTTGAAAATTTTGAGCTTCAAACTCAACATTTTCAACATTTCTACCTTCACTTGCCATTTTTTTGAAAAAAGTATGATAATAAAAAAATATAATAATGATAAAATAATATAGTAACAAGTAATAAATAATTAACAATATAATTGAATAAATTGATAAATAACAAAATGAGAAGATTGAAGAAATTGAAATTAAAATATTAAATGAGAGACAAAATTGAGAGAATAATAGCTTGAGACTTGAGAGAGAGAGAGAGAGAGAGAGAGAGAAAGTGTGAAAAATGAGTGGGGGAGGGAGGGGTATATATAGATAGGAATTATAAAATTTAAAAAAAAAAAAAAAAAGTTGGGGGGGGTCCAACGGTCCAATCCAATTTGGACCGTTGGGGGGGGGGAGGGGAGGGGGGTCCAACGGTCCAATTTGGACCGTTGGGGGGGGGGAGGGGGGGGTGCACCGTGCGCGGCCGCACGCGCACGGGGGGGGGGGGGGGGAGGGGGGCCGGTTCCGCGGAACCGGAACCGGCGGTTCCGGTTCAGCGGAACTGGCGGTTCCGGTTCCGCGGAACCGGCGGTTCCGGTTCTCCGGAACCTTGAACCGGAACCGGACCGAATTTCGCCGGTTCGGTCCGGTTCCGGTTCGGCCGGTTCCGGGTCCGGTTCCGGCCGGTCCGGTTCCGGTTCGAACCGCCGGTCCGGTTCAATTTTGGCCATGTCTAACTAGAACTAAGCATCTCCTGGCTATTCCCGCTTATCGCCTTTCCAAATAATGGATCAAGTTCCACTTAACTAGGTTTATTTGTCAGCTAGTTTTCGAGTTTTTATAATGTTAAAACTCCTTTGTACTTATGGTCATGTGTAATTTATTTTCCTGTATTTTTGATTATACCAAAAAATATAAAACTAAAAAAAGAAGCCTTCCTGCGTGAAAAATTCTTCTTCTCTACGCTTCTTGTTCAACAATCTCTCTCTCTCTCTTCCAAGCACACTTTTGTAACTGTTTGATCTTAGATTCGATTGCATTTTCACCGTAAAAATAATCCCGATCTACAATGAGGTAAGTCTTTTAGTTTGATTAGTGTTATTTTTAGCATAGATGTATGCTATATATACGTATATATGTGTGGGTTGGGTTTGATCGGATGCTATATATACATAGATCTATAGAGATTCGGTCCTTAAATCTTGTTGGTTTTTGGGTATGTTGGTCGATAGAAGTAAAAGTGTTGGGTAATTGCCTCTGATTGTCGGAAACCACCAGCCACGATGGCCAGTGGCAACCGCCAATGTTTTTTTCAATTTTGGTCGAAAATAAAAATAAAAAATGTTTGCAAGTAAAAGATTTTTTCTTATAACTTATTACAAATAGAAGATGGGGGTAAGGGTGGGGGTAATGGTAGTTATAACTTTATGCTTAGCTTTGTTTTTTTTGTAGCTTGCAAATAAAAGTAAAAAATGTTTGTCAGAAGAATTTTTTCAAAATATATATGTTATTTACTTTAGGTGGTGTTTTTTTTTGTTCCCTAATAAGACCCAAGACAATGACAATTTTTTAGGTGGTTCTTCATAGGCTTCGGCCCGGGATTGAAGGACCCAAGACCGTTACCATCCTCTTTTGGCAGCCCATTTTAGAAGTCGGGCCACAAGCCCATTCCCCATTTCAGAGGAGATATGAGCCACAACCTATTTGCTCAAATAGGGGTGAAGCCCACTCAAGCTTAGCCCACATTTTAGCCCTCATATAAAAGAGCCTTTGGCTCTCCATTCGATGTCTCTATCCTATCCTCTATTCGAGCGAACCCTAGTTCTCTCTCTCTCTCTCTTGTTTCCTTTTCGTGGCCGATTGATTCATCGCTTCGGTTCTTGTTTATCCGATAACGATGAAGGCATTCTTGCCTTCTGTGGATGCTGTTTCCTTTCATGTATTTAGCCACCTTTCCTTTTGTGAGGAAGGCGGTCCCTTTGATGTCGCTGGAAGCACCTTATTTATTCAGATATGGGTTCTTCTTTTGGGATAAGTCTTTCTCCTTAGTTTGAGCCTTGATCTCGTTGTCTTTGTGACCGATCTAATCTACCTACTTTGTATGTGGCTGTGATCGTTTGAGGGAGAGAGGGTTTACTTTGCTGGTTTGGCTGAGAGGTGTTGGGACTTTTCTGGGCTTACGGTTTGAGAGCTTCGTTTGTGGCTTGTGATTCCTATTCATTGGTATTACCAAGAGTGGTAACTGGTCTTTCAGATCTGAGTCTTGAACGGTTAAAATAGGGAGTTTGTAATTTGTTTTCTTTACGTTCTTGTTTTGATCTATAGTTGATTCATTCTATTGTACTAACCTTCTCTGTTTTGAAAAGATTTTCCGCAACAGGTGTCAATCGAGCAATTTTCAGAATTTACTCTAGCTAGGTCAAAAAGTGAAATTTACTTTCTTTTATCTAGTTTTTTCTTGATGAGATTATCTTTACCCTATACCTGGTGGTATATTTTGCTAAAGTTGAAGGGAAATTCTTACAACAGGTCCTCTCATCATATATGTTATTTAAACATTGACCATTTCTGGAGTTTAACATATTAATTACTAGGAGAATTGTTGCAAGGATATATATATTGCTGTGTGCTAGAGAAGTTATTGAGATGAAAAACAGGAGAATTTTGAATGGTGGAACATCACTTTATACCCGTAGAGGTATATACCCCCAAAAAATAAAGTATTTATTTATTTATTTTTTGACAAGACTCAATATATTGAACCCAAAAAAATAAAAATAAAAAGATTAAATTACATATATATAAAGGCAGAATCCCCAAAGGTTTGTTTTTCTAATATAAATTTGCTGGTTAGGCTTTACCTTGCTCTAATATTTTTACTTAATCCTCTAAAGAAAAAGAATAAAATTGCTGATAAAAAGAAATTCTGTCTCAACTATATATATCAAAGTGCAGCTCCTTATATTTTTTATATAAATAATAAATTAATTAATTTGGTGCCATTTGCCTTCTCTCTCTCAAAAAAAAAAAAAAAAAAAGTAAGAGATGATATGTATAGTTAATCCTCTCTGCATAACTAAATGTTTCATGCATGCGTAGGCAATGGATTCATTGCCAACTTGTATAAAGAGGTTTCCAGCTAGCTAGCAACTTATATTTTGTTTGTTTGTGAATTGATTAAATAAAAGCTCAAACCTAACAAACTAAAAATCAAAAAAATCAAATTGGACATGCCAAAAAGTGAGAAAAAAAATTGAACCCGATTGAAAAAAGTGAAAAATAACTGAAAAACCAAAAAAAAATTGAAAATTGAAAAAACCAACCAAATTGAAAACCAAACAAACGGAAAATATTTGAAAAAACAAAAAAAAAAAAAAAAAAAACCTAGAAAAAACCAAAATAACCCGTTTATGATTAAATATAGAACTTGTATAATAATTATTACTATTATAATATATATAGTTATAAGTTTCAATCTGAACTCTTTAATAATTAACATGATCATAATTCATAAATAAAGATAATTAATTAAAATTTTAACTAAACATGTTTATTTTAAACATGCTGATTTTAATTGAGAGATTCTTCTCAATTTATAATAATTTAGAGAAAATCTTTTTACTTAGAATTATATCTCCTTGTTAGATAATATTTGATGCGAACTTGTTACAGACCATGGACGTACGTGAGCAACGGGCATGGATATAACAGATTGGCACCTAATCGTCAAGGACTAACAAATGAGTACTTATGTGGCGTTGAGAGTTCCATACATTATGTATGTGCTCAGCCATAGTTCACGCGAGATGATGAGACCATATATACAGTGTTCGTGTGTTAAGTGTATACGTTGCATCTTTATCAGAATGATGTGACGTTGATGTAGGAAATTCTTAAATGTGAATGATGTGACGTTGCATCTTTATCAGAAGGTATTCATGGCCCATTGCTATTATTGGGCATGCCATGGGGAAGAGAAGCCTCCCATGGAATCCCAGGTGCGAACAGAGGTAGCACAAAATGAAGCGCATTGGGTTTACGAGGATAATCCAAATGCATCTGATGCAATGGTGATGGATGGTACGAGTTATTCTATTAGAGCCCATCTTTTGAAGAACGAATAAGAAGAGTCCAATGTAGATGTTCAAAGCTTTTATGAAATGTTAGAAAATACAAGTACACCTACATATGATGGTTGCATTATTCACACCGAACTTTCTATAACAGTGAGGATGCTTAGCATTAAGGCTAATTTCAACTTGCCTAAGCAATGCCATAATGATTATAGGTGCAACTAATAAATGCGTTGATGTCAGAAGGCAACCGGATGCCCAATGACTTTTACTAGACAAAGAAGATGGTTTCTAGGCTAGGCCTTGGGTACCAGAAGATTGATTGCTGTGTTAATATGTGTATGCTTTATTTCAAGGATGATGTTGATGAAACAGAGTGCAAGTTTTGTCATGCCTGACGATATATATATAACTTGTAAGGTAGGACCTAGGAGGCGTAAGGAAGTTCCAATTAAATGAATGTGGTATTTACCTATAACACCAAAGCTCCAGAGGCTTTAGTTGTTAAACACAACTACTAGGGAGATGAGATGGTACTATGAAAACCCACGGGAGCTAGGTGTGTTATCCCATCCATTCAATGGAGAAGCATGGAAGCACTTTGATAATGTTTATCCTAATTTTGCTTGTGAACCACACAATGTCGGGTTTGGCTTGTGGGTAGATGGCTTTACACCGTATGGTCAATTTGGCAAAACATATTCATGTTGGCCTGTGATTGTCACTCTTTATAATCTTCCTCCATGGATGTGCATGCGACAAGAGTATTTGTTTCTTACAATAATCATCCCTGGTCCTCACAATCCGAAATCCAAAATAGATGTGTTCCTACAACCTCTCATAGACGAGTTGAAAATGTTATGGGATATTTGTGGAACCCTTACCCTTATACCCCTATTGTGTAGAAGAAATAAAAAACAAAGAAGAATCACTCATTCCACCATGCATGCACCTCTACAACTAAACGTACACCTGTACATAACTAACAACGGAAGCACCTGGCCTGACATCCATGTACATAATAGTCACATATACCTGAACATGAATTTGATAACAAAGGCATAAACCACCACCTGGGAATGCATACAAAAGATGACCAACCCTCAGGGTTGCATGGTTTTTATATATAGACTAAGGGTAAAACCAAAAGATAAAACCACCTTGATTACATAAAAGATCACAAAGCCTCAAGTTAAGACCAGCTAGTACTGCCCTGTACACCATCTATTAGGATAGGTCAAAAACTACTAGGCTCGCCCCCAACCTTGTCCTTGCCCTTATCTGAAATGAAGAGAAACAAGAGTGAGTCACAAGACTTAGAAAGCATAATTAAAAGAAAAACTAACGAGTGTATGGAACTAAAGAACAACTTGCACCCCATGTACAACATCCATGTATCATTTAATGCAGGATAGGTAATAATGGCATAATGAAGATATGCACATACCTAATCTTGGGGCCCACCTAAGACACAATGGCACCTAAGTCCATGCCACAAACCTGTTGTTGCCCTGAAGGCCAACATGTAACACCCTGCCTTGCCGAGCGTGTTACTATAAGGGTATTTTCGGGAATCTTTTTTTTTATAACATCATCACGCTCGGTGCTTCATGAACAACCTTCACATGCACACACAAGATCCCGAAAACCCCAGTCTTGCCCGTTTAACTAACAAAATCAATAATCTTAACAACTAAACAAGAGATATCATAATGCAGCGGATACATTAACATCAAACACCGTAATTCTTACATAGCATTTCCATAACGAAATACATAATACAGATAACCAAATGATAACAATGTTATCGTACAACTATTTATACACACGCTAGAATAAATACCAAAACCCCAAAATTTACAACGACTATCAAACTAAGCATCGTTGACCTTCAACCGGCCATGTCCTTGCCCTCGCAGCAGTCCCTGATTGGAACATTGAACATTCCAGGGGCATAACCCAAGTTAGATGACAAAACATCTAAGTGACGGCATGAAACAGTTTACATGATGCATGAACAAATATACGAGCATGGCATACACAGACAAAACGACATGCAAACACGTCTATCTTGAGAAATCTCCCTGACATACTCAACTTCCCGTGGAAAACACCTTCCACACACTGTTGGGGTTGACCTTGCTGCGACATACTTAATCTCTCGAGTGCCCTACCGTGTCACTCGTTCACCAAGATTAACCTTATCCCATTCTCAAGAAGACCCCATCTCGTCCCATACGGACCCAATAACAACACGAACAATCAATACCCCGATGATATGAAAATCACACGCCATGCACCGACTCTTTTGCAAGTAAAAACAGTTGATACAATATACCACATGATCAATATGCAAATGATGACATATATACATGAATAAAAATGCATAAGCATAGCATCCCGAGTTCTGGTCTCGAGTGCCCTACCGTGTCACTCGTTCACCTGAACTCACTACACTCACACCAAGACATATCCAAAACAAAAGTAAAACTAGAGTCAGACCACTCACCTCGAACATATTCGGATCACCTCAATCCTCGTTCATTACCTCGGTTTGCATGTTGAATCCCAAATACTTGAACTTATGCTCAACCTCGAGCCACAATATTCCCTAAACACCATATTAAATTAAGGAAACATTAAAATCTATTTTCCTTAATTTTTCCATAATCTCCTCTATTTTCTCCCATTTTTCATCTTGATAATTCCAAAATAATTATTTCCTCGAACATTTTTCCCAATTTTTCCACATGATAAATCCTAAAATAAATCAATAAAAATACTGGAAAAAGAATTACCAAAATGCCCCTTCGCACGCGCCTTCACGCGCCGGCGTGTGAGTGCAAACAATGTGTGGCACGTGCAGCTCACTTGCCACCATCTTCTACAAAATTTCGGCTGCCAACGGGTGCTCCGATGACCACGAAAAAGGTACCACCTTGAAGCCCATGAGGAATCGATCCATGTGGTACCAGTTTTAGGCCGAAAGGCCACCGGAAAACGGCCGAAAATGGCAATTGCAGGCGGCTCGCGGTGGTCCGCCACCCGACTTCGGCCAAGCCTCAATCGGCCATTAAACTCACTCGAAAACCCACTAAAAACTCCAGAATGACTCTCCTGAATGCAAGGATCTAAAGCCCCTTAACCATTCCCTCAAAATCATCCAAAAACGAGGTCGATTTCATGCTTCAAAAATCAAAACCCTTGGCCCTTTTATACCCGAAAAACTGACCCTCTTCCGGCCAATCACTGGCCATGGCTTGGTCACCAAGCATCCTCACGCCGGCTACCACCTCCCCTAGGTCGCCCTTGGCCGTCCCATCGTCGGATTCGGCCCCCCCACGTGCGAAGATTTGCGGCGACTGATTTCCCTTCACTGTGTTCACATTATAACTTTGTTTTATTGCACTTTCACCCCCTAGATTCTTCCAATATCATTTATGCTCTTTTCTTTGAGCCCCCAAACTATCCAAAACCACTATTAAAGTCCACAAGTTTAGTACATCTTATTTGACCTTCGAAACTTTCAAAAAATTACCATTTTGACCTCCCTGAGGCAAATTTAGAAAATTGCATTTAGGCCCGATTGATCATCTTTGACCTTAAATCCATTCGATTTAACCCAAAATCGCTTAAGGGTTGTTCTACACATTTAATACTAGTCCTTGACGCGCTTTGTTGACCTTTTGGACATCTCCTACGTCGATTCGATTTTCTCAGCTCGGTCAACAGCTGTACCGAAAACTGTTCCCAATCTAATTTCTTTCATCACTAAAAATCATAATTTAAATCACTCGTTGATACTATACCATTTTCCTTAATCATCTAGGGTCTGGGGTACTCCCTCTGACTAATTCGGTTGTCCAGAGCTGCGTTAGTGTACCCTAAAACCTTATTCTTTTGATAATTCCAATTATATCCTTCATCAAATACCATTTATACCCTTAATAATTTCTCGGGTATTACACAACATAACCTACAACCTACCTTAGATAACCCCGAGTGGGTGTGACGACACCCGAAATGGCTCGTTAAACTCGCTTCGTCTGTGAACATAACCCTGGCGCGGAAACCCCCGTCATTGAAACAGTTGTGTTTTCAATACCGACACTAAGAATCATACAAATGCACATATACAATGCAATGGCATAATGAGCATAAACATGATACATAGCCCCCATAAAACCATGAATCAAGCCACGCTCGCCCATAAAGGAAATCACATTCCATGCAATGCCTATGTCTAGCTACTCAAGGTATCAAAAATAATCTAATATGTCCGTGCCTAAGCACACAAGTCATGTGAGTCCTATTTATGCATCATCCTAGTCCTTGCTTTCAATCGGCATGCATGGGAAATTAATTAAGTAGTATAATGGCTACCACAAGTAAACTAGTACCAACAGGGTCTAACTTCATTCCACAAAGGAATTGGAGAGGAAACTATCTCTCCATGACCACATGAACAACAAGGCCCAAAATAACCTAATACAAACATTAAAAGTATATGTTTTACTTAATTTATTTTCCTTTTGGACAGGTTCTAACAAGAGTAAGAGAAGTTGTTAACTTGAAGTCTAGTAGGAAGGATAGCACCAAAGCCAACCATACAAGAAGGAAATCAAGACAACCTTACACTAGCAAGTCCATTAGTTGAACATCAATAAGAAGAAGACCTAAGGCTTCCTTTCACCATGTATAAACAATTTTCTCACCAAACAAAAAGTGGTTCAAGAGCTTCTCAAAGGAATAGTTCCTCCAACAGTTTATCTTTCCAATTTAACATGCAACACACCCAATCACAAACATGATAAGGGAAAAATCGAACGCTTTCCTAGGTATACTTGAGAGTCAAATAAAATAGGAACGAAAAAAGAAGGAAAGGGCTTGCATTTGGGTAAGAGCTTGCCTGAAACAGTGAAGAAATCAACCCTAGAAGCTACCAAGTTTCCTTCATCTTCTTCCTTTGCCCCTCTTCCTCTCGGCCAAACACACTAACCTCCTTATTCTTGCACTCTCCCTTAGCATATATATATATATATATATGAGGACTAGAAGCTAGTGGATGAGGATGCATGGAAAAATCGGGTGGAAGTCGTCCACCACTGCCTGAAAGTGGAAGCTATCCGGATGTGAGGCAAGGTATTTGGACGTATATAGCATCAAACTAAGGCATATCCGAATACTCCTTGCAAGGCATCCGAATATAATAAAGAAGAAGACCCTAACTCATTTGAATATCTTCCTAGGCACTCGAATACAAGAGAGAGAGATTCTCCAACACATCCGGATAACACCTAAGCCATTCAGATACCTTTTATTTAAACATGAGGTATTCGAATAGCCCATTGGCCTATCTAAATACCTTTCCAAAACTAAGGGTATCCGAATGTCTTCTTGAGCCATCTAGACATCCCTAAAAAAACCAAGTCCCTATTCAAATATCCCATCAAATATTTGAATATATCAAGCTTAGCTCAAACACTTAATTAATGTCATTATCCTAGCATCTCACCACCAAAAACAACATACTACACATCAAGGCTAACCAACTCAACCTCAAGGCATGATAAGAACATTACATAACTAAATTCAGGTCATTACAATATTGGCGTGCCAACATACGATATTTCACTCAAACAAAACTTCCAGATACAGGCTGCACTAATGTGGACTATTAATGACTTTCCCGCATATGGCATGCTATCAGGTTCAATGACAGCGGGCAAGTTAGCATGCCCATTTGCATGAACCAAGACATCCTTCTTTGACTATCATCGAATGTTTTTGCCCATGAATAACCTATTCCAAAGGAACCAAGATGCTTTCATTAAAAATAAGGTTGAGAAGGGTGGGTCTCCACCACGATTGAGTGGTGATGACATATGGGGTCAAGTTTGGGCATTGCTAGAAATAACTGAAACAGGTCCAATTCACACACAAAGTGATGGGTGTCGAATCCAACAAATAATAAATTCTTGCTCTTAAAAAATGCAAATTGTGATAGTAATGAGCAAGGTCGTATCCATAGGGATTGGTTAGATCTATTCCTTTGAAAAATTAAAATAAATAGAAGAAACAATTGGGGGGTTTTAATTTTGAAATTTAAACAATTAAAAACAGAATATTATTCTAAATTATTAAGGCAAATCAGAATGTAAAAAGATTAAAGTAATCAATAGAAACGCTTCCTGTAGAAGGGATTTATCTACCAATGGTTATGACACTGATCATTGATGCCAAAGTCACTAATTTTCCTTGAATACTTGGCCTTAGAAAGAACAACAAGCTTTGTTCATTCAATGTTTCCCTTACTTCTTAGTTAATTAAAACAAACTCTTCAATTATCTCTTACGTTCAAACAACCCTAGAACAAACTCTCTAGAATTTAATTCAAATGTAGCATTAAACTTTATGGAAACAAGACCAAATTCGAACAATAAACATACAAGCTCGGTTTATTTAATTTAGCACATGTACTCCCTAGGAATTGAATGAAAACTTGTCCATAAACATAAACCCTAGTTGCTACTTATGCAAGAAAGACCAAACAATTATGGATTTGGTATTCAAGCTAGCAATTGATCATGCATCAAGAATTGAATAGCGACCGTCTACGCAATCAAAACACACAATCATAAAAATTAAAACTAGAAGATACATGAATATTCAAGAGAAAATCATATGGAAAATAATCTTAGAAAGATCTCACAGTGTTCTTCACCATAGCTTCAAAATATCCTTCTACCAAAAACCAAAGTTTAGCCACACATAATGAGAGAAAGAACAAAAAAACAAGAGAATTTATGAAAAGGATGCTTCCTCCTCCTCTTGGATGTGCTCCTCTGCCTCTTTTTCTTCCTAGACGTTCCTTCTTCTCGAGCTTGGATCAAGACCTTAAATAGCCCCTAACAAAGAATCCAAATCAACCAAAGAATTAGGGCTTCCTAGACTCCCATAATTTATGAGCCCATTTTGGGCTATATAAAAAGCTTTTTAAGCTTTTGCCCCTCTTAAGAATTATAGCTCAGAATGTTTAGATTAATTTAGGATTTTGAAACACTCTATTTGGACATCATAAGTTCAAGTTATGTCATTTTAAAGATTCAGTGTTTGTGTAGAATTTTAATCCGATTAGGATTTGGCCTAGCTTTTCGATCCTAATGTTGAAGTAATGTTTGGAGGCCCAAACGAAGACGGATTTGGACAAATAATACCATTATGGAAATCCCAAGAAGTCCTCTACAAAAGCTCTAAGGACTTCATTCATGTTCTTGAACTGTAACATGGTCAAAAATTTGTAAGAAGCCCAAAAGGTCAAAATATTAAAAAGCTAAGATTTTCTAAGTAAAAACCCAATTTATACTAACATATCAAAAATTGCCTTAACCATAAAAATAAGCATAAATCAGCACAATAAGACATAAAGCTCACCCAAAAGACCATATGTAAGGGAAATAAATATATGAAATTATACACTAATCAAATTCCCCCTACTTAGCTTTTGCTTGCCCTCAAGCAAAACTAGGCGTACAACAAAATCAAGAATTCCCGAACTCGTAAAATCTCGACCCATGACATCATATTTACTACAAACCAAGAACTTAGGAGACATGTCATGACAAGCTAAAAATCACAAGACAACATAACTTATTCTATCATGGAAATCTTATCCAAAAGTGAGCATAATAAGATCCGTTAAAAACTTTTCCACAAATTTAAAAATCAGAATTTTCAAAACACAACTCCTTCTCATGCAATTCTCAATTGAATATAAACTCATAAGTAAAAGGAAAACACTGTTGAGTTCTAACCTAGTCAAGAGGGGGGGTGAATTGACACCTTTTAAAAACTTTAATGCAAAACTTATGCACGTATATATATGAGAAAACAAATTTAATATAAACCAAAATTGTAGTTGAGAGTACGGGAGCACTTAAATACTAGATGGATAATATGATATCCGCCAGCTGTGCTAGTATGTGCTTAGATCCAATATACTCTTCAAATTACAACTTGGTGAAAAACATGTGATTTGAATGCACACAATAACAAGACTTTAAATAAACCAAATGGAATATTGAATGAGTACAAAGAATGATCAATTAAAGAAAATCAGAATATAATAGCCAACAAGAATGTAGGCCTTAGGATTTGGCCACACAAAAACAAAAACAAACAAGTATAATCAAGCAAGAATAAGTAAAGAGTGAAGAGAAGAAGGACACAGAGATTTATAGTGGTTCGGCCCTTATGGCTTACATCCACTACCTAAGGATTCCCTTCCTTAGGATTTTCAATCAAATCCACTATATGAAACTTTTCTTACAACCACCAAAGCCTTCACTTGGCTTCACCACCACCAAACTATTTCTGGAGTCTCACACTCACTAGTTTGGATTTTGTACGCTCTTTACAAGATAGTAGAGATTGAAAAATAGGGTTCTCTCAAAAATAATACAATGAAGTGTAGAGAACTCTCTTAGTTTTCTCTCAAGAAGATAGAGGAAAAGAAAGACTAAGAGAGAATGAAAATCTTGGCCAATGATGTAGAGAATAATAGGGCTTCAAAAAGTTGTTCCAAAGACTTCAAGAGATCCTTTTATACAGTGTTAGAGTTGGCTTTCCTTGATTAATCTCAGCCCTCCATGTGTCAAGTCTTCAAGCCAATCTTAGCCCTTCGTTTTGAATTTTTGATTTACCTTCCATAATCAGCTAACTTGATTGATCTTCAAGACCTTTGACTTTTGTAGATCTCCAATCAGCCTTGAATGAGAAAATCAATTCCAATAATGCATGGCTGATTTCAAGGATTAAAAATATCATCCAAACCCTTCATAATTCTTGCAAAATCGAAATTAAATAACAAATGATCAATTCTGACTTCTAGTTGATCTTCAAACTCCTTTGATTGTGCAATTGGCCCCTTAGCTTCCATAACAAGCATAGCTAATTTGAAATTTGAATTTAAACCTCCAAATGGTGTAAAATCCTTCCAAATATTCTCAGATAATGAAGCAAATTTGTCCAATAATGAAGATATCAATTATAACTTCAAAGGCCCTTAATTGATCAAGTTTCCATACTAAAAAATGTTGACAACAAGAAGAGAATCAATTTGTGTAGCTGAATATATGCAAGATATCCTTAGAATATTCTCCCATAATGAAGATATCAATTAGCTATAATGAGGATATCAATTAGTCATAATGAGTAGGATAATTGATTCCGTGATTTGAGTAGAGGATCCTTTTAATGAGATAGAATCAGCAATAAAGGAAAGTAATATCAATCAAGGTTTAACTTTCAAACCTTAATTTCCTCCATTAATGTTGAATAATAGGGCTGAATCTTTAACTTCTCCATTTGAATGCAATTCAAAAATTCTTCCATATTTAACTAAGTAAAGAAGCTTCTAAGAACCTTTAAATTTACTCCATGATTCTCTTACCATATTTAGACCAACGAGAAGATGTAACCTTGATGAGTGTGCTCCACGTGGCTGCCACGTCATCAAAATGCCACATTAACAATGCCATGTCGCCAAGTTACATATATGGCAACTCCATATAGTGGACTACTCCAATCTCCTCAAAAACTTCCATATATATCTTTTGAAACTTCCCATATATGAACAAGGATTCAATATATCTTCTAGACTTTCCATTCTAAGAAGAACTTTCCATTCATAGCTCAAATACTTAAATTTCTAGAAAGCTCTCTAAAAACTTGTTTCCATATATAATGAAATCTCTATATAAGTATAAGAGGTTTCCATATATAACCTGTGTCATGAAATCACTAAAGAATAGCTTTGTAAGCCTTATGAAGGCTTCATGCTTTGTTAAAACATAAAATATAAATTCACATTCACACATGCCAATCATCAATCATCAAAATCTACACTCAACAAACACTACCAAACTAAAGAGAACTAAGCACACTCACATCATGTTTGCATATCCATGCACACTTCTTATTCAAATTCATAAACTTTGCAACTAACATAAGTGTTTCATGCTTAACCAAACCTAAAATCATCCCCTCGTCTCCTACTACAAACAAGGTAGCAAACGAGTTTTTTTTTTTGGCAAATAAACAAGTGCATTTTATGCTCCATCTCGTTCATATTCGCCTTATTATTATTATTATTATTATTATTATTATTATTATTATTTTACAAATAAATGAGTGCATTTTATGCTCCATGTAACACCCCGCCTTCTCAGGGCGTTAGGTAAAGTAAGATTCAGGGGATATATTTTTTTTTTCAATGAAAACTCAACACAAAAATCGTTCCCCGAAGATCCAGTTACACCATCTCAGTATATCAACTTAGAACCACTAATAAACTAAGACATGTAAATCACCTCCAATGCGGAAGCTAGATCGAAATCTTAATAGATCATAACCGAAACCACTTTATTCATAATATAAAGTCAAACCAACACTTACATGACGTCATCAAAATAAACAATATAATTGAAAGCGACATATTATAAGCTATCCACTAATTGTCATCACTCCTCGGCAATTCCTTTTCCCTTCACCTGGAACGTTTGAATATTCTAGGGACAAAGTCCATATTAAATGATGAATCATCTAAGTGAGAGTTCAAAAACACGTTTTTATGAATGTATGCAAGATATGAAATAAACCAACACAACCCGGCAAACCCTTGCCCAAGAGAATCCCACAGCGCTTAATCCTACCATGGGGAAAGAGAAATCTCTCTAAAAGCCATGCCACCATACTGACACATCGACACGACGAGGTTCTAGCTTAAGAGGGGCAAGGTCAACGCATCTTCCCAACATCTCGGGAACAATCGTTACCAACTCCCGGCCTAGAAAGGTCACATCAACGCAGGAACCTGGCTCGCCACATTTACGTCAACGATTATGTTCCCACTCAGAAGCATCCAGGAACCACTACCCAATCCCAACTCAAAATCTCATATGGATCACCTCGTTATCCTAGTGTAACTTCCCTGACCAAACAGGCCGGCATGGAAACCAAGGCGACTATCCCGACATGCACACCAGCACAAGATACCCCTATTATTCCGTCACACCCTTGGAGAATTATGGCTACACTATCCAGATAACATTTTAGGCTGACATTTCATATGAACCACACAAAAATGCATGACTATACCACATTTCACAACTCAATGCATCATATAAATAACATTTTATAAAATGTAATGTACCAGTACAAAATGTTTAGAGACGAACCTCCCTCATAAAACCAACCGTCACCGGTTACCGTTTTCATGTAACAAAACCATTTTGCATGAAATCACAACACATTTTAAGTATCACAAACGCCAAGTTTTTAGGGTAGAAATACCCACAATAAATCAAGTTTTGGGGGAAAACACTCACTAACCAAAACATTTATAATAAACTAAAAATCAAGTTTTTTGGTAAAACACTCACCTTGAATATAATTCAGAATGTCTCAAAATTTACCCAACCTCAACTCTGGTGTCAAGCTTTTAAATGCTAAACTCTAAACACCAACACGTTCCTTGAACTTCAAATAAATTTCTATTTTTTTTTAAAAAACTTTTTACTAATTTTCTCCATTTTCTTTCCTTTCTTTTGCTCTTCTTTTCTCTTCTCCTCCTCCTCCTCCTCTGCTCTCTCTCGATTTCGCTCACTCGGCCAAGCTCTTTCTGCCTCTCCTTTTCCCCCTTTTTCCAATTACCCTCCTTATATATACACTTAATACTTGGGCTCCACATCTATACTATATAATCATACTTGGCTGAAGATTGGCCATCACACACCTAAATGCATATAATATATATATTATAAAGTTTATCTCTTAGTTTATTAAAGAAATCTCTGTAACTTGGCCACCATTCTTATATATATTATATTATATTTTCTGCATGCTTCCTTTCACTTCAACTCAACATGGGCACCATGCAGCTTCTTTAAATTCAATTTAAAATTTGCTTCATTGGAAGCTTCCAATGTGCACACCCACAGATTGCTTAATTGCTCTCATATATATATATATAATTTATTATATTATATATTAAAATCATAGAAATTAGATATAAATCCCTCAATTAATTCTAAATCCCAGTTTGAGCATTTCACAATTACAATTACACCCTCAGACGTAAATTTCATTCAGATTCAAATACTGAAAATCCATAATTAATAATTCCAAGATTACTCGATAAAGACGATTTTGCCTCTGTGCCCTCACAAGACCTTTGCTTCATCCCGAAACTACTTTAGGGTTGTTCCTTACAAAAAATTAGAGCCCATTCGGGGTTCCGTTGACTTTTTGGAAGTCCCATACGACGATTCAGTTTTTTTTAGCCCGATCCACAGCTGTATCGAAAACTGTTCCCGATTCAGTTTCTTTTGACACCTAAAATTATGTCTCGAATTACTCGTCGATACTATTCCATTTTCCTTAAATATCTAGGGTCCGAGGCACTTCCTGCGATCGATTCGATCACACAAAATTGTGATAGTGTACCCTATAGCCATATTCTTCCAAAAATTCCACTTATATCCCTCGTAAAATCTCATTTATATTCTCAAGAATTTCTCGGGTATTACACTCCATCTCGTTCATATTCCCCTTATTTACTTAAACCTTACTTAGGACTAGAAGTAGAGGGAACAAGCTCAAGAATGGTACAACCTTCACTACTCATGCCAATCACACATCATCCACAAAATTTTTTAAGACATATGTACTTCAATGTTACCATGATACAAATGTGCATAACCCAATTTAATGAGATATTGCTCAACTTTAACTCAAGAATCACGCCGAAAGATAAATGACACAAGAATTAACATGTTTCCATAAAAACAACAAAATTGAAGGGTACCAAATTTGCATACTCACTCTTAAACTCGATCAACCATGATAAAATCCACTTATGAAGCAAGTTATCTCAACTAAAACATGCTTGAATCCTCATTCTTAATCAATCACAACTTATAGCAAATATGACCTCCAAATTCTCGGGAGGGAGAATTATCCAAGACACACAAAACACACTAAAAATGACACATGAAAATTAAAAAGAACACCCATGAAAATGAAACCTAAGTCCTCCCCCCACACTAAAACCTTACATTATCCCTAATGTAAGCTTGTCATGTAAAGAAGAGTAAAACTAAACACACATGGGTTAAAAATACACAAAGAAGAAAGGAAAATGATAGAGAACAAATATGATCATGGTTCTTAAACCACACTTGGGTTGCCTCCCAAGAAGCACATTTAGTTAACGTCATTTTCCTGATGTTACAGCTTTCCTCAATCTATGTAAACTGGATCTCTAAATTGCACTTCATCTGTAGTTTGCTTCTGAAAGACTTCATGAAATGGCTTAAGCCTATGCCCATTGACCTTGAACACCTTATTAGTTCCTAGGCTTCATACCTTAACTGCACCATAAGAAAATACATTAGTAACTTCAAATGGACCAATCCAATGAGAATGCAACTTACTTGGCATTAATTTGAGTCTCAAATTGTAAAGTAAAACTTTTTTTCCAAAAACAAATTGCTTTCCAGTAACCATTCTATCTTGAAATTCCTTTGTCTTATCCTCAATCTTGTCCTTTGTCTTTACCTTTGTCTTGCCCTTATGTCTCAACTCAAAAGTCTCCTATGCAAAAACATTAACCACATCAATAGAAAATGCAAATTGAATATCATTAGGGTACCTCGTGTCATCAAATATATTAAATTTCACAATCTCCCCATCGAACCCCATGGTAAGGGTACCATCGTGAACATCAATCTTTGTCCTTGTTTTTAGAAAGGGTCTTCCTAACAAAATTGGAGCAGGATTTGGAGAAGCATCGTCCTTCATGTTCAGAATGTAAAAATTAGCAGGAAAAATCAGCTCATTAACCTACACCAAAACATCCTCAACTACCCCTTTAGGGTATGCATTAGAACCGTCATCTAGTTGAATTATTACACCCGTTTGTTTCAATGGACCAAATTTCAAAGATTCATATATTGAATATGGCATGACATTTATGGATGCTCCTAAATCTAACATGGCACGTTTAATCTTAGAATTACAAATCACACATGGAATAGTAAATATACCTGGATCCTTACATTTTGGGAGTAACTTACGTTGAATTATTACTGATGCATTCTCTCCCACACTTATCTTTTGATCACCTCTCAACCTTCTCTTCGTAGTACACAGTTCCTTAAGAAATTTTGCGTACCTTGGGACTTGCTTAATGGCATTCAATAAAGGAATGTTCACTTCTACCTTTCAAAAAGTCTCCAAGATGTCCTTTTCTTGATCTTCCTTTTTAGATTTAGATAACCTGCTAGGAAAAGGGAGAGGAATAGGTTTATCAGAATTATACATAATTGTTCAAGAGATTACCTTAGAAGAGATTGTCGCCTCATTTTTTGTCTCCTCTTTTTGAGTCTTCTTGGCTGAATCTGTAGGATTTTGAACAAGGGTGTCAATTTCTTTTCCACTTCGTAGTGTAATGGCACTTTCATTTTCTCGAGGATTTACAACTATTTGGGAAGGCAATTTCCCAGAACCTTGAGATTCTAGCCTGCTCATTGATGTTGCTAGTTAACTAATTTGATTCTCAAATTTCTTGATGCTTGTTCTTGTCTCCTGTTGAAATTGTTGTGTGTTAGTCGCAAGTGATTTAATAATTTCTTCTAAAGACATATTTGAACTTGAAGAAAGTTGTTGTGGTAGAATATGTGGTCTAGGCTGGTAATGTTGGAATTGTGGTCTTGCTCCATAACTGAAGTTGGGATGATCCCTCCACCCTGGATTGTAGGTATTTGAATAAGGATCATACTTCATTTGTGGTGGGCCTGGGAATACCCCAACTGCATTGGCATGCTCTAAAGAATCTTCTTAAAGTGCGGGACACATATTAGTTTGATGACCAGTAGTAACACAAATACCACAAGCTTTCACATGTTGCAAATTTCCTACAACCAATTGTTGAACAAGAGAAGTTAGATTGGATATTTAATTTTCAATGGAAAATATACTTACCTCAATCACCCTTCTCAAAGGGGTGTCCTGTCTGAATCCAAACTGCTGTGAGTTAGTAGCCATGATGAAAATCAAATCTCTAGCGGCACTAGGGGTTTTATTCACTATAGCACCTCCACTAGCTGCATCCATTATTTTCCTCTCCATAGGTAGTAGCCCTTCATAGAAATATTGAATGAGGAGTTGTTCAAAATTTCATGTTGAGGACAGCTGGCACACAATTGTTTAAATATTTCCTGATTAGTGGTTAATTTTATAAAAATTTTGTTATAATTATACCCTTCTTTTGATCTTAAAAATAGTTTAAATTAGATATTAATATATATTTTATGGTTATATGCAAGTTTAAATTGAAAAATAAATGAAATGAAATTTTAAAGTAAAATTTAATAATAATAATAATAATATATAAAATTATATATAATACATATACATCATTATATGCATGCATGTAATATATATATAATATAATATAATATATATATATGTGCCATGTGTAATACATATATATAATATATAATTTATTAATAACATTAAATTATTTTTATTTTAGGCATGAAGAATTCAAGCCCATGAAGACTTAAAGTCCATGAAGAATTCAAGTCCATGAAGAAATCAAACCCATGGAAAAATCAAGCCCATGAAGAATTCAAGTCCATGAAGAAATCAAGCCCATGAAAAATTAAAGTCCATGAAGAATTCAAGCCCATGAAGAATTAAGGCCCAATTTGAGCAACCCATAGAAGATATTATTTGGAGAAGGCCCAAAGATTATTTTTAATCCTAATGAAGATTAAAAACCAATTTATAGAAATCTATTTTTATTTTTTATGTGAGAGCTTTATTAGGTGTGTTTTTTAGCTAAAATCCATTTAACTATTAGGTGGATATTATAGCTAAAATCCATTTAACTTTATGAATGCTTTATTAGGTATGTATTTTAGCTAAAATCCATTTAATATTAGGTGTGTATTATAGCTAAAATCCATTTAACTTTAAGTGTGTGAGTGCCCATTAGATATAATTATGTCTAGTTGAATAATTGAAATTGTGTGGTTTGTATTGCATCTTGTGGCCTATAAATAGATCACTTGATTGCATTTGTAAGTGTGATTATTATTCTTGAATCAAAGTTTAGTTGTTTCCTTATAATTCTCTCTTTGAGAATTGTTCTTGTTCTTTCCCCTTTTCTTTAGTATTCTCTCTTGTGATCTTACTTCCTTCCTTTCTTCTTTTAAATTCTTATGTCATTTATTATTACTTTATTATTCACCGCCTAAATGGCCGGTTAATTTGTGCCTTTAAATTTCTGCAATTTTCATTCTTGTCATTTAATTGTTCACCGCCTAAATGGAAGGTTAGTTTATGCCTTTAAATTCTTGCAATTTTAATTCTTGTATTTTAATTATCTACCGCCTAAATGGCCGGTTAGTTTCTTCTATTTTAATTCCTGTCATTTAAATTCTGTTATTTAAATTATGTCATTTAAATTGTTGTCAATTAATTTAATAGAGATGAGTAGCTAAATCTAATCTTGGGTTAAGGCAAGGACAGTGTCCAACGCCAATGATTCCCAAAGAAAGCTACGCTTTAAATGAGTAACATTGGTTTAAACTTCAATATGAGTGTGTTTTGATTATTGAAAAATCACTAGGTTTGGATTGGAGCATAAGCCTAACTTAGAGCTTTCATGTCACGCATGAGAGTTACTAGAACTGGAAACGCTATCATACCCAAACCCGGATGATTAATTTAGTTGTTTTGTGTATTAATTGTAATTGAATTTATGGTAGTTTCTTAAATTAGAATCCCGCATATCATGTATGGGGATTGCTTAAACTAGAGCTATCATTATCTTTAATTGCATTTAATAACAAATCCTCATATCTGAAATTAAATTAATGTTGCTAATCTTTTATGCTAATATTTGGGAATCAACGGGTTGGCACTGAAATTGTCTTAACTCAAGTACTTTCCAATTTCATATTCTCACGTTTAGTATTTATTTCAACTTCTGTCTTGCTTTATTTTCTAGTATTTGTTATCTAAAAAATTCATAAAAAATCATGTTATCAATCCATCTAAATGCGTGTGCGTGTGTGTGACATTCTTTTTTTCTTTTGCTATAAATAAATCTCTCAGTGGACGACCTGGACTTATGCAGAAAGTATAAATTTAAATTTGAACTACAACTGCACTCGTACACTGACGAGTATAAACCTCTCGCCTAAATAAATAAATAAAATATAAAATTTTTATTGTGTTTTGTTTTATGTTTTAATTGCAGGGTGAGAGTGCAGCCATTTCCCAATACTCGTGAAGGGTTTCTATATCTTTCTACTTTATTCCACATATCTCCCTTCTGATGCTAGCAGCTCATGAAGCAGGGAAAAACTTATCAAGAAATAGTCTAACCATCCCTGCCCATGTAGTTACAGAACTTGTAGGTAAGTAAAATAGCTAATCCTTTATTGTATCTACCAGCGAGAATGGAAAAGCACTCAATTTGATCTGTTCTTCAGTCACTCCTTATCTTTTCAGGCTTGAACACACCACGTGGAATTCCTTTAGATGCTTATGGGGATCTTCGTTCTCACAGCCATGGAATTTAGGGAGCAAATGGATCAAGCCAGATTTTAATTCAAAATCCATCTCTAAAGTTGGATACTGAATGCAAAGTGGTTGTTGTTTTTTTTTTTGGTGTAACCAATTCCCTTAAGGTTCTTTCTACATTGTCCATCTCTTGTTCTATTTTAGAATCACTAGATGAATCAATCGAGTCCACTGTTAAATCCAATCTGGGGGACGAAGATGAAGATACTTGTTTGTGCAATTGAGCTTCGTTCTTGAACCTTCGAGCTTTCTTCTCAACCTCAGGATCTAATGGAGTTCACCTGTACAAAAAGAATGAGGCATAAAAAAAATAAATAATAAAAATAAAAAGAATAAATCTATTTGACACCAATCCCAAGCAACGGCGCCAAAAATTTGATGGGTGTTGAATCCAACAAATAATAAATTCTTACTCTTAAAAAATGTAAATTGTGATAGTGATGAGCAAGGTCATATCCACAAGGATTGGTTAGATCTATTCCTTTGAAAAATTAAAATAAATAGAAGAAACGATTGAGGGGTTTTGAATTTTGAAATTTAAACAATTAAAAATAGAATATTATTTTAAATTAATAAGGCAAATTAGAATGTAAAAAGATTAAAGTAATCAATAGAAATGCTTCCGGTAGAAGGGATTTATCCACCAATGCTTATGACACTGATCATTGATGCCAAAGTCACTAATTTTTCTTGAAAACTTGGCCTTAGAAATAACAACAAGCTTTGTTCATTCAATGTTTCCCTTACTTCTTAGTTAATTAAAATAAGCACTTCAATTAACCCTTACCTTCAAACAACCCTAGAATAAGCTCTCTAGAATTTAATTCAAAGGAAGCATTAAACTTTATGAAAACAAGACCAAATCTGAACAATAAAGATACAAGCTCGGTTTATTTAATTCAACACATGTACTCCCTAGGAATTGAACTAAAACTTGCCCACAATCATCAACCCTAGTTGCTACTTATGGAAGAAAGACCAAACAATTATGGATTTGGTATTGAAGTTAGCAATTAATCATGCATCAAAAACTGAATAACGGCCGTCTATGCAATCAAAACATACAATCATAAACATTAAAACTAGAAGATACATGAATAATCAAGAGAAAATCATATTGCAAATAATCTCAAAAAGATCTCACAGTGTTCTTTACCATGGCTTCAAAATATTCTTCTACCAAAAAACCAAAATTTAGCCACACATAATGAGAGAAAGAACAAAAAAAAAGAAGAGAATTTATGAAAATGATGCTTCCTCCTCCTTTTGTATGTGCTTCTCTACCTCTTTTCTTCCTAGATGTTCCCCCTTCTCGACCTTGGATCAAGACCTTAAATAGCCCCCAACAAAGAATCCAAATAAGCTAAAGAATTAGGGCTTCCTAGACTCCTGTAAATTATGAGCTCGTTTTGGGTCATATAAAAAGCTTTTTGGGCATAGGGTCATTCTTAATAATTGTATTTCAGAATGTGTATATGAATTTAGGCTTTTGAATCACTCGATTTGGTCATCAGAAGCTCAAGTTATGTCCTTTTAAAGATTCAATGTTTGTGCAAAATTCTAATCCAATTAGGATTTAGCCTAGCTTTTCGGTCCTAATGTTGAAGCAATGTTTGGAGGACCAAACAAACTCAAATTTGGAAAAAATAATACCATTGTGGAAATCCCAAGAAGTCCTATACAAAATCTCTAAAGACCTCATTCCTGGTCTTCAACTCTAACATGGTCAAAAATCTGCAAGAAGCCTAAAAGGTCAAAATATTAAAAAGCTAAAATTTTCTAAGTAAAAGCACAATTAATTCTAACATATCCAAAATTGCCTTAACCGTAAAACTAAGCATAAATTAGCACAATAAGACATAAAGCTCACCTAAAAGACCATATGCAAGGGAAATAAATATATGAAATTATGCACCCATCACAAAGCTATGGGGTATACCACAATTGGACAAGGAAAAACATTTTTTAGGCATTGACATATTGGAAAACAAATCTCATTCACCACAATTTAGATGTAATGCATATTGAGAAGAATGTATTTGCTAATGTTTTTAACACTGTGATGGATGTCAAGGGAAAGACAAAGGACAACATCAAGGCTAGGATGGACCTAAGAGAATATTATCGATGTATATTTTTAGGCAATTCCCTGGAATTCAATGGCAATCAAACACCAAAAGTTGAAAAAAATATTATTATTTCTAAGTAAAAAATAGCCAATCAAACACCTTCAATTGACATTTTCCCTGAAATTTAATTCTAGGCAATTCAATTGCCTAGAAAATATTTTATTTCCATGCAAATTCCATGTTGGCAATCAAATGCACCCTAAGTATCTAGTCGAAAAGCAATTTCAAGAAGTGTACACAATATCAAAATTTAGAGAACTTCAAGAGAAATGTACTGGGAATGTGTACTGTGAAGTTATATTTTATGATGTAGGTTATCTATTAACAAGATACGATGTACAAGAAGATGTAATGCTTGACGAGGGAGTGGGGAAAAAATGTTTATGGTTTCATTTCAAAGAGAGATTTCTTAATTTGTTTGTAACTATCACTTATTCGAGTTCAGGGGAATAGTGTGTGGGCATGCGATATTAGTTTGATCCATAATGATGTCACTGCATTTCCCGAAAGGTATATCCTCAGGAAGTGGATAAGAAATATGAGTAAACGACACATGAGAGTTGCAGTTAATTACAATGGTTAGATCAAAACTTCTACACAAGTAAGATTAGACAAAATGTGCATTATCTTTGCTAAGGTAGTAGACCTTGTGGCCAATGATGAAGACCAAGTTTGTGCGATAATGGAGTAGATTGAATTTCAAATAGCCCAGCTTTCCAACTCAAAATCCATACATGGCTATGGAAGAAATCTCCATTTCCAATCAAGTGCACAAGTGGCCTTTGATTTAAAAGATTGCATTATACTCGATCTGAGCTCTAGCCTCTCATCCATGAGTGCAGATATGAGCTATGGGATGGTGTTCAAGAAGAAGTATGTGGAGGAGGAGTTCCACGAGAAGGGGTTCAAAGTTGTGATTCAAGAGGCAATGAGGTTGGTAGCTCTTCCAAACATGGGTGACTACTATCCCTACATTGGGAAGCTTGATCTGCAAGGGCTAAATCGACGAATGAAGGATGTAAGCTAGGTGTTTGATCGATTCCTTGAGAAGATCATTGACGAGCATGTTCAAGCTAGGAACCAAGGCTAAAACAAGGACTTTGTTGACATCTTGTTAGCCTTCATGGAATCTGATCAAGTCAACTTCCGTATTGATCGTTGCCATGTTAAAGATGTTATGTTGGTAAATTTAACTCAATCGATCTTATTTTTCTCAAGAGATTTCAATTATGGTCTTCTATTATTCTTTTCTTTTTAATTTTTATGGGTTTTTACCATATATTGAATAAAAGTTGCTAGATTATTTAGTTTGGTCTACCATATTAAAAAGAAAGCTTAATTCCACTTATGTGGGCTGGCAAGCTCTTAAGGTAGCATTTGTTAAAATGAATAAGATAAGATTGTATCAAGATAAAATTTGAATACTTCCCAAACTAAAATATGGAATGGTTAAGATAAGACTGAGAAGTTTTTTAAAATTTTTATTAAACTATTTGTTATATTTTTTGTAATGCACTAAAGGACATATGCCTCATTTTTTCCTATCTGTAAGATCTGATATATCATTTTTCTTGAGGAATGAGAGATAAGCATATTTTGAAATCACAAAAGTTTAACAAACACATTGGAAAGAACAAAAGTTTGAAATGTGTTTCATATATTATTTTTTTCTTTATATCTTTATTAACAAATACTGTCTGGTCAATGATAATGATTTTACTTTGAAATGCTTTCAACCACACCAGAAAGGGACATACAGAGAAATTCCCATATTAGAGATTAAAACCTACCTTGAATAGCAGTTGTACTGACTTGGCTTCACCTTCCACTTAATTCGAACTTGAATTTGAAGAAGCATTACATGCTTTAATTTTGAGTATTTTAATATCAAAGTAGACTGGTCTATTGTACCCTTTGAATACTAATTTTTTAGCACACCTATGTCTGAAAAGAAAAGATTTAAAGGGTTTATGACTGTGATTTAGTGGAGTTGTAGAATGAGAAGGAATGAAAAATAGACAATGCCAAAAAATAGGAAAACAAATAAGAGTTTGCACTACTCATCTCAACAAAGTTCAAGTTTTAAGATGAAAATCTAAGCCCAATACATATTTATTAAATTGGTATTCAATTTTATACAACTCATCGACTTCTTCGAAATTGAGGTCGTCGAAGAAGAGATGAATAGGAATCGAACGAATGGTTTGGTCAAAGTAAGCACCAACAACTTAGTAGAAACTATGTAAACCCTCAATGAATGAGCGTTGGCAAGGGTGGCAGGTGCAGTGGTCGATGGGTGGGGGCGATGGTAGGTGCGATTGGTGGTAAGTGAGTTGGGTGTTTTAGGGGAAAAAATTGTGAAAATTTCCCCCAACTTGAATGGGTGGTTTTTGAATTAGGAATTTTAAGAGTTTGGTCAGCACTTGGAATTTTTTCAACAGTGGTCAACGATTCCAAGTGGGTTGGTCCCTTTCCCTCTGAAGACCTGAAAGGGTTTCATGGATTTTGATTTGGGGATTTTTGGATTTTTGAATTTTTTAAAAGGAGCTCCCTAAAGGTTGAGAACAAAAATAAAAAAATAATTAAAAAAAATATTATGCCACATGGCAAAGGTGTCAACCATTCTGTCATCCATTAGGTACGAGCAACATTTTTGGTTAAGTAATCCTTGATTGTGCATTCCAGCTGACAGATTTGACACTCTTTCAGTTTAAAGCCTTTTTCTTAAAATACTCTGATTATTTTAACAGCTAGGGGATAATTTAAAAAATAGTATAACAAATGAGTATAGGTGTTAGAGAATGTCCACTCTATGCTTCTAAATTCACGTCAGAAATGCACCCAAATGTATTCTATTATTTTATTGTTGGACAACGAAAACATGGACGCCTGTGTTTATTAGATTCTTTTGTTTCCATCACTTAAATATATAATCCCTCCGCTGTACGTTTAATATATAAAGTTTAAAACTATATTATTAAATGAAAATAATAAAAATATAGTTAACAGTCCTAATTAACTTATTAAACCTTTTGATTTGGGTTTTTTAAATTTTGAACATTCTCAACCTTTTTGTAAAATATATATATATATATATATATTAGAGACTTCTAATAAATATAGATAGTACTAAGTTTTTTTTTCTAAATCTTTGTATTAATCTATCATTTGGCATCTTTTCATCATCCTATGTATCATAATTTTTAAAACATTCATATCAAAGTATCTTAGTGGTATTGTTAGAAAGATCAGGGGTCTCAAGGAAAAGGGTAAATCGAGATTGGAAGAAACAAGGAAGGGATGAAGTGTAATAAAGCAAACTTTGTAGTGTGAACACAACAAGGAAATCGATCGCCGCACTGCAACTGCATGTGGCCGCCGTTTTCAGCGATAAGACCACCGAGGGAGGGCTGTGGAAGGTTGTATCCGGCGGTACAAAGCTAAGGGGCCAAGCCTTGGCCGTTGATTGGCTAAGATGTGGCTGATTTTTTGCTATAAAAAGAGGCCGAGGGTTTCGAGAATTAGCACACTAATTGGCCACGATTTGGAGTGTTTTTTAGGGATTTGTTTAGGGGCTTTTGATCCTTGCATCAAGGGGAGAAATTCTAGAGAAATTGGTGGATTTTGGAGCACGTTTTGGAGGCTATTCAAGGCTTGGCCGGAGACGCGAGGCGGACGCCAAGGCCGAACCTGTAACCAGCCATTTGGGGCTCTTTTCGATGACATTTCGAGCATCCAAAGGTGCCACTGAGATCGACTAAGGAAGGGCTTTAAGGGGGTGGAATTAGATCAATCATCAGAGCAGTCACCGGCGGTCGGATTTGAGAAAGACGATAGGCGCATGGCTTACACGTACCACCTTTCATGCCCAGGGCGTGTGGGCCATGGGTAATTTTGGAATTTTGCTTTAGTATTTTTCTTAAATTATTTTAGGAATTATTGTGTTGAAAAATTTAGGAAAAAGTTTGAGGAGATAATTATTTTGGAATTATCGAGGTGAAAATTAGTAGAAAAATAGATAAAATTATGGAAAATTAAGAAAAAATGAATTTTGATGCTCCATTAAATAAATATGATGTTTAGGGAGTATTGTGACTCGAGGTTGAGTATAAGTACGGGTGTTTGAGGTGTGGCAAGCAAATCGAGGTGAGTAGTTTATTACCAAAGCTTGGCTTGTTTATACAAATAGTTTTATTTGTGAGTGGTTCTATCTCAAAAATTTAGTTCAAACTTGTGAGTGCTCGCCCCCAAAACTTGGTTTATTATGGGTGCTTCTACCCTAAAAACTTGGTATTTGTGCTACCTAAATGTGTTGTGATTTCATGCAAAATGGTTTTGTTGTATGCAAACGGTAACTGGTGACAGTTGGTTTCGTGAGGGAGGTGCATCCCTAAATATTTTATACTTGTGCATTGTATTTTATAAAATGTTGTTTATATGATGCATTGAGTTGTGATATGTGGCACTGTCATGCGTTTCGTGTTGTTCATATGGAATGTCAGCCTGGAATGTTTTTTGGATAGTGTAGCCGTAATAATATATAGGGGTATCTTGTGTTGGTGTGCATGCCGGGATAGCTGCCTAGGTTTCCGTGCCGAGCCGTATGGTAAGGGAAGTTGCACTAGGACGACTAGGTGGTCCATATGGGATTTGAGTTGGGTTTGGGTAGTGGTGCTTGAATGCTTTTGAGTGGGAATGTAATCCCTAACGTAATTGTGGTGAATCGGGTTCCTACGTTGACGTGACCTTTTTGGGCCGAGAGTGGTATCGATTGTTTTTGAGATGTTGGGGAGATGATTTGACCTTACCCTTCTTACACTAGGACAACATCGTGTCGATGTGTCGGTGTGGTGACGTGACCTTTAGAGATATTGCTCTTTCCCTGTGGTAAGGTTAAGGGCTGTGTGGGATTCTCTTGGGCTAGGGCTTGCCGGGTTGTGTTGGTTTATTTCATGTCTTGCATTTAATCATGAAAATGTGTTTTGATCTCTCACTTAAATGATTTTTCATCTAATATGGACTTTGTCCCTAGAATATTCAAACGTTCTAGGTGAAGGCAATGGTGCGAAGGGAAAAGGGATTGCGATGGTGACGGCGATTAGTGGATAGTTTATAGTATGTTGTTTTCAATTATGTTGTTTATTTTGATGACGTCGTGTAAAATGTTGATTCAGATTTATGTTATGAATAAAGTGGTTCTGGTTATGTTTCTATTAAGGTTTCGATCTAGTTTCAGCATTTGAAGTGATTTACTTGCCTTAGTTTATTAACGATTCTAAGTTGATATGCTAGGAAGGTGTAACGGGATCTTCGGGGAACGGTTTTATGTTGAGTTTCCGTTGGAAAAAAAAATATATATCCTCCGAATCTTACCTTACCTAACGCCTTGGGAGAGCGGGGTGTTACAATTGGTATCAGAGCAAAGGTTATTTGAGGATTATAGATTTCATTAGAAATTTAGAAACTATCGATTTGACGTCAATAGTTGAAATCCCTACGTAGAGTAATGGGATAACTGGTAGTTATTGGGAATGATCGAGTTAGAAATAATTCGGTTAGATCGAGGATCCTAGGGATATTGAACTTAGGATGATCGGATAAGTGCTATAGAGAATCAAGTTTAAGGATTCTGAAGATCAATTTTGAGAATAGGGATCTCGGAATGGATGTTGTGAGAATCGAGGTAAGGGTACCTCAAGGAAACGACTCATGGGAACGAGTCGGGTGTGTTTAGTTCAAATGATGACATAGAGAATGAAATGATCGGGATGTGGTATTAAGTCCCATAAAGGTTATTGGAGATTAGGAATTTTGATTATTCATGATGTGAGATTCAAATAGGGTACCTTTAATAGTCGTGGGACTCGAAAGAACTGTTAGCAAAATTAAGATTATCTTTAAGTGAGTTTAGCACTGATTAAGAAAGTGTTTTCTTTTTCAAATGGTGAAAACTTGAAGAGTCACGGAACTCAACGAACGAGATGAGAGTGACAGTAGTAGCAGTTATTGCAGTCGTTTTGCAAATTGTGTCACGAGCGATGGATGACAAGAGGAGCGATCAGGTCCTAGTGAGAATAGACTTGATTGAATGGAAAGAATCTTAGAGGGCATGCTGATACATGTAATGAGAAATGAGCCGCCGAGGCATACCACTCATGTGTTGGATCAGTATCATCGGCAAAGACCCCCAATGTTCAAGGTGAAAGTAAAGCAAGATCGCTACGGGGCAAGCAGCGTAGTTCAAAAATTTTGAACCTTACCCCGATCCCGGCGATTGGATCAACGTCAAAATCAAATCATTCACAAACAAATAAATAAATCTAACCTTTAAATTATCGAGTTGTTTGCGGATTCGAGTCGTCCAAGCATCCGACCTCTAACTCGTGATACGCGACACGCGTCCGTTGGCAAGAAGAGCGGAATAGGAGTGCTAGCTCCTTCTCCTTTGCACGGCTTGTGTATGGACGGTAAAAGAACGCCCACGTTTCAAATCAATGCCAAAAAGAAACGGGAAGAGTGAACGGCAATACGTTTTTCAACTCTTGAAAAACGACACCAAAAATCACCTTAATTTTGGGCAACCCATAAAAGGATATTTATAAGGAAATATCCTAGGGTTTCTAAAACCCTAATGGATTGGGCTAGCCCATTAATTCTAATTTAATTAGAATCTTAAGTGGGCTTATTCTAGTCCAACTAGAAATATAATTAAATGGCCCAATCCTTTTATAGGTTAAATAAAATATTATGGCCCAAATCTAATTCAAGCCCAAATATATTTTATTTAATATTTGGCCCAAATCTAATTTGGTCCAAATATAATATTTAATATTTGGCCCAAATCTAATTTAGTCCAAATATAATATTTAATTTAATATTTGCCTCAAATCTAATTTAGTCCAAATATTAACTTAAGCCCAAATATATTTTATTTCCTATTTGCCACTCCAACAAATAGAAAATTATTAAATTAGAAACTCCTTCCTAATTTAATCAATTGTCATTTTAGGAAACTCTTTCCATTATGACGACCCCTCGCCATATCGATGTCATTACATCTATTTGTTCTTTTTCCGTGAGAACCTACGACGGCACAACTTCTTGCCGAAGTGTCCCACTTAACCATACGTCCACTCTCCTGGTTTAAGCTAGGGACCGTGCCTATTGCGTATGACTCATTAGGCTTCTGAATATGTTGGCAATGTGTCGGTACAAACACATAAGACAAGATTGGCCTCTAGCAAGGCATCATGCCTACCCAATTATTCAAAAAGATTCATAATCCGCAAATAACCTTTCACGAGCATGGTTACCATGTAATTTGATCCTCTCGTCAATGTATCTTATGTGATCTCAAGTATGGCGATGCGTTGCTTGATAACGATCACCTGAGTTTTCTTCGGTCTTCTGGATATCTTCACTTAATAGAAAGTAAATCAATAACTCCTTATTGATCTCTTTTATCATGGCCATGGATTTAAAGTGAATATCCACCAAAAGCGCCTTAGATACATCATCCTCTATCAAGGGATAGACGAGTCTCATCTTGCTTATACACCCATCTCCATAAGCCTCACGATATACCCAACGATCGCCCACATGCAGCCTTTGTCTAGGCCCATCGAAACGATGTCAAAGCATACCGTTCTTCTTATGAGATGACCGTGACAACCTCAGGTCCAAGGATTAGTTACACCCATCTCGTATGAGAATACCATCAACATATAACCAAAATGGATTCTCATGGCGAGTCATGTCTAGTGACACGTTCTCCAACATTGGTCACCTATGTACTTGTCTAGGCATCCCCATGCCTATGGGTGTGAGACCCCCATTGCTATCACATAGCAAAAACATAGCACATACAAGTCTTACCGCAATTGTCAATGTCCATTCTTGACATTGTTATGACTTGGGACGTTTAATGATGTCTAGAAACTGTGATGCATCATCTCACATCTTTATAGATTATTCACAGTATACATCATATGGACTTCTATCTAGTTTCATTTGGTTATTACAATAATAACAAGAAACTAATAGAATGACTTCTTGTGAATTTGAATAACTCCTTATTCAAATAATAACATGATTACAATTGTCAGTGTACAACATGCCCAATCTGATTGGGTCTAAAGCACCTACACTAACACAAGGGAAAAGCAGAAGATGACCCTTGCATGGCCGAGTTCTGGATGGAGCAAACCAAGAAGTTGCTCCAACATTTGCAGTACAGTGATGAACAGAAGGTTAATTGCGCTACGTTCATACTAGAGGAAAAGGCTGGACAATGGTGGCAATCAGCCCAACGAGCTTTGCAGAGGATACCCAGGCAAGTGGAGCAAGATCCAAGGTTGAGGCAAGCTCAACCTGTGACTTAGGCAATGTAACACCCCCTTTCCTAAAACTGACCGAGAAGAGGTGCTACTAGGGAAAACTGAATAAAATGACATAAAACTCCAACTCATCACAAACTGAAATTTGATACCATTAATAACTCAACTGATCATAACTAAAACATCTCTAACTGAATTGAAAAATTGAAACAGTAATCTCTATCTAAGGGAAAATCCCTCAACTAAAATAATAAACAATCCAAAACTGACTAGACACTAACAAACTAACAAACTCCCAGACATCTTTGATCTTGAGCGGTTCCACGTACACACACTACTGACCACTGCTGCTAAGCCTCACATCTAGGACTCCCTCGCTAGGATCTGGAATGGTGAAGAGTACAAGGTGAGCTACAAAGTTCAGCAAGTAAGAAGCTGGAAAGAATAATTGAAGTTAAATCGAAGAATATTGATACTGATAAATTACTTACTAAACTTGTACCAAGTATAATCACTATCTATTGCATTCACAAAATGTAATGCACATAACTATAAACTAAATGCAGGTATGCAACTTTGGCTCAAAGGCCCACATAAACTGATAATACATACCTATCTGATCTAAATCATGTATACATAAAAACTATAAACATATATTGTGGGCAATAGGCCCTTGGCCCCCTGGTCGTCACCAAGCGAGCGATCTCATAAACTGAGCTGAACTGAAACTGGTGGGATCCCTGCGGACTAGCCGCCTGGCGCACATAATGCAATGCAATGCTCATATACATGCTAGCATACGATATGTAGTGCTCCATATAAAGTCATGCTCAATGCTCATACCAGAATGTATACACATAAATGTCACATAATAATGCTGAACATGTTATAAGAATTACTAAATATGTTGACTGCTCTTTAATATATTGGAATACAAGATTCTGTGATTTATGTATTTTGGTATGGGCATATTAGATTTTATCATACTTGGCATGTGAATTCAATATTTAGGAGCATTGAAGATTTAGCTAAAAGCTTTGGATTTAGCTCGCTGGTCGACTCCATACTGAAGATTAAGTCTTAAGGACTAGCTGGGCATATTTGGTGAGCTATAAAGCTCGCAAGATCTAGTAGCGAGTTATAAAAAGCTCGTAAGGTCTGCAAGCGAGCTACATGACATTGAGGGTTCACTGGCAAACTACTGCTGTGAGTTAACTGACACTTAGGATTTGCTGGCGAGCTACTCGCCTGTGAGCTAACTGACACTTAGAATTCACTGGCGAGATGTACGTCTGTGAGCTGACTTACACTTAGGATTTGCTCGCGAGCTACACGCTAGCGAGCTACTTGACACTTAGGATCTACTTGCGAGCTGCGAATGCTCGTAAGATCCGCTAGCAAGCTGTGGCCTTTCAAGCCTGCCCACGAAGAACAGGTTATGAATGATCATAGAAGACTCAATCTGATGCAAGCCTATTATCACTACACCATTCCGAAGGGAACATTGAGAAAACAATCCCAATCGACAAGAAACAATATCAAGATGATTCAAAGATTATATCTGATTGAATCAATATAAGGAAATCATACATATCTCCTTCATGTACTCACAATTATATGCATATATATATATGACGTATTTGTTGAACGTTATAAACTGCTAACTCAATAAGAGTTTCTGAATAATCTGAAAGCAAAACTAAGAAGGACTTATAATGAAAGGAATTACAGGGAAGATACTTGCCTTATGCTAGCTCTGATCGGATCAAACACCTCCGATGAGGATCACTATTGCAACTTGAACTCTCTGTATAGCTTCTTGGCTTCTGTTCTTCAATGTGGTGTGAGAAAAACTATGGCTATGGTTATACATATATATATATATATAGGCAGCCCTAAGCCCATCTCAAATTCCTATTATAACTTGGAGTCTTTAACCAAAACCATCTCACGTATGGACTCCCACTTCCTTAATAACTTTAATTAATTAAATAATTAAATTCTAATAACAAATTTCTTAAATGATCCTCACATCCTTGCATTTAATCTCCACAATAATAAATAGAATTAAATGCTATTCTCTCAATTACAAATCTAAATTGCCACATTAAATAATTAAATGGAAAATTCTCTTAATTAAATACTTCAATAATTAATTAAATAATTCTAAATAAATACTGGGCCCTTTAACGGGTCATTACAGGCAAGATTCAAGGAAGCGTTTGACGCAAAGTATTTTTCTCGAAGCTGGAGAGAAGAAAAGACTTGGGAGTTCATGAAATTGAGGCAGACTGACGAGATGTCGGTGACTTAAGTTTACTCAACTGATCAGGTACGTGCCTATGTACGAAGCCGATGAGTGGAATAAGGCATAAAAATTTGTGGGTGGACTGAAAATAGGATTGCAGTAAGCTCTCAGCTCATGTACGATGGACACCTACAACGAGGCGTTGGATAGAGCTCTGACCACCGAGACTTATTTACTATGTGTAGGATTGATTAGATCGGATGATAAGAAGAAAGATCCGAAAGGGGGGGAACATAAATCAGGAGGAAAGAATTCCAAAGACAATGAGCCATGTCCCCGATGTAACAAGATACACTCAGGGAGACAATGTTTCCTAAGATATGTTTGTTGTTTTACGTGCAGTAAAAATGGAAACAAGGAAAAGGACTGCCTTAAGAATAAAAAGGCATCTCCGATCGAGAATCGAGAAGGGATCACATGTTTCACATGTCAACAATCCGGTCATTACGTGAGCGAATGTCCAAAGAGGCAGAAGGTGGAGTAACTGGGAAAAGCAAATGAGGCACAAAAACCCCGCCTTGGACGAGTCTTCTACCTAACAAAAGAGGACGAAGAGATCAACTCAACAATAAAAAAAGTACGTCGAGTTAGCACAATTAAATGTTGATAATTTTCATGGTCATATCATATGCATTAGTATAAGAGTGGGTTGGGAGATTCGAGAGTCAGAAGAAATGTGCTCCAATGACACAATTAGAAATGATATCAAGTGTTATAAATTATTTTGGGATATGTGTAATCGCATGTGTAGAGCTATAATGGGATATTCTATATAAAAAAAAAAAGAAAAAAGAAAAAATGCCTGGTAAGCATGGACCGTGTGAAGATGTGAGTCAAAATAATCGCTAAGGATTAGGAATAATATATATGTAGGACATCACCATTGGGAGTCATTGACAATAGTAGTGATTCAATTTATTACGGAAAAAATTTCGAGGACGAAATTTATTAAGGAGGGGGAGAATGTAATACCTGAGAAATTCTTGAGGTTATAAATGGTATTTTATGAAGGGTATAAATGGAATTCTCGAAAGAATGAGGTTATAGGGTACACTACCGTAGTTTTAGGTGATCAAATCTACCGAAGGGAGTACCCCAGACCCTAGATGTTTAAGAAAAATGGAATAGTATCAATAATTGATTCGAGGCATGATTTTAGGAGTAAAAAGAAATTGGATCGGGAATTGTTTTTGGTACAACTGTTGATTGGGCTGAAAAATCGAATCGACGTAGGAAACTTCTGGAAGGTCAACGGAGTGCCTTGAGGACCAATATATTATATGTAGAACAACCCTTGAGTGATTTCAAGTTGAAATGAAAGGACTTAGGGTCAAAACGATCAATCGGGCCAAAGTGTAATTTGCTAATTTTGCCCGAGGGACGTCAAAAGGATAGTTTTTTGAGAATTTCGAGGGTAAAATGAAGAGTACAAAACTTGTGGGCCTTAGTGGTATTGTTAGAAAGATCAGGGGTCTCAAGGAAAGGGGTAAATCGAGATTGTAAGAAACAAGAGGGGGCTGGAGTGTAATAAAGAAAACTTTGCAGTGTGAACGCAGCAAGGAAATCAATCGCCGCACTGCCACCGCACGTGGCTGCCATTTTCGATAATGGGATGGCCGAGAAAGGGCTGGGGAAGGTTGTATTCGGCGCTAGGAAGCTTGGGGGCCAAGCCTTGGTTGTTGATTAGCTGAGATGTGGCCGATTTGTTGCTATAAAAAAAGGCTGAGGGTTTCGACAATTGGCACACAAATTGGCCGAGATTTGGAGTGTTTTTAAGAGATTTGTTAAGGGGCTTTTTCTCTTTGCATCAATGGGAGAAATTCTGGATAAATTTGTGCGTTTTGGAGCACATTTGGAAGCTGTTCAAGGCTTGGCCAAAGACGCGAGGCAGATGCCGAGGTCGGACCTACAACTGGCCATTTAGGGCTCTTCTCGATGACATTTCGGGCATCCAAATATGCCACTGAGATCGACTAGGCAAGGGCTTAATGGGGGTGGAATCAGATCGATCATCGGAGCAGTCACCGGCAGCCGAATATGAGGAAGACAATCGACGCGTGGCTTGCACGCACCACTTTTCACGTGCAAACATGCGCAGGACGCGTGAGGGCGCGTAGGCTAGGGGTAATTTTGGAATTTTTATTTAGTATTTTTCTTAAATTATTTTAAGAATTATTATGTTGAAAAATTTGAGAAAAAGTTTGAGAAGATAATTATTTTGGAATTATCGAGGTGAAAACTAGGAGAAAAATAGAGGAAATTATGAAAAATGAAGAAAAAATGGATTTTGATGCTCTATTAAATAAATATGATATTTAGGGAGTATCGTGGCTTGTGGTTGAGTATAAGTATGGGTGTTTGAGGAGTGGCACGCAAATTAAGGTCATGCATGAGGATCGAGGCATTCTAAATACGGTCGAGGTGAGTAGTTTATTATCAAAGCTTAGCTTGTTTACACAAATGGTTTGATTTGTGAGTGGTTCTATATCAAAATTTTGGTTTAGACTTATGAGTGTTCGCCCCCAAAACTTGGTTTATTGTTGGTGTTTCTACCCTAAAAACTTGGTATTTGTGTTACCTAAATGTGTTGTGATTTCATGCAAAATGGTATTGTTATATGCAAATGGTAACCAATGACGTTTGGTTTCCTGGGGGAGGTTCGTCCCTAAATATTTTATACTTGTGCATTGTATTTTATAAAATGTTGTTTATATGATGCATTGAGTTGTGATATGTGGTAGTGTCATGCGTTTCGTGTTGTTCATATGGAATGTCAGCCTGGAATGTTTTCTGGATAGTATAGCCGTAATTCCCCAAGGGTGTTGTTGGAATAATATATAGGGGTATCTTGTGCTGGTGTGCATGCTGGGATAGCTGCCTAGGTTTCTGTGTCGGGCTGTATGGTTAGGGAAGTTACACTAGGATTATTAGGTGGTCCATATGGGATTTGGGTTGGGCTTGGGTAGTGGTGCCTGAATGCTTTTGAGTGGGAACGTAATCCCTGACATAATTGTGGTGAGCCAGGTTCCTACGTTAATGTGACCCTCCTAGGCCGGGAGTGGTAACGATTGTTCTCGAGATATTGGAGAGATACATTAACCTTTCCCCTCTTAAGCTAGGATTGCTTCTTGTCAATGTGTCGGTGTGGTGACGTGGCCTTTAGAGAGATTACTCTTTCCTTATGGTAAGGTTGAGCGCTGTGTAGGATTCTCTTGGGCTAGGGCTTGCCGGGTTGTGTTGGTTTATTTCATGTCTTGCATTCATTCATGAAAACGTGTTTTGAATTCTCACTTAGATGATTCATCATTTAATATGGACTTTGTCCCTGGAATTTAAACGTTCCAAGTGAAGGCAACGATGTGAAGGGAAAAGGGATTGTCGAGGAGTGACGGCAATTAGTGGATAGTTTATAGTATGTCGTTTTCAATTATGATGTTTATTTTGATGTGATGTTTTACACTTGTGATTATTTTTTATGATAAAAAACATCATTTGGTTTTGATCCCCAAGTATCGAGTCAATTTTATGGTTTTCAACAAAAATCAATTTCAAGTACCTATGTGAAATGAAAACTGAATGATTTATAATTTTTTCTAAGTCTAGAAGATTAGTACATTATAAGGAGACATATATGAAAATGTTTCATTTTGAAAAACTTTTTCCCGGTATTTCAATAGCTAACATTCATTGATGTTAAAATGATTTTTAACGAATTTTTCAAGAAATAGAAAGTGTATATCTTGAAGGTGGTAAAATCACA
Source organism: Diospyros lotus (assembly GCF_014633365.1). NCBI lineage: Eukaryota > Viridiplantae > Streptophyta > Magnoliopsida > Ericales > Ebenaceae > Diospyros > Diospyros lotus. Next base: position 20,646,856 of record NC_068343.1, read on the forward strand.
AAATCCTAAGTTTGTACTAAAACCCAAATTCTACTTTCTTATTGTTATGGATTTTGATTTTTTAGATATTTTTATTGAATCCAAATAGGGGGTACTTTCTTATTTATATTTATGTATTAAAGTAAATGGAAGGTAAAATATAAATAAAATAAAATGAGGAAATATGTTGTGGATTGTATCATCAAAGCAGTGAATTTTTATCTTGGCAAACTGTCAACAGTTTGTTTCAAGATGTCGACAGTTTTTATAAAAATGTTGACAGTTGAACAGAAACTGTCGACAGTTTCAAACATTGCTCTCTGTATCTAAATGTCGACAGCTCCTGCATCAAAAATGTCAACAGTTCTTAAATACTATCGATAGTTCTTCGTCAAATGTTGACAGTTTATGTCCCAGACAGCTTCCAACAGCTAGATTATCCATTGTTCAAGTCTCCAACGACTATATTTTTGAATGGGCTCGAGATGCTCTATAAATAGAGATCAAATGGGTGATTCAAAGTAACCAAGAGATTACATTTCAAGCTTTCAAGTGCTTACTCTATTGTGTGCTTCATTGGTGATTTTATTTCTCTCCAAAAAGGCTTTGTGCTTATCTTTGTAAATTTATCTTCAAGCCTTGTTGTATTATTGAGAGAATTTGTAACTAAGAGTGATAACTCTTAGATCCTCTCTTATCTTGTACTATTTTGTAAAATTACTAGCTTGTTGTGCTAGAGGACTTGTTTATTGAAGCAAGGGGTTGAAATACCTAGCTTAGTGCTAGAGGGCTTGCTTGGTTAAGCAAGATGTTGTATCTTCCTAGCTTGTTGCTAGAGAGTCTATCTGGAGAGATAGGAGGTTTTTAGTAGATCGATTTAAAAATCCTTAGTGAGGAGCTAAGGCAGTGGATTAGGCTTAGTTTAAATCGAACCACTGTATATCGTTGTGCCTCTTATTTTTTTGTGCTCTTTGTTTCATTTATTGTTCCAAGCATTTCATTAATCCTCACTTACACTAAACTCTCATTTTTCATCAAAAGGATTTTCAAATTTCAATCAAAATTTTAAAACAACCCAATTCACCCCCCCTCTTGGTGTTGGTGTCATTGCTATTCAAACCTAACATGATGACGTCATGTAAAACGTTGGTTCGGCTTTATGTTATGAATAAAGTAGTTTTGGTTATGTTTCTATTGATGTTTCGATTTAGCTTTCATATTTGAACTGATTTACCTGTCTTAGTTTATTTACGATTCTAAGTTGATATGCTGGGAAGGTGTAATGGGAACTTCAGGGAACAGTTTTGTGTTGAGTTTTCGTTGAAAAAAAATATATATCCCCGCAATATTACGTTACCTAACGCCCTAGGAGAGCGAGGTGTTACAATATATATATATATATATATAAGATGTTAACATTCTAGGTGAACGAGGACACAAGTCCCCGATATTCTAACTTGGCCTAGACCTAGTATCCTACAAATAGGAACTGAAAACATAAATCCCTGAATACACGACGAAGCCCTTAACATCCCTTGCATGTTTGAAATAATAAGTCGTTAATGTTCTCGTGAGCATAAAGAAACATGTTCTTAATATTCTAGCGTGACCTAACCCTAAAATAATATCTAACTTTTGACAATTTATAATTTTCATTAAAAAAATTCCCTCCATCATTTGTTTCCATGAAAAATTTATTTCATCTTTGCTATTTTGATTTCATCCAAAAAGTTAAGTTTCCTATTTAACAACAAAAGCTTAGGAAATTTAAGTTTTGTTTAATATTAGGATATTTTGTTATAATATTTTGTCATAAAATATTGGCGCCAAATTTTTAGTGCCAATATTAATTAGAAATATTAAAAAATAATATTATAATAATTACCTTTTAGCAATTTTTAATTTCTATTGAAAATTTTCAATAAAATTATTGTTTTAAAAAATTTTAATAAAATAATTTTACTTTTCATTAAAAATAATATTATAAAATTTAAGTAATTTAAATAATATTTTAATAATATTAATAAAATTAAATAATTTCATTAAATATGATTAAAAAAATTAAGAAATTAATAAAATTATTAAAATTAAATAATTATCTAAAGTAATTATCAATTATCGAATAATATTAGTTCTAATTTTTTGTCATACATTATGTCACTCTTATTTGAGCTGTCATTTCCTCTTTCCTTATTTGGATTACTTCATTGTTAATTATTATAGGGATACAATTCCTAAAAATATTAGGCAATATTAGTTATTGAAAAATATTTCAATTTTGACAAAAAAAAAAATTTTCACTTTTATGATTTTGTGAAAAAATAATTTCACCATTGTTAATATTTTCTTACTAAAAGAATTTGTCACTTGTATGAATTATTGACACAAATATTTTTCTCACTATTGGGACATTAACAAAAATACTTTATCACCATTGAATAATTTTGAAAAAATTTGTTTTGTCACTATTTTTATATTATTTTATTACTATTTTTATATTGTTAAAAAAATATTTCTCAAAATAATAAACGATTGACAAAATTATTTGTCATTATAAATTGTGCAACAAAATTTTGTTTTCAATTTAGTTAATAAGTGACAAAATTTATTTTATCACATTAAAAATTATGTTAAATAAGTTTTGTCACTATTTAAATTGTGACAAAATATTTTTTTCACAAGATACATTTTGTCACGACAAAACATATGATTTATATCTAAAATTTATTGTGACCCAACAGTACATATTATGACAAAAATATTTTCTTTTACAACAAAATAATTTGTCATAATTAGGTAATTTAAGGGACAAAATACTCTTTGTCACAATAAAACTGATGATATTGTGACAAAACTCTATTTTGTCACAATATACTTATTAAGACAAGCTTGTTGTGACTAATGTGTGACAAATCAATTTCATAACAATAAGTATGTTGGGACAATTTTCATAGGTTATTGTGACAAAATAATTTATCACAAGAAGCCTAATTTCTTATAGTGTTTATTTTTGTTTTAAACCTTTACAAGGCCCATTTTGAAAATTTCAAAAATCGAAAAATCTCCAAATCAAAACTCACAAAACCTTCCGAGGCTTTGAGAGAGAAAGGGTGTAACATCCCAATATTTTGAGAAAATAAAAACACATGATTTTGGGGTGTTGAAAATAATTTATTGAGGATATATGATTTTAAGGAGTGCGATTGAGGGATTCTTAATAGCTCCCCGAAGTGTTTTATGGCTGGTGTATTTATACTGGAAAATGACATCATGGCATGTCAATTTGTAATTTTGTGAAATGGGATGCCAAGTAATGAATTGGGAAATTAAGGTAATTAATTATTTTACTTGGAGGTATTTATGGAATTGCAAATATGTGGTAGTGTATTTATGGAATTAATGTTTTTATGGAAAAGGAATATGTAGCAACATCCATATATATATATATATATCCATATTTGGCATGTGTGGCTCACGTTGGTGCATGTTGTGTGAGCAAATGATTGTACCATAGCATGGGTGCTAATGTGGCAAGGAATAGCATTGTGTATAATGTGATTTGAGACATGGCTTAGGCACAATGTGGTTGTAATACCCTGAGAGCTCAAAGAAATTAGTACATATCGAGGATAGTGTAAGGAAGGAAATAACACCATCCAGATACCTTTTGAGTTGATTGTGGATAAATAACTCCCGGGTTAAGCATGCTTGAGCTAGGATAACTCAAGGATGGGTGACCCCTAGGATGTTCACGTAGGCCCATCAGGGTAAGTTGATCTGATCCTTCCTATCGCTCGATGCGAGATGTTATAGGTGGTATCAGAGCTGATCCTTGGTGAAGGTGGTCTGATGAGGGCCTGAATAAGGAGCGGCTTCTGGTAGGCTTCTAGGATGGCAGCCCCCAAAGGGAAGAAGATCTTGGACCAGTTGTAAGGTTGCATGATGAGGACGTCATGTACTCAAGGGGGGAAGAATGTAATACCCCAAAGAGCCCAGAGAAGGGTAGTATATATCGAGGATAAGTAAAGAAGGAAACAATACCAGCTGGATACCTTTTGGGTTATATGTAGGCAAAGAACTCCCGGGTTAAGCGTATTTAAGCTTGGGAAGCTCAAGGATGGGTGACCCCCTAGGAAGTTCGCGTAGACCCACTAGGGTAAGTTGTTTCGGTCCTTCCTATCGCTCGATGAGGGATGTTACAGTGGTATTGTCTGGCAAGGATGTATATAATGTACATAAATGCATGATATCATAAAGTGGAACAAGAGCATATGGTGTCGTAATTTGTGACATGCTACATAACGTGGCATTTATCATATATGACATAGCATGACTATGCATAACATATTTGATTGCATGGTATCGATGAGTATAGAGTGAGCATGTAGGGATTGTAAGTCATAGCATAGCCATCTCTCATGTGATAGGTACTGTGTTCCCGTTCTGTGTCAATTTCATACCACGCCCCTTTTATTTTATACATACTTGATGAGCCTTGCGGCTCACCTTTTTTTTTTTGACGTCATTGTAGGTATGGAAGTTGATGTCTAGGAGGGACTCATGATGTGTCAATTCCAGGAGGCTACGTGTATAGGGTAATCCTGACCAAAAAGATCTTTAGGAGTGAGTTATAGGTAAGATGTCAGATGTTGTAATTAATTAGACATGATTATCTGAGGCTCGATTGAGTGTATAAGATAGCCCCAAGGTGTGTATTTGTAACTCCTTTGCTACTAATGATGTAAGTAAACGTTGAGGAGAATTCTAGAGTGTTACAGTTGGTATCAGAGCAAGGTCAAGAATCATCTCTGTACGCATAGGAGTATCGAGGGATGTCTAGGTGGCACTTAGCCACAGGGTATGAGTCTGATTAAGAATAAGAATCATCATTCTTAAATCAAAATTCATGAGGGGAGTAAAGTGAAGTGTCCCTAAATAGATGTGTGTGGTATGGTATAGACCTGTGTTGGCATCGTTCAATAGGGAGCCATATGTTTTCAGGCATGGTCCTTGGTTGGGGGCCTAATACCTGACATTATGGGCAAGTTATGAGATGCTTTGTTCTCTGGTATGGACCTAGGGGGACCGAGTTCAAAGTTATCGGACTCGGATCTGGGGTGCTAAACTAAACCTGAGATCATTGGGAGCATGAGTTTCTCTCCATGATGGGAAGTATGAGGATCAAAAAGGGACATTTAAGTATAACCCTAGAGAGTTTCATGGGGGCTTTGCTTTAGATAGAGAGATTGGGCTAGCATAGACCCATTACTTGAGGATTCGAGATACTTAATTGGGTATAAGAAAGGAATTGTGGTGACTCAAGGATTTCAAGGAACTTTTCATATGTTTGATTGGTTAAAGGTGTAAGCTAAATTATGGAATGGCTTGACCGCTAAGGAGATCATGTGCATATATTCCATTGTGGAATAGAAATGTAAAACGAGCGCAACTAAGCTACAAGAGATCAACATACAGTTATAAGGTTTGTTAGATAAGAGTTGTGTTTACCTAAGGGGGTCCGTTGGGGTGCTATGGTGTTAATTGAGGAAAAGGAATATGGGGATACAAGAGTCTATATGAATTATGACATTTTGACTAAAGTGGTGATTATTACAAACATGCATATCCGGATACTTAACGTTGCACGGTGATTGGGATATAAATAGTTGTCGTATGATGCATGTGTAAAAAAATAAAATGGAAGTTGTGTATTAACTCTCTTCGGCATGTGCGATTGCTTTGGTATGTGTATGGCAATGGGTAAGGTATGGGCATTATATGTGATGTGTTATGATTGTATCATATGTGTCAGAAATGACTTATGTGTGTGAGATGGGTGAAGTATTAGCATGTAATGGTATAGATTAATGTTTTGGATAGATGTGTGGCATAGATTCAGGATGCTTGTCAGGGGCATGGGATACTCGCCCGGGGAAGTTAGTGTGTGTGAAGTTACGGCTCATACCGCTCGTCTAGTGTGATTCTAGTGTGAAGTAGGACATTGGTCCTTATGATGACATGATAGGATTGCTAATGTAAGAAATCCTAAGTATGTGGTAGATGCTAATGAGTATGATGATGAGAGAAAGGTATAATTGAATATAAACATTTTATGAAATGATTAGGGCATAGGGCATAAGACCCCATATGGATGGAAGCGTTATGAGACATTATTATAGACTTGCTTAGTTATTATTACCGAGAGGCGTGTACGCATGTATACCTATGGGTAGCCATAACGGATAGGATGAGGCAGTAGTGTGGCACAGCAAACAGTCGACCGTGGGTAAGGAAGTTGTTGGCCAATCGCGAACGGTCACCCGTTCTCTTTCCATCTGTCAATCGTCTTTGCTGGGGACCCGGTAACTGTTATGCGTATCAATGGGGGAAAATCTACATGATAGCTAAAAATTGATGTAAGTTGGAAGGTTCAAATAAAGGAAATGTAAGGGAGTGGAGTGGTCAAAGGGTTACAGATTGCCACAGTGACGAGAGGGAAAGATAGTAAAATTGAACAATTGAGAGCGAATTGCTCTCATGTGGAAAGGCCAAATTAACTAAGAAAGTAGAGAGCCATGGGTGTAGCTAAAAGCTCACATATGCAAAGTATATATACCTATTGGTAGTTTATATGTGGAAAGGAAATTAAAAAGAAATTAACTATACAAGCAAATGTTAATATACGCCACCAAATTTGTGACATTGGAATTAAAAAATAGTGATATTATGAAGGTAATATGCTAGTACGGTTAGAGGCCGTGTGAATAGATATACACTAAAGTCTCCACGTTGTGCATAAAGATGGAATGAATTGAAAGTCTTGCTTTGGAGTTAGAAGATGAGGTCAAATGAAACTATTGGTAACTTACAGTCAACAATGAACTAGAATACTAGCATAATGCTGAATGGAAAATTATTTTGTTGGCGGCAAGAACAATTTGATTTTGGAAAGAACAGGCAATTGAGCGACCGGATAGGAAGGGTCTAAGCAGCTCGATCGAGATAGGCATTGAGGGCTACGTCGATAATAAAAACTCAAAAGTGATGTGAATGGACGAGTGTAGAAGGTATGTTAAAATAGGAAAGAATACCCGGGGGGCATCTATGGGAAGAGTTACTAGTAAAAGGTGTTGAGTCCATTGACGATTGGCTTGTCCAAAAGTATTTCTTGCAGTACCCTTGGGCTATTAATGAATGAAAGCACGTGTGAGTGTAACAGCGTCACAAAGTATAATGTTGTGAATAAAGTAATCACAAGAATTGGATACCCCTGAGTTCTGAACGTGTTCCTGGATTAATCTGTGGTCGAGGTGTTGTCAATTAAAGATATGATATGTGAACGAGATAGCCTTAGGGTTATGTCTCTGCTATGATGTTATTCTGAGAAAACTTGGTTGATGTCCCTTAATGTGATTGATAATGTTCCTTGAGTGGATCAAGGTGATAGTGAGTATAACGTGGCCCCAAACAAGGTCAAGTGGCGTATCTAATGACCTAGAGTAAGTTGGGAACTTGGAATGTACGGGGGAGATCTGATTTGGGGTTTGTCGTCCCCAATTTCGGCACTAAATGTGATTGGATCTTGGAGTGTGATATAAGTGGTCAGGTTGGTCAAACTTGTCATATAAAGAAAAAACTACGGATTAATTGGGAGCCAGGGAAAAACTGTGACCATCTAGCATTATGGTGGACAAGAAATTCAATGAGTTAGAGTTTGTTAAACTCCCAGAGTCCGGGAAGAAATTGGGTGTGTCTCCCAAAGTGGTTGGAGTGGGATGATAAGAATTTCGAGGACAAAATTCTATTTGGGGGGGGGGGGGGGGGGGGGAGAGGATGTAACATCCATGTATTTTGGAAAAATAAAAACACATGATTTTAGGGTCTTGAAAATAATTTATTGAGCATTTATGATTTTAAGGAGTGCGATTGAGGGATTCTTGATAGCTCTCCGAAGTGTTTTAAGGCCGGTGGATTTATACTGGAAAATGACGACATGGCATGTCAATTTGTAATTTTGTGAATTGGGATACCAAGTAATGAATTGGGCGATTAAGGTAATTAATTATTTTACTTAAAGGTATTTATGGAATTGCAAATATGTGCTAGTGTATTTATGGAATTAATGTATTTATGGAAATGGAGTATGTCACGACATCTATATATATATATATATCATATTTGGCATGTGTGGTGCACGTTGGTGCATGTTGTGTGAGCAAATGATTGTAACATAACATGGGTGCTAATGTGGTAAGGCATAGCATTGTGTATAATGTTATTTGAGACATGGCCTAGGCACAATTTGGTATTGCCTGGCAATGATATATACATTGTACATAGATGCCCGATATCATAAAGTAACAAGAACATATGGTGTCCTAATTTGTGACATGCTACATGATGTGGCATTTATGAAATATGACATAGTATGATTGTGCATAACGTATTTGATTGCATGGTATCGATGAGTATAGCATGAGCATGTGAGGATTGTAAGTCATAGCATAGCCATCTCTCATATAACGGGTAATGTGATCCCGCTCCATGTCGATTTCATATTGTGCCCCTTCTTTTTCAAACATACTTGCTGAACCTTGCGGCTCACCTTGTTTTTGACATCATTCTAAGTATAGAAGCTGATGTTTAAGAAAGACTCGTGACGGAGGATGTAACATCTTGATATTTTGGAAAAATAAAAACACATTATTTTGGGGTGTTGAAAATGATTTATTAAGGATTTATGATTTTAAGGAGTACGATTGAGGGATTCTTGATAGCTCGTCAAAGTGTTTTAAGGCTGATGGATTTATACTAGAAAATGACAATATCGCATGTCAATTTGTAATTTTTTGAAATGGGATGCCAAGTAATGAATTGGGCGATTAAGGTAATTAATTATTTTACTTGGAGGTATTTATGGAATTAATGTATTTATGGAAAGGGAGTATGTCGTGACATCCATATATATATCCATATATATATATCCATATTTGGCATGTGTGGTGCATGTTGTGTGAGCAAATGATTGTACCATAGCATGGGTGCTAATGTGGTAAGGCATAGCATTGTGTATAATGTGATTTGAGACATGGCCTAGGCACAATGTGGTATTGTCTGGCAAGGATGTATATATTGTACATAGATGCACGATATCATAAAGTGGAACAAGAGCATATGGTGTCGTAATTTGTGACATGCTACATGATGTGGCATTTATGAGATATGACTATGCATGACGTATTTGATTGCATGGTATCGGTGAGTATAGCGTGAGCATGTGGGGATTGTAAGTCATAGTATAGCCATCTCTCATGTAACGAGTAGTGTGATCCTACTCCATGTCGATTTCAAATTGTGCCCCTTTTATTTCAGATATATTTATTGAGTCTTGCGACTCACCTTGTTTTTGATATTATTCCAGGTATGGAAGCTGACGTCCACGAGGGACTTGTGACGTGTCAATTCCAAGAGGCTATGTGTATAAGGCAATCCCAGCCGATGTCAGATGTATTTAATTAGGGCAATCTTGGTAATCCAGGGGTGAGTTATAGGCAAGATGTTAGATATTGTATTTAATTAGACATGATTGTTTGAGGCTCGATTGTGTGTATAAGATAGCCCCAGGGTGTGTGTATTTGTAACTCCTTTCCTACTAACGATGTAAGTAAAGGTTAAGGAGAATTTTAGGGTGTTACAAAGGGACCAACCCACTTGAAATTGCTAGCCATTGCTATTCTGCTGGCCACTGCACACCTGCTGGTGACAACTGAAAAATTCCAAGTGGGAGAAAATAGTTGGAGGAATTTTTTCCAAAAACATACTACCTCCGTCGATCAAAAAACGCCTAATTACTAATAGAGATTTTGGTGAATATTAATATTGCTAGAAATTTTTCTTGTTTGTACAGTCCATGAAAGCTATTGATTCTTTTCACAAGGAATTATACTCCTTTCTAAAGGATATTGGCCTTGTTGATAGCAACACAATCATTTACATTACACAGTGTCTCAATAACCTTGGCAGAGATGGCAATTTTTCGTAAGTGTACGGATCGCACAAGTAATAGAGTAGTGAGTAGAATATCATTCCCACGAGTATCGGGTGATAATTACCAAAATTATATTAATTCAAATGTTATTTAAACAATTGATTAAGGGGAATTAATTTAAGAAAACACAATAATAACACATAAAGTAAATATAGAGAGTTTTAAGATTTGGAGAGCATTAGGGTATTTTGATTTCACCTAATTAATCCAATTTAATTTAAATGGTTGATAATCCAAATTTTATTATTCATGCAATGATAATTAACCACATAAGTCAAATTTTTACTTCCGTTCCAATTATATTCTTGTGGTGTTTTTTATCTAGATCAAGTTATAGATTTTTCCTTCTGGTCTAAACCTATATCAACATATCAATCAAATATTGGACAAGTATTTGACAACATTAACACAATAATAAACACTTACATGAATAAAGAAAATCAATCTATGAAAATCAAATTATCATATTTAAGTTACATCAAAACACCCTAGTTATAGAATTTAGTTCATTTTACAAATGATAGAATCCATAACAAAAGAAATGAACATAAATATAGAATTTAAAGGAAATAGAAAAAGAGAATAAAACTCTTTTAATGTGTAGGATTTCCTTCTCCAAAAATGTTGTCACCAATTCTTAAAGAAATCTTCCACCAAGAGTTCTCTAATTCTCCAATCCTTTAAGCTCTCTTACCTCCAACTCTTCCATTTTTCCAACCTTCCTTCTCAATTTATACTGATCAATTTCTTATTTTCCTTAATTTTCTCCTTAAAACATGGGATACCCTACCACCACAATTTCCTCCTCCATGTTTTCCTCTTCCATGTTTCATGCCACCCATGTCCACTCAAAAGTTTAGGTCCCATATTCAATACAAAATAATCGCTCAAAATATCAAGAATTACAATTTACGAATTTTTGTAAAATATGAGCTTAATTTTATTAGACTTTTGGCTAGCCTTATTAGGTCCAATTGGGCCTAATTTTTCATGAAATAAGCAACCCAAATAACCCTTAAAAGGCCTTTTAATCCATCTAGAAATCAGCCCAATTTGGAGAAAATAGAATGAAAAATTCGTAGGTAATGCTGAATTTTTTACAGCTTTGACCTTTTGTCACTCCAATCATAACTTTCTGTAGAAAATTTGCATTTATACATCATTTGAAGTGTAGAAAAGTAGACATATAGAACTCTCACATATATGTTTTTCAAAAGTGTTCGACATTCCAATTGGTACAGATTTTATTTTTAATCAGACCCTTGAATAACGAAAATCCATAACTTTTGCTCTTCTTTCTCACTTTTTCTTCAAATCCTGTCAACATGATTAATTAGCTAAAATTGATATAGAAAGCATATATAAGCATAAAATCAAGTAAGAATGGTATAGAAAATATGTAGAAAATATTAGCACATCAGCAGATGGAGGTAATAATGTTGGTTTTTTTACATTCCTTGTTCTTTCTTTTTTCATAGCAAATTAATTTTAGAGAAATTGAAGTATATATGCTGAAGGATTGGGAAGTCTTCTAATATACTGTGATGCTATAAAAATCCTTGTGACTTTGCTTAGCTTCCAGTGTTACAAAGGGATAAGCTATTAATTTCATATATGAAGTTGCAGTATTAGGAGTTTTGACTTCCAAGTTACTACATTGTTTGGTGGATTTGTAGATTTTATCACCAAATAATTATGATAGAATTGAATGCAAATGAAGAAATTGGAACTAGTTGGGTATGAAAATTTAAATGTAGTTATTATTAGCATTTAATATTACATCTTTTTTTTTACATATAATTTTTCTAGTATTATTTGCTACTTCATTTTAGATGTAAAAGGTTTATCAGATTCGCTGTTTTCTTTTCTTGTATCAATTAAGTTAATGGTAATTAATACAATTAATGAAGAATTTTATTTTCCAACTCAATAATCAAATACGGTACCTTAGAATTCCAAGAACCTATTAATTCAAACTAACATGTAGATGCACTACATAAGAATAAGAATATAAATAAAGATTTAAGATACATTAACAAGAATAGATGGATGAAAGTTAAAAATGCAACTTGGATTAACCTATTAGTTTTGCAATATCTAGCAATTTTGTGTTTCGTAGGATTTTGATTTCTTCTACTCTGTTCAATAGTTCGCATAATTGTTTTTTTAATTTTTTTTGTATCATCTTTTATAGGAAACGTAGTTCATAGTTCTAAAGACAAATGTTTTGAAGTCACTGATGAATGGCTAGTCACAAAAAATCGTGATGTTTGCAATAATGAAATCTTAGTAAAAGATAGTCAGATTGTCCCGGAGGTTGGGATGAAGTTTAAAGACATCAACAAATTGTTTGATTTTTATAAAAGATATGCTTATAACTCAGTCTTTCCAATTAAAAAAAGAAATTCGAAGAAAGGTGATGATGGTGTTGTGAGATATGTGGCATTTACATGTTGCCGCCGAGGGGGGGGCGTAGTAGAGTTGGTAACGCAAGCACTTCCTTAAAGCCCCAACCAACAATCTAGACAGTTTATACCAGGCTAATAGCTTGTTCAGATGTCAATGGTGTTTGGGGTATTAACACAGTACATCTTAAGCATAATCAAAAAACAAGTCCGTCCAAATCTAGGCTTTATCAATGCAATCATGAAGTTAGTGACCATGTTAAATGGAGGTTTAAAGTAAATGATTTAGCGAGGATTCCCTTACACAAAAGTTTTAACTCGATTGCTATTAAAGCTGGTGGATACTAATAGTTGACATGCATAAAAAATGACTGTAGAAACTACGTCGAAAAAGTGAGGAGACTACGACTTTGGGAAAGAGATGTTGCGGCAATACAAGCCTACTTTTTGAAAATGCAAACAAGTTGTCTCAGTTTCTACTTTAATATGGATTTAGACGAGGAATGTCGGTTGAAGAATGTATTTTGGACCGATAATAGGTGCAGACAAGTGTAAAAGGAGTTTGAAGATATTGTAACATTTGATACAACGTACTTGACAAATAAGTACGACATGCCTTTCGCCCCTTTTTTCAGAGTGAATCACCATGGACAGTCAACCTTGCTCAGTTGTGGTCTATTGTTAGATGAGGATACGAAGCCCTCTATTTGGATTTGTAGGACATGGCTTCAATGTATGCATGATTAGGCTCCTAGGGGAATAATTACTGATCAAAACAGGGCCATGCAAGCAACAATTGAGATTGTTTTTCCTGATATGAAGCATAGATGGTGTTTATTGCATATATTAAAGAAGTTGCTCGAAAAGTTTAGGAGCCATCCATGTAAGAGATTGATACTTTCAACAGTACACGGTCTTGTGTATGACTCGCAACGTCAAGAAGAATTTGAGCATAGCTGGATTATGATGGTTGATAAGTTTGGTTTGCATAGGAACGACTGGTTGTCTGGGCTATTTGAAAACAGATGTCGTTCCATGCTTTTTGAAAACTTCTTTCTATGCAGGGATGTTAACAACTCAACGTAGTGAGAGTATGAACGCATTTTTTTATGGGTATGTTCATTCCAAAACTTTCCTCAAGCAATTTGTTGAACAATATAAGCAGGCACTCAAGAGTGAGGTTGAAAAGAAGTTCCAAGCAAATGTCAAGTCATTCTCGTAGATGGTCCCATGTGCTATTAAGTATCCAGTTGAAAAGCAATTTCAGGAAGTGTACACAATATCAAATTTTAGGGAATTTCAAGAGAAATGTATTGGGAAGGTGTATTGTGAAGTTATATTTTATGATGTGGGTTGTCTAGTCACAAGGTACGATATATAAGAAGATGTAATGCTCAACGAGTAAGTGGGGAAAAATGTTTATGGTTTCATGTCAAAGAAAGACTTCTAAATTTGTTTGCAGCCGTCACTTATTTGAGTTTAGGGGAAGAATGTACAGGCATAGGATATCAATTTTGATCCAAAATGATGTCACCGCACTTCTCAAGAGGTATATCCTTAGGAATTTGATGAGAGATATGAGTAGACGACACACGAGAGTTACAGTTAATTACAATCATTGGATCAACACTTCTACACAAGTAAGATTAGACAAAATGTGCATTACCTTTGCTAAGGTAGCAGACCTTGTGGCCAATGATGAAGACCAAGTTTGTGGGATCATGGAGTGGATCAAATTTCAAATAGTTCAGCTTTCCAACTCGAAATCCATACATGGCAGTGGAAGTAATCTCCATTCCCAATCAAGTGCACAAGTGGCCCTTGATTCTTAAGCAAAAGAACCCGTAGGAAATAGGAACAAGTTGGATCTGAAATGATCGAGAACTAAAGAAGCTCTAAAGAAACTACGAAAAAAAGGTCCATTGGAGAAGAGTTCTAAGAAATCCAAAGTATATCATTTTTTATAATTATTCAACTTTTCCAAATGGTAAATTTAATAGCGACTCTTAGTTGACATGTAGGCAATTCTGAGGACAGATAGAGGCAAAGCAAAGGTCAAAAGCAACGCACAACATAGATCACTGGCTGGTGAAGACTCATAATCATCATAGGCTTCACATTCAACCCAGTATCCCATATCTTAGACATATCAGTCACTAGTAAATTCTCAATCATTATCAACATTTTTACCTAAACATTAAATTGCAACCAAATTCATTAATCTAGAGTTATGAAATCAGAGGCCTATAAAAATGCACATTGTTGTTGCATTTTTTTTTTTTTTTTTAGTGGCTGGGTCAATCTCAATGGTATATAAGAAGCAATTTCCAACCACCTGGAGCACCTTACATGCATCAACATGTACAGCATGTCCAATAGCTACCACTATCCCCCCTGAGGCCTACTTTATTTCCCAATCTTGTATTCAATGCTTTAAGTATTCCTACACTAGTTTCATAAATATGTTGTTGTTTCAATATTACGGGGAGTTGTCCATTTTCCCTTTTGTACTGCTGCCTTTTCCTGGAACGTTGAATATTCTAGGGATAAAGTCCAAAAATTAGATGTTGAATCATCTAAGTTAGAATTCAAAAATATTTTTATCAACGTATGTAAGACTTGAAATAAAAGAAATATCACAACAAAACCCGGCCCAAGAGAATCCCACATAGCACTTAACCCTAATCGGGGAAAATGCAACCTCTCTAAAGGTAACACAACCACATCGACACATTGGCATAACACAACATCAATGCATGATCTCGAGAATCACCCCATCATCATTATGTTCACACTCAGAAGCTTTCGGAGCACGTCAACACAAATCTTGGTCATATGATGATCAACACCATTCTAGGAATCCATATCCACATCGAAAACAATACTACTGCTCAGGGCTTCTAGGGTGGTGTCCACTCGTAGCCCCGCCACTTAAGTTAATATGGGGTGGTGTACACTCTCAGCCCCGCTACTTATTAACTCGCAAGGGTGGTGTCCACTCTCAGCCCCCGTCACAAATGGGTATTTTCCCTTGGCACACTTCCATAGTGCTATCACTCAAATGCCACATCATAAGTTGACATCCCATCCCATATGTACAACCTGTCACCCTAGAGTAACTTCCTTGGCCACCCAGCCCGGCATGGAAACACCTTCGTTTCCATCAGTACCCTTGGGGAATTACGGCTACACTATCAGGGCAACATCCCAGGTTGACATCCCATAAAAATATGCCAATGCCACAAAACATAATTCGATGCATCATATGAACACAACATTTCATGTACATAATTTATCGCACAAAATTCAATGCACATGCATAAAACATTTTGGGACAAACCCAAAGAAACCAACCATCACAGGTTAAAACCGTTCATATGCAACAAAACCTTTGCATGTAATCAAATCGAGTTTAGATAGACCCAAACCAAGTTTTATGAGGGTAGGAAAACTCACCTTTGGTAAAATTGAGGGTACCTCTCAATTTGCGTGCCCGACCTCAATTTTCATGCCAATCTTAGAATTTGTACAAATCACTTCACTTTAAACCTCAAGGCACCCTAATCAATATATAATTATCAAAACCTATTTTTCTCATAATTTCTCTATTTTCTCCCATTTTTGTCTCTAAAAATTCAAGTAAATATCTCCCAAACTATTTTCTCCAATCTTTCTTCACAACAAATCATAATAACCTAAGAACTTCAAGAGAAAACTACTGAACTTACCTTGATGCTTCATTTTCATGCAAAACGAGACTGGTTGATGCAAAAATCAAGAAACAGAAAGCCCAACTTCAAAACTTTTTCCATAAACACCTAGATCTTGAATTTCTAGGATTTTACAAATTTTTTCCCAATTTTTCCAGCCCTTCATGCGCCTCCATAAGCCGCCTTAAGGTTTGCCACGTGCCACAACTCACGACTGCTATTGGGCATGTGTTCCACACGCGCCGGTCTTCTTCCTTGGGCAGTTCGCTGGCAACTGCATTGACCTTTGGTTTTTTGCCTATGATTCCTTTATTTGAACTCTGTTTTTCCCCCCATTTGAACGTACGGCTTCCTCTTTTCGCCCTCTACCGAAAAATAGCTTAAAATCCCTCGAACAGAGCCATTTTCTGACTACTCAATCTCATTTTCTAGCGAAACTCATTTTCTCGACGAGGCTTCAAATCTCCCTTATCTCTCAACCAAAATGGCTCAAAATTTTCAAAATTGATGCTCAAGACATGGGGAACAAAAGCCCTTATTTGATTCTCCCAATTGTTTCTCAAAATTACGGATCTAACATTTTAATTTTCTTTATCTTCTCGACTATCTTTATTTATAGGCATTCTCGAGCTTCCAAACACTCAAGGCTACTCAATCAGACATCTCTAAGGCCTCTACCTCCCCTAGGTTGACCTAAACTTTCTAAAATCCAACCGTAATCATGACTTGTAGAGCTTCCAAAATTTGATCAAACTTTCGATCGGATATCTTCCAAATCCGACCATTCTCGCAGTCAGTGTTGACCCAAACTCGACCCTAAGGCATCCCCGACCCGTTTTCTCAAAATCCCCATGCTCAAATGTGGCTATTCGGTGACCAGAACTGGCTGGTCATCCATGGCAGGCTGTTCCCTCCTCAAGTTTGAGAAATTACACTTTTGCCCCATCTATTTTGTCTCTTATGCTTTGGCCCATTGTCACAAAGCCCCTAAACTTTCCATAATTTCCATTGAGTCGCTCAAGTCCTAAAATTTCCATTTCACCTCTAAAGATTCTAAAAGATCGCCATCTCGGCCTCCCTAGGTAAATTCAAAAAACTGCACTTAGGCCCGAATATTTATTTTGCCTGCAAACCCTTTTTTTTCTTTCAAAAACCACTGAAGGGTTATTCTTCACACCAAATATGATCCACCTTAGGGTTTCGTTAACTTCCCAGAAGTTTCCTACAATTATTTGGTTTTACAGCCTATCCTATAGCTATATTTTAGCTGTACCAAAAACTATTTCTGATCTAATTTCTTTCAATGCCATAAATCATATCTCGAAATACTCGACAATGCACTATCATTTTCTTTAGGCATCTCGGCTCCAGGGTACTCCCTGCAGTTAATTCGGTCAATTTCTTGGGCTACTCTGGTACATATTTTCCTCAAATCCCATAAATGCCTATTTCTCAATTAACTCAAAGTTCTCGGGTATTACAACATTCATCACCCCACTTGAAATATTCGCAATCAACATTATAACAAAAAGAACATTTGTCCTATGTTCACCGTATTCTTCTCTACCTCTATCTATTTTACAAGCCCCGTCCACATGAAGGGCAATGTTGCTTTGTGGGACATCCCAGCAAGTTGTGACCAGGGCATCTACAACTATGACAAATTCCTTTATTCTTTTCCATCATTGTAAGATACTACAACATCCACAATCATAGACAAACAATACTTCAACAAGGAGTGTCATATTGTTAAAACATGTAAAATAAAAACAATTAATCTTAAGTTACAGTTATCGACTTCAGTAAGAAATGCTACTTTAAATAATTAAGATTGTTTTCTGCATAAGCAATTTCAATCATCTCATGGCATAACCATTTGCTTTCATTTTGTGGGCGACTCCAGCTTGTTCATTAGTGCTCTCTACCATCTATGTGTATTGGGCTTCGATTTTTATTCTTCTAAAGTGAGTGACTAAGGACATTGAGCAATTGGTGCGCAATTTCTTTTCGAATGGCAATGAAGCTAATTCTCATAAATCTAAAGTAGCTTGGCATGAGATTTGTTATCCAAAGGAGCAAGGGGGTTTCGGTCTAAAACCTTTGTATGTTTGGAACCAGACCCTTGTTGCCAAGCTTCTAGCTCCTACTCTCAGGAAAGAATGAGTCTCTTTGGATTAAGTGGGTCCATACCTATTATGTTAAAGATAGATGTTTCTAGTTGCTTCCAATATCGTATGCGTGCCTTTGATACTGGAGGAAGTTGTTTTGTCTTCGGTGTTTGGTTAGATCCTATTTTGGCTGGTGGATTAAGAATGGTCAGAGTGCATTCCTATGGCATGAG
The DNA here is from genome assembly GCF_014633365.1 of Diospyros lotus. Classification (NCBI taxonomy): domain Eukaryota; kingdom Viridiplantae; phylum Streptophyta; class Magnoliopsida; order Ericales; family Ebenaceae; genus Diospyros; species Diospyros lotus. The sequence continues at coordinate 20,665,339 of NC_068343.1, forward strand.
CAGTGGCATTCTCTTGGAGTGCTCATATATCGTTTCTCTCGCCAACTACCCCATGAATTAGGCATTTCTAGTTTGGCTAGTGATAAGACTTGATTGTATGCATATTTTTATCTAATTTTTATCTTAACCATGTGTTTGTTTTTACATAAAATATGTATTATGTAGATTTTATATTATTTTAATCTTTTTTATAAGAACCCATCAAGAGAAATAAATTTGAAGATTTGGGCATAAAAAAATATATATATATATTATAAAGTTAACTTCAAAATTAATATTATAATATAAATAAAAATAAATAAATATTTTAAATAATTAATATTATAATATAATTAAAATTACTATAACATATAGTATATTAAATATATTATATTATATATTAAATTATAATATTCATATGTATGTATTATATTATATATTATCTTATATTATTTATATATATAACAATCAGTGGCGTGAAGGTGGAGAATAGGGCAAGGTCCATGTGCATATATATATATATATTATATATTATAATATATAAAGGAGATTTTGGGACTAGGAATGATGAATGGAATAAGGCGCACACTAAGGGCAGGGAAGCGGCGCACAGGAAGGAATTGAGGGAAGCCTCGTGAGCAGGAGCTGAAGCAAATTTATTGTGACTCAGATATGGGGCAAGGAGCTCTTCCACTTCATTTAATTTTTATTTTTATTTTAATTATATCTAGTTAAATTATTTTAATTAGAATTTAGATAGATTTTAATTTTAAAATTATGTGATTATTTGTATAATTTGATTCAAAATCAGTTTGTCAGAGGAATTTATATTATTGTCTTTAATGTTTTAAAAAGATTAACTATTTTTTAATGATTTAGTGATTTATACATGACTAACTAAATGATTGTTATAAATTAAATTCATAGGCAATATAAATTATATGCTTGACTATGATATTGAGAAAGTTTAGTGAGTCATATCCCCTTTCGAGATTAAAGGTTTTCAAATAATTTAATGTTTATTTATTCTTTTGACATTTGTTCAGAAATTTGACTGTGAAATTAAATTAATAAAGGATTAATATGACTTGAGAAAACTTATTAATTAATTGAGAGAAATTTATCATCACATGCAAATAATTATAAAATACTGCAAGGGTATTTTTTATTTTGAATCGGGTTGAATAGATAATTGCATAATCTAAATTAAATGAAATCTAAACCCTAGTACATTCATTAATTAGTTTTTCTCATAATAGGATTTAGTTTTTTCTTTATTTTTTTATTTATCCGATTAATTAATTAGTTCAACTTAGGTTATATTAAAATTGTTTTGGTATTGTGATATAATCCTTGTGGGATCGACATTTGTTTTATCACTATATGCATATTTGATTAAGGTACACTTGTCCGAATTAATTATGCATAAGTCACACATCAGCTAGAGTCTCAGATATAATCTCATATGGTTTATGGGTCTCATAGGCCACTCCCCTTCTTTAGACCTTATTTGGGACCATATGCCTACCATTCTTAGGATTGGGCGGCACAATGAGCTTTGTTGGCTCCCTACCTCGAATGGGATTTTCTCTGTCTATTTTGCCTATCGGGCTCTTTTGGTGCAGTCGCCCTGTGTTCCATGGCATTGTCTGATTTGGTCCACTATGGTATTCCAGCCCATATGATCATTTTTTGGTTGGCAGTTCAAGAAAGGTTATTTACTTGTAATCATATTAATTTGTACTTGTCTTTTTCGAATAGATGTTTCTTTGCAGGGCAGAGGTAGAGAATCACAGGCACTTATTCTTCAATTGCTCTTTTTCCTGTCAGGTGTTGTAGCGCTTATGTAGATCAAAGAAATTTAGTTAGCCCTGGCGTCGCTGAGAGACTGGGGTGTCTTAGGCGGTGGCTAAATAGAGAGGGAATGGTCATTGGCAGATGGCTAACCGGTTGACTCTTCATGCATTAGTGTCCTTTGTTTGGAGAGCGCAACAACAGATGCTTCAATGATCAAGAGAGGTGTAATACCCAAAAATTTCTTGAGGTTATAAATGGTATTTAATGAAGGGTATAAGTGGAATTTTCTAAAGAAAGAGGTTATAGGGTACATTATTGCAGTTTTAAAATGACCGAATTGACCGAATGGAGTATCCCAGACCCTAGATAGCAAAGGAAAATAGAATAGTACTGACGAGTGATTCGAGGCATAATTTTAGGTGTTGAAAGAAATTGGATCGGGAACAGTTTCCGATACAATTGTCGACTGGGCTGAGAAAATCGAATGATCATAAGGGATATAATGCTCATGAATTTTAGATTCAGATACTTGAGAAAATATAATATTTCAAGGGATTATAGATGTTTAGAGACAAAAGTTCAATTTTTTAGCCAGGGGAAAAATCGTAATTTTTTAGGTTCGGATAAAAGTGTCATTTACCTAAAAATCAGGGGCATTAGCGTAATTAACCCTTTCTCCAAGGACTAAAATGTAATTAAAAATTAGTCCGAGAACCATGTTGAAAAGGGTCTAACTGTAATTATCTAAAAAGTTTGGGCCAAAGTGTAATTCTTGAAACCTCTTTCCTAAAGACATTTGGGAGATTCGGGAAAAGCCTCCTAATGAATTTAGCGATAAGGATGAAGCCTCATGATAACGTTAGAGATAAGACAAAGCCTCACGATGACGTTAGAGATAAGACGAAGCCTCACGATGACGTTAGAGATAAGATAAAGGCTCATGATGACTTTGGAGATAAGATAAAGCCTCATGATGACTTTAGAGATAAAATAAGATTTGATAAGACTTGATTTGTATAAGATTTGAAATGATTATAGAAAATCTTAAAAGATTTAGAATGATTGCAGAAGATCTTAGAAAATTTTGGAATGATTTTATAAAATCTTTGAAGATTTAGAATGATTGCAGAAAATCTTAGAAGATTATGGAATGATTGCAAAAGATCTTAGAAGATTTAGAATGATTGCAGAAGGTCTTAAAAGATTTAGAATGATTGCAGAAAATCTTAGAAGATTATGGAATGATTGCAAAAGATCTTAGAAGATTTGGAATGATTATAGAAAATATTAGAAGATTTACAATGATTGCAGAAGATCTTAGAAGATTTGGAATGATTGGAAAAGATTTTGAAAAATTTGAAATGATTACAGAATATGTATTTCTTGGTGGCTAAGTTTCCAAAGCCTATAAATAGGGGTTCATAGTCAAGGGTTTCTCATTCGAAATTGTGATAAATTCGTGCTAGACGAGAGTGCTTCAGGTTTAATGGATAGAGAGTTTTTAAAGCATTCGCGAAGGCGTGTAAGGAGGTGGTTTGGTTAAAAGACATGAGGAGTTGCACGAAAATTGAGGTTGGGCACAAGATTCGAGGTGTTTTGAGTTTCGTTTAAGGTGAGTGTTCTACCACAAAACTTGGTTTTAACTCGTGAGTAGTTTACCCAAAACTTGATTTACTGTGGGTGCTTCTACCCTAAAAACTTGGTGTTTCTCTATCAAAAAATGTTATGATTTTATGCAAAATGGTTTTGTTGCATGCAAACGGTAATTGGTGACAGTTGGTTTTGTTAGGGAGATTCATCCCTAAAACATTTTGTACTTGTGCATTGCATTTTATAAAACTATTATTTATATGATACATTGAATTGTGAAACGTGGCATTGTCATGCGTTTTGTGATTGTTCATACGGAATGTCAGCCTAAAATGTTGTCTGGATAGTGTAGCCATAATTCTCTAAGGGCAAGACAGAATAATAGGGGTATCTCGTGCTAGTATGCATACCGAGATAGCCACATTGATTTCCATGCCAAGTCATTTGGTCAGGGAAGTTGCACTAAGATGACTAGGTGGTCTAGATTTTGAGTTGGGATATAGAATGTCAACCTAAAATGTTGTTTGCATAGTGTAACCATAATTCTCCAAGGGCATGACAGAATAATAGGGGTATCTTATGCTAGTGTGCATGTTGGGATAGCCGCCTTAGTTTCCATGCTGGGCCGTTTGGTCAGGGAAGTTGCACTAGGATGACTAGATGGTCCATATGAGTTGGGATTGTGTGGTGGTTCCTGGACGCTTAGAGTGGGAATGTAATCTCCGACATAAATATGATGAGCTGAGTTCCTGCGTTGATGTGACCCTCCTGGGCTGGGAGTTGGTAACGATTGTTCCTGAGATGTTGGAGAGATGCGTTAACTTTCCCATCTTAAGCTAGAACCGTGTCGTGTCGGTATTCGAAATGGTGGCATGGCTTTTAGAGAGATTGCTTTTTCCTCGTAATAGGGTTTAGCGCTGTGGGATTCTTTGGGTCTAGGGCTTACCGGGTTGAGTTAGTTTATTTCATGTCTTGCATTCATCCATGAAAATGTGTTTTGAACTCTCACTTAGATGATTCATCTAATATGGACTTTGTCCCTGGAATATTCAAATGTTCCAAGTGAAGGCAGCGATGCAAAAGGGAAAGGGATCGTTAATGAGTGATGACGATTAGTGGATAGTTTACTATATGTCATTTTCAGTCATGTTGTTTATTTTGATGACGTCATGTAAACATTGGTTCGATTTTATATTATGAATAAAGTGGTTTCATTTATGTCTATTGAGATTTCAATCTAGCTTCTGCATTTGAGGTGATTTACTTGTCTTAGTTTATTAATGGTTCATAATTGATATACTAAAAAGGTGTAACGGGATCTTCAGGGACGATTTTGTGATGAGGTTCCTTTGTTTTGAAAAAAATTTATATCCCCGGAATTTTACATTATCTAACACCCTGGGAAGGCGGAGTGTTACAAGAGGTCTACATCACAATTGGAGCATTAGATTTAAGGTGTTGTATGGGCTCGTCTGGCCACTATTCGCTTCCAACCATCTCTTCAGAGTAGTGCGCTGCGTCGTCCTTTCATTTCTTACTTTGCTTTATCAGCTCCTAGAGTTGGTGTTGTTCTCCTTGTAGTCTTCTTTTGAGTCTTGTTGATTCTCATGTATGTTTTGTTGCCTACAAATGCCTTCTGGTTGGTGTTTTTATTTTGTATATATTTTTTGTTGGGCTGAATCAGAGGGTATTTGTATTTTGGTGCTTGTGTTTTTTCTCTTATGGTTTTCTTTTGGTCCAGGGTATGCCTTGACCTTTGGTTGTAGACGCTTTAGTGTGGTTTGTTTATATATTTTCTTATTTACAAAACAAAAAAATTTCAATTGTCTAAGTTAAGCACTTTGAAACCTCAAATTCAAGCAAAAAATTTTGAAAGAAATTAATCACTACAATACATCAATTACAATCACCAATTACACAATCATTGATAACATCATCAATCACTAAATTACAAAATGAAAAAACAAAAAGGTAATATCTGCTAAAAACCAAAACGTTACTCTTTTCCCTCATCCTATAAATACTAACTTTCACGCAACATGAAACCAACATGTTTCAATGAGTAGGCCTGAAGTTTGTTTATTAATTCTTGCAGTATTTTGCTAGCAAAACTAGATAATCCATAAACACCAGTAAAATTTCTATTGCCATGAAGTAGCAGTAAAAAAATTGATGTAACGACCAGGGGCCACCTAGAACCTGAGATAGGTGCGGTGGACGAGTTTGCATGCACGCTGCACTTCATTTTTATCTATGATATCATACTCATTAATTTACTGCATTTCATATTGTCTTTACTGAGTTTCCGGACTCACTCTCTTTATCCCCACTAACCCAATAGGTGACTCGGGGTCTAAGAAAGGGTAAGTGATGTCGGTGGAAAAGCCGTCGGTTAATAGTGAGAATATTAATTGTGTTCCTATGTCGTCTATGTAATATATATGTGTTTTGTATTTGACTACGGGAGTCAACTTCAATTTAAATTAAATTTGATTAATATCAAGTTAAGGTTCCCACTATGAGTAATTCAGAGTGTGTGTTTAAACCGATCGATTACGGTCAAAATTATAAGATAAACTTGACTGTTGAAATATTTTATTGAGCATGTTGCTATTTATTTTATTTGAAATTGAATTATATTTTAAGGGCCTAATCAGGTACGAGAATCGGGTGAGTATCCGCTGTCTATACATTTCACACCCGAGTTTTTGACAATCAAAAATGACAAAACCTGAACCCCACCCAAAATACTCATATTATTTTAATATTTTATTTTAACAGGACATAGTTGTCCTTTGAGATAAGTCAGGATTATAACCGTAGGCATCCGATAGTGGGCCCAGGCGTCACACCTATTCAGAACTCCGCTTGCCCAACTACTCACGGTGGACAGCAGCAGGGGCTCCTTCACATCAGTTAAAAACTCAGTGATTATTTTAACAGCCAGGGGATAATTTAAAAGTGACCATAGGTGTTAAATAAGAGCTGATATCTGCTGTTCTATCCTCTGTCTCTTCCGTTGTGTATCCAATTAAATTAAGTTATTTTATTAAATTAATTCAAAATAATATGTATTAATAATGTTAAAAAATTCAATATTCTTTTAAAATTTGTTTTGCAATTAACAAGAAAAAATTTATCTTTTTCAAATAAAGAAATAATTTTTCTTTAGAAAAAATACTCACATCTCTGTCTGACGGTAAATATTTGAAGAGATAAATTTTTTTCTATTAATTACAGAATAAATTTTAAAAAAAGAATCTTAAATTTTTTAATATTATTAATATATATTATTATATATTAATTTAATGATGAGACAGCAAAAAGAGACAGGAAAATTATCTCGCTCCGTTAAACATAGTCCACTCTATGCTTCTAAATTCACGTCAGAAATGCAACCAAATGCATTCTATTATTTTATTATTGGACACTGAAAATATGGACGCTTGGGTTTATCGGATGCTTGTTGTTTCCATCACTTAAATATATAATCCCTCCATTGTAGGTTTAATATATAAAGTTTAAAACTATATTATTACATGAAAATAATAAAAATATATTTAACAGTCCTAATTAACTTATTAAACCTTTTGATTTGGGTTTTTTAAATTACGAACGTTCTCAACCTTTTTGTAAAATATATATATATATATATATATTAGAGACTTCTAATAAATATAGATAGTACTGAGTTTTTTTTTTTTTTCTAATACATTGTAGTAATCTATCATTTGGCATGTTTTCACCATCCTATGTATCACAATTTTTAAAAAATTCATATAAAAGTATCTTTGTAAAAACTCAAAACTGTATCCCTAATTCTTGTATATAGAGCTTTTAATGGTCATGCGGTCTCAAAGATTGAGATTTGCTTGTCCCCTTAAGATTTAGATTTACTTTGATTATACATTGACAAGGAAAGGTTTTATTAGACTTTTATATATAAAATGTGACAAGCATGCGATAATAAAAAAATACCAAAAATTTTATTCAACTCTTTTTAATATATTATTCCATGTTATTTTGTGTACGAAATATGTTACGTATATAACATGGTTTAATATATAAAAAAAAATTCACGATAGATACTTAATTGTAGTTTAGCCTGAGCAAACTCCTCTACTGCACAATGAGATCACATATCATTAATAAAAGAAGTCGCGATATGACATGTAAATCGCAGGAATGAAACGGCTTAAAATTGACATCAGTCACTGAGGATCGATCTTATCTAGGCTTCAGCTTTCTTTTCTCTTTATCACATAGGACTAGTTGAATCACATATTGCTGCTTCGATCGAACACCCTCATCAGTTGCTACTGATCGAAGAGTGATATATCAAACCATATGTATATAGATGAATCCAGCTATGGGATGGTCATGGGGAATAGCTCTGGCAGTGGCAGTGCTTGCACTAGCTTACCTCCTGCAAGCAGCAGCCTGGCTCAGGCGGAACAAGAAGAACAACAGATTGCCTCCAGGTCCAAAACCTCTCCCAATTCTGGGCCATTTTCACTTGTTGGGGAAGCTTCCACACCAGGATCTGCACCGGCTGGCCAAGAAACACGGCCCCATCATGTACCTGCGCTTCGGCTTCGTCCCCAACATCGTCGTCTCGTCTCCAGAAGCCGCCGAGCAGTTCCTCAAGACCAACGACATTGTCTTCGCCGGCAGGCCGCCTCACGAGGCAGCCAAGTACATATTCTACGAGCAAAGGAGCATTTCCTTCGCCTCATACGGCCCCTTGTGGCGAGAAATGCGAAAGCTTTCCACCTTGCAGTTGCTCAGTGCCCACAAGATCGCGTCTTTTAAAGCCGTGAGGAAGGAGGAGCTTGACATTTTGATTGACAAAATCAAGAAGGCAGCTCAGGATCGCATTACAGTCGATCTTAGCGCTAGCCTCTCATCCATGAGTGCGGATATGAGTTGTCGGATGGTGTTCGGGAAGAAGTATGCGGGGGAGGAGTTCGAGGGGTTCAAAGCTGTGATTAAAGAGGCATTAAGGTTGGTAGCTCTTCCAAACATTGGTGACTACTATCCCTACATTGGGAAGCTTGATCTGCAAGGGCTAAATCGGCGGATGAAGGATGTAAGCAAGGTGTTTGATCGATTCCTTGAGAAGATCATCGACGAGCATGTTCAAGCTGGGAGCCAAGGCCAAAACAAGGACTTTGTTGACATATTGTTAGCCTTCATGGAATCTGAGCAAGCCGACTTCCGTATTGATCGTTGCCATGTTAAAGCTGTTATGTTGGTAAATTTAACTCACTCGATCTTATTTTTCTCAAGAGATTTCAATTATGGTATTTTATTATTCTTTTCTTTTTAATTTTTATGAGTTTTTACCATATATTGAATAAAAATTGCCAAAATATTATTTAGTTTGGTCTAGCATGTTAAAAAGGGTGCTTAATGAGTAAGATAAGATTATATTAAGATAGCATTTGTTAAAATGAGTAAGATAAGATTATATTAAGATAAAATTAAAATATTTTTTAAATCTAAATATGGATTGGTTAAGATAAAACTAACAAAACATTTTAAAATTTTTATCAAACAATTTATTAAATTTTTTGTAATGCACTAAAAGACATATGTCTCATTTTTTCTTATTTATAAAATCCGAGATATGTTTATTTTGAAGGATGAGAGATAAATATATTTGAAAAAAATAAAAGTTTAATAAATATATTAGAAAAAATAAAAATTTGAAATGTGTTTCATATATTATTTTTTTGTCTTTATATCTTAATTAACAAATACTTAAGTGTATAAGTTTATAGGCTTTTTATGTAGCTTTATTTTTATTTTGTAAAAAATTATTTTTATAATTTAAACTTGTAACCTTTAATTAGTTATAAAAGAGTAATCTTATTACCTAATCTGCCTATTAACTTGGTAAAATTCCAACAAAGCTTAACCGAAAGCTTCAAATGCAGGCAACATATCGTGTAATCTACGATATTATCTTATTAGATCTTCTCCTCTATGCTTCTTCAAATGCAGGCAACATATCGCTTTCAAATTTACATTATTATACATGAGAGATTTGCAGGATATGCTTGCTGCCTCCATGGACACTTCCGCAACCGCAATTGATTGGACCCTGTCTGAGCTTCTGAGGCATCCACGAGTGATGAACAAAGTCCAAGATGAGCTTCAACAAGTGGTAGGCATTGAGGGGATGGTGGAAGAAACTGACTTAGACAAGCTGGAGTACTTGGAAATGGTGGTGAAGGAAGCCTTTAGGTTGCATCCGGTGGCACCGTTGTTGCTCCCCCATGAAGCTACCCAAGATTGCATCGTGAATGGCTACCATATACCGCGAAAAGCTCGACTTACCATCAACGTATGGGCCATTAGCAGAGACCCAAATGTGTGGACTGATCCGGAGAAGTTTGTCCCGGAGAGATTTGAAGGGAGCACGATTGATCTGCGGGGCCGTGATTTCAAGTTGCTTCCGTTTGGAGCCGGCCGGAGAGGCTGCCCGGGGCTGCAATTGGGCCTACTGATGGTGAAGCTGGTGTTAGCGCAGTTGATACATTGCTTCAAGTGGGAGCTGCCAGATGATATGTTGCCTACGGATTTGGACATGAGTGAGGAGTTTAGTGTGGTTACTACTAGAACTAAGCATCTACTGGCTATTCCCGCTTTTCGCCTTTCCAAATAATGGATCAAGTTCCACTTAACTAGGTTTATTTGTCAACTGCTTTTCAGTTTCAATGTTAAAACTCCTTTGTCCTCATCGCATATGTAATTTATCTCCTTATACTTTTGATTGTATCAAAAAATATAAAACTAAAAGAAGAAGCCTTCCCTCGCGAAGGCTTCTTCATCTTTGTGCTTCTTCTTCAACTATCTCTCTCTCTCTCTCTCTCTCTCTCTCTCTCTCTCTTTTCCAAGTGCACTTATGTAACCGTTCGATCTTAGATTCGATCACATTTTTACCGTGAAAGCAACCCCGATCTATAAGGAGGTAAGTCTTTTAGTTTGATTAGCGTTATTTTCAGCATAGATGTATGCTATATATACACATATATATACGTGCGAGTTGGGTTTAGTCGAATGTTTAAGTTTAGATCTATGGAGATTTGGCTAGTGGATCTTGTTGGTTTTTGGGTATGTTGGTCCATGAGGGTAAGGGTGTCAGGTAATTACCTTCGATCGTCAGAAACCACTGGCCACGATGGTCGATGGCGACTGCCAATGCTATTTTCAGTTATGGTCGAAAATAAAAAAATAAATCTATGGAGATTCAGCCGTTAGATGTTATTTTTTGGGTATGTTGGTCGATAGGGCTAAGGGTGTCGGGTGGTTACCTCCGATCATCAGAAAACACCTGCCACGGTGGCCAGTGAAGACTGCCAGTGTTGTTTTCAATTTGGCCGAAAATAAAAGTATAAAATGTTAGCAAATAAAAGAATTTTTTATAACTTAGGGTGTGTTTGATTGGGGGGTGAAAAGTGGGGCAAAATTTCAATTCTATGGAATTTCAATTCTTTGAATTCAAAGAAAATCTTCATTTTTTGAATTGTTGACGGCGAAAATTGGTCGACGTGATTCGTCTTACCCGCACTGAGAAAATAAATATGAAAGAGAGAAAGAAAAAGCACACAAGAGGATTTTTACGTGGGTCGGCCAGAACGATACCTACTCTACGACTGTTCTCTGGTTATTGTTGTAAAGTCATAGTATATTATTGCTTGATCCTCCTCATACAATGGTTGTTGACCCCTATTTATAAAGTGGGGTGTTTACAATTTGAATGAGTCCTAAATATAGAAGGATAATATTATTACAGAAATAATATGTCCTTATTAACTCCACACAATCAGGAACGAATCCCATGTTTTCAAGGATTTGGTTTGCTTTTGATAAGGTAAATGAATATAGCCTTCGATTATTTTGCGGTCTTCTGCTATGCGAGCTGAAGGGTCGACCAACGAACTATAAGCCTCAATGGGAGCTTGCTTGGTTTTGTGATCTGAGCTTGAGTATCAGTGGCGTGTCACCTTGCTCTAACAATCTCGATCTTGGGCCCATTGGGCTTTGAGAGATTGGGCCAGCTTGCTGGGTCGAGTTCAGTCTGCTTCATGCGATCTGAAAATACATATAACATGAATTAAGATGGAATTCGAATTCTATGGGAGAAAAAAAAATTTATTTGATAGAATTTTCTGAAATTTAGATGAAAAATAAATTTCACCATATTTTTCACTTCTATCAAGTGCACCTTAATGCTTAATGCAAATAGAAGATGGGGTAAGGGTGGGGGTAATGGTAGTTATAACTTAATGCTTAGCTTTGGTTTTTGTGTAGTTAGCAAATAAAAGTAGAAAATGTTTGTCAGAATAATTTTTTTTTACTCATCCATTTTAGCATAAATATTCACTGTCTAAATAAATGCTTCTGGCATACTGGAAGATTTCAAAAGATGCCATGCCTTTTCCATTTTGGTCATGTTGATATGAATCATTAACGTTGTTCACCTAAATTTTGAGAGGAAACTTAATTTGTCTAAATTTTTCTTTATTATTTTCATAAGAAATGCCATTATAACTTATTTTAAACAACCTAATCTTTGGCTCAAGGTGTCAATCGAGCAATTTTCAGAATTTATACTCTAGGTCAAAAGTGAAATTTACTTTCTTTTATCTAAGTCTTTTCTTGATGAGATTATCTTTACCCTATACGTGGTGGTATATTTTGCTAAAGATGAAAGGGAAATTCATACATGTTGATTTTAATTGAGAGATTCTTTTCAATTTATAATAATTTAGAGAAATTGTTTTTACTTAGAATTATATCTCCTTGTTAGATAATATTTGATGCGAATTTGTTGTAGACCATGGACGTACGTGAGCAACGAGCATGGATGTACAATAGATTGACATCTAATAATCAAGGACTAACAAATGAGTTCTTATGTGGAGTTGAGAGTTTTCATACGTTATGTATGTGCTTGGCCATAGTTCACGTGAGACGATGAGACCATAAGGTGTCTGTGTTAAGTGTCGATGTAGGAAATTCTTAAATGTGGATGATGTGACGTTGCATCTTCATTAGAAGGGATTCATGGCCCCCATTATTATTATTGGACATGCCATGGGGAAGATGAGCCCCCCATGGAATCCTAGGTGCAAACGGAGGCAGCACAAAATGAAGTGCATTAGGTTTACGAGGATAATCCAAATGCATATGATGCAATGGTAATGGATGTTGCGGGTTCTTCTGTTAGAACCCATCTTTTGGAGAACGAAGAAGAAGAGCCCAATGTAGATGCTCAAAACTTCTATGAAATGTTAGAAAATGCAAGTACACCTATATATGATGGTTGCACTACTCACACCGAACTTTCTGCAGTAGTGAGAATGCTTAGCATTAAGGCTCATTTCAACTTGCCTGAGCAATGCTATAATGATTAGGTGCAACTAATAAATGAGTTAATGTCGGAAGGCAACTGGATGCCTATGGACATTTACAAGACAAAGAAGATGATTTCTAGGCTAGGCCTTGTGTAATACTTGGGAAGTCCTTAAGGGTATAAATGATATTTTAATGAAGGGTATAGTGGAATTTTTGAAAGAAATAGGTTGTAGGGTACACTATTGCCCTTTTGAGTAATCGAATCGTCCAAAGGGAGTACCCTGGACCCTAGATAGTTAAGGAAAATGAAATAGTGTTAAAGAGTAATATAAGGCGTGATTTTAGGTGATAAAAGAAATTGGATCCGGAACAATTTTTGGTATAGCTGTCGATCGGCTAAGAAAATCGAATTGATGTAGGGAACATTCGGGAAGTCAACGGAGCATCTTGAGGACCTAGGTTTTTCATATAAAATAACCCTTGAGTAATTTCAGATTGAAACGAAGAGATTTAAGGTCAAAATGATCAATTTGGCCAAAATATAATTTATTGATTCTACCCGAGAAAGGTCTAAATGATAGTTTTTCAGAAAATTTGAGGATGAAACGAAGAATACTAAACTTGTGGGCCTTAGTGGTATTGTTGGAATGATTAGGGGTGATATGCAAATGGCAGAAATGACATTTGAAGAAGTCAGGGGGTGGAAATGCAATAAATCAAAGTTTGGTAGTGTGAACACAAGCCAAAAGTCAGTCGCCGCCTTCCACCGCACGTGGAGGCATTTTTCGGCGATGGATGGCTGAGCGAGACTTGGGGAAGGTCGTATACGGTCGAATAGTGCTTAGGGGCCAAGCTTTGGCCGTTGATTGGTCAGAATTTGGCCGAAAATCAACTATAAATAAATAGGTTTTGGCTGAGATTTTACACAAAAATTACTCACGTTTGGGAGTGAATCGAAGGCAAGGGATAGAGAGTTTTTGTACTCGAGGGGTCAAGGATCAATCCTGAAAAATTTGGTGAGCAAAGGATGGGTTTTGAGTGGGTTTTGGAGCTTGGTTGGAAAGCTTGAGGCGGACGCCTCCGTCGCACCTGCAATTGCCGATCTGAGGGCTTTTTCGATTTTCTTTCGACCGAAAACCGATTCCATTGAGATCGATTCATCAAGGACTTCAAGGGGGTGTCATCGTTTTGGCCATCAGAGCCATCGGCGAGGACTAGAAATCAGAAAAGAAGGTGGCGCGTGAGTAAGGGTATTTCTATAATTTTTATTACAGTATTTTTCTTGAATTATTTTAGGATTTATCATGTGAAAAAAATTGAAATAATGTTTGAGGAGATAATTATTTTTGAATTATCAAGGTGAAAATTGGGAGAAAATTAGAGGAAATTATGAAAAATTGAGAAAAAAATAGATTTTGATGTTTCTTAATTAAATATGATGTTTAGGGTGTATCGTGCCTTGAGGTTGAGTATAAGTTCAGGTGTTTATGATTTGGCATGCAAATCGAGATAGTGCACGAGGATCGAGGCAATCTGAATATGTTCGAGGTGAGTGTTCTACCTGAAAACTTGGTTTTAACTTGTGAGTGGTTCTCCCCCAAACTTGTTTACTATGGGTGTTTCCACCCTAAAACTTGGAATTGATGTTACCTAAATGTGATATGGTTTTATGCAAAACGATTTTATTGCATGCAAACAGTAATCGATGATAGTTGGTTTATGAGGGAGGTTTGTCCCTAAATGTTTTGAACTTGTGCATTGCATTTTATAAAATGTTGTTTATATGATGCATTGAATTGTGAAATGTGGCATTGTCATGTGGTTTGTGTTGTTCATATGGAATGTTAGCCTAGAATGTTGTATGGATAGTGTAGCCATAATTCTTTAAGGGCGTGATGAAATAATAGGGGTATCTTGTGCTGGTGTGCATGCTGGGATAACCGCCTTGGTTTCTGTGTCGGGCCGTTTGATCAAGGAAGTTACACTGAAATGACTAGGTGGTCCATATGGGATTTTGAGTTAGGATATGGAATGTCAACCTGAAATGTTGTCTGGATAGTGTAGCCATAATTCTCCAAGGGTGTAACTGAATAATAGGGGTATCTTGTGCTAGTGTGTATGCCAGGATAGTTGCCTTGGTTTTTGTGCCGAGACGTTTGGTCAAGGAAGTTACACTAGGATGACTAGGTGATTCTTATGGGATTGTGTGGTGGTTCCTAGATGCTTAGAGTGAGAACGTAATCTCCGACATAAATGTGGTGAGCCGGGTTCTTGCATTGATGTGACCCTCATAGGCTGAGAGTTGGTAACGATTGTTCTCTAGATGTTGAGGAGATGCGTTGACTTGCCCCTCTTAGGCTAGAACCACGTCGTGTCAGTGTGTCGAAATGGTGGCATGGCTTTTAGAGAAATTGCTCTTTAACCGTGATAGGTTTAAGCGCTGTGGGATTCTCTTGGGGTAGGGCTTGCCGGGTTGTGTTGTTTATTTCATGTATTGCATTCATTCTTGAAAACATGTTTTGAACTCTCGCTTAGATGATTCATCATCTAATATGGACTATGTCCCTGAAATATTCAAACGCTCTAGGTGAAAGTAGCAGTGCGAAGGGAAAGGGAATTGCCGAGGAGTGACGGCGATTAGTGGATGTTTTATATTATGTCGTTTCAATTATGTTGTTTATTTTGAGAACGTCATGTAAAACGTTGGTTTGACTTTATGTTATAAATAAAGTGGGTTCAGTTATGATATATTGAGGTTTTGATCTAGCTTCCGCATTTGAGGTGATTTACCTGTCTTAGTTTATTAATGGTTCATAGTTGATATACTGAAATGGTCCAACGGGATTTTCAGGGAACAGTTTTGTGTTGAGTTTTCGTTGTTTGGAAAAAAAATTATATTCCCAGAATCTTACGTTACCTAACGCCCTGATAGAGCGGAGTGTTACACCTTGGGTACCTGAAGATCGATTGTTGTGTTAGTATGTGTATGTTCTATTTCAAGGATAATGCTGATGTAATAGAGTGCAAGTTTTGTCATGCCCGATGATATAAAACTTGCAAGGTAAGACCTAGGAGGCGTAAGAAAGTTCCAATTAAACGAATGTGGTATTTACCTATAACACCAAGGCTCCAGAGGCTTTACGTGTTAAACACAACTGCTGGAGAGATAAGATGGCACTATGAAAACCCACATGAGCCAGGTGTGTTGTCCCACCCATTTGATGGAGAAGCATGAAAGCATTTCGATAATGTGCATCCTGATTTTGCTTGTGAACCACGTAATGTCAGGCTTGGGTTGTGTACAAATAGCTTTACACCGTATGGTCAATCTGGAAAAATGTATTCATGCTGGCCTGTAATTGTCACTCCTTATAATCTTTCTCCCCGGATGTGCATGTGACAAGAGTATTTGCTATACACTTGTACGTAACTAGAAACGGAAGCACCTAGCCTAACATGCATGTACATAATAGTCACATATACCTGAACATGAATATGACAATAAAGGCATAAACCACCACTTGGGAATGCATACAAAAGACCAACCCTCAGGGTTACATGGTTTATATATATAGACTAAAGGTAAAACCAGAAGATAAAACCACCTTGATTACATAAAAGATCACAAAGCCTCAGGACAAAACCAACTAGTACTGCCCTGTACACCATCTATCAGGATAGGTAAAAAATTGCTAGGCTCGCCCCTTACCTTGTCCTTGCCCTTAAATGGAATGAAGAGAAACAAGAGTGAGCCACAAAACTCAGCAAACATAATTGAAAGAAAAGATGACAAGAGTATAGAACTAAAGAACAACCCGCACCCATGTGTAACATCCATGTATCATATAATGCAAGATAGGTAACAATGGCATAATGAAGATATGCACATACTGGATCTTGGGGCCCACCTAAGACACAATGGCACCCAAGTCCATGCCACAAACCTGTTGATTTCCTAAAGGGTAACATAACCTGCAACCTGCCTCAAATAACCCAGGGTAGGCGCAACCACACCCAAAATGGCCCGCTAAACTCACCTTGTCCATGAACATAACCCCGGCGCGGAAACCTATCTCATCGAAACAGCTGTGTTTCCAATATCGACACCAAGAATCATACAAATGCACATATACAATGCAGTGGCATAGTGAGCATAAACATGATACATAGCCCCCATAAAACCATGCATCAGACCACGCTTGCCCATAAAGGAAATCACATACCATGTAATGCCCATGTCTAGCTACTTAAGGTATCAAAAAGAATCTAATATGTCCATGCCCAAGCACACAAATCATGTGAGTTTTATTTATGCATCATCCTAGTCCTTGCTTTCAATCGACATGCATGGGAAATTAATTAAGTAGTATAATAGCTACCATAAGTAAACTTGTTGAACAACCACCAACAGGGCCTAGCTTCATTCCACAAAGGAATTGGAGAGGAAACTATCTCTCCATGGCCACATGAACAATAAGGTCCAAAATAACCTAATACAGACATTAAAAGTATATGCTTTAACTAAATTATTTTCCTTTTGGACAGGTTCTAACAAGAGTATGAGAAGTTGTTAACTTGCAGTCCAGTAGGAAGGATAGCACCAAAGCTGACCATACACGAAGGAAATCAATACAACCTTACACTAGCAAGTCCATCGGTTGAAAATCAATAAGAAAAAGATCCTCCCTTTCATCACATATAACAATTTTTCTCACCAAATAGAAAGTGGTTCAAGAGTTTCTCAAAGGAATAGTTCCTCCAATAGTTTATCTTTCCAATTTAACATGCAACACACCCAGTCACAAACATGATAAGGGAAAAATCAAACACTTTCCCGGGTATACTTGAGAGTCAAATAAAATCAAAGAGGTGAGATATCCATGCTAGGAATGACAAAAGAAGGAAAGGACTTGCATTCGGGTAAGAGTTTGCCTAAAACAGTGAAGAAATCAACCCTAGAAGCTGCTAAGTTTCTTTCTTCTTCTTCCTCTACCCCTCTTCCTCTCAGCCAAACACGCTGACCTCCTTCTTCTGGCACTCTCCCTTGGTGCATATATATATATATATATATATGAGGAACAAAAGTTAGTGGATGAGGAAGCATGGAAAAATCGGGTGGAAGTCGTCCACCACCGCTTGAAAGTGGAAGCTATCCGGATGTGAGGCAAGGTATTTGGATGTATATAGCATCAAACTAAGGCATATCCGAATACTCCTTGCAAGGCATCCGAATAAAAGAGATAAGAATACCCCAACTTATTTGAATATCTCCCTAGGCATTCGAATACAAGAGAGAGAGAGATTCTCCAACACATCTGGATAACACCTAAGCCATTCGAATACCTCTTATTTAAACATGAGGTATCCAAATAGCCCCTTGGCCACCTTTCCAAAACTATGGGTATCTAGATGTCTTCTTGAGCCATCTAAATATCCCTCCAAAAACCAAGCCCCTATTCGAATAGACCATCAAATATTTGGATATCCCATTAAATATTCAAATATATCAAACTTAGCTCAAACACTTAATTAATGTCATTATCCTAGCATCTCACCACCAAAAATACATACTACACATCAAGGCTAACCAACTCAACCTCAAGGCATGATAAGAACATTACATAACTAAATTCAGGTCATTACAATATTAGCGTGCCAACATATGATATTTCACTAAAACAAAACTTCCAAATACAGACTGCACTAATGTGGACTATTAATGACTTCCCCGCATATGGCATGCTATCAGTTTCGATGACAGTGGGCAAGTTAGCATGCCTGTATTGCATGGAGAATTCAAAAGCATTCATGCTCAAGCACGGTCGGAAGACATCCTTCTTTGACTGCCATCAAATGTTTTTGTCCATGAATTACTCATTTCGAAGGAATCAAGATGCTTTCATTAAGAATAAGGTTGAGAAGGGTGGGTCTCCATCACGGTTGAGTGGTGATGACATATGGGGTCGAGTTTGGGTATTGCCAGAAATAACTTAAACAAGTCCAATTTGCTCGCAAAGCTACGGGGTATACCACAATTGAACAAGGAAAAACATTTTTTGGGAGTTTCCATATTGGAAAACAAATCTCATTCACCACAATTTGGATGTAATGCATATTGAGAAGAACATATTTGCTAACTAGAAAATCAAATAAGGATAAACTTTGAGAAGTCGACGTCAGATTGTATGATTGACATCTTGTTCCTCGTAAGGAGGGATTTAACAAAGAAGCCAAGTTGAATGTGTCCTACAGTAGTTGAAGCATTAAAGGAGTATTGGAATACTCCACAATGTAAAGACAAGTCAAAAAAGGCAAAGAGGAATAGAGCCTCAAATGTTGGAGGTAGTATGCATATATGTGGCTCTATACCTATGTCCAAGCATACAAAGAGACTGATAATATTTCATATTTTTATTTTACTTAAATACTTTTTAAAAATAAGTATGGCTCCATGAACATTTTTTTTCCCATTGCAATCTAGGTAATTTGGTCGCCCACCCACACAGGCTGAGTTATTCCTCGCTACACACAAAAGAAAAGATAATTCAAAATTCATGGATAGAAGGTTCGAAGATATTTATGTAAGTATAGAGCACAGTTGTGTTTTATTATATCTTATTATGATTAACTTGCATTTTGATAATACAACTTATTCCATGTATCCATTATGATTGCAAGTTGACTTCCAGACGCGACAACAAGATGCATCATCACAGGCATCGACGGTTGGCCCATCAAAGGGTAGTGATGCTAGTCAACCCTTGGCTATTGACGAGACATCATTATGGTTAGAGGTTGCAGGGGGGGAAGAAGAAAGGTCCTATGTATGGGAAGGGGGTCAGAAGCACATGTCATCCTTGGTTCCTACCATGTACTGTCACCATCATCGCCGCTGTTATCATTGTTCTCATTGGTATACTAGATTCGACAAGTTGGTAAAGAAGCTATAGAACCCTTGGACCATTGCTCTTCAACCCTGGAAGGTAAATTGTAGGACAGTTCATTGTCGCCACCCTTGAATCCTTCAGATCATTAGGAGGATTCGTCACTGGATGATGTGCATTATTATTAATACTGTATGGATTTATTGCAATGAACTTACATTTATGCATGATTTTTTTTTTCAATTTGTATATTGTATCTATCGGGTTTAATTTTAAAATTTTGGAAGAAACTAATTTTATTTTTATAATTAAATTTAAATTTAAGAAAGATTTTAAATCCATCTTTAAATTTGTGTCTCTAAATCCATCTCAAATTAGAGATGAAAAAAATCTGTCTCAAAATCCGTCTTTATTTTGAGACAGAAAAAATTCATCTCAAAATCCGTCTCTAATTAGAGACGAAAAAAGTCAATCTCAAAATCCCTCTCAAATTCCGTCTCAAATTAAAGATGAAAAATATCGGTCTCTAAATCTTTCTCGAAATCTATATCAAAATCTGTGTCAAATTAGAGACGAAAAAATTCATCTCAAAATCCTTCTCAAATTAGAGACAAAAAAAATCCGTTTCAAATCTAGTGACGATTGTTTTTTCAACGGCCTAAATCCGTTTCAAATCTAGTGACGATTGTTTTTTCAACGGCCTAAATCCGTCTCAAACTTCAAATCCGTCTCAAAATTCATCTCAAATGACCTGATTTGAATATTGATTTTGCCAAGGAAATGGTAAATACTAAACTAAAACCATCACCATAAATGACTTCTTCATATAAAATCTTTTATTCTTTTTATTGCACGTTACTAGTACATATATATGATATATTCTAAATTTATTTTTTTGATTATTAAGTATTATTTAAATTTAGTTACAAATGAAAAAATAAAGTTCGATTACCCTAAAAACTAAATCAGGATGCTCGGTTTCGATTTAAGCATGTCAAAAAACTGAGCACCTTGGTTTAGTTTAAATTATCTATCAGGTCTTGGCCAATAGACTTAAGGTTGTTCTTCACATTTCAAGCATTTTACATATACATTTACAACATTATTTTCTATCTACAAAAAATCTTCATTAAAATAAAAAAAATTAAAATATCCAATTCATCCCCTCTTGAGTGTACAATTCTATATTTTCATAATGTCTTGATGAGGCCTAACTCCCAACATCTTGGTGGCACTAATGGTCTGGTATTTTTCAAGCCTGCAAAACCTGTTACATTTTATTTTCTTAACTCTCCTAATTCCCACCTTTCATTGTGTTGTATTCGATTTGTCCATATCTCCTCAAGATGGATTCTCTAGGTTAATTTTGTGTCAAGGGTGTGTCCATGTGAATTCTCAATGATGATAGCTTTCAGGTGACATGGTGTCTTTAAAGTTAGTCAAGTACAAAGCTTTATTGTAGCCAACTAAGAGTTAGTCAAGTATTGTATCTTGCTCTCGATCTTCTTCATCCCGTCAACGTTCGCGGTCTCTTTCATTCGACGTCTCACTCTTCGGCATCTCCTCCTTCCGACATTTTCTATGGCGTCTCTCATCTTTTTCTTAGTGTGCAATTTTGTTAGGGGCCCCTCTTTTTGGGGGACCTAGGAGTCGACACTACCTTTTACAAGTTTTAACGAGTTACTCCAAGTTAGTCATTATGGTTGGCTAGTAGTGTCCCTAATGAAGTGATTTCTAATACAAAGCTTTGGCTTCCATGTGGCTCCTACATATCCATTCATGAAATTCCCTTAAAATGTAGTCCGTTTCTCTTTCATGAATGATATCTTGGTTCATGTTTCATGACCACCTTTGGTTGGGAAAGGGGGGACATGTGATGTGATTAATATCATTATTCACGAATTTGGCCAATGCCGTTAAGCCAACCTCTCATCGACCCAATATCATTACTCAATTTTTAGTCATTAACAAAGAAAAAGAAAAATAAATAACTTTTAAAGTTTGGGCGACGACCATGCACACATTGCTTGAAAGTAGGACCGACTTTGAGGCATAGGCCACTAAGGCCTATGCCAAGGGCCCCCAAAAATGGGGGGCCCCAAGCCAGCTTTAGAAGGCTGCTGAAGTTTTCGTTCCATGGCTCTTTTCTGGAAATCATCTTCTTTACAATGTAATGACATGGCATATTATGATAACCTATAATTTTCTTCTTTTTTTTAGTAAAAGGAGATATTTTCAGTTCACATTATCAATCAGAAATAGTGTTTGATTTTTGAAAATTTATGGGTTTTAGATTTTTCAAGGGATAAAAAATTTTAGATACTTTTCTACAGTTCATTACATTTGAAATTTACTAAATAAAAAAAATATGATAGAAAATGGCTATTATATTCAAAAGAATTAGATTAAGTATTTTATTATTATTGTAAATTATTTAGTTTAAAATTAATGCTACAACAATTTTGGGTTTACGAGACATTTAAAAATGCCTTAATATGTAGTTTATTGGGGCATTTTAGCTATTAGGGCGCTAACAAAAGTGTTGCATGTAATCGTGCCCTAAAAGCTTATTGAGACACTTACAAATGCTGTGTAAATCCACCAAGATATCTCCCTGCATTTTACATGTAATGGCATTTAAAAATGCCTCGAAAATAACTGTAAATTTATGCATGTAATGACATTTAAAAATGCCTCAAAAATAATTATAAATTTATGCATGTAATGGCATTCAAAAATGCCTTGAAAACAATTGTAAATTTAAGCATGTAATGGCGTTTAAAAATGCCTCGAAAATAACTGTAAATTTAAACATGTAATGGCATTCAAAAATGCCTCGAAAACAACTGTAAATTTAAGCACGTAATGGCATTCAAAAATGCCTCAAAAACAACTGTAAATTTAAGCATCTGATGATATTTAAAAATGCCTCTAAAACAACTATAAATTTAAGCATTTTTTTTTCAAAATAGGTTGATCTGGTGAACAAATTTTTGAATTCTAAAACCTGATATCAACCAACATAGACACAAATCTCTTCATCTAATCTAGTAATGCAAACCACATAATAAAGCCACTTCACATATACACATACAAAACCAATACTCCATGGTCTATGATTGATTTGTCAAAAAAAGAATTACTCCAAAAATCCATAAATCTAACAATTATCATCATTTGTCATCCATTATAACACCAAAAAAAAAATTAACAAAACAACTAATCTCCATGATCTATTGAACTCTAATCATCACTTTCATCACGTTCAACCTACACAAAGAAAGTAAAAATATCTTAGTAAAATAGAAACAAAGTTTTTCTAAAGAAAGATGAAATCAACAATATAAAAGTATAAATGTACCAAGAACAATGGCCATGCAACATGTGCTCCAAGGGCATCTCCAATGGTTTTGAACATTCCATATCTTCTTATCAATTCTTCATCCCACTCTACTGCCACTTGAATATGTACCTCACACCAATTAGGTCTTAGTCGTGATCCACCAACTTCTGTGGATGGATCAATACTCCAGACAATTCCCTTTGCTACAATTTGAGTTGGGTCATTTATACTTTTCAAACAAACTCTATTTTGAACCTATCAACAAAATAACAATGGATAATACAAGTTCAATATCCAACAACATCCTCAACAAAAAAGTAACATATATAAAACAAAAATTTAAGCAGCATCACACTACTTGTAAAACTCATCATAAATAGAATAATGGAAAACAAAAGGAAAGAAAAAGAGAGATGAAACTAAATAGATAGAAAAGACTGTCGAATGGGTCAAAGCCTAAAGTTATAATGTCCCAAACAACAATTTTAAGTCGTAGTCCTCGAATGTGCATAACTACTACAATGAAGAAGATAGTAAGAAAATTACTTGAATTGGTTGGCGAGTTGAAGTTGGTGAAGAAAAACCCATATTGCTCTGAAGAGATGACACAAGATTAGAAGGGTTCGAAGATGGCGTAAGATGACTATTACTAGTTGTTTCTCTATTTTCCATGCACATAGCTCTCAATTCTTGTAGCTGCTCATTCATATTCATGTATTGTTCCTTCATCATCTCCAATTCATTCTTATAACTCATAGCAAGTCTATGAGACGTTGCACGACTAGGTATTGGACCATAAAGATCTGAAGGACAAACACCTAAGCCATACATACGTACATGCCCAGCTTTCTCCTTTCCCATAACTTGAGAGTAAATATCATTTTCATTTTGGTCATTTCGTGGACCTTCTAGAGCATTAATAGTTAACTCACGCATTGCTTCCTACAAAAAAAAAAATTATATTCAAAGAATAAATATAAACAAATGGACAAATAAATTATTATTATTTTTATTTAACTATTACCATTGCTTGACTAGCTGCCTCATTTCTCAGAGTTTCACCTTTTGAGTAACACTCAATGAACAAGGTAGAGCGTGATGGGTAATAGCCAAGTTCCTTTTTTCTGCATACAATGTAAATATTTATATATTATATAATAGTTAAACAAAGATATAAAATTGAATACTTCCAATCATGACAAATATAATTAATGAGAAACAAAAATAATATTTATTTCATTAAAATTCAATTATACATAGCATTTTGAAAGGAAGTAGAAGTTACCTTTTTCTTTGCCACTCTAGCGAAACTCATCTTACCCTTTCGGTGTACCATTTTTTGATGTCCTCGACTCACTTTATTTCTATCACTAACTCTCTAGAATACATGGAAAATTTTGTAAGAGTAATTAATTGAAAAATACCACAAGTTAAAGTATAACTTTACACACACCTTTGATGCATTAGAATTCCAAAAAGTTACCAACTCCTTCCATTGGTCTTCATGAACTCTTTCAGGAACATTTTTCATTTGTTCAACAAGAGATACATTTGGATCATAATAGGTTGTTTTCACAAAAGATTTCCAATTTCTCCACTTTTTGGCGATAGATTTCAATATCCAATCCTCTTGACCAGGAGGAAGCTGAAACTTTTCCTAAAAAGAAAAAAATAAATCAATTTGATAGAAGAATAAGCATGAACAATGATATTATACAATATTGTTATAATATAAAGAATAAAGTACACCAATACCTGAACTTGGGTCAACATCTCTTTTTTATAAGTTTGAGGTACTTTGATCCAATTCTTATAATGTAATGGTGTGTATCTTCCATTGCGTGCTATAGCCCCCAAGAAGTGAGCTAATTCACTTGATGACTTTTCATCAATAGGTTGCCCTAGGTCATTAAATTCAACTTGAATAGCCTCTTGCTTATCTCGAGCCCAAATTTTTTGCATAAATGTTGGCCCTCGTACATTCTTCTTGATACCATTGTCTATTCCAAAACATTATAGAAGTATAAAGTGAAATGAGCAAAGTTGAATTAGAAAAGTTGATAGATTACCTGAGACTATATTGGTTTGAGTGTTGCTTAAATCTCTTCTTGACTGGTTTGAGTCCAACCCATCAGACATACGTCCAATTCTAGTTCTTGGTGCCATCAAGCTGAATTTGTGTGAATGTAGCAATACTCACTGTTATATAACAATGATTCTATGTACCAAATTAATGGAACAACACACAAATAGTATGTAGATAATTGAAATAGCTAATTAAGACAACACAATCTTGATATATAGTTTTCTACAACGAAAAATGAATTAATTGAAAATAAAACCCAAAGGAGAAAGCATTAAAAACTACAAACTCAATTTAGAAAAGCATAGAATTGAAAGTTGTACAAAGTTATAACATAAAAAAATAATAATGAACCATATCAACCATAAGCATCAAATTCATTATGCTCCCTAGCCCATGTAATATCAACATTGATGTCACCATCTTGAATTTGAGGATTGCATGCATGGCTTTGCAGCTGAGTCTCTATATCATCCTCACATGAATTGACTTTTTGATCAAATTGGTCTCTAGGTGTGGTTCTTATTACAACATGCCAGTCTTTTTTTGTAGGGTCTTCCACATAAAACACTTGTTGTGCTTGAGAAGCTAAAATAAATGGCTCATTTGTGGGCATGAGTCTAGTGAAATTGACTAAGGTGAAACCATCATCATCTTCTTTCTTTCCACTTCTTTGAGAAACCTAATCACAATTGAATAGAGTCACTTTTTTACCACTAAGATAATCTAACTCTAAAATATCATTTAGAACTCCATAATATGTGACATCTCCTGATATGGGGTTGTTATCCCTCACGCTAGCATAACTTTCTGTCTTGGTAGTAACAATAACCCCACTATTTTGAGTTTTTCTCTTTTCCTCAACTTCTTTCACATGAAATCTAAAACCATTAATAATAAAACCCTTGTACTTTCTTACAACACAATTAGGACCTTGAGCAAGAGCTCGAAGCTCTTCAGATATATCCTCATTTCCAACAGCAAACATTTCTCCAACCTAAATAAATGAAGGATAAGATTATGAAAACAAAAATAAATAAATAAATTAAAAAAATTGAAACCAAGGTTACTGAATAAAAACTTACTGTGTCACTAAACCATGAAGTAAATTCCTCGATGTGTTTAATAGCCCTTTGTCATTTAGAAAGTCGAGGATATTGATTGTTTATTATAGTCTCATGTTATCTGTGCATATAGTAGAATATAAGGATACAAAAGAGCTATTTATACTCTATTAAAATTAATGGAAAATAATTATTGACTTACTAAATAAATTCTTGAAAACAACACATATTTATGTGCCATTTCTAATGTTTCTCTATTTAAAACAACCATCTCTTCTTTTCCAAATGATTGTCCTTGCATTGCAAATATTGGTAACTCAACATTGCTAACATTTCCTTCATCAGAATTTCTACTTGGCCGATTGAATTTGGTTTCAATGTCATCAAAATATCTAGAACAAAAGGTTAAACATTCATTTGCTAAATAACCTTCAGCAATGGAACCCTCTGGATGAGATCTATTTCTTACATACGACTTCAATGTGGACAAATACCTATAAGATGCCCAATGATGAAAAAGTAATTATGTTTGCTTTCAAATGAATGATATCTAAATAAAATTTGACAAAATAGAAGCAATGAGTATTAATTACCTCTCAATAGGATACATCCAACGATAATGCACAGGCCTAGCAAGTTTAGCTTCTGTTGCTAAGTGAATTGGTAAAAGCACCATAACATCAAAGAATGATAGAGGGAAAATCCTTTATAGGTGACAAAGTATTAATGCAATTTGGTATTCCATTTGAACCAAATCAACAGAGTGGAGTGATTTTGAACAAAGATTTTTGAAGTACTGGCATAACTCAATCAAGGGCTTTCGAACATGCTGGGGTAAGACCTTTCGCAATGCTAATGGAAGTAATTGTTGCATCAAAATGTGATTGTCATGACTCTTAAGACCTAATATTTTGAATGGTTTAAGCTGTACACACCTTGAAATATTTCTAGCATACCTATCAGGAACTTTCACTTTCTTTAACACTTTGCCAAATATCTTATTTTCTTTTTTATTCATTGAAAAACAAGCAGGCGGTAAAGAACCATCTTCTCTCGGGTGAAGTTCACTTCTAATATTCTTCGCTTGTAAATCAAGACGTGCATTCTTGTGATCCTTTGTCTTCCCATCTAGATTCAACAAGGTCCCAAGAATACTATCGCACACATTTTTCTCAATATGCATTACATCAAGATTGTGGCGCACTAAATTGTCCTTCCAATAGGGCAACTCAAAGAAAATGCTTCTCTTTTTCCAATTGTAAGGCAATTTTGGATTATCACTCACTTGTTTTCCAAATTTTATGTTGAATCCGTTCAATTCATCTAACACCATAGAGCCAGTTAAGCGTGGAGGTGCCTTTCTATGTTCTTCCTCACCATCAAAATTTTTCTTATCTTTACGAAAGGCATGATCAACATCCAAGAATCTTCGATGACCCATGTAACATGATTTCCCACTTTTTTGCAATCGTTCAAAACATGTATACTTATGACATGAGGGGCAAGTAAGCTTTCCTTTTGTGCTCCATCCAGATAAGTTAGCATAGGCAGGCAAATCACTAATAGTCCACATAATAGCTGCACGAATTTTAAAATTTTCCTTAGTAGGTACATCATATGTGTTTACCCCATCCCATAATTCCTTTAACTCCTCTATCAAAGGTTGTAAGTATACATCAAGGTTATTTCCAGGTGGTGAAGGGCCAGGGATGAGCAATGATAACATGAAAAAAGGTTGTTTCATACACATCCAAGGAGGGAGGTTATATGGCATTAGGATAACTGGCCAAGTACTATGAGTACTACTCATTGTCCTAAATGGGTTAAATCCATCACATGCTAATCCAAGTCTAACATTACATGGATCTTTAGCAAACTCAGGATGCTTGAAGTCAAAAGTCTGCCAAGCTGGAGAATCTGCCGGGTGCCGCATGTATCCATCTTTAATTCGGTCCTCCTTATGCCATTTCATAAAGGAGGTAATTTTTGAAGACATGAATAGCCTTTGCAATCTTGGTTTCAATGGGAAATAGAATAATACCTTAGCAGGGATTTTTGTCTCACTTGTATCTATGCTCGTTTCTCCATCATTTTGCAACCTATTTGTAGGTATTTTGTATCTAGGAGTGTGACATTGATAACATTCTGTGGCTGTCTCATATTCCTTGTGATAAAGTATGCAATCATTTGGACATGCGTGAATTTTTCTACACTCAAGGCCAAGTCCCTTAAACACTTTCTTTGTCTCGTAGTAAGATTTTGGTAATTTACCCCCCTCAGGAAATGCATCCTTTAACAACTCCAATAACATTGAAAAAGACTTGTTCGACCAATTTCCAAGACATTTAATGTGAAATAGGCGAACAAGGAATGATAACAATGAAAACTTACTCCCGGGAAAAAGTTCTTGTTTAGCTTCATGAAGTAACTTATAAAATGTCTCAGCCGTTTCATTAGGTTCATCTACAATATTCATTGGGTCATCTTCATTTACATGTTCATTTGGGATGCCAAATGCATCATATAATAACTCATGCATCTCATTATTCATAAATAGGTCATTAGGAGCATGTGTTTCAAATCCCACAAATGATGAACCTTCTCCATGGGCTGTCCATTTTGTATATCCTTTAATAAACCCAAAGCATATCAAATGATCTTTCGCCTCTTCCCTAGTTGCCCACAGTCCATTCCCACACTTCTTACATGGGCATGTTATTTTTCCATTGATACTTGCTTTAGCAAATGCCAAACTTAAGAATTCTTCCACTCCATCAATGTACCTTCTACTAACTCTATGTTCATTCATCCAATTTCTATCCATCATTTTCCCTTTCAAATAAAAGGATTTCCAAAAAAAGATATCTACAAAAAAGACAAAGAAATTAAATAAGTTCATTACTAATGCTTCAGGAAACATACATAAAAAAATACCAAAAAGAAAGGCCAGAAAAGCATTTAGATACACACAAAATACATATATATATAGAGATATGTATATATATTAGCAACAATTTTGCAAGTAAAAAAAAAGGCTGCTCTCAGCTAGCAGCCTTCTCTCTCTCTCTCTATATATATATATATGTATATGTATATATATTAGCTGGAGAGAGCATTGGTAGAGCGTGTGGCAGTGTGTCTCTCTCTTCTAAATATACTTTTTCTTTGCCATTTTACTGTCAAAGTATTTTTCATCCAAATTACATCAACCAATACATGATATTTCACACATTTTTTCAATCTCCAAGTTATATATCTAATATATATTTTCAGTTTGTTGCTTTACTTCCAGCCATCTTTTCTCTCTTATAATTGAATTTTATATTATTTTATATCTAATATATATTTTCATTTTTCTTTGCCATTTTATTGGCATGAATTGATTGAATTTTATATTATTTTATAAATATCCCCTTCCTACTGCCCCACGATAAGGAATGGATTTCTAAAGTAATTGAAAGTGGGAGCCACAATACTTGACTACCAATGCTTCAGGAAACGTTCAAAAAGATACATGAAGGCTTAAAAAACATTTAGATCATAAATTGAAGGCTGCCCACACACACATGCAAAATACATATATATATAAACATATATAACTGCAAAACATAAACTGATTGTGTTGCAGAGAGGCTGCAAACTACCCGGAGGAGGCAGCGGCCGCGTTGAGGCAGCAGGAGGCTGCGATAGTGGCGTTGAGATAGCAAGGACAAGGCGATGTCGGCGTTGAGACAGTAAGGACGCAGCGACGGCAGACGTTGAGGCAGTAAGGATGCGACGACAATGACTTTGAGGGAGCAAGCGGGCGACAACAGCAACGTTGACGGAGTCGATGAAAGCTACAGTATGCTTGAGGAAGATGGGCAATAGGGATTTAGGGATTTCGCAAGGGAAAAGGGAAGAGGCGGGGGGAATCTCCCGCCACTGGTTTTTTCATTTTTTTTATATTTTTTTGTTTTTTATTTAGTTGTTATATATATATTTTTTGTTTTTTTATTTAGTTGTTAAATAAAATAAAATAAATTATGAAAATAATATTAATAATTATTTGATTGATAAAAATAAAATAATTTCATGATAACTGTTAAAATAGTTTAAATTATCACAATTATTAAATAATTTAAATAATAATTTATGATAATAATTTAAAATATGTTAATAAAATAATTTAAATTATTGTATTAAATTAATATTTATTTTAAAATTTTGAATCCATATATATAGCTTTGTTTCACATAAGGGTGCACAAACGATCGGTTTGATTACTGAATCGATGGAAAAGTAATAATGAAAATAACT
Source organism: Diospyros lotus (assembly GCF_014633365.1). NCBI lineage: Eukaryota > Viridiplantae > Streptophyta > Magnoliopsida > Ericales > Ebenaceae > Diospyros > Diospyros lotus. Next base: position 20,695,744 of record NC_068343.1, read on the forward strand.
TAACTGTATGTAATAATTAATCAAATCGAATCAACCGACAAACACCAAATAATCAAACTAACCAAAATCGAATAATTAACTAAACAAAATTTGTAAAAACTAAACCGGACCAAGAATTGAACTTTCTCACATAATAACCAAACAAACTGAACTAAAGTTCAGCCTTATTGTTGTTGTCGACCACCTAACGGGGTGGTGATTCCAATGATTAGAACTGATCAGTGGATTTCCCCTAACCACAATGGTTCATATATCCAAAAATCAAAATGATCTAATGGTTAGACGGAGACGAAGATGAAAGGACGAGCGAATCGGAGACGAACGAAGTGCCCCTAACCACAGTGGTTCATATTCTAATGGTTAGCAATTCGATTTGTTTTATTAACCGACCAACGAAGACCGAATCAATAAAAATTAACCCAAAATTTTTGACAAAAATAATTGAACCACTAATCGACACCTAAATAACTAAACCAAACCGGCTGGTCATTCGGTTCAATTAGTTCAGTTTACTAGTTCCACACTTCAAATTTTAGCTTATTAGAATTATTTTATTAGATTTCTTTATTAGGGCACTTCATAAAAGTGTCTCATTAGAATTATTTTATTGAGGCATTTTAAAAATTGTCCTATTAGATTTTTCCTTTAGGGCATTTCATCAAAGTGTCTCATTATTTTTCTATTAGGACACTTCATCAAAGTGTCTCATTACAATTATTTTATAGGGGCACTTTAAAAATTCTTCCCTATTAGATTTTTCTATTAGGACATTTTATTAAAGTGTTCCATTAGAATTATTTTATAGAGGCACTTTAAAAATTTTGCCCTATTAGATTTTTCTATTAGGACACTTCATTAAAGTGTCTCATTAGAATTATTTTATAAAGGCACTTTAAAAATTTTGCCCTATTAGATTTTTCTATTAGGGCACTTCATTAAAGTGTCTCATTAGAATTATTTTATAGAGGCACTTTAAAAATTTTGCCCTATTAGATTTTTCTATTAGGGCATTTCATTAAAGTGTCTCATTAGAATTATTTTATAGAGGCACTTTAAAAATTTTGCCCTATTAGATTTTTTTATTAGGGCATTTCATTAAAAGTGTCTCATTAGAGTTATTTTATTGGGGCATTTCAAAAATTATGCTCTAATAGGGTTTTCTATTAGGGCACTTTATCCCTATACCTCATTAGAATTATTTTATTAGGGTATTTTTTTAAATTATGCCTCAAAATAGTATTTTATAGGGCATTTTTTAAAAAATGTCTTAAAAAAAATGCCTCAATAAGTATTTTTTGTTCTAATGTAAATACAAGTCAATTTACAAATGAAGGGTGTGAAAATTGAAAAAAATTATTGCCAAACTTAAAAGTCACGAAACAAATAATGAACATACTATAAATATGAATACTTGGATTTGAGATAAGATTACTTAAAAATAAAACAATTAATCAATATTTACAAGAGAAAATAAATAAAGAGAAAGAGCATTGGAAAAATGTGCTAATAAGAATTATTGCTATTGTAAAAACTCTTTCAAAAAATAATTTGACATTTCGTGTTACAAATGAGAAAATTTATCTAGATAATAATGGAATTTTCTTGAGTTTAATTGAATTGATTGATGAGTTTGATCAAATAATGCAAGAACACCTTACACGTATTCAAAATAAAGAAATTCATAACTATTACCTTAGTCATAATATATAAAATGAGTTGATAAATTTTTTATTATTAAAAATAAGAAATATAATTATTAAAAAAATAAAAATTAAAATATTTTTCAATTATATTTGATTATACCCCAATTACAAGTTATGAAGAATAAATGTCTTTTATATTAAAATGTGTAAATATTTTAACAAGTCTGATAAAAATAGAAGAGTATTTCATAGATTTTTTAAAAGTGAATGATACATTTGGTCAAGGTATTTTTAATGTACTTATAAGTAAAATAAAAAATCTTGAATTTAATATAAATAATGTGAGAGGGTAAGAATATAATAATAGATTAAATATGAAAGGTAAACAACAAAATGTGTAAAAAATATTATTAGATATAAATTCTATGACATTTTATATACTATGTGATTGTCACAATCTTAATTTTATTCTTTGTGATATAGTTAATTCATGTGTTGAGCTATAACATTTTTTTAGAGTCACACAACGCATATATTCAATATTTTCCTTTTCTACAAAAAGACGAAAACTCTTACAAGATCATATTTTTAATTTGACATTTAAGTCATTGTTTAAATCTTGAAAATTTTCTAAAACATGATATGTTCTCTGATATTGATAGTTTAGATTTATTTTCGGAATTAAAAGTTTAAAATAAATTATAACTATAGAAATGAAAACACCACTTGTGATACTAAATTTTATAAAAAGTGTAAATTCTTTTCCAAATGCATGAATAGTTTATAAAATATTATTAACAATTCATGTTACTATAGTTTTGGCAGAAATAAGTTTTTCAAAATTAAAATTAAAATTTTTTTATTTATGTTCAATTATCTCTAAGTAATTTGGTTATATTGTCAACTGAAAAAGATTTATTTTCTAAACTAGAATACAAAAAATTAATTAGTGATTTTACATCTCAAAAAATAAAAAATATATATATTTAATAATTTTTATTATTTTTTAAAAAATCACTAAACTAATTCTCGTCTAGGGCCCAAATAACTCTTGAGCCGGCCCTGCTTGAAAGAGAAAAGAACCATTCTAGGATGCTAGATATGCCCCCACACCTAACTAGAGCCAATCTAGATTGCCTTGCAAGGAGGGCATATCACAAAGAGATGCACAAGGGATATATTATTCTTTAGGATTATTATAGGAGAAACACACGAGTAAATTTTAAAAGTGTCACATTCTTTTAAAGTTATTTTTAAAATACCATCCTTTCAAAAATAATTCTTACAATACTACCTTTCTAATTCTTAAAATTTTAGGATTTTAAAAATCGTTAGCGGAACTAACTGCACAATTGATTTGGGTACTTATAAGACCAGTTGGTGAAAGTGTTAAAAAGATTGTATTTTGAAAATTGTTTTTAAAAAGATGATATTTTGTACAATTACTCATGAAACACATACATGGCACCGCAAATGGATAGTTTTTTTGCTAATTAATTTTATTTTTAGATAATATATGTAATAAAATTACTAATTAAAATTATAAAATATGACCAAATTATATTGTTTTGTCTTCATCCCACGAATCTTGTAGGTTGGAAGAAAAACTTATATAAAAAAATTCCTGCATTTTATTAGTAAACAAGTGGATTACAGCTGAACTTGGGCCGCACGGTCCTTCACTTTCTTGGGAGACAAGCAGAGTAAAGATCACATCAGCTTATGTTTAGTCAATGATGCGGCTCCATGCCATGACATAACAAAGGGCACGCATATATAGACTCTGGTTGGCTGTGTACGGTTATCCTTGCTCTGGGAACCCATCTTACCTCTACATAGGCTTCATCTCTGTTCTTCCATTTTCCAAAAACATATATATTGCTCCTTTGAATTTGAATAGCCTTATTGTTTACCACTGAATCTAGCAAACCCCTTATCAAGATCAAGTGGTCACAGCATATATATGGGTTGGTCATGGGAAATAGCTCTTGCAGTGGCAGTGCTTGCACTTTCTTGTCTCCTGCAAGCAGCAGCCTGGTTGAGGAAGAACAAGAATGGGAGATTACCTCCTGGTCCAAGAGGTCTCCCACTTGTGGGTCACTTTCACTTGTTGGGGAAGCTTCCGCACCAGGATCTGCACCAGCTAGCCAAGAAACATGGCCCCATCATGTACTTGCGCTTCGGCTTCGTCAAAAACATCGTCGTTTCGTCGCCCGAAGCAGCCGAGCAGTTCCTCAAGACCCACGATCTGGTCTTCGCCAGCAGGCCGCCTCACGAGGCATCCAAGTACATATCTTACGGGCAAAGGAACTTGTCCTTCGCCCCGTACGGGCCTTACTGGCGGAACATGCGAAAGCTCTGCATCCTTCAGTTGCTTAGCGCCAACAAGATCGCTTCTTTCCAGTCCGTGAGGAAGGAGGAGCTTGACATTTTGGTCGGCAAGGTCAAGCAGCAGGCGGCTCGGGAGTGTGTGGCGGTGGATCTGAGCGCTATGGTTTCATCCACGACCGCCGACATTAGTTGTCGGATGGTGATCGGGAAGAAGTACGAGGAGGAAGAGTTGAACAGAGAGAAAGGGTTGATAGCGGTGGTGAAAGAGGGGATGAAGCTGGGGGCAATTCCTAACATCGGAGACTACTACCCCTACGTTGGAAAGCTTGATCTGCAAGGGCTAACTCGGCGAATGAAGGCTGTGAGTCAGGTGTTTGATCGACTCTTAGAGAATATCATCAACGAGCATGTTCAGGACACGGGTCGAGGCCAGAACAAGGACTTTCTTGACATCTTATTGGCTTTCATGGAATCTGAACAAGCTGACTTCCGGATAGATCGCCGCCATGTCAAAGCGGTGATACTGGTAAATTAACTCACTCAATCACAAGATACAAGTCAAATTAATTGCGGCCTCTTGTTCTAATGGAGATCTGTTTTAATCTGTCTTTTCTTATTTGTTTTGACTAGCAAGTAAAATCCTGACAAGATTATGTTTCCTATCCTGAACTAATTACTCATTTTGCACATCTCAACAACAATGAAAAAGAAAAACAAGCACTTCTATGAATTGTTGGATGTCATGGTACGAAGATAGATGCGTGGGACACCATTACTCATTCAAATTTTTTTTTTTTTTTAAATTACTATTGTACAATGGTATTAATATAGAATAACTGGATAATTTTTTTTGCAGGACATGCTTATAGGATCCATGGACACTTCGGCAACAGCAGTAGAGTGGATTCTTTCTGAACTTCTGAGGCATCCACGAGTGATGAAGAAGGTCCAAGATGAGCTTCAACAATTGGTGGGGATGGAGAGAATGGTGGAGGAATCGGATATAGACAAGCTGGACTACTTGGACATGGTGGTGAAGGAAGCCTTGAGGCTGCACCCAATAGTGCCATTGATGGTTCCTCATGAAGCCACCCAGGACTGCGTCGTCAGTGGCTACCACATACCGCGAAAAACCCGACTCACCATCAACGTATGGGCGATTGGCAGAGACCCAAATGCGTGGACCGACCCGGAGAAGTTTTTGCCCGAGAGATTTGAGGGGAGTAATATCGATCTTCGAGGCCAAGACTTCCAGTTGCTGCCTTTTGGGGCTGGTCGGAGAGGCTGCCCGGGGTTGCAGTTGGGGTTGCTGATGACGACGCTAGTGGTGGCGCAGTTGGTCCATTGCTTTGATTGGGAGTTGCCTAATGGCATGCTGCCCATGGACCTGGACATGACTGAGGAGCTTAGTCTGGCTACGACGAGGGCTAAGCATCTCCTGGCTATTCCTAGTTTTCGCCTTCACAAATGAATTTGATCCGTGAAGTCCCACTTAATGAGGTTGCTTTTTCGCTAAAATCATTTAACGAAGTGAGTTAAATGACTCAATAACCAAGGGATATGTATTAGAGATAATTATATTGATCTGCATTAGGTTTAGAAGAAATTACAAGCGGTGTCTTTGTGCTTTGAAAAATAATAGTGACCTCTGTTGCTAAAAGATGAGAGAAAATTATTTTGTCCCAAATCTCTCTCTTGCCTCTCTCTCTCCCTTCACTCTCTCTCTAAAGATATTTTCTAAGTTACAAAAACTATACTTCAGAAATAATTTTTTTTGAAATGTTAATTGCACTACCCCCCATGCAGTCAAACAACAATAGTTAAAACTCTTTCGAGTACCCAAATTCATAATTGGAATTTCATAACCGGAATGGGAAATTATGAAATAAAATAGGTTATGGAATTAAGATTTTAACCAATCAGTCAAAACATAATAGAATCAATTGCAAAATGGAAAAGGTAGTAACTAATCAACCATCGTACGTAGCATGAAAAAAATAGAACCCCAAAATCACATACTCGACTAAAAGGATCATGTTTGATCCTTAGGAAAAATCATCAAGAAAACCTATAATCATTCCCAACATTGCAACCCACTATGGGAAAACCTTACACTAAATTGGGTAAAACAGGGAAAGGAATGAATAGAGCATCAACTAAGGGGGTCGAACCAATTGAAGGGAGAAACCCAAGAGGGGTGAATTGGGTTTCTTTGAAAAGTATGTTACCTTTGGAAAAAGTAAAACCCATGTGAAAGATATGATATTGTGTGTGGTTGCTTTGTTTCATGTAAAATAGATATAGCATGATATCACAAGTATAAAGAAATTGTAAGGTAAAGAGAAAGGGAAACAAGTATACAAACTAATTTTAAAGAGGTTCAACACAGCCAAGACTACCTACCTCATCTCTCTTATATCGCAATTCAAGGGTTTTACTATGAAAGCAATTTCTCTAGCTTACTAAATGTTAAAGAGTCTTTACAATCCCCTTGCTGCACCAGATGGGAGTCAACCTCTCCTTAGTCTGTGCTAGTTGACATCTCTTGTCATAGCAAATCCCTATCGCATGCAGGTGCCATATATAAAACCATACAACCCTCTAGCTTTAGCAAGTTCTAGTAAACCTCTTATAGCTTCAATATGTGCTAGTAGACTATTGCAAAAAATCCTTAGCTTGTAGGCTAGCACAAACCTTCACACGAAGGCCAAATTATAAGATATGTCACACACCTTCATAGATTTATGATTACAAGAAGAGATACAAATGAATATGCCAATGAAGCGTCACTTGAATACTCTTTCTTCGTTTGTAGAATCAAAGACAAGGTTAGATGGAGACAAATTAAACTAAAATTAATGCTTTGAAGATCAAAGGATATGTTGACGAAAACTTACAAGACATCTCTTGGAAAAGGATAAGGCACAATTTGATGTATATAATTTTTATCATTCATGATAAAAAAAAAAAAAAAGTCTTTAATCTCGATTGTCCATTCCAGCTGACGATTTGACACCCTTTCAGTAAAAAGCCTGCTTCTTCTGAGCAAAGCCCCACCTCAGTTATGGTTCACAGCCCTAATCACAACTCCCCTTGCCAACTACTCACAGTGCGGTGAAGGAGACTGTACGTGCCCTCTTTTTGTTTACGCGATGGACCCTATTATTGGTCCTTTTGTGGCTGCAGATAAGGCTGGCAATTTTTGAGACCACCTCATTAGACATCACCTCGTTACACCATACAAAGGACACGAAATTAAACGGGTTATGGTTGGGTTAATTGGGTTTGGATCATAAATGAGTTAATCTATTTATGATATGATTATTTTTATGTTTTAAGTGGATCAATTCGTCTAATTCATTTAGACACAACCCATTTAATTAAATTGGTTAACGAATTAATCCGAACATGTTAATACGATTATATATGAAATTGAATATTTTTAAAGAAAATACTCCTTCAACTCAATGTTCTAATTCTTTCACTGTTGATTAGATTGTGTAATATCTAATTTAGAACATTTTATTTTATTATTAGGTGATTGTATTTTATTTTATTATTGAGATGATTGTATTTTATTTTTTTTTTTCGATGACTGTATTTTATTTTGCATGTTAGATGACTTTTATTTTATGTTAATTGTTAAGGATATTTCTATTCTAATAAGTTAAACGTGTTTTATTCGTATTAATAAGTTTTCATTCATGTTAATGTGTCGTGTTGTGTCTGTTTAATAAGTGGATTATCGTATCGTGTTGTGTGCGATCTGTTGAACTTATTTGTTAAACGGGTTATGCGTGTCGTGTCGTATAACCCGTTTAATAAACATGTCCGTGTTAAGATTGAGTGTTTTGACACGATTAATTAATCGTATTGTGTTCTTATTTATCATAATTATATTATACATGTGTCCTAATATGATACGATTATGATCTGCCCGCCCATTTTAACACCTCTAGCTACGGATGGGCGATTGGGGTACCCCTAGTTTCAACGAATGATGGGCTTGGGGTCTTCTGCGATGCCAGCGCAAAGAACCCTTTCCAGCACTCGTGACTGGTTTAGTCACTGCGGGTGTCCAGTGGGTGTCCTCTTCTTCTTATAGAGTTCCTCTTCTTCTGGCGGTGGCCAGTGGGTGTCCACGTCTCTTTCTGTTCTTTCCATTGGGAATATCTTAAGATCACAATTCCCATCTAAAAAATTATTATCTGTTGTCATTTGATCATACTACCACCTAGACTGATGGGCATGGGCATAACGAAAATGCTAGAGACATATTCGGCCCCCTCCCCTTTTGCTGTCTAACCAATTGGCCCTTAAATTTGAAAGAGGACTTATTACTTGTTTGCCTCAACTTCTAATTTGGAGTCTATTAGACATCCTAATTTTTAATTTAGACCTATCAACCCCCATATTCTAGTCAGCAATGCACGTAGAATAAGGCACAATTGAGGAGCGAGATGAAATGGATCTCTATAATTGCCAATTTTGCCCTTACACTATTTTCTAATTTACAAAATTACCCCTCTCCTTCATTTGGATAGCTTGCTTGTTAATGGCGGACGAAGGGTTGGATGGGCCATGATTGACGGTGAAGAAAGATAGATGGCCGACGAGTATGAGGCCCAGAGGACAAATTACGCAAGATCGATCAATGCAGGAGGGAGATCGATAGTCGTCGGTGACTAGCAGAGGCTACGGAGGCTAAGCTTGACTGAACAATACAAAGCCAATCAGCGAACAAAGATGCGGTCAGTAATGAGGGCGGCGTAGCGGCAAACAACAATGGCAAAGAGGAAACAACCAACAAAAAGGCAAATGATGAGGCGACTGCTGCAACAATCGGAGAAAGTGAAAAGTAGCCCAGATTTGGCTAAAGAAGACGAACATACGTAGAGACAGCGACAACAACGACGACTTTAGCGGCTAACGGTAGTAGGGTCAACAACGACAGGCGTAGTCGATGGTGGCTGCGGGGCGCGATCGATGATGGCGACAATGATAGCGGCGACCAGTGATAGAAAAGGTAGAGTGCATGTTTGGCACACAAAGAATAAAGGACACAATGAATCCCAAATTGTAACTAGGGGCACAATGAATCTCAAATCGTAACTTGAGGGACACAATAGGTCATCCTCTAAGTTAAAATGCACAACTAGTTAAATGGGAAAAGTACAAGGGGCTAGAAGTGTCTTTAGAGTAGGGGTGTCAATGGTTCGGATTGGTCAAGTTCTATAAGAATCCAATAATCAAACTATTTTTAACAATTTCAAAAAAATAAGAATCGTAACCGAACTATTATATATATAAAACCAAATCATGACCAATCTGTCACCTCGGACTGATTTCGGTTCTTGGACAGTCCGGGTCTAATCTCGTCCCTCTCCTTAGGCCCAATCTCGGCCATTTCCATCTCAGCCAAATCTTGGCCTTCTCCTTGGGCTCAATCTTGGTCCTTTCTCGGGGCCCAATCTCTGCCAGCGCCAACCTACCACGACATCATTGCAATTCCCATTGGATATCCGCGTAGCCGCCTCAGATAGCATCCTCATTAATGGCGGATCCCATCCACATTAATAAGAGTTTCGTCGCCACCATGCTGCCACCTGAGAATCTCCACCAACGCCGGATAGTCAGTCACATCACCTGCAAACACACGACGAATGCATACAGGAGGACGTCTCCTCCTCCTATATCAGCCAACTCTCTTCAAAGCCAAGGTATGTTCTGACCTCTGATCTACTGATACACTGCATTTTCCTTACTCTCTTACTCACTCGAGCGTCGGAGTGTTTGCAGGTGTCAGCCGCCCCCCGAACGGACTCGTCGCTAGAGCTTGGGCTCTGCCTTTGTGATCCTGCCTCCAATCGTTCTCTTTTTAGTCAGGAAGGAACATATGGCGCCCACCATGGGGCTCGGTAAAACTTACCTATGCCATAACTTCACTAAAGGATTCAAACCCACCTTCTTGTCGCCATACCATGGTGCGACCGAGAAGCGCCCCCGCCCAAGAATCGAATAACGCTTACCATCTCCCATAAAACCCAACTATCATAGAAGTCTTTCTTCAAATGGTCCAGCAACTCCAGAATAAAGTTACTGAATTAACCCGAAACCAACAACGCGACCAACCCAACGAGCAGGTAGATTGCGATGTAGAGGTTAATTGTCACAAACATCACCAGTCTACCCACACCTCCGTTCCCTCACTTTCTACTTCCTTGTACTCCCACAATCACCTATTTTTGAGTTTATCATGGCTGTCCCTTTACTAGACGAATTTCGCCTCCTTACACCTCGGAACCTTATGATGGCACTACCGACCCTTAAGACCATCTCACCACATTCAGCGCCGCCATGCTAATAAGCGGAAGCTCGGACCCGATCATGTGCCTATCCTTTCTTAGCACCATGAGAAAGTCAACCATGCTATGGTTCTCATCCTTAGAGCCGAACTCTATCCACGACTTCTCTGAGCTAGCCACTCACTTCCTTACTCATTTCTCCACTAGCCGAACCCATCATAAGACGTCGGCCAGTCTTATTAACTTGAAGCAAGGCGAGCACGAGCCACTGCGGGCATTCATGAACAGGTTCTTTCAGGAAGCCCTACAAATTAAAGATCTCAACCCTGTGGTATCTTTGCACGCCATTATGGCTGGGTAAGAGCAGGCCCATTTGCCGATTCACTAGCCCCAAAGCCCCCAGCCATCCTGGATGATCTCAGAACGTGCGCGACAGGATATAACGCAAACCACAAAAGGGACTCCTACCGAAACTAAGAAAATCAAGATCATAACAAAGGGTGGAGAGAACCACCCCGGGCCCTCGAGCCATCTCAATTGCACTATAACGCAAACACCCCCTCACAACAAGGTGGGATTGGATTTTTTGAGAACTCTACAATGCCAGGGTCATCCCCTTCTGGATATCAGCGAGCAACAACCCCCTCGTGGTAACACCGACACCAACAAGTGGTGTGATTACCACCGTATGTTTGGACATACAACTGAAGAATGCGCCGCCCTAAAGGACCAAATAGAACGGCTGATCAAGGAAGGCTATCTCCATCCATACGTTTATAGACTAGACCGAAGGCGATCCCCACAAGGCAACTTGGACAGGCAAAGGAGCTGCAACTCTCAAAGGCGACACCAAGCAGACAACCGGCAAAATGTCGGACCACCCCCAAGAAATCCAGTAACTGGGGTCATTGACACCATCTCTGAAGGCTTCATAGGCGAAGGAGAATCAAGCTCGGCAAGGAAATGACACCTCCGGGTGGTAATATCTGTAGATAGTGCCGAGAGGAAACCAAAGAGAATTCCCCGCCACCCCGCAATCTCTTTCATCGAGGAAGACTTCAAAGGTATCGACAAAAATCTCGATGATCCCATGGTAATCCCGATCGTAGCTGCTAATTTCTTGGTAAAGAAAGTACTCATGGACTAGGGCAGCTCGGCTGACCTACTATACTTGCCAACCCTAAAGAAAATGGGAAATCCCGAAAGGGAGCTAAGACCGTTTGACGGGAACTTGATTAGATTTTTTAGAGAACAGGTAAGCGTCAGGGGCTACGTCGACTTACTAACTTCATTCGGGATAGCTCCCCTCGTCAAAATAATCCGCATCTGATATCTAGTCATTGATTGCCAAACACCATATAATGCGCTACTCGATCGCTCATTTCTCAAAAACTTAGGCGCAGTAGTATCCACTCCCCATCTAACCATGAAGTTCCTAGTGTCAGACACTAAAGTCGGAGCCATTCACGCTAATCGAAAAAGGCTTGGCAATGCTACCATGACAGCCTCAGGGTTCGAAGCCCCGAACCCGATAATGACAATAAGGGAAGAAAAACTCCTGGGAGCAACAATCAAGCGGCAGGAACAAGTAACCAAGCCCCGCACCCTAGCATGTACATGGCAGAGCTAGAAAAGCAAAATCGGTCAGCATATGACCATTGTCAACCCGTAACAGAACCCTACCTCAAAGGACGGAACCCCCGCCCAGAGCAAACATCTATGGCAAAAATATCTCACCGGATCAGCACCAACAACGAAGCCTACTGCCTAGCTGAGCCCAAGAACAAGCCTTTACCTAGACTGAAAGGCGTGGGGAAGCAAAAGCGTACCATAACTAAGTAGCCATCCTTTCGGGGGCTCACTGTTACAATACGCCTTACTAAATAAAGATGGTTGCTTCCACTTATTACTTGTCATAGTTTCACAAAGTGCAAACACTACAAGAAAAATTAATTTTAGTGACGGAAAAATCCGTCACTAAAAACAGAAAATCGATCACTAAATTTTTAGTGACGGGTTTAGTGATGGGGTAAAAATCCGTCACAAAAAAGGGCGTCACTGAATTTTAGTGACGGGGTTGAACAATCCCGTCACAGATCTGTGACAGGCAAGCTTTCCCGTCGTAGATTTGTGACGGGTCACCCGTTGCTGATCTGTGATGGGACATCTTTCCCGTCACAGATCTGTGACGGGGTACAGAGCCCCGTCACATATCGTTTTAAATAATAAAAAAATAAAAAATAAAATATGAAAAGTAATTTTAAATAAAATAAAATAAATATTTATCTAATTTATAATATTAATTCGAAATATTTGAATTGAAATTTTATTTCTTCTTTTTATTGTTTTATTTTAGATAAAAATCTTAAAATCTATTAGTGTGCTGTATATTTTATAAAAACAAAATAATATTTTTCTTAAATACTATTTTAATTTTTAGTCTTTAATTACCTGTATATTTGAATTAAAATAATTATCTAATTTATTTAATATGTTAGTTTTAAATATTTGAATTGAAATTTTATATATTATTTTTAATGTTTTATGTCAAATAGAATTTTTTGTATTTTTTAATGTGTATATTTTATTTATAACAATAAAAGTAAACTATATTACATTTAAAAGTAAACAATTAAAAATTACAGTATTACATTAACATTTCCTATGTATTTTATTTAAAATTACAGTATTATATTTTAATTAAAAGTAAATTTTTTTCAATTAAAAATTAAAAAAAATATAAATAACCATTAAACTAAACTAATACAAAATAACTATAAGTAAACTAAAATAAAATAACTACAACTAAACTAACATAAAATAATCATTAAACTAAACTAACACAAAATAACTACACCTAAACAACACAAAATAATTACCTCATTGACTGAAAGAGTGGCGGCAATGGCACCGGAGTAGTAACAATACCGGTGGGAGACAGCAGTTGCAGAAAAATCAAGAGAACCAAGGGGGGAATAGAGAAATGGTGTCAGAATAGGGGGAAAGGGGTGAGAAAGAGTGAGAACCAGAGAGGGGAAGGGGGAGAATGGTTGTTCGGGAGGGGGGGTTTTAAACTTAAATTAATAACGGGTGTGCCAGTCCTGTCCCTGATCAGTGACGGGCATAGCAGTCCCGTCACTGATCAATGACGGGCAAGGCACGCCCGTCACTAATCAGTAACGGGCATTCCAGTCTCGTCACAAAAAATATGGCAGAAAATTTAGTGACAAGACTGTAATGCCCGTCACTGATCAGTGACGGGCATGGCAGTCCCGTCATTGAACAGTGACGGGCAAGGCACGCCCGTCACGGATTCGTCACTAAACCCGTCACAAATTAGTGACAGGTGGGCCCTCGTCACAAATCCCTTAACTAAATTACGATTTTCTTGTAGTGAAAACACAGACTTTCACTTGGCATACTCCCGTTTTCCCCATCACCCTAAGATCGGCTCAACTCGAATCACCCCAGCCTTGCCAAGCCAACTAAATACAAGACAAAGTCATCTGTAGCCTCAGCTCACCTAGTGCACACACCAACAAAAGTAGATGTTAGAATGAAGCCACTGGCAAAGCCGGCCAAAATAACGAGGTATTCCAAAACTCCACATTTTGTTAAAGAAAATTCAAATACAAGTGTTAACAGGCACGCCGGACCTTGAGCCTACCATGGTCCCAAAGTTGTGCCTTGTAACAAACAGGCACGCCAATCCTTGAACCTACCTCGATCCGATCCCAAAGTCGTGCCTTATAACAAACAGGCACGCCGAACCTCAAGCCTACCTCGGTCCGATCTCAAAGTCGTTCCTTATAACAAACAGGCATGCTGGACCTCTAGCCTACCTCGGTTCGATCCAAAAGCCATGTCTTGTATCAGACAGACGCACATGACCTCAAGCCAAACTCCATCCTCTACTAAACCATGCTCGGGACCTAGATCGAAATGGTCAGTCTGCCCCGCCAAGACCTCAGGCACAACCCTGTCACTACTATAGGTGCCTCGAGATCGCCTCAGCCCTATTAAGCAACGCTTTGTATCAGACAAGCGCACAGGACCTCGAGCCAGACTCAATTCTCCTTTAAACCATGCTTGGGACATAGACCGACATAGTCAGTCGTCCCCACGCGGACCTCGAGTACAACCCTGTCACAATTCTAAACCGACATTACTCTAGGCACCTCGGGCAAAGCCCTGTCATTGCTCTAGGTGCCTCAAACCTGCCTCGACCCTATCGAGCCACGCCTTGTATCAGACAAGCACACAGGACCTCGAGCCAGACTCGATACTACTTTAAACCGTGCTCGGGACCCAGACCGACATGGTGAGTCCGCCCTATGCTGACCTCGGGCACAACCCTATCACCACTCTAGGTGCCTCGAGCTCGCCTCGGCCCTATCGAGCCACACCTTGTATAAGACAAGTGCACAGGACCTCGAGCCAGACTCGGTACTCCTTTAAACCGTGCTAGGGACCAAGACCGACATGGTCATTCCGCCTCGCGTGGATGTTGAGCATAGCCTTGTCATTACTCTAGGCGCCTCTAGCCCGCCTCAACCCTATCGAGCCAAGCCTTGTATCAAACAGGTGCATAGGACCTCGAGCTAGACTCGGTACTCCTTTAAACCGTGCTCGGGACCCAAACCGACATGGTTAGTCCGCCCCGCACGAACCTCGAGCACAACCCCATCATTGCTCTTAGCGCCTCGAGCCCACCTCGGCCTTATTGGGGTACGCCTTGTATTAGAAAGGTGCACAGGACCACGAGCCAGACACGGTACTCCTTTAAACCGTGCTCGGGACCCATACCAACATGGTCAGTTTGCCCCGCGTGAACCTCGGGCATAGCCCCGTCACTGCTCTAAGCGCCTCGAGCCCGTCTCAGACCTATCAAGCCACGAATTGTATCAGATAGGTGCACAAGACCTCGAGCTAGATTCGATCCTCCTTTAAACTATGCTTGGGACCCAGACCGACGTGGTCAGTCCGCCCCGCACAGACCTCGAGCACAGCCCCGTCACTGCTCTATGTGCCTCGAGCCCGCCTCGGCCCTATTAAGCCATGCCTTATATTAGATAGACGCATAGGACCTCAAGCCAGACTCGGTCCTCCTTTAAACCATGCTTGGGACCGAGACCGACATGGTTAGTCCGCCTCTCGCGGACCTTGGGCACATCCCTATCATTGCTTTAGGCCCCTCTAGCCGACCTCGGCCCTATCGAGCCACGTCTTGTATCAAATAGGCACACATGACCTCGAGGCAGACTCGATCCTCCTTTAAACCATGCTCGAGACCCAAACCGACATGGTCAGTTCACCTCGCGCGGACCTTGGGCATAGCCCCGTCATTGCTCTAGGCACCTTGAGCCCGTCTCGGCCCTATCGAGCCACGCCTTGTATCAGACAGGTGCACAAGACCTCGAGCCAGAATCGATCTGACCCTATACCCTAAAGTCGTGCCTTGTAGCAAACAGCAAGCCGGTCCTCGAAACTACACTAGTCTGATCCTAGAGTACTTCATATCAAGACACAACCAAAAAAGCTAGAATATGCTATCACCAAAAAGAGCATACAAGAAACAACAGAAAATAAGGTACCCATATGGCATTTACATTTCATTACGAAATTTACATTTGATTACAAGCTTCATATCTATAATAATTTTACATTACACTTACCTATCACGCTACAACCACTATATGGCACAAACGACTGAAAACACAACTGAAGTAAAGCAAGGTTAAGTAGTAGTCGCCGGAGGATGCACTCTTCCTATAAATCATCAGTAATCACTTTCCCCACAAGCAGCTTGGCAAGAGTTGAAATTCTTTTGTACCGCTTGACATCCTGTCCCCAAAGGGGTCGGATTCTGCCAGCGCTATAGTTGCTCCTAAACCAAACCCAAGATGACCTAGCACCTAGGTGACTCGGACATTCTCACTTTCAACCTTGGAGCCGTCAAACGACCTCCCAC
Organism: Diospyros lotus; assembly: GCF_014633365.1. Lineage (NCBI taxonomy): Eukaryota > Viridiplantae > Streptophyta > Magnoliopsida > Ericales > Ebenaceae > Diospyros > Diospyros lotus. The sequence continues at coordinate 20,711,994 of NC_068343.1, forward strand.
CTCCAGCCTGATGATGTCGACATTAGAGATCTGAGCACTCAGACACTAGAGCACAATGCCTCCGCCGGAGGAGAACTCCAGGAAAGCCACATCACCCATTCTAGACACGACGTGCCTCACCCATCCTAATACTGCTCTCTCCTAGACACACTGAACCTTAGACCACCCGGCCCCTACCGCGCTACCCAAAAAGTTACCACCCGCGAGATCACCAGCAGAAACATCCCTACCAGATGAAAAACCCCCACCATGAAACGCTAATCCCATTTTCCTAGTCTCCCATAACTAGGACGCAAGCAAGTAAGGATAGCATGGAAACAAACCAAGGGCTTTCCTCCCTTTTAATAAGCACAGTCACCCGACGATCAGAAGATCCTCATTATCCCCTAAAAATTAAATACGGTCAGACTCTGAAAAATCACGCCATCAATATGATCATATCCCCACCTCGAAAAACGAAGGGCCACTCTCACCATGACCAATCAAAGCCTTCCAAGTGCTAATAGCGACACCCAAAAGACGAAGCGTTTGACCTCATCCATAACCTCGAATCTCTTGCCACGTGCATAGTCCCCCAAAACCTTTAGGGACCTGTAGGGTTTATGCTCCAAAAAAGATTTTTCCCTAATTCTAAGATTGGGCACCAGCCATGGCACTTAACTCAAGAACCACTACGTCAGCACTTAAGGGCCCCGGCTCAGCTAGGAGAATACATGACATACCGAAAAGAAAACAAAGAAGGCGCCTTACGGAAAAGGAAAGCAATAATTAGACATTTCATGACGAGTAGCAAGCCAAAAGATGGCAAACATAGCAGGCCGCTATATTACAAGTCCTGATAAAATCGAGCTACCAAAAGAACACTAAGAAATCTATGCTACTGTAAGCAAAGAAAGAAACAAATCAGCTTAGTTCAGCCCGAGCCTCGATACCATTAGCAATGCTCTCCTCGGCTTGGTTCACCTCAACTCCGGGAGTTCCCCTTGAAGTCTTGGCATGCGCCTCCTCGGTCGGGACAACAAGTCGGCATCCTTCAACCTTCATATATGGCTCACAGGGCTGAAGGTTTAAGCCAGGGAACAAAGTCCGAACATGGAGTAGGGCTTCCTCATAACCTTCCAAATATCTATCCACGGCCTCTAACATTTCGGCCATGCCAACCTCCACCATCAATCGGGTGGCCTCGAGCGCCGCCTTGAGATGGGCAACCTCCACCTTTCAATCACGAAGCTCAGCTCTAGCATCCTCCTGCTGGCGACTAAGACGACTCATGATCTCCCGACATCAAACTAGCGACGCCTCCAACACCTCCAGCTGCTGACTCAAGTTGGCTGTCACCTTAATTACTTCCTCCCTCACCATGCTCTCAGCCACCTCTTATTTCCTCCCACTGAGACTGCTTAAGAGTAACCACCTCTTATTAGAATCCGAGCTCCAACGCACGACACTTCGCCAGAACCACCAGAACTCGATCCTCCACTCGGCAGCATGACACCCGATGATCACCTGAGGCAAAAGGACCAGACACGCCCATAGAAAGCGCGCCAGCAGACGGTTCAACCTCTCCACCATCCCTCAGGCATTTTCCAATCGACAATCGCCCTTCACAGGTAGCAGGTCCCTCGGAATGCAGCACCGGCATGACATCAGAAGAAGCCAAAAGAACCGGCGCGATGATAGAAGATGCCAGATCGACAACCGGAAGAGCGATACCTCCTTCGTCGTCATCGCTAAAGGACTCTCTCTTTTCGTCAAAAATGGCCTTCAACGTTGCCCTTCTAAAACAGTGAGCCATCTTTTACCTGTAAGGAATGATTAAGAAGAAAGATTTAGAAAACAACACACATTCGATGTAAAGAAAAGAAAGCAATGGAAAACTCTAAAGAGGGGGGACACACCCTTTTATACTACCCTACACGTCGTGTCCAGAAGAAAGCAAAACGTCATCAGGCACTTAACAGAGCACTAGAGGCACTCCACTTGTCACGCACCTATCACACATTCAAGTCTTTCAAGGAAAATCAAAAGTTGCCTTGCACACCTACGACAATATGGCTTCTTGGCGTAATGCTCCATCTCCTAAAGTTCTGCTCAACGTATACATCGGGGGCTCCCTCCACCCCCGGAATCAATCCCCACCTTGCAAGGAATGGGAGGCCAGTCATAACCAAAGCGCTCGCCCTCCAAAAGAATACTCAAAACCTCATCGAGGGGACCGTGATCTTTTCCTTTCAAGTTTAGATAACGTATGCGGACAAGAACTTGGTCGTACCCCCAACACATCCTAACAATGGCATGAGATCCCATCGCCGCATACCCACGATAACCAACCAACCTTCGTACTCGGACGTCGCCTAGATAACACCCCTACCTCTTAGGTGAAACGACTCAAATCCCGAAGCCACCCACATCGAGTGTCAGTACACAGAGAAAACCACCTCACTTTCGAGAACAGGCCAACCTCAAACGACCCCAGAGCCACCATTTATATAAGCGAAACCAAAGCCAGCTTGACCAACGGCCTCAGTCAAACTTTAAGCCGACTCTCTAAAATTAGCGCATGCAGCAAAAATTACCCAGGCCTCATTCCTCTAACTCGAACGCTCGTTACTCAAGCATCCGATCTGGGGGGCTATGGACTGTCCGGGCCCAATCTATGCCCTCTCTTTAGGCCCAATCTCTGCCCTCTCATTCTCGGCCCAATCTTGGTCCTTCCTTGAGGCCCAATCTTAGTCCTTCCTCGGGGCCCAATCTTGGCTCAGCGCCAGCCTGCCACGACATCATTGCAATCCCTGCTGGGTATCAGGACAATTGCCTTAGATCCCATCCACATTAATGAGGGTCCCGTTGCGACTATGCTACCACCTGGGAACCTCTACCAATGCCGGATAGTTAGTCCAATCACCTATAAATGCACGAACCATGCATACAGGAGGATGTCTCCTCCTCTTATATCAGCCAGCTCTCTTTAAAGCTAAAATATGTTCTGACCTCTGACCTACTGATAAAGTGTCTTTTCCTTACTCTCTTACTCATTCGAGCGTCGGAGTGCTTACAGGTGACACCTGCCCCCCGGACGGACCTGTCGCCGGAGCCCGCGCCCATGCCCTACCGTTGCGATCCCGCCTCCAATCGTCCTCTTTTTTTTTTTTTTTTTGATAGGAAGGAACAGTTCTATCCAATTAACATTTAGCTTCTAAACACTTTCGCAAAATATGAAATTATAAACAAATTTTTTAATTAAAATAAACCCATAACTTTATTAATGCTTTAAGTTTTGAAGTAAAAGTAGAACAAAATAGTCCATAGACTATCTCATAAAATGAGATTACATCGACCATTTAGTATAGCAATAGCGCATAAAAGTCTAGAAATAAAAAAGTTCATGAATAACAATAACCAATAACAAAAAAGAAATAAACGAAAACTAACAGATTAAAATTGAAGTAACATAATCAAAGCAAAGTTCCCACTAGCAGCAGCATCAGAAAGTATTCCCAGCAAGTCAAAAGACTCAAAGTCTTAACAACAGCCCGAAAAATTCAATAGCAGCATCAACACATTCCTTTTCCAAAAAATTATAATATACATAAATAAGTATAATATTCATTCCGATTTGATTCGAATCGCGGTTTGAAAAAAAAAAATCAGTAACTAAACCAAATATATCGGTTCTTAATTTTTTAGAACCAGAACTTAATCTTTAAATCATAGAACCAATTCAAAAGGCATAATTTGGTCTGATTCACTAATTTTTGAATATTTTTTGACACTCCTAGTCTTTAGCCTAACAAAAATTACAAACCTTGGTTACGTATCAACTAGTATAGTGATCAAATAATATAATCAAGTGTGTATACGTATTATTTACTTCAATTTAAAAACTCAGTGAGTTGTTTATAACAGCCGGGGGATAATTTACTAAATTTGAGGGTTCCCCAAAAAGTCAAGACAGTAGATGGCACGTCTCCAAGGATTGAATGCCGCCGACGCGTATTGGAGTAGGTAACATCGTGTTAAACAACTACCACTCTGTGCTTCTAAATTCACGTCAGAAATGCCACCAAATGCATTCTATTATTTTATTGTTGGACACTGGAAACATGGACCCTTGTATTTATCGACTCTTTTGTTTCCATCACTTAAATATATAATCCCTCCATTCTACGTTCAATATATAAGTTTAAAAGTATATTATTAAATGAAAACAATAAAAATATATTTAACAGTCCTAATTAACTTATTAAACTTTTTGATTTTGGTTTTTTAAATTACGAACGTTCTCAACCTTTTTATAATATATATATATTGGAGACTTCTAATAAATATAGATAGTGCTGAGTCTTTTTTTTTTTTTTTTTTGGTAGTAATCTATTTTTTGGCATCTTTTCATCATCCTATGTATCATGATTTTTAAAAAATTCATATCAAAGTATCTTTGTAAAAACTTAAAATTTTATCTCTAATTCTTGTATTACTAATAGCACCTACAAGAACAGGGGGACCTTTCCGAGGTCATGGGGTCTCAAAGATTGAGATTTTCTTTAGTTGAATGTTGGTGAGAAAAGGTTTTACAAAACTTTTATCCATAATAAGTGACAAGCATTTAACTTGACCCCTAAAGATTTAGGTTTATTTTGATTATACAAGACTTTTATATAAAAAAAAAGTGACAAGCACGCGACAATAAAAAATTACCCAAAAAATTTATTCAACTCTTTTAAATATATTACTCACTGTTATTTCATTTAAGAAATTTGTTTTGTATAACATAGTGTTGCAACAAGAACACCGATGTGGAGAAAATAATATAGTGAGAAAAATAAAGGACACCAACATATAACATGGTTCGACAATTTTGCGTCCACGACTGGAGAGCAACGAGAAAATTTTCACTATGAAACTAAAGAATCTTTACAAGCTCATTCAATATACCACTCAATACCCAAAATCCTATTACACACATATACATTCTCACTTAGATCTCTCTTAGAACCTCTCTATTTTCAAAACTAGGGAGGATGAGAATTTTTATGTGTCTTGTAATTTTAGCCACAAGTGTGGTTGAACTTGAGCCACACAAATTGGAGCCACATGTTACAATTTGAGACACACAAATTTGAGCCACATGTTACAAATCTCCACCTTGGCTGAAATTATACATAGTGTTTTTCTTTTGAACTACTTCCCTTCATGTCTCTTATAGTCTTTGAACTCCAATTGGCAATGCTTGAACTTGTTTTCAGGAACTGGTTTCATCATCATGTTTGTTGGATTATCTACCATGGGTATCTTCTCAATTTTAACAGTCTCTAGTTCCACAATCTCTCTAATAAAGTGCATTCTAACAATATCGATGTGCTCAGTTCTTTCATGATATATAAGATTCTTTGTCAGATATATGGCACTTTGACTATCGCAGTAGACTGTTGTTTACTTCAGTTGTATACCCAACTCATCAATTAGTCCTCATACTCAGATAGCTTCTATAACGCCCCCATCTCTATAATTAATATTTAAATATCATTTTTTAGGGATGCGACGCTAGCACAACTACCAAAAACTCATGGCGACCTCTTCCTTGGAAACCCCGGTCGAGGAATACAAGGGGAAACGTCAGAATAGTTAGCACTTACTGGAGTCTTTGTGAAAATACAATAGCTAACATATTTTCTTCTTATAACAAAACTCTTCTACTGCCTCATCAATCTACTTAATACATTCATAGCATATATCGAGATCAATTACATTAGGAAACACTGAACCTAACACGATATCACATTACAACATCCACAATAAAAAGACACGACCAGGACCTTTTGGTCGGGACTGCTCTATACACATCTAACCTCCACCTGGAGTATCGCCTACCCCATCCTTGCTTGGTCCCTTGCTCTTACCTGGAATGACGCAAGCAACGTGAATCGCAAGGCCCGCAAGCATAATAGTATGAAGGCAATAGGTTAAGAGTAGAACTTTCCCCATACTCTATGTGTTTAGTCCTAATACAGTAACATATCATGCTATGTACAATATGTGTATTAGTTCTAATTCCATAAACATAAAATAATCCGCACATATCCGGTCTTTGGGGCCCACATAAAATGCATACATTGGCTCCCAAGTCCCACATACAACCTTCAGCTACCGTAAATTGGCCATCATGTCATATCAGAACCGTGAACCCAATCATATCAACATCATAAGATGCTGTGGGACTCAAACCCCCAGTCTCTCGTATCGTAAATGCTGTGGGACTCAAACCCCCAATCTTTCATAAGTTGCTGTGGGACTCAAATCCTTAGTCTTTCATAACCCCCTCACTCATCATGGTTACTCTTGCTCACCATGCAATGCCACATAATAGAAATGCATTGGCATCTGCAGCATAAACATGATGTCAAGGCTCCCATAAATCAAGCATCAGGCCATGCTACGCCCACATAAGAATACACACATGCGAAATGCTCTAAATGCATATGCTCGCCTAGAGTACCCAAACTGGCTCTTAGGCCAATCGGGTCATGCCAATGCTCACACACCCCATCACACACACAACATGTCCCTCCCAATGAATGGAACCCAAACCCCATGCATTACACAATATCATGATATGCACAAAGCCAAGGTGAGAATCCGGAAGTACTAGCTCTTCTGGCCTGTCTCTTGCTTATCGTAACAGCTAATAACTAGCGCCCATACATCCAACCATCAGCTGCCACGACCCACTGTCGACAGTCAGCGGCTCTGTACCCCATACCTTTTAATACCCATAGCCAACATTTACTTATATTCTTTAAACTTAGCATTTCATGAGATTTTCCCATACTTCCCATGCACCTCACCCATTTAGACTCTTAAGATAACTATCATTTTTTGCAAGAAGACACAATTCATTGCGTATCCTGAACCTAACAACAACACATCATTCCTTAAGAATTTGAGGGCAGTTCAAAACCCTCGTTTAGAGTATGGACATGACTCAACCGGAACTTATGCTGCAAGCCAAATAAATAAATCGAACTAAACCATTCATATCAAAGTGAATAATACGAAGAAGACTCGCAACGGGAACTTACATATCGTCGAAAGAGAGAATAAATTTAGGTAAGGTTAAGAGTTTTCATAAAAGAAATGGAGAAGTGGAAGCTTGCATAAAGGAAACCAAGGAGTAGAAGCTTGCCTGATTAACGACGAATTTGACGATTTTTCTGCAAAAAATACCAGTTCTTGTAACCCAAACATCAAATATTTTTATATATTATTAATTTACATGATTTATTGTGTTTGTGTGTGAAATTTCAGGGGGAAAAGGAGCCGACACGCGCCCCAGGAAGACTAGACACGCACCACCCTTATTTTTCAGCCAACTTTGTACAATTTTCGTGTTTCGGCCACATCTTCTTCGTTTTAACTCTGTTTCGACCCCCGTTTTTTCCTACATGCTCCTTTTTCATCCCTCTACAGGAATATCAAAAAAAAGGGACTTACCTTGCTGTTTTCCAGAGATTCAGCCCAGCTTCTGAAAATGCGTAGTTTCTCCGGCGAGGCTCGCATCTCTTTCGTTCCTTCACCGATTTCCCTTGTTTTTCTTGCAAAATCTCCCCCTCCCTCTCAAGAACACACTCTTCACCTTCACACCTCTCAATATGACATAAATTTGGCTTTGAATGATTTGAAATTCCCCAAAAACTTAACCCAAAGGTCCTATTTATAAACGTTTTCGGCCAATCGTGTTTCGCCACATGTCTTGCCACCCAAGCACCCTCATCATAACTCATAATTACATTCCAATTTGTGGCTAATCACTTTGTACCACTTGTCCCCTCATCATGACTCATAATTACCTTCCGGCTAATCACTTTGTGCCACGTGTCCCATATAATTATTACTATCCATGTGTCTCAAAGTTTGATTTAAATCGGATTTGAAATCCAAATCCATGTGCTTCCATCCAAATGGTGCCATGTGTCCTATATCATAATTACTTCCATGTGTTTCCATTCAAATGGTGACATGCGTGCTATATCATGATTACCTCCATGTGTTTCATCCAAATGGTGACATGTGTCCTAAAGTTGGATTTAAATTGGATTTGAAATCCAAAGCCACATTTAAATAGTTTTTGAAATCTAAAGCTATATTTAATAAGAGTTTGAAATCCATGACATTTAGGTCCCTAGGCTATTCTCAAATTCCACCAATTTCCAAGACTTTTAGACTTACACTTCTACCCATATTTCAAAATTATGATTTTGCCCCTAACCTCTTATGATTCAATTTTCTTGAATATGAAAAATCTCAGATGTTACAGCTTCCTTTACAGGTTTTGTTGTTGCGAGGTACTCTACTTCAATGGTAAACAGAGCAATAAGGGATTATAGTGTTGCTTTCCAACTAATAGTACAATCGCAAAGAGTGAAGGCATACCCAGTGACAGACCTTTGTTTATCAAGGTCTCCGACACAGTCTGAGTCAATGTATACAATGATTTTTCCTCCAGCATTTTTGAATTTTTCATAGACTAAGCCCACATCAGCAGTACCTTTCAAGTATCGCAAAATCCACTTTACAGCTTACCAATGAACTTTGCCAGGATTTGCTATGTACTTGCTTACCATACTAACTACTTGCGTAATGTCAGGTCTTGTGTATATCATAGCATACATGAAACTGCCAATCGCACTAGCATAAGAAACATGTGACGTCTGTTCCACCTCTCCTCAGTTTGTAGTGATAAGGCTGTTAAAAGTTTGAAATGAGCTGCCAATAGAGTAGTGACAGGTTTAACATTTTGCATGCAAAAACTTTCCAGCACATTCTTAGTATACATTTTCTGTGACAAAAATAATGTGCCTGCATTCTTGTCTTGCTAAATCTCCATTCCCAAAATTTTCTTTACAGCTCCCAAATTCTTTATTTCAAACTCCATACTTAATTGAGCTTTTAGGTCTTTAATTTCTGACATGTTCTTACAAGCAATAAACATGTCATCAACATGCAAGAGTAGATAAATAAATGATCCATCCATCAACTTCTTATAGTATACACAATTATCATACTTACTCCTATAGTAGCCATTTGCAAGCATGAAAGTATCAAACCTCTTATACCACTATCTAGAAGATTGTTTCAGGGCATATAAAGACTTTTTTAGCAAACAAACATAATCTTCATTACCTAAAAATTTCAAACCCCTCAGGTTGCTTCAAGTAGATTCTTTCTTCCAGTTCACCATGCAAGAAGTCTATTTTCACATTCAATTGCTCGAGCTCTAGGTTGAAATAAGGAATAATGGCAAGCAATGTATGAATTGAATTGTACTTCACCGCTGGAGAAAAGACTTCATTGTAGTCAATACCTTTTTTCTGTGTATAGCCTTTCCCAACCAATCGAGCTTTGAATTTTGCATCTTCAACTCTAGGGATTTCTTCTTTCATTTTAAATATCCATTCTCTTTTGACAATCTTCTCATTCTTGTGAAGAGATTTAATCTTTTCTATCATTGTAGTAGACCACTGAACTGATTCTTTACTAGTGATAGCTTTCTTGTATGATTGTGGCTCACAATTATCAATTTCATCAGCAATGTTGAGAGTATAAGAGACTAAATCTACATAACCATGTCTTTGGGGAGGTCTTATCTTTCTCCTTTGTCTTTGTCTCTAGCCAACTAATAGTGTTGCAATTGTGATGTGTCTGTATCTACAACTGGATTTTGATCTTCTTCTTGATCAACTGATTTTTCTTTTATAGGCTCCACATTCTTCGAGATGTTAGGGTCTTTATTTCTATTTGATAACTCTTTGTGAAGCTTTAGCATCTCGACTTCATTAAAAGTCACATCCCTACTAATAATTCATTTTCTTTTTTCTGAACACCATAACTTATATCCTTTCACACCAAAAGGATATCCAAGAAAAATGCATTTTAGTGCCCTTGGCTCAAGTTTTCCTTCTTTAATATGAGCATAAGAAGGACAACTAAATATCCTTAAATTTTCATAATTGGAAGGAGTACCTGACCACATCACTTTTGGAGTCTTGAAACCAATGGCTGATAATGGACATCTGTTGATTATGTAATAGGCTGTGATGATAGCTTCAGCCCAAAATTCTTTTAATAATCCAGCATTAGACAACATGCATATAGTTCTTTCCAATGGAGTTCTATTCATCTGTTTTGCAAGTCCATTCTATTGTGGAGTGTGCCTTACTGTGTGGTGTCTAACAATACCATAGTCCTTGAAGAACTTTTCGAATTCACCACTACATAACTCCAAACCGTTGTCAGTTCTCAGTCGCTTTATACGCCTTCCAATTTGCTTTTCGATCAAGGCTTTCCACTGTTTGAACTTGACAAATACTTCATTTTTATGTTTCAAAATGAAGATCTATACCTTCCTTGAATAATCATCAATGAAGGTTAGCATATATCTGCCACCATCATGAGAAGCTACTTGGGAAGGACCCCACAAATCGGAATGTATATAATCCAACATGCCTTTTGTTTGAATTGCAGTGTTAAATTTTATCGGACACTATTTCCAGAATTCATAGTGTTCACAGAAGTTGAATTTCCCAACTTGTTGGCCACAGAGTAATCCTTGCTTGCTCAACTTTGCTAAACCCCTCTCACTGACATGCCCCATTCGCAAATGCCATAACTTGGTGACATTAGGATCAGTAGTTGAGGAGATAGCGATAGTACCTGCAATTGTGTTTCCTTGTAGCATGTAGAGACTATTTTCTTTCTTTCCTTTCATCACAATAAGAGCACATTTAGAGATTCTTATAGCTCCACCTTCACCCTTGTAGCTATAACCTTTTGAATCTAGCGTGCCCAAGGAAATTAGATTTTTCTTCAATTCTGGAACATGCCTAACATCTGTCAAAGTTTTCACGATCTTGTCAAACATCTTGATTTTGATCATGCTAATGTCGACAACCTTGCAAGGTGCATTATTTCCTAGAAGGACCTTACTCCCATCTAAGGCTTGCTAAGTAGTAAACTAATCCTTATTGGGACACATGTGATATGAGCATCCAGAATCAAGAATCCACTCATCTTTTGAGTTATGTTCTGAATCTATAAGAACATCCGCACTATCGTAGCCATCTGCTACAGCTGCATTTTCAAATTTAGAAATCTTCTCATTGCCTTTATGCTATGGACAATATTTTATGATATGCCCTTTCTTGTGACAGTGGAAACCTTTGTATTTTTTAGGCCTAATTTTGGAGTTTAACCTAGATCTGCCTCTTTTATTCTCTTGATTTCTTCTATCTGTTCTTCCCCTCACAAAAGAGACTTTATATTGAGCCTTAGTTTTACTTTCTGATACCTTTTTCTTCAACTCTTTCGAGTTTAACTCCGCCTTGACCTCTTCCATGGTAAGAGTATAATGGTTGTACATCATAGTATCAATGAAGTGCTCGTAGGAATTTGGTAAGGAACACAATAGAATTATTGCTTGTTCTTCTTCCTCAAGTTTGACGTTGATATTTTTTAAATCAAGAATAATTCTATTAAATTCATCCAAGTATTGTTTAGTGGGCTTACCTTCTTGCATCTAACGAGTATATAGCCTCTTCTTCAAATACAATCGATTAATGAGTGACTTTGTCATATATAGGCTCTCCAACTTTAACCATAGTTTGACAGTTGTCTTCTCCTCTGAAACTTCTAACAAAACCTCGTCACCCAAGCACAACAAGATGTCACTATGTGCCTTTTCCATGATCTCGTCCTTTTCACTATCTGACAGAGTCACTGGCAACTTATTTTTTCCTTCTAAGGCTTTAGCCAAACCTTGGTGAACCAGTAAGGCCTGCATCTTGACTCGCCACAGTCCGAAATCATTTTCTCCATTAAATTTTTCCACATCAAACTTAGCAGTAGCCATAAATTTCAATAGTACTAATTATGATTAGTACTGTATATTAGAATAGTGTTATAGCTTGTGAATAGTATAACAGGTAAGTTCCCGAGAAAGAGAGGTGGGTCACCAAAGGACACACTTAAATCTGACATACACAATTCAATCGAACGTACACGAAATATACTTCTAGCTAGAAAACCAAGAATAATTCTTTTCTGATGTGGAAGATCAAACAATGCTGTAACCATAGAGTAGGAATTTCTTGGAAAAACTAACACTTTTGCAACAAAGAGCTCTGATACTAATTTGTTACAACGAGAATATTGATGTGGAGAAAATAATATAGTGAGAAAAACAAAGGAAACCAAGATATAACGTGGTTCAGCAATTTTCCTACGTGGGTTGGAGAGCAGCAAGAAAATTTTCACTATGAGACTGAAAAATCTTTACAAGTTCACTCAAAGTACCACTCAATACCCAAAACCCTATTACACCTAAATACACTCTCACTTGGATCTCTCTCATAACCTCTCTATTTTGAGAACTAGGAAGAGATTTTTTATGTCTCTTGAACTCTAGTAGATGGGGTATTTATAGAAACTAATGACCAAACATGTGGTAATTAATTAAGAGGACAAGTGACATAATTTTAGCTACAAATGTAGTTGAATATGAACCGCATAAATTGGAGCCACATATTACAATTTGAGCCACACAAATTTGAGCCACATGTTACACATAATTTAATATATAAAAAATTCACGATATATAGATACTTAATTGTAGTTTAGCCTGATTTCCTGAGAACTCCTCTACTGCACAATGAGATCACATATCCTTAGTAAAAGAAGTCCCAATATGACAGGCTCTATCTGCTTTCGGCCATGTGGATATTCTTGCAATATTGTAAATCGCAGGAATGAAACAGCTTAAAATTGACATCATTCTCTGAGGATCGATCTTATCTAGGCTTCAGCTTTCTTTTCTCTTTTGTCACATAGTACTAGTTGAATCACATATTACTGCTTCGATCGAACACCCTCATCAGTTACTAGTACTGATCGAAGAGTGATATATCAAACCATATATAGATGAATCCAGCTATGGGATGGTCATGGGGAATAGCTCTGGCAGTGGCAGTGCTTGCACTTGCCTACCTCCTGCAAGCAGCAGCCTGGCTCAGGCGGAACAAGAAGAACAACAGATTGCCTCCAGGTCCAAAACCTCTCCCAATTCTGGGCCATTTTCACTTGTTGGGGAAGCTTCCGCACCAGGATCTACACCGGCTGGCCAAGAAACACGGCCCCATCATGTACCTGCGCTTCGGCTCCGTCCCTAACATCGTCGTCTCGTCGCCGGAAGCCGCCGAGCAGTTCCTCAAGACCCACGACATTGTCTTCGCCGGCAGGCCGCCTCACGAGGCAGCCAAGTACATATCCTACGAGCAAAGGAGCATGTCCTTCGCCCCCTACGGTCCCTTTTGGCGAGAAATGCGAAAGCTTTGCACCTTGCAGTTGCTCCGCGCCCACAAGATCGCGTCTTTTCAATCCATGAGGAAGGAGGAGCTTGACATTTTGATCGACAAAATCAAGCAGGCAGCTCAGGATAGCATTACAGTCGATCTGAGCGCTAGCGTCGCATCCATATGAGTGCGGATATGAGCTGTCGGATGGTGTTCGGGAAGAAATACGCGGAGGAGGAGTTCGACGAGAAGGGCTTCAAAGCTGTGATTCAAGAGGGGATGAAGCTGGGGGCAATTCCTAACATGGGAGACTACTATCCCTATGTTGGGAAGCTTGATCTACAAGGGTTAACTCGACGAATGAAGGCAGTAAGCAAGGTGTTTGATGGATTCCTCGAGAAGATCATCGACGAGCATGTTCAAGCTGGGGCCAAGGCCAAAACAAGGACTTTGTTGACATCTTGTTGGCCTTCATGAAATCTGATCAAGCGGACTTCCGTATTGATCGTTGCCATGTTAAAGCTGTTATGTTGGTAAGTAAATTTAACTCGCTCAATCTTATTTTTCTCAAAAGATTTCAATTATGGTCTTTTATTATTCTTTTCTTTTTAATTTTTTTGGGTTTTTACCATATATATATAGATCCAAGACTAATTAAATACAATCTCTCTCTCTCTCTCTCTCTCTCTCTCTCTCTCTCTCTCTATATATATATATATATATATATATAGACAGAGGTTATTGAATAAAAGTTGCTCGATTATTTAGTTTGCTCTAGTATATTAAAAAGAGAGCTTAAATCCACTTATGTGGGATGGCAAACTTTTATGTGTATAGGTTTATAAGCTTTTTATGTAGCTTTATTTTCATTTTGTTAAAAAATTATTTTTATAATTTGAACTTGTAACCTTTAATTAGTTATAAAAGAGTAATCTTATTATGTAATCTACCATATTAACTTGGTAAAATTTCAACAAAGCTTAACCCAAAGCTACTTTCATCTCTCTCTCTCTCCCCAAATCTCTCTCTCTCAATTAGGAAGAAAAATAAATCATAACAGGAATGTGGTTTCTTATTGTAAATTCAAACTACCTGTGTCAACCACCAATAAATACAAGCATTTCTATGAAGTATTATATCAAGTTGGATGGATGTGTGAGACTGTGGCACCAAAACTCATTTAATTTAAATGCCTTGTGGATATACTTGTTCGAAGGTGCTTTTTTATGTTCTACTATCAAAAAACGCCATCACGATATTAGGCTCATGGGATTTTCTTTTTCTATCACTTAAACAAAGTATCATTATATTATGAATTCTAAAATGATTCAAGCTACAAGTCAATTATAAAATGAAAAAAAAAAAAAGGAAATGTATACCATTAGATCTTCTCCTCTATGCTTCTTCAAATGCAGGCAACATGTCGCTTTCCAATTTACATTATTATACATGAGAGATTTGCAGGATATGCTTGTTGCCTCCATGGACACTTCCGCAACCGCAATTGATTGGACCCTCTCTGAGCTTCTGAGGCATCCACGAGTGATGAACAAAGTCCAAGATGAGCTTCAACAAGTGGTAGGCATGGAGAGGATGGTGGAAGAAACTTACTTAGACAAGCTGGAGTACTTGGAAATGGTGGTGAAGGAAGCCTTTAGGTTGCATCCGGTGGCACCGTTGTTGCTCCCCCATGAAGCCACCAAGATTGCATCGTGAATGGCTACCATATACCGCGAAACGCTCGACTTACTATCAACGCATGGGCCATTAGCAGAGACCTAAATGTGTGGACTGATCCGGAGAAGTTTGTCCCCGAGCGATTTGAAGGGAGCACGATCGATCTGCGGGGCCGTGATTTCCAGTTGATTCTGTTTGGAGCTGGCCGGAGAGGCTGCCCGGGGCTGCAATTGGGCCTACTGATGGTGAAGCTGGTAGTAGCGCAGTTGATACATTGCTTCAAGTGGGAGCTGCCAGATGATATGTTGCCTACAGATTTGGACATGAGTGAGGAGTTTAGTCTGGTTACTACTAGAACTAAGCATCTCCTGGCTATTCCCGCTGATCGCCTTTCCAAATAATGGATCAAGTTCCATTTAACTAGGTTTATTTGTCAGCTAGTTTTCGAGTTTTTATAATGTTAGAACTCCTTTATATTTATGGTCATGTGTAATTTATTTTTCTATACTTTTGATTATACCAAAAAATATAAAACTAAAAGAAGAAGCCTTCCGGCGTGAAGGCTTCTTCTTCTCTATGCTTCTTGTTCAACAATCTCTCTCTCTTCCAAGCACACTTTTGTAATTGTTTGATTTTAGATTCAATCGCATTTTCACCGTAAAAGCAACCCCGATCTACAATGAAGTAAGTCTTTTAATTTGATCAACATTATTTTCAGCATAGATGTATGCTATATATATGTATATACGTGCGGGTTAGGTTTGACCGGATGCTATATATACGTAGATTTATAGAAATTCGGTCGTTAGATCTTGTTAATTTTTGGGTATGTTGGTCAATAGAAGTAGGGGTGTCGGGCGATTAACTCCGATCGTCAGAAACCACCGGCCATGATGGCCAATGGCGACCACCAATACTGTTTTCAATTTTGGTCGAAAATAAAATTAGAAAATGTTTGCAAATTAAAAAAAAAATTATAACTTAATGCTTATTGCAAATAGAAGATGGGGGTAAGGGTGCGGGTAATGGTAGTTATAACTTTATGCTTAGCTTTTTTTTTTTTCTGTAGTTTGCAAATAAAATTAGAAAATGTTTGTCAGAAGATTTTTTTCAAAATACATATGTTATTTACTCAAGGTGTCAATCGAGCAATTTTCAGAATTTATACTCTAGGTCAAAAGTGAAATTTACTTTCTTTTATCTAGTCTTTTCTTGATGAGATTATCTTTACCCTATACCTGGTGGTATATTTTGCTAAAGATGAAAAGGAAATTCATACAACAGGTGCTCTCATCACATATATATATATATATATATATGTTATTTAAACATTGACCATTTCTGGAGTTTAACATATTGATTACTTAGAGAATTGTTATTTAAACATTGACCATTTCTGGAGTTTAACATATTGATTACTTAGAGAATTGTTGCAAGGATATATATATATATATATATCCTATGAAAATGCACATTGTTGTTGTATTTTTTTTTTTTTAAATTGCAAGGACAAACTCAATGGTATACAAGAACCAGTTTCCAATCACCAGGAGCACCTTACATGCATCAGCATGTACAATATGTTCAACATCTAGTACGATCCCCCCTCCCCCTGAGGCCTACTTTATTTCCCAATCTTGTATTCAATGTTTCAGGTATTCCTACACTAGTTTCAGAAATATGTTATTGTTTTAATATTACAAGGAGTTGTCCATTAATTTGTTTGAGGGTTTTTTGTACACAAGTAACACAGTACAATATTTTAATCAATACTTGCAAGAAGGGCCGAGAGCTTGAGTTTTACAAATCTAACCAATAAACCAAGTGTGAAGTGGAAGATTTGAGATTTCAATCACCTTGGAGTTTTCCTTTTGTAATAAGCAAATTAGGGTTTAACAAGCTTAACAACATGCATTTCCTTTTTCCTTGCAAATCGTTAGATTCAGAGATATCTTCACATCTTCCTCTTCAGAAATATGAGCAAGAAGTTTGAATACACAAGCCATATCTTGTTCAATTTCTTCTGTAGTAGATGATTTTTTGAAGAAACACCACTTGATTCACCTTTATCATACACCCCTCCACTTGCTTGTCCTTCAAAAGTGTTGGCTTTCTTTTGGGTGCATGTATCACCCCACTTGAAATATCCGCAATTAGCGTTACAATAAAAAGAACATCTGTCCTCTGTTTACCGTATTCTTCACTACCTTCATTTATTTGACAAACCACTATCTATATGAGGGCAATGTTGCTTTGTGGGACATCCTGGCAAGTTGTGTGACTAGGACATCTACAACTATGACATATTCCTCTATTCTTTCCCATCATTGTAAGATTCTATAACATCCACAATCATCGACAAATAATATTTCAACAAAGAGTGTCATATTGTCGGAACATGTAAAATGAAAGCAACTAATCTTAAGTTACAGTTATCGACTTTAGTAAGAAATGCTACTTTAAATCATTAAGATTGTTTTTCCCATAAGCAATTTCAATCAGTTTGTGGCGTAATTGTAATACCCCATGTTGGCATGAGCTTGCAACGTAATTTGAATTAGTTTAAAATACCAAAAAATTGGTTTGATGGTAAAATAAATCGTCGAATTGATGGCAGGGAATGCATCTTAGATACAAAAGGAAAAATTTATTTCATTGACGAGCATCTCAAGATGGGATTTATGACGTTGAAAGAAATCAAATTCGGGACGATTTTTGGTACAACTATAATTCGGCCTGAAAATCGAATGGCTATAAGGGACTTTTGGGAAGTCAATGAAACCCTAAGTAGCAACCCTTAAATGGTTTCGAGAAGAAATAAAAGGATTTGCGGTCAAAACACGATCTTACGTATATTCGAGCCTAAGTGTAATTTATTAATTTTGGTCAAGGAAGGTCGAAATGATGGTTTTTCTGAATCTTCGGGGGATAAGATGAAGGGTTTGGAACTTATAGGGCTTATTGGATAACTCAAAGGATAAAATGGAAATTAGAAAAAAAAAAAAAAAGGGGGGGGTCAAAATGTAAAATTCAAAAAAGGGTAGACATGGCTACTACCGACGAATGCCACACCACCGCTAGCCAAGGCCACTGCCACCGTCAACCAGCCCATTTCCAGCGTCGAGAGACTCATTTCAAGGGTCAGAAGTGGGCCCCAAAGCATGGTGGTTCAATTGGGAGCAAGCATGGCCAAGAAATGGCCGAGTATGGCCGAAGGTTGCCAGAAAATTGAGCAAGCTCGTTCGAGCCTAATTGCGATGATTTAAAGCAAGATAAGGCTGTATCGAGGAATTTAAGGCTCTGATTTGATGAAGCATGGCTAGTCTTGGCTCGATTTCAGGTATAAATAGGGGTCAAATGGTCGAGGGTTTCATCATAAATTAAACTGCAAATTGCTCGCTTTTGAGATTGATTCAGAAGTCTTGGATAAGGGGCTTTTGTTCTTGGTTGAGTGAAGATCATTTTTGCAGGATTTCGTGAGGTTTCATCAAGGTTTGAAGGTGTTTCGAGCTTAGCCGAAAAGTCGCGATTAGTGTTGGAGTTGGACTATTTTTGGCCAAATCAAGGTGTTTTCGGTGGTTGATTTAGGCTAAGGGTAGTGCCAAGGTGATCAATTGAAGAGGGCTTCAAGATGGTGAGGTCGGGAAAGATTTTCGGTCACTGGCCGATGAGAAGCTCACTGGAGAAGAAGACGCGTGTGCGTCACACACGCGGTTTCACACGCACAGCCCACGCGCAGGTGCGTAACTGAGTGTGGATTGAGGTAAAATCCTATTTTTAATTTTAAAATTTTTAGAAAAATATTTTATGATTTGTTGTGAAAAAATTTTTGAAAAATATTTAAGCAGATATTTATTTTGGAATATTAGAGAGAAAAATGGGGGAAAATAGAGAAAAATATGAAGAAATTATGAAAAATAAATATTGATATTCTTTGAAATGAATATGATGTCCAAGATCATTGAGGCTCGATGTTGAGTAATAGTATGATTATTAAGGCCTGGCACAAAAATTGAGATTGGTACGAGAATCGAGGTATTCTGAGTACTTTCAAGGTAAGGGTTCTTATCCTAAACTTGGTTTACTGTGAGTGTTAACCCTATAACTCGGTTTATTATGAGTAGTTCTATTTTAAACTTGGTTTATTTTGGGTGGTTCGACTTTATACTTAATTTGTTTATAGAAATGATTTGACCTGCGATAGGTTGGTCTCATGTGAGAGGTTCATCCCATATTGTTTTATACCTATGCATTGAATTTCGTGTGCTATAAATTCATGCATTAAAATGTTGATTTTATATGATGCATGATATGCATTGCGGCATTAGCATGTTTATGTGTTATCTATGTAGGATATGGGTTGTCAACCTGTGTTATGACACTTGAGTGATAGCACTCGGAATGCATACCAATGATTAATGCTATGTGACCTACTTGGGATGGGGTAGAGAGTGAACACTACCCCAGATGTTGGCTCAAGTGGTAAGGTTGAGAGTGGACACCACCCTAGGTTCCTTTCAGAAATAACATTATTGCCAAGGTGAATGTTGATTTCAGGGATAGTGCTGATCCTTTTGTGGCCAGGGCTGTGTTGAGATCCATAATATTTTTGAGTGGGAACGTAACCCTTGACATGCTAGCGGGGTGATACCTAAGTTCACGCGTTGAGATTTTCCCTCTTAAGTAGGATTGTGTTATGTCAATGTGTTGATGTGATTGTGTTACCTTTAGAGAAATTGTATTTTCTCCGATTAGGGTTAAGTGCTGTGTGAGATTCTCTTGAGCTAGGACATGTCAGAATATGTCAGTTTGTTTCATGATCTTGCATATATTCATGAAAATGTTTTTGAACTATCGCTTAGATGATTCATCATCTAATTTGAAATTTGTTCTTGAAATATTCAAACGTTCTAGGTGAAAGTAGCGGCGCCAAAAGAAATGAGGTTTTTGAGACATAGTCGTTGTTTCGTTGGAAATCTTTAACATATATTTTGTCTATTATCGAGGTGTTAGTAATTGTTGAGAGATGAGTTTTTATGTATTTTGTTTTGAAATGTTATGTCAAACAATGGTACAAATTCTATATTATAAATAAAGAAATTACAATTATGTATCATTGAGGTTTCGATGTTGCTTCCGTTAATGTGATGATATCACCTATCTTAGCTCATTCGTTTAAGTTGATATGCTGACACCACAAAAAAAATTGATTTTTTGTGACAATTTTTTTGCGGCGATTTTTTTAACATTTTGTGGCAGTTTCCCAAAACTGTTGCAAAATTAAATTTTTTAAAAAAATTGTCGCTAAATTTAAAAAATATTAATAATTAAAAATTAAAATTAAATTTTGCGACAGTTTTTGAGAAATCGCTACTAAATTCAAAAAAAAATTAAAAATAAAAATAATTTAACATTTGAGGTGATTTTTTGAAACCGCCACAAAATTCATTAAAAAATTTAATTTTGCAATAGTTTTTTGAAAATCGTTGCTAAATTTTAAAAATAATTTAATAATTAAAAGTTAAAATTAAATAACATTTGTGGCGATTTTGAAAAATCGTTGAAAAATTCACTAAAAATTTAATTTAAAAAAATAAAAAGAAATTTAACAGAATTTTAATAATTTTAAAAAAAATTAAAAAAATATATAAAATCTTATTTTTATTTTTTAATCAATTAATTTATTTAATTTAATTTAATTAATTAATTTATTTTTTTAATTTATATTAAAAAATATAAAATATAATTATAAAAAATAGTGGTTGGATTAGTATATAATTTATATGGGTGAATATATAATAACGAGGCAGGATGTGAGTGCCTAAGGGAGGTTTCGGGTTTGAAATTAGGGAAAGTGGAGGAAGGATGCTGGAAATATTTCCAGCATCACCACGTGGTGTGCAAGGGCCAACTTGCATGTGCACGGGCGAGCTAACACTCGCAAGCGGCTGGGTGTGCGCGCGGAAGGCGGTTCTAAAAATTCAAAATTTTTTGAATTTTTGTGGCGGTTCCTAAACCGCCACTAAATTACTGTTTTTGCGGCGGTTCTTAAATTGCCACAAAAAAAAATGACTTAGCGGTAGTTATTCTAGTGATTGCTGAAAATCACCGCTAAATGCTTTGCGACGGCTAATTTAGCGGCTGTTAAAAATCGTGGCTAAATGCAAAAAAAATTGCGGCTAAATGCCATTTTTTTTTTTTGTAGTGTGAGAAGGTAGATCGAGATTGTCAGGGTTTAATTTATGTTGAGTGTATGTTAAAAAAAAATATCCCCGAAATCCAAGGTTAACGCACGCTTTGGAAAAAAATGGGGCGTTATAGTAACCGTTTGCTTTTGTTTGGTGGGCAACTCCGACTTGCTCATTTAGTGCTCTCTACCATCTATGTGTACTGGGTTTCGATTTTTATTCTTCCAAAGCGAGTGACTAAGGACATTGAGCAATTGGTGCGCAATTTCCTTTGGAATGGCAATGAAGCATTTTCTCATAAATCTAAAGTAGCTTGGCATGAGATTTGTTGTCGAAAGGAGCAAGGGGGTTTGGGTCTAAAATCTTTGTGTTTGGAATCAGATTCTTGTTGCCAAGCTGATCTAGTGCCTGCTCTCGAGAGAGAACAAGTCTTTCTGGGTTAAGTGGCTCCATACCTATCGTGTTAAACATAGATGTTTCTGGTTGCTTCCAATACCATATCCGTGCCCTTGGTATTGGAGAAACTTGATTTGTATTTGGTGTTTGGTTAGATCCTATTTTGGTTTGCGAATTAGGAATGGTAGGAGTGTATTCCTATGGCATGATCAATGGCACTCTCTTAGAGTGCTCATAGATCGTTTCTCTCACCAATTGTCCCATCAAGTAGGCATTTCTAGTTTGGCTAGAGTCTAAGATATAATTTTAGATGGTTCATTGGTCTAGCTTGAGATGGGTCATTTCCCCTCTTTAGACCTTATTTGGGACCATATGCCTACCATTGTTATGATTGGGCGGTGCAATGAGCTTTGTTGGCTCCCTGGCTTGAATGGGATTTTCTCTATTTGTTTCGCCTATCAAACTCTTCTGGTGCAACAACCCCACGTTCCATGGCATTATCTGGTTTGGTCCACTATGGTATTTCACCCCATATGTTCATTTTTTGGTTGGCAGTTCGGGAAAGGTTATCTACTCGTAATCGTATTAACTTGTACTTGTCTTTTTTGAATAGATATTTCCTTTGTAGGGCGAAGGCAAAGAATCATAGGCACTTGTTCTTTGATTTCTCTTTTTCCCGTCAGGTGTTGCAGCACTTTCATAGATCAAAGAAATTCGGTTAGCCCTAGCATCACTAGGAGACTGGGGTGTCATGGGCGACGGCCAAATGGAGAGGAAAGGGTCCTTAGCAGGTGGCTAACTGATTGACTCTTCATACATTAGTGTACTTTATTTAGAGAAAGCGCAACAACATATTCTTCAATAATCAAGAGAGGTCTACGTCACAGTTAGAGCATTAGATTCAGGGTGTTGTATGGGCTCGTCTGGCCACTATTCGCTTCCAGCCATCTCTTCATAGTAGTGCTCTGCGTCATTTCTAGTAGCTCCCAGTTAACCAGTCCTCCATTTTTCATTGATTCTTTTGTTTCTTGCTCTGCTTTATTGGCTCCTAGAGTTGGTGTTGTTCTCCTTGTAGTCTTCTTTTGGGTTTTGTTGGTTCTCATGTTTGTTTTATTACCTATGAATGCGTTCTGGTTGGTGTTTTTATTTTGTATATATTTTCTATTGGGATAAATTAGAGGGCATTTGTATTCGGGTACTTGTGTTTTTTCTCTAATGGTTTTCTTTTGGTCCAGGGTATGCGTTAACCTTCGATTATAGACGTTTTGGCATGGTTTAGTTAATATATTTTCTTATTTACAAAATAAACAAATTTCAATCGTCTAAGTTAAGCAGTTTAAAACCTCAAATTCAAGCAAAAAAATTGAAAGAAATTAATCACTACAATACATCAATTGCAATCACCAATTACACAATCATTGATAACATCATCAATCACAAAACTACAAAATGAAAACAACAAAAAGGTAATATCTGCTGAAGACCAAAACGTTACTCTTTTCCCTCGCCCTATAAAGCACTAACTTTCAAGCAACTTGAAACCAACATGTTTCAATGAGTAAGCCTAAAGTTTGTTTATTAATTCCTCTAGTATTTTGCTAGTAGAACTAGATAATCCATAAACACCAATGAAATTTCTATTGCCATGAAGTAGCAGCAAAAGAATTAACCTTTAACTAGTCAAGTAACATTTCCAAATGTCAAAATCCAAGTTACTTGTGTCGATCTGCCATTTTCACTGATAATGCATTTACTTTGAAATGCTTCAACCACACCAGAAAGAGACATACAAAGAAATTCCCAGATTAGAAATTAAACCCCACCTCGAATAGCAGTTGTGCTGGGTCAAACGTTGTCTTCCACTGAATTGGAACTCGGATTTGAAGAAGCATTACATGCTTTAATTTTTAGTATTTTAATATCAAAGCAGACTGGTTTATTGTACCCTTTGAATACTAATTTTTTAGCGAAACGATGTCTAAAAAGAAAAGATTTAAAGGGTTTATAATTGTGATTTAATGGAGTCGTAGAATGAGAAGGAATTAAAAATAGACAATGCCAAAAAATAAGAGAACAAATAAGAGTTTGCACTGCTCATCTTGACAAAGTTCACGTTTTAAGATGGAAATCTAATCCCAATACTTATTTATTTAATTGGTATTCAATCCGATACAAGTCACCGACTTCTTCATAATGGAGGTCGTCGGAGAGGAGACGAACAGGAATCGAAGGAATGGTTTGGTCGAAGTAAGCACCAGTAGCATAGAAGGCACTATGTAAGCCCTCGACGAACAAGCATTGGCTAGCGATGGCAGGTGCAGTGGTCGGCGGGTGGGGGCGACGGTAGGTACTACTAGCGGCAGGTGAGTTAGGTGTTCTAGGGGGAAAATTTGTGAAAACTTTCCCAACTCAAATGGGTGGTTTTTGAATTGGGAATTTTAGGAGTTTGGTCAGCACTTGGAAAATTTTCAGTAGTGGTCGGTGATTTCAAGTGGGTTGGTCCCTTCCCTTTTCAAGGCCTCAAGTTTCGTGGGTTTTGATTTGGGGATTTTTGGATTTTTGAATTTTGTAAAATGAGCTTCGTAAAGGTTGAGAATAAAAATTAAAAAAATATTGTGCCACGTGGCAGAAGGTGTCAACCATTCTGTCATCCATTAGGTACGACCAGTATTTTTTGAGAAGTTTTTAATCTCAACTGTGCATTCCAGCTGATAGATTTGACACCCTTTCAGTTTAAAGCATGCTTCTTAAAATACTCTCGGTGATTATTTTAGTAGCCAGAGAATAATTTACAAAATAGTATAACAAGTGAGTATGGGTGTTAAACAACGTCCACTCTATGACTATACATGTACCAATAGGATGATAGGTCTCATGATTAAATTGGATTTCATCAGATGATGAAGTCTAATTGAATTTCATCATCGATTATTAAGACATCGCAGATGAAAGAAATTCGAGTTTCGTAAAACTCGATCATTCTCGGATAAAACTTGATCAGACTTGCTTCATGAAGCTCAAGGGTTCATCAAGTGATGGCAAAGACAAATTGGGTGAGGGCATTTTTATTATTTAACGTTTTCGGTCATTCTCTCAATAATCTAATTATTTGTACAAGTAGCATTTTCTGCTTTTAAATTCACGCCAAAAATGCAACCAAATGCATTCTATTATTTTATTGTCGTTGGACACCGGAAACAAGGACGCTTGTGTTTATCGGACTCTTTTATTTCCATCACTTAAATATATAATCCCTCCATTGTAGGTTTAATATATAAAGTTTAAAACTATATTATTAAATGAAAATAATAGAAATATATTTAACAGTCCTAATTAACTTATTAAACCTTTTGATTTGGGTTTTTTAAATTACCAACGTTCTCAACCTTTTTGTAAAATATATATATTAGAGACTTCTAATAAATATAGATAGTACCTAGTTTTTTTTTTTTTTTTCCTAATACTTTGTAGTAATCTATCATTTGGCATCTTTTCATCATCCTACGTATCATAATTTTTAAAAAAATTAATATCAAAGTATCTTTGTAAAAACTCAAAACTGTATCTCTAATTCTTGTATTACCCTATAGAACTATAGCACCCACAAGAACAGGGGGAGCTTTTAAAGGTCATGCGGTCTCAAAGATTGAGATTTGCTTTAGTTAAATGTTGGTTTGAAAAAGTTTTACAAAACTTTTATCCATAATAAATGACAAGCATATAACTTGTCCCCTTAAGATTTAGATTTACGTACTTTGATTATACGTTGACGTACGAGAAAAAAGTTTTATTAGACTTTTATATATAAAATGTGACAAGCATGCGATAATAAAAAATACCAAAAAATTTATTCAACTCTTTCTAATGTATTATTCCATGTCATTTCGTGTACGAAATATGTTTCGTATAACTCTTCTAAAAAAATTCACATATTCTTGCATTGTAAATCCTGAGCAAATATTCACGATAGATACTTAATTGTAGTTTATCCTGAGCAAACTCCTCTACTGCACAATGAGATAACATATCCTTAATAAAAGAAGTCCCAATATGACTGGCTCTATATATCTGCTTTCTGCTCTGTGGACATTCTTGCATTGTAAATCGCAGGAATGAAATAGCAAAATGAGATCACCTTTACTGCTTCGATCGAACACCCTCATCAGTTACTACTGATCGAAGACTGATATATATCAAACCATATATAGATGAATCCAGCTATGGGATGGTCATGGGGAATAGCTCTGGCAGTGGCAGTGCTTGCACTTGCTTACCTCCTGCAAGCAGCAGCCTGGCTCAGGCGGAACAAGAAGAACAACAGATTGCCTCCAGGTCCAAAACCTCTCCCAATTCTGGGCCATTTTCACTTGTTGGGGAAGCTTCCACACCAGGATCTGCACCGGCTGGCCAAGAAACACGGCCCCATCATGTACCTGCGCTTCGGCTTCGTCCCCAACATCGTCGTCTCGTCTCCAGAAGCCGCCGAGCAGTTCCTCAAGACCCACGACATTGTCTTCGCCGGCAGGCCGCCTCACGAGGCAGCCAAGTACATATTCTACGAGCAAAGGAGCATTTCCTTCGCCCCATACGGCCCCTTTTGGCGAGAAATGCGAAAGCTTTCCACCTTGCAGTTGCTCAGTGCCCACAAGATCGCGTCTTTTAAAGCCGTGAGGAAGGAGGAGCTTGACATTTGGATCGACAAAATCAAACAGGCAGCTCAGGATCGCATTACAGTCGATCTGAGCGCTAGCCTCTCATCCATGAGTGCGGATATGGGTTGTCGGATGGTGTTCGGGAAGAAGTATGCGGAGGAGGAGTTCGACGAGAAGGGGTTCAAAGCTGTGATTAAAGAGGCATTGAGGTTGGTAGCTCTTCCAAACATTGGTGACTACTATCCCTACATTGGGAAGCTTGATCTACAAGGGCTAAATCGACGGATGAAGGATGTAAGCAAGGTGTTTGATAGATTCTTTGAGAAGATCATCGACGAGCATGTTCAAGCTGGGAGCCAAGGCCAAAACAAGGACTTTGTTGACATATTGTTAGCCTTCATGGAATCTGAGCAAGCCGACTTCCGAATTGATCGTTGCCATGTTAAAGCTGTTATGTTGGTAAATTTAACTCACTCGATCTTATTTCTGTCAAGAGATTTCAATTATGGTATTTTATTATTCTTTTCTTTTTAATTTTTACGAGTTTTTACCATATATATGTTGAATAAAAGTTGCCAAATTATTTGGTTTGGTCTAGCATATTAAAAAGAGAGCTTAATGTGGGATGGCAAGCTTATAAGATAGCATTTGTTAAAATGAATAAAATAAAATTATAATATTTTTTAATCAAAATATAGAATAATCAAGATAATGTTAGAAATATTTTAAAATTTTTATTAAACTGTTTGTTAAAATTTTTGTAATGCATTAAAGGACATATGTCTCATTTTTTCTTATGTATAAGATTCAAGATATGCTTATTTTAAAGGAGGGGGATAAACACAATTGAAAAGAACAAAAATTTAACAAATATATTAGAAAAAATAAAAATTTGAAATATGTTTTATGTATTATTTTTTTATATCTTAATTAACAAATAATTCCTACGTATAGATTTATAGGCTTTTTAAGTAGCTTTATTTTTATTTTGTAAAAAAATATTTTTATAATTTAAACTTGTAACCTTTAATTAGTTATAAAAGAGTAATCTTATTACCTAATCTGCCTATTAACTTGGTAAAATTCCAACAAAGCTTAACCGAAAGCTTCAAATGCAGGCAACATATCGTGTAATCTACGATATTATCTTATTAGATCTTCTCCTCTATGCTTCTTCAAATGCAGGCAACATATCGCTTTCAAATTTACATTATTATACATGAGAGATTTGCAGGATATGCTTGTTGCCTCCATGGACACTTCCGCAACCGCAATTGATTGGACCCTGTCTGAGCTTCTGAGGCATCCACGAGTGATGAACAAAGTTCAAGATGAGCTTCAACAAGTGGTAGGCATGGAGAGGATGGTGGAAGAAACTGACTTAGACAAGCTGGAGTACTTGGAAATGGTGGTGAAGGAATCCTTTAGGTTGCATCCGGTGGTACCGTTGTTGCTCCCCCATGAAGCTACCCAAGATTGCATCGTGAATGGCTACCATATACCGCGAAAAGCTCGACTTACCATCAACGTATGGGCCATTAGCAGAGACCCAAATGTGTGGACTGATCCGGAGAAGTTTGTCCCGGAGAGATTTGAAGGGAGCACGATCGATCTGCGGGGCCGTGATTTCCAGTTGCTTCCGTTTGGAGCTGGCCGGAGAGGCTGCCCGGGGCTGCAATTGGGCCTACTGATGGTGAAACTGGTGGTAGCGCAGTTGATACATTGCTTCAAGTGGGAGCTGCCAGATAATATGTTGCCTACGGATTTGGACATGAGTGAGGAGTTTAGTGTGGTTACTACTAGAACTAAGCATCTCCTGTCTATTCCCGCTTATCGCCTTTCCAAATAATGGATCAAGTTCCACTTAACTAGGTTAATTTGTCAGCTGCTTTCCAGTTTGAATGTTAAAACTACTTTGTACTTATGGCATATGTAATTTATCTCTCCGTACTTTTGATTGTATCAAAAAATATAAAACTAAAAGAAGAAGTCTTCCCACGCGAAGGCTTTTTCTTCTTTGTGCTTCTTCTTCAACAATCTCTCTCTCTCTCTCAGTCTCTTCCAAGTCCACTTCTGTAGCCATTCGATCTTAGATTCAATCTTATTTTTATCATAAAAGTTGCTCCAATCTACAAGAAAGTAAGTCTTTTAGTTTGATCAACGTTATTTTCAACATAGATGTATGCAATATATACACGCATATACGTGTGAGTTGGGTTTGGTCAAATGTTTAAGCTTAAATCTATGGAGATTTGGTTATTGGGTCTTGTTAGTTTTTGGGTATGTTGGTCGATGAGGTAAGGGTGTCGGGTGATTACCTTCGATCATCAAAAATCACCGATCTACAAGAAGGTAAGTCTTTTAATTTGATCAACGTTATTTTCAATATAGATGTATGCTATATATACACGCATATACGTGTGGGTTGGGTTTGGTCGAAAGTTTAAGTTTAAATCTATAGAAATTTGGTCATTGGATCTTGTTGGTTGTTGGGTATGTTGGTCGATGAGGTAAAGGTGTCGGGTGATTACCTTCGATCATCAAAAACCACCGGCCACGGTGGCTGGTGGCGACCACTAATGCTATTTTTAGTTATGACCGAAAATAAGAAATTAGATCTATGGAGATTCAGACATTTGGATGTTGAATTTTATGGGAAAAAAATTATTTAATGGAATTTCTTGAAATTTGGATGAAAAATGAATTACATCCTCATTTTTCACCCCTATTAAATGCACCCTCAATGATTAGTGCAAATAGAAGATGGGAGTATGGGAGGGGGTAATGGTAGTTCTAAGTGTGTTTGATTGTATTACCTATAATTTAATTTTAGGTAATGATTGTTTAAAAAACAAAAATTGTCCCACCCCATTGAAAAATGAATTTCATGGAAAGAAAATTTAAATACTTGTATCATACACAACTTTTTATAAAAAAATTAAGAGTGTTTGATTATTTTCATAGAAAATAATTATACATGATTAGATATTTTCTATGAAAATTATATGCTATCAAACAGGCCCTTAATGCTTAACTTTGGTTTTTATGTAGTTTGCAAATAAAAGTAGAAAATGTTTGTCAGAAGAATTATTTTTTTAATCATCCCTTTTAGCATAAATATTCACTGTCTAAATAAATGCTTCTGGCATACTGGAAGATTTCAGAAGATGCCATGCCCTTTCCATTTTGGTCACGTTGATATGAATCATTAATGGTTCACCTAAATTTTGAGAGGAAACTTACTTTGTCTAAATTTTTCTTTATTATTTTCATAAGAAATGCCATTATAACTTATTTTAAACAACCTAATCTTTTGCTCAAGGTGTCAACTGTCAATCGAGTAATTTTCAGAATTTATACTCTAGGTCAAAAGTGAAATTTACTTTCTTTTATCTAGTCTTTTCTTGACGAGATTATCTTTACCCTATACCTGGAGGTATATTTTGCTAAAGATGAAAGGGAAATTCATACGACAGGTGCTCTCATCATATATATATGTTATTTAAACATTGACCATTTCTGGAGTTTAACATATTGATTACTGAGAGAATTGTTGCAAGGATATATCTATTGCTGTGTGCTATATATCTCAAAGTGAAGCTCCTTATATTTTTTATATCAATAATAAATTAATTTGGTGCCTTTTGCCTTCTTTCTCAACAAAAAAAAAAAAAAAAGTAAGAGATGATATGTATAGTTAATCCTCTCTGCCTAACTAAATATTTCATGCATGCATAGGCAAAGGATTTACTTGACAAACATTGCCAACTTGTATAAAGAGGTTTCCAGCTAGTTAGCAACTTATATTTTGTTTGTTTGTGAATTGATTAAATAAAAGCTCCAACCTAATAAACTAAAAATTGAAAATATAAAATTGGACATGCCAAAAAGTGAGAAAAAAAAATGAATTCAATTGAAAAAGTGAAAAATAACTGAAAAACCAAAAATTGAAAATTGACAAACCCAACCAAATTAAAAAACCAAACAAACTGAAAATATTAGAAAAAACAAAAAAAAAAAAAAACCTAGAAAAAACCAGAATAACCCGTTTATGATTAAAAATAGAACTCGTATAATAGTTATTACTATTATAATATATATAGTTATAAGTTTCAATCTGAACTCTTTAATAATTAACATGATCATAATTCATAAATAAAGATAATTAATTAAATTTTTTTAACTAAACATGTTTATTTTAAACATGCTGATTTTAGTTGAGAGATTCTTCACAATTTATAATAATTTAGAGAAAAAATTTTCTTTAGAATTATATCTCCTTGTTAGATAATATTTGATGCAAATTTGTTGCAGACCATGGATGTGCGTGAGTAACGGGCATAGATGGACAACAGATTGGCACCTAATCGTCAAGGACTAACAAATGAGTTTTTATGTGGAGTTGAGAGTTTCATACGTTATGTATATGTTCAGCCACAATTCATGCAAGACGATGAGACCATAAGGTGTCCCTGTGTTAAGTGCTAATGTAGAAAATTCTTAAATGTGGATGATATGACGTTGCATCTTTATCAGAAGGGATTCATCGCCCATTACTATTATTGAACATGCTATGGGGAAGAGGAGCCCCCATGAAATCCCAGGTGCAAAAGGAGGCAACACAAAATGAAGCGCACTGGGTTTACAAGGATAATCTAAATGCATATGACACTATAAAAAATTCAGCATTTAGCGACGATTTTTTTTGCATTTAGCAGCGGTTTTTAATCGCCGCTAAGTAATTTAGCGACGGTTTTTAAGTCAGCCGTCGCGGAGCGTTTAGCTGCGATTTTCAGCAACCGCTGCTAATTTTAAATTTTGTGGCGGTTTTGACGGTTTTCAAAATCGCCGCTAAATAAGTGATTTAGCAGCGGTTTCTATAATATTTAACTGCGGTTTTGAAACCGCAGCTAAAAATTTAAAAAAATAATTTTTTAATTTTAACGACGATTTCAAAACCGCCGCAAAAATTAATAAAAAAAATTAATTTTTTAATTTTAGCGACGGTTTCAAAACCGCCCCTAAAATTAACAATTTAATTTTTTTTTTAATTTTAGCGTCGGTTTTGAAACCGCCGCTAAAATTAAAAAATTATTTTTTTTATTGCCTACGCAAGCCAGCCCGACCCGCCCTGCCTGCCCAGCCACGTGGCCGCTTGTGCACGCACCACGTGGCGATGCTGGAAATTAAATCCCAGCGCGCTGCTCTCCCCAAGTTTCGAACCCAAGACCCCTTGTGCGCGCGCGCGCACGCGAACCGCCTAATCCGCGAAGAACCCCTTAACATATATACACATATATATATTATATACTAATCTAACAACTAATTTTTAAAATTATATTTTATATTTTTAATATATATTAAAAATATTTATTAATTAATTATTTTTTAAAAGAATAATAGAATAAATTACAAATAAATTAATTGAGTTAAATTAAATAAATTAATTGATTAAAAAAAAGAAGATTTTATATATTTTTTAAAAATTATTAAAATTTTATATATTAAAATTTTGTTAAATTTATTTTTCTTTTTTTAAATTATATTTTTAATGAATTTTGCTATTAATTTAAATGCAATTTTAAATTTATTTTTAAGATTTTATATTTATTTAATTTTTAATTATTTTCTTAAGTAAAATTTAATTTTTTTAATGAAAATAATGAATTTTAATATTTAAGATTTTTATTTAATTTTAATTGTTATTGTTTTTTTGAATTTAGCGACGGTTTTCAAAAACCGCCACAAAAATTAATTTTTTAATGAATTTTGCAGCGATTTTTGAAAATCGGTGCAAATATTATTTTATTTTTAATTTTGAATTATTTAATTTTTTTTAAATTTAGCGGCGGTTTTTGAAAATCGCAGCAAATGTTAATTTAATTTTAATTTTAAATTATTTTTTTTTGAATTTAGCGGCGATTTCTAAAAAACAGCTGCAAAATAGAATTTATTTATTTTTTATTTAATTATTTTTTAAATTTAGCCACGATTTTTTGGAAACCGCCACAAAAAAACATGTTTTACTGAATTTTGCGGCGGTTTTACGAAACGGCTGCAAAATTTTAAAAAAATCGCCGTAAAATACCATGTTTTGCTGTGATTTTTAAAACCGCTGCAAAAAATCAATTTTTTTGTAGTGTGATGCAATGGTGATGGATGTTGCTTCTTCTGTTAGAGTCTATCTTTTGGAGAACGAATAAGAGCAGCCCAATGTAAATGCTCAAAGCTTTTATGAAATGTTAGAAAATGCAAGTACGCCTATATATGATGGTTGCACTATTCAAACTGAACTTTCTACAACGATAAGGATGCTTAGTATTAAGCTTGATTTCAACTTGCCTGAGCAATGCTATAATAATTGGGTGCAACTAATAAATGAGTTGATGCCGAAAGGCAATCGAATGCCCAATGACTTTTACCAGACAAAGAAAATGGTTTCTAGGCTAAGCCTAGGCCTTGGGTACTAGAAGATCAATTGTTGTGTTAATATATGTATGTTCTATTTCAAGGATTATGCTAATGAAATAGAGTGCAAGTTTTGTCATGCTCAACAATATATAACTTGCAAGGTAGTGTTGAGCCAAATTGCTCTGATCAACCTATTGTGTATTTTGATATTTGACAAAATATAATTTTAGTAAAACTATTTTTGGTATATTTAAAACCCCTAATGAATTTTTGATATGTTTTAAGTATTATAGTATTTTGTGTATCAAAATGAACTAAGAGATGTTATTTTTTTAAGTCTAGAAGATTAACGCACTATAAGGGAATATATAAGAAAAAAAAATATTTTAGAAAACTATCTCCCGGTATTTCAATAGCTAACATTCATTATTGTTAAAATGATTTTTAATGAATTTTTTAAAAAATAGAATGCATGTATTTTGGAGGTGGTAAAATTGTTAAATCTTGAATTTGTACTAAAATCAAAATTCTACTTTCTTATTGTTTTAAATTTTGATTTTTTAGATATTTGTATTGAATCCAAATGGGGGGTACTTTTTTATTTACATTTATGTATTAAAGTAAATGGAAGATAAAAAATATAAATAAAATAAAACGAGGACATTTACTTGCAATGTATACATGATATATGGTTTATATCTTCAAACAATTATAATATGTATAAAATCTATTTTCTGTAAAATTGGCTTGAGAAGTCGACTCTTGTATATCTAGAGTCAACTCCCCTTAAGCTAAAGTTGACTCTTGCAAAGCTAGAGTCGACCCAGCCGAGAGCGGTTTTATGCAGAGTCAACCTAGTAGCATTTGTGTTTGTGAAGAGTCGACTCCCACTTAAAATGGGAGTTGACTCCTGTTTTAGAGAAGTCGACTCCTCGAGTCCAATGGTCGAATTTTTTATAACCATTACAGATTCGTTGAAAGCTCCACTATATATATCAATAAGAGATTTCTGGAGAAGACTAATGCTTTATCAAGTTCCATCATTCTAAAGCACACCCAAGCTCTCAAGCATCCATTTCAAGCAATCCAAGACTCAAGCTTAAAGTCGAATCTTTAGAGCCCAAGGCAAATGAGATATTCTCTCCAAGTGTGGTAAAAATTGTATCATTATATTTATTCATTTGCCTTTTATATTTTCATTGTATTCATATCCATATTAGTCCAAGTTTGTTAAACATATGATTGTTTATTTGTATTAATTGTGGATTGTGAGTGGCCTCCTAGAGCCCAAGTAATCTAGGTGTATTTTTTGTATTAGTTTTCGGGATGAGCTAAGAGGAAAACCTCGGTGTTGTGTAAAAGTTTTCTAGGTGAACTTGTTGGGAAATCGAGGTGTGCTTTTAGTGGAACCTCAAGTGTCGGTTTGACCTTGAGAGAGTGAAGTAAGTGTTGGAGATACTGAACCACTATATATTCTTGTGTTGATTATTATTATTTGTGTATTTATATGGCTATCACTCTCAAACAACATGAATATTTATAACAAGTATTTTCCTTGTATAAGAAAAGCCCAAGAGTTTTTAAAAGAAAATAATTCGGTTGAATAAGTTTTTTAATCACTTAATTCACCTCCCTCTTGAGTAACCATTGTGTGTATCAAGGGACCAACAGGAAGGACTTGGGAGACGTAAGAAAGTTCTAGTTAAACGAATGTGGTATTTAGCTATAACACCAAGGCTCTAGAAGCTTTACACGTTAAACACAACTGTTGAGTAGATGAGATGGCACCATGAAAACCCACGGGATTAAGGTGTGTTGTCCCACCCATTCGATGGAGAAGCATGGAAGCACTTCGATAATGTGCATCCTAATTTTGTTTGTGAACCATGCAATATTAGGCTTCACACGTTAAACACAACTGCTGGGGAGATGAGACAGCACCATGAAAACCCATGAGAGCCAGGTGCGTTGTCCTACCCATTCAATGGAGAAGCATGGAAGCACTTTGATAATATGCATCCTGATTTTCTTGTGAACCATGAAATGCCAGGCTTGGGTTGTGTGCAGATGACTTTACACCTTATGATCAATCTCGCAAAACTCATTCATGATAGCCTGTGATTGTTACTTCTTATAATCTTCCTCCATGGATGTGTATGCCACAAGAGTATTTGTTTCTTACAATAATCATCCCTAGTCCTCACAATCCGAAATCCAACATAGATGTGCTCTTACAACCTCCCATAAACGAGTTGAACTCGAGCAGGTGCCCCAGAAGAAATAGAAAACAAAGGAGAATCACTCGTTCCACCATGCACGCACCTCTACAACTAAACATACACTTGTACATAACCAACAATGGAAGCACCTGGCTTGACATGCATATATATAATGGTCACATATACCTAAACATGAATCTGACAACAAAGAATAAACCACCACCTGGGAACACATACAAAAGATGACCAACCTTCAAGGTTACATGGTTTATATATATAGACTAAGGGTAAAAACTAAAAGATAAAACCATGCACCCTAATTACATAAAAGATCACAAAGCCTCAGAACAAGACCAGCTAGTACTGCCTTGTACACCATATATTAGGTAGGATAGGTTAAAAACTATTAGGCTCACCCCAAAGCTTGTCCATGCCTTTACCTAGAATGAAAAGAAACAAGATTGAGTCACAAGACTCAGCAAGCATAATTGAAAGAAAAACTGACAAAAGTATGAATCTAAAGAACAACCCGCACCCCATGTGCAACATCCATGTATCATATAATGCAGGATAGGTAACAATGGCATAATGAAGATATGCACATACTGGATCTTGGGGCCCACCTAAGACACAATGGCACCTAAGTCCATGCCATAAACTTGTTGTTGCTTTGAAGGGCAACATAACCTGCAACTTGCCTCATATAACCTTGGCTGGGCGCGACCACACCCGAAATGGCCCGCTAAACTCGCCTTATCCGTGAACACAACCCTAACGCAGAAACCCCTATCACTAAAATAGCTTTGTTTCCAATACTGACGCCAAGAATCATACAAATGCACATATACAATGTTGTGGCATAATGAGCATAAACATGATACATAGCCCCCATAAAACCATGCATCAGGCCACACTTGCCCATAAAGGAAATCACATACCATGCAATGCCTGTGTCTAGCTACTCAAGGTATCAAAACTAATCTAATATGTTCGTGCCCAAGCACACAAGTCATGTGAGTCTTATTTATGAATCATCCTAGTCATTGCTTTCAATCGGCATGCATGGGAAATTAATTAAGTAGTATAATGGCTACCACAAGTAAACTAGTTAAACAACCACCAACATGGCCTAGCTTCATTCCACAAAGGAATTGGAGAGGAAACTATCTCTCCATGACCATATGAACAACAAGGCCCAAAATAACCTGATATAGACATTAAAAGTATATGTTTTAATTAATTTATTTTCCTCTTGGACAGGTTCTAACAAGAGTATAAGAAGTTGTTAACTTGCAGTCCAATAGAAAGGATAGCACCAAAGCCGACCGTGCATGAAGGAAATCAAGACAACTTTACACTGGCAAGTCCA
This sequence comes from Diospyros lotus, assembly GCF_014633365.1. Taxonomy (NCBI): domain Eukaryota; kingdom Viridiplantae; phylum Streptophyta; class Magnoliopsida; order Ericales; family Ebenaceae; genus Diospyros; species Diospyros lotus. The sequence continues at coordinate 20,748,249 of NC_068343.1, forward strand.
TTGGTTGAACATCAATAAGAAGAAGACCCAAGGCTCCTTTTCACCACATATAACAATTTTTCTCACCAAACAGAAAATGGTTCAAGACCTTCTCAAAGGAATAGCTCCTTTAACAGTTTATCTTTCCAATTTAACATGCAACACACCTTGTCACAAACATGATGAGGGAAAAATTAAATGCTTTCCCGAGTATACTTGAGAGTCAAATAAAATCAACGAGGTGAGATATTCATGCTAGGAATGACAAAAGAAGGAAAGGACTTGCATTTGGGTAAGAGCTTGCCTAAAACAATGAAGAAATTAACCTTGGAAGCTACCAAGTTTCCTTTTTCTTTTTCCTCTACCCCTCTTCCTCTCTACAAAACTCACTAACCTCCTTCTTCTCGCACTCTTCCTTGGCATATATATATATATGAGGAACACAAGCTAGTGGATGAGGACACATGGCAAAATCGGGTGGAAAACATCCACCATCGCCTAAAAGTGGAAGCTATCCGGATGTGAGGCAAGGTATTTGGATGTATATACCATCAGACTAAGGCATATCCGAATACACTTTGCAAGGTATCTGAATATAAGAGAGAAGAAGACCTCAACTCATCTTAATATCTCCCTAGGCATTCGAATATAAGAGAGAAAGATTCTCCAACACATCCGGATAACACCTAAGACATTCGGATACCTCTTATTTAAACATGAGGTATTCGAATAGCCTCTTGGCCTATCCAAATTAAATACCTTTTCAAAACTAAGGGTATCTGGGTGTCTTCTTGAGCCATCCAGATATCCCTCTAAAAACCAAGCCCCTATTTAGATATCCCATCAAATATTCAGATATATCAAGCTTAGCTCAAACACTTAATTAATGTCATTATCCTAGCATCTCACCACTAAAAACAACGTACTACACATCAAGACTAACCAACATTGTAACATCCCGATCGAGCGATAGGAATGACCGGAACAACTTACCCTGATGGGTCTACGCGAACTTCCCAGGGGGGTCACCCATCCCTGGATTACCCCGGGTTAAGCACGCTTAACTTGGGAGTTCTTTGCCAACATTCAGCCCAAAAGGTATCTAGCTGGTGTTGTTTTCTTTCTTACACTATTCTAGATATATACTAACTTCTCTGGGCTCTCGGGGTATTACATTCTTCCCCCCTTAAGCACATGACGTCCCCGTCATGTGACCTTACAACCGGTCCCAGAACTCCCCCTTTGCATGGCCGATGTGGGATTCGCCTAAGGTGCCTACACGCACCCCCCATAAGGGCCTACACACACCCCCCTCGGGACTCAGCCTCCTCGTTGAGGTTTGCCCACCACCGCGCTCAGAGGCTCGGGGGTCGGCTCTGATACCACCTGTAACATCCCGATTGAGCGATAGGAAGGACTAGAACAACTTACCCTGATGGGTCTACGCGAACTTCCCAGGGGGGTCACCCATTCTTGGATTACCCTAGGTTAAACACGCTTAACTTGGGAGTTCTTTGCCAACATTCAGCCCAAAAGGTATCTAGCTGGTGTTGTTTTCTTTCTTACACTATCCTCGATATATACTAACTTCTCTGGGCTCTCGGGGTATTACAAACATAACCTCAAGGCATGATAAGAACATTGCATAACTAAATTAGGGTTATTACAATATTGGTGTACCAACATACAATATTTTAGTAAAATAAAACTTCCAAATACGGGCTACACTAATGTAGACTATTAATGACTTCCCTACATATGGCATGCTATTAGATTTGATGACAGCGGGCAAGTTAGCATGCCCGTATTGCATCGAGAATTCAAAAGCATTCACGCTCAAGCACGGTTAGAAAACATCCTTCTTTGACTGTCATCGAATGTTTTTGACCATGAATCACCTATTTCGAAGGAACCGAGATGCTTTCATTAAGAATAAGGTTGAGAAAGGTGGGTCTCCACCACAATTGAGTGGTGATGACATATGGGGTTAAGTTTGGGCATTGCTAGAAAAAATTAAAATAGGCCCAATTCGCACGCGAACCTATGGGGTATACCACAATTGGACAAGGAAAAGCATTTTTTGGGAGTTATCATATTGGAAAACAAATCTCATTCACCACAATTTGGATGTAATGCATATTGAGAAGAATGTATTTGATAATATTTTCAACACTGTGATAGATGTCAAGGGAAAGACAAAGGACAACATCAAGGCTAGGATGGACCTAAGAGAATATTGTCAATGTAAGGAACTTGAGTTAATGGCACAAGGTAATGGCAAGTACTTAAAGCCAAAGGCCTTGTATGCCTTCTACGTGAAACAAAGAAGAGTAGTATGCGTAACATCCGGCATCGAGCGATAGGAAGGACCAGAACAATTTACCCTGATAAGCCTACGCAAACTTCCCAGGGGTCACCCATCCTTAAGCTTCCCCAGTTCAAGCATGCTTAACCTGGGAGTTTATTGTCTACATTCAATCCAAAAGGTATTCAGTTGGTGTTGTTTCCTTCTTACTATCCTCGATATACTAGTTTCTCGGGTATTACAGTATGCGAATGGGTATGTTAATTAAAATTGCCTAATGGGTATACATCTGAGTTGACTCGTTTTGTAGAGATGCAAGAAGCAAAGTTGCATAGTATGAAAAATCATGATTGTCATGTTTTTATGGAATGCTTCCTCCCAATTGCACCAAGAGCACTGCTAGACCTTATATGGAAGCCTCTAACAGAGTTGAGTCAATTCTTTAGGGAATTGTGTTATTCAACTCTTAGGGTTGATAAGTTGTAAATAATGGAAGAAAATATTAAGGTAACCATTTGTAAGCTAGAGCAAATTTTTCCACCTAGGTTCTTTAACTCAATGGAGCACTATCTATACATCTAACTTATGAGCACTACAAGAAAATAACAATTTTGAGACGAAAAAAAATATGTCTCAAATTAGAGATAGATGTTAATCCGTCTCTAAATTCGTCTTTAATTAAAAAAATATATTAGGTAAAAAAATAAAAAATAAACTACAAAACAAAAATATTCCAAAATATATAAAAAATTTAAAAATATATATATTAAGATTAACAATATATTAAGTAAAAAAATTTAAATATAAATAAAAAATAAATAATTGATATAAATATATTAATTTAAAATGAATCCAAAAAATTAATTTATATTTATGTGTATAAGAAAATAAAAAATATATGAACTATGCAATAGTTTACTATCGGTAATATTTATTAATGTAAAAATAACCTACATTTTAATATTATAAAACTTAATAAATAAAGTAATTTTTAAAAAGATAATTTGTATATATTTTACATATAAAATAAATAATTTATGGTTAATAATATTTAAACTGAAAACTATTTCTAACATAGAATTAGTTGTTATTGATAATTTTTTAAAATTCTACATAAGTATTTATTTAACATATATTATTTGTCATTTCACTCAATAACTTTGAGTTTTGGCATAATTAATTAATTATTTACTTAAAAATATGAAATACTAGTTTTTTTTTTTTTCGTTCACTTTAGTTTAGTAGCACTTCACATACGTATGTTTCTATTTTTAAACTACATGAATATACTTTGAGTTTTGTAATAACATTTTGAATTAAGATTTATAATATATATATATATCAAATATAATGAGACTGTACATTTCCCTATAAATTAATGTCTATGTAGTATATATCGAACATCACTACAAGAATTTCGAATTTGAGCGACGTAATATTTTCGTCGCTAAATCCAAAAATCTGTCCCTAAATCAATTTAATGACGGACTTTTTCCGTCGCTGAAACAATTGTCACTATATTTTTTTTCGACGAATCCATCGCCAATTTAGCGATGGATCAGTGACGAAAAATTTTCCGTCGCTAAATGTATTTTTTAAAAAATTTAGCGATAAAAATTTTCATCGCTTTTTTTTTAAAAAAATTATAAAAAAATAAATTTTATTTTAGGGGCAGAATATTCTGTCGTTATTTTAATTTTTTTTATAAAATATATATATTTTTAAAAAATATAAAATTAAAAATTGTAAAAAATGTTAGCAACAGAATAAGTTCCGTTGCTAAAGCATATTTATAAATAAAAAAATAATAAAAAATAAAATAATAATAATAATAATTAAAAAATAAAAAATATATTTACACTACAATCTGACAAGCATAAAATTATTAAAAAATAAGATAATTAATTAATACTTAAATATTTAAACTTTAAATATAATCAAAAACAGAATAAAATTAGAATCCTATCAAACATTTCTAATAATTTACTGAAAACAAATAAAATATATAAATAAAAAAATAAAAAAAATAAAGAAGCATAAAAAATATATGAACAGCAAACAACATAATAAATAAATTTTTAATAAAATAAATAAAAGAACATTTCTTTCACTGAAAAAAACATATAAAAGAAATAAATAATTTCTTTCTTTTTTGCTTGGAAAGAAAGAAAAATAAAAAAAATTAAACAGAAAAAAATAAACTAATACTGAAAACACTTCAAATTTACTTAAATTTAACATTAGCTACAAACAAATTTTAAAAATAAAAAGTAAAATAAATATCCAAAAAATAAAAAAAAAAAATAGTTTAACCTTGGCGAGGGCGAGCGACTGCAAGCGAGAGACGCGGGCTAGGGAGAGGGGTAGCGAGAGAGGGTAAGCCGCGAGCGAGAGCGACAGAGCGAGCAAGAATTTTTAAATTCTTATGTCATTTATTATTACTTTATTATTCACCGCCTAAATGGACGGTTAGTTTATGCCTTTAAATTCTTGCAATTTTAATTCTTGTCATTTAATTGTTCACCGCCTAAATGGACGGTTAGTTTATGCCTTTAAATTCTTGCAATTTTAATTCTTGTATTTTAATTATCTACCGCCTAAATGGCCGGTTAGTTTCTTCTATTTTAATTCCTGTCATTTAAATTCTGTTATTTAAATTATGTCATTTAAATTGTTGTCAATTAATTTAATAGAGATGAGTAGCTAAATCTAATCTTGGGTTAAGGCAAGGACAGTGTCTAACGCCAATGATTCCCAAAGAAAGCTACGCTTTAAATGAGTAACATTGGTTTAAACTTCAATATGAGTTTGTTTTGATTATTGAAAAATCACTAGGTTTGGATTGGAGCGTAAACCTAACTTAGAGCTTTCATGTCACGCATGAGAGTTACTAGAACTGGAAACGCTATCATACCCAAACCCGGATGATTAATTTAGTTGTTTTGTGTATTAATTGTAATTAAATTTATGGTAGTTTTTTAAATTAGAATCCCGCATATCATGTATGGGGATTGCTTAAACTAAAGCTATCATTATCTTTAATTGCATTTAATAACAAATCCTCATATATGAAATTAAATTAATGTTGCTAATCTTTTATGCTAATATTTGGGAATCAACGGGTTGGCACTGAAATTGTCTTAACTCAAGTACTTTCCAATTTCATATTCTCACGTTTAGTATTTATTTCAACTTCTGTCTTGCTTTATTTTCTAGTATTTGTTATCTAAAAAAATTATAAAAAAAATCATGTTATCAATCCATCTAAATGCGTGTGCGTGTGTGTGACATTCTTTTTTTTCTTTTGCCATAAATAAATCTCTCAGTGGACGACCTGGACTTATCCAGAAAGTATAAATTTAAATTTGAACTACAACTGCACTCGTACACTGACGAGTATAAACCTCTCGCCTAAATAAATAAATAAAATATAAAATTTTTATTGTGTTTTGTTTTGTGTTTTAATTGCAGGGTGAGAGTGCAGTCACGAGGCAGTGAGCGAAAGCGAGGGCGAGAGCGAGAAGCCAGAGAGAACTAGAAAGCCAAAAAGGGTTAGAGATTTGGGGGAGGGGGGACTTAGGGTTTTTTGGGGGGAAATGAGGGGGGGATTTGGCTAAGAAGGAGGCGGGGAGTTTCCTGCCTCTTGGATTTTTTTTTTAATATTTATTAATTAAATAAAAAATAATATAATTTATAAAAATAATAGAAATAATTATTTAATTGATAAACATAATGTAATTTAAATAAAATTTTATTATTAAATAATTTAAATAAAATCTTATTGTAATTATCTAAAAATTTAATTATATTATAAATCTAATAATTATAATAAATTAATTTGATATATTGAATTATTTATTAATAGTTTGTTATCTTAAAAAATTAATTTTTTTCTATAAATAAAAATCTTATTGTAATTATTTCCGTCGCTAAAATTCGCGACGGATTATTTTTTCGGTCGCTAAAAAAATATTTTTTTTATTTTTTTAGCGACGAAATTTTTTTCAATCGCTAAAATCCGTTGTTAATTCTCTGAAATTTTTTTTTGTAATCCATCGCTATTCCGTCGCAAAATAGCGATGAAAATGTCCGTCGCTAAAAATCCATCGCTAAATCCCATTTTTCTTGTAGTGCATGATCTTGATTACTCATCAAATTATGCATAATTTTAAATATATTTTTTTATAACCACATTATTAAAACAATTCATAAGTTTGAATATGCTTGGTTATAAATACATTAACAAAATGATTCATAATTTTATAAAGATATTGTTTAATATAAAAGAATCAAACTTTATATTATTAAATAATATCAATATATCATTAATAAAATGTGCTGATAAAAATATTTGTTGTGACTTAAGATTAATCAACTAATGCATGATTTTAATGTTAAATTTTTACAAAAATTGTACTTGATTAATGTTTTATTTGTAATGAAATAAAACATAAACATTTAAGGTGTCAATTGATTATATACTTGTCTTACTCAATTATATGATAGAATGACATTAATATATTAAATATAAATAGTATTCATAAAGTAAAAAGATGAAACTAAGAAAAATAAATCAAAATTTAAAATCTTGATATATTACACAGTTAACACTAAAAATAAAACCTTTTATTAATTAATTATAATTTTTAATTTGTGTTTGTTTAATCAATTTTCTTTTAAAAATTCTTTCAGGATAATTTGGTTTCAAAGTAATCCTAAACAATAAGTAACTGAAATTCATACGATTGAGGTACATTACTAATATATATTTATCTTAATTAATATATGAAATGATAAAATAATTTTTGATTATAAATACTTAATTCATATTGAATAGATTTAACTAATATCATTAAATATTATAGATACATTATAGAATTAAAGGATTACATAACAATTTAATTAGTCTAGGTGCATACAAAGATTGGTTGTTGGATGATCAAGAAATAGACTGTGCCACACTGTATGTTTTTCTAAACTATGATGAGGTTCAACCATACATTAAGTAAGTAATCACTCATATCATTGGGATTACAAACTTTAGGTGCCTCATTTGCATGTATGATTAACATGGCCTCTATAAATATAATTCATCTGTGGATTCTATTAAAGCGGATGCACCACATATGATTAAAATTGATGTGGACAAAAAGATAGAGGTTAATTTCCTGAAATGGTTCAAGGAATATGTAAGTCTACATTAAATTATTTAGACAATAGGTCATCCTCTAAGTTAAAGTGCACAACTAGTTAAATGGGAAAAGTACAAGGGGTTAGAAGTGTCTTTAGAGTAGGGGTGTCAATGGTTCGGATTGGTCAAGTTCTATAAGAATCCAATAATCAAACTATTTTTAACAGTTTCAAAAAAATAAGAATCATAACCGAACTATTATATATATAAAACCAAACCATGACCAATCTGTCACCTCGGACTGATTTCGGTTCTTGGACAGTCTGGGTCTAATCTCGTCCTTTTCCTTAGGCCCAATCTCGGCCATTTCCATCTCAGCCAAATCTTGGCCTTCTCCTTCGGCTCAATCTTGGTCCTTTCTCGGGGCCCAATCTCTGCCAGCGCCAACCTACCACGACATCATTGCAATTCCCATTGGATATCCGCGTAGCCGCCTCAGATACCATCCTCATTAATGGCGGATCCCATCCACATTAATAAGAGTTTCGTCGCCACCATGCTGCCACCTGAGAATCTCCACCAACGCCGGATAGTCAGTCACATCACCTGCAAACACACGACGAATGCATACAGGAGGACGTCTCCTCCTCCTATATCAGCCAACTCTCTTCAAAGCCAAGGTATGTTCTGACCTCTGATCTACTGATACACTGCATTTTCCTTACTCTCTTACTCACTCGAGCGTCGGAGTGTTTGCAGGTGTCAGCCGCCCCCCGAACGGACTCGTCGCTAGAGCTCGGGCTCTGCCTTTGTGATCCTGCCTCCAATCGTTCTCTTTTTAGTCAGGAAGGAACATATGGCGCCCACCATGGGGCTCGGTAAAACTTACCTATGCCATAACTTCACTAAAGGCATTCAAACCCACCTTCTTGTCGCCATACCATGGTGCGACCGAGAAGCGCCCCCGCCCAAGAATCGAATAACGCTTACCATCTCCCATAAAACCCAACTATCATAGAAGTCTTTCTTCAAATGGTCCAGCAACTCCAGAATAAAGTTACTGAATTAACCTGAAACCAACAACGCGACCAACCCAACGAGCAGGTAGATTGCGATGTAGAGGTCAATTGTCACAAACATCACCAGGCTACCCACACCTCCGTTCCCTCACTTTCTACTTCCTTGTACTCCCACAATCACCCATTTTTTGAGTTTATCATGGCTGTCCCTTTACTAGACAAATTTCGCCTCCTTACACCTCGGAACCTTATGATGGCACTACCGACCCTTAAGACCATCTCACCACATTCAGCGCCGCCATGCTAATAAGCGGAAGCTCGGACCCGATCATGTGCCTATCCTTTCTTAGCACCATGAGAAAGTCAGCCATGCTATGGTTCTCATCCTTAGAGCCGAACTCTATCCACGACTTCTCTGAGCTAGCCACTCACTTCCTTACTCATTTCTCCACTAACCGAACCCATCATAAGACGTCGGCCAGTCTTATTAACTTGAAGCAAGGCAAGCACGAGCCACTGCGGGCATTCATGAACAGGTTCTTTCAGGAAGCCCTACAGATTAAAGATCTCAACCCTGTGGTATCTTTGCACGCCATTATGGCTGGGTGAGAGCAGGCCCATTTGCCGATTCACTAGCCCCAAAGCCCCCAGCCATCCTGGATGATCTCAGAACGTGCGCGACAGGATATAACGCAAACCACAAAAGGGACTCCTACCGAAACTAAGAAAATCAAGATCATAACAAAGGGTGGAGAGAACCACCCCGGGCCCTCGAGCCATCTCAATTGCACTATAACGCAAACACCCCCTCACAACAAGGTGGGATTGGATTTTTTGAGAACTCCACAATGCCAGGGTCATCCCCTTCTAGATATCAGCGAGCAACAAACCCCTCGTGCTAACACTGACACCAACAAGCGGTGTGATTACCACCGTATGTTTGGACATACAACTGAAGAATGCGCCGCCCTAAAGGACCAAATAAAACGGCTGATCAAGGAAGGCTATCTCCATCCATACGTTTATAGACTAGACCGAAGGCGATCCCCACAAGGCAACTTGGACAGGCAAAGGAGCTGCAACTCTCAAAGGCGACACCAAGCAGACAACCGGCAAAATGCCGGACCACCCCCAAGAAATCCAGTAGCTGGGGTCATTGACACCATCTCTGAAGGCTTCATAGGCGAAGGAGAATCAAGCTCGGCAAGGAAATGACACCTCCGGGTGGTAATATCTGTAGATAGTGCCGAGAGGAAACCAAAGAGAATTCCCCGCCACCCCGCAATCTCTTTCATCGAGGAAGACTTCAAAGGTATCGACAAAAATCTCGATGATCCCATGGTAATCCCGATCCTAGCTGCTAATTTCTTGGTAAAGAAAGTACTCGTGGACTAGGGCAGCTCGGCTGACCTACTATACTTGCCAACCCTAAAGAAAATGGGAAATCCCGAAAGGGAGCTAAGACCGTTTGACGGGAACTTGATTAGATTTTTTAGAGAACAGGTAAGCGTCAGGGGCTACGTCGACTTACTAACTTCATTCGGGATAGCTCCCCTCGTCAAAATAATCCGCATCTGATATCTATTCATTGACTGCCAGACACCATATAATGCGCTACTCGATCGCTCATTTCTCAAAAACTTAGGCCCAGTAGTATCCACTCCCCATCTAACCATGAAGTTCCTAGTGTCAGACACTAAAGTCGGAGCCATTCACGCCAATCGAAAAAGGCTTGGCAATGCTACCATGACAGCCTCAGGGTTCGAAGCCCCGAACCCGATAATGACAATAAGGGAAGAAAAACTCCTGGGAGCAATAATCAAGCGGCAGGAACAAGTAACCAAGCCCCGCACCCTAGCATGCACATGGCAGAGCTAGAAAAGCAAAATCGGTCAGCATATGACCATTGTCAACCCGTAACAGAACCCTACCTCAAAGGACGGAACCCCCGCCCAGAGCAAACATCTATGGCAAAAATATCTCACCGGATCAGCACCAACAACGAAGCCTACTGCCTAGCTGAGCCCAAGAACAAGCCTTTACCTAGACTGAAAGGCGTGGGGAAGCAAAAGCGTACCATAACTAAGTAGCCATCCTTTCGGGGGCTCACTGTTACAATACGCCTTACTAAATAAAGATGGTTGCTTCCACTTATTACTTGTCATAGTTTCACAAAGTGCAAACACTACAAGAAAAATCAATTTTAGTGACGGAAAAATCCGTCACTAAAAACAGAAAATCGATCACTAAATTTTTAGTGACGGGTTTAGTGATGGGGTAAAAATCCGTCACAAAAAAGGGCGTCACTGAATTTTAGTGACGGGGTTGAACAATCCCGTCACAGATCTGTGACGGGCAAGCTTTTCCGTCGTAGATTTGTGACGGGTCACCCTTTGCAGATCTGTGATGGGACATCTTTCCCGTCACAGATCTGTGACGGGGTACAGTGCCCCGTCACATATCATTTTAAATAATAAAAAAATAAAAAATAAAATATGAAAATTAATTTTAAAATAAAATAAAATAAATATTTATCTAATTTATAATATTAATTCGAAATATTTGAATTGAAATTTTATTTCTTCTTTTTATTGTTTTATTTTAGATAAAAATCTTAAACTCTATTAGTGTGCTGTATATTTTATAAAAACAAAATAATATTTTTCTTAAATACTATTTTAATTTTTAGTCTTTAATTACCTGTATATTTGAATTAAAATAATTATCTAATTTATTTAATATGTTAGTTTTAAATATATGAATTGAAATTTTATATATTATTTTTAATGTTTTATGTCAAATAGAATTTTTTGTATTTTTTAATGTGTATATTTTATTTATAACAATAAAAGTAAACTATATTACATTTAAAAGTAAACAATTAAAAATTACAGTATTACATTAACATTTCCTATGTATTTTATTTAAAATTACAGTATTATATTTTAATTAAAAGTAAATTTTTTTCAATTAAAAATTAAAAAAAATATAAATAACCATTAAACTAAATTAATACAAAATAACTATAAGTAAACTAAAATAAAATAACTACAACTAAACTAACACAAAATAATCATTAAACTAAACTAACACAAAATAACTACACCTAAACAACACAAAATAATTACCTCATTGACTGAAAGAGTGGCGGCAATGGCACCGGAGTAGTAACAATACTGGTGGGAGACAGCAACTGCAGAAAAATCAAGAGAACCAAGGGGAGAATAGAGAAATGGTGTCAGAATAGGGGGAAGGGGGTGAGAAAGAGTGAGAACCAGAGAGGGGAAGGGGGAGAATGGTTGTTCGGGAGGGGGGTTTTAAACTTAAATTAATAACGGGTGTGCCAGTCCTGTCGCTGATCAGTGACGGGCATGGCAGTCCCGTCACTGATCAGTGACGGGCAAGGCACGCCCGTCACTAATCAGTAACGGGCATTGCAGTCTCGTCACAAAAAATATGGCAGAAAATTTAGTGACAAGACTGCAATGCCCGTCACTGATCAGTGACGGGCATGGCAGTCCCGTCATTGAACAGTGACGGGCAAGGCACCCCCGTCACGGATTCGTCACTAAACCCGTCACAAATTAGTGACAGGTGGGCCCCCGTCACAAATCCCTTAACTAAATTAGGATTTTCTTGTAGTTAAAACACAGACTTTCACTTGGCATACTCCCGTTTTCCCCATCACCCTAAGATCGGCTCAACTCGGATCACCCCAGCCTTGCCAGGCCAACTAAATACAAGACAAAGTCATCTGTAGCCTCAGCTCACCTAGTGCACACACCAACAAAAGTAGATGTTCGAATGAAGCCACTGGCAAAGCCGGCCAAAAAAACGAGGTATTCCAAAACTTCACATTTTGTTAAAGAAAATTCAAATACAAGTGTTAACAGGCACGCCGGACCTTGAGCCTACCATGGTCCCAAAGTTGTGCCTTGTAACAAACAGGCACGCCAATCCTTGAACCTACCTCGATCCGATCCCAAAGTCGTGCCTTATAACAAACAGGCACGCCGAACCTCAAGCCTACCTCGGTCCGATCTCAAAGTCGTTCCTTATAACAAACAGGCATGCTGGACCTCTAGCCTACCTCGGTTCGATCCAAAAGCCATGTCTTGTATCAGACAAACGCACATGACCTCAAGGCAAACTCCGTCCTCCGCTAAACCATGCTCGGGACCTAGATCGAAATGGTCAGTCTGCCCCGCCAAGACCTCGGGCACAACCCTGTCACTACTATAGGTGCCTCGAGATCGCCTCAGCCCTATTAAGCAACGCCTTGTATCAGACAAGCGCACAGGACCTCGAGCCAGACTCAATTCTCCTTTAAACCATGCTTGGGACCTAGACCGACATAGTCAGTCGTCCCCACGCGGACCTCGAGTACAACCCTGTCACAATTCTAAACCGACATTACTCTAGGCACCTCGGGCAAAGCCCCGTCATTGCTCTAGGTGCCTCAAACCTGCCTCGACCCTATCGAGCCACGCCTTGTATCAAACAAGCACACAGGACCTCGAGCCAGACTCGATACTACTTTAAACCGTGCTCGGGACCCAGACCGACATGGTGAGTCCGCCCTATGCTGACCTCGGGCACAACCCTGTCACCACTCTAGGTGCCTCGAGCTCGCCTCGGCCCTATCGAGCCACACCTTGTATAAGACAAGTGCACAGGACCTCGAGCCAGACTCGGTACTCCTTTAAACCGTGCTAGGGACCAAGACCGACATGGTCATTCCGCCTCGCGTGGATGTTGAGCATAGCCTTGTCATTACTCTAGGCGCCTCTAGCCCGCCTCAACCCTATCGAGCCAAGCCTTGTATCAGACAGGTGCATAGGACCTCGAGCTAGACTCGGTACTCCTTTAAACCGTGCTCGGGACCCAAACCGACATGGTTAGTCCGCCCCGCACGAACCTCGAGCACAACCCCATCACTGCTCTTAGCGCCTCGAGCCCACCTCGGCCTTATTGGGGTACGCCTTGTATTAGAAAGGCGCACAGGACCACGAGCCAGACACGGTACTCCTTTAAACCGTGCTCGGGACCCATACCAACATGGTCAGTTTGCCCCGCGTGAACCTCGGGCATAGCCCCGTCACTGCTCTAAGTGCCTCGAGCCCGTCTCGGACCTATCAAGCCACAACTTGTATCAGATAGGTGCACAAGACCTCGAGCTAGATTCGGTCCTCCTTTAAACTATGCTTGGGACCCAGACCGACGTGGTCAGTCCGCCCCGCGCAGACCTCGAGCACAACCCCGTCACTGCTCTATGTGCCTCGAGCCCGCCTCGGCCCTATTGAGCCATGCCTTATATTAGATAGACGCATAGGACCTCGAGCCAGACTCGGTCCTCCTTTAAACCATGCTTGGGACCGAGACTGACATGGTTAGTCCGCCTCTCGCGGACCTTGGGCACATCCCTATCATTGCTTTAGGCCCCTCTAGCCGACCTCGGCCCTATCGAGCCACGTCTTGTATCAAATAGGCACACATGACCTCGAGCCAGACTCGATCCTCCTTTAAACCATGCTCGAGACCCAAACCGACATGGTCAGTTCACCTCGCGCGGACCTTGGGCATAGCCCCGTCATTGCTCTAGGCACCTTGAGCCCGTCTCGGCCCTATCGAGCCACGCCTTGTATCAGACAGGTGCACAAGACCTCGAGCCAGAATCGATCTGACCCTATACCCTAAAGTCGTGCCTTGTAGCAAACAGCAAGCCGATCCTCGAAACTACACTAGTCTGATCCTAGAGTACTTCATATCAAGACACAACCAAAAAAGCTAGAATATGCTATCACCAAAAAGAGCATACAAGAAACAACAGAAAATAAGGTACCCATATGGCATTTACATTTCATTACGAAATTTACATTTGATTACAAGCTTCATATCTATAATAATTTTACATTACACTTACCTATCACGCTACAACCACTATATGGCACAAACGACTGAAAACACAACTGAAGTAAAGCAAGGTTAAGTAGTAGTCGCCGGAGGATGCACTCTTCCTATAAATCATCAGTAATCACTTTCCCCACAAGCAGCTTGGCAAGAGTTGAAATTCTTTTGTACCGCTTGACATCCTGTCCCCAAAGGGGTCGGATTCCGCCAGCGCTATAGTTGCTCCTAAAGCAAACCCAAGATGACCTAGCACCTAGGTGACTCGGACATTCTCACTTTCAACCTTGGAACCGTCAAACGACCTCCCACCTCCAGCCTGATGATGTCGACATTAGAGATCTGAGCACTCAGACACTAGAACACAATGCCTCTGCCGGAGGAGAACTCCAGGAAAGCCACATCACCCATTCTAGACACGACGTGCCTCACCCATCCTAATACTGCTCTCTCCTAGACACACTGAACCTTAGACCACCCGGCCCCTACCGCGCTACCCAAAAAGTTACCACCCGCGAGATCACCAGCAGAAACATCCCTACCAGATGAAAAACCCCCACCATGAAACGCTAATCCCATTTTCCTAGTCTCCCATAACTAGGACGCAAGCAAGTAAGGATAGCATGGAAACAAACCAAGGGCTTTCCTCCCTTTTAATAAGCACAGTCACCCGACGATCAGAAGATCCTCATTATCCCCTAAAAATTAAATACGGTCAGACTCTGAAAAATCACGCCATCAATATGATCATATCCCCACCTCGAAAAACGAAGGGCCACTCTCACCATGACCAATCAAAGCCTTCCAAGTGCTAATAGCGACACCCAAAAGACGAAGCGTTTGACCTCATCCATAACCTCGAATCTCTTGCCACGTGCATAGTCCCCCCAAACCTCTAAGGACCTGTAGGGTTTATGCTCCAAAAAAGATTTTTCCCTAATTCTAAGATTGGGCACCAGCCATGGCACTTAACTCAAGAACCACTACGTCAGCACTTAAGGGCCCCGGCTCAGCTAGGAGAATACATGACATACCGAAAAGAAAACAAAGAAGGCGCCTTACGGAAAAAGGAAAGCAATAATTAGACATTTCATTACTAGTAGCAAGCCAAAAGGTGGCAAACATAGCAGGCCGCTATATTACAAGTCCTGATAAAATCGAGCTACCAAAAGAACACTAAGAAATCTATGCTACTGTAAGCAAAGAAAGAAACAAATCAGCTTAGTTCAGCCCGAGCCTCGATACCATTAGCAATGCTCTCCTCGGCTTGGTTCACCTTAACTCCGGGAGTTCCCCTTGAAGTCTTGGCATGCGCCTCCTCGGTCGGGACAACAAGTCGGCATCCTTCAACCTTCATATATGGCTCACAGGGCTGAAGGTTTAAGCCAGGGAACAAAGTCCGAACATGGAGTAGGGCTTCCTCATAACCTTCCAAATATCTGTCCACGGCCTCTTAACATTCCGGCCATGCCAACCTCCACCATCAATCGGGTGGCCTCGAGCGCCGCCTTGAGATGGGCAACCTCCACCTTTCAATCACGAAGCTCAGCTCTAGCATCCTCCTGCTGGCGACTAAGACGACTCATGATCTCCCGACATCAAACTAGCGACGCCTCCAACACCTCCAGTTGCTGACTCAAGTTGGCTGTCACCTTAGTTACTTCCTCCCTCACCATGCTCTCAGCCACCTCTTACTTCCTCCCAATGAGACTGCTTAAGAGTAACCACCTCTTATTAGAATCCGAGCTCCAACGCACGACACTTCGCCAGAACCACCAGAACTCGATCCTCCACTCGGCAGCATGACACCCGATGATCACCTGAGGCAAAAGGACCAGACACGCCCATAGAAAGCGCGCCAGCAAACGGTTCAACCACTCCACCATCCCTCAGGCATTTTCCAATCGACGATCGCCCTTCACAGGTAGCAGGTCCCTCGGAATGCAGCACCGGCATGACATCAGAAGAAGCCAGAAGAACCAGCGCGATGATAGAAGATGCCAGATCGACAACCGGAAGAGCGATACCTCCTTCGTCGTCATCGCTAAAGGACTCTCTCTTTTCGTCAAAAATGGCCTTCAACGTTGCCCTTCTAAAACAGTGAGCCATCTTTTACATGTAAGGAATGATTAAGAAGAAAGATTTAGAAAACAACACACATTCGATGTAAAGAAAAGAAAGCAATGGAAAACTCCAAAGAGGGGGGACACACCCTTTTATACTACCCTACACGTCGTGTCCAGAAGAAAGCAAAACGTCATCAGGCACTTAACAGAGCACTAGAGGCACTCCACTTGTCACGCACCTATCACACATTCAAGTCTTTCAAGGAAAATCAAAAGTTGCCTTGCACACCTACGACAATATGGCTTCTTGGCGTAATGCTCCATCTCCTAAAGTTCTGCTCAACGTATACATCGGGGGCTCCCTCCACCCCCGGAATTAATCCCCACCTTGCAAGGAATGGGAGGCCAGTCATAGCCAAAGCGCCCGCCCTCCAAAAGAATACTCAAAACCTCATCGAGGGGACCGTGATCTTTTCCTTTCAAGTTTAGATAACGTATGCGGACAAGAACTTGGTCGTACCCCTAACACATCCTAACAATGGCATGAGATCCCATCGCCGCATACCCACGATAACCAACCAACCTTCGTACTCGGACGTCGCCTAGATAACACCCCTACCTCTTAGGTGAAACGACTCAAATCCCGAAGCCACCCACATCGAGTGTCAGTACGCAGAGAAAACCACCTCACTTTCGAGAACAGGCCAACCTCAAACGACCCCAGAGCCACCATTTATATAAGCGAAACCAAAGCCAGCTTGACCAACGGCCTCAGTCAAACTTTAACCCGACTCTCCAAAATTAGCGCATGCAGCAAAAATTACCCAGGCCTCATTCCTCTAACTCGAACGCTCGTTACTCAAGCATCCGATCTGGGGGGCTGTGGACTGTCCGGGCCCAATCTATGCCCTCTCTTTAGGCCCAATCTCTGCCCTCTCATTCTCGGCCCAATCTTGGTCCTTCCTCGAGGCCCAATCTTAGTCCTTCCTCGGGGCCCAATCTTGGCTCAGCGCCAGCCTACCACGACATCATTGCAATCCCTGCTGGGTATCAGGACAATTGCCTTAGATCCCATCCACATTAATGAGGGTCCCGTTGCGACCATGCTACCACCTGGGAACCTCTACCAATGCCGGATAGTTAGTCCAATCACCTATAAATGCACGAACCATGCATACAGGAGGATGTCTCCTCCTCTTATATCAGCCAGCTCTCTTTAGAGCTAAAATATGTTCTGACCTCTGACCTACTGATAAACTGTCTTTTCCTTACTCTCTTACTCATTCGAGCGTTGGAGTGCTTACAGGTGACACTTGCCCCCCGGACGGACCTGTCGCCGGAGCCCGCGCCCATGCCCTACCGTTGCGATCCCGCCTCCAATCGTCCTCTTTTTTTTCTTTTTTTTTGATAGGAAGGAACAGTTCTATCCAATTAACATTTAGCTTCTAAACACTTTCGCAAAATATGAAATTATAAACAAATTTTTTAATTAAAATAAACCCATAACTTTATTAATGCTTTAAGTTTTGAAGTAAAAGTAGAACAAAATAGTCCATAGACTATCTCATAAAATGAGATTACATCGACCATTTAGTATAGCAATAGCGCAAAAAAGTCTAGAAATAAAAGAGTTCATGAATAACAATAACCAATAACAAAAAAGAAATAAACGAAAACTAGCAAATTAAAATTGAAGTAACATAATCAAAGCAAAGTTCCCACTAGCAGCAGCATCAGAAAGTATTCCCAGCAAGTCAAAAGACTCAAAGTCTTAACAACAGCTCGAAAAATTCAATAGCAGCATCAACACATTCCTCTTCCAAAAAATTATAATATACATATATAAGTATAATATTCATTCCGATTTGATTCGAATCGCGGTTTGAAAAAAAAAAATCAGTAACTAAACCAAATATATCGGTTCTTAATTTTTTAGAACAAGAACCTAATCTTTAAATCATAGAACCAATTCAAAAGGCATAATTTGGTCTGATTCACTAATTTTTGAATATTTTTTGACACTCCTAGTCTTTAGCCTAACAAAAATTACAAACCTTGGTTACGTATCAACTAGTATAGTGATCAAATAATATAATCAAGTGTGTATACGTATTATTTACTTCAATTTAAAAACTCAGTGAGTTGTTTATAACAGCCGGGGGATAATTTACAAAATTTGAGGGTTCCCCAAAAAGTCAAGACAGTAGATGGCACGTCTTGAATGCCGCCGACGCGTATTGGAGTAGGTAACATCGTGTTAAACAACTACCACTCTGTGCTTCTAAATTCACGTCAGAAATGCCACCAAATGCATTCTATTATTTTATTGTTGGACACTGGAAACATGGACCCTTGTATTTATCGACTCTTTTGTTTCCATCACTTAAATATATAATCCCTCCATTCTACGTTCAATAGATAAGTTTAAAACTATATTATTAAATGAAAACAATAAAAATATATTTAACTGTCCTAATTAACTTATTAAACCTTTTGATTTTGGTTTTTTAAATTACGAACGTTCTCAACCTTTTTGTAATATATATATATATATATATATTGGAGACTTCTAATAAATATAGATAGTGCTGAGTCTTTTTTTTTTTTTTTGGTAGTAATCTATTTTTTGGCATCTTTTCATCATCCTATGTATCATGATTTTTAAAAAATTCATATCAAAGTATCTTTGTAAAAACTCAAAATTTTATCTCTAATTCTTGTATTACCCTATAGAACTAATAGCACCCACAAGAACAGGGGGACCTTTTCGAGGTCGTAGGGTCTCAAAGATTGAGATTTTCTTTAGTTGAATGTTGGTGAGGAAAGGTTTTACAAAACTTTTATCCATAATAAGTGACAAGCATTTAACTTGACCCCTAAAGATTTAGATTTATTTTGATTATACAAGACTTTTATATAAAAAAAAGTGACAAGCACGCGACAGTAAAAAAATACCCAAAAAATTTATTCAACTCTTTTAAATATATTAGTCACTATTATTTCATTTAAGAAATTTGTTTTGTATAACATAGTGTTGCAACAAGAACATCGATGTGGAGAAAATAATATAGTGAGAAAAATAAAGGACACCAAGATATAACATGGTTCGACAATTTTGCGTCCACGACTGGAGAGCAACGACAAAATTTTCACTATGAAACTAAAGAATCTTTACAAGCTCATTCAATATACCACTCAATACCCAAAACCCTATTACACACATATACATTCTCACTTAGATCTCTCTTAGAACCTCTCTATTTTGAAAACTAGGAAGGATGAGAATTTTTATGTGTCTTGTAATTTTAGCCACAAGTGTGGTTGAACTTGAGCCACACAAATTGGAGCCACATGTTACAATTTGAGCCACACAAATTTGAGCCACATGTTACAAATCTCCACCTTGGCTGAAATTATACATAGTGTTTTTCTTCTGAACTACTTCCCTTCATGTCTCTTATAGTCTTTGAACTCCAATTGGCAATGCCTGAACTTGTTTTCAAAAACTGGTTTCGTCATCATGTTTGTTGGATTATCTACCATGGGTATCTTCTCAATTTTAACAGTCTCTAGTTCCACAATCTCTCTAATAAAGTGCATTCTAACAATATCGATGTGCTCAGTTCTTTCATGATATATAAGATTCTTTGTCAGATATATGGCACTTTGACTATCGCAGTAGACTGTTGTTTACTTCAGTTGTATACCCAACTCATCAATTAGTCCTCATACTCAGATAGCTTCTATAACGCCCCCATCTCTATAATTAATATTTAAATATCATTTTTTAGGGATGCGACGCTAGCACAACTACCAAAAACTCATGGCGACCTCTTCCTTGGAAACCCCAGTCGAGCAATACAAGGGGAAACGTCAGAATAGTTAGCACTTACTGGAGTCTTTGTGAAAATACAATAGCTAACATATTTTCTTCTTATAACAAAACTCTTCTACTGCCTCATCAATCTACTTAATACATTCATAGCATATATCGAGATCAATTACATTAGGAAACACTGAACCTAACACGATATCACATTACAACATCCACAATAAAAAGACACGACCAGGACCTTTTGGTCGGGACTGCTCTATACACATCTAACCTCCACCTGGAGTATCGCCTACCCCATCCTTGCTTGGTCCCTTGCTCTTACCTGGAATGACGCAAGCAACGTGAATCGCAAGGCCCGCAAGCATAATAGTATGAAGGCAATAGGTTAAGAGTAGAACTTTCCCCATACTCTATGTGTTTTGTACTAATACAGTAACATATCATGCTATGTACAATATGTGTATTAGTTCTAATTCCATAAACATAAAATAATCCGCACATATCCGGTCTTTGGGGCCCACATAAAATGCATACATTGTCTCCCAAGTCCCACATACAACCTTCAGCTACCGTAAATTGGCCATCATGTCATATCAGAACCGTGAACCCAATCATATCAACATCATAAGATGCTATGGGACTCGAACCCCCAGTCTCTCGTATCGTAAATGCTGTGGGACTCAAACCCCCAATCTTTCATAAGTTGTTGTGGGACTCGAATCCTTAGTCTTTCATAACCCCCTCACTCATCATGGTTACTCTTGCTCACCATGCAATGCCACATAATAGAAATGCATTGGCATCTGCAGCATAAACATGATGTCAAGGCTCCCATAAATCAAGCATTAGGCCATGCTACGCCCACATAAGAATACACACATGCGAAATGCTCTAAATGCATATGCTCGCCTAGAGTACCCAAACTGGCTCTTAGGCCAATCGGGTCATGCCAATGCTCACACACCCCATCACACACACAACATGTCCCTCCCAATGAATGGAACCCAAACCCCATGCATTACACAATATCATGATATGCACAAAGCCAAGGTGGGAATTCGGAAGTACTAGCTTTTTTGGCCCGTCTCTTGCTTATTGTAACAGCTAATAACTAGCGCCCATTTATCCAATCATCGACTGCCACGACCCACGGTCGACAGTCAGCAGCGCTGTACCCCATACCTTTTAATACCCATAGCCAACATTTACTTATATTCTTTAAACTTAGCATTTCATGAGATTTTCCCATACTTCCCATGCACCTCACCCATTCAGACTCTTAAGATAACTATCATTTTTTGCAATAAGACACAATTCATTGCGTATCCTGAACCTAACAACAACATATCATTCCTTAAGAATTTGAGGGTGGTTTAAAACCCTCATTTAGAGTATGGACATGACTCAACTAGAACTTTTGTTGCAGGCCAAATAAATAAACCGAACTAAACCGTTCACATCGAAGTGAATAATACGAAGAAGACTCGCAACGGGAACTTACATATCATCAAAAGAGAAAATAAATTTAGGTAAGGTTAAGAGTTTTCATAAAAGAAATGGAGAAGTGGAAGCTTGCATAAAGGAAACAAAGGAGTAGAAGCTTGCCTGATTAACGGCGAATTTGATGGTTTTTCTGTAGAAAATGCCAATTCCTATAACCAAAACATCAAATATTTTTATATATTATTAATTTACATGATTTATTGTGTTTGAGTGTGAAATTTCAGGGGAAAAGGAGCTGGCACCCGCCCTCACACACCCCAGGAAGACTGGCCACGCACCACCTTTATTTTTCGGCTAGCTTTGCACAGTTTTCGTGTTTCGGCCATATCTTCTTCGTTTTAACTCCGTTTCGACCCCCATTTTTTCCTACATGCTCCTCTTTCATCCCTCTACAGGAATATTGAAAAAAAGGGGACACATCTTGCTGTTTTCCAGAGATTCAGCCCAGCTTCTAAAAATGCGCAGTTTCTCCGACGAGGCTCGCATCTCCTTCGCTCCTTCACCGATTTTCCTTGTTTTTCTTGCAAAATCTCCCCCTCCCTATCAAGAACACACTTTTCACCTTCACACCTCTCAATATGAGATAAATTTGGCTTTGAATGATTTGAAATGCCCCAAAACTCAACCCAAATGTCCTATTTATAAACGTTTTCGGTCAATCGTGTTTCGCCACATGTCTTGCCACCCAAGCACCCTCATCATAACTCATAATTACATTCCAATTTGTGGCTAATCACTTTGTTCCACTTGTCCCCTCATCACGACTCATAATTACCTTCTGGCTAATCACTTTGTGCCACGTGTCCCATATAATTATTATTATCCATGTGTTTTCATCCAAATAGTGTCATGTGTGTCCTAAAGTTGGATTTAAATCGAATTTGAAATCCAAATCCATATGCCTCCATCCAAATGATGCCATATGTCCTATATCATGATTACCTCCACGTGTTTCATCCAAATGGTGACATGTGTCCTAAAGTTGGATTTAAATTGAATTTGAAATCCAAAGCCACATTTAAATAGTTTTTGAAATCTAAAGCTATATTTAATAAGAGTTTGAAATCCATGATATTTAGGTCCCTAGACTATTCTCAAATTCCATTAATTTTCAAGACTTTTAGACTTACACTTCTACCCATATTTCAAAATTTTGATTTTGCCCCTAACCTCTTATGATTCAATTTTCTTGAATATGAAAAATCTCGGATGTTACAACTTCCTTTACAGGTTTTGTTGTTGTGAGGTACTCTACTTCAGTGGTAAACAGAGTAATAAGGGATTATAGTGTTGCTTTCCAACTAATAGTATAATCGCAAAGAGTGAGGGCGTACCCAGTGACAGACCTTTGTTTATCAAGGTCTCCGGCACAGTTTGAGTCAATGTATACAATGATTTTTCCTCCAACATTTTTGAATTTTTCATAGACCAAGCCCACATCAGCAGTACCTTTCAAGTATCGCAAAATCCACTTTACAGCTTACCAATGAACTTTGCCAGGATTTGCTATGTACTTGATTACCATACTAACTACTTGCGTAATGTTAGGTCTTGTGTATATCATAGCATACATGAAACTGCCAACCGCACTAGCATAAGGAACATGTGACATCTGTTCCTCCTCTCCTCAGTTTGTAGTGATAAAGCTACTAAAAGTTTGAAATGAGCTGCCAATAAAGTAGTGATAGGTTTAACATTTTGCATGCAAAAACTTTCCAGCACATACTTAGTATACATTTTCTGTGACAAAAATAATGTGCCTGCATTCCTGTCTCGCTAATCTCCATTCCCAAAATTTTCTTTGCAGCTCCCAAATTCTTCATT
This sequence comes from Diospyros lotus, assembly GCF_014633365.1. Lineage (NCBI taxonomy): Eukaryota > Viridiplantae > Streptophyta > Magnoliopsida > Ericales > Ebenaceae > Diospyros > Diospyros lotus. The sequence goes on from NC_068343.1 coordinate 20,771,818, forward strand.
TCAAACTCCATACTTAATTGAGCTTTTAGGTCTTTAATTTCTGACATGTTCTTACAAGCAATAAACATGTCATAAACATGCAAGAATAGATAAATAAATGATCCATCCATCAACTTCTTATAGTATACACAACTATCATATTTACTCCTATAGTAGCCATTTCCAAGCATGAAAGTATCAAACCTCTTATACCACTATCTAGAAGATTGTTTTAGGGCATATAAAGACTTTTTTAGCAAACAAACATAATCTTCTTTACCTGAAAATTTCAAACCCCTCAGGTTGCTTCAAGTAGATTCTTTCTTCCAGTTCACCATGCAAGAAGTCTATTTTCACATCCAATTGCTCGAGCTCCAAGTTGAAATGAGGAATAATGGCAAGCAATGTACGAATTGAATTGTACTTCATCGTTGGAGAAAAGACTTCATTGTAGTCAATACCTTCTTTCTATGTATAGCCTTTTCCAACCAATCGAGCTTTGAATTTTGCATCTTCAACTCTAGGGATTCCTTCTTTCATTTTAAATATCCATTCTCTTTTGACAATCTTCTCATTCTTGTGAAGAGATTTAATCTTTTCTATCATTGTAGTAGACCATTGAACTGATTCTTTACTAGTGATAGCTTTCTTATATGATTGTGGCTCACAACTATCAATTTCATCAGCAATGTTGAGAGCATAAGAGACTAAATCTACATAACCATGTCTTTGGGGAGGTCTTATCTTTCTCCTTTGTCTTTGTCTCTAGCCAACTAATAGTGTTGCAATTGTGATGTGTCTGTATCTACAACCGGATTTTGATCTTCTTCTTGATCAACTGATTTTTCTTTTATAGGCTCCACATTCTTCGAGATGTTAGGGTCTTTATTTCTATTTGATAACTCTTTGTGAAGCTTTAGCATCTCGACTTCATTAAAAGTCACATCCCTATTAATAATTCATTTTCTTTTTTCTGAACACCATAACTTATATCCTTTCACACCAAAAGGATATCCAAGAAAAATGCATTTTAGTGCCCTTGGCTCAAGTTTTCCTTCTTTAATATGAGCATAAGAAGGACAACTAAATATCCTTAAATTTTCATAATTGGAAGGAGTACCTGACCACATCACTTTTGGAGTCTTGAAACCAATGGCTGATAATGGACATCTGTTGATTAAGTAATAGGCTGTGATGATAGCTTCAGCCCAAAATTCTTTTAATAATCCAGCATTAGACAACATGCATCTAGTTCTTTCCAGTGGAGTTATATTCATCCATTCTGCAAGTCTATTCTATTGTGGAGTATGCCTTACTGTGTGGTGTCTAACAATACCATAGTCCTTGCAGAACTTTTCGAATTCACCACTACATAACTCCAAACCGTTGTCAGTTCTCAGACGCTTTATACGCCTTCCAATTTGCTTTTCGATCAAGGCTTTCCACTGTTTAAACTTGACAAATACTTCATTTTTATGTTTCAAAATGAAGATCCATACCTTCCTTGAATAATCATCAATGAAGGTTAGCATATATCTGCCACCATCATGAGAAGATACTTGGGAAAGACCCCACAAATTGGAATGTATATAATCCAACATGCCTTTTGTTCGAACAGTAGTGTTAAATTTTATCCGACACTATTTCCAGAATTCATAGTGTTCACAGAAGTTGAATTTCCCAACTTGTTGGCCACAGAGTAATCCTTGCTTGCTCAACTTTGCTAAACCCCTCTCACTGACATGCCCCATTCGCAAATGCCATAACTTGGTGACATTAGGATCAGTAGTTGAGGAGATAGCGATAGTACCTATAATTGTGTTTCCTTGTAGCGTGTAGAGACTATTTTCTTTCTTTCCTTTCATCACAATAAGAGCACATTTAGAGATTCTTATAGCTCCACCTTCACCCTTGTAGCTATAACCTTTTGAATCTAGCATGCCCAAGGAAATTAGATTTTTCTTCAATTCTAGAACATGCCTGACATCTGTCAAAGTTTTCACGATCTTGTCAAACATCTTGATTTTGATCATGCTAATGTCGACAACCTTGCAGGGTGCATTATTTCCTAGAAGGACCTTGCTCCCATCTAAGGCTTGCTAAGTAGTAAACCAATCCTTATTGGGACACATGTGATATGAGCATCCAGAATTAAGAATCCACCCATCTTTTGAGTCATGTTCTGAATCTATAAGAACATCCGCACTATCGTAGCCATCTGCTACAGCTGCATTTTCAGATTTAGGAATCTTCTCCTTGCCTTTATGCTATGGACAATCTTTTATGATATGTCCTTCCTTGTGACAGTGGAAACCTTTGTATTTTTTAGGCCTAATTTTGGAGTTTAACCTAGATCTGCCTCTTTTATTCTCTTGATTTCTTCTATCTGTTCTTCCCTTCACAAAAGAAACTTTATACTGAGCCTTAGTTTTACTTTCCGATACCTTTTTCTTCAACTCTTTCAAGTTTAACTCCGCCTTGACCTCTTCCATGGTAAGAGTATAATGGTTGTACATCATAGTATCAATGAAGTGCTTGTAGGAATTTGGTAAGGAACACAATAGAATTATTGCTTGTTCTTCTTCCTCAAGTTTGACATTGATATTTTTTAAATCAAGAATAATTCTATTAAATTCATCCCAGTGTTGTTTAGTGGGCTTACCTTCTTGCATCTAACGAGTATATAGCCTCTTCTTCAAATACAATCGATTAGTGAGTGCTTTGTCATATACAGGCTCTCCAACTTTAACCATAGTTTGACAGCTGTCTTCTCTTCTGAAACTTCTAACAAAACCTCGTCACCCAAGCACAACAAGATGTCACTATGTGCCTTTTCCATGATCTCGTCCTTTTCGCTATCTGACAGAGTCATTGGCAACTTATTTTTTCCTTCTAAGGCTTTAGCCAAACCTTGGTGAACCAATAAGGCCTGCATCTTGACTCGCCACAGTCCGAAATCATTTTCTCCATTAAATTTCTCCACATCAAACTTAACAGTAGCCATAAATTTCAATAGTACTAATGATTAGTACTGTATATTAGAATAGTGCCATAGCTTGTGAATAGTATAACATGTAAGTTCCTAAGAAAGAGAGGTAGATCACCAAAGGACACACTTAAATATCAAATCTTTCCCTAGACATCCACCTCCACACTACCACAATTCTGACATACACAATTCAATCGAACGTACAAGAAATATACTTTTAGCTAGAAAACCAAGAATAATTCTTTTCTGACGTAGAAGATCAAACAATATTGTAACCACAGAGTAGGAATTTCTTGGAAAAACTAACACTTTTGCAACAAAGAGCTCTGATACCAATTTGTTGCAACGAGAATATCGATGTGGAGAAAATAATATAGTGAGAAAAATAAAGGAAACCAAGATATAACGTGGTTCAGCAATTTTCCTAAGCAATTTTCCTACGTCAGTTGGAGAGCAGCAAGAAAATTTTCACTATGAGACTGAAAAATCTTTACAAGTTCACTCAAAGTTCCACTCAATACCCAAAACCCTATTACACCTAAATACACTCTCACTTGGATCTCTCTCAGAACCTCTCTATTTTGAAAACTAGGAAGAGATTTTTTATGTCTCTTGAACTCTAGTAGATGGGGTATTTATAGAAACTAATGACCAAACATGTGGTAATTAATTAAGAGAGGACAAGTGACATAATTTTAGCTACAAATGTAGTTGAATATGAACCGCATAACTTGGAGCCACATATTACAATTTGAGCCACATGTTACACATAATTTAATATATAAAAAAATTCACGATATATAGATACTTAATTGTAGTTTAGCCTGATTTCCTTCAAACTCCTCTACTGCACAATGAGATCACATATCCTTAGTAAAAGAAGTCCCAATATGACTGGCTCTATCTGCTTTCGGCCATGTGGATATTCTTGCAATATTGTAAATCGCAGGAATGAAACAGCTTAAAATTGACATCATTCTCTGAGGATCGATCTTATCTAGGCTTCAGCTTTCTTTTCTCTTTTGTCACATAGTACTAGTTGAATCACATATTACTGCTTCGATCGAACACCCTCATCAGTTACTAGTACTGATCTAAGAGTGACATATCAAACCATATATAGATGAATCCAGCTATGGGATGGTCATGGGGAATAGCTCTGGCAGTGGCAGTGCTTGCACTTGCCTACCTCCTGCAAGCAGCAGCCTGGCTCAGGCGGAACAAGAAGAACAGCAGATTGCCTCCAGGTCCAAAACCTCTCCCAATTCTGGGCCATTTTCACTTGTTGGGGAAGCTTCCACACCAGGATCTACACCGGCTGGCCAAGAAACACGGCCCCATCATGTACCTGCGCTTCGGCTTCGTCCCTAACATCGTCGTCTCGTCACCGGAAGCCGCCGAGCAGTTCCTCAAGACCCACGACATTGTCTTCGCCGGCAGGCCGCCTCACGAGGCAGCCAAGTACATATCCTACGAGCAAAGGAGCATGTCCTTCGCCCCCTACGGCCCCTTTTGGCGAGAAATGCGAAAGCTTTGCACCTTGCAGTTGCTCAGCGCCCACAAGATCGCGTCTTTTCAATCCATGAGGAAGGAGGAGCTTGACATTTTGATCGACAAAATCAAGCAGGCAGCTCAGGATAGCATTACAGTCGATCTGAGCGCTAGCGTCGCATCCATGAGTGCGGATATGAGCTGTCGGATGGTGTTCGGGAAGAAATACGCGGAGGAGGAGTTCCACGAGAAGGGGTTCAAAGCTGTGATTCAAGAGGGGATGAAGCTGGGGGCAATTCCTAACATAGGAGACTACTATCCCTATGTTGGGAAGCTTGATCTACAAGGGTTAACTCGACGAATGAAGGCAGTACGCAAGGTGTTCGATGGATTCCTTGAGAAGATCATCGACGAGCATGTTCAAGCTGGGGGCCAAGGCCAAAACAAGGACTTTGTTGACATCTTGTTGGCCTTCATGAAATCTGATCAAGCCGACTTCCGTATTGATCGTTGCCATGTCAAAGCTGTTATGTTGGTAAGTAAATTTAACTCGCTCAATCTTATTTTTCTCAAAAGATTTCAATTATGGTCTTTTATTATTCTTTTCTTTTTAATTTTTATGGGTTTTTACCATATATAGATCCAAGACTAATTAAACACAATCTCTCTCTCTCTCTCTCTCTCTCTCTCTCTCTCTCTCTCTCTCTTTATGTATATATATATATATAGACAGAGGTTATTGCTAGATTATTTAGTTTGCTCTAGTATATTAAAAAGAGAGCTTAAATCCACTTATGTGGGATGGCAAACTTTTATGTGTGTATAGGTTTATAAGCTTTTCATGTAGCTTTATTTTTATTTTGTTAAAAAATTATTTTTACAATTTGAACTTGTACCTTTAATTAGTTATAAAAGAGTAATCTTATTATGTAATCTACCATATTAACTTGGTAAAATTTCAACAAAGCTTAACCCAAAGCTACTTTCATCTCTCTCTCTCCTCAAATCTCTCTCTCTCTCTCAATTAGGAAGAAAAAGAAATCATAACAAGAATGTGGTTTCTTATTGTAAATTCAAACTACTTGTGTCAACCACCAATAAATACAAGCATTTCTATGAAGTATTATATCAAGTTGGATGGATGTGTGAGACTGTGACACCAAAACTCATTTAATTTAAATGCCTTGTGGATATACTTGTTCGAAGGTGCTTTTTTATGCTCTACTATCAAAAAACGCCATCAGGATATTAGGCTCATGGGATTTTCTTTTTCTATCACTTAAACAAAGTAGCATTATATTATGAGTTCTAAAATGATTCAAGCTACAAGTCAATTATAAAATGAAAAAAAAAAAAAAGGAAATGTATACCATTACATCTTCTCCTCTATGCTTCTTCAAATGCAGGCAACATGTCGCTTTCAAATTTACATTATTATACATGAGAGATTTGCAGGATATGCTTGCTGCCTCCATGGACACTTCCGCAACCGCAATTGATTGGACCCTCTCTGAGCTTCTGAGGCATCCACGAGTGATGAACAAAGTCCAAGATGAGCTTCAACAAGTGGTAGGCATGGAGAGGATGGTGGAAGAAACTGACTTAGACAAGCTGGAGTACTTGGAAATGGTGGTGAAGGAAGCCTTTAGGTTGCATCCGGTGGCACCGTTGTTGCTCCCCCATGAAGCCACCCAAGATTGCATCGTGAATGGCTACCATATACCGCGAAAAGCTCGACTTACCATCAACATATGGGCCATTGGCAGAGACCCAAATGTGTGGACTGATCCGGAGAAGTTTATCCCGGAGAGATTTGAAGGGAGCACGATCGATCTGCGGGGCCGTGATTTCCAGTTGCTTCCGTTTGGAGCCGGCCGGAGACGCTGCCCGGGGCTGCAATTGGGCCTACTGATGGTGAAACTGGTGGTAGGGCAGTTGGTGCATTGCTTCAAGTGGGAGCTGCCAGATGATATGTTGCCTACGGATTTGGACATGAGTGAGGATTTTGGTCTGGTTACTACTAGAACTAAGCACCTCCTGGCTATTCCCGCTTATCGCCTTTCCAAATAATGGATCAAGTTCCACTTAACTAGGTTTATTTGTCAGCTACTTCCGGAGTTTTAATGTTATTATGTTTTTTATTTCTGCATTCAAACCTACAATAATGAGATCCTATATTAAAGAAAGAAAGCAATCTTCTTTTATTTTGCAGCTTGTCAAATGGCAATTGGTGCAATATTTTGAGATATCTCTATCTATTAATTGTAATTTAAAAAATCTCCCCTTGGACTTCTTGGATTGTAACATATATAAATAAAAGACGTTAACATCCTAGGTGAAGGAGGACATAAGTGCCCGATATTCTAACTTGGCCTAGCCCTAGTATCCTACAAATAGGAAGTGATATGTTTTCATTGTTCCAATGCAGCCAAGCCCTCAATATCCTAACAGATATTAGCTCAAGCTCATTAGTAGTTGTTATTGTTAGTTTGTTTGTACAGTTAGACAGTTAGGTGATTGGTTAGATGGTTATTTTGGTTAGTTAGTTCCTTCCGAAACTAGCCTTGTATTTAAAGCTGCTTGCAGCTCATTTGGGAAATGAGATTTCGAAGTATTTTTCATTCTAATATGGTATAAGAGCAATAGCTCGCTTCCTCTTCGCCTATCCTCATTGTCCTTCTCTGACAACCTCGACGGCTCTTGTTTTCCTTGTTTGAAGTTTACAATTTGCAATTCTTCAAACCTACTGTTTGTCCATACTTTTTCTATGGCGATAGCAATTCCACCACATACAGATTCATCCTCCTCGTTAATGAGCAATTCCGCCATTGACAATGGTTCTAGCCCTTATTTCCTTCATCACTTCGATAGTCCCAGCCTTCTACTAGTTTCTCAGCTATTGACAGGAGATAATTACGCCTCGTGAAGTTGTGCCATGATGATAGAACTATCAAAAAAGAACAAGTTAGGATTCGTTAATGGATCCATATGCCGATTGCAGGTGATGATCCTCTCTTAGTGCTTGGATCCAAAACAAGAATATTGTTATTTTTTGGATTCTTAATTCTGTGTTGAAGGAAATCTTTGCGAGCGTTATCTATTTTGAGTTGGGTATGAAATATGGATAGATCTATGCAGAGACACCAGCAGAGCAATAGACCTCGTATATTCCAATTAAGGTGCGAATTGATGAATTTGACTTAGGGACAACTATCTGTAAGTGCCTATTTCACTAAATTTAAAACTATTTGGGAAGAACGCTTAGCAACTATAGACCTATATGTTCGTGTGGAAAGTGTTCTCGTGGAGCTACTAAAGCCCGTGCATATCATTATCAAGCGGAGTATCTGACGTCCCTCTTAATGGGGCTACATGATTCCTTCGCACAAGTTAGAGGTTAGTTACTTCTTATGGATCCAATTCCTCTCATGAATAAAGTTTTTGCTCTTATTTCTCAAGAAGACTTGAGAAAATCAGAGACATGTTATTAGCTTTGCTGGTGGAATGATTATGTACTATTCTCTGTTAAGCATGATATGAGTAAGCCTAGTCATGGTAAAATTCAGAAGAAATAATGACCTATCTGTACACACTGTTGATTAGTGCTACAAACTACATGGTTATCCTCCAGGATACAAATCTAAACAGAGGAATAACCATACACCACAAGAATTTAGAGTTTTAGCGACGGAATATTTCTATCGCTAAAGCCCAAGAATCTATTGTTAAATCAATTTAGCGATGGATTAGCTACAGAACATATCCGTCGCTGAAATGCTAGTTGCTAAATTTTAATAGCAATGGATCCGTTGCCAATTTATAGCGACGGATCAGCGACGAAAATTTTTTTATCGCTAAATGTAATGTTTTTTTAAAATTTAGCAACAGAAATTTCTGTCGCAATTCTATCTCTAATTCAGTTGTCCTATATAGTGGCCAAATTAAACAGCGACGAAAATTTTTGTCGCAAAAAATAAAAATATGTAAATAAAAAATTTTAAATTTATTTTAGCGATAAAAATTTCTGTTGCTAAATTTAGCGAAAAAAATTTCATCACTAAAGTATTAAAAATATAAATAAAAAAATAAGAATTTATTTTAGCGACTTAAATTTTCATCGCTAAAGTATAAAAAAATGAATCAAAAATTAAGAATTTCTTTTTGCGATGGAATATTCTATCGCTATTTCTAAAAAAAATTAAAAATATATATATATAAATTAAGTTAAATTCGCGACAAAAAATTTCGTCGCTAAATATATCAAAAAATAAATAAATTTATTATAGCAATCAAATTGAGTCGCTAATTCCGTTACTGAAATAAATATTTTTTTATTATAATTAATTATTAAATTAACCTAAATAATCTGAAATAATTTTAATTCTAATATAAAATAAAATGAGAATTATTATAGAAATTATAAAATTTATATTTATAAAATAAAAATTAATATTCGAACAGAATATTAATAAAAATTAAAATATCATCCTAACTATTGCATCAAAATAACTACGAAACATAATCGTTTGAATTGTCACTAGCACTAGGCGAGTCAGGCTGGTGAGTTGACTGTAGATGAGAAGAAAAAGAAGGAAATATGCCACGAGTAGATCTAGTAAATTGTTCAATCAAAACTCGCATTTCAAATATATGTTGTCGAAAGTCGTTCAACTCCTGAACCTATGAGTTTATCTTCTCTGTCATTTCTTGTATGATGACATTTTCCTGATGGCCAAATGAGACATTAGATAAGCTATTGACGTCGAAAAATTTCGATTGGGATAAGGATCTCATGCCGTAAATCCTCTTCTTCTTATTTTTTCCACCAGTAGTCTGGATAAATATTTGGTCGCAATCTGGCTCAACTAGCTAATCGGACCCCTCATCCAATTGAGTCGCTTGCTCCAGCAATTGTATGTACTTTTCCTACGGCAGTTTAACCAAAAAAAAAAATAGAATAAGTTAATTACGAATATTAAAATTTACATTAATTATAAAATTGATATTATTTACAATCAAAAAACACTTACAGCGACGCTCGCAAAACGTTTGTCGACGTACGCCCTCTCTCTTTTTTCAGTCTTTTTTTAATGAGTTCATTCAAAAACTTCAATCAACGTGAGCTCCCTCCCAAACTCCCTTTTCTAAAAAAAAAAATGATATATAATTAATAATTTTAATAATAATAAATTATAAATATTAACAAATTAAATAAATTAAATTTCTTACCATTCGTCTCTTATGCTCCATTAAAGATATGGAGCCCCCATTGTGGTGGAAAGGACCAGCTCTAGTGCCACCCGTCTCACTCAAGTGATTCAACAACCCTTGTACAGATCGTTTCTTAAAGGCTTCATCTTGTTCCCATTTCTGCATCCAACAATCCCAGACATTATCTGGCACAAAAGTCGGTTTCCCATTAGCATGCTACTTACAAATATTGTCGATGTATCGCTTAGCTGCCTTTTATGCCCACTCTCTCCTAACCAATGCATCAATCGTAGGATCCCACTAAAAAAATTTTCTACAAGCAAAAGTAAGATTAAATAGCTAAAACATTTCTACATTGATAATTAACAAAAAATATATATTATTAATTTGAATTTAATACCACAAATTCATTCCAGTATAAGCCTTTCGTCTCCAAAGGCACTTCTTTCCAAACGTGGCCCTCCTTATGAAAACACTTCTTGAAGATCATCAACATAATATGGGAGATATTAACTGTACGACAAAAAATGCTCATGTATATAAATAATAATAATTAGTATAAAAACTAACATATGTTATAATGTAAAAAAAAATAGAAAAAACAAAGTTACCCATCGCCATCTTACTCTATAACATGCTGTCATTCGGACGTAGAAGGATTGATAACCGAGTGAGATGATGGATGTACTGGTGACTCTGCAACAACTAGAGATGCTGGTAGGGGAAAGACCGGTGAAACGTCCCCCAAAATATGTGATGCTACAATAGAAGAGGTGGAAACAACAGTGGACCCAGAAGAGCTAGGTCTAGAACCATTGCGTCCTGCACGATAACATCATCTAACACCTGTCATATCTAAGAAAGAGAATAACAAGATTGATACCTCAAACAGACAAAAAGATATGAATGTCGTTGTTGTCATTGTCACTACCAACTAAGAAAGAGAAACAAATAAAGATTTAAGAAAAATGAGAAATCAAACTAAAAATTGAGAAAAAAGTATTTAAATATAAATACATTTTAGTCAATTTTTAATGTTTAACTAGAGTTAACAAATGATATGGAGTAAATTGTAGCATAGTATTAAATATCAAGGGTATTTCTTATATATTTTCAAATGTTTAGATAAATTTATGTAATTATCTTAAACCTTAAAAGTAGCTCCAATATTTTTTCATAATGAGTTTATTAATTTTAAAAGTACCAAGAGTAATGTTAACTATTGTCCTTTATTAAATACACTTATATTTTAGATAATGCATATTTATTATATTTTTTTAAATTTAAATATTTTTTATTGGTTGATTTGATTATAATTGCATTTATTTTAGCACATTCCAATAAAAAATAAGGAATACTAAAAAAATATTTATGGGCTATTTTCGTAATTTTGAAAAAGTTTCGAGGGTCATTTTGCGATATTAAAAAAATATTAGAAACACGTTTTTATTTCATGACCACATTAGAGACAAAAGCAATTTTGTTTCTATTGTCCTGCCAACCATGCTAGAGACAGAAGTAATTTATATTTATATTTATTTGAATACATGATGAAATTTATATTTATATTTGATTAAATAATTATTTTTTAATAATTTTTTATATTAAAAATTATATTGACAAAAAGATTCCTATATTTTTTTATGTATGTGTTTACATTTTTTATTTTTTTTAAATATCATTTTTTTATTTTATATTATATCTAATTCGCATTTTCGTTTATGTGAAACTTAGGGCGTGCACATACATATATATATATATATGAATGGAAAGAACATATGCATGTGTATATATAATTATATATAACAATAGTCTAGTTAAATAAATTCAACATAAAAATGTTATATGATGGCCAATTTCTATTCTATTTTACATCAATTACATATGCACCAAATGAGGTCAACAAAAATTCTCCTCCAATTTCATTTTCATTGCAAAGCACCATATGAGAACAACAACAAATCTTACTTTAATTTCTTTTTAACAGTGCAAAAGTAAGAGATTTTAACAATACCTCTTACTTTGGTTTTCTTAGAATTAATTAGAACAGCAAATTCAAGTTAGCATATTATCAACTCTATTATATAAGTAAATATTTCATTTCGATATATATTTGAAGTCCTGCTATTAAAATAATTTTTCAAAATATCACTCATATATTTTGCTTAAAAAAACAAAAATTTGTTAAACAACATGATTTGAATTCAAGACCTCTCAATTAGGCTAAATTTGAAAATAATATTACCACTAGACTCACACTCATTTTCATTTAAATTTTACCAAAGAAATAGTAAATACTAAACTAAAACCAGCACCATAAATGACTCTTCTTTTATTCTTTTTACTTGCGCGTTACTAGTACATATATATCATATATTCTAAATTTCTTTTCTCCATTATTAAGTATTATTTAAATTTAGTTAAGAAAATGAAAAAGAAAGTCCCATTACCCTAAAAACTAAATCAGGATGCTCAGTTTCGATTTAAGCATGTCAAAAAACTGAGCACCTTTGTTCGGTTTAGATTATCTCTATGGTCTTGGCCAATAGACTTAAGGTTGTTCTACACATTTGAAGCATTTTACATATACATTTACCGTGTTATTTCCCAACTATAAAATTTTTTCTTTAAAATTGAAAAAAAATTTGAAACACCCAATTCACCTTCTCTTGAGTAAGGGCGTGCAATCAATCAGTTTGATTACCGAATCGATCGAAAATCACTAACCGACACTAACTGAACCGAGGCATATAACCAAACAAAATCGATTGAGTCATCCAAATTAACCAAAACCGAACTAACTAAATTTTGAATCACGGTAATCGAACCAAAAACCAAAATAAATCAACAAAATCAAACCGAAAACTGAAGTAACACAGATAACTGAAAAACAAATCGAACTAACCGGATAATCGAACCAAGAAAAGTTTGGAAAACTTTGACAAAAGAGCCTAGACTGAACTAAAAAAGAGCCTACTTCAGTTTGGTTCGATTTTTCGATTATTAATACCAAAAAAAAAAAATCGAACTAAATAACTAAAATTCTTGGGAGAAATAACCAAACCGAATAGAATATCCAAAAATCTTGAAAAAAATAATCGAACTGAACTACTTTTAGTGAAAAATCAAACCGAACTAACAAATTTGATTTGTTCAATTCAATTAGTTGATTTATACGAACTCCTACTCACCCCTGCTCTTGAGTGTATAATTTTATATTTTCATATATATATAATGTCTCAATGAGGCCTAACTCCAAGCATCTTGGTGGCACTAATGGTCCGGTATTTTTCAAGCCTGCAAAACCCATTACATTTTATTTTCTTAACTCTCCTAATTCCCACCTTTCATTGTGTTGTATTCGATTTGCCCAAATCTCCTCCGTCTAGGTGGATTCTCTAGGTTGATTTTATGTGTCCATGTGGATTCTCAACGATGATAGCTTTCAGGTGAGATGGTGTCTTTAGTGTTAGTCGAGTGCAGAGCTTTATTGTAGCCAACTAAGGGTTGATGATTGTGTGTAAACATAAGCTCGAGGGCAGCTCTATGGGATACCTTTTTTTTATGGTGTCATGTGTTGGCCTTTCACTTTCACTTGAGATCCTTTCTCATAATGGCACATGTCAAGCCCTGTTTCATGCATCCGAAGCATTCCTTGCCAAATTAGGACGTCAAATATTAATTGCAAATGAGGAAAGGGCAAAACCACTAGTTTCTTAAAAGGGTTCAAGCAAGAATCCCAAACAAACTAACAAACATGAAAAACAAGTACGTACAAGGGAGATTGATCATAAGAAAGAGAGCATGCAAGTTCATGTGAGAATATGGCAGTTCCATAGACATTTGGATTATTCTTTGGTTCTAAATATATATATATGCCAATTAATTAAGGTTCATCATCCAACATGCAAGGGTGCATTCATGCTTCTTTCTCCTTCAATCGTGGGTAATCTTCATCCAAACTCCTTAAGTTACTGTCTAATTAAAGCACGTTAGGCTTTTTTTATATTTATTTTTCCCCTTTATGGTAGATAAAATCTATATCAGTGTTTTTAAAATCAGGCCATATCAGTCGATCAAACCGTAAGCCAGAAAATTAATTATACCAATAATCACTCAACTTTGCATTCTGTTATTATTTAGTCACTGAATTTTAAAATGTTATTCATTGCTCACTGATATTTCAAATCTGTTACTACTTAGTGATTAAAGTTTAGTAAACTTAAAGTTCGGTGACTAATAAGTGATGGGTGAGAAACAATTTTAAAATATTAATGACTAGTAAATAACATTTTAAAATTCAGTGATTAAACTGTAACAGTTTTGAAATATTAGTAATTAACAGATAACATTTCAAAGTTCAGTAATCAAACAGTAACAGAATGCAAAATTGAGTAATTATTAGTGTAATTAACCCTAAACCAAAAGTGAAACTAGTTTAATTTGTATACAAAAAATAATTTTAAAAAATGGGTTGAGTTAGAGTTGAATCATCGATTGAATCACTAGTCATCTGAAATAGTGCAGTTCGACCAGCCCACTTTCAAGGCATTGTTGTTTTGAGGCATATAAAAGGGCCAAAATTGGGGGGGTTTCTCTTTTCTACAAACCCTAGTGCACCACACATGGATGATCCAACCACTCCAATCTTCTTCATCCTGTCGTTGTTCCCCTATTCTTCTCCTTCTCTGATCTTCCCCTCTTCGTCTTCCTGTCCAATCTTCCACTGTATATTCTTCTTCTCTAGTCTTCCAACATATATACTTCTTCCTCTCTAATCTTTCACTATTCTTCTTCTTCTCTATTCGTCTCTGATTGCCAATCTTCCACTATTCTTCTCCTTCTCTGTTCATATCTACCTACCGCTCTTTCATCTTCTGTCACCGCTTACTTCTCTCAAACGATGCTATCTCAAGTTATATTATCATTATTACTCGTACAAATATTTCAACTTCCTCAACAATTTCCTGAGTTCAAAATTATCTAAATCTATTTGCTATGTATTTTCACCTTTGTAGATAACTGGTCTTAGTTAGTTTCCTCTTTTTTAACCTTTATTATTTCTATCATGATGTATATATACCCCTAACCTCAATCAATAAACTCACGACTATTATATTCAACTAATCAAAACTTTTAATTATGTTTCTTCTTTATATGCGCATTTTCTTTCTATATATATAAAAAAATATACATAAAAAAATTAAAATAGTCCAACTTCAATTAACTCTAATTTGATTAGTCGCTCCCTTTCTTCAGTTTAATATTCAATAAACTCCAAAAACATTTACATAAATGCATACAATGAAATAAAATCGACATGTTTCAGCTAAAGAGAATCTCACTCAGAGTTTAACCCATACCAAGGGAAAAGTGCAATCTCTCTATATGTAACATAATCACATCGACGCATTGACATAACACAATCCTGGCTTAAGAAAGGCAACATCAACGCATCTCTTCGACATCTCAGGAACAATCGTTACCACTCCCGACACGGGAAGGTCAACATCAACGTAGGAACCCTACTCACCACAATCATGTCAGAGATTATGTTCCCACTCAAAAGTATCCCGGAACTCTACCCATGTCCAACACACATGCCAATGCCATAACCACAGCATGTAATGCTAAATTATATAAAACTATGTTTGAAAACGCATATTTTAATGTATGCGTAAAAAAAACATTTTGAATGAACCATCCACATGACATCAACCATTCATATGCCAAAACCATTACATGAAACAAAATCAAGTATAAAGTCGAACCACCCACAATAAACAAAGTTTTTTTTTTTTTTGTAAAAAAGAAATATATAGAACAAGAAAAACAAGCGACTACAAACACCTCTGGGCGAAGCCGAGAGAAAGAACAAAATCAACAACACTAGCCAACACCAACAATGGGAAAACCTGGGACACTACACCCCTGACACACGGGGCTACAAAACACCTCAACAGGAGGGAGAACCAGAAAGCACCAAATAACTAGGCAAACAGCAACGACGAACCACTGAGGGACTCCCCAGGAAGGGAAAGAGATCAAGCACCCGGATAAGAGCGGAGGCATGAATGCGGGAGACGCCAAAATCGAACCAAGGCAATACTCTGCAGGGACTGAGAGAATTGCATGGAGGCCAACCGCACCCAAACCGCCTGCTGAATCTGATACGCAAGCTGGGCCGGAGGCCGCTCACTGTCTCGAAAGCACCGGTGGTTACGCTCCCGCCAAATAAGATACACTGCAGCCTGAAGAGTGAGCCGGTGAGCCACCACCCACGGGGATCTACCACGCCAACGAAGAGCAGCCCAAGAAACACCACGCTCCCAACTCCTCCAGGGCCAGGCAAACTTCACGTGACGTCTAAGCTGTTGCAACACCTGTTTAGAATAATCACAGCTAAAGAATAAATGGCTATGGCGCTCCATCGCGCACCTGCACAAGAAACATCTGTTAGGAAAAGCCAAATATAGATTTAATCGATCTAACGTGGAGAGACGCTCCTTTATAGCCAACCAGAGGATAAAAGCATAAGAAGGAACTCCAGAGGAGTGCCAAACCAAACGACCCCAAGGGACTCGAGCTCTCCTGCATCTAAGAGCATCCATAGCAGAATGGGCTGAGAAGCAGCCATCAGGCGCCGGGACCCACCAAGGGAGGTCAGGGGTAGGGAACCGAGGGAGACTAGGCGAAGCCTCCAAGATAAGTTGGGCTTCCCTCGAAAGCTCCACATGGGGCCAGGACCAGCCCCCTTGAGAGATAACGGAGGAAACCCTAGCAGTAGAGGGGAGACCCATCAGTCTAGGCGCGAATCGAGAGAAGGAATCAACCAACACACCAAGAGGATGCCATTGATCATGCCATAGAAAAACACGATGACCATTACCAATTTTCCATCTAATAAGCGGCCTAACAGCCACTCTGAGGTTGAGAATCCTACGCCAATACCAAGGACAAGAATAAGGTGGCGTAATGAGCCAGAAACAAGAATCCCTAATCCGATACGAGTGGATCCAACGAATCCAAAGGGATTCAGAAGAAGCATGCATGAGACGCCAAATTAATTTGGCAGCAAGAGCTTGGTTCCAAGTGTAGAGGGGACGCAAGCCAAGGCCCCCTTGGTCTTTCGGGAAGCAAATATCAGCCCAAGCAACCTTAGCCTTGAAAGGAGACAACTCTGGACCATCCCACAAGAAAGCACAAGTGACTCTTTCCACCTCCTTAAGAACCTTCTTGGGGAGCACGAAGATCGAGGCCCAATAGACATGGATGGTAGACAAGACCGACTGAACAAGCTGGAGACGACCAGCGAAGGAGAGGAGACGACCCCTCCAAGAGACCACTTTAGAACGAACCCGGTCCAAGATAGGACGACAATCATTATAAGTGAGTTACTTCGAGATGAGCGGAATCCCAAGATATCGAAAAGGGAGAGAACCTTGCCTAAAGCCCGATTCCCGAACTAGGGTGGCAAAGAGGTCAGGGTCTCCACAACAGACAAAACAAAAGCTCTTAGCGGGATTAGCCGCTAAGCCCGACATGTCAGCAAAGCGATCTAGGCATTGCTTAAGGATGCGAACAGAATCTTGGTCCCCGTTGGAAAACAGCATGAGGTCATCAGCAAATGAGAGCATAGCAATGTCAAGCCTATCACACTTCCAATGGAATCGAAAATCGTCTGCATGAGAGTGATAGGCAACAATACCATGAAGAACCTGCATGACAAGGACAAAAAGATAAGGGGAGAGAGGGTCCCCCTGCCTGAGGCCCCGACCCCCAGGGAAAAAACCATGGAGCCTCCCATTGACCTTAATAGAAAAGCGGGCCGTGGTCACACAAGCCTTGATCCAGGAGACAAAACGGGGAGGGAAGTGCATATGGTGAAGAACAGATAGGAGGAACCCCCAATCCACCGAGTCATAAGCTTTACTAAGGTCAACCTTAAGAGCACATCTATCGAGGCCCTTCGGGATATGGTACCGATGCAATAACTCCTGTGCCATGAGGATATTATCACCTATAGAACGACCCGGCACAAAGGCAGTCTGCGAGACATCAACGAGCTGGGGTAACAGAGGCTTGATCCTATTAGCAAGGATCTTAGAAATGACCTTATAAGTCACATTACAACAAGAAATCGGACGAAACTGACTAGAAGACTCTGGATGGGGAACCTTGGGCACAAGACTAATGATAGTCGCATTGATCTCCCCCAGTAACTTGCCTGATTGAAAAAAACTCGACACAGCCGCAACAAAATCCGCCCCAACAATGTCCCAGGCATGCCGAAAAAACTTAACAGTGAAACCATCCGGACCAGGGGCTTTATCATCCCCCATCGAGAACAGGGTGGACCGAATCTCCTCACTCGAAACATCTTTTAGAAGATCAAGCCAGACCTCAGGAGAGATAGCCCTATCCACATACATATTCAACGACTCATTGCTAACATGAGTCTCTCTAGATTGGGACCCGAGGAGGTCCTTAAAATGAGAAAGAAGGACCTGAGGGACCTCTGACTCCGAGGTCGTATGGAAGCCATCAGGACAGGCCAGGCTATGAATATGGAGATGGTTGCGGTTAGAAAGCATTTGTTGGAAAAAGAACCGAGAACATCGGTCCCCTTCCCCACTCCAGCGAATACGAGCTCGGAGACGAAAGAAGTCACTTTCCTGAGAAAGCTCTTTCAGATAAGAACGGCCAAGGGCACACTCACGGGCGCGGAGGGAAGCATCAGAGGGGGAGGAAATAAGAAGCCCCTGGATCTCGTGGAGCTTGTCCCTAAGGCCTAACACACGCGACGTCACGTGACCTTGCTGGGAGTTGAGGAGCTTCATCCCATGCTTAACAGCCTTGAGCTTGGAAACGAGGCGAAACATGGGCCAACCATCCACTTCCAAAGCCCATCCAGATTGAACAGTCTGAGCAAAGGAAGGGTGGACAACCAGGTGATTATTAAAACGGAAGGGGCCACCTCTCCTATCCTGATCGGTCTGCAAAGAGACTGTCATAGGGCAATGGTCAGAGATACTAGGCAGAAGAAAAGAGGCTGAGCTATAATCAAAATGCGCCAGCCAGCCATCATTAACAAGAACACGATCAAGCTTGCGAAAGATACTATCGGAGCCTGCACGTCTGTTACTCCAAGTTAGAACTGGACCACTAAACGAAAGATCTTGAAGAGACGCGCGATTAAGGAAGTCGGCGAACCGCGTCATACCTAAGGAACGAGCCAGGTTACCACCCCGGGACTCCAACTAATGCTTACAGACATTAAAATCCCCCATGAGGACCCACGGGGAGAGATTAATACTAGGCACAAGGGAGAGAAGACGATGCCATAACCGAGACTGGTCAGACTCTTCATAACTGGCATAGATACAGGAGACAAAAAACTCTTTATGATCCGTAAGCCTAGTACACAAAAGATGAAGAAACTGGTCTGAGCCATCGAGAACCGTCACAGAAACAATACCAGGGTCAAAGCCAAACCAAATACGACCCTGGGAACTAAACTCATAATTCATAGACCAAGACCAGCGGGGCATAATATTACGGGCAATTTCCTGAGAGCGGCTAAGCTGGACGCGAGTCTCAAGAAGAGCACAAAACCTTAGACGATGCTGACTAATAAAGGAGCGATCCTCCCATTGCTTTGCGGGGTGGTTCAAACCCCTGATATTCCAAGCTCCAAGGATCATGGAGGGGATGGGAGGGGGGAGACTCATTAGCCTGCTTGGCTTTACGAGGCCTATTACGCCTATTCTTCGGGGGAAGGAACTCTAGAGACTCACTAGGCGGAGGGATGGCCTGGGGGGGGGGGGGGAGGGATAAGTGGAT
The DNA here is from genome assembly GCF_014633365.1 of Diospyros lotus. Classification (NCBI taxonomy): domain Eukaryota; kingdom Viridiplantae; phylum Streptophyta; class Magnoliopsida; order Ericales; family Ebenaceae; genus Diospyros; species Diospyros lotus. The sequence goes on from NC_068343.1 coordinate 20,791,331, forward strand.
CCCCAAATGAACCAGGGGTCTCTATGGGAGGATCGGAAACACAAGGCGCAGAAGAGGATGATATGGGGGGGTGGTCATTACTCTCAATAACCGGGGAAGGGAGAGGAGAGGGACAGGGAACATCTAACTGAATCGGGTCGTTAGCGGGAATCACTGGGTCCTCTTCCATGAGAGAGCATAAACGATTTGCAACCGAAACAGGGGGGGATAAGCAGAGACACTTGAGATTGCGAAGAGGCCACTCCCGGCTCGATGGGAGCCTTGGAAGAAGATAGGGAGGCACTCGGAATTGAGGAAGAAGAAAGCGAGGGGGGAGGATCACGGGAAACCGACTCCCTAGCCTTTTGACCTGCCATCGGGATAGAGACAGGACTAACCGAAGCTGGGGGGGAGGGGGGCGTGGCCTTACGAGGACACGAGCTATCTTTATGACCAAAAACTTTACACTTATTACATACTGAGGGACGCCATTGGTAATCAACCAAGATTGTAGCTATCTTAGGCTCACCTGAAAACTCATCTATACCCTGGTAGAATTCAATAAACCTAGGGAAAGAAGATGACGCCGACATCTCAATACAAATACGAGCAAACCCTAATCTCTTACGATCCTCAGTCATAGAGTCAGCATGAATAGGTCTCCCAAGTGAACTAGCCAATTCCGATAAGCCTAACATAGACCAACATTCTAAAGGAACATCATAAAATTTAACCCATACTGGAAGAGATTTATGAGCTGATTTAGATAAAATCATACCTGGCTCCCAGCATTGAAGGAACAAAGGCCGCTGAGCAAAGTGCCAAGGCCCTGCTTCAAAGACCTGCATCATTTGATCATAAGAAAAGAATCTAAAAAAGAAAAAACCTGAGTTGTTCGATTGGACATCGGATAAGCCATAGTTCTTCCATAGCCGCATCGCTAGACTCTGGACCGCCTGGAAAGGAAGGCCTTTCTCCATGAAATACCCCACCAAAGTATTCTCCCATTGTGCCGCTCCCTTCTCGCGGGCTTCCATAGAGAGATGCACTCTCGGGATACCGCCAAAAACCTTTGTTAGCTGAGGGATATATTTAAGCTTTGTAGGCATCCTAGGTATAGAGCCATCCACAACATTAGCCCATGTTCTAGGCTGATTTTGATTGCCCAGGGCAGGGCTAGGCCCTGATTGCGTGAGATTGCGCTGAGGACAGCCCACGCTTGATGGAGGCTGGCCTGGGGACGCATGGGCCTCATTAAACAAATTTTCCAGCCCAATAACCTGCTGGTCAATTTCCATGGTAACCGATGGGTTAGCATTCTCGACCCCTTCCAAGTGGGTAGCCTTAAGATCCCTTTCCTTCCCTTTATACCTCGGCCCCACCACATGAGCAAGCTCAGCTCCATGAGAAGTTTTGGGCAGCTGGGACACGCCATCCATCATCCTAATCTCATGATGAGAGGAGACAAAGTTGCTAGGAGCATTTAATGCATCCTTTGACTTTCGGCCAAAGGAAGGAGGGATCCGACCCGCCCCACTCACAGCCTCGCCCATACTGCCAATTGCATGCAAATCTGTCACATAGCCGTCCAGCTCCTGCTGTTGATTAAGCAGGACTGATTTGAAGGTGGGGCCCCCTTTTTCAAACCAAGCGAGCGAGGAAGAAGACCGTTGCAGGTCCGCCATGGCCGCATCCAGCCAAGCACTACCTGCTGCGGCTTCACTCGCCCTGCATGGAGATACCAGCAAGCTTTCTTGCTGCCTCAGCTCCGTCTCGACCTTACCTCCCACCATGACCGACGCTTCAGGTAAAGGACTCAACGAGCAGCCCCCTTGCACGACGCGAGACACATCAACAGAGACCTTCGTCTTCATGTCCACCATATCAGAAACAACCTGCCTCGTGCTACTGCCGAATCGCATCTCACCTCCCTTCTCTCCATGCGCTAAACCCGAATCTTCCAGCAAGCCAATCAGCCGACGTTGGTTTTTCACATTCTGCCCGCCACCCTTATTACTTCCAGGGACCTTCGCATCGTCCACTGCTGCCTTTTCACTATTTGGATGATGCGGTTGGCTCCTATTATCTTCCTCCAACAGCTCCTCGCACCACTGCTCAACCTGTAAGTCCTCCATATCCCGAGCTGAATGAGACTCAGCTTCAAAATGCGAGGGGCAATCAACATCCTTCATTTTTGAAGCACTGGACCTCTTAAAAATACGTCTGGATAGCCTCACGAACGAGCGCTTCTTCTTCACACTGCTTGAGTGACCAGTTTCCTTCGAACTACTGCTAACAGGTAGAACCTGGAGGTCCATCTCGTCCATTTTTACCAAACACTTTGCCCCTTCAGCATTAGAGGCTTGAACCAGTAACTGCTTGCGTCTAGTCCAAGCTTGACCATGAACAGAATCCTTCCAAGATCTATGCTTCCATCCAGCATGCACAGAAGCTGTTTGAACACCTTTGGACGGTGAACTGGCCAGAGAATCCGACCGTTCCCGCATGAGAACCACCCAAACAGATCCCGGAACAAAAACAGGTTAGAAATCCAGAGAGAGGATAGAGGATTTTCTCTCTCAAGAAAATTGGGTTGGGGTTTGGGGTTTTTACAATAAACAAAGTTTGAAGTAGAAACTTTCACAAATCAAAACCATTTATATAAAATAAGTCAAGTTTTGATAGTAGAACCACTCACAAAAATCGAGTTTGAAGTAGAACTCTCACATCAAACAAACCAGCTTTTAGTAGAACTACTCACCTTGAACGTACTTAGAATTCCTCAATTCTCGTGCCCAACCTCAATTTTGCTCTGACCTTTCTTCTTCCTTTTACAGATTTTTCTCCTTTTTCTCAAGCACAAATCCCTCACCTCAAATCTCTCAAATGGAATGGTTTTGAAAACAACCCCATGACCCTATTTATAGGCTTGGACTCCAAAGTAATCCAAATTTATAATGGATTAACTTTTGAAATCCACAATCATAACTCTTACTTACTCATCATAGCTTACTATATCTCACCATACCTCACATCACCTCACCTCATTACTCCTCATCGTATATTTCACTTTTTTCCATACCTAACACCTCACTTCATAATTAACCAAAGCCATACCTTCATAATTATCCTCAATTAACTTCATAATTCCATTTTAGAATTTGCACAATCATCAAATATCAAATTAATAATCATTGAGATATTTTAAATCCTAGATTAATAACTTCAAGTTACTCGATAAGTACATTTTTATCCCAGTGTCCTCACATGACCTTTATTTTATCCCGAAACCACTTCAGAGTTAATCCTTATATAAGATTAGAGCCCTTTCAGGATTCTGTTGACTTTCTGGAAGTCCCTTACAACCATTCGATTTTTCAAGCTGAATCATAGCTGTATTGAAAACTATTTCCGATTTGATTTCTTTCGGTGTCATAAATTTCGCATCGAGACGCTCATCGCTAACATACATTTTTCTTTAGACATCTAAACTCCAGGATACTTCCTGCAGTCGATTCGGCAATTTATTTTTACTATCAAGCCAATTTTTGATATTTTAATCTCTTAAATTACATGGCATCCTTATGCTGAAACAGGGTATTACATAGATAGGTAAAAATTTTAAAATTAATTAGAGTAATATTATTTATCTAAATTGGATATAGACCTTCGATCTGTGTAGCATCTTTTCATTGAACAATAAAAGGTGTACAATAAATATGAATATTTACATATTTTCAATGTCTAATAAAATTGTGCCACGTAGATTCAGATAAATAATATTATTTCATTAATTAATAATTAATCCCTGGCGGAATTAATTACATTTTGCGAATCTTCCAATGATAGAATGTCCCGTATTGTACGAGGCAACTAAACCATCTCGAACAATGTCCATTTTATGGTTTTAAATTCATGTCAGAAACTATTGTACTATTGGACACTGGGCCCGAACACACTTCTTGTGTTCATCGAAATCTTGTTTTCATCACTTAAATAGAATATTTTAACTCTATTATTATATATGTGATTGATGGAACTTATTTCTTATTATTATACACAAATAAGATTCAGTTGTTTTTATGTGTCTAGCCAAATTATGTAATCTAATACATTTGGCATCTTCTTGCCTTATCGTAATTTTTTCAAGACATCACTAATCTATCTATATATCTCCATAATGATCATTATACTAGACAAATGATGCTGATGCCATGCAATGCCATGGCCATACAAAAGGGACATAAATGGGAGGATTCATGAACCAGTTGAATTTGGCATCATTCTCTGTAATTCGATCTTATCTAGGCTTCTGCTTCGTTTTTCCCTTTGGTCACCTATATATAGTACTAACTCAAAACACATATTACTCATTCCAGCAGCCTTTGTTACCTCTGATCAAAGCAGCTGCCTGATCAAACCATACATATATATATATATATAGATAGATAGATAGATAGATATGAATCCAGTTATGGAATGGTCATGGGGAATAGCTCTGGCAGTGGCAGTGCTTGCACTTGCTTATCTCCTGCAAGCAGCAGCCTGGCTTAGGCGGAACAAGAAGAACAGCAGATTGCCTCCAGGTCCAAAACCTCTCCCAATTCTGGGTCATTTTCACTTGCTGGGGAAGCTTCCGCACCAAGACCTGCACCGGCTGGCCCAGGAATATGGCCCCATCATGTACCTGCGCTTCGGCTTCGTCCCCAACATCGTCGTCTCGTCTCCGGAAGCCGCCGAGCAGTTCCTCAAGACCCACGACATTGTCTTCGCCAGCAGGCCGCCTCACGAGGCAGCCAGGTACATATCCTACGACCAAAGGAACATGTCCTTCGCCCCATACGGCCCCTTTTGGCGAGACATGCGAAAGCTTTGCACCTTGCAGTTGCTCAGCGCCCACAAGATCGCGTCTTTTCGATCCATGAGGAAGGAGGAGCTTGACATTTTGATCGACAAAATCAAGCATGCGGCTCAGGATCGCATTACAGTCGATCTGAGCGCTAGCGTCTCATCCATGAGTGCGGATATGAGCTGTCGGATGGTGTTCGGGAAGAAGTACGAGGAGGAGGAGTTCGACGAGAAGGGGTTCAAAGCTGTGATTCAAGAGGCAATGAGGTTGGCAGCTCTTCCAAACATTGGTGACTACTATCCCTACATTGGGAAGCTTGATCTGCAAGGGCTAAATCGGCGGATGAAGGATGTAAGCAAGGTGTTTGATGGATTCTTCGAGAAGATCATAGACGAGCATGTTCAAGCTGGGAGCCGATCAGAGCAGAACAAGGATTTTGTTGACATCTTGCTAGCCTTCATGGAATCTGAACATGCTGAGTTCCCTATTGATCGTCGCCACGTCAAATCGGTGATGTTGGTAAATAATTAACATTAGCTTCGTTTTCTAAATCTTTCTTCCCATAATTAACGGGTGCAATTTAAAAATTATTTGAGGTTTGATAGATGTAGAAGAAATTGATCTGCAGGACATGCTGGCAGGCTCCATGGACACTTCAGCAACAGCAATTGATTGGATCCTCTCAGAACTCCTGAGGCATCCGCGAGTGATGATGAAAGTCCAGGATGAGCTTCAACAACTGGTGGGCATGGAGAGAATGGTGGAAGAATCCGACTTAGACAAGTTGGAGTACTTGGACATGGTGGTGAAGGAAGCCTTCAGGCTGCATCCGGTGGCGCCGCTGCTGATCCCACACGAAGCCACCCAGGACTGCACCATCAACGGCTACCACATACCGCAAAAGGCCCGACTCACCATCAACGTATGGGCAATTGGTAGGGACCCAAATGCGTGGACTGATCCGGAGAAGTTTGTGCCCGAGAGATTTGAAGGGAGTTCAATCGATCTACGGGGCCGAGACTTCCAGCTGCTGCCGTTCGGGGCGGGCCGAAGAGGCTGCCCGGGGCTGCAGCTGGGACTGTTGATGTCCAAGCTGGTGGTAGCGCAGCTGGTGCATTGCTTTGATTGGAAGCTGCCAGATGATGCGCTGCCCACGGATCTGGACATGACTGAAGAGTTTGGTCTGGTTACCATCAGGGCCAAGCATCTGCTGGCTATTCCCACCTGCCGCCTTCACAAATAATTCATCAACCTCAAGTCTCACTTAACGAGCTTTTCGGAGTTTTCGAGGTTAACCATGTCTCTGCTTCTGCCTTAAAATCTAGCACGACGACCACGCAGATTAAACGACTTACATGCTGCTCACTATAAATGTAGAAGGGTAAAGATATCATACATCACCATCTTAGCACAGAAAATATATATATCAGGCACGATAGCATAACAATGCGAGTTACTCTGCTACTTTTTGCAGCTTTTCTACAAGAAGTAAAGAAACAATATTATTTTCATTTCTTGTTTGGTAATTGGTATCGCTCGTTCATAATTAACCAAAAGTTTATAATCTATTTTTGACATGGCACACCATACAATCCGCACAGAACGTTAATGCTATAAGAAACAACGAGAGAAAAAACAAATGAATAGCAATCATTTCACTTGCAAGATCAAACTGGGATTAACAATCACTATGGGGGGTCGACGGTTCATTTACACAAAAATTTGAGAAAAGAATGAGAGGAGGAGGATTAGACAACATTAGGAGGAAGGAAAACCAATTATAAAGGATGAAAGAAAACAGAGAGAGAAGAACAAGTCAAGGAAAGAAAAAACCGATTCCAAGACATGTACGCCACTTTCAAACTGAGATAGCATAGAGATCCTCGAAGACTTGTCTGATGTTAGGCCTTTCATTTACAGGGAGAATACACCTTAGCGATATTGCGAGCAATTCATCCATTGCTTGCGAGTGCTCCTCCCCATCAGCAATGTCCCTGTCGATGCAGTCCATTCCTCGTCCCTCTTGGTCACATAGCCGAACCCAATCAGTAAGATCGACAGCACCTGATTGACCCGATATAATGTCACCGGCACTTCTTCTCGTCAACAACTCCATTAGGATCACACCGAATGCATATACATCAGCCTTAAATGAAGGCAGCGGTTTGGCTGCAGTAGCTAGTTCGGGAGCACGGTATCCAAGTGCTCCCAGGTTTAGTATCTGCTCGGCAATGCCAACTGGTGTCATCAACCGGTGTAGTCCATAATCAGTAACAAGAGCATCCAGATCAGGCCCTGCCAGGAGTATATTACTAGGCTTTAAGTTTCCATGCGGTAGGCTTCTATCATGAAGGTACATCAGACACCGAGCAACATCCACAGCAACTTTCAACCTCTGGGTGAATGAAAGCAGGGAGTACCTCCGAGGCGTTGTCTCTGCATTGAGACAAATGATTAGGCATTGAAAAATAAAGGCATCATTACGATTTCCAACCAATAACAAGAGAGTTCCTGCACAGACTTTCTTTTTTACTTGCAAACCACACCTAGGCCATTATACTAGCAAGTGTAACGATGAAAAATGTCATCCCGATATGCCAACATGAAACCTATTTGGTCACACTAAAGCAGCAAAACCTGGAATCCTATGAGCCCCTAGGTAACCGGCTGTCAATCAGACCTTGTCAATATACTTGGATATTCATAAACATTAACACTTTTTATAAACATGCAATTGTAAGCATTTCAGTTAAAGCTTATAAATCCTATAAATGATACCATTGCCAAGGGCTTCTCCAAATGCCATCAAGAGTCTTATCCCTGAGTGGAGACAGGGTCGTCTGTAATTCTGATATCCTGCAATTCCACTTTCCTTTTTCTTGGGGATACTTTGTGGAAGGTAGTACACTAGAGCATCCATACAGATTCATCCCAAAATAAGACTGGAACCCTAGGCATAATTGAATTAAATTGGAAAAATCCCAGGAAGCTCTTTCATGGTCTTTGAGCCCATACCAACCATGACGTACAAAGAATCCTGCATAACAGTAGGTGACACAAGCATGCTCCTAGCACAGGTCTACTGCTAATTTAGTGTTCATTCTGTGGATGCAGTTTTACAAGCATGTGAACCAACCACAGGTCTAGTACTAATTTTGTGTCTGTGCCTGTGAAAGTTCAGCAACAAAATACTTCTAGTAAAGGCACAAGATTTCTTCTTCTCTTGCACTACACTCTGCAAATGGTAAGTGACATCAGCAGGACAAAATTATTCAACCTGTCTAGATATAGAATCAAAAACTGCTTTCAAAGAAGGTATATCAATAATCTATCTTAGTAGTGCCATATTCATAACCAGAGATACAATTACACGAATGTTATGTCTTCTGCTCCCTGTGGAGAGATAAACGACAGATATAATTAGCAGGCACAGATGCAAAATAAAAATTTGCTCTAGTAAACAAGCACGGAAGTAGAATGTAGCAGTCCCCTCACAATTCAGTAAGTTTCATAGAATTATCATTGTGATACTACCAGACAAATACTTCAAGTAAAATACGATTCCAAGGAACAATCCCAAATTTTCTTAACAGGGCAAATTGTAGTACAAAACTGACAATTAAAAAAATGCTTGGTTATTGAATCACAAGGCCCAATAGGAATAACAGTGAAAATGTATGCAGGCAATAAAAATAGCAGAACAGATTAGTATCTTAAATGTCATTTCCAAACACATATTGATACATATGCTTAGAAAGACTCTTACCATAAAGATGCAGGGCCAAGCTGTCTCCCTGTATATAGTCTGATAAAATAAGTCTCTCTTGTTCCCTTGGTCCCCAATAATAAGCTCGTAAAGGAACAATGTTGGGATGTCTGATTGATCCAATTTTTTTAACTTCCTTGGCAAATTCTTTCTTGTGTTTGACCAATCCCACCCTCAGCCACTTCACAGTCAACATATGCCCGCTATCCAGGGTAGCTTTATATAAAGTGCCATGATTGCTTCTGCCTAAAACTTCTGCTGGAGCTCGTGACAACTCCTCAGCTGTGAATGCTAGAGAAGAATCCAGGAAGAACAGTTCTCCGGCCAATCGATCTGGTGAATTTACATCTAGTGTGACACGCTGTTCAATTGCATCAATAAAACGCGGTGAAGAGGACACCGGGGAATCTGAAGAAGACTTTCTCTCAGAAATAGTTTGGCGAGCATCTGGTAGATTGGGATTCAGGGATGATTGAGTAGCACCTCGATCATGAATAACTTGTTCAACAATTTCAGTACTGAACTCTCTCTGCCCTGACAACGACCTTGAATTTGAGGTTAGTAAGTGATCATTGGAAAAACTTAAAGAAGAAGGTGGTGGATCAGCATCTGTATGGAACTTGAAAAGAGAAGGCCTAGAAAATCGTCCTAGTTTAACATCTCTGCCACTTGGTTGGCTACTAAACCCACTTCTTATACGAAAATCTTGAAGTTGTGCTCGATGGTAAGCAAGCAGAACAAAGGCAATCATCAAAGTAGCCCCAACTGAGGCAACAATAATAGCAACTCTAATACTTGATTTTGAGCTGTGGTGGTTCCCTCTGTTTGGATCTTCAACAGGAGTGTCACTCTGGGATGGCTCGCCATCAGGTAAGCTCAAGAAAGAGTTTCCAGGTTGAAATGAACTCTTAGGAAATTTTCTCAAGTTTTCTGGAATCTGACCTGTGAGATTGTTGTAAGACACGTTAAAGACCTTTAGACTTGGTGGAAGCTTATCAGGTATCTTCCCACTGAAACTATTTCTGGATAAGTCCAGGTACTCCAAGCCAGTAAGCTTGCTTAATTCATCCGGGATTGGTCCCTGTAAGCCATTCTTAGCAAGATTCAGCAACTTAAGCCTACCCAAGCTGCCTATATCAGGAGGCAACATACCTGTTAGCGAATTATTAGACAGATCAAGAGACTGCATCAGTGGATAAGAAGGTAGAACTAACAATCCACTTGCATGTGACTCTTGAAGTGTAATTGACCCTGTCAAATGATTTCCTGAAAGGTTGAGGCTTGTCAAGGTCAGTGATGTAAAAAAACTAGGTGGAATAGGCCCATCAAGTTCATTCAAACTCAGATCAACTGCAGAGAGCTTTGGAGATGTCAACAGCAATGGTGGCAAGGCACCGAGTAAAGAATTATTTCCTATATTGAGGGTCGTCAATCCCAGAAACTGTGACGTTAGGTTAGGAATGCTTCCTGACAACCGATTTGAACTTAAATCAAGAAACTCCAAAGCTGCTTCCCAGGTTTGCATAACCGATACATCACCTGTGAGCATATTTCTGCTTAAATCCACTTTGACACATTTTCCCACAGAAGAAGGAAGAGAACCAGATAGCACATTTGATGAAAGATTCAAAATGTTCAAGGTTGAAGAATTGATCACATGGATTGGACCTGCAAAGACATACATACAAAAGATTAGACAATTAGGAAAAGTCACTAACAAACTATTTTCTAGATGGCAAACTAGTGGAACCACCAAACAACATGCATCAGTGCACACAAAAGAAAAAAGAAAATGACACTAAACCAATGCTAACAAGGAAGCCATTGTTTATTTGAGCAAATTTCAGGGTCTTTATTTTTTTACCACTTTTATAAGTATTAGAAACATTCTTTATGACCAAAAAAGGGCAGGGATTGAGAGGGAGGGCCAAACAAATATTCCAAGTTCCAACCACATTGTTCCTACCGTAAAAATAAGTTTTGGAATATATTAGATATATCAGCCAAGGTAGCAAAGGTAAGGTTTCTCTTTTGTGATTAGGTCAAGGGTTCAAGTAGTGGAAACTGTCTCTTTGCAAAGCAAGTATAAGACTGCATACAAGAACGACCATCTCCTAACCCTTGCAAAATGAGGAGACTCATGCACTTGGGACTCCCTACCACCCAATATACCCAATACGCAACTACACAAATATTTTAGAATCCTAAAGACAAGGCCTTGTGTCAGTAAAATGTGAATACAGGGTTGAACTTCCAGCATCTAGCTTCTTAGCTGACACCAACATATGGAGTGCACAAATGTTACCAATGGGATAAAAAATAAATTGAGAGGCCTCGTCAACAGAAAGTCAAAACCCTTAAGCAACAGAACTAAGCAGATAGAATAAGAACACTGACTCATAAAGCAGTGAATAAGAAAAGCTAATATGACCAGGGATCCAATAGATTTAATAAAAGTAGTCAAGGCAACAAAGTCAAAAGTTCAGAAAATTCTAGGTAAGACATCTATTTGAAGAGTGATTGCTCAGGGCACCAGGTCAGTTGGTTATTAGATAGCCACAAAAGTTACTGAATATCCTGAGGTAGTATGTCAAACTACCAAGAGTACCACAGATAAAGTTGATCAAATTTCATTGGTAATGCAATCAAATATAGTAGTGTCTCATTATTGCAAGATGAAGTTTGACTAAATCTAGGAAAACTGAAAGGACCAATCAGGCACTTAGCCAAGATGATTTTATGGTGTAAATTGGAGAAAGCATGGGACTACATACAGGCAGCATGCACATATCAATGAGATATTGCTCCTCCAGCTAAGCAATGAGAAACAAGGCATAGTCAAAGACTATCATCCAATGAATTGAATGGGGTTTTTTGACTAAGAAAAAGAGGATAGAAAGACTTGGTTTGTATCCTACATATCCAAAGCTCAAAAGGAATAATTTCTTCTGAGATGAGGAGATTGATGTAGGATCAACAACATTAAAAATAGTATAGTATTGTTGATATATTGAGAGAAGTACAATTCAAGTCATTACAGTAGGAAAATATAGCATCAGACCAGGATGGTCATTATTACTTCACCACAACTACTAGCTGCAGTAGCAGAATAACTCAACCCCTTAGTTAACGAATTACGAAGATGGCCGAAACCCTAAGTACTCAATCAAATAAACTATAAGGTTTTTGCATAAAATAAGTAGCAAAGGATTTTCTGTATTTAAAAAAAACTTGAAGGAATATTGAACTCCTCAAGGAGATGATATGATTGCCAAGATGGTTTTAATGTGCACATTAGCAAAGCAACATGAGTTTAAATATGTACATATTATAAATATGCCTTTTACATCAATTTGCAAATGAAATATTAATAGTATTCTTACATTATTTTGAAATTTTTAGTATTGAACAATAATCAAAACAGTTAGAATCAAACAATGTGGATTGAATATTAAAAAAATATTCACATATTCTTCGGGTAAATTCCACCCAGACCCAATTGTCTGGGCCATTTTTTTACAGGAATCATTGTGGTCTGCTTTTGTTGACTCCTTGTGATTTGTCACTTTAAACACATTACACATTATTTGACCTCACAAAGGTGGTTGCTTGGAGACAAAAAACAAAAAAGCACCATTTGGACCCGAAAATGCCAAAAATTAACCACGTGAGGTGTCTGTAAAAATGATCCAAATAAAGGTTACGGGTGGAATTTTTCCCTATTTTTTAAAAATATAGTAGACATAACGGCAAATCCAAACCAGAGTAGTCAGAACCCCCACCCCCCAAAAAACACCAACAGACAAATATCATTGCCCAATTCAACATTGACAGCTATGCAATGTACGAGAAAAGTAATACATAAATATCATTCCTTTAACTAACTAATAAGAAAGAATCCAATAGTTGATCTTGCAACAGACAAAAGGATCAGCTCATCTTTTATCACTTGCTTAGCTGGAATGCAAAAAACGACAAATGCAGTGTCAACGGAACTAGAATCCAAAGAATAACTTTTAACTTGCCGACTCATGTTAGATAACAAAGAAAAAGAGAATGAAATACTTGTTTGGCATTCGTTCAAAGCATGGAAAGTCAAACTCAAAGGATTAGGTCCCTCTTACATTGAGGATATTCATGAAGAAGCAACACTACCTAGAGCGCTATGCTGTTTTTTAATATAACTAGGACGATATCGTATACAACTTATTGCACTGCCTAAAATATTGCAGCATTACACTTTACCACACTAGTTAATTGAAGTAACAAAATAGTTGAGTCTTGGCATAATACTTAAATGAAGCTTTGAATATGGGTATCATATTACATGACAGTATTATAATTAGGGTGCTCTATCTCTTTCTCTTTAGTTTTAGTTAGGTTATCATCAATGGCAAGTATTTGTAGGTCAATGGCAACAGTCATCTGTAATGGCCCTGTTCCATCAACACAAAAATTCTAAAATGGACCTCATATCATTCATGACATGTTCATTAGGTCTCCACAAGAACATCAGGTTTCCTAGAACATAAGTTGCCCTTATATTTCTTTGCAAAGAACCTAGACTAAACAGAAAGCCGAAATGTCATCTTCACCTCCTGCCCTCAAAGTCCTTGAAAGGCTCTTTTTCTTCAGGATAGTTGTGGTACTTAAATTCCAATCAAATTTAGAAGCATGTGTAGCATAAAATAGTACTTTATGTCTAATTATAGATAGCCGTACAAGTCCTTGCACGACCTACCTAACAACTTATTCATCCAAAGACATTCTGTGTTCAGAAAGGATTTTCTTAAGCTAGCCAGGCCAGTAAGTCCTCACCTCCAACCCTGTAATCATTTTGATTCCTAACACGTCAAAGGATGTTTTCCATATCACAAATTAATTGCAAAATATGAAAGTCTACATATCCAGTTAACAAAATGAAGATTTCTCCTTTAGCTTCCATATTTGATGAATATTAATTTTCAGGTACCATGTCTTCTAATTTTGAATCTTGCATTATATTCTGGAGAATGCCAGCAATATAATTATTGTAAATTGTTGTTTATTAACAGCCTCCATGTGCCCCAACTAGCTGTAACAATAAAAATTTGCCCCTGCTTAAGTTTGTGCACAGAAAGAGCCACAAAAACCCGGAGGAGGAGTGGGGGGGGGGGGGGGGGGGAATCTAGGAAAAAGACTTCTATTGTAGTATCTTCGTCATGCATGGAAACTTCACCTACTTTGCCTCTTATTGACCTCAAATTATCATTATCTAAAATGTGAAGCAAAGGAAGAAGGAAAACAATTAAAGGTCAGAGTATATGTAAAGTATATAATCAGGAACTAGAATAATGATATCATGCTGAAAGGATCCACAGTTTATTTCAGCATAGGATTCGTAGTAGCACCAAAAGATCAATAAGTACAGTGTGGGTGTAATCATTAGTATTCGACAGTGAGCCCTTTGGAGGAACAATCCAGATAAAATATGATACAAAGGTTCAATTGTTTTATAAGTTAAAAAAATGTCTTACCTAAAAACCCATTGCCACTGAGATCCAGTTCTTCCAAAGGAATCGAACTCTCTAACAGGTCTTCTGGTATTACCCCATACAAGCTGTTATTTTGCATGCGCAGAACTTTAAGATTTGGCAATGACCCAAAAGAAGGCAGCTGCCCACTTATCAGATTATCACCCAAATCCAGAACTCTCAAGTTCCGAAACAATGAAACAGCTTCATCCTTAAAGAACCCACCGCTCAACCTGTTTTGGCGCAAATTCAAGTACTGCACAGTATTTGCTAAGCTCGAAAGGTTCTGCAAATCCATCGAAAGGGATCCGAAGAACATGTTGTAGCTCAAGTCTACTTGCTCCACATTTCGGAGCTCCGAAAACAGTTCCTGAACGTCCCCCCGAAGCCCATTCCTATGCAAGTCCAACACCTTCAGTTGTTGCAGATTGCGAATTCCACCAGGAAACCAACCCGTGAAGTTATTCAAGGAAAAATTGAGGTAACTCAGTCCCCAGAGATCGTTAATCCTAGCCGGAATTGGTCCATAAAACTGATTACCTGACAGATCCAAATGCTGCAAAGTGGTCATTAACCCCAGGGCCGGAACGAGCCGACCGGAGAGGTGATTCCCAGACAGACTCAGATTCTTCAGCATTTTCAACCCATTGAGCGTGAAGAACTTCAAGTCACCGGTTAAGCCGAGCCCCTCGAGCACAATGGCCGTAACGTTTCCGGCGTCGTCGCAGGAAACGCCGAAGAAGGAGTTGGGGCAAGATTGTGGATCGGCCGAGGACGGAGTCCACGAGTTGAAGACCTTCCCGAGCGGATCTCCTCGGATCCCTTTCCTGAACTCGAATAGCGAGCGAAGTTCGTCCTGAGACGAGAACACAAAGCTGGACAAGAGCAGCAGAGAGAGGAAGCGGGCGAAAATGGGAGTGAGATTCATAGCTGAACGCGAGACCAAAACCCTATCAATCCTTCATTTGGGCAAAACAAATTCGAATTCTGGAAAGCTACAACTCACAAAGTCCTCAGTGACCCAACCGATTGCAGGAAGTTGAATTGAAATGGGACATTGCAGAGAGAGAGAGAGAGAGAGAGAGGTCTGCAAGCTCAGCAAAGTACCAAAAGAGAAAAGTAGGGTTTTTTATATTTGAGAGAGAGAGAGAGAGAGGGTTTTGTGTGTGTGTGTGTGTGAGAGAGAGAGAGAGAGAGAGAGAGAGAGATGCGCTCTGGAAATGGTGGGTTTTGTTTTTTGGAGGCGGGCGGATGGTGAGGTGGTGCGATGTGATTGGTAGAAGCTGAGTAAAGTACAGTCTGTAAAGCACTCAGGAGAAGTCCCCTTCCAAGACCATGTTTTGCTTCTCTCGCTTCTCCTCACTCACGCCCCCAACGCCGTTAATTTCGTTTTTGCCTTATATATATTACTTGCTCACTATGACCATCTCTTCTCTATGCTTCATGTCAACATCTATCTATCTTCTATATGGCAATAAATATCTTTACCCGTAACGCCAAAACTCCCCCTCTACTAACTCAAAGCCTTGTATATTTAAGAATTTATATACCTTACAGCTATGGGGATAATTTCTCTTTATCACACTATAATTATTTACATTTATATATTTTATTTAATTATATATTATATCTCACATGTTCTTATAAATTTAAAACTTAAACCTAATTTAATTCTAGTCCCTTTGTCTTTGTTCTTCTCCCTATCAACCAACCAATGTATGGAGACAAAAGAAGGGATCCCCTACCCATACTCTCTTCCTTATCATCCCTAAACTATCTCATTAATTTCTTATATAAAAAGCGTAATTTATGAGTAATCATAATTATTATTTTAAAGGCAATGATAAAAGTATAATAAATGCATATTATTTTTAAATAAGTTACATTTATAGCATTTTGTTTCAAGCTTGAAAAAGTGTGACAAAATTTTTTGAAATGCAATAGGTTATAAATAAATACAATAAATATACCTTATTTGAGAATAAAATGCATTTACTACACTTTAACTATTATCCTAATAGCAATGATTAACATTACTCATAATTTATTATTTATCGTAGTTCTTGGATATTACATGTAATATAGTATATATTGAGAATAAATAAAGAATGAAACAATATCAATTGAATATTTTTTGAGTTGAATGTAAACAAAAAACTCTCGGATTAAGCGTACTTGAACTGGGGAAACTCTTGAAAAATTTACGTAAACTTATCAGAATAAGTTATTTTAATTTTTCATATTACTTGATGCGAAATGTTACATTACAAGTGTATTCAAACCAAACCATAGTAATGATATTTTTTGTACAAATATTTTAGGATAGTGATGGTTTCTAGCTAGCGTTGATCAAAATTACTAAAAAAAAGTTTTTTTTATTGCTTTTAAGTTGTAACTTTTGAAATGTTAAATATGTCGGGTTCTCTGAGTTTGCCTAATACCATAGCAGACGGCTAAATCGGGCCCCAAAATTCTGGCTCAACGAACCAATTCGAGTAATTATAATATTTTTTGAAAAAAAATTATATAATAAATTTAATTCCCTTAACAAATTCTTTTATTTCATTTCAAATAAAAAAGATGAACACTAAGATTAGTCGCCACACTAATAAACAAGTTATAACAAGTTTCAATGTTTAATTTACATTTAATAAAAGTGTATTTAATTTCAAATTTTGTATTTAAATATAAAAGGAAATCATAAATAGACATAAATTATAATTGCAACATTACTAAGTAAATTACATCAATTTTTCTACTTACACATGTATGGATTAAAACATAATATATGACATTTGAAATGGATATAAATGTTTAATAAAAGAATTAAAAATCAATTTTAATTTAAAATGTGAAGGGTATTTTAAAAACAAAAATATGCAACGCTTCTTAAAAAAAGACAAGTTTACTTAGATCGACGCGTTAAAACTTGTAACCTGATTCGACCTTCTTTCTAGCTAAATCATTGAATCTCACACGACCCACACAATCTCAATTTAACACAAGTTTAGCTTGATCCAACTCATTTTATATTCTCAACATACTAATCATTTTTTCTTAGTGATAATAAGATTTTTTATATCATTAATCATTTTAATTTATGTTTTTATCTTCTATAAAATTCCTATAAACAACACACTAAGAATCTCCCCCTAAATATTCTTTTATTTTATTTTCTCAATAACATTTATACTTGTGTGTGTATATATATAACGATTCTTAAAGATGAGATTTGAATATTAACATGAACTTTTTTTCTTTTGGGGGGGGGGGTAAATAATAAGAAAGTAAAAAAGTGGTGATTGCTCGAAAGATTTAAATTTAGGTAAATTGATTATACATTCAGTTTGATTATTTGATTTAAATACTATCAACTTTAAATTGGCTTAATTAGTTTTAAACATTTTAAAATTAATTATACTGTCCATTATATTACTGTAAATTGACTATTAACATTGTGTCTATAGCTTGACACTCCTAAACTTTGAATGTTTGGCCTAAATGTGTCTTGAACTTTAGGGTTTTGTGTCTATAGATTGAACTTTTATTTTTTATCACATGGTCTTTTTAGGAATATTTAGCGATTAATTTGACAAAAAATAAAATTTCAAGGGTGTTTGGGCCAAAGACCTAGAGTTTTAAGGGACATTTGGTCAATTTATTTAAGGTTATTAGTATCGAATGATGTGTCGTGGCTAATTTTCAGAAAATCTAGGGATTAATTGGATAGATTTTAAAGTTGGAGAAATTTAATCAATTTACATTTAAACCTATAACCATTTCAAAAAGCGCTTAAATCAAAGTGACTCAAACAAGTAAAATTTGAATCGAGTCATAATTTGTTAAGACTTAACCTGAACCTGATTTGTTAGTTTATTGGGTTAAAAAATCTTAACCCAAACCTAGGTATATTGACTAAACAATAAATAGATTAACTTGTTAAATATCTTAGTTAACACGTACATATCAAATTGACCCATTAACCTCTTTAAGTATCTATTTAAATTTAAATACTAACTAAAATGTTAAAACTAAAAATAAAATAATCTATAAATTACTAATTAAGTGATCTATTTCATTCTCATTTTTTTAAACAATCCAAAATAGTCAAGACAAAAATTAAGAAAAATAATACATTCATCATGCATGATACAATTTGAAAAATAATCAAAATATTAAAATTTTATGTCAAAAATGACTTGATAGAAAGTGAAAGAATGATAATTAAAAAGTTGTTAGGGTATTTTGGAAATTAGCAAGTATTCTATTTAATAAGTTATAAAGGGTCAATTTCGATTCTAGTTTTCATGTCACAACCCATTTAAACTTACCTCGTTATTGAGTTGGTTTTGAATTTTTTTGAGTTGACATGTTTTTAATCCGACCCTAATAAGATTTTACCAACTCGATTCGATAACAACCCAAATTTGCTAAGGATCAACCAAAACCTATTAATTTTATATCGAGTTTAAGGTGAATTATTAGGTTAAGTGATCTATTAACAACTCTAATTTTAATATGAAAGAAAAAAAAGGTCATCTCTCATATTTAATAGATAATATTATCAATTAATAAATTACTAACATAAGTAGTAGTTAAACTTTTAGTTTTCAATGATGATGGCCTATGATGGATGCTCTAGTCCCCATAAGGATGATTTTCACCTAACTATCATAAGATAGAAAGGAGAGACCAAAAGTGTGAAAACACTTCAACTAGATACGTTTTCGATTTGTTCAAAAGTCTCCAAACGAAGGCAGATCAAAACCTTATATAGTAGGTTGTCCTTGATCCCCTGGATGCTAAGTACATGAATGCATAAATGTAACTG
The DNA here is from genome assembly GCF_014633365.1 of Diospyros lotus. Taxonomy (NCBI): domain Eukaryota; kingdom Viridiplantae; phylum Streptophyta; class Magnoliopsida; order Ericales; family Ebenaceae; genus Diospyros; species Diospyros lotus. The sequence goes on from NC_068343.1 coordinate 20,810,269, forward strand.
AAGTATCTACACGAATGCTGAAAATTAAGAGGATACATCAATGTTGAATTAAAAAAAACAATTAAAGAAAACAATTAAAGTATCTATTAAAGAAGCCAAATGAAGTTAACTAACTTGGTTGTTGGTCTCTCTCTTTGATGGGCTCCACGAATTGGACTGATGGGCCTACTAGACTGGGCCTGTGATGGGTTTGGTCTGATGGGTTTCATCTTGTTGGGCTAGGCTAGGCTAGCCTTTTGTGGGTGCACCATGGGCTGATCTTGCAGGCTGGTTGTGGGCTAAGACCTCAAATGGCTCATGTTAGCCCAGGTGGTCCACTCGAATGTCAGGTGAGGTCTCAACTGGCATAGCATGCTTCTAATCGCTATTGGGTCGTCTTGAATTATCACTAATTGTGCCAACGCTCGAGCTGTTATCTGAGTTTGGTGTGTCCTGAACCTCAAAGGCTGAGACTCAAGATCCTAACACTATCACACTCAACTGTTAGTCGGTTTGCCACATTGCATGGGGAATGTTAACTATTTTCCACAAGTAATAGTTAAAGAGCAATAGATTTACTTTATTTTTAAATAATGTATATTTATTATACATTAGTTTAATATTTAAACATTCTTATTAAGCATAATGTATATAAAAAACAAAGTAAATTTATGGAGAATATTTTAATATTTAAACATTCTTGTTACATTCTATGAAACTATAGGGTTACTTTGTGCATATTTTATGAAAAAAGTAAATTACAATCAACACTCCTAAGATTTGACAAATAACAAAGATCGCTTTGATATATAAGAAATGAAAAAAATACCTCCATTACTTGTCTAAATACACTATTTTGCCTTTATTTTTTGACTCTCTCTCTCTCTCACTCACTAGCAAATTGAGCTTTTTTTTTTTTTTAGAGAGCTTCCATCTTCTTCAACATCAATCCTTCATCTTCAACGATAGCTTTTGACGGAATATATGTATAATGGTGTAATTAAAATTAATTTTTTTTGCGTGCATCAAAGATACATAGTCAAAGCATTAGACGCGCAACATACATAACTTGGATATTTAAACAATCTATTATTTCATCACATGAAATATAATAAATAAATATCTAAAGTTCGAGGTCAGGCTGGGGTACAGAAACAATTTTTATATTGCGACCGATTCCACCTCACGTTGTAGTAAGCCACAGCTATCCATACCTAACATACAATCTGGTACCGTTCTAGTCTATAACGATCGAAAATTTTCAGATCAAATAAATTATTTTATTACTACACAATAATCTGATACTAATCTCCTTTTACAATAGCAGAAGCACAAATAACCATTAATACATTCCTCAGGAGTTGCACTATACTAAAACATATCGTCAACCACAATAAAACATAACACCAGCACCTCTGTCTCCAACGCACCCTCAAAGATCTTCTTGGTCAGGAGATCCCCGTACACATAGCTACCAACAAGGATCTAACACCACTGAACTCGCCCTCAAACTTTCTCTTCCTCAATCTAGAATAATGCAAGCAAATGTGAGCCACAAGGACCAACAAATATTATAAAACAAAAAATATGCATAAAAATCAGGAACGCTGGAAGGTACTAAAACACAGGAAGTATGAAATATCCTCTTAATATGCTTTTCATAAATCATGTTTAAAAACATATATTGCCATTACTAGAACCATATTTGAAAGGGACAAAGCCCTTCACGAGTCCAACATTTTGCCCACTCGAGATTTGCAGGATATAATATATCCTCGCTAATATTGTCTACCACATGTGGATAGGGTTGTAGCCCATAACAAGTCCGGCGTTTTTCCCACCCGAGATTTGCAGGATATATCTCTACGGATCTAGTCTGTTGTGCATATCAAATACCATATTCTTTCAAAAACCATTTCATGAGCATACATATGCATAATGACCCTAAAACTCCATGTATCTAACTCTTCATGCAACACATGCATCAGGCCTCAAATGAGATTATAACCACACATAGTATGTGTGGGACACACACAAGTATCACAAGACAAAGAGCATGGTGAAAAAATCATAACCAATCCATTTGTAAGATGTTACAATACCTTGCATAAATCCACCCTTAGCCAATAAGTATCATTCCCAAATAATTATAAGGTGAATAAGCCCGATTTATATGCTCATAAGGAATTTCAACCCAAAGTCAATAAACTAGAATTAAAATTATAACACATCTCAATGGACTTAAAAACTCGCAAGGGACTTGTAAAAAGAGTTTAAAGAATAAGAACTTACATTCGGTAAATAAATAATATATAAGCTTGCAAGGGGGTTAGGAACTTGCATAAAAGAAATAAAGGAGTAAGAATTTGCATAAACAAGAACAAGATGATGAAACTTACCTTAGATATTCCTCTTTAAACTATTAAAAGTATCCGGAAGGCCAATACTACAACTCTATACTCCTTTAACAACATCCAACATGATAAACTATAAGAATTATTTAAATTCAACATTACCTCAAGTACCCTTAACTTAATTCCAACTATTTTTATACTTACTTTGTACACGCTGTCTAATTTTCTCACCTTTATTTTACCCTTCTTGTGCCTAACTTCTTCTTCAAATTTCTCACTTTTCCCTCAACCTCCCCAGCATATATATAGGCCATTGGAAGCATGTGGTGGTAAAATGCCATGTGGTAGTGCAAGATTGCACCACTTAGCGCAACAACAGCAAGGACCGTGCAGGCCTTGCGTAGTGCGGTCAGTGCACATATGACGCCTGAAGTAGCGCTGTTTTAGGCGCTTAATGGCTGGCAAAAAACCAGCCATTTCTCTTACGAACGTAGGGTCTCAATCCTACATCCAAAGCCTGGGTCCCTCATGCGTGTGCCACCCACACTGGCTGCTTCCCTCACTTAATATTGCACACATTTTATATTTAAGATAATCTAGCCACCAGTTTTCGTTAATTCTACTTAAACCCCAAAAATTTCACAAACTACCAATTACACCATTCTTCATAAATATAATAAATTCTAATTTTCCCTTTAAAATTCCTTAAACTCACCAATCTTTAATAAATTATTTCCAAAACTCATATTATTATTTTTCCAAAATAACCAAGATGTTACATAGTCACCTCTTTCCATGCTAGACTAAGGATCCTATATCATTAGCAACTGTGTCTTGATTCCCCACATGACATTCACACCCAATTAATTTAATGGAAGCAAAGCAAAAGAAGACAAAAGAAGCTGAGGAAATAATAAAGGCCAAGCAATAAAAGGCTTTTATCAATTTCCTTTAACTATTTCACGTCCAATTGCTCCACCGCCAATACCACATATCTCTTCAATTGTGTGCCACATGGAACACATTGAAGAAGGCTAAGATGACACAAGGAGTTGACTGTTGTGGCAATTAACTCCTTAAGCTGGGTAGTTAACTCTGCTACTAAATCTAGAAGATTCTGCAGCACGATTAATTAACTCTTAGCAAATTGAAAACGTAAGACACATTAGGTGATTAGTGTCAATACTAGATGCAACATTATATGGTGTATGACTTTTTAGGTTCACTATCCGTTAACAATCAGATAGCGCCAAAACCTATTTTGGCACTGACCAACACCTTGACCCATCACAAGAATCTCTTTATATCCCGTTGATGATCCGAGATGTCTTGGATAACGCCTAGCAACGGTCCAGAACAATATAGATGACAATGAAGTCTAACTTCAAGTGATTCTATTACAGTTGACGATTATCGTTTGTTATAATCATTCAATCATCTAATATCCCAACTGAGCGAGAACCATGAAGTGATAAACTCACAAACTCAATAACTATATGTCTAATCTTATCAATGTTACTAGACGACATATCAGGAAACACCTTTCTTGATAATCTATTTTTCCTAGGCAATGACTGTCTTGTTATACTAACAGTAGACCATATAAGATATTCACCTCATCAATAACAATGAGACTGACAGATCCTATTTCCAACATCTATCTCCATACACCAACAATACAAAACCACATAGATGAACCTCTCAACCTCACAATTGTATGGTTCAGCGCATTAGCAAATGCCGCAAACCAATATACAAAACAACCGTGTCAATTCAAGTCTAAGAATTAGCTACACTATCACAACTTAGACTACTTGACCATTATCGACAATGCCATGTGATCAGTCATTAATGTCACATTCAGTGGATTATTCTCCAATAACCACCCACATGTTTATTAAAGACATCACCATGTCATATGGCATGTGACACACCATTCTCTCATTAGTATCTCATATATAATAAGGTAGTAAATATTGTGTTAGTCCATACTTGACTAATTAGAGTCCATATTCAATTAATCTAAGGACTAGAAATTATTTAAAAAGTCCTGTCACTAGAAAATTTTGTCACACAGTCTCAACATCTTGAGAATAAAATTTTCAAACATGAAATATATGTACTCATTCATATAACAAACTGGAGAGTTTATGAATGAAGATAAACTTTCATTTTATTGATATATACAAAGATATAACAAATGTATTATTACAAACTCGCTAGACGTCATTCAAATCTAGCATTTGGGCACACATTACTAATAAATTTAACATCTTCTCTACTACATTTCCTTTTCCTCTATTTCTTTTGCACTTTTTTAAGATTGATCAATTTGCAAAGATGTCTCTACAAATCAAAGGGTCACAAACCTTAGATTTGTAGAGAAGACCTTTCTCTAACAATGATTAAGAGAGAGATAAAAATGGAAATAATACTTCTTCTTCTTCTTTTTTCTCTTTCTTTCTTTATATGTATATCTCTTTATCCCTTCATCATCTCTAAGTTGCAAGGCTAGATGTCTTTCTCTCTGTTTGTGTTTCTTTTTTCTCTCTCTATCACAAGAGCTTAGGATCTTACCTAGATCTAGGTTTTTCTAGCAGTTTCATTGGATTCAAAGTAGTAACCAATTGCTTTCAATTCACTTTTAGTCGTTGCCAACCACTACTAGTAATATTTTTATTTTTATGTTTTTCTCTTCTAACTATTAATGAAAGAGAAAAAAGAAAATAGACGGTATTTTGAATATTTTGAAAAAATTAACAGAAAAAATATGAAAAGTAATACAAAATCAATAACATCAAGGGAGGTCCATGCCATTTCTATTATGTTAGGGGAATTTGTGTTATTTGTTAGACCTCAAGGGTGCCCATTATAAAACTACAAAGTTCTCATTGTAATACTTAACATTATCTCAATTTTTTATTTTACTAAAATGTGGTCAACGTCCAAAATATAATAAACCCCTTTTTATAACAAGGGCAAATTATTATTTGATACTCTAATGTAAAGTTAAACTACTGAGGGGTAGTTTTTTTTTATTTCTAAAATGTCAAGGGTATTTTTTTGTAATTTTGCTAAACCTTAGGGGTGTCCTTCGCAATAAATAATATTACATATATATTTGTGTGTGTATGTGTAGAAAATGACAACTTAAAGGTAAATTCCATATAGTGCCTTTGAGGTTTGATGAAAAAACATTGACTACACTTGTGCTTTAGGAAATAACACCAACCTTTTTTGATTTTATTTTCCATGTAACACTTTTTCCTCACCACTAATTAGAAACAATTGTTAATATCTATAAATCGCCAAAATATTCTTCCTTCCATTATAACTATAAAAAGAAAAAGAAAAATTTGGTGATAGCTAATGACTATCATTGTTCACCACTACATGGTTATCACCTTCAAGAGAGAAAAGATGAATGAAGAAAGAAAGAAAAGACAAAGAGAGAACCCATCGACTAAATCACCATGTCTATGAGTTTCAAAGAACCCATTGTTGTCATTAATGGGTATTGAACCCATCAAAGATAATGATGGGTACTTTGGAACCCACTACGTATAATTAGAAATGTGGAACTCGTCGTTCATTGATTTTTAAAACCAAGTGAGAGATAGAAATAGAGAAAAAGGGATTGATATATTGTAGGAGGCATCACATATCAAACCCCAATGATGGGGTTATGTACCAAACCCCATAACTAGCATTGCAAAATGTTAGAAAATGAGGAAAAGAATAGAGAATTAGTCATTCCATCATGGGTGATGACAATAAGAATGAAAGGTTTGACAATAAAAAGAAAAACCATCATTTCTATCTTTGCCATTGTTGCTTAGACACACACACACACTCTCTTTCTCTCTATGCTAACTAAACCACATTACATCAATAATTACAATGGTATCTTGTTTGAAGCTTGTTGTGATGTTGGCTTTTGAAGGGAGAGATGTTAAGAGGTTCACCATTGTTGGGATTGGGGGAGGGGGTTATTGTCAATGGGGAAAATAAGGGGGTTGGTTCATTATCATTGAGAAAGAGTTTACAAAGATAATGGAAAAAGAGGAGAAACAAGAAAATATGAGAAAAAAGAGGAGGGAAAAGAGAAAAAAGAGGAGGGAAGAGACTGAAAAAAGAAAGAGAGATGAGATTGTATAATAATATGGGGGAAATAGTCAATTTTCTTGATTTGTTAATGTAATTAGTGTTATTTACAGAAATTGAGGAGTCATCGGTGCTTTTTTGCCAAAGCTGATGACTATACGGAATTTACTTTAAATTAAGTTGTAATAATAAATGCCGTTACAAGTTAGTTATATCAATAAATTAATTAAAGGAATGTCTATTTTAACTATTAATTTGTAGGTATAAGTGTTAATGTAATTACTCATTTTAATTTAATTTTGATATTTTTATGTTAACATTTATGTCATTAATATCATATTTCAATATTTAAGAATTTATTTTGTACAAGTTAATCTTATCAATTAATCAAGTATTATTAATTATTCATGAGAACTCTCAACTATTAACTTTTGATTGTGCAATTGGTAATTTTATCAAGCATTATTGTCATGGTATGTGACTCCCTAGTGCCAAGGGCTGACCGTACTGAGAATGGGCTTCATTATTCTTACAACTTTATTGACATATTGGCTATGGTTGCAAGATTGTCTTATTGGGATACCTTGTTATTCATGTTTTAAGCTTGTCAATGTCAAAGGAGTAAGGCTAGTTCCACCTTTCTACCCTCTAAGCATTAGGGTAGGGTGCTACAAAAGGGAATCTGTTAGCCTCATGATAATATGTTATATAAGTGGCTCTTGAGGGCAGTACAGAGGCGTGCATTGAGTGATCATAGGATCTGGTTGACATGCATGCACATGAGAAGACAAGACAAGTTGGAAGTAGTTAAAAATAAGGGCACAATAGTTCATTTCCTTGATCTGATGGCAAGGGAGACTAGCATTATTTTAAAAAACACAAATGTGGTCAATTATTTTTGCCAAACTTAATTAGTGTCACATGCAATTTATATCCTAAATTAAATTATGAAAGCAAGTGTGGATTATAGAATAGTTATGCCAATAAATTAGTTAAATGCACATGTATGTTTACTATTAGTATGTAAGTATATATAAGTGTGAATTGTGTAATTACTTGTTTTAATTTAATTTTGATATCTTTATGTTGATTATAATTATATTTCTAAAATTTAGATTTATTTTTTTTTACAAGTTACTCTTATCAATCAAAAAGTTTATCATCATCATCATCATTATCATCATCATTATTATTATTTATGAGAACTTTCAGCCACTAACTTTTGATCTGTAATAGGTAAATTTATCAGGGTTGCTATCATGGCTTGAGACTCCCCAATGCTAAGGTTCAACCATACAATGAGGGTGGGCTCCATTATTCCTGTAGGGTTACTTATATTTATGATTATGGCTGCAAATACGTGCTGTTAGGATACCTTGTTATCCATATCTTAAACTCGTTTAAGGGTTAGCAGCACTAGTTCCACCTTTTATTGTCTGAGGGTTGCATCATGGCATGGAGGGAATATGTTGGCTCTATGACAATGTGATATTAGACTGGTGCTCAATGGCAACACGAAGGTGTGCATTAAGTGATCTTAGGGTCAAGTGTTGACAAACGTCTACGCATGCATCTTTAGTGGTCGCATAGGAGAAGATAACATGGGTTGGAAGCAAAAATCCATTAACTGCTTTGCTAAGTTGAAGTGGACGAGGGTACCCAACATTGACATACTAATTATTCTGTGGGGATGGAGTAGGTTGGGGTATCCTTATAACGAGGGCATTGAGAGATTGCAATGCTTTCACAGTCTAAATACCAAACAGGGTAAATTAGGTTAAGCACCCCTAAAGTTTGACAAAATGACATCGACCCCTAACATATTAGAAATGACATGGAACTCCGTTGAGGTTATTATAATGCAATGCTTTCGCCCTTCAAGTGAATCAAAGTTTGTTAATTTTTCAAAAATGTCTAAACTACTGTTCATTCTCTCTCTCTCTCATCTCTTCGTATCTCTTATGTGTATTTATAGAGAAAAAAAATTAAAAAAAATCTAAAAAGATTATTGATGGTGGCCAACAGCAACCGCTACCTTTACTATCACCAACCCCCACCATTGAAGTCACCCAAAGAGCCTAGGAAAGCCCAAATCTAGGTTTTCTCCATTGAATAAGAGAAAAGAGGTAGAAAAAGATGAAAACGAGAAAAAAAAAAAAGAAACAAGAGCAAAACCACCATAATATCGCTAGCACAAGATGTGAGACCTCACCCAAATACCCCAGCTAAGCCGAAGAACCCAAGTGAAAGCCCGCAAGGGGTAGAGAAAATAGAAAAAAAACCATCCTGACCTACCATGTATGCTCAACTAGGATTATCTGAATTCATACTGAAGAAGTAACAGCGGAAGCATAACTCATATCCTAGGCATGCATATAAAAGATAATCGGTCACAGGGTTACATGGTATATACATATACACATACATAATCGTGCCAAACACTCAAAAAACTAAACATCCCTGGCACGACATCACCAGATCTACATCAAACCAGGATTTGCTAGGACTACCATGTACATCACCTATCGGGATACCTCAAAGATTGCTAGCCTCACCCCTATACTTAGCTTTGCTTTTACCTGGAATAAAGAGAAGCAAGAGTGAGTCACAAAACTAAGCAAGCATATAAGAAATGAAAGGTTGACAAGAGTATGAAAATTAAAGATAGGTCGCACCTAAATCCAAAACTCATACAAAGCATGACAAACAACCATACATCAAATGTCCATGAATCACATGACATATATATATATATGCTGCATAATAAAATATGCACATACTGGTCCTTGGGGCCCACATAAGACACACGGCACCCAAGTCCCTATCACAAACCTGTTATTGCCCTGAAAGACAATGTAAGTAACATCTCGAGCCATAACTCTTTTGGGTAGGAGTGACCAACACCCGTTGGGGCACGCTAAAGCGTCCATAAATCTGGTGTAACTACATCTGTAAATTAGGCACGCCAGCTGCGATCATAAACCCACCACAACACACCCACATAGCGCCAATAACAATGCAATACACAAATATAATACAGGGGCATAATGAGCATAAACGATAATACATAACCCCCATAAGCAATGCATCAAACCTTGCTCGCTTATATAAGAAATCACATACAATGCAGTGCTCGTGTCTAAATATGATGTAGAGACATAATGAGCATAAATGATGATACATATAGCTCCTATAAAACCATGCATCAAGCCTTGTTCGCCTCAATAGGAAGTCACTTATAATGCAATATGCCCATGACCAAGAACATCAGTCATATGACACCCAAATGCATATCCCAACCATTAATTCAACTTACATGCATAATTCACAAGAAGGAAACAACTAAACATGCGCACCCACAACACACCTAAACTAGGCACTTCCCAAGGATGGTCTAGCTTAATTCCACAACAAATCCTTCGAGGCTTACAAGAAAAGACTAATCATCTGACAAGGATTTAACCAAGATGGAGAACCAACCAAGAATAGTCCTATAATCCTCGAATGAAATCCTCTATAACTCACCGTGAGGAGATTCTCAATAAATCCTCAAACATGAAGATTATCTGAAAAGTCCAACTATAACTTCCAATAAATCAACATACAGTAAGAAAATAAATCGTACCTATAATCCTCCAATAACAAGCATATATCCTCGAATATACATCTCAAACCTCATAGTAAGGAAGATAAACCAAATCAATAAAGGAATAAACTGAGCCTATAATTCTCAAATAAAACTGCATCTACAACCTTAGCCATTCAAGATCAAAGTAAGGAAATAGCCAAATGAAACCTCCATTAATTCAACATCACAATAGGGAAATAAACTAAATCCTCAAATAGACCATCTGTAATCTCACAGTGAGGAAAATAAGCCATTAATTCTCAAGAATGACAGAATCTCTCATGGTCACCAAAGTGTACACAAAGCCCATGTTCACTAAGGTATACACAAAGACCCATTTCTACCTTACTTACCCGACCATACCTTGAATGTTTAAATACACAACATATATAAATATGTACACAATAAGCTGAATGACATAGGGTCTTGGCCATACACAGGGTCTCGACCATATCTACATATTTATGTATTACTCACCATGCTAATAGAGTCTCGGCCACATATGAGTATGACCCAACCTTCTGCCACTTAACTCAGAGTATACCTATGCTTCTTGACCATGTGTATATATAAACATGCATAGTAAAGAGACTAACCCACTCATCCGCGCAAGCTAAGTTACTGAACCTTAAGGGAATCAAGATAAGGAAAAAGGAAAGTGAGAGCTTGCAAATGGAAAGGAAAGATGAGAAGAGGGTATGATGCTTGCTTGATATGCGAAGAAGAGAACCAAACCCAGCAGTTGCATGGCCGAACCTCTGCTTCTTCTTCTTCTTCCTTTGCTGCTCACTGTTGAACACTCTCTCTGCCCAAAAACTCCATTCTCTCAATATTCCCTCTGATTATATACACAGGGGACAAGGATGAAAGGATTTAGACGCTTGCTCGACCACATAAAAAGTCTCCACTACCACTCTAAAAGTTGGGATTTATGTCAGGAAAATGGCCTGGGAAGTAGCGTATCCGGATGGGTTAAGAAGATATTTGAATATGAGAGAATTAATGAAAAACGCAGGTTCTTGATAGATTCAACACCCTTTTGAATTTTGGGCATAACTCTCTCATTCGAGCTCTACAACTTTCATGTTTTAAGTATTTTGAGATTCAAACTGCATCAAGGTCGAAATCGGTCACAAGGAGAAAACTACACTTTGGAAATGAAGGCAATCCGAATCATTAGCTCCCTATTCGAATCATCGTCTCCCTATTCGAATCACTTCACTGTAGCATTTGAATCTCTTCACTAAAACTCATAAAAACTCATCTGAATCAGCTCCCTCTCATCCAAATGCAAAGCATAAATTAATAAGGGATATCCGAATGCCAAACACAAGCCATCTGAATACTAAGCAACCCATCCGAATGGCTCACTCTCCCATCCAAATACATGACTCCAATTCAAAAATAACTTAATAAACATTCGGATGTTCTAACTTATACCTTACAATTAATTAATAAAAGCCCAAAACAACATATATACGCATATGCTACACCTTGACACCCAAATACTTAGGAAATAAACACCAAAAATAATGTGCTACACATTAAGGTTAACCAATTCAATCCTCAAAACATTAAACAACATTGAATAATTAAATTCGAGTCATTACACAAGACCACCATTTCATCACCACCTCCAATCTCCTCACCCTACCATAAGTTTCATCACCACCACTACCATTACAAAGCACTACATTATCATTGTGCTCTATTGCGAGCGCTATCTCCAAGTTTAACCATCTGCTACTACCTCTTTACCTTTTTAATCAATCTCTCTATTTCTCTTCTCAGTCATGTCATGAGCATTGCCACATTTTCTATATAAAGTTGTGACCAAGCAACCATTACCACCCCTCCTCGAACACTAAATTGGTTTCTCTCCAGTCTTTATTCTCGCTTTCTCTTCTTTCTCTTTGTCTTTCTCTAAGTGAAGTTGAAAAGGACAATCACTATAGCCATCACTATTCATTGCCACCGTTGTCATTATTATCATCTTCATCTTCTTCTTTTCTCTCTTTTTCTTGTTGTCATGAAATTCTTTAATTTGAAAAGAACACCCTTCTTTATAAATTGAAAGGTCTCTACAAGGGTTCAATTTATAAAGATGTTCTCTACAAATTGAGCCCTCAATTTATAGAGATTAAACCATTGATTACAGAGATGATGTTGATGTCATCACAAGAAGGAAGAAAGGTCATAGAGAATATGGACGACCATCGAAAGGGACAATCTGTGAGAGAGAATAAAAGGAAAGACAAGACTTAGATAATGAGGGAAAAATGGTTATTTTATGCAATACTTTATGGTAAATGAGACCTTTATCTTTTTTGATATGTTTGGGGTTGTACATCATTTTGTCAAACCTGTAAGTGGTCAATGTAATTTACCCTTTTAAATGTATAGGCAAGTTAGGTTGGCATACTATAATTGAGAAATGTGACCATAGCAAATACACTTGCTAATGATAGAGGTAATCCCAAATCTATAGGTTGTTGGGTTGATCCTTTTTAGGATCTCAAAGGGTTAATCAACTCAGGCTTACCAACCTTACATTCCAAGTCTATTTATACCTTCTTTGACGACTCGTTTTCCTTATCTCTCAACCACTAATACCATACACCATCTTCTAGTCATGGTGTCATCTATGTACACTCTCGCCTATCTTTAACTACATACCTAGTCTCTTGCGAATCAAGTTCACTTAGTATGTTGTCTCAAGTCCTAACAATAGACTCTCACATGCTCATATACATAGGTTGTAACCCTCACCTTAACATGGACATTCATACTTAAGGCCTTATTTATTAATAAAATGTGAGCTAAAATTTTGGAACCCCACCTCCATCATGACTAGTTTATTTTGCAATGGAAGTTAGCCTAGAGAATCCTATGGTTCCTTTCCCATTCAGTCCAGTAGTGCATGTTGATCTAAGCTTAAGATCTATAAAGGCTGGCTTTAGACCTTTATTCTTGTCTATGAGAACTAGTGATGAACCCTTGATGCACGGAGAGTTTAATTTAAAAATAAAAAATAAACTTATTGTTTTAAATAATTTTACCAAAATTGATAATTATAATTTTTTTAATTTTTAATTATTTATCAAAATTTAAGTTTAATTAATTATTCACTATTCAATATATTAATGAAGAACACTTTTAATTCAATATACTGTCATTCATTGTGTTAAAAAATAATTAACACATTAAGTAGGTCATTTGATAAAATACTTATAAATTTTTTTATTTATTATATTATATTTATTTATAAATAAATATTATAAAATCTATAATATATCCACTCAAAGACGTTCGCTATTTTTTATTTATTATATTATAGTTATAAATATAAATTAAAACTCTTAAATATGAGTAACAATCAGTTTTTTCAATAATAACAAAATTTTAAAAATATGAATTTTGATTTCTTCCATAGTCTTAAAAATGTGATACCTTAAATATTAATTAGCATTGAAAAACCCTAACATTTGACAACCTTAAATATTTTTTTATGAATTTGTTAAGATATCATATTATCAAGACTATAATATAATTATTAAATTAATTAATAATTAATTAATCACTACATTTAATTTAATGCAAGTTTTTGAGGGAAAAAATTTACCATTGATTGACACTTGGCAAAATACTTTGTTTGACTATTATATTTTAATATTATATAAATATATATAGAATAAAGATATAAAGATAATATTTTAAATAAATTGACAACTTTCTATGACTTAATTAATAGTTTAAGTTATCCATTAATATTTCTCATAAAACCCATGCAAATTTAATACAAATTTTAGAGGTAAAAAACAATTTTGCAGATTTTTGGAGGGAACAAAAATTTGCAAACTATTCTACTTTAATATAATATATTATATATTATTATATTATACAAAAATAAGATTTTATTTAATGGATAATTTTTTGTGACTTAGTTAATATTTTAAGTGTCTATTCATATTTATCATAAATAGTATTTATTTTTGATTAATTAATAACATTGAAAAATTCATACAAGTTTAATACAAATTTTCGATGTAAAAAATAGTTTGGCAGATTTTTGGAGGGAAGAAATATTTGCATACTATTCTACTATATATTATATTATATAAAGATAAAATTTTATACAAATAAATAAATTTCTGTAACTTAATTAATAGTTTAAGTATCTATTCATATCACTCATAAATAGTATTTATTTTTGATTGATTGAAAGATTAATTAAATATTTAATATTCACATAATAATGTATTGGAAAACCTATGATTAGAATCTATTATTAATTTTACAATAATTAGTACATATTATTTCAAAACAGTTGAAAGATTTAAATTATTAATGTAAATTACAAAATGTAAATTATTAATGCAATAAATACTAAATGTAAATAATTGATGCAAGTTTTTGGGAAAAAATTTATTACTACTTATTGTTTCAAAGCAATTGAAAGATTTAAATTATTAATGTAAATTACAAAATACAAATTATTAATGCAATAAGTATTAATTGCAAATCATTAATGCAAGTTTTGGGGGAAATGTTTTTTTTTTCAAGACTATTCTACTTATATATATATAAAGATATAAAGATTATTTTAATTTTATTTTATATTTAATTTTTTTTTTAAATCTGATTCCTAAAATTTGAACTCAATTAATGACATTAATTGATTTAGGGTTGAACCCTTTAATCTGAACCAAACAAAATTCATGGGCCATTTATATTTTAGATCCTTAAAATTATGCCCCTTAACCTTTTGGGGTAGGGCAATTAATCTGTCGCACATGTTTGAGAACTTGGGATACCACGAGATCGTGGATTCGGTTCTACTTCCATGCGGTAGTGTGTATCAATTCTATCCAAAGAACTTGGCCTTGAGTTTTGACTTGCGACTACTTGTTCGTTCACCTAGATTGAGGAGCATGGCGGACCAGGGGTTTATGGAAATGGTAGGGCATTCCGGGCCAAAAACTAACTGTACTTATTCAAATCCTCCCAATTTCCCATGTTTAAAAAACAAAAAAAATTATGCCCTAACCCCAAAACTACTCTTATTGGATTGGTTTGTATAAATTTATTATTTTGTTGTTCCATGAGTTTTGAGTATGAATTTTTAGCATGGAAGCAGAGGTTTTGGAATATAATGATTGGGTTGGGTTTGTTGAATTTTGTTTTTTTATATAGTCAATTTTGACCCCAAAATTAATTTAAGAAGAGGAATTATAATAAATTAACCATCTTCAGACCGCCAATCACCTACCGAGTAGAACAAACACTACCTTTAATATATAAACAATAAACAGTGACGAGCTTCAGGATTTAACATACCAAGGCATTTATGAAAAAACCAGCCACTCGAACTACTTCTCAAGAGGAACTCCAATGTCTTAGGGGCTCTGAATATATCAGGAACCGATCTACTCTACAGGGGGAGTAGGAATTCAGTGCCATAATCCATGCATGTCGCCAACTTCATAATTATATAATTGAAACTAAATCCTCATTAGGAGATCTTGACAAT
Organism: Diospyros lotus; assembly: GCF_014633365.1. Taxonomy (NCBI): domain Eukaryota; kingdom Viridiplantae; phylum Streptophyta; class Magnoliopsida; order Ericales; family Ebenaceae; genus Diospyros; species Diospyros lotus. The sequence continues at coordinate 20,825,864 of NC_068343.1, forward strand.
ACATGACAGTTGGCCAACCACGTCGCGACAACTTTCCTTCAGCAAAGGAATGTCCACTGTTCGAAGAATAGATCACGCATTGAACAAGGGCACGTCCAATAAACACCCCACCATCAGCACAGCATATATCACTCTGGCTACAATCCCCAAGAAATATCACACCTGAGAAAATAACCATCAGATGTTACATAGAACAGTAAAGCACTCGTAACTACAACTCATCAATTTCCATCAAAATAAGAACCACGGGAAACACAGTTATGTCCCCACCCAACTCCTTATTGTTTGAAATGGTTCAGTATCGCTCTGAATTAATTAACCCTTTAAAAGGTTCATGAATGAATTTGAAAAAAAGAAGAAGAAGAAGAAGAAGAAGAAGAAGAAGAAGAAGAAGAAGAAGAAGAAAACAGTTAAATTGATAAAATAAAATAAAACCAAGAGCCAAAGTAACCCTTTTTTTCCCCCAAAAATCTTATAGAAAGTAATTTTTGTTTCATGTTCTTAATTTGATCTATATTTCTCTATTATTAGATGCCTCTCCTTACGCTTACAACATCTGTCTTGGAGACAAAAGCCTCGTGTCTGCAATACCAAATATTTCCTCGTCTTGAAGCGGCTGGTGAGCTGTGGAGTTCGAGACCATGTGCTGGCAAATTAAAACTTCACTTCCAAACAACCCTTAATTTGGAAGCGTAAGTGTGTGTGCGTGTGTGAATGGCAGGGACGTGAAGAAACTGTGTGCTTTTGCTGATTCGAGAACAAGAGTTGTCATGTGCAAAGAATATACAATGGCAGCCATGTGTTTTTTTCAAGACTATGTTTGGATGTTTGTTTTGTCGAGGGGAAAGGGAAAGGGAGAACAATAACATAAAAAATCAAAGGGTGAATGGGACCCATCAAAATTAAAATAAAAAAAATGGAATGGGATTTTGTAGTTATTTCAGTACAAAATAAAAATAAAAAAAAAGAAAACCCTTGAAGTTTTGTATAAATTACAGTTTAAGACAAAAAAAAAAATTATATTAGATATTATAATAAAATTAAAATTTTAAACAAAACTATAGTTTGCATTTTAAAATTTAAATAATATTTATATTTTCTATTGCTATTTGAAAATTAAAAGTTTCAAAATGCCATAGCTACTCCTTGGATTAGATGCTAGATTAAATTTAAAATTTAAACAAAAAGTTAAATTTAACATCTTGAAATTTAAACAATTCTAGTGGTTATGTACGTATTTAAAACTTGAAACGAGATAAATATAAATTCTTCATGCCTACAATCTTTCTCCATATATCTCCTATATCCTCAATTAGGTAACGATCTTACTTACAATTTCTACACCCAATACCCTCTGTATATGACATAATGATCTTACTAATAATTTTGATATCATCAAAGAGATATTTCTCTATCAAGTCATTAGCAATGCGTTTTGTTTTTTTTGTGCTTTCAGAGTGATGGTGAAGGTTTAGTATTAGGAGTTGTTGATTTATATATATTCCTTTAGTTTTACTTTTATTTATGATAATTTGATGATCTTGCTATGGTTATGGTGTTTTTGAAGTAATGGGTGAAGGTCTAAGTTTGGGAGTTGTTGAGTTATGTTGTCATAATTTCGAGCTTGTGATTATCTGATAAACTTATTTATCATTGGTGAAGCTATATATGTCAAATTTTAGATTTCTAATAATATTTACCTATCCAGAGGGTTAAAATTGTAAATTAATAAAAGATGCCACGACTGCACCCTCACCTCTTATGAAGATTTTCAAATTTTTATAAACTCCAAATAATTATTAAATTTTTTAGAGATTCAGGACAATTTAAACTTACAGAGAATTTGTCAACTATTCTACTTTAAATCCATTATATTAAATATGTAAAAACTAGATTCGTTGTGTGAAGTCTAACTTTACCTATTTCTAACATATCTTTAATATTTTATTTTAAAAATGAAAATTAACCATGTTAACAAGGTCTGAACCTATGATCTCTCTAAACAGCAATAAATTTATAAATAATTTTATCACTACATCAAAAAATTTATTTTATTTAAAAACAAACTAAACTACAACTATCAAATACCACCTAATAAACTTTCATTTGAATTTTTATTATTTTTTATTTACACATGCATAGCACATGCCACTCTCTTAGTTTTATATGAGCAAACCCACCATTTATGGTGTGTTTGATATCATGAAAAATACATAAAAAATATTACATTTAAATAATTGAATTCATCTTTGGTGTTTAACACACTATATTTTTCATAGAATTAAATTTCATGGAACAATCATTAAAGCATGTTTTTTTCTCTTTTTCATGAAAAATTCCATTTAAGGGGAGATAATTTTTGTTTTTCATATAAATTGAAAAATATTTTCTTTTCAACTAAATGCTATCAAACACATCCTTAGTGTTATCAAGATTGAAGCTTATAATCTTTGGTCATTATAACTCTCACAAGTTCAATTTTCATTATTCAAACTCTCTATTACTGATGAAGTTGGAACTTAGAACCAGAGAGAGAGAGAGGGGGGGTTATGTCGAAGTTGTAGCTTCAGAGAATTAAGTGAAAAACTCAGAGAAGAAAAATGTATCGACTTATTCCCCTGCAACCATGTCTTAGTTTGGTAAAGTTGTAGAAGAAAAAAAGAAATGATGATTAAGAAAGAGGAAGAAAAAGAAAATTGCAACCAGAGACAGTGAGAGTCAAAAAATTAAAAGCGCACTGAGATTTGAAAAGTTAAGCAATGAAACAGATTAACAATGTAGAAGTTAAATTGATAAATTTTCAAGAGATTCTAAAAGATTTAGAGCAAAAATAAATATATATATATATATATATTGATGTATGAGTTGGATATGCATCACATGTGCTTGACTTCTAGTATTATTGAACCAAACAGTGATTTTGGTGTTACACAAAAGTGAAACCTTTTTGAATTTTTGAAAATTTCCCTTCAAATCCTTTGTAACTCGTTACCTCTAAATAATATTGCATAAACATGTATGCACACGCGCACCTGCGAGCACACACGTGTGTGTTTGTTTTAGTTTGTAGGGGAAAGAATAGTAATGGGAGGATGGGAAGGGGGTTGTGTGAACATGAGGAGAATTGAAGAATAGAACCAAATCATTTTTTACAATTTTTGAAGCATTCTTCAAAAAAAAAAATTCTAATTCAACACTTGAGGACATTAACTCTCTTTGATGAAGCCTTTTTCAACTAGAATGTTACACATCATCTCTTTTTTAACTTTGCACTTTAGTTTATTACTTTCTTCTTAAATCCTCATCAATTGATTTTCTTGATTCTTGATGGTATTCTTGCTCTTTCTCCCTTTTCTCTTTCCCTCTTTCTCTCTTTAAATTTGTCTATATTGTAGTTTTCCAACAAAGGAAGGTTTGTAAATACTAATATGTCTTGAATACTATTCTATTACTTAAGCAAATGGTAAGTTTGGTGTTATCCAAAGTGAACCCTTTTTGAATGTTCCAAAAATACCCCTTCAAACTATTTGTAACTCTTTCAAAATTTACTACATAAACATGTGTGTGCATGTTTTTGTGGGTGGGGAGGGAAGGGGAGTGGTGGGAAAAAGAGATGGAGGTAGTGTGATTTGAGGTAGATTGAAAATGAATCATTCTTGAAAAAGTTTTTGAAGCATTTTTCAAAAATCATTCGGAGTTAGCATCAATGATAGTAACTACAATTTTTTAGATTTTTAAGATAAATTAGGAAATTAGGATTTTTCATTTTAGATAAACAAAAATGGGCTTAATGACAAATTTGTATTGACTTGAGGGTATTTTGGGCAATTTGTCAAGAGGTTCCATATGATGATTTTTTTGAAGTGTTGGGGCCTTAGTGTAATATTTTAAAGATTATTGAGGTTTTTGCATAATTCTTAGAAATTTTTAAGGTTTAAGTAAAAACTTAAATTGCAGTAACTTTTAGTATAATTTACAAAAGTCACAAGTGTAACATATCAAAAGCAAGTGGACAAAACAAGGGAGCTCAACTAGGATTTAGCTTACTCAATGGGCAAAATTGCTTTTAAAAAAATCTACAACTTGTCGAGGAATTGGCAGGGAAACTTGCATTGCCATCGATGGTGGCTGATATTGAGCTAGCTTACTCTATTTAACTTCTAATTATGTTTTAATGATTAACAAAAATGATATTTTAAAAAATATATAAATTGTAGTATCTAATTATTTCTGATTAATTTACAAAATATTTTTTCCACAGTATATGTATTATCAAAAGTGGTATTTTTCATTAATTTTTTTTAAGTAAAGTAAAAATTTATTTACAAGTATTTTGACCGTTCCTACAATATTTTGGCCGTTTACTATAGTACTTTCAGCAAACGCCTATAAATGCCCCAAACTCATTTTGAAGATGTAGATTGCACATATTGTATATCCAAAACACTCACAAGCTCCCAAACATTCTCGAGCAAATTTTCAAATAATCTAAGGCTTTCCAAAGCTTCGTCGTACATCCATCAAAAAGCCACAAAGCAAGAGGAGAAAAACGTTTCAAGTCGACTACAAATATCTCCATCAAACTTGAGGTTACTTATTTATTTACATATCATTGCCTTGTATATTTGTTTTTAATTGCTTATTCATTTGTGTCTAATGTTAGACAAATATTTGCATTCACATAAACTTTTATTGCGGATTGTATTGGTTGCCTAGAATTGTTGAATCTATGAGTGTAACTAGCTTTCAATGTAAGGTGGGAAGAAAACTTTAGTGTTGGTGGTTACTTAGAACTTGTTGTAATCTAGGAGTGTATCTAGTTTCTAAGGTAAGCTAGGGAGAAAACCTTGGTGGGATTGGTTAGTAGAACCCCAAGAGTGGTTAGACCTTGGGAGAGTGAAGTAAGTGTGTGTGGAAACAATGAACTGTTAGTGTTGTGTGCCCTAATGCTAGATTTGGATGACATCTAGCAGGCGTGTAATTGGTCGCATTCATTGTATCTTTGTATATATTTATAAAATGCAAGTTTTCATCATTTATGAGCTCTCTATTTTATCACATGAATAAGTCACTAGATATTTTGTTTACGAATCATATTCTTAAGGTGTTGAGACTATGTGACAAGATTCTTGGTAACAGGATGTTTTAAACTATTCCTAGTTCTTAGATTCTTTGGATGTGGACTCTGATTAGTCAAGTATGGACTAGCACAGAGGTTACTATCTCGTTCAATATGAGTTAATAATAGGAGGGCACTGTGTCACACGTCATATGACATAGGGATGTCACTAGTAGACCTGTGGGTAGTTGTTGGGGAATAACCAACTGAATGTGGTGCCAATGATATATCACATGGCATGGTAGATAATAGTCTTATTGCCAGGCTACAATAGTGTGTTAATCCTTGGACTTAAACTAGCATGGTTGTTTTGTATATTGGTGTGCGGAATTTACTAATGAGACGAACCATCCAATCAAGATGTGAAGAGGTTCATCTATGTGATTTCGTATTACTAGTATATAGAGACAGGTGTTAGGAATAGAATCAGCGCCCCTCGTCAGTAATTGATAATATGAACGTCCTGTGTGATCTACTATTAGTGTAACAGGATAGTTCCTGGCCATGACAGATAAAATATCAGGAAAAGAGTTTCATGAAGTGTCATTTAGTCACATTGACGAGGTCAGACACATAGTTACTGAATTTATGAGTTTATCACTCTATGACTCTCCCTTATTCGAGATGTTAAGTGATAGAAGGATTATAGCACACGGTAATTATTAGTCGTAATAAGTTCACTTGAAGTGAGACTTCACTACCACTTATACTGTCCTGAACCTCAACTAGGCGTTATTCAAGAACTCTTAGATCATCAACGGGATATAGAGAGATTTCGATGATAGGTCAAAAAGTTGGTCAGTACCGTAAAGGGTGTCGGTGTTATCTGATTGCTAGCAGGTAGTGAACCTACAAAGTCACACACTATATAGTGTTGCGTCTAGTAACAACATCTTGTGCTCAAAGCATCTTGGGGATTGGTAGGTCAAATGTTGACTTGCTAGCCTAGAGAGTCGATTTTCCTATGGCGGAAGTTGACTTTTGAGGCAGTAGAAGTCAACTTCTGCCAAGACAAAAGTCGACTTTCGGTCACCTAATTACTGCTCCAATTGGGTACCACGTGTTTGCCGATTGGAGGGGGCTTGAGGGTGAGGCGGTGGCTGTTTTGCAGGTAGAATAAACTGGAGAAGCAGTATGTTTTACTACCTGCGCACATCTTCTGCTTCTCCATTGCCTTCTTCTACTTCTGTTGTTTCTGTAAATTCTGTAACTGCCAAAAATTTAATACACGTAACAATTACGAGAGAAGATTTGAGACACGGGTAGGAGTAATACTGCAACCCTTGTGTCTAGCTCGGGAAGGGGAAACCAGAACGATATCGGACAATATACTAGGTGTGGACTGGCTAGAACCACCACAACTTGAGGTGGAGCAGTCTTAGTACAAAAACAATTTCTGTACCAACCCTATATCGGGCAACAAGTATATGTGTATTTATATTCATAAGATGAATGTGCGTGTTGCTTAAATACCCAAACTACGTGCGTAAGGACCCACTCTCGAATATTCTCGCTAGCACAGGATATTCGAAAAGAGGTCATCACAGTGATGATATAGAACAAACCATATTAAAACAAACAACTCATTTCATTACTAGCAGCGAAAACTAAATTAAAGTTCAGTTACATTTTCAATATCTCATGAGTCTAGGCTCGAAAGTCGTACAAAATAAATAAGAGGCTCTAGTATGAATTAACAAAATAAAACTCATTTCATTACATGCCTCTCCAAAATGATACTAAGGATCTTCAAGTTAGGACGCATCTTCGTACACCATTATCCTTGGGCCTTAGTCCTACTGGACTTGCCCCCAATAACAACATTTCCTTTACCTAGAATAACAAAAAAGATCAAATGAGCCACAAGGCTCAATAAGTTCGAGAAACAATGAACAATGTATAGGATCCAAGAACATGATGACACCAAGAAGAGTAATCAAGGACTCCACAGTTATATATAAGATTCATGATTTATGAATTTATTAATTCAAATTTAAATACATCATGCCACCATGTACCACTATGCAAATGTGCATAAATCTCAATGTTAGTATCAAATCTCGCAGGCTCTCAAGCCATCAATCAAAACATGCAAAAATACATTATTTCAATATCAGTATCAAATCTCACAAGCTCTCAAGCCATCAATCAACACATGCAAAAGTGCATCATTTTAATAGAATCTCACAAATAAATATGGAGTCAACTTGCCAAGCTATAATCACCTCGTCCCATGCCAGATGCTCTAGGGTACCATTTTCACTTAGCGCAAAATAGTAAGTGCACAATATATATGTGTGTGTGTGTGTGTGTGTGATATGTACATGTCAACCACATTCATTTAAATTCTCGTTTCCTCAATATTCATACTTTCAACACCCTTTACCCATATCGGGCATTTTACCATCATCAGATAAATTCAACAAAACTTATTTCATAGCATTTACCACATTCAAGATGTAAATTATAACACATAAATAATTTTGGGAGATGCTATTTAAGGTTAAATATTGATTCATCATTTGAGGAGTATTATAGACTTAATATGTTATTTTCCCCATCATAATAATCCTTCAAATTCATTCAATAATTATGCTAACATCGATATGTAATTTGGGAAAATTAAACAGGGGTCATTCGAATAGTGTATAAGCATATACGTACGGGTATTCGAATAGGGCCAGAGGTGATTCGAATAGGGGTAAGTATGTATATGTATGTGATTTGGATCATTCCAAGGCATTTCGAATAGGGCTTTTAGATCTTACTGATTTGAATGGAGGCTTGTCGATTCGAATGGGACTTTAAATGAATGGCCAATTCGGATGAGACATAACCGATTCAAATCGCCTTGCATGAGTATATGACAGTGATTCGAATCATAAATATATATAAGGTTATTCGGATCATGTGCATAAACATATAAGGGTTGTTCAAATAATATATATATAAGGTTATGGGTGATTCGAATAGACATATGTATTTATATAGGTGATTCGAATAGGTCATGGCTGATTCGAATGGGTTTGGGTGCATATATAGGAGTGATTCAGATCGCTCAAGAGGCAATTCGGATTGGGCAAGCGTATATATATATATAGGTGATTCAAAACAGTAACATCCATATTTTTATCCAAGATTGACGGGGCTATTATGGACTCAATATAAGTCCAAATAATATGGGTAATATATCAAAACGAAGCCTACGATATCTAGTTTACATTCCAATAAACGGATCTCAATTCAAAGATGGAAATAGAAATTTATAGGTCAAAGAACACTAGGTGGTCAGAATACATGAAAACAGTAAGCTACGAATTTCTTGGCAAAAATTAATCGAGTTGTTACAGGTCCAAAACGTAACCAAATTATTTGAATAATAAATAAAATTGAAGCCTATGAAGTCTATTTTCAACACATCAAACGGATCTTAAATCGGATATCATCACAAGGAGATAAACCCAAAAGAATGAAGCATACACAAACTTGCTATATTACATTCGGATGGAGCATAAAAGCATTCAGATAGGAGAAAACTGGTGGCAGGGTCATTCAGATGCTACAATAGCTCATTTGGATGGCTTATACAATTTTTGGTGAGAGTGATTCGAATGGAAAGGGAGTGATTCGGATTGGGGAGTGAGTGATTTGGATTTGGGGGGTGAGTGATTAAGATTGGGGAGTTTCTAGTGTGTGGTTATCCCATTGAAGCTCCATTTTGACCATGATAAAATTCGAATCTTTTAAAATTCAAAACATGAAAGTTGTATATCTTTCTGTTTTCATTCTATAGCATCTTGAATCACTTTAATCAGAGTTCAAACGAGAGAGTTATGCCAAAAATTTGAAAGAATGTCAAATCTGTCTAAAATATGCATTTTTCAATAAAAGCCTATATATGTGTGTGTATAAATCTCGACTTCTTCGAATACGAAATGAGTGAAGTTTAGTATCCTTACCTACTGCAAATGCCATTCACTGGAAAGGAATGGGGGGTGATGCAAACCCCAAAGAGACATCAATGAAACCATGAGAAAACAAGTAGAGAAATCCAAAGACACAATACTAGAGAGAAACCACATACAAAATAGACATATACATACATATATACATAATAATCCCTCACGGTGACTAAAATGAAAAGGCTGACAATGAGACTCGCACGAGAACTAGAAATAACAAGAGAACTTGCACTGAAAATAGAAGAGGAGCGTAAGAAGAACTTGCCTGAGGAGATGTCCCAACAGAAGAGTACTATTTGTTAATCACGAATACTATTCATACTATTCATACATATTTGTTAGGCATACTATCAATCACGAATACTATTCATACATATTTGTTAAATATATTTTTTAATAAAATTATTAATTAAGAATTATTTTTAAAAATTTTAAAAAATTTAATTACTCAATTTACCTATTCTTAAGTGACAATTCCCTAAGGGACCAAAAGCTCAATCTTAAGAATTCAATTTAGGGATGATGAAAAGGGTAATGAACAGCTAGGATTTGAGGGTTTGGGCAAATTGACTAAAACTAGAAGAACAATTCAACTATGTTTTGATTAGTTTTAAAAGGATTTGATTTTTTTTTTTGGTTCAAAAGGGTTGAATTGGGACAAAAATGGAGTGTTTTGTTTGAGATTTGGGAGAGATACAAGGCTCATTAGAAAATCGAGGAACTTGCTAAAATCCAAATCGGATAGAAAGAAAAAAAAAAAGAGAGAAAGATAAGAGAAAGAGAAAGAGGAAAAAAAAAGAGAAAGAAGAAAAAATCAAGAAAAATAGTTGCTACAAGTCATCAACGATAGAGGAGTCGTCGGAGAAAACAATTGGAAATAGTTGTTTAGGCACATGCAGCACATGTGACTGAGGGCATGAGACACGCGTGTAGCCCATGCACTAGGAAGGAAATAACAGTAAAATGCAAACAAAATAAAAAATGAAAGAAAGGAAGAAAAAATAATAATAATAATAATAATAATAATGAAAAATTAAAAAAAGGGAGAAATATAAAAAATAAATAAAAATATTTGAGAAACTACCAAGTGTTTAGAAAACATTTCAAGATTGGGGAAAATAATTTCAAGCACATCAAGGCCACAAACAATAATTTGGAAGCTATTATCGATAAGGATTTTTTTTATTTTTTTTTAAATATGATCAAAATATAGAGTATTAACATTTTATTTACGTAATTGACATGTTTTTAAATTTTATTTTGATTATTCTATATCTTGGTTCGAAAAGCCATTACACACAACATTTATAATTAGTATATTTTTTATTTTGTTTATAAATCATAGTTTTTTATTTCTCGCATGTTTCAATTTCTATTTTAAATCCCTTTTTTACTTGCACCACAATTTCATCAACTAATTTGAAAGCTTTTTCTCCTTTCGAGTTTTTGAATTTATCCCTCATCTTTTAATTATAAATATAAATAACTATAAATATGGTATTTTTTTAATTTTTTAAATTTATCCTTACATTGAGTTTTTTTATTACAAAAATAATAAAAAATATTTTTTTTCAAAATTTCTCACTTTTAAAACAGGATCTTTGCAATTTTTTGTCTAAGATTATAATTTTTTATTTTTTTAATAAATTACAATAATTTTTATTCTTTTATTTATTTATCTTACTCCGATATTCCTTATTTTCAATTTTTTTGTTTTTTTTAATTTTTATTTACACCAACAATTTTACCAATTATGCTTCTTTCCATTTAAATTTTACAAGTTATTACTTACTGAAAAAATTTAGAAGTTAATTACTTTCATGTTTTAATTACAAATATAAACAGATGAAAAAAAGGTAATTTTTATTTTTTATTTGGTTTATCCTTATTTCCATATCTTATGTTTATTTCAATTTTTTTTTTTGAACAAAATGAATTAGATTTTCCTTTGCAAGAATAGTGCAACGCTATAATTCCTTTTGGTTATGTTCCCAAAAATTTTTCACTTTCAAATTTTGAATTGAGGTTTTGTGAAATTTTGATTTTGTTGGTAAACAATATTTTTTAAAATCATCATGACAAATATTTTTATTTATATTTACAATTAATTTTCATATTGGTATTTTTTTTTTATTTTGAGGAATGTGGAAAAAAATTGATTGGATTTTCATTGCAAGAATAATAAAAGAAAATATTCTTTTAATTAATTTAGTTAAAGTTCCTCACTTTTGAAATTTGAATTGAGCTTCTATAATCTTTGGTTAAGATTATAATTTTCTAAAAGGTAAACAAAACATGATTGGCAAGTCTTCCCTAGTGTAAGAGTTTCTTCTTGTCATTTTACAGAGTGTTTTGATTTTCACTCTCATCAGGCAATTGCTTTTGTTTTGTTTTGAAGAGTTTTGGTTTGGGTTATTTCTTGTTATCTATTGACTAAGGTGTTATGGATGACATTTTGGATGACTCTTAACAAATTGACGCTGACTCATGAGAAGGATGAGTAGATCTTTCTCAATTGGACTTTTGTAGTGAAAGATGAGTAGATCTTTCTCAATTGGACTTTTGTAGTGAAAGTGCTTACTGATCACCATGTCAACATTGAGGCTTTAAGGAAACACCGGGAGTCGACTCCCGTCCATTGGGCAGTCGACTCTCGATGCTCAAGTAAGTCAACTTTTGACTCACTACATCATTAACTCTTAATGACATAGCCGAGACACATCGGATACACAATGTTGATACCAGATATACCACTATATGGTGTATGACTTTCTAGATCCAATGTCAACCAGATAACATCAAAACCCATTTCGGCACCAGCTAACACCTTGACCCATCATAGGAATCTCTCCATATCTCGGCGATGATTTGAGAGGCCATGGATAGCACCTAGCAATGGCCGAAGACAATGTAGGTGACAATGAAGTCTCACTTCAAGTAAACCTATTACAGTTAATGATTACTGTGTGCTATAATTATTCCATCACCTAGCGTCCCGACTGAGAGAGAGCCATGGAATAAACTCACAAATTCAGTAAATATGTGTCTAACTCGTCAATGTGACTAGATGACACATCAGGAAACACATTTCTTGATAATCAATATACCTTGGCCAGGGACTGTCCCGTCATATTAATAGTAGATCACATAGTGCATTCGCCCAATCAATTACAACAAGGGTGACAGATCATATCCCCAACACCTGTCTCCATATACCAGTAATACAGAACTACATAGATAAACCTTTCTACATCACAATTGGATGGTTTGGCCCATTAGCCTACATACTGATACACAAAACAACCGTGTCGGTACAAGTCTAAGGATCAGCTACACTATTACAACTAGATGACATTACCCATTATCCACAATGCCATGTGTCAGTCATCAGCATCAGATTCAGTGCGTTGTTTCCCAACAACCACTCACAGGTTTACTAGAGACATTCCCATGCCATATGGCATGTGGCACATCATCATTCCATTAGTATCTCATACTAAACAAGGTAGTAAACACTGTGCTAATCCATATGCTAAATGTTATCCAAATCTAGAATTAAGGCACACAACACTAACAACAATTGCACCTGTCAAAAGTTAAAGTTATAGCTGAGCCTGTAAAAGCTATAGTGGATTGTTAAAATCCTTGGTGAGGAGCCAAGGGAATGGAGTAGGCTGGTTGAGCCGAACCACTATAAAATTCTTTGTGCTACATTGTTTTTTTCTTTCTTTCATTCCAACAAGTCAAATCTTTATTTTCATCATTCAATGTCTGTAATTTTAGCAATACAATTTGATCTTGCAAATCACATTGTCATTGAAGTTATATTTGCTTCATTATTTCTAAAATCACCAAGAATTTAAGCTTTCAATAAAATCCTTTATATTCATTTTTTAAAGATTCCAAAAGGACAAACAGTTTTCTTTGCACAAAAGCCTTTAAATCTAATTTTTTTTTGAAAATCCAATTCACCCCCCTCTTGGGTGTCTATTTTTTCTTTCACATATATATATATCCCCCTATAATTACACCATTCCCTCTAAATGAACCAATCGATCTAGAGGTGGATGAGGGTTCTTTAGGGACGGTTGTTTCTTAAAGTTGGTACCACCTATCTAGCTACAAGATAGATCACATCTAGAAGCCATGCATCTTATAGGTTGAAAGGAATAGATACATTGGAGGACACCGACAAATATTTCAAAAGATGGGCCCCATAGTAGGTGCTAAATGATGACAGTTCTGAGAGTCAATCACCATACGCTACTGTTGAGTTATGTTTTGATGATGAAACTTAAACACAAAACTTTAATGAAGTATTTGATGAGATTTAATCGAGTAACTGAATACCTATAATAGAGGAACACATAATGATCAAATAATTAATTGATTATGTGCTTGTTTTACTCGAGTATTATAACGACCCTAAAGTAGGTCTAGGAGTTTTATTACTTAATGTCAGTTTGATGGCATTTTAAATGTGGGTCTAAGTATTTTAATATTTAATGATAAACTATTTTGATAGCATAGAAATAGTTTTGGATTTTAAAATTTTATTTTATGATTCATGTGATTGTGAAAATAAGTGTATGGATCTAATTTTTTAAGAATTGAGAAATAATGTAATGGGCCACAATTAATTAGTTAATGAGTCCATGGGTTTATCAGGTGGGCTATATTATTGTTGGGTTGGGATTGGGCCCAATGATAAAGGAATTTAAATTTTTATGTGAATAAGGAAAAGAAGAATGAAAATAAAAATACGTGTCAAATGTCAAAAATGCCCTAAAAAGTTTGTTTGTTATAGGAAAAAGTAGGGGCAATTGAGTTTTTTGAAGGCTAGCATACAGAACTAGTGTCGTAACCCCTTTTTCTTCTGCGCACTATGGTTGTTTCCATTTTAGTGCCGATTTGCATATCTCCCTTTATCCCCCCCACTATTCCATTGCCTTCATCGTCTTCTTCTTCTTCTTTTCTCCCACTGTCTATTCGCGACTGGAGCTTCAGTGGAGGAATCTCATCAACGCAAGTCATCAGACAAGTTCCTTCCGCACTCTCTTTTGAAATTCTACAAGTTTCCTTGTATCTTATCTCACTCTTGTGCAAGTTCGTGTTTGTCTCCCCATTCTGATTGTAAATCTATATATACATGTCTATTACTATAATTTTTCTTCTTTTGTTATAGTATCCTTCTTTCTTTTCTTTGATTTTCCTTGCTAAACAACCTTGCAGTCCCTTAATGTTTCGAAATGAGTTTGCTCTACCCCTAAATTTATTTTTGGAATGGCATATTTTTGTTTCCTATAGGAGCTTTGTTCACTTCTATGAGGTAAGCAATGATATATATGTATATGTAGATAGGAATATGGCCATTCGAATGGGAGCTCTCACTCTCTCTCTGTTCATTCACATAGCCCTTGTTTATATACCCCTGATTCGAATAGCCAATATATATACATACCATGATTGATTCGAATAGCCTCCATATATTTTCATGACTGATTCAAATAGCTTATATAAATATATATATATAATACACATGATTCAAATAGCCATCATATATACATACTCTAATTCGAATCATATATATATATACATACTCAAGCTATTCAAATCACCCCTCGCTGATTCGAACCACTTATATATATACAAACTAGAGCCATTAGAATTCCCCACGTTCCGTTCGAATCATATATAAATATACACACACACATAAAAACGTAAATTCTGTGCAGAATTGACATCTTTTCTAAATTTGGGCATAACTCTCTCGTCTGAGCTCAAATTAAGGTGATTCAAGATTCTATAGAACGACAAGAGAAAGATATACAACTTTGATGTTTTGAGTTTGAGAGATTCGGACTGAAACAAGGTCGAAATCGGGTTTCAAGGTATAAACTACACTCAGGAAAATAGGCAATCCGAATGCTAGCTCTCCAATTTGAATTGCTCACACCCAATTTGAATCACCCACTGTAGAATCCAAATGAGCCTAACTAACACTACATTTTAATGCACCTCAACCATCCGAATTGCCCCTGTATGATCCGAATCACTCCCATATATGCACCCAAACCTATTCGAATCACCTATATATATAAATGCAATACTGTAGCGAGTCTGACCACCTAGTGTTCTTTAGCCTATAACTTTTTTTTCCCATCCCTGAATTGAGATCCTTTTGTTGGGATGAAAACTAGACTTCATAGGATTCGATTTGATATATTATTCAAATGATTTGGTTAAGTTTTGAGCCTATAAGAACCCGATTAATTTCTACTAAGAAATTCGTAGCTTCTGTTTTCGTGTAGTATTACCACCTGGTGTTCTTTGGACTATACTTTTTATTCACATCTCCGAATTGAGATCTATTTGTTGGGATGTAATCTAGACATCCTAAGATTTGTTTTGATATATTACCCGCATTATTTGGCTTCATATTGAGTCCATAATGGCCCCGTCAATCCTAACCAAAAATCTGGAATTTTATTATTTTGAATTCCATATTGTGGTAGTTTTTGTGGGATAACTTTTGGTGGATAATTCCAATTGTGAATCCATTTGATATTCTCAAAACTAGAGTTCTTGAACTTACATTTCAAAAAAAAAAATGGGGCAATTGATCAAATATCAAACTTGAATCGGTCCTTTGAAATCACCCCAAAACAAATCTAAAATTTAAGGAATCATTGATATGAAATTCTTTTTGGGTTGCCATTCTTTCTTATGATTGAGCTATGAACATGAAATAAAATAATTGTATACTGGAACCATTTAAATGAATTCAAGGAAATTATAAGATGGGAAAAATAGTATATTAAATCTATAATTCTCCTCAAATGTTGAATCAAACTTTAACCTTAAATAGCATCTCCCAAAATTATCTCTGTGTTATGATTTACATCTTGAACGTGGAAAATGTTATGAAGTAAGATATGTTGAATTATTTGATGATGGTAAAATACTCGATATGGGTAAATGGTATTGAAAGTATGAATATTGAGAAACAAGAATTTAAATGCATGTGGTTGGCAAATGCATACATGTACATGTTACATATATATATATATATATATATCTTGCGCACCTATTATTTTTTTCGGAGGGAAAGGGTACCCTAGAGCACCTAACACGGGATGAGATGGCCATAGCTTGGCAGGTTAGCTTCATATTTATTTGTGAGATTCTATTTACATGATGCACTTTTGCTTATGTTGATTGGTGGCTTGAGAGCCTGCGAGATTTGATACTAAGAATGAAATGATGCACTTTTGCATGTGTTGATTGATGGCTTGCGAGCCTACGAGATTTGATACTGACATTGAAATTTTATGCACATTTATATAGTGGTACGTGGTGAAATGATATATTTAAGTTTGAATTGATAAATTCATTAATTATGAATCTTGTATATAACTGTGGAGTCCTTGATTACTTTTCTTGGTGTTATCATGTTCTTGGATCCTATACATTGTTCTTTGTTTCTCGAAGTTGCTGAGCCTTGTAGCTCACTTAATCTTCTTTGCCATTCCAAGTAAAAAAAAGATTGTTATTGGGGGCGAGTCCAATAGGACTATAGCCTAGGGATAGTGGTGTACGGAGACGCGTCATAACTTAAAAATCCTGATTAGTGTTTTGGTGAGGATTGAGATGAAATGATTTTATTTTGTTAGTTAACATTAGAGCCTCTTATTTTTTTTTAGGCCTTCGAGCCCAAACTCATGAGATGTTGGAAATGTAACCGAACCTTGTTTAAGTTTCCGCTGCTAGTAATGAAATGAATCGTTTGTTTTAATATGGTCTTGTATATATCACTACTGTGATGACCTCCTTTCAAATATCCTATGCTAGCAAAAATATTCGAGAGTGAGCCCTTACAAGTATTATGCTGAAAAACCTTAATCGAGTAAATCAGAATGATAATCGAATAAGTATTATAATAGTCAATCAACTATACTCAATAATTGAGTAATAATACTGAAGCAAAATGGCAAGTTTGAACTTGTAACATTAATCGACTAAGAAGAACATGTTAATCGAGTATTACATAAACTTAGTCGAGTTTTGAATTTTATTAATCGAGTAAGAAATAGGACTAAAATGACAAGTCCTTATACTTCGTAATTAATCAACTATAAGAGAAGTGCTAATCGAGTAACTCATTCTTTAGTTGAGTAACCAAAAGTCTTACTCAAGTAATAAATCCTGAACAAATTGTCAAGTCCCTATACTAGAATAGTTAATCAACTAAGAATATGATTTACTCGAGTAACATAATACTTAGTCGAGCAACTACATTATGTAGTTGAATAAAATTAATGAACAGAGAGTGTGTAACGCCCCACTTTTCCTAAGAGTGCATTAACTCGAGATTTCGGGAATATTTTATTTTTCCAACATCATACACACAACATAAGTCTCTCGATATACATACCCTCAACATAATCATTTCCCGACAATCCCGATTATACCATCTCAGCATATCAAATTTAATAATTAATAGACTAAGACAGGTAATATCAATCACATCAGCAAAAGTAAGATCAAAACCTCAATGATATGTAACTGACAAATTCCTTTTACAATCAAATAACCAAATTGATGTTTCACATGAAAATATCAAAATATTACATAACCTCTAAACATCGAAATCATAGACAAAGACCAACGAACACTAAACATAGCAACTACATCTCGACGACATCTTTTCCCTTGGTGCCACTGCTTTCACCTGGAACGTTTGAATATTCCAGGCACATAGTCCAAATTAGATGCTGAACCATCTAAGTGAGAGTTCAAAAACATTTTCATGATATATGCAAGACCATGAACAAAACCGACATATCTCGACACACCCCAGCCCAAGAGAATCTCATACAACGCTTAACCCATACCACGGGGAAAGAGCAAATCTCTCAAGAGGTAACCAGACCACACCGACATATTGGCATAACACAACCCTAGCTTAAGAGGGGCAACATCAATGCATGAACCCAGGAATCACCCCATCATCATTACGTTCCCACTCAAAGGCATTCCAGGTCTCATCAACACAAACCCTAGCCACCAGGTGATCAACACGTTCACCTTGAAAACAATGTTGTCGCTCAAAGGAACATGAGGTGGTGTCTACTCTCAGCCCTGCCACTTGAGCCGACCCAGGGTGGTGTACACTCTCAGCCCCGCCACTTTTGACTTGCAAGGGTGGTGTCCACTCTCAGCCCCGGTTATAGATGGGCATTGATCATTGGCACGTTTCCTTAATGCTATCACTCAAGTGCCGTAACACAGGTTTATATCCCAACATCCCACATGAATATCACAAAAGATATGCCAATGCCATAACCACAACATATATCAATGAATTACAAACAACATTTCAATGCAGATGCAAAAACATTTTGGATGAACCTTCCACATGAAATCAACCTATCACAGGTCAACCATTTGTATGCAACAAAATCGAGTATAGGGTCGTACCACCCACAATAAATCAATATTGATCAAAAGTAACAAGAATATGCACAAGAATTTGATTGAACAACTCACATTGGCCAAAATTCAAGATTCCTTGAAATGCGTGTCTGATCTTGATTCTCGTGCCAAGCGCACTATAGCTGAACCTTGAGCCTCAACGATACCCTAGACATCATATGCATTCAAAGGAAAATCAATATCTATTTTCTCAATTTTCTCATAATTTTTCTCTAATTTATTCGTATTTTTCTCTCAATAATTTTAAATAAATACCTCTTTAAGTATTTTTCCAAATTTTTTCTCTACCAAAATTCATAAAAAAAATATTTATAAGACTCTGGAATTTTCTGGAAAGTTTCCAGATTTTTCTCCTATTTTCTCTAATTTCCATAATTACTTTTCCTTGAGAAAATTTATTTCTCCTTGATTCCTTTTGAATTTCCTCCATAAATATTACCAAAATTCATAAAATAAATTCTTTATCCTTCTAGAATTTTCTTATAATTTTCTAAAAATTCCTCATATTTATTTTTCATTTACCTTTCCTTTCAAAAATCCAAAATAATTATCTACTCAAGAAATATTCAAGATAAAAATTCATCAAAATAAACTATTCCTTTTTCTTGAATTTATATACATTTTTCTATAATTTTATTTCCTTTAATTCTATTTTTTCTTAAATTTCCTATATTTTTAGCATTTAAAAAAATACAGAAATGACTTCCGTTCATCTTCTCCGGTGCCAGCACACCAGATAATTAAACCGACAACACTGGGCTGCTCATCTCCCTTATTCGATCCCAATGGTACCCTCTTTGTTGAAAAAACCACCGGAAGCCCTCTGATTTAGCCGAAAACAGTCCGCCTAAGCCGTCCGCCACCGAACTCTAGCAAACCAAATTGCCCTTCGATTCGAACTCCGATTGACACGAAACTTTCCGGACTAGTTGCCCATAACCTTGCGACCAAAAGCCCATTATTAGATCCTTCAATCGTTCACTCTGCAAACCAATTTAAACCCTCACTCAATATGTATATATATATATAGGTGACCGAATATATAACTGCGAAAACACCCCCTATACCACTCCAAAAACTCTCAAAATCTCCAGAATTACTTCCCATAACCTGGGAAACAAAAGCCCTTTATCAAAATGCTCAACTTCCTTCCCAAACTCATGATCTAAGCCTATGAACTTTGATGGAAACCCTTGACCAAAACTCGACTATTTATAACCAAATTCGAGCCTCTCTCAACCAATCACAAGGGGTAACGTGAGCTAAAGACCACCCCCCACGTCCATGCTAGGCTCGGCCATGCCCTGGTCATTGATTTGACAGTGACAGTGGCAGGTGTGGCGACCATGCCTCACGCTGCAATTCTACTTTTTTTTTTTAACATGATAAAACATAATATCTTTTATTAAAAACAACTATAACCTATACCAGACATTCTTGGGACGCTCGTCAATAATATATCATTTCTTTTAAACATCTAATTTCTGAGGCGCTCCCTGCCGACAATTTAGTTTTTCAACCCGAACTGAAGTTGTATCGAAAACCAACTCCGATCCGATTTCTTTCAATACTAAAAATCCTATCTCGGGATGTTTAACAATGACATATCATTTTCCTTTGAAATCTCAGTCTCGGGACATTCCCTATAGTCGATTCGGCGACTTATTTTTACCCTCAAGTCATTTTTCGATATTTTAAACTCATCTAAATTGCATGACAACTTTATGAAGATATGGGGTATTACAAAGTGAGTCTCTGCATCTAACCTATTATTAGTCGATTAAGTAAGACTTTTAGTCGAGTAAAGTAACATCTTACTCGAGTAACACAAAATCTTACTCGACTAATATTGTAAGAAATAATATATACTCAAGAGGGTGGTGAATTTGGTCATTTAAAAACTTTTTAGATTTAAACTCATTGTACAAAGAAAACTGTTTAACCTTTTAGAATCTTTAAATAATAGTTATAAAAGAGTTTATTGAAAGTTTTAACTCTTGTTTCTTAAAGAAATTATGATACCAAAAAGACTTGAAAGAGAATGAGCTTTATAAGATCAAATTTTATAACTGTGACTGCAAATCTTAAATGTTCAAAGTAAGACTTGACTAGCTAGAATGAAAAGTAGAAATAAACAAATGCAGAACATCTGCTTTTCAATAGATCAACAGTAACCGAATACAAACAACTTTTAGAAGGAGCAACTGGAACATCTTGCATTGTGCTTTTTTATAGGCTTAAGTGTAACGACCCATTATAGCGGGTTTAAGTCTCTATGTCAACATTTTTGCGTGTATTGTATTTTGATTTTATTTGATCAATGACTTTGAGAAGTTATATGTGATGTTTGAAAGGTCAAAGCAAGGGAAGTTATATTGATGTTGAATAGCCAAAGTGAAAAGGGAAAGTGGAAGTCAAAATTAGAAGTGATGTGGCAATTGAGAATTGGATGGGAATTGTAATGCTTGTAAATATATATAAATATGTAATATATATGTATTGTGTTAACAAATATTCAATTAATATCATATATTATGCAAAGTCAAAGGCTACAACTGGAAATTGATTGAAGGATTGTCTTCCCAGGGTTGTCAAATTTCAATGCTATATATATATATATATATATAAGAAAAGGGAAGAGGAAAGCAACTGGTAGAATGTTCTAGAGGCTAGGCGCAAGGGGATCTCCTCCACCATTCATCTTCTTTTTCTCTTTCACATGTGCTGCCACTTGTATATATATATTTGTATATATGTATAATATATGATATTAAAATAGGATGAATAAAAGGTAGCAACAAGAGCCTTCTCTAGCGTCTATCTCTCTGTTCCCCAAACCCTCCAAAATGTGAGTGTACGTTATGCTTCTTTGTTCCAGCGCTACCCCGGTACTCCAATTATCTTCTTTCTTTTTCTTGTCCGTTTGCTTAATTCGCTAGAATGGTTCTTCTTGCCTCCATAGCAGCACCAAAACAAGCAAGAATCAAAAGAGAAGAATCATCCAAGGCAAGTTCTTCAACCTTCTTTCCATCTTAGAAGGCTTGTTCCCTTTATTCCCAAGTTTTTGTTCTTGAATTATTATTTTTGGATTCTCTGACTTTCTTGTATTTTTTGGCCTATAACTTCTTGTGGTTATATTCGAATTGAATTTCGCTTTTCGTTCTAAAAACTAGACATCCTAAGCTTCATTTGGACATATTATTGGGGTTATTTGACTAAGTTTTGATCCTATAATAGCCCTATGAATCATTGCTTAAATCTGAAAATTTATTGTTTTCGCGTAATTCGACCTTACTTCAATTTTTAGGGTATAACTTTTTGTAGTTATAACTGATTCAAAATAAGTTTGTTGTTGCAGAAACTAAAGATCCTAAGCTACAATTTCAACCTATTGTTTATGGTATTTGGCTAAGTTATGAGTATGAAACAAGGTCTTGAAATCATAGCTTGAAATCTTGATATTCTGAAATTCCATTTATTCAATCCCTTTCGTTTTGGTTATACCTCCTATATTTGGTTCTATGATTCTTGCCTACTCTATCATGTTAACCTTGTTATTTCCCTTTAATACTTGATGGATCTCATTCAAAAAGCCCAAATAGGATTTAGTTCACCCTATATTTTTAAAGGAACGATATACCTTGTCATAGTAAGTTTTGCTTGCCAAGTGAACCTAGTGGTAGTGGACAATGTCATGGTTGGAATTAATGAGAAATTAACCCTAAGCCATGTTGGTTGTTAAGGTATGCATTAACTAATTTTATGTTATGTTATGATTGGTCATAGTTGGAGTATATCTTAAATGTGCATCCATGAGCATGGTGATGTGCATAATATATGTTCATGTGTAGGTATTTGCATGGATTATTTATGGATGTATGATCATGTGTGTGTGAACATTTATATGTTGCATTTGCATAAGCATTGCATGGTGATTAATACGCGCGGGATATATATCCACCAAGCTCGGTAGGCTTAAGGCTTGACTAGAGGGAGCTTTGGTTCATTATGCTCACCTGATTTAAATTAGTGTGGAGGTGTCGCAGCCCGTAACCCAGAACAACTCGCTAGCCAAGGAGTTCTATGAAAAGGTCACTTGGAAATGGTACGTGAGATAAGATAATAGAATATGGCATAAAAATCCATAACAAAAAAAAAAAACCCTTTTTTTGGGCAACTAATTTCATAATATCATAATACATCTGATTCAGGGCTTAATTAACTACCCAATTACATTTCAAAATGACAACAAAAATACAGGGCGTCAAAATAAAATTTCAAAATCTATATTGTCCACAACCTTGACAAGATCTACTCCCAGGCTCAGAGGTCCAGGATGGCTCTGTACATGCTAGACTTCCCCAAATATCACCCACGGCTAGACTCGTCGCTTTCCTTCGCCTTGCCCTTATCTAGAATGACGAAGAATACAACGTGAGCCACAAAGGCTCGGCAAGCAATAATATAATGGAACAAAATGACATTTACAACTAATAATTTGAGACATGATAAAGTATGCAACAATATGAACTCTACCTCCCACAGCAACCCAATATACCACAACAATCAATTCTTGATCATATTAATACTACCATTTCACACATTTAATAACATTCGATGTTGTGGAACAATTAATTCATTTTTCTTTCATCACATGATATTAGCAATTCTATTCATTTCATCATGTCCCGTCCATTTATGATTTATGAATTATAGGGCATCACATTCCAACACATCTCGCATGGCTAACATATAAGTACACATCATAACCTGCTCATACATAGGCGACATAGTCAAATAATACCCCATGTCATTCCCCCACATAGCCTTTGTCCACCCTCACCCTGGCTATAACCAGTCGAGCATACGGAGTCTAAGCTCCCCCAAATGGAAAGTGTCACCGGCTTGGTTTGGATATCCATTTCATCTTTCCTTCCAGACACACTAACACGCAAAACAATAGGTGCGTTAATTCCCCATTCATATAATATAATATGCATCATGATATGCAATAAAAAATTCAGGCATTTCACATTCTCGTTTCCAACTCTCGATTTTCAATTTTTATTTACCATTTAGCTAAATGAATTATTAGGCTTTCCATCATGAGATATTTGAATACTTATTTTTGTAAATTATACCCTCAAACCCATCTAAATTTAACCTACTACACCTTTCTAGGAATTTGGAAGAAAAGAGTCAAATTTGGGATGAACGAGTCGACTGGCTAGGAGGCCGAGTCAACTTGCCGAGGAATCGAATCGATTGCCAGAAGGTCGAGTTGACTCGATCGAGAAGGAAATTCTCCTCAAGTCGACTAGACCGCATGCCAAAATTGGAGCCTAAAACAAGGCTACTTGGAGCAAAACGAGTCGACTTAGGACGAGTTGACTTAAAGCAAAATGAGTCAACTTGGGACAAGGCGACTTGAGCTCCTGAAGAGTCGACTCGTCCAAGCCCAGATCGCTCGACACACGCAAACCCATCTGGAAATCCCTAATACACAAATTCAAAACCCTAAATCCGACCATTCCAATGCATGAAAGGATATAACAACACAAACAAGTCATTCTTGAAAGAAATTTGGGGCAAAACAATGCCTCATTTGGGACTTTTCGGATCAAACCACCCAAACCCACTAAAATCCAACACAAGCCCATTTTTAACAAAACCCCTATTGTTCAACATGGATCTTTTGAGAAATCAAAACCCACAACTTAAAGAGAAAAAACCCTCAACTAATGGAGAGAATCAATGGCTAGATACAAAGATTTGAGAAAAACTAGGGTTTTCCCATCACAATAGCAAGAAAAGAGAAAATGATTTAAAAGAAAGGAAGAAGAGATAGATGCTTGCCTTTAAACTCTCTTTGATGATCAAACCTCAACCCAAATCTTTGCTTCACAAAGCCTTCAATTTCTCAAGAATGAAGAGAAGAATGAAATAGAGAAAGAGAAAGAAATGAGGAAGAACAAGAAAGAGAAAAGGAAAAAATGCCTTTCTCGGCTACCACTCCTCCAATTAACACTCCACTTTTCCCCTCTTCCAATTATGCCCCCATGCATCGTTCTTAATTACCCTCGTATCCTTCTTTTAATCTCTTCACAAAATAAATACAAAAACAAAATTTATAAATCCCCACACATTTAAATACACATTTATAATTATATCCCACATACATGAATTTATCTATTTCCAATTATCCTCATTTTAATAATCCCATTTTTATGCCAATTATACACAACTCACATATTCCTTCCATTTTTATACCATCTCATGACTTGAACCAATAATTATCAAAATATAACACATTTAAAATATAGCGATAAATTCCAGGCCCACTAATGGGTCGTTATAGGAGGGACTTTGGTCCGCAATTAAGTTATATGTTTGGTTGTAGGTATACAACCACAGGCTGGTATGTATTATTTATGTCATAAGGGCCAATGTTACCTATGTGGGCCCAAGGGCCGAATGTTTATATTGCTATATGATGTGGCGAATCATGGCGTAGGTGTGTTTAATGTAAGTAAATGATTCCGTAATGTGAATAAGTAAAACCCATTACTTGCTTTGTTTCTTATTGACTCCCTTACATCTCCTTAAAAATTATATTTATTGAGTCTTGTGGCTCATACTTGTTTTCTATATCATTCTAGAGAAGGGGAAGGCAAAAGATAAGGGGGAGTTCAATGAAGCCTAATGTCCATTGGATAGTTATGTGTACGGGGCAATTCTGACCGAAAAGGTCTTGGAGGGGTGTTTTGAAGTCAAGGGCATCAATGTTTATATTTTGTAATAACAAAATTAATTTGTACCCCCATTTGAGGATGATAAATGTATATGCCCTTGATGGTACGTGTATGAGAATGGGAATTTTTTGTTTTTTTTTTTTTTAGTTTTATTTCTACCAATCTTTTGGAGACTTTCCCTCAAATTCCTTTGTTAGTAGGATCTTTGAGGGAGGGTCACCTCATTAAGCACTAATCACAACAAGATAAGTGAAATATACAAATTAAGCACTTTGAAAAGTTTTTATAAGATTGAATTCAAATAATAGAAGTAGTTTTTTACAAATAAAATAGAGATTTAAAATAAGGCGCAAAGGTAAGAACACTCTCACTTTTTCTAATATAAAATGTATGTTTTGAGGGCTCTTTTGCTTGAGTATAATAGTGGGGGAAAAAATCTAGCAAGCATCCACACTAGTTCTTCTTGAATCCTATCTACCTTTTATAGCTTTCCTTGCCTCATAACTGATGAAAAGAAATGAAGTTGATGATTCCAAGAAAAACAAAAATGTAGCATTTAAAATTGAGAATGAAGATAAAAACTCTCAAAGTGAAGATGATGATTTTGCACTATTAGCTAGGAAATTTAGGAAATTTATGAAGAAAGGTAGGTTTAATCAAAGGAGAACATTTCGGAAAGAAAAAGATCAAAAAGAGTCTAATCCAACTAATGAGCTTCGATGCTTTGAATGTAAGAAGCTAGGTCACATTAGAAGTGACTGCCCTCAACTGAAAAAGATGGATCGCAAGGAAAGAAAAATGAAGAAGAAGGCTCTAGCTGCATGGGGTGAAGAAGAGCTCTCATCAAGTGATGAATCTCAAGATGAAGAAGTTGCCAACATTTGTTTTATGGCCAACACTGAAGACGAGGTAAGCTCTCAGCATCTAAATTCAATTTCTGAATTTACATTTGAAGAACTTCATGATGCATTCAATGATTTGCTAGGTGAATGTGAGCATATGAATGAGAAAAATAGTGTTTTAAAAAGAGAATTAAATTCCTTAGAAAATAAGGTAAATGATCTGAAAATCAAAATAGGAATGTTAGAAAATGAAAGAGACGGTCTATGTACTGAAAAGGAAAATCTCTTGAAAGAAAACAAAGACATGAAGGAAGCTTTAGAAAAATTAGTTGAAGGTAAAAATAAACTAGAGATGATACTTGGAGCTCAAAGAAATTTTGAAAATAAACAAGGAATTGGATTTGATCCATTTCAAGCAAGCTCTAGTAAAACAGTGTTTGTTAAAGCATCAAACCAAAAATTTATTCAAAGAAAATCATCTTTTAAACCAACGTTTTCAAAAAGAGGTATTAACTGTCACTATTGTGGAAAAGATGGTCACTCAGTCAACAAACGCTTCATACGAAATTTTCCTCAAAAATTCAAACAAGTTTGGGTTCCTAAAGATGTAGTATCTTCTAACAAGTATGGACCCAAGATGATATGGGTACCAAAGGGAACAACATGAATGATTTCTTGTATAGGCTGCATTGGTTTCAAATGATTCAAGGAGCAAGTGGTTCCTTGACAGTGGGTGCTCTAGGCACATGATAGGAGATCAAGATCTTCTCAGCAACATCGTTTTCAAGGAAGGAGGTAAGGTTTTCTATGGTGACAACTCTCAAGGTAAGATCATAGGTATGGGCTCTATTTCTTTTGAAAACATTACATTAGAAAATGTATTTCTTGTTGATGGTCTTAAACATAATCTGATTAGTATTAGTCAACTGTGTGATTTAAGTTATGAAGTTTGTTTTGATGCTAATTCTTGTAAAGTTGTATGCTCCAAGACAAAAGAAACAAAATTAAAAGGAAATAGAATAGGAAACATCTATCTCACATTTCTAGAATCACCAAAAATGGAGAACTGTTTAGTTGCAAATTCAACTCAAAATTCCTGGTTGTGGCATAGTAGGTTAGGGCATGCTAGTATGAACCTAATAAACAAGTTAGTAAAACATGATCTTGTTATTGGATTGCCTAAGCTTAAATTTGAAAGAGATCACATTTGTGGCACTTGCATGAAAGGCAAGCAAATCAGTATTTCATTCAAACTAATAAAAGAAGTATCAACATCTAGACCTCTAACACTACTTCACTTAGACTTGTTTGGTCCAATGAGAACTCTAAGCTTAGGAGGTAAACAATATGTTTTGGTAATAGTAGATGATTATTCTAGATTCACATGGGTTATCTTTCTTGCATCCAAAAATGAAACCTTTAAGTCATTTGAAATATTTAGTAAAAGAATTCAAAGAGAAAAAGGTTTTTGTATTTCAAAAATAAGAAGTGATCATGGAGGAGAATTTGAAAATGAATCTTTCAAACTGTTTTGTGAAGAAAATGGAATAAATCATAATTTCTCTTGTGCTAGGACTCCCCAACAAAATGGTGTAGTAGAAAGAAAGAATAGATCCTTACAAGAAATGGCTAGAACAATACTTTGTGATAAAAATCTTCCTAAATACTTTTGGGCAGAAGCTGTGCATACTGCCTGCCATATCCTTAATAGAGATTCAATGAGACCATTATTGAAAAAGACTCCATATGAATTATTTAAAGGAAGAAAGCCTAACATAAGTCATTTCCATGTCTTTGGTAGTACTTGCTATATTCTCAATAATGGAAAAGAATCACTAGGTAAGTTTGATGCTAAAAGTGATGAAGGTATATTTTTAGGATATTCATCTCAAAGTAAAGGTTATAGGGTATTCAACAAAAGAATATTAGTAGTAGAAGAAACAATTCAAGTAATAGTTGATGACATAAGCATTGGGGTTCCAAAACCTAGAGAAGATGGTGAAAATGATGTAACTCAAAATTTTGAAAGGATTTCAATAAGACAAAATGAATCTAATTCTCAAGAAAATGATCCATTTGAAGAAGAACAAGAGCAGCAAGTAGAAAAAGAACCAACATTTCCAAGAGAAAGGAAATATGTCAAAAAGAATGAAATCATAGGAGATCCATCCAAAGGCATTAGAACTAGATCTTCCATTAGAAATGAATGTCAATTTGCTGCCTTCCTATCTCAAGTTGAACCCAAAAATATCAAAGAAGCTCTTGAAGATGAAAATTGGATTATAGCCATGCAAGAAGAATTAAATCAATTTGAAAGAAATGGAGTTTGGAAATTAGTGCCAAGACCAAAAGATTATCCTATTATAGGCACAAAATGGGTATTTAGAAATAAGATGGATGAAAATGGAGTTGTAACAAGAAACAAAGCAAGGCTAGTGGCTCAAGGTTATAGCCAAGAAGAAGGTATTGACTTTGATGAAACCTATGCCCTTGTTGCTAGATTAGAAGCCATAAGAATGTTGTTAGCATTTGCTTGTTACAAAAATTTCAAGCTATATCAAATGGATGTTAAGAGTGCTTTCTTAAATGGATATATTAATGAAGAAGTCTATGTAGAACAACTCCCTGGTTTTGAAAATCACAAGTATGAAGATCATGTGTTCAAATTGTCTAAAGCTTTATATGGTCTAAAACAAGCCCCTAGAGCATGGTATGAGAGACTTAGTAAGTTTCTCTTAGAAAAAGGATTTAAAAGAGGCCAAATAGATACAACCTTATTTATAAGAAGTCATGATAAGGACATCTTATTAGTTCAAATATATGTAGATGACATCATCTTTGGATTTACAAATAAATCTCTATGTGATCAATTTGCAAATCTTATGCAAGGAGAATTTGAGATGAGTATGATGGGTGAACTTAAGTACTTTCTAGGATTACAAATAAAACAAGAAGAAGAAGGTATATATATTTCTCAACAAAAGTACATAAGAGATCTTCTCAAGAGGTTTGATGTTCAAGATTGTAAACCTATGGCTACACCTATGAGTAGTTCTCAAAGCCTAGACAAAGATGAGTTAGGCAAGGCTGTGGACAACAAGCTTTATAGAAGCATGATTGGCTCTTTGTTATATCTAATAGCCAGTAGACCTGATATTATGTTTAGTGTTTGCCTATATGCTAGATTTCAATCCAATCCTAAGAAATCCCATCTTGGAGGCAAAATAGCTAAAAAGAACACTAGTGATCCATGACAAGTTATAAGAAATTTCCTAGTGTCTTTATTTAGAAGGAAGTGAACTTCCATTCCATTCTCTTTCACTAAAAGTGATTATATAGTTGCTCGAATCCTATGGATGGAACAAAAAGACTATGGCATAAATCCCCACAATATTCCAAATCAAATGTGCAAATACAAATGCTATAACCCTAGCAAAAATTCAAGGAATCTTACTGAAAAAGAAAATATCAAATGGTATCATGTCCAAATCTATTGGAAATCAAACTCTAGATAAATCCCCATCAATCCTTGAGTTCAAGTGATTTTATCTGAAGAAGTTTCGATCCTTCATGTCTCTCAAATCTATCATTGGTTAAATCAAAGGGCTTTGCCATCAATCTCTTAGATCTCAAAAAATTGATGAATGATATATTCTTGATGGCATATAGTATTCATGTCGTGAATCATTTATAATGCTATTTTTCTTGTATGAAATAGCTTGATTATCTTTGTGTGACAAATGAATACTTGAGTATGAAATCATGCTTTTTGACGTTATCTATATGTAATGATCCTATGTGATCACAAGTATGGCTAAGATTATCAAAAGACAAATGCATGTTCTTAAAGCCTATCCTTTAATATGTCTTGCATTAAATCTGTCATAACTTGTTTAGATTTATGTATTTGGATGACCACTTATTCTTTGAACATATATATATGAGTGCATGTGGTTCATTCCTCAAATTTATGATCATTGTCACATTTTACTCTTGCGAAAATCATTTGAATTGAGACAAATTGCTATTCTATTTTTATATGAAAAATGTCTCTATGGCTAAAACCTCCCGTGTGAGTTTAAGGGGGAGTTTTTCAAAAAGAGTCTCTCTATTTGCTTGAAATGATATATTTCACTCTTATATTGATCATTTGATGTATATGCCTCTTTTATGATGAATAGCCATGCATTTGATCTAGCGCTTTGATTGTTTAAATATGAGTGATTACTTTGAAAGATATAGATTGGCTCTGATATGATCATGAGTTTGCAATATGGTATGAAAATTTTTTTTGGCATCTCATGAAAAATATTTTTTTTATATATATGACATGTGCTAAAAAATTATGTTTGATATTAACAATGTCATCTTAAGGAGGAGCTATCTCTAATTTTGAAAACTATCTTTACTTGATTATGTTTATCTCCAATTCATTTCTATTGAAAAGATTTTGGCTTAAGGGGGAGATTATCTATTTTAAGATTTGTGAAATCGTTTGAAATGTTTTTATTTCAAAATGAAGTTTTCAAACTATCGTTGGGGGAGAGTTAAAAATGGGGAGAAAGATTATCTTTTGGTTTAAGAAAGAGTCTATTTTTTTTAAAAGCCTTACCTTTTTTATTTATGACAAAAAGGGGGAGAGATTTGCTGAAATTGATTTTAAGTTTTGTCATCCTCAAAAAAGGGGAGATTGATGTTCTACCCTTGTGTTTAATTTTGATGATGAAAAACAATATCGTGTTTTATCCCCAAAGTCATGAGTCAAGTTTATGGTTTTCAACAAAAATCAATTTCAAATACTTTATTAAAATGAAAACCAAATGATTTATATTCTTATACATGGAGATGTGAATAAACATGTATTATGATAAAATCTCCTAAAATGTTTTTCGAATTAGCTTTGAAGTCATTGGTCAACATAGAGCTAAAATTGTTCTAAGGCAAAAGACCAACTAGAAATTCAAATGAAAGGTTTTCAATATAAGTTTTTCATATTTTGAAACATGCATGAAAGGTTTTGGCTTGAAACTTAATCGTATGAAAAATCCTTTAGTTCATGCATCATGTCTTGAAACTCATTTTGATATCGTTTCAATATTTTTCTAAGTCTGGAAAACTAGCACCTTATAAGGAGACATATATGAAAATGTTTTCTTTTTAGAAAACTAACTCCCAGTAATTCAATAACTAACATTCATTAGTTTTTGGCGCATTTAATGCTCGCCCAACCACCACAACGGTCGGATTTTTGGATCTATCTACCATCAACTATAAATATAGGTTGGGAGAATTGATTGGAGGTTGTTGGAAAACATTTAATATCTTCAACCACCAAGCTTTCATTTTTACATCGAGCGATTAATATCTTCTCTCTCTATATTTACATTTCTGAGGCTTTGTATACACTGTTACATTCATTGTAAGCCTAAATTTATCAGTTGGATAGAGCTTGTAACTAAGAGTTTGTACTCTTAGACTCTCATCTTCACGATTACTGTAATTGTCCTAGCATAAGCTAGAGGGCCCATTATATTGGGAGGTTTGTAAGTTTTTCCTAATCACGGACTAGAGGACCTACTCGAGTTGAGTAGGGGGTTGATAGTGAATTTGCTTCAAAATCCTTAGTGGATAGCTAAGGTAGTGGATTAAGCTTGGAAAGCCAAACCACTATAAATCTTTTGTCTTCTGTGCTTCCTGTTTTTATTTGTTCATGTTAGCATTTTTATCCCTACTTAATTCATTCATTCATTCATAAGATTTCATATTT
Organism: Diospyros lotus; assembly: GCF_014633365.1. Lineage (NCBI taxonomy): Eukaryota > Viridiplantae > Streptophyta > Magnoliopsida > Ericales > Ebenaceae > Diospyros > Diospyros lotus. Next base: position 20,857,801 of record NC_068343.1, read on the forward strand.
ACTTTTCACAAAACAAGATTGTTTTTACACGGATAATATCTCTGTTTCTCTACTTCAATTTTTAATATAACCAATTCACCCCCTCTCTTGGTGTGTGCCGTAGCACCTCCTGTTCTAACAATAACCGTGAGCCTTTTTATCCATTGGGTAAAACCTATAAGATATTCAAGATATATTCTATTATTTTTTATCCCAAAGGTTAGATATAATTTATGCTCAAATGATGTTTAAAATGACTTTTTGCAATGGTTGGACTCAAAACTATACACTTTTTGGTTGTCTGTAATGGCTATAATTTTCATTTTCAACACACTTTTATTTGAGTAAAAAATGTTTGTAATCCAGTATTTTTTTAATGCTACTCAAGTAAAGAATATTTGTAATCTAATATTTTTTTATTGTACTCGAGTAAAAAAAAATTACTCAATTAAAGATGTAAAATCGAAGACCTTTTCTTTTTCAACTAATAGTTACTCGAGTGAATCTTTTTCTTACTTGATTACAAAAGAATAATACTCGATTAATTTTTACATTTACTCAATTGGATTAAAATTGTAATCGATTAAAGTTAAACTCTTACTCATTACAAAATTCTTTTAATTGATTATTACTGTAAGTCCGGACACTTGACAACCTTCTTACAAAACATTATTCGAATGTATTTTTAATTTAGTCGAGTATCCTTGGCACTTACTTAATTACAAAATTTACATAGTCGATTAATATTTCAAATACAAAGACCCAATCTATATTCAAGAAAATTTACTCGTCGATGGTATAGAAATACTTGACTAAATTAAAATTTTACTCGATTATGAACTTAAGTACTCAATTGCAATTGCTATTCCAAAAACTTGCAAGTTCTCTTGAGATTAATTACTCGATTACAAAAAAAGATTTAATCGAATATGTTCTAGCATTTACTTGATTACAAATTAGATTTACTCGAGTACATTGAGATGTTTACTCCATTATAAAATGATTACTCAATTACTTTTGCTTCACTGGATACTTGAAATAAACACTTGATTACAAAAGAATACTTAATGAAGTACAATTACATACTTACTCGAATAAAATTTAACTTGTAATTGATTATATACTATACAGAAATGAATTACTCGAATACAAAAGGATTTTACTCTATTGAAAGATAAGCATAAAAAACTAAAAATTGATTTGACTCCCTTGCTTACTTCAAATGAGATTATTAATCGAGTAAAGAAATTTTTTACTCGATTACATCGATTACAATTGATTTTATAGTCGATTAAAATGATGAGTACAAAGACTCAATTTGTCTAGATCAATAGTTACTTGAGTATCAAAGATTTTGTACTCAATTATCTAGAAAGCTCTACTATCACAAAATGAGATACTCTAATACACATGACTTTGATCAAATAATAATAAGTTGAGCACAATACTTGCTACTCAACTAAAAGTATTCATTTCTTGATCAAGGAAGATCATTCTTCTTATATGCACACAACAAGACATATTTCATAGAGATATAGTTATCCAAATAAGATCACACATATAAGTGAAATAAGTTACATGTTAGATAGAATATATTTGATCTCTTAAAATGCATCATACACATATATGAATATTGCATATTTCAAATAACATTTTAAAATATAGAGAATTCAAAGTATTGTCACTCGAAAGCATTTGACAAGGCACTTAAGACGTGATGTAATCAAAATCTAAATCTTTTCAAACTTTTGAATGTATTGCTTACAAAGCAACATTGTTCAATATATAAGTTCTTCAAGAGTTCTTTCTTAAATTTCAGAAGTTGAGAACTTGACAATTTGATATTAAATATCAAATAGGGCAATCTAAGCTATGTGAATCAAAACTCAATAAATATCTCATGAGTATATGATCATTTACTACAAGAACTTTGATATGTGTCCATTAAATATGAGACTAGCACATAACACACTCTTTGAATCAAAACACAAATATTAATCACTTAGGATAACGAGCTTAATCCTAACCTTAACTCTAAGAACCATAAGATACTTATACAATATGAATACTTGGAATATAATGAACTTTACATAGCACTCATGCACTATCTTTAAAATGACCCTAAAGAGAAACATAACAATAAAGTATACTGCTAGACAAAGCATAGATTCAACATATCATGAATATAAAAATATGTTAACATATTAATAGATAAACATATTAAGATTCCTTGAGTTTATTCTCAAAGCATCCTTAACATAAGCTAATTGGGATATCCTCAACATAGAACATGCATTACATTAATGTTTTGCATAAAATAATCATCAAACATTTAAAATTAAACTCAACAAATATCTAAAATAAAATAACTATTACATAGCATTAAATGCATGTAAAGTGATTTTTTTTAAAAAAATTAAATTCCATTCTAATCATTCTTGAATATGGCATGAAATTTGAAAGGTTTCTAATATGGCATGGAATTTGAAATGTTTGTCATATGGTATAAATTTTAAATGTTTCTAATATGACAAGAAATGTGAAATGTTTGTCATATGATATGAAATTGAAATGTTTGTCATATGGCGTGAAATTTGAGAATTTTCTCATATGGCATGAAATTTCAATTGCCAAAGGAAAAGGAATGTTTGAAATTTGAATTGCCATAGAAAAAGAAATGTTCTATTCTCTTATAAAAATGGAATTAAATTTGAATTATCAAAGAAAAAGGAATGCTTGAAATTTGAATTATCAAAGAAAAAGGAATGTTTGAAATTTGAATTGCCAAAGAAAAAGGAATGAAATTTGAATTGCCAAAGAAAAAGGAATGTTTGTCATATGGTATGAAATTTGAAATATATATCTTGCCAAAGAAAAAGGAATGCTTTTATTTTCTCATATGACATGAAATTTGAAATATATATATCTTGACAAAGAAAAAGGAATATTTCTATTCTCTCATAAGCCATGAAATTAGAAATATATATATATATATATATACGAACCATTATTTTGCTAAAGAAAATGAATGTTACTGTTATGAAATAGAAAAAGGAATGTTTTCCCATATGGTATGAAATTTGAAACACTAACCGTTACTTTGTCAAAAGAAAAGGAATATTTGTGTAGAATTTCAAGAATGAAGAACAAAGAGTCAACTACATCGAAGAGCCAAAGATATTTAAATACATACCTAAGGCTCAAGAATTAGGATACAACGCTGATACATCTTTTGTCCAGTGGTTCATTGCTTGAGAGAAAAGAGAGTTTTTATTTTATATCCTTATTTCTCTCCATCTGTACTGTGAGCTTTTACTCATATTTTCATCTACAAAGTTGTTGTAAGGGTTTTGCCTCATCCAGTGAAAAGGCTTGCAAGGTTACTATTTATCCAGTAAAAGGTAGAGGTTTCAATTAAATCTGCAAGAATTGAAATTATAGCTTAACCTACAAAAGTTATATAGTAAATGGTTTTGAAATCGTTTACGAGTTAAGATAGTGAATGTAGGCAATGGAGTCGAACTACTATAAATATTGTGTGCTGCATTATTTTTATTCTGACTTTCATTTGAACACTTGCATTTTCTCATTTCAGTATTCATATTATATAGCGTTCTTTTCAAAAGCATAAAAAGGTTAAACAAAAAAAAAAATTGAAATGCCCAATTCACCCCCTTCTTAGACTATTTGTTTCTTACAGCTACCTCAGACTTTTGAGCTCGGGATCCACACCTCTAGAGTTGTACTTGCAAGAGAAACACGCTACCTCAAGAACTACACTTGCAAAGCAATGACACAAGTCTAGGTCCCCTGATTTAGCCTCCAACACTCAAGGTAGTAAAAGAAAAAATGAGTATGGCTCGGTAAAGGCAAAAATTGAAAATAAACTCAGTTAGATATGTTAGACAGACTTTGATATATATATATATATATATATGTGGCATCGCACATCCAAGAAGGCAATAAATTGGGTAAATAAAAACTTGGATGATCTTTAAAATATTTTTAGAATAATAAGCAAGAAATGATTTTATGCAAAAGAGTTTTTCAATGAAAGTATACAATGTAATGCTTGAAAAGAATAAATACACAAAAGACATAAAAAATTTATAGTGGTTCGACTCTTCTTAACTTACATCCATTACTCTAGCATCCCAGCTAGAGATTTTTAATTCACTAAACCAAATTCAAACTATAAACCACAGTTTAATACAATTGCTAGCAACCCAACTAGCCTATTAGTACTTTGGGAAACTCTCAAAACTTACAATGAAAAATAAGAGATACAACTCCTAACACAAGAATCTCAAAGCCAGATCTTGTTAAAACAAGCCTAAAATGATTTTATTTTTATAGAATAAAAACAAGTCTTGATAGAATAGAAGATAAAAACAAAGAAATTCAAAGGAAAAAAAACTTAAATCTGCTTTGATCTCTTAAAGTATACAAGCCCAAGCTTTCTCCTTCTCATTTGAACTTCAAAATAATTTATGTTTATAGTCTTCAACCTTCCTTGTAAATAAATAACCAATTGTTGGAGATCAAAATAACAAAGAGGCAGTTTGCGAAAACATAGCTATTGGTAATTATCTGAACATAACCAGTCGACTATTTTCTAAAACAATCGATAGTTTATTTGAAATTTTAAAACTACAATTAATATTTTTTTTTAAATATAAAAGATAGTCTACAGAATTTTTGAGATTCATCAAAAGCACTCGACAATTCAATGGAATCAGTCAACAGTCTACCAAACTTCAACTGTATATAGTCATTGTCGATAAATAGATACAGAGAATATGTAATTTGATCAATTGACAATTTAAGATAATCAATCGACAATTTATTGGAATAAGTTGATAGTTTAATCTAAATTGTGTAGAAACTTGTTTTTGATGATCAAAAATACTTATGCATTTTTCTTTCTTTGATGGCTATTAAAATTAAATATTATTCAAAATAGTTTAAGTAGTTTAAGCTCAAGATTCAAACAATATTTATTAAAATTTTATATAAAAATACTCATAATCAAAATCTAACCAACAAGATACCGTACCTAGGTGGGAGTCCTCTCCGTTTATAGGGCAACTAGAGGTGGGTTCCAAGATCCACAAGCTTGTATCTTTCAGGCTTTAGGCGAATTACCTAAACTTGACGAGGATGGAATTAAATCCTCCCCAACTACATATCATCAGATCCATCCTTGGGGATTTAGATCTAGGTTTTTATCCTAGTGTTGACACGTGTCATCTCTGGGAGGGATTAATTAAGATAGGGACACATGGTAAGTTTTGATTGGCTTCATTGAAAAGGACATGTTACAAGTTTAAACTGACTTCTTTGAAGGGATATTTTGATAACTTTGCAGTGTGATGTCAAAACCATAAGATAGTGAATACAGATTTCTATTTTTTATTCTAAAAAAATTCAAATTTCCACTTCGTTATTCTTTATAAAAAAAAAAAAAATTGTTTCTACCATGTAAATTAATCAGAGTATCCAGGGCGCCATTCTTAGAATTTATGCTTGTCGTAGGTGATCAGTCTCTTTTGCTTGGATGCTTTCCTTTACCAACATTCGACATTTTTTAGCTTTTCCAAGCGAATATTAAATGCATACTTGCATATCACCTCAGACAGATTATCCAGCCATAATTGCCAATTATGTTATTCCCAGATTGACCTAGAAGCTTCCCTCTATGTCAAACTCCAGCTGCTGATCCTTTTCATTAAATTATATCTATATTTCTTTGAAGCAGCATCACCCATATCGAATGCCAAGCAGCCTCTCTAAGTTAATCTTTAAACCCTCTTAATTTGTTTCTGTATATTAACGGCCAGCAAGGTGTCAAAGACTAACAGTTTTAAAAACAAGGAGTTTCAGTTCAGGAGGAGGAAGAACCTGCTAAAGAAGCCATTTGTCACAAATCCGTTTAATTAAAAGACATGACTGGCTAGGGTTGATGGCAACGTTTAATACTAATATGAAATGGCCTTTGTCAAATGGAGCTATAATCACATCACCATAAGATTTATTTTATGTGGGAGTGAAAGCGTTGTGAAATTTTTATTATTGTTATAAAGTTATATTGGTAAAATATATTTTTATGAGAATCACAGTAAAAAAACAGTTTAGGTCACTGATCAAACACTATTAGAAGGTAACACTAACCATTCTTTTAATTATGTAGGCTTTATGGAAAATAAGGCCATAGAGCAAATAGTATTTCTCATTATAAAAGTTGATTAACTTTTGCTTTGTTCTAAAATTGTTATATTTAAGTTTATTAAAAGAGTAATAGTTAACTATTACTTTAAAAAAAGGGTTAAGGAATATCAAATAAACAGCATTTTTAAATAATTTATCTTTATTATATCTTGTTTGATGGGTAAATATTTTCTATATTAATTGTGTGTATAAAAATGATATGTATTTAATATTTCTTAACCGTTGTCTCTAAGGCAATGACTAGTATTATCTTTATTAAATTGATTAGAAATATAACAAAAGTTTTAGATTTAACAAAAGTATGGATTTTGAATTTAAATTTGTGGAAAAAGAGTAAATTAATTGTAATAATTTTACTGAAGAGTGGTATGAGGATTCCGAATTTATTTAAGTACCATAATTAATTTCAAATTTTGGTTGAGGGCAATTTTATTCAAAAATAACTTTATTTCCTACTTTTTATTTACAACAAAAATAACAAACTTCTACTATTCCTTAATAGCAAAAAATAAATGTTGCTATCATACAAAAGATATCTCTCTAAAACCCTAGGGGATCGAGTTTTTGCTACGAGCATTGTCATGTGATTGTTTCCCTACGGCACCATCTCTAGCACCATTTTCGACACATGACATGTCTCATTGCCGTCAATTATTGCAAATCCTTGATGTTACAGATTTATTACAGCCAAACAACCCTCTCTCTTCATCTCTCCCCTAAATCGCCTAACTCTGCCACCCATTCATCTCTATACCTTGTCTCATTTCCTTCCACACTCCTTCCTAATCTACTAAAGCTCCAACTTTCTTTTTTTTTTTTTTTTTTGTAAATGGAAATGTATTAATAAGATTAAGCGCGCAAAAGTTTACAAAAAACAAATGGGGCAAACCCAACAATACACATAGAAATAGATCAACAACCCCCTCAAAACAGCAAAGCGGAGAGAAAACAAAGCTAGAAATGAAAAGGAAAAAAGTTTGGGAGTCCAACAGTAAGTGACCTTACACAGCAAATGGGAAGAGGAACATGGGAAAGATCCCTGAAGAACCACCAACTAAGAATGAAACGGGCGTGCAAATTAAGCTCCAACTTTCATCCACCCAAATTTCATCTTCTTTCACCTAAATTTGATTTCTTCTTACGTACCCTAACTCTAATCCAATCAGTCCTCTAACTTCCCTTTGAGATTAGCCAAACCCCTTTTTTGCCTAAACCCAAATCAACCATCCCTTACATGTATGAAATATATCATATTGTGCCAGACCTAAAGAAGGCATCGTTTATTCTTCTCATCTCGTAGCAGATAAAAAAAGTCCCAATTTGCTAATCGATATTGAAATGTATGGCTTTGACTAACTGTATGGAAACCCGACTATTGGCAAGACCATATGACCTTGACAAGTGTTGATCCAGCCTCGGCCCCTCTTTGGTGCATTGAAGAAGCACATGCAGATTTTGAACTATGTTCAAATTCAACTCTTTCTCTATCATCCATGCTACTGGAGATGGGTTAGTGATCTTGTTTTTGTTAAAGCTCCCTTGATGGTTAAGCAAAGGATTGACACATAAAAAGTCTAAGTTAGGGTCGCTCTTTTAGTCTATGCTTTGTTCTCTTTGGTAGGGAAGCCTCTTGGTTGTTAAGTTCGTGCTCATTTTGGCCTTCCCTCGTTGCTTGTTTGTGTCACTTTGTATTTTTCTTTGGTGATTTCGATTTTAGTGTATCTATTCTAGAAAAAAAATAATGACTAACTGTGGGCAACTCCTTTCGATCTACATGTTGTAATTGTTGAAATGGCTGAGGGGTTAGGATATATACGATTTAGGGTTAGCCAGAAAATCAAAATATTAATGAACTTGGTAAACGCTCATGTAGTGGGTGGCAGATCGTTGTCAAGCATGTGTAAAGATCAATAGTGGCTAAATTATGCTTCAATTATATATATATATATATATGCACACATACGTATGCATATGCATATATGCAGCTCCAAGTCAATGGTTGCAATACACTCTTACTTTTTCTAAGGATCTTGCCACATTTGCCTAATAAAGAAAAGAAAAAGGATATGTTGCCAAACAGGCCCATATATCAAATGTCTTTTTTAGAATAAAAATCTTCGATGTTTATAGAATAAAAAATCAAATCTCTTTGTTTTTTGACTAGTCTAGATGGCAGCTTTTTTATGATTCAGACCATGTTTAAGATATTTTTTAAATAATTTTCAAAATCAATTTATAAAGCAAGTTCCTTTGAATCTGCCTTTTTTCTAAAATAAAAAAAATAGCATATTAATTTGATATCCCATTTCCAAATGAGATTAATGAATCAAAGTAATCGAGTAATTAATATCCAGTGTGATAAAAATTGGAACTGAACCAATTGATTAGACAAGATTAATCGACAATTAATTAGTCAGTGGATCGACTTGGGCAGCCAAAATAACTGCCTAATCAAACAAATTGAACTGTTGCCCAACTAATTAATCAACTAGGTTATATAATTTCCTTCTAACTTTCTTACTCTTAGGTTTTAGGGTTTAATTTCTCATGCCCTTGTCTTTTCTAAGCTGCAATCCCTCAATTCAGTTTAAACAGCATTAGGAATTTAGAAGTAGGGCTTTGAGTAGGGGGCATGAGAAATTAGAATGGGCGTTAGTTGGCAGTCATTAACTAGGAAATAGCAAACGTATGTAAGTTTTAATCTTGTTATTGGCAATTAAGTAAGGATGTAATTAATGAAGTAGAATCTGGAGGATGAACACAACAAACGCAAAAGTGAAGAATATGTGCTGGTTGCCAACAACCCTTCATTCCTCTCCTTTTCCAAAGCCGTACAAAGATACCTTCCTCCATGGTCATGAATTTAAAGGTTTAGGCTGACCAGGAATCTGCAACCCAAATCATCCAAACTGTAAGACACAAATATCTGCAAAGGGACAAGAGGATATATATGTCTCTGGGGAAGAGTTCTAGCTTCCATGAGTGTCCCATCAGGCATCAGCTTTTGCCTCTTCTTTCATTACATCTGGTTAATTGGCTCTTCCTGATATCAATGTTGTATACGTACGTACAAATTCCAATTAGCTCCATCACTATTTTCTATAATTTCATGAATTTCCTTTTTTATATGAAAACCCACAATCACCATGTGATATTGTTGAAATTTAAATTAAAGATGCTGACTGGACTCTACGATAATAGCCCCCTGTCGTGGACTACAATTAATTCATGCTCTTCGGACTGTGTCTTCCCTAGTAGAAGAGATTCTGGATTAAGGGTTTTGAGCCACAAAGAGGCAGCAAATGTTGGGCAGATTGAAGAAGGAAGGGTTTTGAAAAGCCGGGGAGGGGTTTGAAAAAGAGAGAAAGGAGGAGATTGAAAGGTGAGGAGAAGAAACATTGGGCGTGCTATATGAAGCATTTTTTAATTGTTCATTGTTTGATTTTCATCAATTTGCCTGCTCAAATACTTGTCTGTTTCTGGTTATTTTCAGTCATTGCTATTTCAATTGCTATGTTGTGGGGATTTGCTGCCCAAGGATCTTTAGGATGTAATGCTGCTGGCTAGACCGACAATGACTGATGTAGACGACCATTAACCTAGCTATAGCTACCGGCAACCAAAATAGAAAATTACTTAAAAGAGTTGTAGTCTCATTGAAAAACTCTCAAATACTCAATTGAAAAATTATCTTTAGGTGAAGAGATAGATTGCAGAGAGAATGTTTTGAATAAGATGATTATAATATTTAAATCTATGTAAATTATGTGGTAGCTCAATCGTTACATATCTTTTTTTTATAAGTAAGAATAAATAAAACAAGAACCATGTTAGAAGAGCTTCAAATCAAGACCAAGGCAAAACTGGAACCACCAAAGAAAATCAAAGCTAAGAGACAACCACAATCACCCTCTTGGCCGAAAATAAAATAAAAAATATGTATCGGGAAGACAAAAATCTCATATCAACAATTCACAATTATACAAAACTCATCTACCACATGAAAATTATTGTTTTAAAAATCGAACCGGACCAGCCAATCGGACCGGTTTAATCAGGAACCGGTGGCCTATCCGGTTCGATTTAACTTAAAAAATCAAATTTCCTTTAACCCGGTCAAAAACAGTCAAAATTCGATCGGATCGATGAACCGGGAACCGGATTGACCCCAATTTTTTTCACCCTCTCACTTATTTTTAAATTTTAATTATTAATTAATTCTTTAATAGCATATATAACAATTATATGTAAAATATTAGTTGTATATTAGTTAATAATAGTATTTCTCATAATAATATATAGAATATTAGTATTTCAAATATATATTTAATATATATATTATTTAATTATAAAATATATATATATATGACATCATCCGGTCAGACCATTCTAGTCTAACCGGTCGGATCAACTGACTCGTGACCCAATTAATAGGTCGATTCGCTCTCCGGTCCAGTTTTAAAACATGGACGAAAACAATGCTGATTGCGGATGCATATATTTTCTAAGTAAATCCCAAACATAGCCTACTTTTGTACAGTTCGTATTATTATTAAATAATAACTAGAAATCAAAATCAAAAAATAATAATAACTACTGTAGATGCCTTATAGACTTTGATTAGTCTTGGAGATTGTTTGTTGACAAGAAACTTACACTCATTATAAAATAAATGTATGATAATTACGCATAATAATCTACAAATCATGTACATTATAGCTAAGTAAACTAACTAAACAAGGTTTTATTCTTAATAATTAAAGTAGAGAACATATCAGCTGATGAGCACCATGTCAAACCTTAAACACTAACCTCGCAACCACTCTAAAAAAATATTCTTAATTGTTATCATTATTACAACAGTGATATGACAATTCAATTCCATAAAAATTACAACTACAAAATATCTATATATTTACTTATAAAATAGTAGATATAACTGTGTACTGAATAATTTAAATAATAATAATAATAATAATATAATTAATTAATGATATCGTTTGCGATATTATCGCCATAATGAATATTTTGCCAAAACAAAGGAGATTTGTCCTCTCCTTTCGCTTGATAGGCTGTTAGGACTTCATAAAATGGTTGAATATCTTCGATTGTTTTCCTATGGATATATATTTAAGGATTTTATTTAGTTATCTATTTATTTATTGTTACATAGGCACTCTCTATTGTGGCGTTCTTTTAGTCAACGTGCTCCCCCTCGAGACCATATTGTCACGTGGCTATGCAATACGTTAAATAAGTCTCGTATGTGGCTGATGAATAAATGCTTTATTAGGGTGCATGTAACTTAGCCATTTTCAATTGAATACACTTGGATAATTATACTCAGGTTATATTAGGCACATGTTACTAGCTAGTTAATTATATATATATATATATATAGTGATTTGAGATTGTTAGGGAGGAGCAATAATTACCCATTAATATTGACATATATTACAAAAAAGGGTATTAATTAGTCGTGGTGGTTACACTCTATTATTATCATAAATCAAATACAATTACTTATTAATTATTAACCAAAATATATGCCCATGACATCGTGGGACAATTACACAGTCATGTTAGGCAAAAACCATTACTTATCAATTATGAGAAGACAGTGATGAGTGGTGGCCATGATTTCGAATCCTTGGTGACTGGTTGGACCACAAACGTCTATTTTTAGGTGGTCTAAAATATCTCAAATAATTATTATATCTCATCCTTGAATCCCATTCTTCTACTTTCCAAACTATCATCAGTTCTAAGCTTGAAAAAGGGGGTGTTTAGCTTACCGGTTTGACCCCTTATAAAGTATTTATTTAACTTATAAGCTGTGTAACTTATTTTTTGAAGTATTTTGTAATCTCTAATAATTTAAAAGCTAATAAACTTAAAAGTTAAAACATCAATGTTTGAAAAAGCTCCCCCAATTTTTCAAAAAAGGCTGATATAGGGGCTTTTTGCGTTGACTGATTAAATGAGTTATTTACCCTTATACATTCTATATATTTACAACTCTTATTCCTTCTTCTCTCATCTTCTTCTCAACCTCTTTCATTACAACAATGCCACCTCTAGCACAGATTAGCCACCGCATCCATCCCTGCATCATCGCTATTGCCAGATCTCATCTTCTGTCACATCGATAATCACCACCGCCTTCTCCTTGTAGATTGGTCGTTGTCCATCTCTTTGCATTGATCGTTGCCAATCTCCTGGCGTTGATCAGCCACTATCTCTTCTCGACCATCTCCTTACATCAATCGTTGCCCATCTTCTCAATCACCGTCGCCGCTAGCCATCTTCTTCACTATATATATATATATATATATAACGTATATAACACATAAATATATATTCACTTTAATAAAATATTGTATTAGTATATTTTTAAATAATTGTATATAATTTATCAACATCTCATGAAAAAATTTTATCAATTGGATATTAATTTATAATTTATTTTTATTAAAATTTATTATTTTTATTCATTTTATTTGTATTATTCAACAATATGTTTATTTTCGTCTTTTTATTAAATTATGATAACTTATCAACTCTTTCAAATCAAATACATAATTATTAATTGATAACTTAAAAGTACATCTATCCAAACACGTTATTAATTTAAACACTATTTAATTTTTAAACTTTACACAACTTAAAAAGTAAATAAATTAAAAATTACTTTTAAAAATGATAAGCCAAACACTCCCAAAATCTCTAACTTATTCATCGAAGAGTTTATCTCTCATTACAACCTAAGATGACTTTTTATTCTTGTTAAAAAGAACTTTGGCTATTACCACACAACTAGAGTCACCACATTACTACCATTTGCGAATTGACTCAACAAGTCTTAAATTTAAGTAGTAATACAAACAATTATAAATTTTAATCTTATTAGGTGGAGTTACATATATTCTTGAGCTCCAAGCATGTCAATTAACTTATAAAACTTGTTTTTTTAAATGGCTTCCTAGTGCACTAGTAGCTAGTCATCAAAGGACATAAAAATGAAGTGAATTTTTAGGGTATAGAAGGGGTATCTATATAGTTGTCTCTTGTTTTTACACATCTCTTTCATATTATATCAGTTGTTTTTCCATGGGACCTCAAAGTACCAAGAAGTCTCCTAAAAATTAAGATCTAAACTCAGAACCTCATACTTATTATAATATTATAATTGCTTAGAACCTTATACAGCAAAAGAAATTAATAAAAGAAAATGCAATGGAATGCGTAAAAATTTAGAAATGGAGATATAACTATTGTTCTTATCAAATATACTACCTCCTATCTGGATCCTTTTTTATTTAAATTTAAACTTTCTTATCTTTATTCTTTCCAACTCAAAATTTAAAACTCCTACCAAACCTTTGTTGGCCGACTTAGTGACATTAAAATCGCTTGAAATTAGAAAGGTGGTGATAGTGTTATTTTTGTACACAATTTCATTCCTAAATATGTCTTAGATTTTGCCCTTTTGGCCTTATTTGTGTACGTCTCTTCTCTTCTATATACAGTCTCTCAATTAACCCCCCAAAAGAAAGTACCCCTTGTCTTGCACAAATTAAGGATATATGCACCAGTGAACTTCTCATCACAACTCGTCTCAAATCCCTTCAAGAAAATAACACACTTTGTTAGTAGGGAAAAAAAGAAAAGGGGGGAAGGGCAATAATAAAAGAGCAGCTAATCCTCATTTGGGGGACACACAGAAATGGGCATTTTCTATTTATTTTTATTCAAAACTTTACTTTTCTGTCTCCCTCACATTGGGGTAGAAATAATGGAAAACTTATTTTGATATTTTGGCAACATTAACCTTCATTTTTCTTTTCTTTTTCTTTTTTGTTTGTTTGTTTGTTAATTAAGTGGCCCACTTACAACACTTACTATCGTTCCATTAAAGAGGTATAACTGTTACTTAGCAAAAGGAAAAGAGGCATAATAGTTATTTAATATTTAATATTCTTTCATTCAAACTAAAAGGGGGGAAAAAGGAGGAAAGAAAAGCATATATATTTTACACTCATTTCTATTACTCAAACTCACCCAAACAATATTTAAAGGAACCAATAGAATAGCAGTGGGTGTTTTGGCCTTAGATTCTGCAGTTGGAGTTTGGAGTCCACACCGTCCATCCTGTGGCAATGGTTCTTGCCTTTTGTGTCCCCATCAAGCCGCCTTTCCACTCTCTTCCCCTAATCTTAATTTCTTTTTCCCCTTAAAACCCCACGCTCATCTTCTCTCGTTGCAACGCCCCTCCACACCTGCTCCCAGCACAATCTCTCCTCTCGTCTCTCTTCTCTCTTCCTTATAATTAATTAACTAATTCTCCTCCCCATGACAGGCAAGAGAAGCCCCGCCGGCAGCCCCTCGTCCGGCAACATCTCCGACGGCTCCTCCAAGGAGCAGCAAGACCGTCTCCTCCCCATCGCCAACGTCAGCCGCATCATGAAGAAGTCCCTCCCGGCAAACGCCAAGATCTCCAAAGAAGCCAAGGAGACCGTCCAAGAGTGCGTCTCCGAGTTCATCAGCTTCATCACCGGCGAGGCCTCGGACAAGTGCCAGAGAGAGAAGAGAAAGACGATCAACGGCGACGATCTCTTGTGGGCCATGACCACGCTAGGGTTCGAGAACTATCTCGGACCCTTGAAGGTTTATCTCAACAGGTACAGGGAGACCGAGGGCGAGAAGACAGCCATGAGTGCCAAACCAGACGAGCACCCTTTTTCCACCGCTGCTATTGGTCTTAACCATGCCGGAAATGAGATCGGAAAACTGGCCAATTCCGGCTACGGGTTTTATGCCCCGGCAGATCATGGGAGAGGCGTCGCCGGCGGCTACGGAGAGGGCTTGGTGGGCAGTTTTGATATTGGCATGCAAGATCCGTCGACGTGGAGATGAGCTTATCCATGAATTTTGTTGCAGACTTCTGGAGAGTGGAGGATTTTCATACTGTTCATTTATGAATTTTGTTCAAATTTTCTGACTTAATCTCGAACTTACATATATATATATAGATGTTCTTCGAGATCTGTATAAATAATTTGCATCTCACTGCAGTGAGCTCTGAAGAATGTTTGGTTAATTAAATGGAATGTAATATTGCTCGTTAATTTGCTGCCTTGACTTTTTGATAAATGGATGTCTCCCACAGGTTGTAGGGTCAGTTCTTGGAATCCATAATCCCTTTCATATTTTACTTATTTACAGTACCATCCCCTCAAATGCTTCCCGTATGGTGTATTTAGACATTTCATTTAGGGGTTTTTGGTCAATTTAATTATTATATTTTAAAAATAATTAAGTAAATTATTATTATTTCTAATTTAAAAAATATCATATAAAATATTATATTTTTAGAGAACAAGTTGACTATCCTGATAATATTTTTTAACAGAAATAATATTCTATCAGCGTCGGGCAATAATTATGTTACTCGACGCAGACTAATAAGAAGGTAATTGGGTCCCACCCTTTTACTAACCTGACGTGAATAACGTGAATAACATAGCGGCAACAAATCATTTTTGTGTTTTTTCAATCCCAATTCATTGACTTTTTAATTCTATTAATGTGATTGACTTTATTCCAAACTAAAATAATCCAGCATAGTTGAAAATGATGAATAAACCAAATCCTAAAATTAAATTTAAAAAAGCTCACGCAATTTTTATTTGCGTATTTTTAAAGTATAATTATCAATTTAATCTCGAATCTTAAACTGTAATGATTTATTCTTGTTTTATTTATTGCTCTTATTGATTTGGTAAGAAAAACCACTATATTATAATAAATCAAACAACCGAAAAATATAAAAAAAATTGTCATTAAAAAATTGTGAAATCAAATTAATTTTTAATATGCCACATCATCAAAATTATAAAATTAGTTAATTTTAAATATTATAATTAATTTAAAATTTGAAAAATAAAAACAAATCCCAATAAAAAAAACTATAGAATTAGATTAATTATTAACTTGGCCCACATCATCAAAACTCCAAAATAAGTTAATTAATAATTTTTTTTTCAAATATTATAATTAATTTAAAATTTTAAAAAATAATCCCATGTCTTTAAAGAAATTGCCATTAAAGAATTACGAGATCAGATTAATTATTAACGTTGCCCACATCATTAAAATTGCAGAATCAATTAATCTGAAACCTTTTAAATTTGATAATTAATTTAAAATTTGGAAGGCAACTAATCCCATGTGTTTATGCTTAAAAAATTGTCCCATGTGATAAAAAATTGTGGAATTAGATAATTTAGAAATATATTTGAAATTTAAAATTTAAAATTATTATATTTTATAATTATTTTAAATTCAAAAAATAAAACTAATCCCATATTTATTGATTTAGAAAATGTCTAAAAATATTTATTAGATTAGATATTAGACTAAATTTAAAACTAATATTTATATTTTAAAATTTTAAAAACCACATATTTATTTTCTTTATTGTTATCTGAAACTTAAACTCTTGCTCTCGAGGGCGAAGACTTGAGTGCAATTTTGTTCACTCTGGGGGTAAAAAAGTCATTTTGGGCCTTCCTCTCTACCCACCCATTTCTCTCCTTTCTCTCGCCACCGACTCGCCAATCGTTGCTCATTGCCATTGCATCATCGCCTCGTCTTGCCGCTTTGCCTCACTACCTCACCATCGCTGCCTCGTAAACCCACTGCATCTCCACCTCGTCTCATCGCTGCCCAATGGTAAGGCGAGGCAATGAGATAGAGTGGTAGGAGGAAAAAGAACAGGCGAGGCAAGGCAAAAGGTTAGCGAGCAGCGACTAGGTGGTGAGACAGCGATCGGCAAGACACCAATCAGAGAAAGGAAAGAAAGAAGAGAGAAATTGAATGGTAGAGAGGGAGCAAAATGACTTTTTTACCCCAAGGTGAACAAAATTGCACTCTAAAGGCTTGGTACCATGGCTCCCACTTTTTGATAAATTATCATATATATAGGCCCCGTTTGTTGCAGCTTAATTAAAGAAATTATAACTTATAGCTTCTTAGATTATAGCTTCTAAAACTTAGAATAAGTTGTGAACCTGTTTGCTGCAGTTTCTTAGAAGTTGTAGTTAAATAGTTGTGGTGTTTGATACCATAACTTGTAAAATAACTTATTTTTGTATAATTGTCCATAATACCCTTAGTAGTTATAGAATGATAATTTAAAAATTAATTAGTGTATATGTATAAGTTTCAAGTGTTATAAAAAAATTAATTAAAGTATAGAGAGAGAGGAAGATGACGAGAGAGAGGAAGAGATTTGAAAATGAAAATGGTAGTGGAAAAGAAAAACTCATGATTGCGGAGACAAGAGAGTAATTCTTTGCTAAAAATAAGGGCAAAATTGTCATAAAAATGTAATTATTTAAGCAGAAGTTGTAAAAGCTAGGGTACCCCAGCTTTGAAAAAGTCAACTTTTACCCTTTCTAAAATCTAGTAAAAACTATAAGTTAGAATTCTATAAGTTAAAACAAACACTACATCCCAACTTTTTTGAAACTAAAAGTTAGAAGTTACAACTTTTAATCTGCAACAAACAGGGCCATAATATGATAAGGATAGAATATATAATTAAATTTTAATACATTGGCCCTCCAAATAATTTTTGTATAATATATATGTGTGTGTTATTTGGTAAAAACAATTTTAAAAGGTAGAGCCTACAAAATTAGGTCCACTTAAATAGGGGTTCAAAAAAGTTCATTTGATTCAAATTCCTTCGACTAGATTTTTATTAGATTTAAATTTGAATAGATTTGATAGATCATGCTCTAGATATGCTTATTAGCCTACTTATCTCTATCTAGTTCTCTTCATCACATTCATCTCCATCTAACTTTTCCTCTCATTTTCTACAATCTCCAATCCATCATCTCGTTCTTTTTTCCATAGCACTCATCTACTAACTAATGAAAATTAAAATAACCTTGTCTTTGTACATCATCTTGGTTTGTTCTCTCTTTCCCACCCCAACGATCAATTGTTGAGGATCAAATCTATAATCCCTGCTATGAATCAATAGGGTCTGAGATCTAGAATCTCAATGATGGTTACCAAGGTTCCATATTTAAACCCTAACCAGCGACCACCACTAAATTTTTTTTATTTCCTTGATTTATTTGATTTTTAATAAGATAATTTGTGAATTTTTGTTTCATTTTTAGATGAAGAAAGCAGAAGAAACAACAATTGATGCTTTCTTCAAGAGGAAAAATCCTACAAGTCTATATATAGGTGTATCATTGTCCAAATTCAACACCAATGATGGAAATCTTAAAAAATCATCCCAATAAATCTTCAAAAATTGAGACCAAACAAGTTGATATGTTCTTCGAAGTGTAATATGAGATTAAATCAACAAATTTGGGAGTAACTAATTGAACGATAAGACGAAATTCGATGAGCTTATGTCCAGATCGGTCCATACCAATGTAAGCTTTTGAAGTATCTAAAATCAGGACCACAAAACCATCCTTGCAATTTCTAGTGTTCTTCGTTTTCATTGTACCCATCATGGTTGAAATATTCTCCCATAAAAAGATGGAGCTTTTTGTTTGCCATGCTATTTATTTAGTAAATTAATTGGACATTCTAGGCAAACTATTTTTACAATTGACAGGTTTCAAAGTTGGAAAAAAGTTAAAGATGAAAAAAGATTGTACTTTATTTGAGGGAAAAGTTCCAAACTCCTCTCACCAAATTTTTTGAAGTAAAAGTGAGAATCTTATGAATCAATCTCAATATTTAACGAGATGAATAATACTATTGATACACATTTGTGTACACTTTGAACTACACAAAGATATATTAATAATAAAAATGTCCCTCATGAAATGCATAGAGACGCATTGAGACAATGGGTATTTTGATCATAATACCTCTTTATATAATTTAAGATGTACAAAAATGATCTGGATCTAGCATGATTCTTAACGAGAGTGCTTCAAAAGTTCACTTTTGTGAATAGAAAATAAATGCTTGTAGCTTACAGCATCAATGCTTATAGCTTAAGGCATCAATTGATACAACTAGGTGATTTGCATATGAAGAATGTGCTTTTAGAAGTGATAATGAAATTAAGGATTTAAAGAGATCGAATGAATTTTTCTTCAAATGTTAAATATTTTGACATCATATAATGATAATGTTGCAAAAGTTATATTGGAATGCTCCTTAGAATGTTATTTATATATTGAGAGCATCAAACAACACGTGGACTAACAGGAGGGTGTGGGACCCACACCTCTTGTCTCCAATTGTTCGCGTCAGTCAATATAATAATTATTCTAACGCAAATAATATAACAATTCTATTTATACATCTCCACAAATTCAAAAGAAAATCATACATGTTTATTCAATAGAATGAAAAGGGAAATTCATTAAGAAATTGATGATGCAAAATTTTGCATAATTCTTGGTGAAGTTTAGGATATGTCCATAAGAAAACAAATACTTAGGGTGTGTATGATAGTATTTAGTTAGAAAGAAAAGTATTTTCTAATTTGCATGGAAAATAAAAATCATCTCTTTTTAAATGAAATTTTTTATGGAAAAAAGATAAAAATATGCTTTAATAATTATACTATAGAATTCAATTTTATAAAAAATATAGTGTGTCAAACATTAAAGATGAAATTCAATTATTTAGATTTGAAATTTTTTTATGTATTTTTTCTTATATTCTCTTGAGATTTGTAGACAGATATGAGTTTGTGAAAGAACATTTTTTTTTTTTACCGTTAAGATACTTCGGCAACTTATGAACATTAAGAAAAGGAATGTTTGGTTGAGTCCATTGTGGGCTGTGGGCCCATCACCCAAACAAAAATCACATAGATATGATCTAATTCAACGGTTCTTCTGATCAACGCTTCGATCTTCCATGGAACCAGTAGCGGCAGCGTCACCCTCTGTGGAACCCCTCCACTCCCCAACAGTCGCTCTCGCACCGACGCAAAACGGCCACCCACCGGCACCCTCTGCCGCCGACTTCGGTCCCGAGCCCGGAATCCCGTCGCCCTCAAAATCCACCGTCAATTCCGGAAAATCCATCACCGTTAACAAGAAAAAGATGAAGATGATGAAGAAGAAGAAGAAGAAGAAGGTCCCCGTGGACGTCCTCGATGAGCCCTCGTCTTCAACGTCATCGTCTTGCTCTGCCACTCACTGCGCGCAAAGAGGGGTTCGCCTTGCCAGTAGGCAAAGAAACCCTAGAGTCTCGATCGGCTGTTCGGCTCGGCAAAAGGAGGCCGATGTGGACGCTTTGGCGCTTACTCTTGGAATGTCGATTGCAGCTGTTGTCGCACAGGTGTTGCATTAACTCTTTCTTTCTCTGCCTCTGTTTCTATGGAGAAAAGTTGTGACTTTTCTTGCAAATTTTTTTTGTGGGGGGTTTAAAGAAATTTTTTTTTCCTCTCAAAGATGGTTGTTCTTGAAGATTTACCTTTAGAAGACTGAATTTTGTAAGGCTGATTTTCAGACAGATATTGTTTCTCTTTACTTTTTTCGCTGGCAAATTTCAAGTTTCTAAATGCCAAGTTTCAAGTTTATGCGTTTTGGTTGGATTTTGGAAAGTGGTATGTAGTTACACTCCTCGAGGAGAGCATGCTTAGTAATAAAAATAGGTGGCCTATTGATAGTCATGGTCCTGTCATTCATCTCTCCACGAATTCAAGTTTAATTTTTGTAACATTGTATTATTATCTGCACATATTTTGAGGTTGTGACAGGACCATAAATTTGGATTTAAACAGATTTTTATCAAGGGGAAGTAAAGAATTTCTTAAGCTTAATCTATAAGGGGGACAATGGTCAAGCCTTGTCAGCAATGGTAAGGTTGTTCCTTTGTGACTACAAAATCGTGAATTCAAGTTGCGGAAACAGCTTCTTTGAAAAGCAAGGGCAAGGTTGCGTACAAAAGCATCCCTACCCTAACTCTCACAAATTGGAGAACCTCTTAGACTAAGGACGTCTTTTTAATATATGAGTGAGATGCATCCATTGAACATCCATAGATGCAATGCATAGTTCCCTTGTGCTAGGTGATAAATAGATCTCATGAAAGAGGACATATGTGGAAATGTCAGAACAGAATTAATCATGTTGGATTTTTGGAATATAAGAGTACATTTACCTTGGGACATCTTGGTATCCTAAAATGATAGGAGTTGTATGTTGTATGGGCGTGTTTATTCAGAAGAAGTGAAACAAGCCACAGAAAGTATGAAAAATGGTAAAACGGATGGATCAAATAGTATCTTGATAAAAGCATCAAAATGCATGGGGGAAGAAATCATTTTATGATTAACAAAATTATTCAATGTGATTCTTAAATCAGAAAGGAAGCGTAACGGTGGACAAAAGACAATCTAGTGCCTGTTTACCAAAATAAATAAATAAATACATAAAACAAAGATGTTTAAAATTGAAGAAATTACAGAGGGGTCAAGCTATTGAGCTGCACAACAAAACTGTGTCAAGATCCAAGGATTAAAGCAGTAAATATAGCTTACTTGTATTTTTCTTGTTGTATTTGGTTTGCTGCTGATACAACTTGTACCTTTCAGTTACAATTGCAACCGAAAGTTAGATAGTCTATAAAAAGGCAATCTATTGGAGTATGGGGATTCATTATGAGAAATAACTGAATCTTTTTCCCTATAAACTTCTCTCTCTCTCTCTCTCTCGGTTCTTTCTGTTTTATCTCCCTCAACTTCTCCCATTCTCAATTTCTTCCTACATACCTAAAGAAACCCTAGATCAGGTCTAGGAACCTGACATTTGGTATCAGAGCAAGGCAATTCTTGGAGGCTGTTCTCAGAGGCAAAATTCCAAAGAAGTGATAAGTGGAGATGGCGGAAGGCACTCGGATGAAACAATTGGAGACAAGGTTGGACACTATGGAGTTTGGTTTGTGTCAGACTCAGGAGGTGAGTCAAAGCAGGGCCGAGAATGCTGCAACCAGGGAGATTGTGCAGACGCTGTAGAAAGGAGTCAAGGAAGAGTTCTCTAGTTTCGACCAAAGGCTGGATCGATTATTGAACATGTTTTCAAAGATGCCTCAAGCCAGCCTACCAATGGATTTTCCTCTAAGATCCACTATAGATCCGATTCTAGCAGGAGCTGGAATCCTTCCTCATACTTCTGAGAAAGGAGTCAAGGAGGAGTTCTCTAGTTTCGGCCAAAAGCTGGATCGATTCTTGAACATGTTTTCAAAGATGCCTCAGGCCAGCCTACCAGTGGATTTTCCTCTAAGATCCACTACAGATCTGATTCTACCAGGAGCTGGAATCCTTCCTCATACTTCTGACTTACAGGAAGCTGAGGAATGACCTGAATTAGATCAGATAATTCAGGGAAGAGGATGCTATCAAGCTCTCCGCCACACACTGATGCCAAGGCTAGAAATTCTAGTTTTTGAAGGTGTTAAACCGAGGTGGTGGATGTCAAATCTAAGGATCTGATTTCTTTAGGAAGAAACCGGAAAAGAGAGAAGTTGAGGGAGAAATAAAGCAGAAAGAACCGAGAGAGAGAGAGAGAGGATTCTTTTATTATCTCACAATGAATCCCCATCCTCTAACTGATTGCCTATTTATAGGCTTTCTAGCTTTCAGTTACAATAGCAACTGAAAGGTACAAACAGTTTCAAGGAATGGAAGTATGCTTTAGAATACTGAGCTTGAGGTCTGGACCAACACCCAAGAATCTAAAGGCTTTAAGTTGAATAAATCAAAAGTCAAATATATAGAATACAACTTTAGTAAAAATATAAGTATATACAATATTATGATGAGACTTGAAATCAAGTCATTGTAAGGAAAAATCAGTTCAAATATCTTTATTCAATTATTCAAAAAGATGGAGAGATTATTGAAAATGTTACTTATAAAATTAAGTTAAAATAGTTAAAATGGAGAAACGCTGTTGACATTTTATGTGATTTTTAAAATCCCTTTAAAACTAGTAGGTTATAAGACTAGCTCTATCATATATCACAGCATGTTGAGCAATAAAATACCAACATGTATAAAATATGAGCATAACTAAGATGAAAATATTACAATGAATGCATAGCCATACCCCCCCTTCCAAAAAAAAAAAAAAAGCAGCATTAGAAATGAGGGTATCAATAATAAGATTGGAGTGGTTTCTATTGAGAGTAAGATATGTGAGATGCAATTAAGATGGTTTGGTAATGTGACAACTGAGAAGATGATCAATAGATGCTCTTGTTAGAAGAGTGCATAGGACGGAAAAAAGTAGGTAGCAAAAATGATAAAGGAAGATTGAAGACGAAGAACAATTTAGTGGGAAACTGTTAGAGGCTGTCTGTTGTAGAAATTGATTTTCAGTTTTGTGTCTCCAATTTTCTATAAAATCTATAGTTTTCATTTTCATAGAAAATTTGAAAAATGTATTCAAATGTTAATTAAAATGTTAGAAATGCAGAAGCCTAATTTCCAAAGATAGAAAATTTGAACATCTTTTCAAAAAAGAGAGATGTTTTAATTTATTTTATGTAACTTGTGTTAGAGAATGAGATGGAAATAATTTGGGGAAATTTTTTGGAAAACCATGCTTCCCAAATCTCCAAATTAATAAGCAAAACTTAGAAAACTTATTTTAGGTGTTTTCCAAGTTTAGTTCAATCTCCATTTTCTATTTGGAAAATTCTTGTATTTTAACAAGTTATGTAAGTTTCCATTTTCTGTGGAGTAATTATCCAAAAAACTGGGATTTTCCTCAACTAAACAGCCCTGTAGATCGACATAGGATATAATGTTCTTGGAGAAAATATGGGCATGGATAGAGATTAATGTTATTGTTGTTTATGTGTTTTCAAAGATTGGGCATTCTAGGAGTTATACACTGGAGATTTACCTGTCCTAGCATGGCTGCTTACTAGTTGCTCTTTTGTTATTTAATTAAAGAACCAAGAGAGAGCGCATTCATTGTGGAAAAAATGTTGCAGATATCCTTCTACATGCAAAACTATTACCGACTGATACGGTCACCGATCAAAACCCAGCCCAAAACAGACCCGACCACGCCGGAACAATATTTTAATACTTCTTAAGTTTTAGAATTCTACTTGATTTAGGATTCTACTTTATGTTATTTTAATACTTCTTAAGTTTTAGAATTCTACTTGATTTAGGATTCAACTTCATGTTTCTACTTGATTTATGATTCTACTTCATGTTGGATTAGGATTTTATTTCTATTAGGATTTTAGTTGGATTTTGTTTACAAATATTAGATGGATTTGGATTAGCCAAATACTATAAATATGCCTAGGATCTAAAGTTTGTAATCAAGTTTTTCTCAATACAAATTTCATCAATCTATTTGGGTTTTCTTTGCAAAACAGCCTTGTTTTTGCATCTTCTTGAAAGCCAAGTTTCGGCCATTGAAGTTTGTTCTTTCAAGGGTTTATTTTGGTGTGTTTTCTTCACACACGTGCTACACACTGCGTCATCGACCAAAAGAATTTAATGCTTATTTAGAGAGTTCTCTTCATAAACAAATTAAAAGTTTTGATTTAGAATTCCTAAAATTAATTTAAAAAAGGTCCAAGGTCAAGGTTTCTCCTTATTTAGTTAATTGTTTTTAATCCTATTTATTTTATCCAATTTAGTTCATCTAAAACTTAATTGCATAGTAAAAAAAAATCAATCATGTATGCTTAGTCTACAATTTTACATGGAAAGCCAAATGGGAATCACAAGGTCAAAATTGCATCAATCAAATATATATATTGGAGGTTGATATCAGTAGCTGTGGGTCTATTATTAGTCTATTGTTTGAGGTTGAGGCTAAAGATTTTTTCTTCTCGTTGTATGGAGTAGGCATCTTAATATTAGCTTTAAAAATCTTGCCAAGCATAATTTGTTCATTCACTATCATTCAAGTTTGTATTTGTGACTATGATATATGTTTATCTTGAGAACTACCACACCCCAGCCCCTCTCTCTTCTTGCTAACTACATTTTACTTATAACATTGGGTATATTGTCTTTATTCTCAGGTTCTGGAAAGAAAGGATGCTGGTGGGCAAACAATATATTTGGATCATCTTTCTCAGGTACCTCTCTGCTTCCCCTTTTGAGATGTATTATTGTGGAATCCTAATCCTATTGATGGGGTCCAAATAACCATGAATGAAGGTTTTCGATGTGTTATTGTTGCAAATTTTACCTGTTGTTGAAGGTTCACATTGTCATAAATTCACCTATTATTGAAATTTTACATGGTTACTATTTTTCAGCTGTAGATCATCCAGGTGTTTCTCGTGAATTTATTGAACAATTAGTGTCCTGAGAGATGAAACCCTCCTGGAATGATGGGAGTCATTATTTTACACATATTATGCAGGCTTTATCTTGTTCTTATAGAAAATTGTACTAATGGTTTTTATTTTAACCAATCACTTGCAGATCTATGCTTTGGCTGTCAAAGAATCTTTAGCGAATGTAAGCCACATCATAACTGCTGATTCATCTCTTGACTGGTTGTCAAGTTAAGTTTCCACTAATAGTTAACATTGTTGTTCAACATATTGAATTTTTTATACTGAGAAATTATATAGTTTGTCTTCGTTGGATGTGTAATACAGGTTTTTGGGGACAGGTTTGATTCATTTGCAAGGAACTTTGAGAAATCATTCCGGAGCACCTTAATGACTCTCAGATTAATTAATGAATCTTCCCAACATACAGGGGAGCATTCAGGATATGTGAACAAACGAACTAACTATTTAGATGCAACTCCTGGGGCATCTGTCAACAAAGAACATGGTTTCACATGTGGTTCTGGATTAGAAGAAGGTTGTCAATCAGAAATGGTCCAGCATACTATCAGCTCTGAGGAACATTTTAACATTCTTGAAGAGACAGAACAAAATACGCCACCAGATTCAATAAATCGGGAGTTGATTCTTCATGGAGTATTAAACCGGCAGTTGGATTGTGTTTCACCCCGCATGGAGTATTCTGTAATTAGCCAATCCATGCATGGAGCCCTTGAAAAATCTGTCATTGAACAAACTCGTTCCAATGACCTGAAGGAATTTGAGATTGGTCTGATTGTGAAAAGGTTGGAATTGAAAGAGAAACAATTAGCTCTTAGTTCTCATTCAAATTTCATAGAGAGGTGTAAATTATCCATGGGTATTTCAAAGGCATCATTTAAAGAAGAGAAATTCAAAAGTGAATTAGAAGAAACAAGGCATGCTGAGCTGCTCAGAAAATGCGTAGACTGTCTTGTTGGTGGGTTGCTCATCATGTTGGCCTCACTTGCCTATGGAACTTATGTTTATTCATATAGCAGGATAATTGAAGCTACTGCATCATGCACCCCATCTCAGGTAATGCATTTATCCTTGTTCTGGCTTTCATTGATCTAGTGCTTCTAAACATTTGCTGATTGCTATTGTTTTGGGTATCTATAAGAAATGAATAATCCTATACCCTCCTGAAATATTAATCAATTACAGCACAATTAATTCCTACATTTGAGTTTTCTCATAGTTAAATTGTAAATGCCATTTTTAAAAATATTCTATTTTGCATATGCTTATCCAATGAGCAACTTAGCCCACAAGCTAACTGCCGCCCTTGGACTTTGTCCACCAGAGAATTGGTTTTTTACTTTAACTTGGGAAGATTCTTTTAATAGAGGAATACTCTTGCAAGATGTTTATTCCTCAAAATTGGGTCTTTCTGTGAAATGATGTACAGAACTGAGAGAAAAGAAGGTGGAAAAGAGAGATTAGAGGAAAAACTTCATTCAATTTTACTGAGCTAGGGTTACAAGTCTTTATACTAAACTACTGTCTGTAACTGCAATGTACAAGTTATCTAAATTAGGTACAAAGTACAACTAATATATACAGCACCTAATACAATCAAAGTAATATGAATTCTCAACACTTCCCTTCAAGCAAGCACATACATGTCATATGTGCCTAGCTTGGTAAAAATGTAGTTAATCCTCAGACCTTGAGATGCTTTAGTGAACATGTCAGTCAGCTGGTCATTAATACCCACAAATTAGTGGTAATCTCTCCAGAAACCAGTTTCTCACACACAAAATGGCAGTCTATTTCAATATGTTTGGTCCTCTCATGAAAAACTGGGTTAGAGCAATATGAAGAGCAGTCTAATTGTCACACATGAGCCACATGGACCTTGAATCTCCAAACCGTAGCTCCTAAAGAAGCTATTTAATCCAAATCAGCTCACATGTAGCTAGTGCCATACTAGATCTAGCTACATGTTTTTTCTTACTCCTAGAAGTGAAATTTCCTCCATTCATTGCACAATAATCTGAAGTAGAGCGTTTGTCAAAAGTATAACCAGCCCAATCAGCATCAGCATAACCTGTAACTTGTGTATGACCATTATCTTGAAATAACAAACCTCTACTAGGTGAGCTCTTGATTTACCACAAGATAGGCATCAAAGAATGCCAATGACTCTTACAATGTGAGTCCAAAAACTGGCTAGCCACACTAACTGCACAAACAAGGTCAGGTCTGGTGATTGTAAGATAATTCAGCTTCTTAACCAATCTCCTAATCCTCCCTGGATCAGCAATGGGCTCCCTTGACCAGGGACCAGCTTTGTATTTGGATCCATAGGTGTATCAATACATCTAAAATCCATCATACTTGTCTCTTCTAAGATATCAAGAGCATACTTCGACTAGGATATACAAATACCATGCTTAGATTGAGCAATTTCAATACCCAAGAAATACCACGGTGTCATGAACCTAGGGTTCATAACAGGTTAAAATTGGCATTCGGAGGGATCCGAAAGGCTTAAGATTAAGAACATAAAGTTTAGAGGGATATTTGAATAGAAATGGGGGGAGAAATTAGAGAGAATTGAGGGAGAGCAGTAGAGAGAAACAAGAGGGAGAAGGGAGAGAATTGTAGAGAGAATCAGAATTTCATTTCATCAATTCATGCATAATCATCTCCTCTTACAATGGGTCTTTTTATAAGCAGAGGTAGCTCCTTAACTAATTTCTAACAGCACCCATGTGTTCCTAACAAACAACCAAATATCTCCTAACAAACTAATATAAGCCTATTACAATATTACCCCTTTATTATATCTCTATCACAATATTACCCTTCTAATCCTCCTAGGGACATGACACACAACCAACCCAAATCTTTAGTTTGAAAAATCGGAATGAAGATGATTCTTTAATTGAGAAATCCATTGCTCATTATCAATAGTAATGACAATCATCCACACAGACCACTAAATAGATGACACCACTAGAAGCATGGTAATAGAAAACTAAATGATCAGCTTCACTTTTAGTCAGTGTTCTAAAAATCGACCTAAGCAGCCGCCACGAATTTGGCCTAGTCGGCCCCCCTAGGCGCCGCCTAGGACACTTATTTTTTTGCTTATCTCTCAGTCGCCTCCCCTTTCTCTAGCCTAAGGTCGCCGCTGCCTGAATGCCGCCGGTACCTCATCGTTGCCTCTAGCTCCATCATGACCTCCTCACTGCCATCGCCGCCGTCAAACTCCACCCTCGCTGACGCATCCTCCCTGACTCAAGCTCCATCTCTGCCGTCAAGCTCCACCCTCGCCGACGCGTCCTCCCTGACTCAAGCTCCATCTCTGCCGTCAAGCTCCACCCTCGTTGACGCGTCCTCCCGGACTCAAGCTCCATCTCCACTGTTCTTTCTCCGCCTTAGCCATCCCAATTTATATATGAATATATATATATATATGTTTCCATATAAACAGATCTGTTTATATATTTATCTGTTTATATATATAAACACATATATAAGTTTTATTTGTCTTTTTAACTTTAATTTATCTGTAAATAACATGAAATTACATAGGCGCCACCTAGGCGTCCTAGGCATTAGGCCCCAGTTTGGCGCCCGACTAGCACGTTTTAGAACACTACTTTTAGTCAAACCAAAGGACTGAACAACAGAACTAAAACAACCAAACCAACACCGAGGAGACTGCTTCAAGCCATGGTCTAGACCAAGCGAACTTAAGCAAACTTAGCTACTGGGGAGAATCTATCACCATGGTCTAGACCAAAAATCTGTGTATAACCCTTGGCAACTAGTCAATCTTTTAAGTGATCAACAGAGCCATCAGGACCAATTTTAACAGTAAAAAACCAGCGACAACCAAGGATTTCCCTGGAGGAAGTGGAACTAAATCCCAAGTTCTATTAGCTAGTAAATCTGACATCTCCTCATCCCTAGCACAGGACTAGCCAGGATGAGCAAGAGCTTCTGCATATGTTTTGGGGATAGAAATAGAAGAGTGAGCAGAAACAAATGCAGAATAGGTAGAAGATAATTTATGATAGTTCAAGCAAGTGTAAATGGGATAAGGAGTTTGAGTTGAATGTGTACTTTGATGAAGAGGATGTTGAACAGGCCTGGATGCTGGAGGAATAATGGCACTGTTGGAAGGGACATTATTGTCAATAGGAGCTAGAGCTGCAACTACAGAAAGAGAATATGAACCTGGAGCATCTGCTTGTTTATTAACTCGACTAGGAGAAGATCGTACTATCACGACCCTAGGGGTGAATCAGTAAATGGTCGTTAATAACTAGTATGAGCCATTAGTTTCTAACTAGATGGGGGTTAAGTGGTTAGGGAATTAGCTTACTGTTTTGGCTATTATGTTAGTTAGCTATTATATTGTTAGAATGTTATTATGGTTCCTGGAGGTTGTATAAGAGACCTATGGCAATATGAGGAGGGGGCATCGAGAATAATGAACAAATCTTCTCTTTGATTCTCTCCCTTGACTTCCTCTCATGCCTCTCTCGTTCTCTATTTCTCCTTCTTCCTCATTCTTTCTCCCTTCCTCATTCTATCTTCTCCCTAAAATTCAATTCTTCTTTCTCAAAATTCACTCAAATTCCCTCAATTGACCAGCTCTCAACCTAAGGGCTTGACAAGTGGTATTAGAGCCAGTCAAATTGGCTGTGGAGTTACCAAAGGAAGCCATCATGGTGTGGCAGGCATCAGAATTTACTAGCGTGCAAGTCCAGCGCAATTATAAGAGGCAAAACGGACAAACGAAAGCAAGCAATCTGGTTGGCGGACGTAAGCAAGGAGCAACCTCGGAATTTATTAGCGAGGAAGTCCAACACGATTACAGGAGGCAGAATGGACGAATGAAAACAGGTGATTTGGGTTGACGGACGCGAGCAAGGCGCGACCCAAGACGAGGCAATATGGACGAACGTGAAGCTGGTGCAGGTGCAAGAAACAGTCTTGATTGAAGCTTACAAACGAACGCTAAGTTGGTGGTGGTGCAAGAAGCTGTCTTGATTGAAGCTTACGTACGGACGTGAAGATGGTACCGATGCAAGAAGTGGTCTTGGTTGAAGATAGGAATAGTACCGTACTTCTGTTTTTGGGTGATTGGTGGGTGAAAGTCGTGCCATTACGTTCAGGCGAGCTCGCACATCCGAACGGGATCAAGAACGATCCAAGATTGCAGGTGTATTCCAGCGATTGCAGTTGTGGACGGTGATTGGGTGATGGATACAGGAATTGCAAATACTTGGGATTGTAGTGATAACAAATTGAAAGGTTCAAGTAAGATTGATGAATTTTTTATAAGTCTACCAAGAAGAATCAGGTTGGAGACAAGAGTTATGACGAGGAGTTCAACAAGCTGAAACACGAGGACTTGGTCAGGGAGTATTTGGTCAAGTTTGAGAAACTAAAAGCACAGGCGCTCCACTCCCATCCAACCTTGAATGAGTCTTATTTTGTATCAAGATTCACTAATGGTCTTCATGTTACGTTGAGGCTTATGGTGAATATCTCGTCTTACTATGGTGGAACAAGCAGTGGAGAAGGTGAGGCTGCAAGAATTGGCACTGGAAGCCATTTGTAGAAAGTATGGGTTGCCACTTAAAAATTTTCTTAAGAGCAGCCAACAGAATAAAGGGATCTCTACGTCTAACTCGAGTTTGCAGCAAGAAGTTGATAAATCAACTGAAGCAAATCAGGTAATTATGGATGCCAAGGAAGGAATGGCATATACCGGAGAAAGCAATGTGAAACCATTGGAGGTGGTAACTGTTGAAGAAGAGTCGTTGGTGTATGAAAGCAAGCAGGAAACAACTTAGGAGGAATAGAGGACACAATTGAAGCAAGATGAATGGAAGAAACATGATGAGTCCAGGAAGATTGTGGAAAGGTTTTTTGCTATTTTGCGTGTTCCAAATCTCGTTGGTGAGTTGTAGTATCAAATCAGATCTTGGCTGCAAGCAAGTTTGAGTTTCCTTCCCATTATTGTAAAAGGGATTATCAGCGGTATATTGGCAGTTGACCTGGTCTTAGCAAAGGTTAAGGAACATATTGGAATTTACAACATGGACACAAAGATTGTCGAGGTCTACATTTTATATTTGCAGGAGGACAAGCAAAAGAAGAACATAAGAGACAAAAGGAAAAAAGGAGAAGTCGAAAAAGGAAAAATAGAAGAGGAATACATTAGTTTGTGAAGGCATTGGTTGAAGATCAAGGTTTGCAGCTGTCAATTCTTGGGGACAAGAATTATTTGAAGGGGAGGGGATTGTCACAACTCTAGGGGTGAATCAGTAAATGGTCGTTAATAACTACTTGTATGAGCCGATAATTGCTAACTAGATGGGGGTTAAGTGGTTAGGGAATTAGCTTACTGTTTTGGTTGTTATGTTAGTTAGCTATTATATTATTAGAATGTTGTTATGGTTGTTGGAGGCTATATAAGAGACCTACTATAGTATGAGTAGGGGGCATCGAGAATAATGAACAAGTCTTCTCCTCAATTCTCTCTCTTGACTTCCTTTCATCCCCCGTTCTCTATTTCTCCCTTTTCCTCGTTCCTTCTGTTCTTTCTCCCTACCTCATTCTATTTGCTTCTCCCTAAAATTCAATTCTTCTTTCTCGGAATTCACTGGAATTCCCTCAATTGACCAGCCCTCAACCTGAGGGCTTGACACGTACATGCTTCCCTAATCAACAAGATTCACATTCCAAAGAATCACAAGAAGATGAGGAAGGAACCATCTATTTGAGTAAAGATAAATGTGGACCATCCCACAATGAATAAACAGAGGTGAAGTTGTTGAATTAGCACAAAAAGATGGCAAAAAAGATGATAAAGTCTCCCAAACTCATGTTATTTGCCAATTATTTGTCCATTATCCCGATCTTGGACTAAGACAGATTCAGAATCAAAGATGATATGACAATTAAGTGATTTGGTCAGGCGTCTAACAGAAATTAGATTGTAGGGACAGTTAGAGGCTGTTTGGCTTAGCTTTTTTTTGCTAAGCTTTTAAGTTGTGTAAAGTTTAAAAGTTGGATAGCGTTTAAGCTGATAACATGTTTGGATAAATGTGTTTTTAAGCTATCAGTTAACAGTTATGTGTTTGGTTTGAAAGAGCTGATAAGTTAGCAAAACTTGACAAAAAGACAAAAATAGACATGCTGAATAATGCAAATAAAATTCATAAAAATACTAATTTTTAATAAAAATATTAAATATATTAATTCAATATACATTAATATATATGTTAACATATATATATATTTAACTATAATATATATAATATATGTTATATATATATATATAGTGGACGGATTAATCGTAGATGAACGGCGACGATGATGGGCTGGGGCGAACGGCGAGATGCGAACAGCTGGGGCGACATTGACGATGGCGGCCGGAAATGGGTTTGGCGGCGGGGGATCAAATTAGGTAGAGGGAGAAGAAGGATATAGGTTGAAAATCACAATTTTGTTTGAGGGTAAATTAATCATTTAATCAGTCAACGCAAATAAGCTCATACTAGCGTTTTTGGGAAACTCGGGGGGGCGGGGGGGGGGGGGGGTTGAAGCATTTTTCTAATGCTGGTATGAGAGCTTTTAAGCTCCTAAGACATACCAAACACTTAACAAAATAAGCTTGACAGCTTATAAGCTAAATGAATAGCTTATAAGCAGTCAAATCGGTAAGCCAAACACCCTCTTAGGAACATATAAAACAGAGTTTAGAGACAATGAAGCTAATGGATTAGCGTGACCTATGCCTGTGGGAACAGAAGCCACAGTAATTGGATTAAGTGTATGAGATGAATTAAAATGGAAGAACGAGGACTTACTACCAGATAATATGTTCAGAGGCTGTAGAATCAATTGTCCAAGGGCTAAGTAGTGAAGGAGAACCTGTTGCCAAAGAAATACAAGATGAAGCAACAGGTGCAAAACCTGCTGCTAAAGAAGCAACTGAAGTAGAGATTGGACTGGTTTCCTGGGCAGCAGAAGCCATGGAGGAAGACACCGTCTTTGTTGCTTGAAATTGATGGAACTCAGTCAGTTCTTCCCCATAAATTAGCTGAGGAACAGGTCCTTGTCCACTTGCCTGTCCAGCCACCTCTACCATGACCACCAAGATAGATCTGTTTGGCAAACACTAGCTTTCGACAGATCAATAGCAACAATCCAACAGAGTCCGAACCTCCAGAACCAGATCAAACTCTAGCTAATGTGCAATCCTCTGGATGTTGCAGTCAGAATGAAAGATCTGGAATTGTGATTAAGAACTTGATCCCTGAATTGCAATTCCAATGATCAGATCTCAGGAAGCAAGACCGCAGATCACAGGAAGCAACCAGATTGCAATGTGGAGATTAGGTCACCAGATCCAGATTGTAGCACACCCAGATCTCAATCAGATTGGAACACCACTGGATCATCAGATTGCAGTGCAGGAAAAATCCTCAATGTGAGAGGATGCAGATTGCAACTAACCTAGACAAGATTTGATGTTTGATTTTATATCAAATCCAATTCTCCAGATTCACCTCTTGATTGGCTCTGATACCATGTGAAATGAGAGAAAAGAAGAGGAAAAGAGAGACTGGAGTAAAAACTAATTCAATTATACTAAGGTAGGGTTACAGGTATTTATAATAAACTAGTGTAACTGCTATGTACAAGGTGCAACTAATATAGACAACACCTAATACAATGAAACTAATATTAATTCTCAACACTTAACATACTTTTTTACTAGAATGTGTCCTTTCCAGAGCTTATTTATGTGCTTGGGTAGTTTACTGCTGTTCAAGATCCAACATATTGTTTAATCATAATAAAATCTCATGCCACCAAGATTGTGAAAGTAAGGCTTTTCTCAGTTGTTGCCAAAAATGGGGGTCGCTATTATTTCTGCTACTATTATCTATCAATTGTAGCTGACTAATTATTACTCTGCTATGACTTAATAATATTTTCTGGCTGCTTTTTCTGTATCTAGGTGCCTAGACAAGTACTTAGTAGGGCTTATTCTGTTTCAGGTTTCCAAATCTTGGTGGCTCCCAAAGCCTATGGCCTCTGTCAATTCAGGACTGCAGATCCTGTGGTGTCTGGTTCAGGTTGTTAGCCGAATGATATTTGGTATGTTGATGATCCTGGCAATTGTTTATTTGCTTCTCATCCGTTCTTCAGCTTCAGCACAGAGAATGCCAGTTACATTCATTATCTTGCTAGGCTTTGCCTGCGGTTGGGCAGGCAGGTTTTGTGTGGACACATTGGGGGGCAGGGGATCTCATTGGCTCGGTTATTGGGCAGTTCTGTGCTTGTTGCATTTTCTCTCCAACATTTGTACCTCAACTTTGTTTCTTATTCTCTATGGTCCCGTTACTGTGCCTGGAGGAGAGACATACAGGAAGACCATATTTCCACACTGGATTAGGCGATCTATGTTCTATGCGACCATACTTCTCTTTCTCCCATTGATGTGCGGTCTTATGCCTTTCGCAAGCCCTGCTGAGTGGAAAGATCACTTTGCATCGAGGGCAATGGATTTCTTCCAAGCTACAAGTGATTGAAGAAGGAGCTGGTGAGCTTAGAATCTGTTACTGCATTTTGCAGCAATTGGAGGCTACATATTCTCCTTGGTCTAGGACTCGGATGCCGGCACGTTTGTTAAGCAAACGCGGGCGCATTAGACTCGTGTTGATTCAAATGATTCAGTTGACAGTGGCCTTCAGTTTGCTTTGTGTTTAATAGGGGTTTTCTATTTAACTGGAATCCATTGGAGATATAGGTTGACTTGTACCTTATTTGTGCTGTAATGTTAAGTTGTGTTATGAGAGCAGAACCAATGGCATATGAATGGTCTAAATGTTTAATAGGGGTTTTCTATTTAACTGGACTCCATTGGAGACATAGGTTGACTTGTACTTAATTTGTGCGGTAATGTTAAGTTGTGTTATGAGAGCAGAACCAATGGCAGATGAATGGTCTAAATATTATGTTGGTGTATGAGAGAACCCATTTACTGGCTGTTCAGCATTGAAACCATTAATGTTCGTGTGGAGTGAAAATTGTTTTTCCCCCATTAAATTGTTTATGTAAGCAGCTTCAAATTGCCAAATCTATCTTCTATATGCGGTGTCTCAAATTTGCTGTCATAACAACATTACACCTTCTATTAGTAATCTTCAAATTTGTATCAACGATATAACAAAATAACAAGGAATAAAACTTAATGATATTTGTTCCTCCTATTAGTAATACTTTATAGACTAACTAAAAATAAATATATTTTGTTTTTAGTTTTAATATTGTATTTAACAATAATCACCTTCTATCCTAATATAAATAATAATAAATTATGTTATAATACTAATTAGCTTTCATGATTAGCACATAAAAATAATATACCAAGGCTTAATGTCATTAGATGAGATGTAAATTCTAACTTATTGCTCAATTTTATCTACAGTCATACTTTTTGCTAAACTTTTATAAGTCACATTATAGTTAAGATTTTTTCACATAATTTTTTTACCTAAAACTCTTTTATCTCTATTTTAAAACTTAATTCATTTCTTCCATACTCTTTCTTACATAATTAAACCATATTAATCATGGATAGCACATCTTATTTTTATTATGAACCATTCTATCATGGGATAAGTAGGTAAGTTATATTCACCCACAGGGTATAGGTCGAACGGTTGGATGAGTAATATGTTGGTATCAAATTGATAAGTTACAAATTCGACCTCGTCCTGCGTAAGGATCAAAAGCCTAATTTATGATTTATCTTTCCTAACATAATCGAGAACATAAGTATCGAATGTGGCACAAAAGTGGTCATCCAAGTAAGTAAGTTATATTCTATCAAAGTGAATCTATTTAGTGGCAAAGTCTCATGGAAAGAAGGCTTAGGGCAAAGCTACATGTCCTAATATTATATTTTAAATTTTTTTTGCTATGTTCTATTCTTTGTTTTCTTTTATCAATTTATTTTTTTATTTTTTATCAATCATGTTAGTTTTTAGTATTTGAATTTGTTTAGATTTGCTATTATCTGGGATAGTGTTTATTAATCAAGATATAAGTCGAAAAAGTTAAGATATAAAAAGAATTATAAACTTTTGTCATTTATAATATGTTTGTTAAATTTATTTGGCGACTCTTAAAAAAGAAGTCACGTCACTTTTTATCAAACATTTTTCAGATATGTTTATCTCTTTCCCCTCTAGATAAATATATCTTGAACCTTACAAATAAGAAAAAATGACGCATATGACCTCTAATCATTCTAAAAAATTTAAAAACAGTTTGATAAAAATTTTAGAATACTTCCCAGCCTTATCTTAACCATTCTATATCTTGATTCGGAAAACATTCCAACATTATCTTAATACAATCTTATCTTATTCATTTTAACAAACGCCACCTCGGAAGTAGTTCTAGTTATAAGATGATGAGAGTTATTTTTCTACTTTCCTAAAAGATTCATATGCGATCCGGAGAAGAATAAATAACTATTATTTATTATATTTAAAAAAAAAAATTCTAAGTACTTTCTTACTCAAGAAGATTGTTGCGTTCTCTCTTTAACAAACCAAAATTTTTAGTCAAGATAAATTGGAAGGGAAAAAGATGACAAAAGTATTCTGCAAGATACAGAGAGATCGACTAGCCATTTCAGTCAAAGTGATGTTATGGGACAGCAAGTGGATCAGTCAAAGTGAATCCATTTAGTGACAAAGTCTCATGGAAAGAAGAAAGCTTAGGGTAGAATCAAACGTATTAATATTATGTTTAAAAATATTTTGTTATGTTACGTTTTCTTTTTCTATTTTCTTTCAATTATGTCAATTATTAATACTTGAATTTGTTTAGATCTACCATTACCAATCTCTAAGAAACAATTCCTAGTTTTAAGATCGTAATTGTTGTGTCATAAGGCAAAATTCCACTAAAAGTGCAAAAAAGTCTAAAAGTCTAAAATAACATTTTGGACAAAAATAATCTGTAAATTTCTCCTTAATTTGGGGGGAGTGAGGGGTCTAATACAACATACAAACTGAATAATTCCGATATCTGTAAATCCCCTCAAGGGTCTCATAAAAAGAATAAATATTATCCTTTAGGAATTCTAATAAAACTTTGGTACAAAATGGATAAACATTATCTATTAAAAATAATAATTCTAATAAAATATTAGAATATTGGAATAAACATCATCTATAAAAAATTCTCAAACCAAGGAGATTTAGGACTGTCCTATTCTTCTCTATAAATAAGCAGGCATTTATTCCAGAAAATGTACGTCTCTTATACTAGTGAAAACTTTACTCTATAATTTTTAACATCTTTAGTGTCTGATTTAAGCACTAAAGTATTTGTGGGGACTTCTACGTGCGCTCTAATTATTTTCTCCTTTACAATCTTGGGCAACATCAAGTCAAGATGACATCAGGTCTTGGGATGAAGGTCTCAAGACGATATCAAGTCTCAGGACAAAGGTCTCAAAACAACATCAAGTCTCAAGACAATATCAAATCTCAGGACAAAGGTCTCAAGATGACATCAGGTTTCAAGATGAAGGTCTTAGGACGACATCAGGTCTTGGGGTAAAGAAGGTCTTGGGCCGACGACAATCTTGAGCAACATTAGGTCTCTGGACGAGAGTCTTAGGATGAAGAAGGTCTCGGGTCGACAACAATCTCAGGCAACATCAGGTCTCAAGATGAAAGTCTCGGGACAAAAAAGGTCTCGGGTCAACCACAATATCAGGCAGTTTGAGGACAACGTTTCTACCCCATAAATTTATTATTGTGTTAAAGCGACAATAATTGGCACTGTACATCTGCAGGAAACGTCCAAAAAGCTTAAGAATACTACAATGGTTTTCACACAGTCTCAAGTTGCAGAAAATAGGTACAACGAGGAAAGTCCTAACGTTGACAACCTTCCTAACCTAAGACTATGAGAGATTGTTCCGATTGAAATTCTGGGAGTCTAGGATAATTCCTCATATTGTCCCACTTAGTAAGTACGAAGCACTTAAGCAATGCCATGAAAAAAGTACTAATGCCCTCCAAAAGATGGCCAAGTTTCTCCAAGGCATCTTGCCACAAACTACATTACCCTTCATACTGCAAAACTACATATCTCAACCTCAAGAAAAGAAAGCCCCGGCCCTAAGAGGTCTCAGGGAAGTTTGCGAGGAGAGAATCAAATGAGTTTCCAAGAGAACCCCCACCAAGAACCACTTCGAGAAATTACCCCCCATGAAGGCTCATGGAACCTTCTAAACCAGCTGCAAGGAGCGCCAGCCCAAAAAGAGAAAGTTCTTATACCCCATGGTGAAAAATATCACGAAGTAGTTGAAATTACAACCCCAATAGTAGCTTTTAAGCATCAAGCAAATCAATACAATCTTATTACCCGGGATGCTGAGGACATGAAAAGGATAGTGGAACAAATCCTAGAACAAAAAAAAAAAAAACTAGCGGTGATAGAAGAAGATTCAAAAGGAATGAAGACACTGTTCGCTCCAGAAATCATGGAAAAACCATTTCCTTTGAAATTCAAAATACCCCAAGTCAACTCCTACTCTGGCAAGATGGATCCTTATAACCATATGCAGAACTACGAATTTTCTATGATACTCCATGGTTGGGCAGATTCCATTATGTGTCGAGCCTTCTCATCAACCCTAACTAATCATGCTCGAGTATGGTCTAACAGTCTCAGTGAGGGATCCATCTTATCCTTCAAGCAACTACGAAAAGAATTCCTAAAGGCTTTCATCATAAACTGTTAGCGAAAGAAGGATCCCACATACTTACTTAGGATTCAACAAGGAAGCAAGGAAATATTAAAACAATACGTTGATTGGTTCAGGAATGCCACCCTAGAGAGTTGACACTTACATGTTGGCATAACAGTCACCATGATGCTCCAAGGCATTAAGTCCATACCACTACAAGAGTCACTGGCCTTAAAACATCTTACATCATTGGCCGACCTATTTTGTGTGCCAATGAATATATATTACAAGTTGAAGTAATGAGAGTGGTCACTGGCAGTGAAGAAAGAGATAAAAAGAAGGAAAGAAATCAAACCAAAAAAAGTGATGGCCTTTCGAAACTGCAGTACAAAAGTTACACTCAGCTTTCTAAACCTCAATCTCATATTTTGGCAACAATCCAAATATCCGATCTTTTGGAATTCCCAAAAAAACAAATCGGCCCATGGGAAAAGATAACACTTATTGCATATTCCACAAAACATATGGACACGACACAGATCGGTGTCAAAATTTGATGAATCAAATCGAGTCTCTAATAAGGAATTGAAGACTTCATAGGTATGTATGAATAGGTAAAAGAGATAGAAGAAACAATAGAAGATACAAAGAGGAGACAGAAAGGCAAGACAGGCCCATTAATGAAATGTGGTATGAAGTGAGAAGTAGAGATGAAACTCGGAATTCTCCACCAAAGAATGAGCTCACTAATCAAGCTATCTACGTAATATCTGGAAGAGAAACCATGGCAAGTCATACTTCGTCATCGAAAAAGGCTTACGCAAGACAAGCCTATCAAGCCAATTTTGGTTTGTCAATACAAGAAAAAAAGGGAGCCATCATCTTTACACCCGCAAATCAGGGGGAAGTTATAATGCCCTAAATGGCGGAGCCACATATGGTCAAGGGTGGGCCATTACCCACCCTGAATTTTTTATTTTTTTATTTTAATTAGTTAAAAATTAATTATTAAAAAAATAAATTTTAAAAATATATTAATAATTATTTAAAAGTCTCATAATAGACATATATATGATATAATAAAGGAAGCTTCTTAGAGAAGCTTTGAGTCTTTGACATTTAACAAAAGAGAAAAGGGAAAGGAACACGAGAAGCTTTTGAGAAAGAGAAAGTCAAACTGTCAGAGAGATGGGGTGGGGGTTTGACATTTGAAAAAGTTGTTGGCTATTGTAGTCCTTGCTTTTTCTTCATCCTCTTCATTTGTCTAAAATAACAGTAGCACCGAAATGCTCCAACTCGTCTTCTCATCAGTCGATGCTACTACAAAGGTTAGATAATAACTTATTATAAATAATATATATATATATATATATAGATTTTTGTATAGTCATCAAGCATTGATAAAATATGTTGTGTTGGACCAGCCTGCAAAATAGTATGTTTTTTTTTTTTTAAACACTATAAGAAAAGAAAAACTACTTAAAAATTTAAGCCAAAATTCAAAAGTCAACAGGTATGACTATAGCTTTGAGTTATATGGTCATTGTGTTTATGTGTGTTTTGCTTAAAACTCGTGAGGTGTGGTTCTAATAAGTTTTTTGTCTTTCAGACGATTCTCTAATTCAGCCATTTCGCATCACCAACCACCACTAGGTATGACTATAGTTGTTTATAGTCTATAGTCATATACACATAATTGTATGCATATAGAATGTTTAGTCGAACTCCTATTAACTTGTGTTTTTTTGTATTTATTGTTGCAAATTGTTCTTGAATCAATTATACTTGAGTCTTGAGTGTAAGAGCTACCATGGACCTCTTCAAACTCCTGTCCATTTTTCTTTGCTTACTCCTGTTTGATATAAATGAATTGTTAATTGGAATTGATTTTTGAAACTATGTTGATTTTTTATTCTTTATTTAAATTTAATATCAACAGTTATGGAGAAATATTTCAAAAGGACAGTTCTATTTTCTATTGAAGAGCAAAATGTTAATAGAAAGAAATCTAATGTTGTTTGGGATCAAAGTGAAATTGATGTTGTTCGACAAGAATGTGATATTTGTGTGGAAAGTAATATTGCTGAGATCAAAGTGAAATTAATGATGAAGGAGATATTCAAGTTGAAATGGATGTTTGGGATGAAGATATTCAAGATAATATTGATGTTACTCAACTTCTTATAGATCATGGACTACGAATTCCAATTATGAAATATGATGTTAATGCCCGAAATGAAATTTGAAGAGTATACATACAATTGGGTCTTTGTTAACCTTGTAAGCATAAATTTTCACAAACAAAAATTGAAAAACCATCATTGAGACGTTTCCAAGCTTCTTGGTTTAAATAATTTCTTTCTTAGTTAGAATATAGCATAAAGAAAGATGTAGCATTTTGCTTCTATTGTTATCTTTTCCAACCAAGTGTGGAATAAGGAGGTAGTGACACTTTTGTTGAGAAGGGGTTCTCAAATTGGAAAATGAAAGAAAAACTTCTGGAGCATGTCACAATAGTCCACACAATAAAGCTCGAATTAAGTTCGAAGCCTTTATGAATCAAGAGAAAAATATTCAGGCAATTTTCTTGAACCAATCATAACAAACACGAGATGACTACCGAATTTGTTTGGGTGCATCAATAGATTGTGTTCAATTTCTTTTATAATAGGGACTTGCATTTTGTAGACGTGATGAATATGAAGATTCAAATAATCAAGGGAATTTTCTCAAATTGATGCACTTTTTGACATGTCATAATGATAAGATTAAGGTTGTTACTTTCAAGAATGCTCATGAAAATCTCAAACTAACATCACCTGACATTCAAAAAGATATTGTAAGTGTTGCTGCTTTTGAAACAATAAATGTCATTATCAACTAGATTGGTCATGGGTTATTTTCTATTCTAGTTAATGAATCTCGTGACATCTCAGTTAAGGAACAAATGTCTATTGTTTTGTGTTATGTGAACAAGAAATGATGTGTTGTTGAACATTTTGTAGGTATCGAGCATGTTTCGAATACCACAACTCTCTCACTTAAAGATGTTATTGATCATTTATTTTCTAGACACAAATTGAGTATATCTAATTTTAGAGGTCAAGGTTATGATAGGACTAGCAATATACAATGTGAGTTTAATGGTCTCAAAACACTTATTTTAAAGGAGAACCCAAGTGTTTTTTATATTTATCGCTTTGCTCGCCAACTTTAATTAGCTCCTGTAACCGTGGCAAAAAAGTATGTAAAGATTGAAGCATTCTTTGATTTGGTTGATAAGCTTGTGAATGTTGTTAGAGGATCGGCTAAATGGTGTGATCTTCTTAGAGAAAAACAAAGACTCCAAATTCTTGAAGCACTCAATCATGGTGAAATATCAAGTCGACAAGGCCTTAATCAACAAACTACTCTTAAGTGTTTTGGTGATACACGTTGAGGCTCTCACTATAGTTCTTTATTGAATTTGATTCACATGTTTTCACCTACAATTGGTGTCCCTAAAATAATTGATAATGATGTTCCAAGTTCTAGAAAAAGAGGTGAAGCACGTAATTTGTTGAGCTTGATAATCACATTTGACTTTGCATTTAGTCCACATCTCATGAAAAAGATTTTAAGAATGTCAAATGAATTGTCAAAGGCACTACAAAAGAAAAATCAGGATATTGTTAATGCCATTAAATTGGTGAAAATTTGCAAAGAATAGCTTCAAGCAATGAGGGACAATGGATGAGATTCTTTTTTGGAAACAGTTTATTCTTTCAATCAAAAACACAGATTGATGTTCCTAACATGGATGATATATATATACTTCCAGGTCATTCCTGGTGTAACACTCCAGAAATGACAAATTTGCATCACTTGCGTCTAGATTTCTTTTTCTGCAATCATTGATATGCAACTTCAAGAGTTGAATGATCGTTTTTCTGAGATAAATAATGACTTGTGCCTTTGGGTAGCATGCTTGTGTCCACATGATTCATTCTTTGCTTTTAACAAGAATAAATTAATTCAACTTCGTGAGTATTATCCTAAAGATTTTTCACTAATTGATCTCTTGGCACTTGATGATATACTTGAAACATATGTTATAGATGTGTGTACTAACAAGAATTTTGAAGGACTACAGGGCCTTAGTGATCTTTCAAAAAAATTGGTAGCGATGAAGAAAAATGATGTGTATCCATTAGTTTACACCCTTGTGACACTAGCCTTAATTGTTCATGTTGCTACTACTATAGTAAAAAAAGTATTTTCTACCATAAAGTTTGTCAAGACCCGACTGCCCAATTGAATTGGAAATCAATAGTTGAATGACAATTTAATTGTGTATATATTGAAAAAAACATATTTAATGAAATTGATAATGATGTCATAATGCCACGTTATCAAAATATAAAAATGCATAAAAAATAATTGTAATAATTCATTGATATATTTTCTTTAGTATTATGTTATTTCAACTTTTTTTTTGCTATTTAATTTTTGCCCACCTAGGTAAAAACTTTTGGCTCCGCCACTATGCCCCATGATGATCATTTAGTTATTTCAGTAGTGATTGTTAAACACCTCGTCAGGAAAATACTAATAGACAATGGTAGTTCAATAAACTTGATATATTGGAATTGTTTCGAAAAAATGAATATTTCCATAGA
The DNA here is from genome assembly GCF_014633365.1 of Diospyros lotus. NCBI lineage: Eukaryota > Viridiplantae > Streptophyta > Magnoliopsida > Ericales > Ebenaceae > Diospyros > Diospyros lotus. Next base: position 20,901,790 of record NC_068343.1, read on the forward strand.
TCACCTAAAACCCATTCACTCCCATTTATTCAGTTTCACAAGAGAATTAATCCCTATAGCTAGAGAAATACAACTAGTTATCACCTTGGGTACACACGGATAAACAAAGACTTTTAAGATGCTCAAGGGTCACTTGCGTTGACGTATGAAGGACTCGCCTTGGGCACACATATGTAATAAAGACCATTAAAATGCTTAGGGGTCACAAGCGTTAAGAGACAAAGGACTTGCCTCATGCACACATGGATAAAAATAAGACCGTTAAGATGCTTGAAGGCCACTTGCGTCGACGGATGAAGGACTTGTCTCGGGCACACACAAGTAATGAAGACCATTAAGATGCTCGGGGATCACTTGTATTGATGAAAGAAGGACTCGCCTTGGGCACACGTGGATAAATAAGAATACCGTTAAGACACTCGAGGGTCACTTGCATCAACAGATGAAGGACTCACCTCAAGCACACGCGAAATAAAAAAGAGCATTAAGAAGCTTAAGGTCATTTGCGTCAACAAACAAATGACTTGCCTCGGGCACACACGAATAAAAAAAAATCATTAAGATACTCAAGAGTCACTTGCGTCAATAGATTAAAGACTCGTCTTAGGCACACGTGGATAAAATAAGACCTTTAAGATGCTCAGGGGTCACTTGTGTTGATGGATGAAGGACTAGCCTTGGGCACACCCAAATAAAAGAAGACCGTTAAGATGCTCAATGGTCGTCATTAAATGAAGGACTCACCTCGAGCACACGCAGATAAAAAAAAGATTGTTGAGATGCTTAGGGGTCACTTGCGTTGATGAACAAATAACTCGCCCCGAACACACCCAAATAATAAGAAGATTGTTTCGTCAAGCCAAAAAGAGATACTATGAGCATATACGTACAATGATGTTCAAACTTATGACAAGCTAATCCACACAAAGAACAAGGGAGCAGTGACACAATCTTAAAGCCCTATTTATAAACCAATCCACTTAAAGGATTGGGGAGCGATGACGTAATCTCCCTCGACATAAAGTCCTATCAGTAAACCAATCCATCCAAGGGAATGGGGAGCAATGAATGAATCTTCCTAAAGGCATGAACATCATCAATAAGACCCCATAACAAAACTAGTCCACTCAAATGATTAGGGAATGCCGAAGGAGTTTTCCAAATAATGTCCTTTGAAAACACCAGTTTTCCCTGAAAAGAGTTAGAGGTAATTTACATGAATGTGCAAGAAAAGAGAAGCAAGCAAAGCGAAGACATAACAATGTCATTGAACAACAAAGTTAGTACAAAAAGAAAGTCTTACTAAGAAAAAATCATTACACCAAAAGAAAAAGTGTTTGTACAATAGAAAACAAAATCGAAAGGAATAAGGATGGCTCAAGGGACAATTATATCATTGAAAAGACTTGCAATAGGGAGTGGAGAAAGAGTCAAAGATGCAGAAGAAGGAGTTGGGGCACTACTTACATCAATATCTAAACCCAAAAGGGTGTCAATTTGCTCATGAGCTCATGGCCTGCCTTCTATAGCTCCCAAAGGCCTATCAAATTCTCTTAAAGAATAAAGATTACTCGACGAAATACTTGAAGGAATACCTTATAGAGGATTAAAATGTTAAAGCAAATTAAAAACAACTCCACAAAAGAGCTATGGAGGCCAAGTTTCACGTCTAGGAGAGTTACGAACGAACTTTCGAAAAACTGCCAACAACAATGATGGATCAAGAAAAAGAAAGAAGGCCATAACACAGTCTACTTTTCCATTTGAGAAACTCAAATGAAAGTGTAGAGAGCAATTATTGTGTCATAGGTAAAAATCCAAAAAAACCTAAAAGCCCAAAATAACATTTTGGGCTAAAAAGGTGTAAATTTGGGAGATTCGCACACAATGCTCAAACTAGATAACTCCAATATTTGCAAATCCCCTCAAGAGGTCACATAAGAAGGATAGACATTGTCCTTTAGAATCCTAATAAAACATTGATATAAAAGGGATAAATACTACCTATTAAAAATCCTAATTCTAATAAGATATTAGAATATTGGAATAAATATCATCTATAAAAACTCCCAAAGCAAGGAGATTTAGAATTGCCACATTCTCCCCTATAAATAAAAAAACCTTCATTCCAAAAAACGTATGTCTCTAACACTGACGGAAACTCTACAATTTTTAACATCCTCAGTGTCTAATTTAAATATCAAAATGTTTACGTAAGGACTTTCTCACACCCTCTGATTGTTTTATCTCTTACAATCGTGGGTAGCATCAAGTCTCGAGATGAAGATCTTAGGGCGATAGCAAGTTTTGGAGTGAAGGTGTCAAGACAAAGGTTTTAATAAGACATCAAGTTTTAGGACGAAGGTTTTAAGACGACATCAAGTCTCAGGACATAGGTCTCGAGACGAAGACCTCAAGACGACATCAAGTCTCAATACATAAGTCTCAAGTCAACGACAATCTCAAGCAACATTAGATCTCGAGATGAAGATCTTGAGTCACCAACAATCTTGAACAACATCAGGTCTTGGGACGAACATCGCAAGACAAAGAAAGTCGAAAGTCTCAAGTTAACGACAATCTCACACAACTTGACGATGATATTTTTACCTTATAAATTTATTATTATATTTGAACAATAACTATAATTAATTATATTTTTTTTTGTAAGACTTATATGCAATTCAAAAATAAATAAACAACTATTATTTAATTCTTTTTTAAAAAAATTCTAAATACTTTCTTACAAAAAGAGATTATTAAATTCTCTTTTAAAAAGCCTAAATTTTCTAATGGAGAGATCAAAAGAGAAGAATATCAAAAGCATTCACAACTTTTTTTTTTTTCCAAGTACCCTATTTCGAGGCCTAAAACCAAATCTAGGGCTCAAAAACATGCCACATTCTAATTTCATAAATCTTACTTTTAATTTATATTGTCTAACAAAGTTACAAATTCATTTTAACATCTCCATCTCCCGTATACTTTGCATACATTGGCATACTTTATTGCCTAAAATTCCATGTTATACGACAAAAACAACTAGCAGGACTGTATCATAAAAATTCCTCTTGAGATTTAAGAAATTTTTTTAATCACATGAACCCTAGACGCACTTTTCTATTTTAATTATCTTGATCAACGGATAAGATCCTAGAAAGAAGAAAGAAATTCTCAAACAGATAAATTAAAATATGAGATGCACCATTTTATTCAATTGAAATGCCGGAATTACGTAAGGCCTGTTTTTCCCAAGGCAGAAAGAAGACTGACTACAAACGAGCGCAGGCGTTGCATCAACTAATACCGAGAATTTCCATCTAAGGAAGCCCATAAACAGTACCTGATCTGTGTGCCTCACAGCCTGCCTTGCTTCCTATGAACATAGCCGCCCATAGAAATAAGAAGACCTAGTTTTAGTTTTCCTGTCTCTCTTTTTTGCAAGATAACAAAACTACAAGATGGCATTCAAAAATAAGTCCGGCCAATTTCCATCGCCGAGCTAAATCTCTGATCTGAGGCCTAGCCAGCTTTCGACGAGCCCAAATGAGCATTTGAGCATGTCCTATAGCACAGCACAGGATACAACTTGTCCTAAGCCTCTGATCACAGAACTGTATGAGCCTTCCCGTAGTATCTGTTGATAAATGGAGACTGCAAAGCCAAATGCAGAAACAGAAAATTGGTCAAAAGATTAACTAGTTGTAAACCCCCACTCCAAATAAGAACGCCGAAAAAAAGATCATTTGTGCTAAGGCAAAAACACTTAGGATTCAGATCCCTACTCGGAGGGAACCCTATGTTTATAACATGCCAATATTTTTAAATCATGACATTTGAATAGAAGGAATAGGAACAAACACTTGGATCACAAATTCTTGCCCAGAAACAAAATCATTCTAACTGCTTTGCAGTAACACAGAATCTCATAGCTTATACCTAGGTGAATGATGTATTTAAAATAAAATATTTGAACTTACAAACACAAACAGTTGAAGCTTTGATGCAAACAATAGAAAGTAAATAAAGCAGGCCATGACAGATCATACACTCAATACCAAATATTGCACATAAACCTACTGGGGAAGCCAGTAGAGTTGTCTAACACCACAAGAGTATGGTTCCAATAGAAAATACCTAAAATGCGCAACTAAAAGAACACCTTACAGCTGAGATTTATCTACATATCTACTAAAAGCACCTCACCTTCAAAATGCATAATATATCATCATCAACTGCACCCTCATCCTAACTAAGTTTGGGTCGGTGGCAATGGCATTCATAATGTCAACTGAGTTCTAAAAATCATATTGACAATATAAATTCATGCAAAAGAAAAATGCATAATATATGATTCAACTTTTCCAGCCATTTTATGATCCAAACCTTTGCAGATGCACTTCTCAGTGTTGGCAAGACCTCTTCACAGATTGTTACAGTCAGATTTTCCTACTCACCCAAAGTAGGAATTGCACACCTTGCCTTCTCTAAATGCACAATTGATGTAACACTTCACTTTCTGGGCCTTTTATGTCAATCCTAACCCAGAAAACTATAATGATCGAACAAACAAGTTCTCTTAAAGTACAAAGCTAAACCAATCATCCAGTTTTTTGCTAGCTTCACCAAAAAAAAAATTACATTCATTACAAGAGTTCAATCAAACTCTGCCTATGAATTCAGTGATCTCAACTTTTCTGATGCTGAAGATGCTATTCCTATTAAAAGTTGGTTTGGTCCAACACCCAGATGAAGAAGAATGGTTGCATTAGGTTAGCCAATGTAAAAATCATCAGATCATTTAAGCATAGATTTTAGGCAATATTAGTGTTGAAGCATAACCCTCTTAGCAGTATGCTACATGGCTCATACTACAGCATCAATGCCTGAATGTGGGATGTAATTTAAGAGTTCCAAAATTTTCACATAGTGGGATAAAGGCTGAAAATGTTGTTGTTTAAATGCAAGTAAAGATGTTAAAATCTGAGAATTGGAACTCTCAACAGAAAAAATCTATCGAGGTGATGAATCTGATAATTAGGAAAAATAAATAAATATTGTTTGCTTCCAAGCAAAATGGGTTGGTAAGAAAACCAAAATACTTGTTGAGTCAGGATAAAAACTTTAGTACCTTGAGGACAGACCATACAAAAAACAGAGTGGGAATTATTGCGGAGAAAACTTTAAGGAATGTAGTGAATGTGAAGAGGTTGAGATAAAATGACCACTCTTCAAGTTGTTTCACAAGTAAAGACTCTGAATCTTGTCAATACTTATGAATCACATGTCAAATTGGAAGAAGAAATAAAGGTGAAATTTTGGAGGGATTTACAAGGGTTGTTCTAAGGAATGCCAACAGTAGAAAAAAATTATTATAGGAGGTGACTTAAATGGCAATGTAGGTAAAGGTGTGAATGGGTATGGTATGGAAATATGCATTGGAGGTTATGGTTTGGGAAAATGAAATAATGAGGACAAAGTTATTTTGGATCCCACTATAGAATATGATTTCATTATGGCTAATGTCCTACTCAAGACATGGGTACAAGTTTGGTCACATATAAAAATGATTGATCAACTCAAATAGATTTCTCTCTTATGAGAGAAAAGGATTACTTCCGTTGTAAAAACTGAAAAGTTATACCAAGAGGGAGCCTAACCACTCAATATAGGCTTATGATCATTAAAAAATGGCAAAAGGATACAAAAGTGAAGCCCAATAATGTAATAGTGGATGTGCCACCATACAAGCAAAGACAAAAATTAAAAATGAGATAATCCATAAAATGGGTGGAGTTTCACCTATTAAAGAGAAGATGTGTTTTACAAAATTAATATGATTTAGACATATAAGAAGGATAATTATCAATAGATAGAACGAAAAAAGTGTAGCCAAAAAATTAGAGGAAGGACAAAAAATCAATAAGAAACCTCTAGAAATGACATGTAACAACCGTAGAAGCCAGGGTCGAGGTACCACCCTAGGAACCACAAATTGTGGTTGAACATCCAAATTCACAAGTTGAAGACGACCTAGATCACTTTGGGTCAAGAATTGCATCACCAAAAATGGTGATCCAAGTTTTCAGATAGATTTTTGAAAGGTTTTAAACTTTTAACATGATTTGTCATCAAATAATCTCTTTTTTGTCAAAATGAAAGCATATTCACATATATTGGAGAGAGGCAAGCTTGTCAATGGTGGCCAAAGGTCCGTCAAATGTGTCATGCTGATAAACAAGTTGCACATGTCGGCACATAGGTCTTACCTCCTACCACCTGTTTTCACCAATTGCTGCCGGAGGCAGGCAAACCAACTCTGACAACTAGCCTATAATATCTTGATTCTTGCAGTTTTGTTTATTTTCAATGATTTTTAATTCATTTTCACTGTTCAGTGTTTACACGAGGAATGCTTCATTTCCTCATTCTATAACATTGTATAATATCTTGCAAGAAAATGGACCGTTTCACTGATCTTAAAACATCAACAAACATTTAATTTTTATTAAAAAAAATAAGATATATAATTTAGGTAGCATAATTCAAAACATACCACAACCCCATTTAGTATACCAACTAAGCCTGAACCCAACTACCACCTATTATACTAAGCAACATACACCATACTGAACCCCTATCATACCAAAATCTTGGCAACTATGATAATAACCTTGTAAAATTTATGGTCATGGATAGACATAATCATTTAGATAGAATCTATGTAGTTGATGGGATGATGATAATGATAACTACAAGAGGTCTATCTACCACAGCAGCAAGTTTTGCTAACCAGAAATTTCATATTTGAGTCAACCTCTACCCAGCTAGGGTTTTAGTGTTGAAGCCTTGAATTTCATGTCAAACCTAAAGCACCTCTCAATCCCTTTACCACCATATTATGTACAAGGTGAACACTTTTTTTCGGCACTCTCTTCTCAATTTCTGGTTCAAATATGGAAACTACTAAATCTCATACATTTACATAGATATAAAGGAGATCTATTGTCTGCGCTCCTTAGGGAGTTGCTATTGTACTGTGATTAAATATTACAATTCCCTGTTATAATACATCTACCACCCATATGACAACCTGCTATGCTGCTACCTAATATTTGCACCAAGTAGAAGATTCTTCAATACCCTAGGAGAACAACTTCAAATACAAAAGACACAGGAAACTCTCAACTGAAAGAAAACTTATTTTCAAGACTGAGTTTACAATCTCTTGTTCTTATTAGTTATTACCCACAGTTATAAATAATATACATACATTTATGCACATACAATTTATGCACCCAGATGCCCAAATATTTTCAACATTAAAAAAAAAAAATCCAAACGTTTGAATTTTAAGAGTATGCAAATACAGACATTAGAACATAATAAAAATACCCTGGTTGTTTCAATTGAATTAATCATTCCAAATATGTAAAAAAACAAAGGAAATAATTCCAATCCACCTAAGAGGAAATTTGTTATGATGCATCACAGTATTGATTACATCCCTTAGATTCATTAACATACTCAATGTGAAAATTCAATTAACAAATATGGTTAGCATTAGCAATCAACAAGAAAAGAAACAGACGCTTACTGTAGATATCCATGGAAACTAGGTATCAGGGTAGTTCCTTCCCATACAGGGTGGGTTTCTGCATATGTTTGATGCTTTTTCTAAAATGTCCTTTAGAATCAGCTACAGAAACCCATCCTTCTTGAATTAATAAATGCACTCTTCTAAATGCACTAATGTGAGCAGTAAATAGCAACAAAAACAACACACTAAGGATTTTAAATATCAAACAAACTCTAAAATTCCAGGCCTAGATGATTGACATGTAGGCAGACCTGGAAGTCAATGTATATATCTGCACATCAAACATATAGATTAATCATGCATGCAGAGGCCAAAACCAGTTGAATATGCCAGATTGAACAAGATAGAAATGTTGATCAAGATTTTACCTTTACATTCGACACATCAGGAGTATCAGGTGTTGCCACTGGATAGAACTTGTAAAATCTCATATTCAGAAATGCAGCTTTTGTTTCCTCATTCATTTCTTCTAATGCTTTCTTCCGAGCTTCCCTTGCCTATATCAAAATAGTTGCACCAACTAAAGGGATTCAATTACATCAATAAAAATCAAATCAACAACAGAGTTTCCCTTAATGTACCTCACGATTAGCTTTTTTCCCTTCGCGAACCTTTTCCTTCACAAAATCCTGACAAAGAAATACATGGAAAAAAAAAGAAAAAAGAGGATCACTATAAGTTATGATCTCCTAACATGAATTATATGTTGCTTCAAGTGAAAATTCACCTTAAAAGCATTCTTCTGATCTTCAGACAACTCTTCCTCCTCAATAAGCTTAACAGTAAATTCCTATAGATTAATAACATCCAATTAGTATAAGAATAGAACTTTGTTATATCAAGGTTGTACCATTTCTCAACATAATACCATATACCAACATATCATCAAGCATTGAGAGTACATCAGTTAGCATACTTCGGGAAATGCAAGTTTAAACAACAATTTCCTTGTAGGAAAAAAGAAATCTGTTAAGGATAGTCCTAGTTGTTGTTGTGTACAAATAAAAGTAGAAAAAATTAAGAGAAGATAATGTAGTTTGTTATTAGTAGTTAACAGTTTTATTCTCAATTGTCTACGAGGCTAGTTAGTTATGTTCCTTTGTAACAAACAGCAGTTACCTGCTCAGTTTGTTACTGCCAGCTGTTAGGGACAGTTTGTTAGAGATTCTGTTGAGTAGTATATAAACTCAACTAATCTCATTGTATCATTTGAGATCTCAATTCAGAATTCAAGAATACAGTTTCTTCCTTTCTGTTATCTCTCAATTTTCTTTTTCCTACTCCCTCAAAATCAACTATACCCCCATCATATTGGAATGGATCTCTTAGCTGAATAATTAAAATAAAAGTAATTGCACTGTAGCTAGCAATGTGTTGATTGCAGATACGTGTATCGATAATTGAACCACACAATTTGCAAACCAGCTATCTTCTTTTCTACTGTGAAAACTAGTATAACATAAATTAAAAGGCAACAGTAGAAAGACGGCCATACCTCTAATTCATCAAGCTCCCAATCGAACTCACAGAACACCTGCAGAGTATACAAGTAGTAGAAACTTGTTTATAGAAATTGTTTGCACATAACTGTTTAATTTAAACCATTTGAAAGGAGTTTTACATTTGCAATATTGCCAAATTTAGAATTTGTATTCAAGGATCCAAACCAATTTTCATATATGGACCCAATAAACTTATGTGATCATTCTACACAATCTGGAGACGTACTCAACCGTCAAAAGTAGATTCTCCTCAGTCAAGAAAAATCTTACCGGCTTTGGTTCAGCTGGAAATATGATTTGGACAATAGTGCTCTGTTCAAGTTCATCTTCTTGAAAGGGATGATAGAAATCTAAGAAGAGGAGGAAATTCGTCATTAAAAATTCCATGCAATTTAGCCAAAAAGAAATCAATAGTCCACATATAATCACAAGGTTAAATGTCTTGTGTAGCAGTACAAAAGAATTCAGACTGTTCAATGAATGAAAACATGTTGTCTTTACAGTTTGAAAAAAATAAAAATTAATGAATATGGTGACAAATTTCCATGGAATCACAAAAAGTAAAAAACACCAAACATTATTGCATCAAAAAATGATCTTTTAGAATAATGAATAAAAAACTAAACAAGTATGCAAAAAGAATGGTGTCTTATCCTCTGCCAGTATTAGTTTCAGTATCATTACTAAAAATTTATGGGCAATATAAAGACATCGATAAGAAATGAAATAGAATATCAACAAAGATCAAAACATTAATTAAATATCCCAAAATTCAAAAAAAAAAAAAAAAGGAACCCAAAAATAAGTAATAACTTTATTGGTCATAACTAATTGATCTAAGTGCATATGTTAACCTCAAGGTTCATGTTCCATAAAAGGGAGAAACAAACCTTTAGGAGCCTGAGAAGTTTTAACTTTAGAATTTTTATGGTTTTAGTAACAGCTCCCGAAATTTCAATGTTCAATCAGGTTGACTGTTATAAAAGATCCAAACAATCATTTACTTGGGCAGAAGGGGAGAAGAGAAAGAGAAGATCTCAATGCTGTACCAAAAATGAAACACGTGAGAACCATAAAGCCTCTTGTAATGCATTTATTATGTTCATCAAATTGAAAAGCTAAAAAACTCTAGAATATGACTTGTCTTCTCAAAGCCTGTTATGCAAAACCACACGAGTCACAGCCTTGTAATTCCAGGGGAAAAATCATATCTAACCTTCAAAAATTACAGGTCAAGAAAGCCTCATCAAAAGCAACAGGAAAAACAAGAAAAGGAAATTCATATCTAAAATAAAACACAAGACAGATGGAAGGGATCAAAGAGGATCTGTAAGCCATATCAGAGGATTTAATTATCACGCTAAAACATTTCATAAAACCGAAGGCATCTTATTTTTTATGGTCTCTTTTTGTCCCACAGCCACTACCCTTCAGCTGTCCACTAGGTAAACTCATCGAGCAAGCACAATATAAACTTGGGTTAAAATTTACTCCTCCATAAATAGGAGAAAGATCCAAATAGAAAAAAAAAACAATAAACAGAAAACTCTAGCTTTTAAAAGTGCTCACTCAGCAGGAGAGGGAAAAAACATCTTGGCATATAAAATCACAGACATAGATAATAGTGGCATATGGCCCAAAAAAGCAAGTGCATTGGATACACCAAGAATAAGATGTAGAAATAACACATAGCAGAAACACCATCAGTTGGACGTGAGCATTACAATCTACTAAGATTGGAATAAGTATCAAGCTTACAAAAAATAAAGTGATCGAGTCATTAGGTAATATGGGAAAATAATGTTTAAAAGTTAAAACTTCAGCTATATTTCTTTGACAGATATACAGATTAGGAGGCATAGGGAAATAAAATGAGTACTCACAAGGTAAGCAGTACTCAAATTTCTTGACACGTTCTATCTTCATATGCCTTAAACCAGCTCTGCAACAACAATTTCATTGGCATTAAAATCCATACAAGTTATCTCCCTCTTTTTCTCTTCAAAACAGGAATTGCAACAAGATTTGAATTATGTTCCGGAGACAAAGAGGAGAATTGACTAACACTGACCACAAATGGAGGTCAATAAGCATACTTGATCAAAAATCAGATCAGGGCATATACAAATGTATTAGGCCAAAATTTATAGTTGAAATCCCACAAACTATCTGGATAAAAAACAAATTGCCTTTGCTGGAACACGTGATATAATATATGAATAAAAAAAGAAAGAAAAATATTGAAAATCAGACAGGCACAGAGAGAGAATATGAGACCAAAGAGGCTAAAACAAATAAAGAAAGCTAAAATTTCTGATGGAAAAGCACCAGTTTAAGAAATATTTCTTGTACCCCTCTTCTATGATTTTTTTCCCTCTATTTTTGCTTTCTTACTCTCAACAAACAAAAGGGACTAATTAAGTCGGTACAAAGTCCGTCCCTGCCATCACCATACTTTTGCTTTCTAAGATACTTGATTTCCTTCCAGTTAAAATTGTCACGTTGGCATGGATGCTGACTTGGAAAAATTGTCGTATTTTTATAAATAATTTGAAAGCTGTGGTATTTTTTAAAATTAATAGTATTTTATAAAAAAAAATCACCAAAAGTACTTAAATCTTGAAGCAAAAATAACGATTAAATGTTGGAAGCCCAAAAAAAAAAGCTATTTGACCTCATTAGATCATAGTTTCAAATTGTGAAAGCGGCCTCCTTGCAAAGCAAGGATAAGGTTGCATACAAAAGCAACCTGTCCCAACCCTTGCCACTTGAGGAGCCCCATTCACTGTAGATACCATTTTTTGGGTGTTGGCTATTCCTCTTTGTGGCTAGCTAAAGCTTCTATTTGCAGGCTTCCTAGTAGAATTAAACAATCTTGATAAAAAAATGAAAAAGAAATGGCATTTGATGATTTCAGTTCAAACAAAAACAAATCAATAGAACATCACGTTTTATGAATCTCAACTAGTAAAGACTTGTCGAAATAAATGGTGAATCTCGATCACCAAATAATTAATATGACACTTCTTCAGCACTTTTGAAGGATCTAGTTGTTGTCAAAAGCTTAAAAATGGTGAAGCAACAATCACATTTTAAGAATGCTCAGGTAGGGAGAGCACTGGTATAAGCATTAGTCTTAATTACTTCTAGCTTTTTGGTCATGATTCAAAATACATAAATCACCTCCATCCTTGAGATATACTTCCTAGATGCCATTTAGAGCTAGGTTAACCTGAGAAAAGGAAAAGGATATCTAAGGGAAAACAGGCATAGATAGAAAATGTTTTTGACCAGCATCATTTCTCAACTGCCTAAACGATCCACACAGCAAAATTTGAGGGAAAACCAGATACCAGTTTATTCCTGCATTTTATTTTAACTGGGAACATTGATGGCTTCAACCAAATTATCAAGCAATATTTCACATCAAATTTTATAAATTTTGTGAGCAAAAAAGCAGTTGGCAACTAAGAATGTATTTGTTGTCTGTGGATAAAAAATGCATACATGTATATCTTTGCAAAGTGAGGTAAAACGCCGCAATTTTGGCAATTTTATGACCCATTAAGGCACAACACAGAGGAAGGTACACCTTGAGGCCTTGATGGAGGATTCACAATTTACCATTTCTCTTAAAGCTTTGATAACATGGATTAAGAAACCATGAGCAATTGTGATATTTCATTTTGTTAGTTAGGAGATAGCTCAAAATCCAATGGGCAGCTTGTGTCAACTGTACCACCTATTAGTGATATACTGGTAGGAACTAAGTGACTTTACCTAGGTTGTTGATAAGTTGGAGACTGAATATAGAGTATAGACCACCGCAAGGATCATTATAACCTCTATCTGGGCAGGGTGACCCATGGAAACAGCCACGTGAACCAAGAGTATCAGACATTTTTGTATTGTCTAGATGGTGCAGGCTTTGTTATGAGATGAGTTCCACTATCCATCTGTCACAACATGGGTGATGTGCATGTTTGGAAGTAAATGAGCTACTAATGTCATGACATACACATAATTTGTGACGTATGATAGCCTAGTCACTGTAATCCAAAGCCATGTGGTGATGGAAGATTGGTGGATTAAGGATTGAAACAGAGGATAAACCAATGCTTGTAAAACAACGGGGCCAATTCGTAGGCAGATTCTCCCAAACAGAAGTTCAGCAAATAAATATTATATGCATATATTTATATTACATATATATATATATATAGAGAGAGAGAGAGAAGGCTATTTAATATTTTTTTAACATGAGTTACACAGGTTAGCCAGGTAAATTTCATATTAGATGTGTCAACCCAAACACAATACAGTTAATTTCGCGTCAATTTTGTGGTGACCTGTTCTGACCCAAACTCATTTAACCTAAATCCAAACCTTCTAATTACATGTCGTTTTCAAATCATGTTGAGGGATCGTGTAGTTATTTGCCAGCCCCCCTCTAATGGAGCCTTACCCTTGTTTTGGCCTGTTCCTCCATAAAACCTGAATTTTGAACATGGCAAGGATTGGGAAACTACCAGATAGAAGATCATAAGAATGTGGAGCAATACTCAGATGGATAAACCTCCAGAATAATAGAGGAAGAGATAAAGAAGAGAATGTCGCAGCACTCAGGGAAGGAAGGAAGAAAATCAAAAAGGGCTTACCAATGCACTGCCAGCAACAAATATTAAGTGAGAAAAGTCCTTCACATGATTTCACCAGCTTTGCCCCGCTGGAATTTTAGAAAACCATCATCAGTGACCACATAACTCTCCGAACAGCTCCAGTGGTAACAATGATGGCCCCCCTTGGGTTGGCAACTTGGACAAAAAAGCCCCTGGCCTTGGGCAGTTGGATCCTTAGCCCTTCAAGTTTGTTGATTCAGACAGAAAGGCTCTAGTTCCATGCAATTGACAAGGTATAACTCAAAAATTCTAGCTAATATGCATGAAGTCAGAGTTCTAACACTGCCAGATTTTCACTAGCATGCTTCCAGAAAAACCTTGGTAAGTCAAACATCTATATAATGTGGAAACAAAATGCAAAGCTTTGATACTTGTAGATTTCCAGTAGCATGGTTCAGCAAAAATCAAATTTACTAAGAACATTCAACCTAATGACATAAAATACAGGAAGCAATTGAATTTGCAAAATGATCACCATGGCTTGTTGGATAGTTCAAATTGTTAACCAACTAATTCCAATTTCCATATCCATGACCACAGTTAGTCAATCAAAGCTTTTAATAAAACACATTATCTTGTGTCAGAAAATACAAAGCCAATCCAGCTCTTTGAAGATTAGTAGCATAAAATAGCAATGAAGAATGAACCCCCAAAAGACTATGGGATAAACAAAACTAAAGGCACGAAATTTGGGGGGGAGGTGGAAGAAAATATGACATTACCTTCTCTGTGTACAGCTAAGGATAAAAATTTGGGATTTAAGTCTTTCTACTTGAGAGTCCCTGAAGGAAAATGAAATTTCACAATAACATCAGGCACATGACAAGGAACATGCAATGTGAAGCATTCGTAAGAAGAATTGCAGAAAAACTAAAAGAAAGAAAAAGATGGATAAGAAATTAAATCAAAATTGGTACCTATTTTCCAATGGGATGTAAGGAACCCAGTCCATCTTCATCTGCTTCATGGGAACAATTTCCTCAGCCTCCCTCTGGACTGAGTTAATCCCAATCTTATCAGAAGGTGGAAAAGGAGAGACAACCTGTTGAGCAAGAGAAAGAGCACATAACATTGTAATGTATCATTTTAGGAATACATGCACAGGTAGTCTCCAAAGGCCTATATGTTGGAGCTTATAAAGATTCCAGATTAAATACATATATAAAAAAAGGCCAACGTCAAGACAATACAAACAATGCTGACCAATGAAAGGAATGAAAACAGAATTTAATAAAAGATTTAGAGCAATGAGGTATACAAAATCTGGCAAAGAACTAAAGAAATATAACTTCAGCAACACAAAAACATATCAAACAGCCAATTGAGAATTCTAGGTCTAACTCTAACAAGCGGACAGAGCTTATTTCTCTCAACCAAAGGCCAGCTGACTGGATATCTTTCAGATCAAGACTGACTTATTGTCAAAGAGGCGGAAAAAATAATCCAATCTTATTGATTCAAAGGCTCAAACAGCCATTATATACACACCAATCACAATAGGCAGTTTCCTAAGTCTAATTAGGAACTTTCCTAATTAGATAATTCCTAGACTACCTTAGGAAATATATACAAAAGGAAAGTATGTACAACTGTGCAATTACAAAGCAAATACAAATCAATCAAATTCAATCAAATCAGTGTGCATATGCACAATACAATTAGATCAAATTAGGAAAGGCCCAGATTAGGGAAGTAAGGCATCTTCTCGTATTTCTAACACTCCCCCTCAAGCTAGTAAGTGTATGTCATACATTCCCAGCTTACTCAAGAACTTGTGATACATGTGACTCGATAACCCCTTAGTCAAAATATCTGCCAGCTGCTCTCTTGTGAGACAAAGGGAGCACATATTAAGCCACTCTCAAGTTTCTCTTTGATGAAGTGTCGATCTACCTCCACATGTTTGGTCCAGTCATGTTGAACTAGGTTATGAGCTATGCTTATTGCGGACTTATTGTCACAATAAAGCCGCATAGGAGCTTCCACCTGACTTTCAAGTCATTCAATACAATTTTTAACCACAACAATTCACAAATACCTAGAGCCATAGCTCTAAACTTAGCCTCAGCTCTAGATCTTGCAACCACATTCTATTTTTAACTTCCCCAAGTGATAAGATTCCCCCTTAAGAATGTGCAATAACCTAAAGTGGATCTTCTATCCACAAGAGACCGACATAGTCTGCATCAGTGTAGACTATGGAGAATCATTTTCTATGGACAAGTTTTGGCATGGCTAGGTTAGTGGACTGCATCTGTTGAATTGGTTCATCATTGGAATTCCAAGGTTTTGAACTGGGTTCAAAAGATTTCGCATGTGTAGGATGAGGATTTGAAGCCTTTCTCCTTGAATAAACCTTTAGTGGACAAGGAGAAGTCTGATATTGTTCCCCATGTATCATTTCTAGAGACCCTTGTGGGATATCCTGAGGAGAGGCTAGAGAGTGATTTGAGGAAGAAGGAAGAATAAGAAGAGACAATTTTCTATTCACTTCTTCTAAGAAACCAATCTCCCCATGAGGATAAGAATCACCAAAGTAGGATTTTTCTTCCATAAAGTTCACATCCGCTGAGATAAAAAACAATTTATGTTGATCAGAGAACCTGATGAGGTCTAGCCTCTTTCAATTAGGATTTATAGTATGAATGTACAAAAGATACTCCTGAAATTAAGGCTAAAGATACTCCAAGAATTAAGGCCTAGTTGTCTACTTGTCTAGTAATCATTGCTAGTCTAATAACTAATTGACAGCTAATCAAACATTTATTCCAACAGTTTAAATAGAGGATGGAAACATTTATAGCCTTTTTAAGTGGAGGAGTATCCAATAGAAATGCATTTAAGAGCTCTAGGATCCAATTTTCCTCTATTAGGTAAGTGATTGTGAACAAAACTCACACAACCAAACACTCTAGGGCAAAGACCATTAGAGGACATGAAATCTGGAAAAACTTTAGAAAGAAGCTAAATTGGACTATTTGATTCAAGATTTCTAGAAGACAGCCTATTGATGAGATAAGTTGCTATTAAGGTTGCTTCTTCCCAACAATGTTTAGGAACATTATTGTGAAATAGCAAAGCCCTTGTGATAGCAAGAATATGCCTATTTACCTCTCAGCTACCCCATTTTGCTGAGTGGTATATACACGAGAAGATTCATGAATTATACCCATTTGATGGAGGAAATTAGATAGGGTTTGATTGAAAAATTCTTTAGCATTATCAGTTCTAACCCTCTTAAATTCAGCCCCAAATTGAGTTTTAATCATGTTGCAAAAATTGAGAAATATAATGCATATCTCTGATTTAGCCTTTAAAATATACAGCCAAACCACCCTTATGCAATTGTCCACAAATAACGCAAACCATTTAGCCCCAGATAGATTAGGAATTGGAGATGGGCCCCATATATCACTGTGAACGAGATCAAAAGGAAGAGAATTGCTCTTGTTAATAAGAGGGAATGAAGCCCTTTTATATTTACCAAGCTCACATGCATCACATCTCAAATTTCTAGCATTGAATCCCGTGAATAAAGAGGAAAACATGAACTGAAGAATTCTAAATGATGGGTGTCCTAACCGAAGGTGATGAAGCCAAATTAGGTCTTTATTAGGTTTAACTAAAAAGGAGATAAGGGAAAACTTTTCTCTTTCAAGCTATCCACTATAGTCTTCAAGATGATAGAGACCATCCTAAACCCTAGCACGCCCAATCATCTTCCTCGAGTCCTTTTCCTAAAATTCACAAAATAAGGGATAGAAGATAACTCGACAATTAGTATCCTTGGTTAACTTTTGAATCCAGATTAAATTGGTAAACAACTTATGAACATGCAAAACATCTCTTAAGGTTAGGTAGGGGTTGATGAATATATCTCCTTGTCCAGCCACTGTTGTCAAAGACCCATTAGCTAGCACTATTTTTTTGGTACTAGGGCAAGGTTTGTAGGATAA
This sequence comes from Diospyros lotus, assembly GCF_014633365.1. Lineage (NCBI taxonomy): Eukaryota > Viridiplantae > Streptophyta > Magnoliopsida > Ericales > Ebenaceae > Diospyros > Diospyros lotus. The sequence goes on from NC_068343.1 coordinate 20,919,527, forward strand.
GAATTTTGTGGATACAGATATCATATGGTGTGTATCACCAAAGTCAAGGATCCAAGTTTTCCTAAGGGATAAATCTAAAACATGAAAGTCAAATGAGTTGGAAGTGATACCTGTGAATGCTAGATTAGAAGTACCTGTCCCTGGCACTCTTTCAAGGGATCCCAACAGGTTTCTCAATTTCTCTATTTCCTCTTGATTTAGCCCCATTGAATCATGTTGTTCGAGAGCCTTTTCTTCCTCACTTTGTTGGTTCCTGGTTGCTGGCCACAAACACTTGGCCTTTGGACTGTCCTCCTTTAGCTAGTTTTCCATGAAGCTTCCAGCACTTGTCCACTGTGGGTCCGAGCTTCTCATTGAGTCCAAAGTCTTCCTTTCTTCTTGTGCCATTCTCTCCTTACCAAGTCCTTTCAAAGTCAGCAATGCTAAACTTTCCATATAGCTTGTCTCCAGCATCACTCATCTTCTACCTTCTTCTGCCCAAACTATTGAGATGGCTTCATTTAATGATGGCAACTCAAAACTGCCAAGTATTTGAACCCTAACCGCATCATATTCTATATTGAGGCCTGCAAGAAAATCATTGGTTCTCTCCTTTTCCACAAACCTTTTTTGAATAGCAGCATTCGCACTGCACTTCATTTGGATACACTGATAGTGATCCAATTCTTGCCACAAGGTTTGCAAAATATTTGCATACCCAATTATAGATTAAGTACCTTGTTTAGTGGCTGCTACCTTACTCCTAATTTTATAGATTTGGACAGCATCATTTACCTTAGAATATGTCATCTTCACATAATCTCAAATCTCCTTAGTTGTGGAAAGAAACATAATTGTGTCTGGAATCATTGAGTTCCAGAGCCAAGACATCACGAGAGAGTCGGATCTCCTTTCTTTGGCCTCGTCCCCAACAAGTGGCTTAACTTCCCCTTGCCTTTCAGAAAAGTCCTGATTAATTAAGATCACTTGAGGTAGTTCTTCCCATTCAACCGGTAGGCCGCTTGGACGTTTTGCAATTCACCACTGGAAATCGCTCCCCCACTGGTATTGCCCGTGAAAAAGACCTCATTAGTACCCTCGAACTCTATGGTTTCGGACATATCTCAAGTTGAATGAAGAAGATTGGATCAATGAAAGGGTTTTGGCCTCAATCTCTCGAGAATTGAACCAAGCTCCGATACCATGTCAAAGAGGCAGAAAAAATAATCCAATCTTACTGATTCAAAGGCTCGCACAACCATTATATTCACGCCTATCACAATGGACAGTTTCCTAAGTCTAATTAGGGACTTTCCTAATTAGATGATTCCTAGACTACCTTAGGAAATATATATAGAAGGAAAGTATGTACAACTGTGAAATTACAAAGCAAATACAAATCAATCAAATCAGTGTGCATATGCACGATACAATTAGATCAGATTAGGAAAGGCCTAAATTAGGAAAGTAGGGCATCTTCTCGTATTTCTAACACTTATGACCAACATTAAAACTTTCAAGCTCAATTTGACATCCAATAGAGCTTTTCAATTAAAGTAGTATTGTTCAAAATAATTTAGCAACTTACAGCTACCACAACAGGAATGCAGGTTACTTTTCCTTCATCCTTGAAAAAGACCAACTGAGCTGCAAAAAATTAAAAGTAGCCGTAAAAACATGTAGAAAAGCAAGAAAAGGAAGTCAAAGAAGGAAAATGAGCACATCACAAATAAACTTGAACTTTATAACAAACCAAGATGATGCCAAACATGTTGATAAGCTGTTTTTTAGACCATATAATAACAACTACTAACAGTAAGTATACAAGATGAAACAACCCCAACCCTATTATATCAAGCCAGAAAATCGTTATGGTCACTCTCATGTCAATGGAAGGCTATTCTTCAACAAGAGTTACAAGAAGATAAATCTTTGACAACTATTCCACTTTACTATTCTTATACTCTGTCCAGATTTGTTGCACATAATACATAAGTTTGCCCTCCCACTCATACAAAACCAAATTGAGAAGCTCCTCATAAAGAATATTCAATAGCATGCTACTGCAACATCAGTCCCTTCATTGAATTTAACAAGTGGTTTCTTTCATATAACAAATTGAAAAAATGAGTGAAATAATATAAGAAAAATGTATTGATTTAAGATATCTGAGTTCTTGTGATCACTTACGCTCAGTACAACCAAAAAGGTAGACTTTCTTCCCATAGAGTTCTCCACCCTCTTCAAATGCACCCTATAAACATAAAGAACGAACTAGCATATTAATCTTAGATCTTTTCTTTAACTTTTTTCCTTCTTGTTTTCTAGTTTTTTACATGTCCTAATTTGATCAAACAAAAATGAAAATAAAGAAAACCGTAAATAATCATCCTTAGTGCAAGGACATTGTAACAATGTTCACTCAACATACTTCTAGGTTGGAGAAATTCCAATTGTACTGATAAACATGGTCCAACTGATCCCACTGGCACAAAAAGAGAACATATAAAAAACAAAATAAAAAACTGCAAGAACCATCACAGTGGGAAAAAAAGAGAAGGCTGTATCGCATCCAAACCTCTGTACCAACAGGAAAAACCTGCTTCCATAGGTCTTCCTGCAAAAAGTAGCACAGCAATTAGTTGCCAAAAAGCTCAAAACATGGTATAGTCGCAACAAAAGTTTCTTTATGGATAAAGGGGCAGTTCAATTAATATGCCAAATATGAACGTCAAATTAGGAAGTGACCTAATCTCTATGATAAAATACATGAACATGATTGCCAAATTGTAGCTTCGCCAAAACAACGAAATCAGATTAACAAACAACAGTATAAGCAAAGAGCACATTTTACCGTATGAACAGGAATTCGGGATTCTAAAAATTCCCTTCCAACAGATATTAAAAATGATTTAGTCAACAAGCAACTTTTCCATTAGAAGAGGCGGATACGTCACAAGCGAAAATAGAAACTTACACAATCAAGTTGAGACAAACCACATATACTTTGGAAATCAAAACTGCCACATTGTGGAAAAACCAAAACGCGACCAGAAGTTGCATTGCGAGTAAAAGTAGCAACTCAAAACTAAAGGCAGATACCAAATTACGCTTGTCCGGGAAGAACTCGGGCTCAGATTCAGGCTTTGAAGCCTTAATCCGCTTAGGCCTTCCGCCAGCTTTGCTTGTCTTCTCCTCGGTAGATTTTCTTGCATCGTTATTTGGGATCTTTTCTGTAGGCTTCTGCTCCTCCTTTTTGCTCGCCTTTCTCTTGGCTCCCTTCCTCATGGCAAAGCTAGCCTTAAATTAGCTTTAGAGTGCGGAATAGACGGAGAGAGAGAGAGAGAGAGACGAAAGAGGGGATAGGATCTTGTTGAGGTAGAAAATGGCGATATGGAAGGAAATAGAATTGAAAGCTAGGGTTCTGGAGATGAGATTGGTGTTGGGGGGGAGAGATATGGCGGAAAGTGAAATGTTTGAAATTTGAGGAGGTCCACTGAAGCGGACTGCGTACGGACAAAGCCGAGTGCCGGGCGCGGAACGGCTTAGGGTCAAGCAGGTCCTTACCCGTTATCTCTCCATCTGAATATATTTTTTTAAACATTTTTTAGAAAAAATTAGGCGCCATACCCTGATATTTTGGAATAATTATAAAAAGCATTTTTATATTTGAAAAAATACAGTACGTATCTCTAAAATTTAATATTATGTTATGATTTTTACTTATCATTAGTTAACTCTGTTAAATATTAAAAAATATCAAAAATCCTTATTTAAATTTTATTTTTATTTTTATTTCTCTTTCTTCTCAAGTATTTTCTCTATCTCTCTCTCTCTCTCTTGGCTGTCAATAATAGTCTCTCTTGGCTGTCAATAATAGTGACAAGGACAATACTCCTCTAACACTTCACTTTTTGGGTGCATTATTAAACCAAAAATTAAGGAATTTTTTTCTAAAACAAAAATTATAATTAATTCAACTTTTTTATTAAATTAATTTCCTCTCATTTATCTTGTCTAGTAGATACGTTAACCCATTTTTATTTGATTAATTAAGTTCATGACATTGATCATAAGAAAATTTTATCCTTGATCCATTTCAAAATGTAACATTTTTTTCTAAATTCATAATTAACAATGATAATTGGACATTCAACATATCTAAACGTGTTTAGATTGAACATTTGTAGCATGACAATGATAGTAGCTACAATAGCATTTCTCTTTCTCTTTAAAACTTTAATTGTATTAACTAGGTGATCATTCTAAATCTAGAACATTCTAAATGGCAAAGATGGTCACGACAATTTGACAAAGACAATGAGAATAGTAACTCTCTCTCTCTTCTAACTGTCTCTGGTGGTCGGCAGTCACATTATTTTTTTATTTATTTTTAAATCAAATAAGAGATGAATGAGAAAAATTAAATGTAAAATGGTTATTTAGTCTATTTGTTTAACAAATGGTAGTTATTACTATTTTTCAAATGTCAAAAGGGATTATTGTAATTTTGGTAGATCTTAAGGTGTTCTTTGCAACTTACCCTTTTTTATTTAAAAAATTTTGAAAAAATTACCTTTATAACACCCCCAAAATATTTTTAAAATATTTGAAAGTTTAAGAAAATAAATTCAAGTTCAATTTGGAGAAAAAAATCATTTGGTCAAGTGAATGGGTCAAATGATTTAAATATATTTATATATTAATATAATATAAACTCCACTTATGTGGAGTCTTTTTTATATGAAAGGGACCCATGACTGAGGAAAGAGCAATAAAGCAAGACAAACGGTAGACGACATGACTCAGAATTTGAGGTGAGAGATTCAGTATATCTCAAGTTATCACCCTGACATCTCACAACAAGGACGTGATAATATAAGAAAGTTAAGGTCACAATACAACTCGATCATGGAATAAATTAGGTCATTAGCATATTGTTTGACATTTCCAACGAGTTTATCAAACACTCACAATGTCCTCTACATGTCACAACTATGGAAGCACATATCAAATCTAATGTATGAGATTTATGTGGAGACAACGAAACTTATAAATAATTTCACTTATCTAGAGTCATCTGAACGAATCTTGGATCACCACAACCAAATTTTAAGAAATAAGGTGATCCCATTAATCAAGATTCAATAAAGAAACTAGTTGGAGAAATAAGTGACATGCAAACTCGAGAATGCCATTAAGAAGAAATGTCCTCAATTGTTCGAGGAAATTGAAATAGAGTGGTAAGACTTAATAAAATTAAGTGTTTCGATCGAGTAGTAATCAATTTTATTTGTTGGAGGCTATAAGTATAAGTTTAGAAAATTTTTCATGACGAAATTTCTTTAAAGAGATTTGGTTGTAACACCTCAAAATATTTTTATAGCCTTTTGTCCTTGTTCACCTTAAGAACAAAAGTCCTTTATCAAATCATCACAATTTCTCCAAAAAATACCGAATTTAGCCACTAAATTTGATGAAGAACCCTTAGCCCATCTCGACTATTTATTGTCTCTCCAGCCAACCACGGCCACACTTTGCACCGCAAGGCCTAGGCCTAGCCCATGATGGCCCTAGGCGCCTTCAAACGACCATGATTTGGCCTCCTCGCTGGCAGCTAGTGCGATTAACGGTCGTTTGCAAGTTTCACATCTGCCTTTGCTATTTTGCCCTCTTTCTTTTCATTCCTTTCACTTTGGCCCTCTTTCATCAAGCCCTCAAGTTCTTTGAATTACATTTGGTCTCCCATAACTTTGAAAAATTACATTTTAGCCCAAAAAATTTGAAAAATTTCACTTATGTCCCAAAATAATTGCACTTGAGTCCTTAAGCAATTCTCAAGTATTACATCCACATTTCTTTAAAAAAAAATTTATCCTCGAAATTTGCACCTAACTAATCATTAATTAAGAAATCGTCTCACTACTTTATTTTCGAATAGCATCGTCAGCCAAAATATTCCTGAATCGATAGGTACTACCCTAACACTAGTATCATCTCACTACAAAAAAAATGACATTTAGCGACATTTTATTTTGCATTTAGCGGCGATTTTACTGCTATGTAATTTAGCGGCGATTTTGAAAACCGCCGCTAAATCAGCCGTCGCGAAGCATTTAGCGACAATTTTTAGACACAGTTGAAGTAACTGCCACAAATTACATTTTTTGCAGTGATTTTCAAGTCGTTGCAAAATTAGTGATTTAGCGACGATTTTTAAAATATTTAGCAGCGGTTTTTGAACCGCCATTAAAATTAAAAGAAATTAAAATTTTAATTTCTCCTATGGGCCATCGCGCCCGCGCGTAGGCTCGTGAGCACGCCCAGCAACTCGTGCTCACGCTTATGCTGGCTCACGCACCCGCCTGGACTTGCGCGCCATGTGGCGATGCTGGAAATTGAATTTCCAGCTTTCTCTTCCTCGAATTCGAACACGGGACCTCCCATATGCGCGTGCGCACGCGTAACCATTTGATCTGCCAAGCCTCCTTATTATACATCTGCACATATAAATTATATATTAATCCAACAACTATTTTCTAAAACTATATGTCATATTTTTTAATATAAATTAAAAAATATTAATTAATTTATTATTTTTTAAAAGAATAAAGGAATAAATTAATTGATTTAAATTAAATAAATTAATTGATTAAGAAATAAAAAAAGATTTTATATATTTTTAAATTTATTTAAATTTTATATGTTAAAATTTTGTTAAATTACTTTTTATTTTTATTTTTTAAAATTAAATTTTTAATTAATTTTGCAATTAATTTAAATATCTTTTTAAGATTTTATATTTCCTTTTATTAATTTAATTTTAAATTATTTTCTTAAGTAAAATTAAAATTTTTAATGAATTATTTTCTTAAGTAAAATTTAAATTTTTAATGAATTAAAATTTAATTTTTAATTATTTTTCCTTTTATTAAAATAATTAAATTTTTAATTTTAATTTTGAATGAATTTTGCGGGGGTTTTTGAAATCGCCGCAAATTTTAATTTAATTTTTATTTTAAATTATTTAATTATTTTTTAATTTAGTGATAGTTTCTCAAAAATCGCTGCTAAATTCAAATTTTTAATGAATTCTGCAGCGATTTTTTAAAATCGTCACAAATGTTAATTTAATTTTAATTTTAAATCATTTAAATATTTTTTAATTTAACAGTGGTTCATCAAAAATCACCGCTAAATTCAAATTTTTAATGAATTTTGCGACGATTTCTAAAAATCGTAGCAAATGTTAATTTAATTTTTATTTTAAATTTTTTAATTATTTTTTAATTTAACGGCGATTTCTCAAAAATCGCCGCTAAATTCAATTTTATTTTTTAATTATTTATTTATTTTCTAAATTTTGCGACTATTTTTTGAAAATAGTTGCAAAATTAAATGTTTTAATGAATTTTGCGATGATTTTTTTTAATAAAATCACTACAAAAAACGTATCCCAAAATTTTTTATTTAAAATTTTTTGTTGTAACTCTTTATAGGTGGTCACACATATCCCAAAATAATCTATACCATTTCAAGAATAAATATATCCCCCATAATCATCTCTTTATACACAAGGTCTTTGGAAAAAATTTCAGAAAATTATAAAAATCTTTTATTCTACCTCCATTTATTCGAACAACTAGGGGTATTTATTCTTAATTGCATCGTCGAGCTCCCACGTTGCCTCTTCTTCGATGTGATTTCTCCACTAAATTTTTACCAAAGAAATTTCTTTATTCCTTAAAACTTGATGGTGATCATCAAAGATTCATTCGAGTGACTCTGGATAAGTTAAATTATCTTTCAACTCGATTGTCTTTACCCGAATCTCATAGGTTGGGTCAGGTATATGTCTTTGAAGTTGAGGCACGTGAGAAACATCGTGGATGTTGGACAAGTTAAGAGGAAGTTCCAGACGATAAGCTAGAGGTCCAATTCACTCTAGGATCGGATAGGGTCCTATATATCGGGATTTTAACTTACCTTTCTTTCCTCCCCGCGTTGCCAAACATTAAGGTGACACTTTCAAGTATACATGGTCTATCACCTCAAACTCCAAATCTCATCTCCTCTTATCCGCATAAGATTTTGTTCGGCTTTGCCTGGTTTTGGATCCTTTCTTGAACTTGCTGTATCTTCTTTGTAGTTTGTTGCACAAGCTCAGGCCCCAATATTTGCCTTTCTCCTACCTCAGTCCAATAGATAAGTGATTGAAACTTTCTTCAGTACAGAGCCTCGTAAGGTGCCATCTCAATGCTGTCAGTGGTAATTGTTATTATATGCAAATTCCACCAACGACATGTGTTTTTCCTAGATGCCTTCAAAATCCAGGGCGCAGGACCTCAACATATCTTCAAGCGTTTGTATGGGTCTTTTTAGATTGCCCATCGGTCTGCAAGTGATAGGCAGTACTAAGTTTCAATTGTGTTCATATGCATTCTTGTAAGCTTCCCCAAAATCTTGAGGTAAACATCGGATCTCGATCAGAGACTATGCTTACTGGTGCACTATGGAGTTTGATTATTTCTCTAAGGTATTGTTCTACAAACTTTCGTACCGACCTATCCATTCACATAGGTAAGAAGTGTAACGGCCCACTCCAGATATTCTCGCTCGCATAGGATATCCGAAAAAAAGTCATCACCAAAATGATATAGAACCATATCACTCAACATCATAATTTTCTAACTTTAGATACCATCAGCGGAAGCCAAAATAAAAGTTTACATCACCTTCATTCTACATCACCTTGGCACCATGGCCTATACAAAATGAATACAAGGGCTATTGTAATATCCCAGATTTTTAAAAGAGCTTAAGAGTAATTTTAAAGTGGGCCATAGGTGAAATTATCAAAATATTTGGGACTTAAGTATAATTTCTTACAATTATCAGTATCGAATCGACTGTAGGGAATGCCCTGGAGTGTAGTTGTCTAAGGAAAATGATATGGTCCTGACGAGCATCCCGATATAGGATTTATGGTATTAAAAGAAATCAAAATCGAGACAGTTTTCAATACACCTTCGATTCGGGCTGAAAAATCGAATCATCGTAGAGGGCTTCCGGGAAGCAGAGCCGGCCTTGGGCCAGGGCTACAGCCCAGGGCCCACAGCTGAGGGGGGCCCAATTTTTTTTTTTTAAACTTATGTATATATGTGTATAAAAAATAAAAAGAAAAACTAACAAAAGAAGTTGCCGCTTGTACCATGTCAAAAGAAGATTTCATTGCTATTTTTATTTTGTTGGTACATGTGATGATTGTTTTTGCTTCGATTAATTGTGGAGGATGAAAGTAGGGGTGTCAACGATTCGAATTGATCAGGTTCTATAAGAATCCAGTAACCTGACCATTTTTAACGATTTTAAAAAAATAAGAACCGTAACCAAATCATTACATATATAAAACTAAATTATGACCAATCCGTCACATCGGACCGGTTTCGATTCTATCCAAATAACATTTATCTTCTAAACATTTTCATAAAATATGAAATTACAAACAAAATTTGTTAATTAAAATAAACCCATAACTTCATTAATGCTTCAAGTCTTGAAGTAAAAGTAGAACAAAATAATTCATAGACTATCTCATCAAATGAGATTACATCGACCATTTAGTATAGCAATAGCGCATAAAAGCTTAGAAATAAAAGAGTTCATGAATTTCGTTAGTTTTCTAAGAAATGATACTATTTATGCATATGTATATATATATACCCAAAAAATTATAATATATATAAGTATAATATCGGTTCTGGTTTAGTTCGCACCATGGTTTGAAAAAAAAAAAAATCAGTAACCAAACCAAATATATCGGTTCTTAATTTTTTAGAACCATAATCTAACTATTGAACCATAGAACCAATCCAAAAGGCACGGTTCGGTCCAACTTGGTTCGGTTTACCAGTTTTCGGATATTTTTTGACAACCCTAGATGAAAGAAAATTGATCAAATCAAGAAATACTTACAGAGATTCGGGAGGAAGCATGTAGACTCAAATATGTAGTTTTCATTTTTTTAATGCAATATTTACAATGCAGGTACTCTTTTTATTTAGTTTGGGGTTTTGTCGCATTGGGTTTTCCCCAAATAAAGTTTTTATGAGGCCCCAAATTATTTTTCCTTATCTTTTGTAAATTCTTATAATTTTAATAAAATTAATTAGTTGATAATTTTTATTTTTTTATTTAATTTATATAAAGGGGTACACTTGAAAATTTTTTCCCTAAGCCTCAAAAAACCCAAGACCGGCTCTGCCAAGAAGTCAATAGAATCCTGAAGGCACTTCAATTTTGTGCAAGGATCAATCCTGAAGTGTTTTTGGGATGAAACAAAGGTCTCGTGAAGGTACAGAGACGAAATCATCCTTATTGAGTAAGTCTTGAGTTATTAATTTTGTATTTTCAGTATTACAATGCAAATTAATTTGAATGATAGAGGGTATATTTGTAATTAGAAAAGTTTCTAAATGAAATAAGAATGAAATATGGGGATTAAATTTGTATTTTTCCATAATTAGACTAGTGTAATACATATATATATGCATGCATGATTTCAAGGAATGGCAGACAATGGGTGTTAGATATGCACGCATGATGGGGGCAAATTTACAACATTTGAGGGACATGCTTGTGGCATTTGAGGGCAGTGGGATGAGAGATTGCAGAAAATTTGGGAGAAATGTCGAGAGAGAGAGAGAGAGAGAGAGAGAGAGAGAGTGGTGGCCAACGCTTCTGCAAGTGGGTATATATATAAGAATGGAATTGGAATTGAAGAGAGGGAGAGAAGCAGAGAGCACGTGTAACACCCTGTTTTTCTCTTACCAAGCGTGTCACTATGCTGGGCCCAAGATATACATAAATTATTTTTTTTCTTTCTCGGTACATAACTTAAACCTTAAGTACCAAATTCCATACAAAACCCCCAGCAAATAATTCACAATGCGGAAGCGATAATCGAAACCTGATATAGTACATACCTGAATTCACCTTATATTATATCATAAAGAATCCGTACCATATATTACATCATATTCTCATATATAAAATACATGGAGATTCCATAAACATTCTAACAAGTCTAATAATCAATAAAGCATAAGCTAAAACATATCCAAATCAGCTTGTTGAATCCATCGGCCACGCCATTACGTGCCGTCTCATCTCAACCTGCTCTTTGCCTAAGCTGCAAGTCTAAACTGGAACGTTGAATGTTCCAGGGGCATAACCCATTAGAAGATGGAACTTCTAGTGAGGGTCCAAAATATATATATATACGAATGCATGATACATAACATGATCAACATGTGCCCTTAATGTAACTTCCCAGGCCCACCAGCCCGGCACGGAATCCTAGGTAAATCCCGAACCTCTACAGGATAAGCCTAACGTTATTCCATCATTACCCTAAGGGAATTACGACTACACTCTAGGGGCGACATCCTATTCCCATGCACAAACATCAATATGACAATAACATCATGTCATGCAATTATCACGATTTTCCATGCAATATGACAAAATGAATATTGCATTCATAACAACATGCATATATAAAAAACATATCATGAATATAAGTTCTTGTGAGAAAACCACTCACAAAACCATCGTTAGGATAGGAAAACTCACATTTGCCCGAAGATCAAGACACCTCGAAAAGTGTGAATCGCCTCGATATGCGTGCCCGACTTTGATTCTCATGACAACTTTCAAAAGTTGCACCAATCACATAATCTCGATCACCTCAATCATAAAAATGATATTTAATCACTAAATATCTCAATATTCCATTTATTTTTTCTTCTTTTTTCATTTTCTCTTATTTTTCCTTCTAAAAATCCTAATAAATACCATTGAGGCTTTTTTCTCAAATCTAATTCCACAACAATTCATAATAGGCTATGAACTTTAAGGGAAAAATACTGAACTTACCCGGATGTTGTGTTTCTACGCAAAATGAGCCTTTTTGGTGCGAAAATTGAGACATCCAGAAGCCCAAACCAAATATTTTTGCACGGACCATGATAAAACAATTTTCCATATTTTTCCAACGTTTTTCCAGAATTTTTCCAAACCCCACGTACTCGCACGCGCCTAGGACGAGTGGCGCGCGTGAAGGACCAGCGCGTGACCGGCACGCGTCGGTCGTCTTCTCCAGCACCGGTACACCGGCTTTTCTGGTTTCTTCCACCTCTCAAAAGCCCTCCTTCAATCGATTCGAATGGCACCATTTATTGCCTGAAATGAGCACCCTAAGTGCCTCAACCAAAGGCTTAAAGCCTCGGCCATCGCTACTGCCTCCCAACTCCGGCGACATCGATTACCCCCCCCAAACCATCACCAAAACGCTTGAAAATCTCTAGAATTGATCTTTAGGCTATAGGCAACAAAAGCCCCTTAATTTGGTCTCCCAATTCGTTCGAAAATGCGACAGATTTGAAGCTCGATTTCTTACAACTTTTGACCACCTTCAACGCCTATTTATAGGCAAAATAGAGCTTCCAAAAGCCCTTGCTCGGCCAACCCATTGCCTTAGGAAGGTTTACCTACCCTAGATCGACCTAGAATCACCCTCACCCAACTGCAAAAGTGAGTTGTAGGCGTGCAACAAGTTGGCCAACTTTCGGCCGCTTTTTCTTCAAATTCCGGCCACTACGGTGGCCCTTGTCGACTGATGATCACACCCACGTGATCCCCGACCACCCCCTGAGCTAGCCCAGTGGCTTTCGGCGACCCCTCGTGGCCTAGTTGGATTCCATGGCCAAGATTTTCAATTATTTGCACTTTGGCCCCTCCATGTTTTGGCTTTCTCATTTTGGCCCATTTCACTTAGCCCTTGAACTTTTCATATTTGCTTTCAAGACCCTCAAGTCCTAAAACATCAATTTGACCCCCGAGGATTCCAAGAAATCATCGTTTTGACCTCCCTCTGGCAATTTTAGAAAACTACACTTAGGCCCGAATCTTCGTTTTGGCCCGAAACCTTTTCATTTCTTCCTGAAACCACTAAAGGGGTGTTCTTTATGAAAAATTGAAGCCCTCTCAAGCTTCCGTTGACTTCTCAAAAATCGTCTATAATAATTTGGTATTGCAGCCTAATTGGCGACTGCATTTTAGCTATACTGAAAATCGTGCCTCGAAATACTCATCACGACCATATCATTTTCCTTTGGCATCTCAGCTCCAGGGCCCTCCCTGCAGTTGATTCGGTCATATATAAGGTAATAAATTACCGTTATACCTTTCATTTATCCTTAAATTTCATTTTTGCCCCCAAGATAATTTACCCTTGAGTCCTTTAGAATTTCTTAGGTATTACAACATGGAGGCTTGTTGAGGCATATGCGATGGCGGCCATGGAAGTAGTTGTGAGGGTGGTCGAAGTTGGCCACCACAGCAAGTGGCCATAGTCACAAGCTCATAAGCGGTCATGGTCGCGAGGCAGGGGTACGGTTATGACGACTGTTCCAATGTCCTGAAGGAGCTTTAGCGGGGGCGTTAGACGCCACAGTGGCTAGCAATGGCCGCTGGTGTTAATGGTGGCTGATTGCACGCAGGTTGGTTGATGGCCGCAGTGTGGCGGCCGATGGCAACGGTAGAGGTGATTGACCAATGGTCGGAGATGAGCGATGGCGGTGGAAGCTAGACCGTGGCCTGCGGCGACGCTGGTGTGCAGGTGCGTTGCAGGAATAAGGGAGGAAGAAGAATGAGAAGAAGAAAGGAAAAAAAAAAGGAAAAAGAAAAGAAGAAAAATAGGAAAAAAATCTTCAAAATTTTGGGCACGTATTTTGAGGTCATAGCACACATACCGAAGAAGCCTGTGAGGCTAAGTTAAGGTGAGTAAAATTTACTAGAAAATTTTAGAAAATCTGGAAAAAAAATTTGTGAATTGTTATAGAGAAATATTTAGTTTGGATTTATTGAGCAAAAATGGGAAGAAACCGAGGAAAATTATGAGAAATTTAGGAAAAATAAGATATTGATATCCTTGAATAAATATGATAGGCAAGGTACGTTGAGATTCCGAATTGAGTATGTTACAAGCCAGGCGCAAGAATTAAGATATACGTTTGAGGAAAGTGGTATTATTCAATTGGATTTAGTTTATGAAAATGACTTGTAAGTGCATATGTACATGATGATATTATTGATCATGCATTCACATAAAGGTTGGAGATTATGGTTCAGGACCGCTGCTCTTCCAAGGGTGCACCCATACACCTCGGCATGTTGCAAGAAGCCGTAAAAATGAGGAGTAGAATTAAGGTACGGTCGGCTCAAACCGAAATGGAAATGAAAAAGACATTTTGCATTCATGCACGAAATATGTTTATTGTTCACTTACTTAGATGATTCATCATCTAACTTGGGTTTTGCCCTTGGAATATTCAAACGATTGTAGTAGAAACGAGGATGAATGAGACATGAAATAACATCTAGCAAAATGCATGATGAATTGAATGCATGTTATGTAGTGCATGTATTTAAGTTCCATTACTTTGAATTCTGAACGTTTTGAGGAATGATGATGTATAACCTTATTTTTGGTTAATGTTAAAGTTAAGGTTCGATTATAACTTCCGCATTTGATATTTATGATGATTCTCTTTCGAGATAGATGAAAATTTTGGGATGGATATGAGCAATTATATGGTTTAGTCGTAGTTTTAAATAGAAAAAAAAATTATTATCCCAGAATTGTCCTAAGGTATAACATGCGTGAGAAAGTGGGGTGTTATAGCTATAATGTAAATAATAAACTCCTCACACTACATGCCTCACTATAAATACTCTTAAGGATGTTCTGGTTTGTGACGCCTCTATACACCTCTAAACATGGGCTCTAGCCCCACTGGACTCACCCTCAACAATTATTTTTTCCTTACTTCGAATGACATGAGAGTAAACAAGGTGAGCCATAAGGCTCAGTAAGTATATATATAGAAATGATGGAAATATAGGATCAAAGGCATGGATAACTAAGATAGAGTAAATAATGATTGTATGACAATGTACAAGTAGGACACAACTCATAAGTTTTCCATTCGTAATAATTTCCATGCCATGATCATCATGTATGTCATGCATCCCATCTAAACTCATGCTCATTGCATCAAAAGACATGAAAACCACCTGACACCCAAGGCCACCACATCTTTGCATGTGCACATGTATCACGAAAATAAATCAACAATCAATTTAAATACAAGCCTCACCTACTGAGCTTATGACCACCTTAACTCGTGTCAGACGCGCATAGGATATCCTTTCTCACCCACGAACAAGTCGCCACACAAAATAATAGGCGCACTAAGATAATAATAATGACGTGCATTACTCATACAAATCCAACATCATGCTCATGTTAGTGTAAGTGCTCTAAACCCAATCAGATTGGGCATGTTGTACATTGACAATTGTAATCATGTTTATTATTTGAATAAGGAGTTGTTCAAATTCACAAGAAGTCATTTTATTAGTTTCTTATTATTATTGTAATAACCGAATGAAACTAGATAGCAGTCCATATGATGTATACTGTGATTAATCTATAAAGATGTGAGATGATGCATCACAATTTCTAGACATCATTAAACGTCCCAAATCGTAGCAATGTCAAGAATGGACATTGACATTTGCGGTAAGACTTGTATGTGCTACGTTTTTGCTATGTGATAGCAATGGGGGTTTCACACCCATAGGCATGGGGATGCTTAGACAAGTACATAGGTGACCAATGTTGGAGAACGTGTCACTCGACATGACTCACCATGAGAATCCATTTTGGTTATATGTTGATGGTATTCTCATACGAGATGGGTGTGTTGTTTTACTTTTGTATACTTAGTTTTGATGATGAAAAATAATATTTTATTTAATCCCTAAGTCATGAATCAAGGTTGTGGTTTTCAACATAAATCAATTTCAATATCAAGTATTACTTTGTGAGAATGAAAACCAAATAAATTTTCAAGTATCGAAATTTCAAGGTCATATTTTTCTAAGTAGGAAGGTTAGCACCTTATAAGGAGACATATATGAAAATATTTTCTTTTTAGAAAACTAATTCCCGATAATTCAATAGCTAACATTCATTAGTGATAAAATGATTTTTAACGAATTTTTCAAGAAATAGAAAATGAATATCTTAGAGGTGGTAAAATTATAAAATCTTAAGTTTGTACTGAAACTCAAATTCTACTTTCTTATTCTTATGGATTTTGATTTTTTAGATATTTTTATTGAATCCAAATGAGAGGTACTTTCTTATTTACATTTATGTATTAAAGTAAATGGAAGGTAAAATATAAATTAAATAAGTGTAAATATGTTGTGATGTTTAAAGTAAATGTAAATATGTTGTGATGTTTTGTATCAATCAAGTGTGCTTCTACATGTTATCAGTTGAGTTTTCAATTTTTCATAATGGATAGTCGACTATGTGGTTTTGTGCTGTCGACTATACCCTAGGATAGTCGACTATGCTTGAATGATCTGTCGACTATGTGTGGCTTCTGTCGACTATATTTCATTCTGTTGACTATTGTGTAAGGATAGTCGACTATGCTATTTATTCTGTCGACTATGTATACACATGATATTCAAAATTGTCTTCATATTTTTGTATCTGTCGATTATGTGAATGTGATAGTTGACTATCAGTAGATTTTATTAGACAATAATCGACTATGCTTTCTTGTCTATCGACTATGGCTTGTTTTATTTGAAAATATATAGTCGACTAACCAATTTTGTTTATCGACTGTTTATTTCTCAAAAGTCAATAATGGCTAGTTTTTTAATCTCCAACGGCTAGTTTCTCATTCTCCAACGGTTCAATAACGACTAGTTTTGGGCAAAACTCTTGGGATGCTTATATATACATATTAAGGAGATCAAGAGAAGGCTAAGGACGGAATGAAATAATTTAAGCTTACTATTACTCTCGTTTGTATTTACAGTGATTGAGCTTCAATTTTTTCTCTCTTCAAGGCTTTGATTTTAACTTGTATTAATTCATTCAAGCCTTGTTTTCATTGTGAGAGAACTTGTAACTAAGAGTGTCAACTCTTAGCATCTCGTTTACATTTGTATCACTCTTATTTTCCTAACTTTGTGCTAGAGAACTTGCTTGTTGAAGCAAGGGGCTGTAATTCCTAGCTAGGTGTTAGAGGGCTTGCTTGTATAAGCAAGAGGTTGTAATTCCTAGTCTTGAACTAGAGGACCTACTTGATTTAAGTAGGGGGTTTTAGTGGATTATTTGCAAAATCCTTAGTGAGGAGCTAAGGTAGTGGATTAGGCTTGGGTTAAGCCGAACCACTATAAATCCTTTTGTTTTTTGTGCTTGTGCCCTTTAATCTATTTATCTTTCCAAGCATTTCATTATTCCTCACTTGGTTCACATATTTATCTTTGTAAACTTACATCTGTCATTTTATATGCTTCACGTTTTAAATCCTAAAACCTCAATTCGTATTAAAAAGTTTTTCAAGTTTAATTAAGTTTTTAAAATAACCAATTCACCCCCCTCTTGGTGTGTGCCATAGCACCTCCCGGTCCAACAGGGTGTAACTAATTCTTGGACCTGAGGTTGTCATGATTATCTCATAAGAAGATCGGTATGCTTTAACATCATTTCGATGGGCCTAAATAAAGGCTACATGTGGGCAATCGTTGGACATATCGTGAGGCTTATGGAGATGGGTGTATAACCAAGATGGGACTCGTCTATCCCTTGATAGAGGATGATGTATCTAAGGCGCCTTCGGTGGATATTCATTTTAAATCCATGGCTATGGTGAAAGAGATCAATAAGGAGATATTGATTCACTTTCTATTAAGTGAAGATATCCGAATGATCGAAGAAAAACTCATGTGATCATAATCAAGCAACACATTGCCAGACTTGAGATCACATAAGATACATTAACGAGAGGATCGAATTACACGGTAACTATGCTCGTGAAAGGTTATTTGCGGATTATGAATCCTTTTGAATAATTGGGTAGGCATGATGCCTTGCTAGAGGCCAATCTTGTCTTATGTGTTCGTACCGACACATTGCCAACATATTTGGAAGCCTAATGAATCATGCGCAATAGGCACGGTCTCTGGCTTAAACCAGGAGAGCAGACGTATGGTTAAATGAGACACTTCGGCAAGAAGTTATGCCATCATAGGTTCTCACGAAAAAAGAACAAATAGACGTAATGACGTCGATATGACGAGGGGTCGTCATAATGGAAGGAGTTTCCTAAAATGACAATTAATTAATTTAGGAAGGATTTTCTAATTTAATAATTTTCTATTTGTTAGAATGACAAATAGAAAATAAAATATATTTGGGGTTAAGTTAATATTTGGACTAAATTGGATTTGTGCCAAATATTAAATTAAATATTATATTTGAACTAAATTAGATTTGAGCCAAATATTAAATATTATATTTAGGCTAAATTAGATTTGGGCCAAATATTAAATATTATATTTGAGCTAAATTAGATTTAGACCAAATATTAAATAATAAATATTTAAGCTTGAATTAGATTTGGGCTAAATTTTTTATTAATGGATTTGGACCACTTAATTATATTTCTAGTTGGACTAGGATAAGCCCAATTAAGATTCTAGTTTAATTAGGATTAATGGGCTAGCTCAATCCATTAGGATTTAAGAAACCCTAGGATGTTTTCTCTATAAATATCCCTTTATGGGTTGCCCAAAATTAATGGTTGGTTGTTTAGTTTTTCAAGAGTTGAAAAACGAATGCCATTAACTTTTCTCGTTTCTTTTTGGCATCGATTTGAAATGTGAGAGTTCTTTTCTGTCCATACACAAGCTGCAAAAAGGAGAAGGAGCTGGCACTCCTATTTCGCTCTATTTGCTAACGGACTGCGTGCTGCGCATCACGAGTTAGAGGCTGGACGCTTGGACGGCTCGAATCCGCGAATGAGTCGAAAATCTAAAGGTTAGATTTATTTTATTTGTATATGAATGATTTAATTTCGACGTTGATCCAATCGCCGAGATCGGGATAAGGTTCAAAATTTTTAAACTACGCTGTTTGCACTGTAGCGATCTTACTTTACTTTTAGCTCATAATAGATAACTTATGGAAATTCCCACATCATGACTATCGTGGATGCATAATCAACTCAATTGTATGATACCATATGATAACATTTTAGGTTTAACGTCACAATTTACATGCATTGGCAACGCTTCACTTATTTATTAGTTTAAGACTCAAAAGAGATGACCAAACCATTTATGATTTATTTCTAACTCAATTTCCAACATTTTGGGCAAAAAGACAATTCTAGGTCGACTTTTTGAAGAGCAAACACAAAAAGATTTACAGACAGACAGAATCCTAAACAAGCGACCAAAACTCATTTTGCTTCAATCTAACCAATAAAAATGCCATTCCTTGAGGAAGTTTTTGGGGGTGATTTAAACCCCAATGAGATAACAAGAAGACCCCACCATTTTACAAGAAAAATTTACAATATTTACCATTAAAAAGAAGAAACCCTTTTTTTAACCAAAAATGATTTTTTTTTCAAGCAATGAAGGAAAGCAAGAGTGCTCAAAATGAAGGGAAGAAATCAAGAAAAACTTCATATACAATTAAAGACTTACCTCCAAAATAAAGTAAGGAGGAAAGAGAACTTGCATATTAATAAGAAAGTTTAGATCTTGCCTCTTAAATGAAACAAATAGGAAGACGTACTTGCCTTGAGATACTACCCGAAGAACAGAAAAGCCCCTTGAAATTCCTTAGCTTGAAGCTCCAATGATGGTTAACAATGGAGGAAGAAGAGGAGAATGGAGAAGAAAATGAAGGGAAGAAGAATATAAAGTCATAGACTTGAAATCCCATCCAAAACTAAATTGAATGAGACTTGAGATCACATCCAAAACTAAATTGAATAAGATTTGAGATCACATCAAAAATTAAATTAAATAAAATTTGAAATCCAAAGCTTAATTTAATTGAAATTTGAAATCCAAAGCTTAATTTAATTGAGATTTGAAATCCCAAGTTAAATTGAAATGTGATTTAAAATCCAAAATTTAATTGAAATGAGATTTGAAGTCCAAAACTAAGTTGAAATGAAAACATCACATCCACAACCATTAGACCCCATATTTAATTTTTACTAAATAAATGTCCATTTTCTAACTCACATTTAAATCCAATAAATTCTAGCAACTCTCAATTATTCCCTTCACTCACAAAGATAATGAATTTAACATTTTCCATTAATTCCTCAAGGCCATGGATCACTTTAACTCCATATATTATTTTCCAAAAGTCCAAGTCATTACAAGAAGTATGTTAACTTTGTCAGTCTATCTACGATGACCCAAATAGCATTGTTGCCTCTCTGACTCTTTGGAAACCCCGTAACAAAATCCATCGTGATGTGTTCCACTTCCATTTAGGGATGTCTAGGGGTTTCATTAACCTTGCCGGTCTTTGATGCTCAATCTTGACTCTTTGGCACGTGTCACATTAGGCTACTTTCCTTGCCACACTCGTCTGCATTCCTAGCCACCAGTAGATCTCCCGAAGATCCCTATACATTTTTATGGCTCCTAAGTGAACTATATATCGAGCTCTGTGGGCCTCATCTAAAATCCTTTGCTTAAAAGTCCTTGAAGTTTGGCACATATATTCTTCTCTAAAATCTGAGAATTCCATCCCACATCTCAAAATCAGGATTCTTGGGTTGACCATACTCATCTACCCATAGATGTATGCACTTGTCATCCACATATGCCTCTCGTATCTCGTTCATCAAATCCAGCTAAACTGATATGCCAGCAATAAGGATGAACAAACCTCTTTGACACTATACTCATTGTCAGTTGGCTAAAAGCCTCAAATAGATGCCACTCACGGGCCATCAACCCAGCCATAACTGTAGGCACATTCCTACTTAAAGCATCAACCACTACATTGGCACACCCCAAGTGATATTGAAGGGTGAAGTTGTAGTCATTAAGGAACTCCATCCATAGTCATTGCCTAAGGTCAACTCCTTTTGTGAGAACACGTACTTCAGGCTCTTGTGGTCCGTGAACACTTTAAATGTTTCACCATGCAAGTAGTGTCTCCATAGTTTTAGAGCATATACCACAACCACCAACTCCATGTCATGTGTCGGGTAGTTTACTTCATGCCTTTTCAACTAACGTGACCCATATGCGATCACTCGACTATGTTGCATTAATACGCAACCTAAGCCTATCTTCGAGGCATTTGTATACATGACATATCCTTTGGGCCTACCTAGCATAGCTAAGACTGGTGTTGAAGTCAGTATAGTCTTAAGCTCTTGAAAGCCTTTCTCGCATTCAACAATCCATTCATATTTGACTCCCTTCTGCTTATGTTTTGTCAGGGGTGTGGCTATCTTTGAAAATCCCTCCATGAATCTTCGATAATAGCCTGCTAACCCTATGAAACTTCGTATCTCAGTTATATTATTCGACTGGTTCCATCCTTGAACAACCTCAATCTTCGGCAAATCAACCATGATTCCTTGGGTCGATATCACATGTCCTAAAAATGCCACTTGGGAAAACCAAAACTCACATTTAGAGAATTTGGCGTACAACTGGTGTTCTCTAAGGGTTTCCAACAATATCCTCAAGTGTTTCTCATGTTCATCCTCATCTAATGAGTATATTAGTATGTCATTAATGAATATGATCACGAACTTATCCAGATAAGGCCTAAATACCTGATTTATGAGATCCATAAATTCAATTGGTGCATTGGTAAGACCAAATGACGTCACTACGTACTCATAATGCCCATATCGAGATTAGAATGCCATCTTTGGTACATCGTCGGGCTTAATCCTCAATTGATAATATCTAGACCTTAAATCAATTTTTAAAAACAACTTCATGTAGCTGATCAAATAATTCATTGATTTGCGAGAATTTGTACTTATTCTTCACCGTGGCATTATTTAATTCATGGTAGTCAATGCACATTCTTAGATTTCCATCCTTTTTCTTCACGGATAATATTGGTGCACCCCACGGTGACATACTCGGCCTAATGAATCCTTTATTAGTAAGCTCCTTCAACTGGCTCTTTAATTCTCCCAACTTGGCTAGGGTCATACGATATGGTGGTATAGATATAGGTCGCGTCTCGAGCATCAGCTTGATAGAAAACTCAACCTCCCTGGGAGGTGGAACTCCTGGTAAATCTTTCGAAAATACGTCTCCGAATTCTTGAACAATTTGCACCTCCTTGACCTTATGAGTCTCCTGATCCACTAATTGAGCACTAGCTAGGTACCCATATGCTCCTTTACTCATTAGTCTGATCTTTTTATGTGCCAAAATTATTCTCCTTTCCACGAGATTATTCTATTGCCTAAATTTAACAAGTTCTTCCCCGGACTTCCTTATGGTCACCGTTTTCCTCTAGCAATCCACGTTAGCATCATACTTGCACAAAAAATCCATTTCTAGGATGACATTGAAGTCATTCACATCAAGCAATATTAAATTAGCTTGAAATCCATTATCAGCTATGCCAATCTCACAATCTTCGATTAGCTTTGATGTCTCTATGGTTTTTCCCATAGGGGTTGAAATAATCGTCGAGTACCTTAAAGGCTTAGCTTCCATCCCCAAACTCCGGCCAATGCATGCGAAATAAATGAATGTATAGACCCTAGGTCTATTAATGCATGTATAGAGGTTTCCAACATAAGAAGCATACTTTGTGTGACTGCAAGATCTGCCCTTACATCCTCATTCGTCAGGTTGAAGACGCGTCCCTAGTTGGCCCCATCAACTTCTCCCATCTTCTCAGCTTGCTTGCCCACCTGTCCGACTTTCAGCCTTGTTGGACAGTTTCGTGCGATGTGCCCTAGCTACTCGCACTGGAAGCATACAATCTTCCTCAGGCTTCCTACGAGAGGCGTTTCCTTCCTCTTGGGATAGTTTCTTCCTATGTGGCCCTTTTCTCCACACGCAAAGCAATGAGTCAGCCTTGCCAAGCATTTTCTCCTCGAGTGGTTTTTCTTGCATCGGGGGCACCATTTGCCGCCCTGAAAATTTATGTTCCCCAATTTAGGCTCTATGTTCTCTTTCATCTCACTTAAACCTTATCAATCTCACCCGTAAGAGATTTCTTTTCATTGTTAGAGCTCGATTCAAGGCTTCCTCATAGGTGTCAATGGACTAAGTACTCAGAGCTTGTTGTAGCTCCACTCGCAATTCAAACAAGAACTTCTATGCCTTCTGCCACTCGTCTGCCCCATACATTGGCACATAGTTTATAAGTTGGGTGAATTTTGTGTCGTACTAGGTTACCGACATCTCCTTAGTTTGCCTTAAGTTCATAAACTCCCAACTTTTCTCATGTCTCCAACTCTAAGGGAAGTATTTTGCATTGAAGGCTTCCTTGAACGCCTCCCATGTCACCACCTGAGCCTGGCTAGACCTCGACCTTTGTCCCGAATTGGAATGGGACTACTGCATAGCTCGCCCTATGGTTTGCCACCATCTCTCAGCTTCCTCTTCCAGTATAAAGGTGGCATAGTTTACTTTCTCCGCATCATCGTATCGTAAGTGTTGGAGAAATTTCTCTGTCTACTCTAGCCAATATTCGACTATGCTGGGGTCACCGTTGGGTCTTCCCTTAAACATAAGCGATCGTTGCCTTCGGTACTGCTCTAACATGTTTTTTGTACACCTAGTTGGTTCTTCTCTGGTCATATAGGTTATGAGATTTTCCATGACTCTCTCCATCCTATCCAACCGTCCTTCTGGGACCACAGATTCCCTTACCTGTTCCTCACTCCTTATATTGCTACTGTCGCGGTGATTGCAGTGATGTGTTTCATTATCATTGTTATCCTCGTTTCTTCGGTTTGGTTTCATTATCATTATCATTGTCATCTCATTCCAAGAAAAGTCTTTACTCAAAAGGAATTTTTTTTTTATTTCATCACAATCCTTCTACCTTGTATAACCTACGATAACCTCAAAAAAAAGAAAACAAAAGAAAAAGAACACGACTATAACCATCAAACAACTAGGAGGAAATTTACTCGCGACTTCTTTTAGGGACTAGCCGACTTCCAGACCCATGCACTGTTACCAGCTGCATTATCCTCAAACTTTACTTTTAGCCTATCAAGGTCGTCGTGCTTGATCATCTCCTCATCTTCGTTTGAACTTATTTCAACGACCTCAACATCGTTTCCCTCTTTTGAATTCCCCTAATTACCCGAATTTGCCTCTTCCTCTAGGACTTCCTCAACTATTTGCACAACATGCTCGCGGAGTTATTCGTAGCAGAAGTAGAATGACTCATAGTCCCTAATTGTTCGATCCACTCTACGATAGCCCTCCAATCTCCCTCTAGGTGGTGTATCGGGAAATCAATTTGAACCTGCATCAAGTTAGGTTATAGGTAGCTGCTCGGGGGTACATCCTCGACAATAACTTCTAGTACATTCAGATACCCAAAGAAGTTAGCGACCACCGATCCTCTTGCTTCCAATTGTTGTGTTTAGTGTGTTACCCAAAACTATTTGAGGTAGTTTCCCGCCATTCTGATATTCTAATAATTCTCTCGATTAGTATCCGTAACTAAAATTTTCTAAACTTTGAAATCATAGATCTCCTATCAACATCTCCTAAGTCTCCAAGTAGAGTGCACTCTGATACCAACTATAACAACAAGCCCTCCCCAGGCGTGTTACTATGCTAGGATTTTTTTTTCCTTAAGTCATTTCCTCTTCCCATAATACTGTCTCTTAATGCCAGAAGTAAAAAAAAACCTAACATACATATATATTCAACACTCCAAATGAAAAATTAAGGAATAATAAACTAACCACTTGCAGAAGTGGAATTGAAATCTAAGGGAATATTGTAATAAAAAAGGAAGTAAATCCATACAAAATCGTCACCATATTACAACATCCGGCAAACCAATTTAACATAAAATAGCTAAAACATGCCACCTATCATCATTCCCACAATTTGTCCTAGCATGGGCGTAGGACTTATTATGCGACTATCAACACAATCATATTTCAGTGATCTCATTCCCTTTTCTCTTACTCGTCCCACCTGGAACATTGAATATCCCAGGGACAAAAATCCAAATGGGAAGATGAAACTTCTAAATGAGGGTTTAAAATAGTTTTCACGAATGTATGATGCATGGACATAAAAATCAACCAACACCCTAGAGTAGCTTTGATAGCTTTCTAGCCCCGGCATGAAAACTAAGGAAGTCATCTTGACAAACACACGGCATGGGAAACCCTTATGGTTATTCCAGCAATCACCCTTGGAGAAATGCAGATAAACCTATTAGAGGAACATCCCACCCTATCATATCCAACATGGCTGACACAAATACGATATGCCAATAATATAAAATGAAAAATCACGTTTATCGAGGCAATATAAAATGATTATGTATGTGTATGACAAGATACACATATGTAAACATAAATTTGACGTAATCCTCGCATTTTCATGCTCACTTAAGCAAATAATATCGCATATAAAGTTTTCAGGTGAACCACTCACCTTAACCTAGCTCCTTAAGCTTTTTCAGTATGTGTACCCTGACCTCAAAACACAAGCCCTAGCAAATTTTATGTCCAAAATTTCTAGAATATTAATAAAAACATATTTTCTTATTTTTCTAGAATTTTTTAATTTTTTTTCCAATTTTTCTCTAATTTTTTTCCCTTTTTTTTTTCTCACCTTTATGTGCCTGCACCCACGTGCCTTGCTCCGATCGTCTTCTTCGGTGAGCCTCTGGCTGCTGGTGACCCGATTTTGGTTGGTTTCTTCGATTTTTCTTCCCTTTTTGGATCGATTTTTCCTCTTGAACACGATGGAATCGCACTTAGCTTGAAATTTTGGCTGAAACACTCAATTTTCCCATTTAATGCTCAGCTTCGGCGATGCTTGATTTTCCTGCCAAGCCTCGAAACCCCCACAAAACACCTCCAAAATTCTTCAAACTTTCTAAAATTGATCCTTATCACCTCAAGAACAAAAACCATCTATCAAATCCTCACAATTTCTCCAAAAAATACTAGGTTTAGCCACTGAATTTGAAGAATAACGCTTGGCCTATCTTGGCTATTTATAGCCCCTCTGGCTAACCACAGCCACACCTTGCACTGCAAGGTTTAGGCCTAGGCTATGATTGTAACGCCCCACTTTTTAGATATACAATGAAACTAAATGCAGGCTAATATCGCACAAGGGCATTATGGAAATCCTTACCAACGGAAGCGAATGATCAAACCTGATAGCTAGCTAAAGCTAGATAAAAAGGATTTCCAACAATAAAACCTCTAATATGAGTACATCGTAATGCGTGACTTCCAAAAATCATCAAATATCTCTTACCACGATCACAGTACATAGCAATCATGACTTATAACTTTAACATCATAATAAGTAAATCCAACCCCTACGTAATCCCTATTTATAAAATTGTGATACACAACTCTCAAAACAACCCAAATATTACATAAGATCCATAGTACATGAGTAACAAGAAGTTAAACTAAACTTCAGCCTCCTCATAGCCCTTTTCTCTTGCTTATCTCCGGGTACCTGACATGCTGAGATACCTGGGACATTGAATATCCCAGGGGTATGAAACACCCGAATTAGATTATTACATCTAAGTGAGTGGTACAAGGAAAGAAACTATGCATGCAAGAGTAATATGCAGCTTTGACAGGAGACATGCAGAAATAAGAATGAAATCTCCCAAGATTACGACTCACCACAAGAGCACGAGATCCCCTGTGATGTCCAACAACTAACTAGAAATACAAATACTAAGATGCATATAAAATAAGCAAGATTTTCTCAAAATCAATAAAACATGAGATGTAACCCCTCGGTGAAAGTAAAGCAAGATCGCTACGGGGCAAGCAGCGTAGTTCAAAAATTTTGAACCTTACCCCGATCCCTGCGATTGGATCAACGTCGAAATCGAATCATTCACAAACAAATAAATAAATCTAACCTTTAGATTATCGAGTCGTTCGCGGATTCGAGCCGTCCAAGCGTCAGGCCTCTAACTCGTGATACGCGGCACGCGTCCGTTGGCAAGGAGAGCGGAATAGGAGTGCTAGCTCCTTCTCCTTTGCGCGGCTTGTGTATGGACGGTAAAAGAACACCCACGTTTCAAATCGATGCCAAAAGAAACGGGGAAGAGTGAACGGCAATGCGTTTTTCAACTCTTGAAAAACGACACCAAAAATCACCACAATAATGGGCAACCTATAAAAGGATATTTATAATGAAATATCCTAGGGTTTCTAAAACCCTAATGGATTGGGCTAGCCCATTAATTCTAATTTAATTAGAATCATAAGTGGGCTTATTCTAGTCCAACTAGAAATATAATTAAATGGCCCAATCCTTTTATAGGTTAAATAAAATATTATGGCCCAAATCTAATTCAAGCCCAAATATATTTTATTTAATATTTGGCCCAAATCTAATTTGGTCCAAATATAATATTTAATATTTGGCCCAAATCTAATTTAGTCCAAATATAATATTTATTTTAATATTTGGCCCAAATCCAATTTAGTCCAAATATAATATTTAATTTAATATTTGGCCCAAATCTAATTTAGTCTAAATATTAACTTAAGCCCAAAAATATTTTATTTCCTATTTGCCACTCCAACAAATAGAAAATCATTAAATTAGAAACTCCTTCCTAATTTAATCAAATGCCATTTTTAGGAAACTCTTTCCATTACGACGACTCCTCGTCATATCGACGTCATTACGTCTATCTGTTCTTTTTCCGTGAGAACCTACGACGGCACAACTTCTTGCCGAAGTGTCCCACTTAACCATACGTCCACTCTCCTGGTTTAAGCCAGGGACCGTGCCTATTGCGTATGACTCATTAGGCTTCCGAATATGTTGGCAATGTGTCGGTACGAACACATAAGACAAGATTGGCCTCTAGCAAGGCGTCATGCCTACCCAATTATTCAGAAGGATTCATAATCCGCAAATAACCTTTCACGAGCATGGTTACCGTGTAATACGATCCTCTCGTCAATGCATCTTATGTGATCTCAAGTATGGCGATGTGTTGCTTGATAATGATCACATGAGTTTTCTTCGGTCTTTCGGATATCTTCACTTAATAGAAAGTGAATCAATAACTCCTTATTGATCTCTTTCACCATGGCCATGGATTTAAAGTGAATATCCACCGAATGCGCCTTAGATACATCATCCTCTATCAAGGGATAGACGAGTCCCATCTTGGCTATGCACCCATCTCCATAAGCCTCATGATATACCCAACGATCGCCCACGTGCAGCCTTTGTCTAGGCCCATCGAAACGATGTCAAAGCATATCGGTCTTCTTATGAGATGACCGTGACAACCTCAGGTCCAAGGATTAGTTACACCCATCTCGTATGAGAATTCCATCAACATTTAACCAAAATGGATTCTCATGGCGAGTCATGTCCAGTGACACGTTCTCCAACATTGGTCACCTATGTACTTGTCTAGGCATCCCCATGCCTATGGGTGTGAGACCCCCATTGCTATCACATAGCAAAAACATAGCACATACAAGTCTTACCGCAATTGTCAATGTCCATTCTTGACATTGCTACGACTTGGGACGTTTAATGATGTCTATAAACTGTGATGCATCATCTCACATCTTTATAGATTATTCACAGTATACATCATATGGACTTCTATCTAGTTTCATTCGGTTATTACAATAATAACAAGAAACTAATAGAATGACTTCTTGTGAATTTGAATAACTCCTTATTCAAATAATAACATGATTACAATTGTCAGTGTACAACATGCCCAATCTGATTGGGTCTAGAGCACCTACACTAACAATCTCCCACTTGCACTAGAGCCAATCATTCATGTATCTTATACCTGATGATCGAACATGACTTTCATGTTTCTCCTGGGACAGAGCTTTAGTCAAGGGATTTACGACATTGTCATCCGTCGATACTTTCTCTACATATGTCACCTCAGCTAATAATCTCCATTATCATATGGTGATGCCGCAATACAAGTTTGGTCCGTTGATGAGACCGTGGTTCCTTCGCTTACACGATGGCTCCATTATTGTCCCAATAACTATTATTGGATCAACAATGCTGGACACCACTTTAAGTTCATCAATGAACTTATGGATCCATACAACCTCCTTAGCTGCTTCGAAGGTTGTTATGTATTCGACTTCAGTTGTTGAATCTGCCACTATCTCTTGTTGGAACTCTTCCAACTCATGGCCCAGCCATATAGGCAGAATATGAATTTCGACTGTACGTGATTTAAAATCATCATGGTCAAATTGGAAACTGGCATCCATGAACCCCTTCATGGTATGCTCTTATTCTCCATATGGCAAAAAACATCTCTTTAGTGCTTCACAAGTACTTAAGAATGTTTTTCACAGCAATCCAGTGTTTCTAACCTGGATCAACTTGATATCTACTACATATGCTCAAAGTATATGCGATATCAGGCCTCGTACATAACATGGCATACATGATCGAGCCAATAGCCAAGGCATATTGCGCTCGACTCATCCTATCTCTCTCATCTTGTGTCTTCAAACACATAGCCTTGGAGAGATGTATTCCATGTGACATGGGAAGACTTCTCCTCCTAGAATCTTCCATGCTAAACCTCTTTAGCACCCTGTCAATGTACGCACTATGGGAGAGTGCTAGCAACCTCCTGGATCTATCTCTATAGATCCTTATTCCCAGAATATAGGCTGCTTCTCCCAAATTCTTCATGGAGAAAATATTTTGAAAGCCATATTTTAACTAATTGCATCATGGGAACACCATTCCCTATGAGCAATATATTGTCCACATATAGGACTAAAAGGACTACCACGCTCCCACTAACCTTCTTGTAAACACAAGGATCAACTTCCTTTTTGTGAAAAATCAAACTTTTTGATCTTTTCATCAAAACATTGATTCTAACTCCGGGATGCTTGCCTTAGTCCATAAATGGACCTTTGCAAGTTACAAATCTTATTTGCATGTTTATGAGTAACAAAACCGTCAGACTGTGTCATATACACATCCTCGACCAGGTTTCCTTTAAGGAAAGCTATTTTGTCATTCATCTGTCATAACCCAGAGTCAATGTCAGACATTGCCTCATCATAGGTAGTAGGCTCATCGTTCACAACCAGAAGCACATCTCCATGCGCCGAGATGAGAAATCCATATCTCTCTTGCTCGCAACGAACCCTCATCGACCTATGAGGTTCTTGTGTAGAAGGTTGGGGAGTTGACACAACTTCTTGTGTGTGATCTTTCTCGGGTTCCTGGAGGGGAGTATTTGTTTGTGGTTCGCCTCGAATCTTATTCGAGCTTAACATTCCTCCCACTAGCCACAGCATCTAAGAATTCCTTCTCAAGGAATACCACATGCTTGGCAACAAAACACCTTTTGTTCACATGGGTGGTAAAAGTAATATCCACTTAGATATCCCACAAATAGATATCTCGTCGATTTGGGTTGTAGCTTATTACTGTCAACACGTTTAACATAAATTTGACAACCCCAAATCTTAAGGAAAGACAAATTTGGCTTCTTTCCTTTCCATATCTTATATGGAGTCTGAGTAACTGATTTACTTGGAACCCTGTTCAAAACAAAGATCGCGGTGAGGAGTGCGTATCCCCAAAATGAAATAGGGAGTTCAGCGCGACTCATCATGGACCAGACCATGTCCAACAAGGTCCTATTCCTCCTTTAGACACACCATTCATCTCTGATGTTCTAGGTGGAGTCCATTGTGAGAGAATCACATTCTACTTCAGATGATCAAGAAACTCACTGTTCAAGTATTCACCACCTCGATCTGATCGAAGTACTTTGATACTTTTCTCAGTTTGTTTCTCTACTTCAAATCTGAATTCTTTGAACTTTTCAAAAGTCTCAGATTTGTGTCTTAAAAGATACACATAACCAAAACATGATCTATCATCAGTAAAGGTTATGAAGTAGATATACCCACCTCGAGCCTGGATGGATATGGGCCCACACACATCAATGTGCACAAGCCCTAGCACTTATGTAGCCTCCCTTTACTTTAAAAAGAGACTTAGTCATCTTACCAAGTAAACAAGATTCGCAAGCACCATATGATTCATAATCAAATGTGCCGAAATATCCATCTCTATACAAGTTGGATGTGCGAGTCTCATTTATATGGCTAAGGAAACAATGCCATAAATAAGTGCTATTTAAATCATCTGATTTAAGTCGCTTAATATTTATGTTATTGATAGGAGTATCAACATCAAGGACATATAAACTGTTACGTACTGTTGTTTTACCATAAAACAACTCATTTTTATCAAATGAACAACTATTGTCCTTTAAATAAAAAAATGAATATCCATCATTGTCAAACAAGAATTAGAAATTATATTCCTAGTCAAACTAGGATTGTAGTAACAGTTATGTAACTCTAATACAAGTCCTGTGGGCAATGTCAATAAATAGGTCCCTACAACTAATGGAACAACTTTTGATCCATTTACCACGTGTAGGTACACTTCTCCTATTATTAATCTCCTCGTACTCCTAAGCCCATACACGAAGGTGTAAGTATGAGCATTAGATCTAGTATCTAATACTCATGTGGACTGATCAGAAGTAAATAGATTAATTCCAATAACATAAATACCTGAAGTGCCTTGAGTAGAACTCTTCTTACTCTACACTTCTCGGTTTATCACAGTGGAGATATATTGCATCCTTTTTGCCTTTTGGGTTTTAGTCTTCTGGACTCTTCCAGATTGCGCTTGGAAGAACTCTTCTTCCTTTTTGGCTTTCTTACTCTTGGGCTTACCCTTGTGCGCCTTGGGCCCTCCAACTAAGAGAACACTTCCCTTAACCTATAATCAATTTTAGGTTCGGTCTCCCTTAGTATGGACAACCACTCTCCAAGAGTCTTTTCCATAACTTTTAGGGAGAGACTATAGCAGCGAATCTAAGGTAAGTTTCAGCATCCATACCCAAGTTCAGCTCTAGCAACCTATTGATAAAACATATCATCTCCATGACATGCTTCTCAACAGATGATCCTTGAGCCTAGCCATGATCTCATAGGCATCATAACTCTTATGTGGCGACCTATGTTTCGGGGTCATGGCAGCCAAGACGATATATCAAGCGATGATCATATCACCCATGTGCATCGTCCAGGCCTAATGTGCTATTATTTCTTTAACTGGTGGCTTCGTAAGAAGATAGCTCTTTATCACATAAAGAATCTTATCATACATGAGGACTATCCTCAAGATGATCTCCCAGTCAGAGAAATTAGTCCGTTGAAGGTATTATTGCCCTCGAGTATCGATCTTATCGACATGTTTCCAGACATTCTGGATCAACAACTGAATAGAGATATTATTATAATCATATTGAATTACGAAATCATAAATTGCAAGAAGTAACATTTTATGATTGCTCCCACTATTTTCTACGAGTTTGCCACCCTCTAGACATAACTCGGGAAATCCCGTTGGAAGATTTCCTAGTGAGCTAGGATCCCATCTCCCCTCGCACAACCTTGAGTGACTCAACAAATTGTGTTAGGATCGATTAGGTAGGTACTTGCTACCAATTGCATCTCCATGCAACTCCTAGATTCATTGGGTTGACAACTCCTTGTCAAGCACATCTTATGTGACTCCCAATCTTTGCCTCTATACTCAGTAAGGCCTTGAGTGACTCAACAAACCCCACCTTTCTAGTTAAGTCGAACCCATCATTCAGGGACATCTCATGGCCCATGAAGCATATGAATCATAGGTGACACATGACCTTGAGTGACTCAACAAATCAAGTGCCAGCTAGAAACCTAATGCTTCATAATGATGGAAGGCAAGTTGGCTTAATATTAATGAGGGATTTATTATTTATTTATTTAGGTCTCATCACATGCAATTAATCAAATTAATAATGCATAATAAACGACTCAAACCGGTGTATGGTATGGATAACTACGGCTAGTCCCCTCGAGCCATAGAAGGGAAGCTAGCGGGTCAAACCTAGGTGAAGAATCACATCTTGCTTCATAAGCACATTCTTCAAGCCTTCATTGGTCTTCGAATCTTGTCTTCAATTTGGCTCCATCTCTTGCTCTTTATACAAACTACAACTATCGATGCTCTATTCTATTCTACATATATTACATAGAATCAGAAACCCCGAGTTACATTCGGGGGGAGTGAGATGAGAAGAGAATGTACATCAGAGTATAAGAGAGGCAGGACACGCAGGCCCTATTTCAAAAACCAAATTTACAAGCATTCATTCCCAACATAAAATAAATGGTCGACTCGATCCATACCATACACCCATGCAATCAATCACATTGATTCATTTAGATTATGTTAATTAATTGTCGCATTTATTTCAAACTTAATGAAACGCTTTCAATAAATTGAAAAATTTGTATGATTTTGGAAAAACAAAATTGTTTTAATTGTGTTGGGCTT
Source organism: Diospyros lotus (assembly GCF_014633365.1). NCBI lineage: Eukaryota > Viridiplantae > Streptophyta > Magnoliopsida > Ericales > Ebenaceae > Diospyros > Diospyros lotus. The sequence goes on from NC_068343.1 coordinate 20,953,097, forward strand.
GGGCTCCATCCATTAGTCTAACTAACAAGGCTCAACAGGCCTTGGATCAACCAATGTATGTCAAACATACATTAGCAGCCCAATAATTAATAAATAACCCAATTAATGGCCTTGACCCATTTTTAATCACGGCCCATAAGTGTCATACACTCATGGATCGGATAAAAATAATAAAAATAGCCAAACAATTTGGCCGGGCCCCACCAAAGAGAACGGAACGCACTGGGCCACCGAAGGGTCGGCCCGGATGCTTCACGGGGACCCCCGGGAAGGGTCAAACCGAAGCCCGAGGGAGCGGGAGGGGCCGGGAGGCGGTTGGGCAGCATGTCAAACATGCTGCCAGGCCTGGGCGCGCATGGGCCGCGCCTGGGCGCGCTGGGCGCGCCCGGCCGCGCGGCAGGGGCCGCTGGGGGCGAGCGCGGCCCACTGGGGCCGCGCGGGGCGCGCAAAGGCCGTGCGCGGGCAGCTGGGGGCCGCGCGGGCCGCGCAAGGCCGCGCGCGGGTCGCACCCGCGGGCCGCGCGCTGCTCGCGGGTCGAACCCGCGGACCGCGCGCGGGTCGCGGGTCGCGCCCGCGCCCGGCCGCGCCTTGCGCGCGCGCGCGGCCGCGCCTGGGGGCGCATACGCGCGCGCGCGGCTGCACCTGGGCGCGCCATGCGCGCGCACGGCCGCGCCTCAGCGCGCACGGCCGCGCCTGGCCGGGCCCTGCGCGCGCCCAGGCCGCCCCACGCCATGCCCAGCGCACGCGGGCCCCGCTCGGCCGCGTCTTTCGACGCCCCGGTGCATCCGTATGCACCCCGAACCCCGTTTTGCCCTTCTTCATGTCATACACGATCTTTTGCCCTTCACCCAAAAACGTTTTGCAATCCAAAATATACAAACGCAACAATCATTTAATTATTTCACAAATAACAACATAACCGAATCCGTACGTAAGGAATTGAAATATTTCGACGATGGCTCTGATACCACTGAAAGTAAAGCAAGATCGCTACGGGGCAAGCAGCGTAGTTCAAAAATTTTGAACCTTACCCCGATCCCTGCGATTGGATCAACGTCGAAATCGAATCATTCACAAACAAATAAATAAATCTAACCTTTAGATTATCGAGTCGTTCGCGGATTCGAGCCGTCCAAGCGTCAGGCCTCTAACTCGTGATACGCGGCACGCGTCCGTTGGCAAGGAGAGCGGAATAGGAGTGCTAGCTCCTTCTCCTTTGCGCGGCTTGTGTATGGACGGTAAAAGAACACCCACGTTTCAAATCGATGCCAAAAGAAACGGGGAAGAGTGAACGGCAATGCGTTTTTCAACTCTTGAAAAACGACATCAAAAATCACCACAATAATGGGCAACCTATAAAAGGATATTTATAATGAAATATCCTAGGGTTTCTAAAACCCTAATGGATTGGGCTAGCCCATTAATTCTAATTTAATTAGAATCATAAGTGGGCTTATTCTAGTCCAACTAGAAATATAATTAAATGGCCCAATCCTTTTATAGGTTAAATAAAATATTATGGCCCAAATCTAATTCAAGCCCAAATATATTTTATTTAATATTTGGCCCAAATCTAATTTGGTCCAAATATAATATTTAATATTTGGCCCAAATCTAATTTAGTCCAAATATAATATTTATTTTAATATTTGGCCCAAATCCAATTTAGTCCAAATATAATATTTAATTTAATATTTGGCCCAAATCTAATTTAGTCCAAATATTAACTTAAGCCCAAAAATATTTTATTTCCTATTTGCCACTCCAACAAATAGAAAATCATTAAATTAGAAACTCCTTCCTAATTTAATCAAATGCCATTTTTAGGAAACTCTTTCCATTACGACGACTCCTCGTCATATCGACGTCATTACGTCTATCTGTTCTTTTTCCGTGAGAACCTACGACGGCACAACTTCTTGCCGAAGTGTCCCACTTAACCATACGTCCACTCTCCTGGTTTAAGCCAGGGACCGTGCCTATTGCGTATGACTCATTAGGCTTCCGAATATGTTGGCAATGTGTCGGTACGAACACATAAGACAAGATTGGCCTCTAGCAAGGCGTCATGCCTACCCAATTATTCAGAAGGATTCATAATCCGCAAATAACCTTTCACGAGCATGGTTACCGTGTAATACGATCCTCTCGTCAATGCATCTTATGTGATCTCAAGTATGGCGATGTGTTGCTTGATAATGATCACATGAGTTTTCTTCGGTCTTTCAGATATCTTCACTTAATAGAAAGTGAATCAATAACTCCTTATTGATCTCTTTGACCATGGCCATGGATTTAAAGTGAATATCCACCGAATGCGCCTTAGATACATCATCCTCTATCAAGGGATAGACGAGTCCCATCTTGGCTATGCACTCATCTCCATAAGCCTCATGATATACCCAACGATCGCCCACGTGCAGCCTTTGTCTAGGCCCATCGAAACGATGTCAAAGCATATCGGTCTTCTTATGAGATGACCGTGACAACCTCAGGTCCAAGGATTAGTTACACCCATCTCGTATGAGAATTCCATCAACATTTAACCAAAATGGATTCTCATGGCGAGTCATGTCCAGTGACACGTTCTCCAACATTGGTCACCTATGTACTTGTCTAGGCATCCCCATGCCTATGGGTGTGAGACCCCCATTGCTATCACATAGCAAAAACATAGCACATACAAGTCTTACCGCAATTGTCAATGTCCATTCTTGACATTGCTACGACTTGGGACGTTTAATGATGTCTATAAACTGTGATGCATCATCTCACATCTTTATAGATTATTCACAGTATACATCATATGGACTTCTATCTAGTTTCATTCGGTTATTACAATAATAACAAGAAACTAATAGAATGACTTCTTGTGAAATTGAATAACTCCTTATTCAAATAATAACATGATTACAATTGTCAGTGTACAACATGCCCAATCTGATTGGGTCTAGAGCACCTACACTAACACTCGGCCCCTTACATAGGCACGAGATATTCTCCTTACTTGCCATGTATGAACCCCTCGGCCCCCTTACACAAGCTCGAGGTAGCCCCCTTACACAGGCCCACATGGTCAGCCCCTTTACACAGGCCCCCATGGTAGTTCACCCATGACAAGCCACCAACTAGCCACAGTCACCAAACGACAAGATGTATGACAAAGCGAAAGGAATATAATCACAAGCCACGCAGGAAAGCTGTCATGGTCAAACTCGATGCAACAAAGTAGAAAGGATATCCTCAAAACAAAGGGAACATAAGACGTAAGCAACAAACCATCCACAAATGAAACCAAGAGTGATCAAAAGGAAGCAAGAGGCATGCACAAGAACCACTCACCTTTGGGTTTACGAGAAAGTACCGTTTACACATAAACCAAAGCTATTTACTACCAAAACACGAGTTTTTGTAAGGTAAATGCCAAATATTTTTATATAGAGTTGTAGGGCATTAAAAAAGAAGTATGTCATAAATATTTCATGGAAAAATAAGGCCCCACATGCTGCCACGTGCAGCCCCTCCCGACGTGTGAAGCTCACGTGCTGCCCTCTATTTTGGGACAGCTTCCGATCTCCTTCATACTTTGGCCATAACTCGGCTGTTTTAACTCCAATTCGACCCCCATTTTTTCTCACATGCTCTTCTTTCATCCCTCTACCTGATTATGGAAAGAAATCAAACTTATCTTTCAGTTTCGATGTCGTTTGATACGCTTTACGGTGGTGGCCAGAATTTACTAATAAGGCATTTTTTTCCTCGTTCTTCGGCAAATTTTTACTTTCTTTTGGTAGCATTTCCTCTCTCAAAATCCCTTCATTTTCCTCCTTGCTCGGTGCCCAAAACAATGCCTCTAAAGGCCCTATATTTATAGACTTGCCGTGCCAATCACACGTCGCCACCTCGCGAGGTCATCATAAGGCTTCAAATGCTATCTCCAAGTTACCAATGAATGTTTTCCACATGTCATTAAGGATAAGTTTTGAAGACTTTACCAAACTTGGAGGCTAAGTAAGCTTTTTCTGGCCAATCAGGCGATGCCACCTCAGAGGGTCATTATTAACCATCATATGACCTTATCTTATCTTCCAAGTGCCCAATAGTTGCTTGCCATGTGTCCTTGAGGATAAGGTTTGGAGACTTTGGAGGCTTAAGTCTTGGATTTCAAAATGATCCAATCGCGAAGTTTCAAAAATTACATCTTGGCCCAAACTTTTCGAGTAATTGCACTTAGACCCCTTACAACTTGGTCCCCGGGCCATTTTTAATTGCAATTTTATGTCTCCAAAAAATGGACTTATTACACCAATACCCCAAGGTTTTGGGTAAATTACACTTTTACTCGAACTTTAATATTTATGATTTTGCCCCTAGTTTAGAAATTGAACCTTTGTCTCAAGGCTTCTATAATCCCTTGAAAGGACCTATTTCCTCAAGTATTAGAACCTAATAATGTCAAGTATTGCATCGTATTTGAGTTAAAAAATCTAGTGTATTACAATGATGGCCCTAGGTGCCCACAAACGACCGTGATTTGGCCTCATTGCCGGCGACCAGTGCAGTTAACTACCATTTTTCAAGTTTCACACCATCATTTGCTATTCTACCTTTCTTCTTTCCATTCCTTTCACTTTGGCCCTCTTTCCTCAAGCACTCAAGTTCTTTGAATTACACTTGGTCTCCCATAACATTGAGAAATTACATTTTAGCCCCCAAAATTTAGAAAATTCTACTTATGCCCTAAAATAATTACACTTGAGTCCTTAAGCAATTCTTAGGTATTACACTTATATATAATCAAATTCACCTTGAGGTCTAATAGGCCCTTAATGTGTCAATTGTTCAACAAGATAAAGTTACAGCAAGTTTTATAACCCCTAGTTTTTAACTCATAATTATATCATCAAGTCTCTAGTTCAATTATGTTCAAGTGTATGGGCTAATAAAGCCCATACCTACTCTTTACACATGCATACCTTATTACACACATCATAAGCTCTACAATATCCCTTCACTTTAAAAAGGCTACACACTCACACTTTAACACATGCATAGCTGTTGAATTTTTTAGAAAAGTCTGCATAACCAATACTAACATCAAAAGACAAATCCTATTTTCTCTCTTATGAAAATTAATTGTATGTTCAATACAAAAGTAGTTGTTTGGTATTACTATTACCTATTGCCAGAAGGAACCCTTGTTTAGTATAACCTAAGAATGAAGAGTTGCTTTGCCTAAGCTTGATTAGCCCATTAGGGTGGGACAAACCCCTTCCTCATTCCCTTGGGTTAACTTAAAACAATACTCTTGTCTCTCTATCAAGGTGGCATGGACGTGCTACAAAAAGGGAGAATGCAGTGTCCGTGCTATGTTGGACATGAACAATGGTTGCCCTGTATGATGGTGGAATGGCTTCGGTGGGGTTACTGAAGATGATAAAAATAAATCGTTACTGCTGTTCTGATTCATCAAAATAATGACAGATTTCAAAACAAGACCTTTTGATTACATTGCCAAAAAATGATGATAGAGTCAGAATATATCTAACAAAATCATCAAAGGTTCGAGATAACCTATGCTTTGATACCACTGTTAGGAAACCACCCGACCGCGTAGATTCGATTCTGCCCGGTTATGATCCGTAGAGTCGTAAACACGAACATCTCCAAGTTGGTCCACACGATCGACCATATCCACGAACGCCTTGAGTATTGCTAGCAACCTTAGGAGCCTCTTGAGAGATCCGAAATTTCTCCAACTTTTCCAACTTCTTAAGTGGCATATTTATAGAGTTAAAAACCCTAATAGTGCCTTGAAAAAGCCCCAAACAATTTAGGCCTGACCTTTAATCACATTGGGCCGAATCTCTCTTTTAAATTGTGGAACGGGCTCAACCTAAGTGTGTGACCCCTTAGGTCCATCATTGGGCTAGATGTAGAGCTAATTCCATTGGACTATATGAAGGCCCAACTTATTAGATTAATTAAACATATGGGCCTTTTAATTAACACATCTCATGGGCTTCTTAATTAAACTCTTTAATTAATAGTTTTAGAATTAATCAAATTAATTCTAAAACCCTACATATCATGGTTAATGTCTAGCAACATGCCATTAATACCTAGCCAACGATGAAAAAACACAGACCTTTTCAATTACAATTACCGTGCAGTAAAATCCTTTCATCAATCTATGTCCCGATTGAATTTAGGGTATGGTTTTATGACAAAACCCTAATCATTCAATAACTATGTATCTATTCCAAATTTATGACTTGATAGGTGAAATCAAAACACCTTTTGATTTCCACCTCACCTTGGCTAAGGATTTTCTCAGTCATGAAATCATCGGAATACATAGGACATCTTCTCATCTTATCGATAAGTGATTAATCCTATTTCGACATTCACAAGCCTTCATATGTGATAAGGTTACGCCCAGTGATAATTTGTTAATGACTCCATTAGAATCCAAAAAAGAACCAACGCGTAACCAGTCAAATATAAGACTACCATGATGTCTCAAGTCTAAGGATCAATCTGCACTATTGTAATACAGAAATTCTAATTCGACATTAAATAATAACCATTAGGAATTTTGTAGCGGGTCAGTTCAGTGTACTTATTCTTATAATAAGCACCCACACATACGCACTAGTGTCCTCACACCAATATTCATGAAACGAGACATTCTCCTAATTAAGCATGCATCGTATGTGCTAGTCTATCTGAGTTATTAGTGTCTAATCCTTATAACTCTATGACTATGAACATTTAAGATCAAGGCTTGAAAGGAATATGTTTCATGATTGTCATCTCTATACACGACCATATTCCATGAGCCTATTTGATCTATGAACTTTGTCAAGTATGGATTACAATAAATAATGATGACAACCATCAATGACAAATAAAAATATAATGCCTTGCAATAACAATTGATTGAAGATAAAGAATCAAAATGTAAAGTATGATCAATTACATGTAAATATAATTGGCTTGTGGGGCATAACTCTAACAATCTTTCACTTGCCCTAAAGCCAATTTTCCATGTATCTGAAGCCCATCTTCTCAAGATGACGTTCAAACACTTGTTGTGAGAATGGTTTTGTTAGGGGATCTACTACATTCTCCGCTGATGCAACCTTCTCCATTTTGATGTCACCTCGACCAATTATCTCACGAATTAAATGATATCTCCGCAATATATGTTTGGATCTTTGATGGGACCTCGGTTCCTTTGCTTGAGCAATTGCACCATTGTTATCATAGTATACTAAAACTGGATCAGCAATAGTAGGAATCACTCCCAATGCTGAGATAAAATTTCTCATCCAAACTGATTCCTTTGCAGCATCTGATGCTGCAATATATTCAGCTTCAGTGGTAGAATCTGCAGTAGTTTCTTATTTGGAACTCTTCCAACAAACTGCTCCACCATTAAGTGTGAATACATAACCAGACACAGATTTTGAGTCATCTACATCAGACTGAAAACTTGAATCCGTAAAGCATTCCAGTTTCAATTCTCCTCCTCTATAAACCATGAAAGTGTCTTTTGTCCTTCTCAAGTACTTAAGAACCCCTTTCACTACTTTCCAATGCTCCTCACCTGGATTAGACTGATATTTGCTCGTGACACTCAGAGCATGTGCGACATCAGGTCTAGTACATAGCATAACATACATTATGCTACCTATGGTAGAAGCATAGGGTATAGATGCCATTTTTTTCCTCTCCTCGGAGTCTTTGGAGATATAGACTTGGAGAGTGAAATCCCATGGTGCATTAGAAGAAATCCTCTTTTGGATCCTTCCATGTTAAACCTTTTTAACATTTTATCTCTATATACATTGATTGGGACAAACCAAGCATCATTTTTGATCTATCTCTATAGATCTTAATCCCCAAAATATAAGATGCTTTGCCCAAATTTTTCATGGAGAAATTTGTAGATAACCAGGCTTTTGTTGCTTGTAACATACCTACATCATTCCCAATGAGTAGTATGTCATCAACATATAGTACCAAAAAAGTGACTGCACTCCCACTGACCTTCTTGTACACACATGGTTCATCCAAGTTTCTGATGAAATCAAACAATTTGATTGTCTCATCAAAACGTATGTTCTAACTACGGGAAGCTTGTTTTAGTCCATAAATGGACCTTTGAAGCTTGCAAACTTTATGCTCATTTCCATTAGATATGAATCCTTCTGGCTGTTCCATATAAATATCCTTCTTAATGTCACCATTAAGGAAGGTTATTTTCACATCCATTTGCCATATCTCGTAGTCATAATATGTGGTTATGGCAAGTAAAATCCGAATGGACTTAAGCATTGCAACTAGTGAAAAAGTTTCCTCAAAATCAATACCTTGAGTTTGAGTGTAACCCTTTGCCACTAAACGAGCTTGATAAGTCTCTACCTTTCCATCAACTCCAAGCTTTCGCTTGTAGATCCATTTACAACCAATAGGTACAATACCTTTAGGAGGATCCACCAAAGTCCAAACTTTGTTAGAGTACATGGAATCCATTTCAGATTTCATAGCTTCTTTCCAATTTCCCGAGTCGATATCAGATATCGCTTCCTTGTATGTTCTTGGATCCTCATCCAATGGAAGGTTATCCTCATTACCCTCAACTAAGAAACCATACCTATCAGGAGATCTTGAGATCCTTTGGGATCTACGTGGAGATTGTGTACTTTGAGGTTCAAAGTTATTTTCTGCTTTCATTTGTTGTGGGATAGTAGTTTGTGCTTCTTGAATTTCTTTAAGATCTATAATATTGCCATTATTCCCATCCAATAGGAACTCCTTTTATAGAAAAGTGGCATTCCTTGAAACAAATACCTTTTGTTCAAGGGGATGATAGAAATAATATCCAATTGATTCCTTTGGATACCCACAAACATACACTTAGTGGATCTAGTATCCAACTTATCTCCCACTACTTTCTTGACATAGGCAGGACACCCCCATATTCTTAAATATTTGTAACTAGGTGTCTTACTAAAGCACATCTCATATGGTGTCTTAGGCACTGATTTAGAGGGAACTCTATTCAGTAAATGGGCAACTGTATTAAGAGCATAGCCCCAAAAGGATAAAGGGAGCTTAACGAAACTCATCATGGATCTAACCATATCTAATAAGGTTCGATTCCTTCGTTCAGAAACCCCATTTAGTTGTGGTGTTCCTAGTGGAGTCCACTAGGAGAGAATCTCATTCTCTTTAAGATGATCAATGAATACTGTACTCAAGTATTCTCCTCCTCGATCAGATCGAAGGATCTTAATACTTTTCCTGTTTGTTTTTCTACTTCATTCCTGAATTCCTTGAACTTTTCAAAGGCTTCTGACTTGTTCTTCATAAGGTATACATAGCCATACCGTGAGAAAATCATCGATGAAGGTAATGAAGTATGAAAAACCACCTCTTGCACTAACATTTAGTAGCCCACAGACATCTGAATGGATCAAATTCAACAGGTTAGATGCACGCTCCACTTGTCCAACAAATGGTGATTTTGTTATCTTTCCTTTAAGACATGATTCACAAGTTGGAATTGACTATAAGTCAAACAAGTTCAACAACCCATTTTTAACCAACTCATTTATCCTGTCTTTGGATATATAACCTAACCTTAGATGCCACATGTAAGCATAATTTTGATCATCAGCCTTTCTTTTGTTACTTTGTTGTAGACAAATCATGGAATCATTAGTTTGAACAGAATACAAATTATTTGATAATGCACCAGTACCATATAAAAAACCATTTTTGAAAATAGAACAAACTCCATTAGAAATTGTAAAACTAAAACCTTCCTTGTCCAAAATAGGAATAGAAATAATGTTCTTGATAATGTCTGGCACATAAAAACAATCATTCAAAACTAACTTTATTCCAGATTCTAAAACTAAATAAACTGTCCCTATGGCTATAGCAACAACTCTTGATGCATTCCCAAGCCATAGAGAAGCCTGATCTTTATTTAGTCTCCTGCTTGTTGTCATCAACTGCAAATCATTGCAAATATGACTACCACATCTGGTATCTAATACCTAAGAAGCATCATTAACTGAAAAGTTAATTTCAACAAAGTAAATACCTGAATCAGAACGTTTATGTTTCAGTTCTGCAAGATAAGTCTTGCAATCCCTTTTCCAATGCCCAAGCTTTCCACAATGGAAGCAATTTCCTTTCTCTGATTGACTTGGCTTTGCTTTCTTGACTCCACCCTTAGGCTTTGTCTTCTTCTTTTGAGAACTCTTCTCTTTCCCTTGCTTTGACCAATTCTTCTTTGGTTTTGAGGAATGTGAGGAACCAATAAGCATGACAGGTTTATCCTTCTTTATTGTCATTTCAGCAATTTTCAACATGTTAAGCAGCTTAGGAAAAGTAGTCTGAAGCTTATACATATTGAAATTCATGACAAAATGATCAAATGAATCAGGAAGAGATTGTAAAATAAGATCTACATATAGATCATTATCCATGACAACACTTAAAGACTCAAGCTTTTCTATTAGGTTTATTATTTTCAATACATGAGTATTGACTGATTCACCATCCGTCATACGGGCCCTAAAAAGCTCCTTTGAGATCTGATATCTCACATATCTAGTCTGCTCACCATACAACTCTTGTAGGTGCAAATGAATCTTTGCTGCATGCTCCATGTTCTCGTGCTGCTTTTGCAGCTCATTGGACATTGATGCCATCATATAGCAACGAGCCTGAAGATCATCATCTTTCCACTTCTACCAAGTGGTCACTTCCTCTGGGGTGGATGCCTCTGAAACTTTTTCAGGTGGGGCTTTATCCATCACATATGTTATTTTTTCGGAATCCAAAACAATTTTAAGATTCCTTAGCCAATCCAGATAATTGAGACCTGTCAACTTGTTAGTGTCTAGCAAACCTGCAAGGGGATTCTTGGCCATTTTTCATTTCACAAATCTACAAAGATAAACATGATCATACATTTAAACATTCAATCAATTACATGCACATATGATTAAGGACTTTTTGTCATAAGTGATACTCCCACTATTTTAATTAAATCTTAGCACCCTCAAAATAAGATTTGGAAAGCTTAAATACATAGGCTTTCTAGTGGGCTTGAGACCCAATTAAAATTACCATAAACTCGAATAATATCGTAGCTCTTATAGTAATTTTAAAAGGTAGGTGACTCTTACCAATTACATCTCATGTAACCCTCAAACTATTTTGCCTAATATTTGCATAAACTCAAATATTATTGACGCTCTTATGCAAAACATGTTAAGTCAGACGATCATTAAACACAAGAGTGACAAATAGAGATACCCCCAAATAATATTGACGATAGTATTTCTACATATCACCTAATATACATCAACATGCATAACATATAATATAGATTGCCATACTTAGTATGCCCCAAATAATATTGGCGATGCATATCAAACATGAAAACCTTATATTATATGCCAATGATGGAAGGCCATGGAGAAATTAAACTCTTTTGATTTCCCCTTGCACGACTTAATATTCATACTTAAAACAATTTTAAGCGAGGGGTTTTTAATCTTTCGTTTAGATGATAATACATGCATTTAACACATTGCATAATTAATTCATCATAAGCATGCATCTAATACACAATGATATTAACATGTTATTAGCATGTATCTTAGAAATAATAAAATCATCTCATGCAATGAAGATAACATTTGAATACAAGTTAAATGGACATGTAAACAAAACAGATTTTCAGCCTTTGCATATCTAATACACATAACAGATTATGTGCCTTTTCAACACGGGGGTTCGGGGGCAGCAATAGATTGTTGCACGGATTAGATCATATCACAAACCCTTGCCATCAGTTTGTATATCGACATAATGTTGTTCATTTAAGATCATATCAGAAACGATTGCTCCCAGCAAACTATTAGAACACATACTGATCATATCAAACGATAAACAAATACTGATCACATCAATATTGCTGTTCGTTTTTTTATCATATCAAGATGCTTCTATTTGATCAGATCATTATCTTGAATTGATCATATCAGAACAGATAATGAACTATTTGAACAGATAACAAACCGCTTCTGGATTTCAAGTTGATCATATCAAAACAAATCCATCCGATTCCTTTCAAACATGTTGTTCTATAAAACAACCCCATCATCTAAATTGGTTTCAATCTCATTGCATACCAATTATAGATCTTATTTAAACCCTTGAAAGTAAGACTGTTTCGATGCATCACTGAAATAGCAAATAATGGCAGATACATACCGTTTCTATATATCAGTTTCCTAACACATTAAAAACTGATTACTAAACCTTTTAATCTACCATCTCAGCATGTTGTTCGATACATAAATACATCAACAAGACATGGCAAAATTAATAATCAAAACTGATTCGGTACTGCTGTTCTGATTCATCAAAATAATGACACTATGACAGATTTCAAAACAAGACCTTTTGATTACACTGCTAGAAAACGATGATAGAATCAGAATATATCTAATGAAATCATGAAAGGTTCGAGATAACCTATGCTCTGATACCACTGTTAGGAAACCAGCCGACCGCGTAGCTTCGATTCTACCCGGTTATGATCCGTAGAGTCATAAACACGAACTCCTCCAAGTCGATCCACACGATCGACGCTTTCCACGAACGCCTCGAGTAATGTTAGCAACCTTAGGAGCCTCTTGAGAGATCCAAAATTTCTCTTACTTTTCCAACTTCTTAAGTGGCATATTTATAGAGTTAAAAACCCTAATAGTGCCTTGGAAAACCCTTAAACAATTTATGCTTGGCCTTTTGTAACACCCCACCCTATACAGGCGTGTCACTATAAGGAAATTCCTGGGGTTTTTTTTTTTTTTTTTTCGAGTCCGTCACTCGCGGCGCCTTAGAGCACAATCTTCACATGTAGATGAAACACTTGTCGCCAAAACTACAGCCGGCACCCGCGGTGATTTCAAGAACAATTTTCACATGCAGATATATATATCCCGAGAGTTCCAGTCTTACTCGTTTAGTTAACAATAACAAAATCATAACTAAACGAGACATTATAAATACAACGGAATACTTAACCATCAAAATAATGTGGCCTACCACGTGTTACACACAAGATGTTTCCTACCAACATACATATAACATCGTTACAAAATGTTTGCAACACCGAGGTACGATTGTTCATACATATAGCAAAATAAGTTCCTATACTACCAAATGATACAACGACTATCACATAAACACCATTGGCTCTCTGGCCTCGTTCTTGACCTCGCAGCTGTCCCTAACTGGAACGTTGAATGTTTCAGGGGCATAACCCAGGTTAGATGATGAAACATCTAAGTGAAGGCATGAAACAGTTTATATAATGCATGAAAGACACATGAGCATGGCATACTAAATGACAACATGCATGACACGTCAAACTTGAGAAATTTCCCTGACATACTTAATCCCCGGGTGCCCTACCGTGTCACTCGGTTACCAGTCCCTGATGCCCTACCGTGTCACCCGATCACCAGTACTGGCCCCGGGTGCCCTACCGTGTCACCCGATCACTAGGACTAACCGTGTCCCATTCCCAAGAAGACCCCATCCCGCCCCGTATGAACCCAACAATGCAATGAAACTTGACCCCAAACGATATGAAAATTCACACGCCATGCACCAACATTTTAAAGTAAATCAGTTAATGCAATGCAGCGAATGTCGACACAGTGTTCATAAGTAAAAGCCTGGTAAAACAATCTAAGTCTAGGAGGGCGAAACCGCTCGCTAGAACTCACCACAAGCATTTAAAAATACTTCCAAGACAAGGTAAAGCTAGAATCAAACCACTCACCTCAATTCGAAAAAGTCTGAATTTCACCTCAAAAAACGTGCCACACCTTGAAAATCGCGTAATCCTTCATCCAACGACCCAATTGACTCCTATTTCACCATTCAAGACCTTTGGAATCAACGTTTCTATTTTTCCACAATTTTCTCTATTTTTATTTATTTTTAAAGCATTTATACCTTCGAAAATTCATTAAAAATACCTAACATCAACTTTTACAAAATATTTTTCCATGATAATTCCTAAAATAATTCTACCTAAATTCTGAAATTAAAAACACACAAAAACCCTACCTCACGCGCCACCCCGAGGTCCTGCGAGTGGGAGCCACGCGCCGCCGCACAGTCTTCTTCTCCGGCTCCGGCGACCTCCAACGCTCCAAATTTCTATAGGGTCTTGTAGATCTCTTTGAGGCGACCCCAATGGACCCTTTACTCGTCGGAAAAAGTGGTCGAAAGTGGGTTTAAAACCCAGTTGCAGGTCGCGGCATCGGCAAGCCCGATTTTCCGGCCAACTCCAAAATCACCCACTTATCCTACACCAATCGACTCCAAATGCTCCAGAAATGACCCTCTCGACCTAAGGAACAAAAACCCCTTATCCCTCAAGCTCGATTCAAGCAAAAACACAAGAAATTTCGACCGTTTTTATTTTTGAAACCCTCGGCCGAGAACCCCATTTTATACTCGATTTTTACCCAATTCACCACTCTACCTTGCTTGTCCTTATCCCTTAAGCCCAGATCTAGCCTCTAAACCAATCGAGAAACACCAAATCGAGAGCTAGAACCCTCAAAAGATTCGGCCAAATCGGAAATCTTTTTGGCCATCATTTCTGATCAAATCCAACCCTTTTTCGGCCAATGGAAGCTCCCATCGAGCTCATCATCGTCTAGAGGCTAGCCTAGAGCCTCCGGGCGACCTGCCCGATGCCCCAGAAGCGACCGCCGGCGGCCACAGGCGGCCGGTCGGTTTCACACCAAGAAATTTTACAAAAATTACATTTTAGCCCCCAGCCTTCTTTTAATTGAATTTCCTCTCTTTCTTAGATACCCCTAGACTTTCTAATACTTCCACAACGGCCCTCAAGTTCTGTATTTTCCATTACCCTTTGGAATTTCTAAAAAACTTGCCATCTCGGCCTCCCTCGGGCAGTTTACAAAATCTGCACTTTTGCCCAGACGCTCCTAATTGTGTGCTTTTGACTTCAACTCTTCGGAATCTCTTGATTTTTATCAAATATCGCCCAATTGTGCCATTTCACCTTAATTGGATCATCCTAACTTAGTCATTCGTCTTTCGTTTAAGTTTTGAATATTGCACTTAAGCCCGGAACTATTGTAAATTCCATTTTGATCCCATAATTTCCAAAAATTCTCTTAATGTTTAATACTGGGTATTACACCTTTAATCACATTGGGTTGAATCTCTCTTTTAAATTGTAGAACGAGCTCGATCTAAATGTGTGACCCCTTAGGTCCACCATTGGGCTAGATGTAGGGCTAATTCTATTGGGCTATATGAAGGCCCAACTTATTAGATTAATTAAACTCTTTAATTAAACTTATGAGCCTCTTAATTAACACATCTCATGGGCTTCTTAATTAAACTCTTTAATTAATAGTTTTAGAATTAATCAAGTTAATTCTAAAACCCTACATATCATGATTAACGTCTAGCAACATGCCATGAATACCTAGCCAATGTTGAAAAAACACGGACCTTTTTAATTGCAATTATCGTGCAGTAAAATCCTTTCATCAATTTATGTTCCGATTGAATTTAGGGTATGGTTTTATGATGAAACCCTAATCATTCAATAACTATGTATCCATTCCAGATTTATGACTTGATAGGCGAAATCAAAACACCTTTTGATTTCCACCTCACCTTGGCCAATGATTTCCTCAGTCATGAAATTATCGGAATACATAAGATATCTTCTCATCTTATCGATAAGTGATGAATCCTATTTCGACATTCACAAGCCTTCATATGTGATAAGGTTATGCCCAGTGATAATTTGTTAATGACTCCATTAGACTCCAAAAAGAACCAAAGCGTAATCAGTCAAACATAAGACTACCATGATGTCTCAAGTCTAAGGATCAATTTGCACTATTGCAACATAGAAATTCCAATTCGACATTAAATAATAACCATTAGGAATTTCGTAGCGGGTCAATTTAGTGTACTTATTCTTATAATAAGCACCCGCATATACGCACTAGTGTCTTCACACCAATGTCCATGAAACGAGACATTCTCCTAATTGAGCATGCATCATATGTGCTAGTCTATCCGAGTTATTAGTGTCCAATCCTAATAAATTTATGACTATGAACATTTAAGATCAATGCTTGAAAGGAATATGTTTCATGATCGTCATCTCTATGCACGACTATATTCCATGAGCCTATTTGATCTATGGACTTTGTCAAGTATGGATTACAATAAATAATGATGACAACCATCAATGACAAATAAAAATATAATGCCTTGCAATAACAATTGATTGAAGATAAAGAATCAAAATGTAAAGTATGATCAATTACATGTAAATATAATTGGCTTGTGGGGCATAACTCTAACAATAATGCTCTTAAAACAACATTACTTCAAAAAGAAAGGACAAATATTGAGAGTTTGCTTGAACCAATTAAAGGACATGGAGAGATAAGGGAGTTAGTTTATTGTGCGATGGTTGGTCTAATCCTCAAAGAAGACCACTTGTTAATTTTTATTTATTGGTTGTGATATGTTCATAAAAGCTATTAATTGTGTGTTAGTGTTGTGTGCCCTAATACTAGATTGGGATGACGTCTAGCGAGTTTGTAATTAATACATTCATTGTATCTTTGTATATATCAATATATGGCAAGTTTATCTTCATTCACAAACTCTCTAGTTATTATATGAATGAGTCTCTAGATCTTATGTTTGAGAATCTTATTCTCAAGATATTGAGATTGTGTAACAGGATTCTCTAGTAGCAGGACTTCTTAAATGATTCCTAGTCCTTACATTCTTTATATGGGGACTCTGATTAGTCGAGTATGGACTAGCACATGGGTTACTAGCTCATTCAGTACAAGGTACTAATGAGATAGTGGTGTGTCACATGCCATATGATATTATGATGTTGCTAGTAGACTTGTGGATGGTTGTTGGAGATCAACGTTCCGAATGTGATGCCAATGATTGATCACATGGAATAGTGGATAATGGTCATGTCATCAAGTTGCAATAGTGTAGCTGATCCTTAGACTAAATTAACATGGTTGTCTTATGTATAGGTGTGCAGGATTTGCTAATGCGCCAAACCATCCAATTGCGAAGTGGAGAGGTTCATCTATATGATTTTGTATTGCTGGTGCATGGATGCAGGTGCTCAGGAACATGATCGGTCACTCTTATTATTATTGATGGGGTGAACATCCTATGTGATCTACTGTTAGTGTGAATGGACAGTCCATGGCCAAGGCAGATTGATTATCAAGAAAGGTGTTTCATAAGGTGTCATCTAGTCATCATATTGATGAGGTTAGATGCATAATTATTGAGTTTGTGAGTTTATAACTCCATGCCTCTTACTCAATCATGACGTTAGATGATGAAAAAATTATAGCACATGATAATCGTCAACTGTAATAGGTTCATTTGAAGTAGGAATTCACTGCCACCTATATTGTCTTAAACTATTGCTAGACGCTATTTAGGAACTCTCAAATCATCATCGGGATATGGAGAGATTTTTGTGATGGGTTAAGGTGTTGGCCGTTACAAAATGGGTTTTGGTTCTATCTGATTGCTAGCGAGTAGTGGATTTAGAAAGTCACACCATATAATATTGTGTTTGGTATGACATCGTGTGCCCAATGTGTTTTCGAGATTGGCGGGTCAAAAGTTGACTGGTTCGGTAGCAGAGTTAACTTCTCTTAAGAGAAAGTCAACTTCTAGTGCCTGCAAGAGTCGACTCTCCGTGGTAGTAGAAGTCGACTCCCATTGGTTGGAAAGTCTACTTTTGGGGTCACCTCAGCTAAGGTTGGTGTGTTCCCTGTGTCAATCAATTGGAAGAGTTGGTGGCTTAAGCGGTAGAAGGTGAAATTGGAAGTAAGGGGTTAATTTGAAGAAGTAGATTTCACTACTTGCTATGTCTTCTTCTTCCTCTACTTCGTCTATAATTCTACTATTGTTGAAATTAATTTGTGCATCATTGTCACGTCGAGAATTTTGAGATATTAATGCTAGTGATACGGGTAGCCTTTGATCTAGCATGCATTGAGGTGATCGGAACGGTACTAGACAGCATGCTAGGTGTGGACAACCTATGGCCACCACAATGTGAGGTGGAATTTGGTATCAGTACAGAAACAATTTATGTACCCCAACCTGAAATCAGACTTCAGGTACACATTTATTATTATTCTTGAGATGAATATACATGTTGCTTAAATAACCAACATGTGTGTGGTGTGTGTTTATTGTATTCCGTTGTGCATCTCTAATGTGTAAAATTTTTATGTTTACCTACACCACCATACGTTTAATCCGTCATTGTAAAGGTAACTATAAAGATAAGTAGTTCATTTCTAATTTGATTAAAGAGGTAATACAAGAGATCGAGCCATCTCATGTCATTTATGTGATTACTGATAATACTCCAATTTGTAGGAGTGTTGTATTGTTGATTGAGTAGACTTATCCTCATATATATTAGACACCATGTGTTGTGCATACTTTAAATCTTGTTCTGAAAAATATTTGTATTGCAAAATATACTGAGGCTAATGAAATCACATATGTAGAATGCCATTGGATCACTGAGATTGTAAGGGATGCTACAATGGTAAATTTTTTTTATCATGAATCATAACATGAGACTTGCTATGTTTAGTGACTTCTCAAACTTGAAATTGCTTCTTATTGCTGAGACTCAATTTGCATTCATTATTGTTATGTTAAGAGGATTCAAATAAATGAAAAATAAATTGCAAGCAATGGTTGTTAGTGATAGATAGTCTACTTATTGTGATGATGATGTTGGGAAGGCAAGGTTTGTGAAAGAAAAATTATTGGATGATATATGGTGGGACAAAGTTGCTTACATTTTTGTTTTTACTGAACCAATTTATGACATGCTGAGAATGATAGATGCAGATAAATTTCGCATTTATTTGATTTAAGAAATGTGAATTCTATGTTAGTTAAAGTGAAAGCAGTCATATATAGATTTGAAAAGAATGGAGAAAATGACCATTCAACTTTTGGAATGTTGTGAAGAAAATTTTAGAAGATAGATGGAACACTCCTCTTCATTGCTTAGCTCATTCTTTGAATCCTAGATAACTTTTAAATTCTAATGTTGTTAAGCAAATAAGACAAAAGATAGAAAGAAAAAGCAGAGAGTAAAAAATCGTGGGAGGCAACAACCACTTTATTGATTGACCTAGGCCAGTTAAAATAAAAAGTACATAAACAAAGTAATTAGATTTTGAGGAACCAACTAGTTCCATTATCAATGTGCTCCACAACTAGAGTTCTCCTAAATAATAGGAAAAGGTTACAACTTCAACAATTAGGTCCTATTAAATAAGACAACTAGAGATTATTCAACAAAACAATAAATAAATTAAACTGTTAACACCTTCCCTTAAACTGAATGTTCTACGGACATCAGTTTAGAGATTCACACACACACAAAAAAAAAAAAAAACTTTCGTCATTCTTCAAATAACATCCGTCAATGAATATACTCCCATCATTTCTCTAAGCTTCATAAACATTGGTAACTTGAGAGGGTTGGTTAAAATGTCAGCAGCTTGTTCTCCACTTCTACAGAAAATCAACTCAATGATACCATGCTTACACAGATCATGAAGACAGTGGTATCTCATGTCTATGTATTTACTTTTCCCATGCAAGACTTGATTTCTTGACAATTTGATTGCTGAAACATTATCACAATAAATCAAAGTTGGCCCTTGTTGCTGGCAATGAAGAGTTTCAAGTATCCTTCTAAGCCAAATGGCTTAACATGAACATGATGTTGCTGCAACAAATTCTGCTTTTGTTGTTGAAAGAGTCACTATCTGCTGCTTCTTTGAAGACCATAAAACAACTCTTGTCCCCATCATAAGCACATGACCTGAAGTGCTTCTTCTATCATTTGAATTTCTCGCAAAATCACTATCACTAAAGCCAAAAAAAAAAAAAATCCAAAATCACTTGTACCTTGTAAATATTGAAAGATTCTTTTCGCTGCTAAGAAATGAAGCTCCATTGGATTCTCCATATAACAACTGATCAGACTAACAACATACATTATATCTGGTCTAACGGAAGTCAAATACATCAAACTTCCAACAATTTGTTTGTAAAGTGTGGCATCCACCTTTTTTCCATCTGGATTCTTCACTAGTTTCAAGTTTAGTGCTATAGGAGTTCCAATTGAGTTGCAATCCTTCATCTTGAACCTCTTCAAAACTTCTTGGATATGTTTCTTCTGACACACAAATTTCAACAGATGTCTATACTGCTTCTATGCCAAGAAAGTAGTGCATCTTTCTCAAATCTGTCATATCAAACTCAATCATCATAGATTGTCTAAAGACATTTAACACGACCTTATCATTACCAGTATAAATAAGATCATCCACATATAAGCATATAATAATCATTTTTCCACCTTTTCCAAGTTTTATGAATAGTGTATGCTCATATGGACATTTATGAAATCCTTCTATGGCAAAATAAGCCTCTATATGACTGTACCAAGCTCTTGAAGCTTGTTTCAGTCCATATAAGGATTTCTTTAACCTGTATACTTTGTGCTCGTTCCCTAGCTTCACATATCCATGAGGCTTATCAATGTACACCTCTTCTTGCAACTCGTCATGTAGAAATGCTGACTTCACATCCATTTGAAAAATAGGCCATGAATTTTGGGTAACAATGGCAAGCACCAGCCAAATAGTATCTAACCTTGCAACAGGTGCAAACACCTCTTTGTAATCAACACCATATTCTTGCTTGTAGCCTTTTGCTACTAAACAAGTTGTGTGCTTTTCAATTTCTCCCTTCTCATTCAGCTTGGTTTTGAAAACCCATTTCATACCTATTGACTTCTGCCCTTTTGGAAGATTTGTCAGATCTCAAGTTTTATCTTTCTCAATAGAATTAATTTCTGCATCCATAGCTTGCTGCCATTTTCTTTCTTTTATTGTCATCTTCAAATTCTATAAGATCACTTTTTAGAAAAAGAGAAAAATAAGAGATACCATTATCAGGATCAACAAAATCATCTAACTCATAATCAATTATCCATGTTGGCCTCTTTCTTATGCGTTGGGGGCGTAAGTCATATGAACTATCATCAAGACCTTTCCTGGTTGAATTTGATGATTATATTGCATTTGAACTACTTGTTGGTGGAGGTGGCAAATTGGTGGTAATGGAATTTGATGGCTGCTACTCTTGACTTTCTTTATCAAAATCTGTTGGAATATATTCCCTTGAGTTATCAGCCTCCCATGACCATTTTTTCTTTTCATCAAACAACACATCTCAACTAATCATAATCTTTTTAGTAACAGGATTATATAGCTTGAAGGCCTTTGACTGCTCACTAACCCCAAGAAAGATGCATTTCTCTCCTTTATCATCAAGTTTCTTTCTCTTCTCATCAGGAACATGTGCATAAGCTATGCAATCGAAAATTCTGAAGTGATCCACTGCTAGTTTATGTCCACTCCACGCTTCTTTAGGTGTCATATTCTTAACAATAAAAGTATGACACCTATTTAATATGTGCACACTCTAATTCACAACTTCTGGCCAAAATCTCTTTGGAACATCTTTGCTTTTCAACAAGCTACGGACCATCTTTAAGATTGCGAGGTTCTTTTTCTCGCACACCCCAATCTGTTGTGGTGTGTAGGCTGTTGTAAGTTGTCTTCAAATGCCATTTATTTCACAAAAATCTATAAATTCATGTGAAATAAACTCTCCACGTACCGTGATCAGTTCAAAGCATTTTAAGAGCTCTGCCAACTTTCTTAGCAAGTGTTTAAAAACTTTAAAAGTTGAGAAAGCTTACGACTTCTCCTGCAAAAAATACACCTAAGTCTTATGGCTATAGTCATTAATGAATGAAATGAAATACATTTTGTTTCCATTTGATGATGGGTTTATCGGACCACATAAATTTGAATGCACAAGCTCTAATGGTGGTTTTGCCCTCCATGCCCTTCCGATCAGAAAAGAATCACGTTGCTGCTTACTGATAACACAATCTTCATAAATTTGTGATGAAGAATTAATCTAAGGAAGACCCGTCACCATCTTCTTTTGTTGGAGAGTCTTCAAACCATTAAAGTTCAAGTGGCCATATTGAAAATGCCACAACCACATCAAATCCTTCGTTGTCATTAAGAAACAAGATTGAATATCATTCTGAATATATGTTGGGAACATTCTAGTTGCTGACATGTTGACTTGAGCAACAAGGCCCTTGTCTGGACCTTGAATCTTACATCTCCCTGCTTTAATGGTAATCATATAGCCCTTTTCTTGTAGCTGACCGAGGCTAAGTAGATTAGCCTTCAAATTTGGTACAAAAAAGACACTCAAAATTGTCTAAACAAAGTTATCCCTAGTTTTGATTTTGATATTACCTTTTCCCAAAACACGTACAGTAGAGTTGTCTCCAAATCTCATAACTTCTCTAAAAGATTCATCTAAATTTAAAAATAGAGACTTATTACCACACATGATTGCTATAGCCTGAGTCTAGATACCACAGGTTGTTTTGACTCTCTTCCTATATTTGATAGGCCATCAGTAAGGTGATTTCATCTTCTTTCTCCACAAAATTTGATGTTTCACCTTTGTCTCTATTCAAATTAACATAGGATTCTAATTTATAATGTCCAAACTTATGACATCTAAAGCATTCAATATTAGATTTGTCAAACCATGATCTTAGATTGCTTGAATATTGGTTGCTACGCCCTTTCTCTTTGCCTAAAAAATTAGCAATTTGATGCTCTTTTGACTTGGGTCTACTACCTTCTCTATTACCAACATTCTGACCACATCCTCTGCCTCGACCTCTACCATGGCCTTAAAAAGATGCACTTTGGTTGTATGTGGAGGCCTTTAAGGTTTGCTCTTCTGTTGCCATGTCTTGAGTCTAAATACTACCTTCTCTATTACCAACATTCTGACCACGTCCTCAGCCTCGACCTCGACCATGGCCTTAAAAAGATGCACTTTGGTTGTATGTGGAGGCCTTTAAGGTTTGCTCTACTGTTGCCATGTCTTGAGTCTTAATTCTATGCTCATGAACCAATAATGAACTATGCAGTTCATCAAGTGAAAGGGCATCAATATCCTTTGACTCCTCAATTGAGCAGACAACCTAATTAAACTTTATTGTCATTGAACGAAGGATTTTTTCTACCATTGTAATGCCTTTCGTCTCGTCTCCATGGAGCCTCATCTTGCTTGCAATTGCCATTGTTCTTGAGAAGTATTCATCAACAGATTCTCCCAGGTTCATAGAGAGAATCTCGAAGTCTTTGTGAAGAGCTTGAAGCTATGCACGCTTTACCTTTGTTGTGCCATGATACTTATTTTTCATGGAATCCCAAATTTGCTTGGAAGTACCTTTTTGAAGAATAGTCTTCAACATTGACCGATCAATTGCTTGGAATAAATAGTTTTTCACCTTCAGATCCTTCAACTTTTGTTCATTCAGCTTCTTTTGTTGATTTTGTGTTAGCTCGACTTTACCTTCATGTTCAACAAACCCCGTTTCCACAAGATCCCAATATTCTTTGGATCTTAGGAAATTCTCCATCAACATGCTCCAATGATCATAATGGCCATCAAAGCGAGGGATGGATGGCTGGACACAGTTCTTTGGCAGTTTGTTTGATGCCATGAACTCTTGTTGCTGCAAATAAAACTATTGTGCTCTGATACCACTATTAAGCAAAAAAAAAAAATAGAGGATAGAAAGAAAAAATAGAGAGCAACAAATCGTGGGAGGCAACAACCACTTTATTGATTGACCCATGCCAATTAAAATAAAAAGTACATAAACAAAGTAATCAGATTTTAAGGAACTAACTAGTTCCACTATCAACGTGCTCCACAACTGGAGTGCTCCTAAATAATAAGAGAAAGCTATAGCTTCAACAAACAGGTCTTATTTAATAGGACAACTGGAGATTATTCAACAAAACAATAAATATATTAAACTGTTAACAAATGTGTTCATGAAATTTATTATTTATATGATTGGCTAATTTATATATATGTTTTTTTGTTAAGATACTCAAGTAAGGAATGAATTTTGAGAAATCTAACTCATGCTACTCAAGAAAATGATCTAGAAATTTTCAAAATGAGAAAAACTTGCTTGATACTTTATTTTCCTAATGAAAAGGGGTGGAGAGCAACTAATCTTGAGCTTGCAAAATTTTTGTGTTGCATGGAAGAATTTAGAGATATTGAATCCTTGGGAGATAGGTAAGAGATGGATCTAAAAATGTGGTGGATGATTCATGGTACTCTAGCTCCTTTAATTCAAAGTGTTGCCATTATTACTTGATCAAGTCTCCTCTTCTTTTTCTTATGAGGGAAACTGAAGTACTTACTCATGCATACAATTAGTAAAGAGAAGCAAGATTACAGCTCAATAAGTAGAAGAATTGGTTTTTGTGCATACTAATCTTCGTCTCCTATCAAGAAAATCTCCACAACATATGGAAGATGAAAGCAAGATGTTGGATGTCATTGGAGATGTCTATGAGACCATAGATGATGTTGGGATATTACAATATACAAATCTATCCCTTGATAAAATTGAATTTGAGTATGAGTTATTTTTAAATGATAATGATGTGCCACTATCAACAAATTTTGATGACAATGATTTACAATCTCCGATAATGTTTGAAATTTGATTAACACTTTATATTTTATATCATCGTGTGGATTTAATGATGAACTCTTTTGTAACTATTTTAATTATTTTTATAGTTGTGTGGAATGTAAATTTATGAATTATATTTTTTTACAATTATATAATAATAATAATAATATAATATGTGTGTATGTATATATTGTCATGTTCTTGTGTCCTAATTTTTTTAATTTTTGTTGTGTCCTATATCTATGTCACTGTCAGTGTCCATGCAACATCGCTCTTTATTTTCATTCATTGCAACTTGCAACACCTCTTTCCTATCTTGTTCCTTTTTTTTTTTTCTTTCCTTCATTTGATTAAACTACCCTGAAACTGAAATCTCTTATTGGATTCGGGAGATGCAACTGTGATGTTTTAGCGACATCAACAATCTTCAACCTAAATAGTAATCTCTCACCCCTACTCTGAAAGTTAGCAACATATATGTACATATCAAACACGAGTACATACAATAAATAGATCCAAACGATTATATATAGTTGTTCATAAAATAAAAAATAAAAACATTGTTAACAATATCAAATGTGTCTTAACCTTTTACAGCTGTAGTGAATGGAGAATCCATCTTAACCTCAATTGTGACAATGATGAAGCTATGGTGTTTTTCCTTTACTTCAAGGATGCTTGGATGGTGTAGTGGAAGTTGAAATTTGGATGAGCATATGTGGTGGTATGAAGTGGACCCAACTTTGAAAGTGACTATTGCCACTTGTGGTTGGAGTAAAATTGGTATTATAATGGTTATCAATGATATTTGGACCAAAGGTGTTGCAATGCACCTGGTAAGTATTTTGGTCTCTTCACCTTTCTTTTGTTGTTTTCCCACTTTCACCATCAACCAAACAAACAATGGTTACAAGTAAACATTTATTTATACATACATACAAAGTAAAGCTACATACTAGATTGAAACTTTAATTTGAGTCCAATTTTAGGAGTTCGAGTTTAATTTGAGAATTACAATTAATGATGTTAACAAAATGTAGAACCATCGGATTGCATTATGATAGTGTTCGTATTTGGAACTTAGTCATGAGTTTGAAACCACGAAGACTTGTTTGATATTTTTTAAAGTGTACGAGACTAATGTAGTCTCTCGGCTAAAATTCAATGATTAATTTTACATATCATCTTAATTTTAATTCGAAGTGTTGAATATTTTTTAATTTTTTAAAAAATATTTTGTCTTTATAAATGGATAAATTAATTTTTGAAAAAAAAAACTAAAAAGGTGAATAACTAATAGCTTATATTAAACTTTATTTACATGTATTACTATGATAAATTTAAACATCTTAATTAATTTTGGTATTCTCAATTAGTTTGTAATTATAAAATTTGAACATTTAATAAGCGATTTATGTTCTATAACATTTTTATATTTCATATTCATGTGACCTAAATAATATCATTATTATGTGTAAATTTTTAAATTAGTGATTTGACAAGAAAATTAACAATTAAATCAAAAAACTAATATCTCAATTAATTTAATTTTAATGATTATGACTCTAAGTATCAAAAATTCTTTTGGATGATTGTCAAATTATTTGTCTTTTGAGTTAATTTTTAAAGTCTTTTGGAGTTGTGTCGGCAACTTGATCGATTGTAAGCGACACAAGATAAGATATCTTTAGTTGAAAATATTACATTACAATACTACACTAATTTTAATATTTTATAAATAATACCTTTTGTATGGGTTCCAATATTTTCTTTATAAAGATTGATAAGACACCTTTAGTTGCTTGAGTTATTAATTTTATTGGAACTAATTGGAGCTAAGATTTGCCAAATGGTTAAGCCCAAGTTGATGCTTGGGCCGGGCTAAGATTCCCGCTAATACTTATGCTCCAATTATATGGGATATATGGCACATCGTACAAAACTTCTTTATTAGCAATTCACACGTTTGATGGTGTAATAGTGAAAGAACAAGTGGAGGTGTGAGATAGACAATTCTTATACCTAATAGCTAGGCATATGTTCTTTAATACTTAAAAGGAAGTATGAATGTCTATGTAGGTAGGAGTTGTCAACAATGCTGCCTCTGCCTTAGGCTTGATATCCATTATTCTTGTGGGTCTTGACGTGTCTTGTCCCCATTTCGAAAGTTTCATTGGCATAATATGAAGGAGATTCACAACGAGAATAATTATTTTTTCAAAATTCACCTTCGAGTATGCATACGTTGCGATCGTATATGAATTTATCTGGAAGACGAATAAGGGGGAATGCCACTCTTTCTCAGAATTAGTCGGGCAAAACTTGAAATCTAGATTATAAAAAAAAAAAAAAAAAAGAGAAGGAAAAATAAAACAAAGCAAGAACTCTACTGTTTCTAGCTCACGTAGTGCTTTGGATGAGATTGCATGTGAACTCTACTGGAAAAAGTTTTTTCAACTTTCCTGGCCACCAAACAATGTGGATTGTCTTTTTGCCATTTTATCTTGGGGCAGCATCATTAGTATTATCATTAGTAGCGAGGCTTCTTTGCTGCCCCCAATTTAATTAAATCAAAATCATTTAATAACAATATTTCAAATATTTTTTTCATAAGAATTTGTTTATACATGCTTCATATCATACATCACATATATTATTATTCTTATAATATGTCACAAAAATCTTAATTCTATAATCAATAGGTCCAATTAATAGACAAATGAAATAAAATAAAATAAATTCATGGTAAAAGAAGGAAGGAAGGAAGAGAGGATGAAAGAAAGGTTAGTTAAAAAAGGAAACTATGGAATAAAGGTAAGTAGATAGTTGATGATGGAACCATTCATACTAGTCCACATGTAACGTGACATAGGCGAATCACTAACCAAAGTCACAATTGATTGAAACCAGATCTTGTAAGGTTGCGGTGATATATATATATATATATTAAAAGATTGTGTTAAAAAATTTGGTCCAATCTTTGTTAAAGAGTATTTAATTTAGTTTTTAATTTAAATATTTTGAAAAATTAGTCTTGGTTCTATTTTAGTCTTGCACTGAAGATCGATTTTATTAAAATACCTACTTGTAATGAATTAATTTAGTGATTATATTATGTTCGAATTGCGGTTATATTAGAATAAGTTTTCTAATGATAAGATAAATGTTTAGAATTTAAATTTTAATAATATAATGGGATAAGTGATTGGAATTTGAATTAAATTTAAATTCCTAAAGAGATATATCTATGTATATCTGTGTGATACTTATAAATAGATATAGAACCCAATGAAAAATACACAACAATTAAAATCAGTTTATGATCGTTTATTTACTGTTTTCGACATCACTATTCAATCATTAGACGAACAAGAGATGGATATATAAGAAATATTTTATAGTTTTCTTCCTCGAAAGTCATTAGACAAATTAGTTTCAATTATTTTGCTGCGATCCAGATATTTTACATACCATTTACAATTTTATTAAAATATCTATTTGTAATGAATTATTTAGCGATTGTATTGTCATGCTTGGGCCTTGTGGATTAATTTTTAGTGAGTTACTTTACAATATTATTAGAAGTGAAATTTCTTTTAATTTTACAATAATAATGTATCTTTTCTTTTAAAAAATTAGACAAGAATAATAATAATGTATCTTTTCTTTTTAGGCATCTAATATTAATATTTTAATTAATTCAAGTGCTCACAATTTGTAGTGAATTACTTTACAATATTATTAGAAGTGAATTTTTTTTTTAATTTTACAATAATAATGTATCTTTTCTTTTAAAAAATTAGACAAGAATAATAATAATACTGTATCTTTTCTTTTTAGGCATCTAATATTAATATTTTAATTAATTCAAGTGCCTTCAAGCATAAAGATGGAAATTGGAATCACGAGCAGTGCGTGATGAAACAGTTCTAGTTTGACCCGTTTTGTGATAATCGGGAACCCGACAAACAATGTGACAAAAGACCCGATGCCCTTTCGTTGTGCGCACTGCGCACTTCCGGAGGACCGTATTCTGTTTGCCGCCAAACCAATAATAATGTGTCCATGCGCATCCCGGCGTATTTTAGCGATTCCCCCGTGCGTGACCAATCTATCCGTCTAGTTTTGGCTTAACGGAATAAAATACCTCAACACTTTTAATCTATTATATTTTTTAATTATCTAATTTTATGACAATTAGAGACTTCTTTATTCATATAACTACACGCATTACATGAGTGAGTTTAAAGAGTGACTAAATATTATAAAATTAAATAATTAAGGGGCATTATAACGGGTCAAGATTTAAATTAGAGTGCGACACAGCTAAAATAACGAAAATAAGAAATACATATATTTTTTGTTTTAAGCCAAAATTATGTGTGCATGTTTGTTGTATATATATGCATATGGAATGGATATGCGAGCCCGACCCCATCCCAACACTTTCTTGTCGCCTTACCCTCTTTGCACCTTATCTCGTGTAAACTCTCTTTGGGATCTAAGTTGAATAACATAAGGTTGTTTGACGAGGACAACAATAGATGACTCCTCCGTATGTATATGTACATATCTAAAGATATTGGTGTGAAATAATTTAATTATAACAAGTTTTTTTAATCAAACACTAGAAAATAGATAATTATTTTTAAGAAAAACATTTAAAATTCAAACAAACAGAGAAGTAATCATATTATTTGATATTTACATTTTTAATTTATTATTTGATTATATAATAATAATAATAATAATTAAAAACATTTAAACTAGAGTTTAATTTGATCCTCATTTTAGACAAAAGAAAAAGTTAAATTTAAACTAATAGCTATGTAAAGAATCATTTTAAATTACAAATTTGAAAATAATATAATTTAAAAAATCTATATCAAATGAAAACAAAAGTCTTAAAGCATAAAAATATCCCTCAACTTTGTTATTTTAGTCATGTAACACCCTAATTTAGAATTTGATCCATTTGGATCCTTAATTGTTTAATTTCGTAACAATTAGACATGTGTCGAACGACAAAAATAGTAAAATTTAGGGACATTTTTATGCTTTTTGCCATTTATTTTTTATTATATAACACTTCCATATCGGCTAAACACACACCAATTGTTTATTAGGCTTAAATTTATAATCTGTGATTTATAATAAATTTGAAATAAAAATATTAGTTTATATTAAGATTCATTTTTATTTAAAATTAAAAGATTATGATTTGTTATGTTTTACATATATTTTATTTTATCAACAGCTTATAAAATTAGTTTTCTCATTTTTCTAAATTTGACTATTTTAAAATGAACTTAAGGAAGAGTTTTATAGCCAACACACTGGACGTTTTCTATTTAAATATTTTAATTTTCAAATTGCAAAATAAATTTTGAGACTGCAATCAAACTCCGGCAATAATATCCAAACCTTTATTTCATTATGCTATAATGTTTTATTTATTTATAAATTAGTTTGTTATCCATTTGCCTTAAAGGTACTTTTTTTTTTTTGATTTTATATCAATTCAAACATTTTAAAATAGTTACAATATATAATTGAATGACAATTTCTTAATTTTACAATGTACAAAAATGCTTCAGGGTATCGTTTCGCCTGTTTTAAAATATTTTTTGTATCGAAATGTTGAGAAACACTAAGAAAATATTTCTATGCCGTTAATATTTCCATCTCTAAGTCAACATTTTTTAAATTAAAAATTATTTTTACAAAAATATCTCTATATTTTTTTATTTACGCATTTCTTTCGTGTCTTCATTTTCTAATTTTTTTGAAAAATATCATTTTCTATTTCTATTTCTAATTGTATTCGTTTATTATTTATGTTTTCGTACAACCTACCTTAGTGGTAAAACAAATATTGGTTTCGTTCCTAGGGCACAGATTAAGTAGTTAGATCACGATATGTTGAGATTTGCACTAATAGGTCGCGAGTTCTATTTCTTACCCTGCGTAATGAGACAAAACCTCAACTTACGATTTACTTTTTCTGTCGAAATCGAGAGCATAAGCAGTAGGAACCGCACAAATACGATAATCCCAAGACAAAGATTGGTTTCGTGCTAAAATTTTGCCATCCACTTTGATGTTTCAACTTCATATTGGTTCTTGCAAATTATTTATAATTTATAAATAAACTTTATTAATTATATTCTACAAAGTGATTAATGTATTTAATTAATTAAAATATATTTTATACTCATAAAAAATGTTTTGTACACGTCTAATACATAATGCTATATATGTATCTACACAAACTTTGCTTCTTAGAAGAAGAAAACAAATATTATGATGTAAGCAGTTTTATAATTTTAAATTTGTCAAACAAACAATGTCCCCTCTGAAGATGCAAGAGAATAAAATAAAATAAATACAGCTAGTGATTGCTGTTGATAATGAAAGAGACAATTCTTGACATATACATCAAGTGTCTATTAGTAAAATGACATTATTGTCCATAACTAACATGATTGAATGGCTATTGTCAATAAACAAATAAATTTTCTTTTTCTTTTCTTAATCAATAGACAAATACTTCAAAAGAGTAGGGTCATAAATGAGCCGAATCATTCGTGAGCAGCTTGGTATTCGGCTCGATAAAATCTTATTTGAATTCGTTTGTTAAGGTAAACGAACCGAATATGAGCATAATTTTGAAATTCAATTAGTAAACGAGCTAAGTTTGAACTCAGTAAAATTTGGCTCATCAGCTTATGAGTTGGCATAATTATAGACTCGCGAACGGATCCGATTAGAAATTTGTGATTAGCTTGTGAAAATAAACTCGTTTATAAATACATTAATAAATTTATTCATAATTTTATAAATATATTATTTTATGGTTAGATAATATATGTATATATTATATTATTATTTAATTAACATAATTATGTATACATACATATCATCGTTATTTTTATATCATATGTATTTATTATTTGGATTTTAATGGGCGATCTCTCCAAGAAACTCCATTCTTTCTCCTATTTTTCTCTCATCTCCCATTCCTTTCACCCCCATGTTCCTATTCTCCTCCTCTTCTTCTTTTCCAGCATATGTTCCTCTTCTTATTATTCTTTAACGATTGTTGCTTTTTTTCTCTTCCGACGAGACAATGAACGGCTTCTTATGCTCTTGATTAGTGCATTGCGATCGACCCACATTATCTATTGTTATTGTCCATCTTCTCTAATGACTAATTGGCGTGCGACCTCTGGTACTTGAGATCGTTTTCCTTCTTTGGTAAAGGTGACCGCTAGCCATTCACCTCTTCTCTCCAACCGATTTGTTTTCTCTGGCCATCGGCTGTTTACAACATCGACCCATTCACTGCATGCGATCGCCTACAACTTCGAGCCATTGTTGAACTTCTTGATGAGCCGAGCTCTAGCTAGGCTTTAAGGCTTCAGTCGAGCTCGAGCCCATACTCTTACTCATCGAGCCAAGCCTAAGCTCATTGAGGCTCGGCTCGATTACAACCCTGCAAAGAGACATCTTCTGTGAGGAAGCATATCATATATCATTTGGAAAAACATCACATGCAAATACAAATATCTTTGCTAAAGCGATACAAAGGAAGTTGTAAAATTAGAGAAAATAAGGCCTAAAGAAAATATTTTTAAAATTTTCAACTAAATTGGCCTTGAGATATTAAAATACTATGTGGTTATCCTAAGGTTTGACTTACTCTTTGGAAGTATGAACCTGTCAATTCTCAACTAGTTTTCTTAATATGTGTGGTTTTTAGGTTATTGCATGCACCTAAGATTAGTGTGCACTCAAAGGGTAGTAGTTGAAGTTCCTTGTCACAAAAATGGTTTGGTTTAACTTAAATACCTATGTTTATGATATCCCAATAATGGGATAATTCACCAAACCTATAGTTTTACATAGAGAAACTACAAATCCTCCTATGCCATAGTTTTTGTATGAATAAAATTGAAAATTGTTCTTACTATTATTACAAATAACTAGTCACATCTTCTAGGAATTTTGTTTATATGATTGGGCACACACTTTGAACATACAATCATAATAATCTAGTTATGTCATCCTATAGATTATTAGTATGGTTGCTTAACAACTAAATTAGGACTTACTTATAGATGTCAACTTTGATGAGATTATATCTTTAATACGTATATGAAAATTTTATATGTTTGCAAAACCAATAACTCTTATTATTTGGTAATAAAATTTAACATATTATTTTTATTTATTATATCATATTAGATTAAATTGTATGAAATCATGTTAATAATAAAAATTATTAACAAGAAAACATAATATTGTTTTTCTTATAATCTCAAAATTGTTCATAGCTTTTGATTGTTATGGGACAAAATGTTCCTTGAAAATGTTGTCACGTATTGTTTTACTATATTTGATGGAATGATGAGTTTCAATCACTAGAGTGGAAACTCTTAGTAATATATGAGTATTTGTAAAGACAAATATTGAACAAGATCATTACTAGAATTCTCTTAGATTTTCGAAAGCCAAACCTTTATAAAAATTTTCCCATTGGTGTGAGTGTGTTTTCCTTACATCATTACACATCAACTTGTTACAAAAGAAAAATCAATCATGTAATTCGTTGTGATTATTTTTTTAAATTTTGAGAAAGATAATTTATCCCATCTTGTCTTATTAACTAGGCAACACATTAGACCTCAAAATTCTATTTTGTCTAAAACTCATGCTCTAATTCATAACAATATCGTTACTCATCCATTCGTCCTCTATTAGGGAAGCAACTATTCATGCAGTTAACCGACTGATTATCAACTAATCATCGTGTTATGACCTTTAAGCACTGATAGGGTGATTATTTTTTCCAAGATGCTAAAAAAGAGTCAGCTATGAGATCCAAGATAAAAGAGTTCAAATTTTAAAAAGTAGTTTACCTTAGAAAACACTTCATAGGAGTTTACAACATAATCATAAGGTTCGATTTAATACATTACTTCATTAAGATAATACTAAATCTGTAATATCCCGATAATTCGGGAATAATTAATGATTATTAATTTGATTGGGAATAGTTAATAATATATGAATTTAGTTGGGAGCAGCTGATAATTATTAATTTAAATTGGGAGCGATTGGTCATTAATAATTATTATATTTATAGTGACTATCGATTATTTGTGGGTTTAAGAGAAATATTAATGATTGTGTGTGTTGTAGGAATGGTAAGTGATTATCGGAAATTTGGGGTCTTGGAGTTATTAATAGTTGGTGTGTATGTGAGAATTTTCGAAAGTTATGGGGTCTTAATGTGATTTCCAGAAACTGTCACGGGGACACTTTAAGATTAATTTAGGGCATTTATATGTTGAGGATGGTGGCTAGCCTAGTGGTCGCACACGAGGGAGGCTTGGGCGAGGTCGGGGGATCGAGACTGTGTGGGCGCGTGCACGGTTGGGACAAATGCTAATTTTTAATCAGTAAGCCCAACCCCAAAACAACGTCGTTTTGGGGTAAGGCAGTGGGCAGCCAGCAACTGCCACACGGCATGCCCTAAAGCGCCCAATTTTGGCTTTTTAAAGCCCGATTTCAGCAACAATCGGACATTTTCGAGCAGTAACCTGGGGGAAGAAGTTAAAGAGAAGAAGATGGTGCAGATGTGAAGAAAATGGGGAAATTTGGGAGAAATTCAAGGTTTAATCCAGGTTTAATTGAGATTTAATTAGTCAGGTGAGTAGAGAATATATGTATTAATCATTCTGTACTGTTGGAATTTAATTTAGGGTCTGATTTTGTTAATTTTGGGAGATTATTTTATTTTGCAGTGTGTATTAATTTGGTGGAGTGTGGGTGTGAAAACGCTGTAATATGCTAAAATGAGGTAAGCTCCCTTCTACCTTTGTGAACTCCTTCCATTTTGTGAACCCCTAGCCTTTCCTTAATTTGTTTCAGTTTTGCGTATTAATTATATGAATCAAGGATTTTATTAGCATGAATTAATTTAAATTAAATATGAAACTCGTTGGGGTTTTATTTGTTGTGTGCCTATGTGGTATTTTGTACTGCCCTTATTCCTTTCGGAATGATACTGAACCCAACTTGGGGAGTAGGTTCCTTGATGTACGGGTTTATTTATGAATTTCTCGGGTATGGGTCGACTAGGGCTATTGAGCGGTGGGGCAGGGGTCGGGTGTTGGGTGACGTTGGAGTAGACTATTATACGGCCCTGAAATGGATCGTCTGGCGGACACTCCTAGTCACTGACCGTTGATCGGTGTCGGACACAGCTGACTAGCTTTGCCAATATGTAATTTACTACATGATTTGATATGTTGTATTACAGTTCATGGTTTGATATGCACATGGGTACAGGATGTATGTTGGGGTATTCATTTATTGAGTACGCTTGGACACGAACATTCTAGCGTGGTTAGCTTGCATCTGGCACGGGTATATTCATTGCATGTGGTTTACTATATGGGTGGAGTATGGCCTGGTGCCTGGATGTATGGGCGTTGGTGTATCATGCTGATGCTCACTACGCCATTGCATTTTTATGTGCATTGCATGGTTATCGATAGTTCATAGGTCTTGGACGAAATGACCGTTCCAAGGGAGCCTACGACTCAATTATTCTACAACTCGGGTGTCGGGAGGACTGACGCAAGCATTTGTGTGACGGGAGTACCGACCCGGGACGACGTGCAGAGGTTTGTTGAAGGTATATGTTCCCTTTCAGGGCAACGACAGGTTGGTATGGGACTTGGGTGCCGTGTGTCTTATGTGGGCCCCAATGACCGATACGTGCTTTTATTTACACTTTTATATTGTGTTGGGCGTCTCATGACTTGTGTGTGCTTAGGGATTGGTGTTCGGGGGAGAGTTACTGGATATGTTTAGCCTACTGCCTTCCTTCTTTTATGCTTTCTGAGTCTCTTGACTCACTTTGCTTTCCATCATTCCAGGTAGTGGTAGCATGGGGTAAGGGAGTCAACATCTAGTGGTAGGGTCGGTATGGTGTACAAGTAGTTCCGTCAGTCCCTGTCAACTCTGATGTTTGAGAGGGATTTTCTCTATTCTTTTTTATTGTGTCAGGTCATTCCTCGTGTCTCATATATGTCGGCATAGGAGTCTGTATTCATTTATTTATCATGTGACCGCTGTGCTAGCGGAGTACCCATAGCGCATGCATGTATATAGCTTAGCTTCCGCTATTTTAATTCTTGTGTATGCATGCCAGGGTAGTTCTTGTCTCGTGTTCCATTCTTTCTCCTTCTGTAGGCGCTCCTGTTCGGGTAGTCCGGGTGATTGGGATATCCGGGCGGGGGTGTTTACAAAATTGACCCTAAAATCTTTGAAAATATGAGACATGCATAAAGCCAATATTTCTTCAAACTCCACATTTTTGTTTTTTACTTTTTCATTCACATGGGAAAATGTTAAGTAAGGTGTGAGCTATAAGCTTGATAAGCTCAAATGAACATGTAAACCAAATCCATGAGCTCATACTTAACAATTATTCAAGGAGGCCCTTATCCTTTATTTCCTTGTGGTCTCAATCCAATTCCTAATGATAACTCTTCCTCAAGTATCCTTTATCTCAAAAGTTTCATCACATATCCCACATATTTCCCATAACATAACAGTAATTAATAAGAATATAAATGCATCGAACATACATCACAATCACATAACCCATATATGTAGCTTTTTGATCTTGAAGAAAAAGAAAAGGGATAAAGGTAGGAGAAATACTAAGTTTGAGACATGCAATGTGAATAGGGAAACAACATTTGTATGAACAAGGAGCAAATTGGAAAAATAACCTTTTATATGAAAGGCGTGCATTAAATGGTGGACATGACCTTCCACGAATTGACATACACATATGTATAGAAAGACACGTGATATGAAATTGGAAATATGTTGAGTCCTTTTTGAAGCATAATATCTCATCATTACAGACATGGTGGACCCTATTACAAAAGAGACATATATCTTGAAATGCTTTTTCTAGTTCCTTTGCCTTCACTTCGTCAGATTAAAGAAATGGAGGACCCCAAATGTTGGAAAATTCGATAGGGCTTTCTTAGGTTAGTAAACCTTAACCATGTCAACAGATCCTGCCACATCATCATGGGAGATCTTGAACTAGGTTCACCATATAACAAGGAAGATATTACATCAATGTTAAGGAGACTAAAGAGTCACCTTTGATGATTAGGGGTAAAATTCTCAACCGTCACCTTGAACCTCTTTTGCAAGTACTTATCACTACGAAAATCAAATTTCATATCAACAAAGGGTACACATTCATAATTGACTCACATATGAGAACCACCCCTACTATATTGGTATTTTTTTTCTAGTCATAGCACTATCACCCTTCTAATATACCTTACATCTGAAATATTGATAATAATTGCAATAACAAAACATCACAACTCTAATCACGGATATGGATATTAATTTAGGGGAATCTTAACCCCATTGAAGATTAAAGCACTAAAGGTGCCTCCTCATGAATATGTAATATGAAATGAATCTCTACTAAATCTTTGTAAAACACCTAATAACAATAATAAAAATGGATTCAATTTTTTTAGCTCTTACACATCACAACAACATTAGATTTTTGATATCTTGATTTATTTTCTGATCGCAGCTCTGGCCTAGTTTCCCTATTTTTTAGTTACATTTCTTGACTTAGCCAACAGAGGGTCTTTCGGGAATGCTTAGGAAAGTCCTAACTGTGTTTCTTGTAAACTACACAGGTTTTAACAAAGCTAGACAAGCTTACTTTTGACATATTAACGTGTAGGTGTACAAATTCATTTGGTGTGAATGTCAATCGCTTCAAATAGATAATACCAATTATTATAACTCAAGTATATATGCACATGCCCATTCAATATCTCTTAATTTCAAAGAAGCAATGCTATTTCTTAAATTGTTCTTTAATTAAAAGGTTAAATTTCACATAACACTTGTAAAGTTTAACCAAATTATTTTTTTTCTCCCATCTCTATCACTTTCTCTCATATCCATCTTACTTCAAACCCCCCCTCCCAAAAAAAAAAACCTCTTTCCTTCAATCGAAGTTGTTACTTTTTGGGTGCCACATATAATAACATGACCTTGATTATGGAGGTAAAAAATAGATGGTCGGGCTATCCAGTGTACTCTCTAGTGTCGATTGAAGACTTAGAAGAGATCACTTGACACTATCAACCTATAAAAGGTAGTTAAAATTGGGATAGGAATGGATAAATAAGTTAGAGATCATATATAACATTAGCTTACTTTGTGAGTTTGTGAATATTTTTGCATGGAAGGCATTAGGCATGCTAGAGATCAATTCAACATTGTGGTTCAGTAGGTACGGATTGACAAAAAGGCTCAGTCGTTTAGAAGATGAGGTCTTTCTCTTTTAAGAAGAAGAAAGCCATTATAAGAAGTTGGCAAATTGTTGTTGGCAAGATTTATCTCGGAGTGCACACCTCTACTCCAACCTTCTCATGATAAGAAAGCCTAATGGGGATTGGAGAATGTGTATGGACTTCACTAACTTGAATCTTGCATGTTCAAAGTATTTGTTTTCATTGTTGAAAATGGATTAACTAATGGACACCATCTTAGGTAATTCTTTAATGAATTTTATGGATGCTTATTTAGGGTATAATCATAGTCCATATGGTAAAGGTGGATGACAAACACAACATTTATAACTGATAAGGGAGTATACTACTATAAAGTCATGCCTTTTGGATTAAAGAATGATAGAGGCACTTATTAAGGTTTATGAATGGCATGGCCAAGGATTTGATTGAGCAAAACATGGAGGTATATGCAAACGGTTTGCTAACATATGGAGCTAAAGAAAAATTGACCACTAAAATTGACCAATTATTGCCTAGACAAATAACCCAAGGGGGAGGGTGAATTGGTTTTATACAAATTTAAGGATTTTCTACCAAACTTTATTGACGGATATAGAAGGCCAAGTAAGAACACAAACAAGCAAAAACTGTAACAACCCGGATATGGGTCTAAACTATTTTGGTATTTTGGGGTACTAATGATAAGTGAATGAATTTTTTGGTATATTAATTGAAATGAATGTTTTAGGGTTGTAAGTTTATATATGAGTGTGATTTGTATAATTAATTAAGTGTTGAAAATGGAAGAGGGACCAAGTGGGCATTGGCATAGTTTGTGAGGGCAAAATGGGAAGAATAGATGATATATAAGGGAGCCTTAAGGGGGAAACCAATCTCACTCTTTTCTTTCTCTCGTTTCTCTCTTTTCCTCTCCCTCTTTACCCTAGACTTCTTCTCCTCAAGTGGCTGCACTCTCACCCTATAATTAAAACACAAAACAAAACACAATAAAAATTTTATTTTTTTTTGTTTATTTAGGTGAGAGGTTTATACTCGTTAGTGTACGAGTGCAGTTGTAGTCCAAATTTAAATTTATACTTTCTGGATGAGTCAAAGTCGTCCACTGAGAGATTTATTTATGGTAAAAGAAAAAGAATGTCACACACGTACACGCATTTAGATGGATTGGTAACAAGATTTTTTTTATGATTTTTAGATAACAGATACTAGAAAATAAAGCAAGGTAGAAGTTGAAATAAATGCTTAATGTGAGGATATAAAATTAGATAGCACTTGAGTTAAGACAATTTCAGCACCAACCCGTTAATTCCCAAATTTTAGCAGATAAGGTTAGTAACATTAATTTAATTTCAGATATGAGAATTTGTTACTAAATGCAATTAGAGATGATGATAGTTCTAGTTTAAGCAATCCTCATACATGATATGCGGGATTCTATTTTAAGCAACTACCATAAATTCAATTACAATTAATATACAAAACAACTAAATTAATCATCTGGGTTTGGGTATGATAGCGTTTCCAGTTCTAGTAACTCCCATGCGTGACATGAAAGCTCTAAGTTAGGCTTATGCTCCAATCCGAATCTAGTGATTTTCTAATAATTAAAACACACTCATACTGAAATTTAAATTAATGTTACTCATTTAAAGCGCAACTTTCTTTGGGAATCATTGGTGTTGGACACTGTCCTTGCCTTAACCCAAGATTAGATTTAACTACTCATTTCCATTTAAAAGTTAATTAACAATAATTTAAATGGCGTAATTTAAATAACAGAATTTAAATAACAAGAATTA
The DNA here is from genome assembly GCF_014633365.1 of Diospyros lotus. Lineage (NCBI taxonomy): Eukaryota > Viridiplantae > Streptophyta > Magnoliopsida > Ericales > Ebenaceae > Diospyros > Diospyros lotus. Next base: position 20,993,104 of record NC_068343.1, read on the forward strand.
AAATAGTAGAAACTAACCGGTCATTTAGGTGGTGGATAATTAAAAGACAAGAATTAAAATTGTAGAAATTTAAAGGCAAAAATTAACCGGCCATTTAGGCGGTGGATAATAAAGTAACAATAAATGACATAAGAATTTAAAAGAAGAAATGAAGGAAGTAAGATTACAAGAGAAAACAAGAGAGAGAATAAGAGCAATTCTCTAAGAGAAACTCTAAGAACAAAACTAAACTTTGATTCAAGTAATAACAATCTCCTCACAAATGCACCTAAGTGAGCTATTTATACCCCACAAGATGCAATACAAACCACACAATTATTCAACTAAACATAATTATATCTAATGGGCACTCACAAAACATTCACCTAACTAATGGAAGAAAATTAGGTAAAAGACAAAAAATACCAAAGACTTTAGGTGGTGGACTACTCATAAGAATACAAAAGACTTTAGGTGGTAAATCACTTATAAAAAAAATACAAAACAAAGAAAAGACTTCTACAAATTGGGCTTTGTTGGGCCTTTGATTTGTCTTGGGCCTTTGGTTGGATTCCATTTGATAGTTGGGCCAAGTGCACTTGAAACATCCTCTAGACTCCATAATTGGTCTTTGAATTTGAGCAATAAAAAATGGGTAATCCAATGTCTTCGATTATGCCCCTAATTAATTGTAGAAGCCAACTTCCTTACTTCATCCTGAAATAATATGTAATACAAATAATTATTTACTTTAAGCATAAATATAAAGCCAAAATAGAGATATAATTCATTATGATATAGGAAATATTGACCCTTATCATCAAGTTGGAGCTTTAAGGAAGAGAATGGAGGCCAAGATTAAGGGCTTTTGGTGGAATCTCAAAGGCAAAGCTGGTGGTCTTTCTCTTCTTCTAACTCATCTCTTAAATCAAAGGAAAGTTCCCCCATTCTCTTCTTCATCTAATTCTTTGGACATGAGGTATGGTGGTGTTTGGTCATGAAAATCTCATGGTTTTCTCAAATGATGGTTGTATAACCTCTTATGTTAAAAGTTTTGTAAAACCCTTATTTTCTCAAATTAATTCCATTAATTTCATTTGGGTTTTGAAATAGAGGTCTTTGCACCCTATGAGATGAGGAGAATGATGTGATTTGGGTGTTGATGGAGTATGGGATGATTTGGGATGGTTTTGGGGTGTTCCCGATTGTTTCTGTGTGTTTATGCTTTCATTAGTTGACTATTTTAGTCAATAGTCGACTAATAAGTGGGTTAGCTAACCCCCAGAAGATTAGGTCTCGACCTAGTTGACTAATCCTCTCAATAGTCAACTAATCATCTCATTAGTTGACTAATGATAAGTAGACTCTATGCTGCACACCCTATATTATTTCGACCATAACTTTTTGTGTAGATATCTGATTTAGGATTCGTTTGAAGCATTGTAAACTAAACTTGAGAGGATTCATTTTGGTTTATATTTTAACCCATTTGGATAAGTTTTGGGTGTTCTAATTTTGGTCCAAAATATATCCTAAAAAGAATGTCGGTGGGCTTATGCTCAACCGTGGTTATCATGCTAGTGGGCTTATGCCTGATAGTGGTCGTTATGCCTGCGGGCTAGTGCCTAGTCGTGGTAGTTAAGGCTCATAACACCGCCTAGTATGGACTGGGGCGTGGGTGGATATTGTTTCACAATTGATAATGGGGTAAGCTTTATAATGCATGGCATAAAGGCATGATGTGAATGATCTAGTGTACAACGAGATTCCTTACTTTTGCATATGATGTTGTCTATTGTGTTTCCAGCCTACATAGGGATTATTCTCTTACTTTTGCTCTTGACTTGTCATACCCTATTATATCATGCCTTTATTTGTTGCTTATACTTGCTGAGTTTTGTAACTTATGTTGTTTTCTTGCCTTATTCCCGGTTCAGGTAAAGGTAAGGTTAAGGAGGGTGGTAAGCTTAGCTAAGCTTGAGCAGGGATAGATATGTGTGCAGAGTCACTCAAAGCCTATGGTCCTTGGGGGTTGTTTTGAGGGTGAAGGATTAAAAGTTGTAATTGTTTTAATTTATCTTTGCGCCCTTCTCATTTTTGTAATGTATGGGCTCATATGCTTGGTTAAAAGAATGTTACACTGCTTCGTGGTGATGTATAACTCTTTTGAAATCTTCTAGATGATGTAAAGATTTTATGGTTGATGTTTGGATTTTGTTTTTGTACCTTTTCCATAGCGACTCTCTCATGGACCTTCTATGCTAGTAGGAGTTTCGGGATGCGTGCTATTATAAATACATACAAAGATTTATAGAGCTTCGACTTTAAGAACTTACATCCTTTATTTTCCAGCTAAGGTTAAAGGTTTTACTATAAAGCAATAATAACAACCCTAAATTTTGTTTAGGAGCTAGAACCTCATTACAAATTCCCTATCTAACAAGATCGCCCTTGGAGGGGAAATGTGTTTGGACATGATGATCAAGAGGATGATTGCAACATCGTTGCCTCACTACTACGGAGAGGGGTTTCAAAACATATGGCATATTGTATATACACGCATGGACTTTTATTCTGAATCACTCGCTGAGATGTGTCATATCTCACATTGGCATATTCAAACGTGCTAAGTACCCCATGATCAATTAAAGGCAAAGGAAAAAATGTGGTTGAAGTGTAGCTTAATCTTTCTAAGGAAACGTTGTTTTTTATGTGTATCTCGAAGGTTGCACTATGGACAACTGCTATAATACTAAAACTTAAGGGGTATAGGTGTGGGTGTGTGTTATCATTGAGCTTGTACCAAATAAACATAGTGGAAATCCTAACTTTTTGACTTCCAAGTTCGATCCTTTACTTTCACTGATAATGATTTCCCTAAGGCTCACATGTGATTTTTAGTATGTACTTAGTAACGTTGTATAATTTAGTAATGGGCATTACAGTTGATATTAGAGCTAGAATATATAGCCTTAAGTTGAGTATTGATTTGACTAACCTTGAGGACATTTTTGTCTATGGCAGGATGAATTAAGATATTGTAGGGAACCAAAATCAGATAAAAGGACAATGCATGCACCCATGGGACATGTTAGGAGATTTTCTAGATTTAGTAACCTATGTCTTGCAGCAATTTCCACCCTACGTGATGGTTCCCTACTTTGTAACTCTTCAAATAGCATATTTGATTTCCTTATTGACCCAGAATGGTGGGATATTGGGAACCAACTTTTCGCTCAAGGTGCCTACGATGATCTTATAGCTTTTACCACTCATCTATGAGAGGTTAAAGCAAATCTAGACATTGGAAACATACTCGAAGGCATGGTAGGACCCCTAGAAGAACCTGAGGAACAAACCCTTACACCCCCATTAGGATCCAAAACTGAAGAAAAATGATTTTGATTTTACGAGAATGAGAACTGTATACACATGTGAATACATGTACAAATAGTGAGATGGGATGTTTGTTATATACATGGGCATATGTGTACAAATGAGGATAAAATAGTGGTATGAGATGTTTATGATAGATTTTTTATGTTACTAATCTTCAAGCTTCTTGGTGGCAGGTCATATTGCAATTTTGAGAGATATAGATGATTATTAGCAAATCTAACACGAAATTAGGATGAGGTTTGGTATAAGTAAGTATTTTAATGAACCCGTAGTCGAAACCTTGATTTTGGAGTCATCTGCATAAATGGTTTATTAGAACTCCTTATTAACAATTTGACGAGTTTGAGGTCTCGGAAGACTAATTGGATTTTACCTCCATATATGGATTGTTAGAATCTCGTATTAACAACTATTTTGCAGGAATCTGATAAATTTGGAAATCTTGAGGAGTTTAGGTGATAATTGTTGGAGATGCCTAATTGTTTTATAGGATAGGGAAAGATCAGTGGAATTTGGGATACTACTTCATTTTGCAAGAATTTTGAAATTTTAAAGAATTTTGAATTTGAGGTTGCGAAATTGAGAAAGGTCTAGTTTATGCAATTCTTATACCAATTTTGAGGATATAAGTAATTGAACATTTGGGTGACAACGACCTAGGATTGACGATTAGTAGGTCCCATAAGGAGTCAGAAAATAGGATCTTTGGGTTATGATTTATTAAGTTAATTGTGGATATTTTGAGACCATTTTACTTCTAAGTTGTAAACATTCATCTTATAATTTTAAATATGGATATTTCAAATGGTGAATACTCGACATTCCCAAAGATTTGAGCCAGTCACCCCAAACCATCATAGGAGCAACATCCAAGAGGAGGAATCACAATACTCCCACAAGGAAACATTAAAAACTCCTTGGGAAAATCCACTACCAGGAGGAAGCCAGAAGGAGGGAACCCGCATAGATCGGATGGAGCAAGTTATGGAAAATGTGCTAACTTTCATGTAAGGTACACAACTAATATGTTTGACTACCCCTCAAACTCCTGATATCATTGACAGATTTCAACGGTTAAATCTACCTATTTTTTTAGGCAAAGCAGGAGTTGACCCAAGTGAAAACGAATATTGGTTGGAACAAATTGAGAAAATATTTGATTAGTTATGGCGAGGGGGGAAAAGTTAATTGCGCTAACTTCATGCTTCGAGACGAGACATACCATTGGTGGAAGACTATGCAAAGAATCCTGCAAAACCCGATGGAACAAAGTACGCCAACGGTTGAATGGGCACAATTTAAAGAACTCTTTAATGTCAAACATTTCCCTTTATGTAAGAAAATGGAGAAAGGTCGATGATTTATGAACTTGAAGGAATCTGAGAACATGACCCTTGCCCAATATGAAAATAGCTTCACTCTACTAATCAAATATATGCCCATCTATAATTTAGACGAGGAGGCAAAAGTTGAAAAATTCCTAGGTGGACTGAAATTGGAGATTCAACAGGCATTAAGCTCATTAGGGGCACACACCTATTCAGAGGTGGTCCTGCAAGCCCTTACTATAGAAAACAAACTCCACTGAATGGACGCCTTAAAAGTGAATTTTGGGAACCCAAGGACAGGAGATTTGGAAAGAAACATGACTTGGGGTTTCAAGGAAGAAATTTTAAGCCTAAAGGAAATTGTCTTAAATGTCAAAAATTTCACCTAGTAAACCTTGCCAGATTATAAACCAGGTTGTAAGTCAAGTGTGATATACTTGTGGAAAAGGCGACCACATGGCACGAGATTGTCCAAAGGGGCCTAGGTCTTTTAATTGCCAATAGACCAGTCATCTCTCTAGAGATTGCCTGCAAAGAAGGGAGGTTAACCAATATGGGACAAACAAGAAGGGCCAGGAACTGCGATGGGATCCAGTGTTCAACCTAACAAGGGAAGATGCCAATCATACAAGGTACAATGATTTTCCTTAATACACTAGTAGAAGTGTTAATCGACCCGGGGTCTACCCATTCATTCATATCATATGCATTGGCACGTTACCTAGGATTGGAATTGATTGTGCTAGGTTGCCCAATGATAGTAGCCACCCCCTTGGGAAAATAAATGAAAACTTGCATAGGTTATAAAGACGAGAAAATCATGTTGGAAAATAATGAATTTGCAGTTGAACTTGCGTCACTAGAAATCCAAGATTTGACATAATCCAAGGAATGATTTTTTTATCCAAATATAATGCCAGAATTGATTGCCAAGCAAAAATAGTTGAATTACAAGATGATTAAGGGACTTAGTAAAGGTTTCGAGGGCAAAATAGCGTTAGAAGGACCGAATGGATAACGAACCTCAAAGTTGTTAAGATGCTAGAGAAAGGGGCCTATGGATACTTGGCTTGTGTACAAACAAAAAATAAGATAATCGAGCTCAGTGAGGTGGCCATAGTTAAAGAATTTCCTGATGTGTTCCCCAAAGAACTACCCAGGCTACCACCTCATCAAGAAATTGAATTTGCCATAGAAATTCCACCAGAACAAACCCCATATCCATACCTTTATATAGAATGGCCCTAACAAAATTAAAGGAATTAAAATGCTAGCTTCAAGATCTTTTGGATAAGGGATTTATCCAACCTAGTGTATTGCCCTGGGGAGCACCTATGTTATTTGTAAAGAAAAAGGATGGAAGCTTGAGAATGTGTATAGACTACCATTAGCTGAATAAAGTAACCATAAAAAATAAGTATCAATTTCCTAGGATCGATGAATTATTCGACCAATTGCTAGGTGCCAAGATATTCTAAAAGATTGATTTGAGATCAAGGTACTATCAATTGAGGATTAAAAAGGAAGATGTAGTAAAGACTATTTTTAGATCTCGATATGGACATTAAGAATACTTGCTGATGCTATTTGGGTTAACTGACGCACCTGCAACCTTATGGATCTAATGAATAAGGTGTTCAAACCATACCTAGATCAATTTGTGATTGCATTTATTGATGATATTCTAATTTAGTCAGGTAGCAACAAAGAACATGAGTAACACTTAAGAATTGTCTTAAGGACATTGCAGGAATATTAGTTGTGCGCTAATTTTTCAAAATACGAGTTTTGGCTAACTCAGGTAACCTTCCTAGGCCATGTCATATCTGAAAAGGGAATAGTTGTGGATCCTTTAAAGGTTGAGGTGATAAGAGATTAGAAACAACCCAAAATAATAATTGAGGTATGAAGCTTTTTGGGTCTAACAGGTTATTATAGAATGTATGTTGAAAGATTTTCAAGTATTGCTTTAGTACTTACCCAACTAACTGATGTGGAAATTTATTTACACATTTATTGGTCATAATTGAGTAGTGTTTTAAGTATTTTATATGTGTTTTATCTATAATTATCTAATATTTTAAGTTTCTTTTATATATATTTAATTTTTAGTATTTTTTGTTATTTTACATAAATGTTACTTTGTGTTTAGGTTGAAAAAAATAAATAAAAATAAAAATAAAAAGATAAAAAGATATTATAAAGTTAATACTATAAATTAATATTACAATATAAATAAAAAAATAAATATTATAAAAAATTAAAATTAATATAATTAAAAGTATATTAAATATTATATTGTCTATTATATTTTTTATAGTATATATTTTATTATATTATATATATATTTGTGTGTGTGTGTGAAGTGGCGTGCGTGAGTTAAGTGTGTGCAATAATAATTTATTAATATAATAAATGGAGTCTAATTGCAATGCAATTGGAACTCCACTCCATGCCCTACATATATATAATAATAACATAAAGGAGGATGGGGATTTTTGGCAAAGAATCAAGGAGCGGCGGACTCAAGGCAATTGAAGGCAGCGGCACAGTGAAGAGAGATTTGGCAAAGCAGTGAACAAAGGGGAATTAAGGGCTTGCGCAAGGGAAGATTGAAGAGGGACGTAACAACAGTAGGCGCAGCAAACGCGAGCAACGTACATCCAGCACTCAGATCTATTTTAGATCTGGGCTAGGGAATTTTCTTTTCTTCTTGATTTAATTAATTCCTTTATGCTTTCATTGTTATTTTGGATTTTAATTAATTCTGCCATGAATTAATTTGTTGAACTAAGGCTATGTATTGACTGAAACTATGATGATGCATTTTTTATAATTTTATATGATTGAATAATTTGGGTTATGTTGAGTTGTGTGGTATTAAATTTAATGCTTGTAAATAATTGGCCACTATTTACATGATTTGATGCCTAATCTTGAGACCGAAAGGAGATAGTTTGGGGATTGCATCATAGGTACCATACACCATAAAGTAAAATCGACTAGAAATAGAATTCAGTTTCTTTGTGCGGCTTTTAGCGATACGTTAGGAATTTCACAATTTGTAATGCATTTTCATTTAATTAAACTTTCATAGAAATATAGGAAGTTATTAAATGAAGATAGACTCGTTATAGCCTAGAAATAGGATAACGAATGCATTAGGAGATTTCGCCGTCACATACTCAATTGACCAATTCATTCCCATAAAAATCTATTATTTGCATTGCATAGCTAGGTTCATACATGAGCCTTAGTTATTAAAATCCATTGATTTCTTGATTCAAATTTCATTCCAAATCAATTTTATCTTGTTAATCTAATTAATTTATTTTTTCTGTCCTTTATTAAATCAGAAATTTTTATTATCTAAATAATAAAGAAAGTTTATAAATTTGGTATTTGAAATCTTTCCTCGTGGGAACGATATTCTTACTTACTATTATATTACTTGTTCGACCCGTAAACTTGCGGTATATTTTAGGGTGATCACTAACACGAAAAAAAAGTTAGATTTGAATGGAATAAGGCATGTGAGCATAGCTTTAACGAGCTAAAAAGGAGACTAATATTTTTGCTCCTATTTTAGTAAAGCCTCAGGGAACAAGAGGATTTTCAATCTATACGGATGACTCAAAATTTGGGTTGGGATGTGTCCTCATGTAAAATGGAAGGGTAATAGCATATGGGTCTCTACAACTGAAAAATCATGAGCAACACTATCCCACCCATGATTTGGAATTGGCAGCAGTTGTGTTTGCCTTGAAACTTTGGTGGCACTACCTTGTATGGGGAAAATTTTGAGGTCTTCACGGATCATAAAGCTTGAGGTACCTGTTCTCTTAGAAATCTTTGAATATGAGGCAGTGATGGTGGATGGAGTTCTTGAAGAATTACGATTGTACGATCATGTATCACTCCAGGAGGGTAAATGTTGTGGCTAATGCATTAAGTAGGAAAGAGCCTGTTCTGATAGCCAATCTAATGACCTGGGAGTGGGGACTAGTGGAGGCTTTTATCCAGTTGACAGTGGGTGTGATTCTTATGGAAACTTTTGTTTACGTCACTAGCCTGACGATTGACTCTTATCTGATGGAGCAGATTCGACAAGCTACTCTAGAAGACTCGAGGGTAAGGTTATGGGTCTCCAACCGAATGCAGGTCAAAAACCTTGACTTTAGTTTTCAGATGGGATACTACGATTTGTAAATCGAATCTATGTGCCCAAAGCCAAGGAATTGAGGCAAACCATAATGGATGAGGCACATTGGGCCAAATACACCATTCATCCTAGCGCTACCAAGATGTATAAGGATTTGAAAAATTTATATTGGTGGTCGGGAATGAAGAAGGATATAGCTCAACGTGTGGCTTATTGTGATACCTACCAAAGAATAAAGATAGAACATCAAAGACCTGCTCGAAAGTTTCAACCTCTGGAAATCCCCAAATGGAAGTAAGAACACATCACTATGGATTTCATAACAGGGTTATCAAAATAATCCACAGGGAATGATGCGATATGGGTAATAATAGATAGATTAAAGAAGTCTATACATTTTCAACCCATAAAAATAGGATAACCTGTCAGTAAGCTGGCCCAATTGTACATAGAGGAGATAATCAGGTTGCATGGGACTTCGATAAGTATAGTTTTAGATAGAGATCCCAAATTTACATCTCAATTTTGGGAATGTTTGCAAAGATGTTTGGGGACATGACTTCAGCTAAGTACTGCATATCACCCCAAATTGATGAGTAATCAGAGCGAATAATCCAAATCCTGGAAGATATGCTACGAGCCTTCATAATTGATTTTTCTAAGGGATGGGAAGAACACTTGCCTCTAGTTGAGTTCACATACAATAATATATATCACAACAGTATTTGCATGGCTCTTTGTGAGGCTTTCTATGGTCGTAAATGTAGAACGCCTCTATGTTGGACGGAAGTGGGAGAAAAACAGTTTTTGGGACTCGAGATAGTGCAACAAACAAACGAAAAGATCAGAATAATTCAAGAATGAATTAAGGTAGCTCAAAGAAGACAAAAGTCCTATGTGGATACATGAAGAAAAAGTTTAGAGTTCCAAGCAAGCGATAAGGTGTATCTGAAGGTTTTACCCTCTTTAGTAATATACCAGGGTAGGAAAAGAGAAAAATTGAGCCCTCGATTCATAAGAACCTATGAGATCTTGGAACGAATTGGGTCGGTTGCCTATCGATTAGTGTTACCTCTAACAATGTCCAACATACATGATGTTTTTCACGTGTCTTGACTTCAAAAATACGAACCCAATCTCTCTTAGAAAATTCTTAAGGAAACTATTGAGTTTCAAGAGAATTTAACTTATCCCAAGGAACCAATCGAGATTTCTGAATGGAAGGAATAAGTTTTGAGGAATAAGACGACACCCTTTGTTAAGGTATTATGGAAACATCACAATATTGAAGAAGTTACTTGGGAAAGAAAAGAGGAGATACGCCAAAAATATTTGCACATCTTCAACTATATGAAATCATGAGATGAAATTTTGAGGATGATTTTTTTTTAAGGGGGGGGGGGGGCGAATGTAATACCTGAGATTTTTATGAGATTCATGCATTTGAGGAAGTAGGATGTGTCCAAGGAATCATGAAAGTTCAGGGGTAAGAAATACAATTTCAAAAAGGTTTGGGAAAATGGTGTAATTTCTCAAAAATGTTGAAAATATTTTTAGGGGTTGATAAATGATGCAAGAAGCATCCTCTTAAGGGAATTTGGGATCGAAATAAGGAACCACATGAATAGCTAAAGTCCTAAATAGTACAGGGGTCAAAGTGAAGAGGTATAAAGTTTCAGGTCAAAGTATAATTTTTAAAACTTGTAAAGAACTCGTCGAAGAAACGAATTGGCCAAACCGGCAGTTGGAAGCAATCATGAGGCACACATATCAAAGCTGATAGGTGGCATGGCGGGTGGAAGAAGGTGATTGGTTAGAGATGTGTATAAAAAGGCCATGAGTTAACACTCAAAGCATACTAGTGAGTTTTGAGCCAAATTTAGGTTGGTTTAGGAGGATTGGAGGTGAGGAATAGGTTCTTGGGAATGAGGTGAAGATTCTAGAAGAAAAAAGAACGAATTTCGTTAAGAAATAAGGGAGAAACAAAGCCTTATCGGATTTTCAGGCTTTACCAAAAACTGGGTTGAATCTGCTGGAAAATGACCACAAAAGGTCGATCTAAGGTTATATTCAGGTAAAAGGAAGAAAGAGGAAGCCACAAGGAGAAACAAGGAGCGAATCAGAGTTAAAATGAGATAGAAAAGGCCAAAAATCAAAGGCTGGTTGGTATCACGAATGTCGTAACCGGAGAAGATAATCGGCGTGTGCAAAACACGCGCCAGAAAGAGTTGTGCGTGTGGGCAGCTGTAACATCCCATATCGAGCGATAGGATGAACCGAAACAACTTACCCTGATGGGCCTACACAAACTTCCCAGGGGGGTCACCCATCATTAGATTACCCAGGTGAAGCACGCTTAACTTGTGAGTTCTTTGCCAACATTCAGCCCAAAAGGTATCCAGCTGGTGTTGTTTCCTTCCTTATCCTCGATATATACTACTCTTTTCTGGGCTCTTGGGGTATTACATTCTCCCCCCCTTTGAGCACATGACGTTCTCGTTATGCAACTTTACAACTGGTCCCAGACCTTCTCCCCTTGGGGGCTGCCATCCTAGAAGCCTGCCAGAAGCCGCTCCTTGTATAGGCCCTTGAGCCCTAGCGCCACTCCCCGCCTTTATCGGACCGCCTTCGCCAAGGGTCGGCTCTGATACCACCTGTAACATCCCGTATTGAGCGATAGGAAGAACCGAAACAACTAACCCTGATGGGCTTACACGAACTTCCCAGGGGGGTCACCCATCATTGGATTACCCCAGGTCAAGCACGCTTAACTTGGGAGTTCTTTGCCAATATTCAGCCCAAAAGGTATCCAGCTGGTGTTGTTTCCTTCCTTACTTATCTTTGATATATACTATTTTTTTCTGTCTCTTGGGGTATTATAGCAGCTTCTAGTGGCACATGAGGACTCTTGACAAGTCATTTTTTTTTTTGCATTTTTCCATAAAAATAACAAAAAAATAAATAGGACATATTTATGTAAACATATTTGGTACTTGTTTTATGAAAACTCGTGTTTACTGCAGAATACCCAAAAAATCGACAATTGTGAACAGTGTTCCTAAAGGTAAAACAACAAGGTGAGTGGTTCTTGCATGTTTTAACCATCCCGAACATTTGTATTTCATTTGTGTGGCTTGTGGCTTTTATATCACCTGTCTTCTATTACCCATGCATCTCGTCTTTGTTGTTATCATGCATCACAACATTTTGTGGCTAGTTGATGTTAGGTTCATCATATGTAATCGAGAGGATCACGTAGCCCATGGAGGGGCAGAGTGTTTAGACATGATGATTAATAGGATGATTGCAACATCGCTACCTCACTGCTACGGAGAGAGGTTTCATGACATATAGTGTACTGCATATACACACACACAAACTTTTATTCTGAATCACTCATTGAGATGTGTTATATCTCACATCGGCATATTCAAACGTACCAGGTACCCCAGGATTAAGTAAAGGCAAGGGAAAAGAAGTGGCTGACGTGTAGCTTAATCTTTCTAAGGAAATGTTATTTTTTATGCGTATCCCGAACGTTGCACTATGGATAACTGCTATAATACTAAAACTTAAGGGGTGTAGGTGTGGGTGTGTGTTATCATTGAGCTTGTACTAAAGAAACATAGTGGAAATCCTAACTTTTTTAACTTTTAGGTTCGATCCTTTACTTTCGTTGATAAGGATTTTTCTAACGCTCGCATGTGATTTTTAGTATGTACTTAGTAACGTTGTATTATTTAGGAATGGGGCATTACAGACCATGGCCTTATGCATCGCCATGCCCATCGGTCTTTATTGTTCTACTGTGCCTGTTGTTTCTTACCCTCATCATGGCAGTGGATGCTGCTTGGCCATCAGCATCATTAAGCCATCATCGTCGGCTTCATGTGACCACTTGAGATGAAGGATGAAGGAGAAAAGAGGGGTCGACGATGGCGATGAATGAGAGAAAGGAAAGAAGATATGAGAGAGAAAGAGAGAGAGAGGGAGATATCTGTGTGCGAGAGTAGGAGGAGGGGTTTTTTTCGCATTTTGGTGTTTTTATCGTGTTTTGGCTAAAAACACCCAAATTGGGTTTCCTTTACAAAAGTTTTTCTTATTTTCGAAAATGCGTTTTTTAAAATAACAAAGTAAATGTGTTTTCAGTATTTTTAAAAACTGAAAACTCAGAACGAGCTAAAAACAGCAAAGGGAATGCAACCTTATTTTCTAGTGATCTTTAAAATAATTGTTTTCATTAACATAAAAAATTACTAATTGTCCCTTTAAAGTTAACATAGATGAAATTCACCCTTTAGAAATGTGCCTTATAAGTGTTCTCAATTAAATTCTTGGGTTATACATCGTAATACCTAAAAATTTTAGAGATTTTGAATATTGAAGAATTAACGTTTGAATCGATTGGGATTAGATCTGAAAAGAGCTTAGTAGTAGTTTGGAAATTTATGGGCCTTAAGACTATTCTAGGAAAGACAAAATGTAAATTCATGAAGGCATGGACTTAATTAAAATTTGTGAAAAAATATAAATAGGCCAAATATCTCTAAGTTTGGATCCTAATTTTAGCAGTAGGTCTTTTAGGAAGATTGAGTACCTTTTTTGTATAAGAGTTAAATAAGGTTAGAATTTTATAGAAACACCACCAAGCTATAAGCATCAATACAAATAGAACTCATAATACAAGTTCAAGAGACAAATTTATTGTAAGGACCACTTAATTCTACAGTAATAAGTTGTGGTTTCTCGAACTAAGACTTGTCAAAGGTATCTTTAATGGTTGTTAATCTCTACACCCCACTTTCTAGGGGGTAGGGGAATGGGAAGTATGCTTCCACACTTTCTAAGTAGAGGTAGGATGACAAAATATGAACCTCTCTTTTTGAGTCATTGGAAAACTTTGAATTGCGTAAAGACCACCAAAACCTAACCATGTTTAGGAGAGAAAGCCACCCACCACTTGTTGGCTCTAATGATACTAAAATAATATCTAAAGAGCTTTATGGTATGCTAGCATGATAGAGAAGTGTAAAAACCAGTAAATAGTGTTAGGCAAAAGGGGTTAGCTATATAGACACAATGTAGAAGTGACCCAACAAACTCATCACACATCGACGAGCAAAAATGCGAAAGTCGTTATTGAACACCCCCTTGTAAACACACATTTTCCTATTAATTGAATAACACAATTATAGGGGTTGGTTTCCAATACCTTGTTGTATGGTGTGCAACTTTACATGAAAAGGTTGCATCTTATCCCCATCCAAAATCTTAGAGGTATGGACAATACAAGAGAAAAAGACATGATAGATACTGGATTTAAGAGATGCAATGTGAATAAGGGAGCAATAACTGCATGAATAAGCGTTGAACTAGAAAAAGAACTTTATATATGAAAATTGTGACCTTCCATAAATCAACATACATGTATAAGGCTATGTATAGAAAGGTGGTGGATATGGAATTGGATACGCATTGCCTCTTTTTAAAAATATGATATTTCATGATTATAAATTTGGTAGAATCCATTATAAAAAAAGACAAATATCTTAAAATACATTTTCTACTTCCTTTGCCTCGACTTTGCTAATAAACTTTTTCCATTTGAACCGATCCTTCCATGTAATAATTTCAAGATAATTGGGATTAAGTTGTTCAAAATTAGTCACTAAAGTTAAATGGGACTGTAGAGTCATTTTTTATGATTGTAAAGCAAACAAATTTCGCGCCTCACACACTACCTTATGAAATTTATCTTTTGGGCGTTTGGTACAGGAGAAACTTTAAGATTTCTGAGAATGTTAAGTTGGAAATTTATATTCTTATGTTTGGTATAACTTTTTCATAAAATGAATTATGGGAAATAAGATTCTTGAAAATGATTTTTAAAGAAAGTTTTCCACAAAAACATTTCCATAGAAGGGGTTGAGAATTCAAATTTTTCATGGATTTGGGAATACTTTAACAAAAAAAAAAAAAGAGACTAAAACACTTCTTATTCTTTTATAATCCCATACAAACATATATTATAATATATTTATATTATTTATTATAAAATATTATATATGTTAAAGTAGATATTTATATAAACATATATATTATGTATATATATTATATATACACACGAATATATATGCATAATGTATAAAAAAATGACATTTTTTTGACTTTCTAAAGATGTTGTGAGCCTCAATATTTTATATGATAGAAAAAATTTATCATTTTTAAACAAAAAATCAAATAAAGGTAATTTTGAAAAAAAACATAAATTTCTAAAAATGTTGCATTTAAACCAAATATAAGAATACAAAATTCCTATAAAAGAATACTCAATATTTTTTAAAATATTTAAAACTAATCAAATATAAAATTATATAAATCTTAAAAATTAATTTTTTTTAAAATTATAAATTTCAAGAATTTAAGAATTTCTTCAATATCCAACGCTCCTTTTAAGCAAAATTGCAGGGATGATTTTGATTGAGTGATAGAGGACTGGGCTGCCCAATCTATCCCCCAGCAGGCAGTAGAAGATTGCCACGCGTTTGTGGATTTTTATGAGGACATACATATGCCCCATGTGAGCTAAGCAGATCCAAATCGTTCTCTAAATAAATAAAATTATTTTTTAAAATAATCCCAATTGCTAGGCCCATGATTGACCAAATTAACGAGACGGCGGCCAACTGTGCGGCCGCGTGTTCTCAGCGGCGCATTTTAGCATAGCCGCCATGTAAGCAGAAATAAATAAGAGCTGGGCACGTGTCGGGCAGCCGCTTTCGGGGTTGGTTCGTTCGGGGGAGCGACGGCGAGCGTAAAAGTTAAAGCCACGCCACACGCGCAGCCCCTCTGTTTCCCGTCGGTTCGGTCCGGTCCGGTCCGTTCTTTCCTTCTACACTTTCCTGAGTTATGGCGAACGAATGGTTAGTCAAATATTTATATCCAAAAATCCCCTCTCTCTCCCTCTCTCCCTAAGGTTGTCTTCCATCAATGGTGTCTGCAAACCCTAATTTCGGCCCGCCGCCTTCACCTTTGAAGACTTAGAATCTCTCTCTCTCTCTCTCTCTCTCTCTCTCTCCCCCTCCCTCTCTGTAGTTTCAACGCGACGGACAGCCTGTAAGTACTTCCGACACCTCCTTATATATGAGCATGTGGATTCTGGCAATTTGCAGAAATGTTGGCGAATTTGAATTTAGCTGAATCTGTGTGGTTCAGCGTTAAAAGATCAAAATTTTTGAGATTCTGTTTTGGTTTGTGGTAATTCGTTTGGTGTCTGTCTGGTTAGGGATAAAATTACGAAAAAAACTGGAAAGTTTGGACATCTGTGTTTTTCTACCTTTCTAATTTGGGTTGAAATGGGGGGAATGAGTTGTATTCAATTGTATGGTTGGATCAGTAAGTTGGGAATATCTAGAATAAATTTCGTTTTAAGATAATTTTACCTAGGTTTATCAGTGGCCGAGTGGAGGCTTGAAGTTTACTGCCAAGAATTTTTGGGGTTTACTGTTCATACGTGGTAGTATGCCTTTTTCACTATTGGAAGTTTCAGGGTCAGCAGGGTGGTCTGAGTTTAACGGCTTCAAGTTGACTGGGTTTGGTTTAAGGCTATTAGCTTAAGTCAATTTGCTCCCGTGAAGGTCTTTACTTCGTAATTTTGGTGTTAGCTGGGTTATCTCTGAGGTAGCACTTGCCTCCTTACTGATGGCAGAGGAGAGCCCATGGACTGGTGGGCTTTATTCTGGATTGGCTGTGGTGTTGAATGGTGAGGAAAGGGGAGGGGCTTCTCATAAGAGTCGTCTTATTTCATGTTGCAATGATTTAGGTGACCAGTCCCTAGAGCGAACTCTTGAACACATTTTCAATCTCCCTCACAAGACAATTAGTCCACTTTCCAGTCCACTTGATACCAATACAGTTTCTTCCATCATAAAGAATGAATTCTTCAAACATAATATGCAATCAGACACTGTTGCTAGAAATAGGGATGGAATCTCTACCGCAGGTGATAGTTGTGGATCTCTTGTTGCAATTGAAGAATCTAGTATCTGCGGGGATATTCGAATTGTGAAACCACCTCTGCTTCTAGAAAGTCAAGCAATTTTTAGTAGTGTAAGGGCTACCACCTGTGTATGGAAAGGAAAATGGATGTATGAGGTGATTCTTGAAACTTCTGGTATACAGCAACTTGGATGGGCAACACTTTCTTGCCAGTTTACTCATCATAAGGGTGTGGGAGATGCTGATGATTCTTATGCATATGATGGAAAAAGGGTCCGTAAATGGAATAAAGACTTTGAATCTTATGGCCAGTCATGGGTAGTTGGTGATGTTATTGGATGTTGCATAGATTTGGACCATGATGAGGTCTCTTTCTATAGGAATGGTTCTCCTCTTGGAGTAGCATTTAGTGGCATCCGCAAAATGGTGCCTGGACTGGGGTATTATCCTGCCATTTCTCTTTCACAAGGTGAAAGGTGCGAGTTGAATTTTGGGGCTCGCCCCTTCAAATATCCTGTTGAAGGTTTCCTTCCCATTCAAGCTCCATCATCTAAATGCGACCTTGCTAAGAATCTCTTGAATTGCTTATCAAGGCTGTGGGAGATGCAACGCATTGAGGGGGCAGAGTTAAGTTCTGTTGAGAAATTGAGAAGATTGAAGAGGTTTGCGCCGTTTGAAGAGATTTTTCACCCCGTCTCACATGGGATATGTGAAGAGTTTTTCTTGGCACTTGACACTGAAGCAGGAAGCACAGAATACGTAGCATGGGGTCCTGTTTTGTTATTCATAATGAAAGTCTTTGGGGTGCATCCACCCCATGATTATAGGAGTTTGGACAGGCTACTGGATCTCTTTTTAGAATTTCAAGGGTCAAGATTATTATTGGAGCATGTCCTGAATGCCCTTTCGTGTGGTTGTAAAACAGCATCACTGGTTTTAACAGAATGTCCATACTCAGGATCATATCCCTTCCTTGCTGTAGCATGTCACATTTTAAGAAGGGAAGAATTGATGACACTCTTTTGGAAATTGTCAGATTTTGAGTTTCTGTTTGAAGGGTTTTTATCTCGGAAGAGCCCTAACAAGCAGGATCTTGAATATCTGATGCCTTTAATTTGGTGGCCTGGATCATGTGAGGACATATTGTCATATGAGAGTACCATGATGATGCAGACTACCGCAGCATTGTCTGAAGCAGTCAGCAAGGTATGCCTTCGGTTTGTGGATTAATATGTTTAACAACAGAGTGTAGTTTTCTTCTCTCACTTCCTCTTATGTAAGCATGTGATGTAATGCTGCTATCCATTAGTGGCTGAGAAGTAACATGAAGAAATAAGAGGAACATATGCAAACCCTGACAAACAAGTTATGAATATCAAGAGAAACAGACATGCGGTGTTGTGTAAATTTACAGCTCATTGTACAGTTTTGCTTCTGCCTTACTGTCTCAAGACCCTGTTATGTCTATCTTTAGTGTGGGAACATGTGCTATTTTGCGTCAGATCAGCAAGAAAAATATCTTACAGCATACACAATTGACCTGTCTTTTGTATGTGGTCCGCTCCAGTTCCTCTAGGACAGACGCTTGGTTAGTTTGTTACGATTCTTTTGTGATCTTGTGATGATGTGTCTTTGACATGTAATATAGATGTCTATAAACTTCCAATTGTCATGCAATCATCCAAAATTCTGTTTTGAACACATTGTTACTGATGCATGTCTTCCTAAACATGGTTGTGCTGGATTTGTGTTCTTCTCTTTTTGGCAAGGTTGACAGAGACATCCTTCATCGTTTCAGTTATTATTATAAATTCTCCTATAATTTGTGGAATACTTGAAGATAGTTATAGAATCTCTGATTTGACTAATGGTTGATGCCTAGCCCAAAAAAAAAAAAAAAAAAAAGAATAATCTTTGATGAAACATGTTCTTCTTGTAACACTTGATGAATAATAGCTTTAGGTTACTGAAGTTTTCATGTTGTCATGCAGGGGATTCAAATTTTAAGACTTTCAAATATGTTCTGTCTTCTAACAGTATCCTACTAGCTAAATGTGTTTCCCCTTCATTTGTGAATGATCTGCTCCCATTGCAAAATACTAGTAGATGTTGGTGTTTTCTATTTTTGTACATCATGATTCATACTAGATATTTGATGGACCTATTGGATGCTTCATGTGGTGGCTATGGAGTAGGAGGGAGTTAGTGGAAAACTCAGGTAGAGATCTCATCTGTATGTGTAATTAACGTTCAATGTGGTCTTGCTACAGATTGAGGAGAAGCACAGGGATCTTTGTTGCTTAGTCATACAGTTCATTCCACCTACAACACCTCTTCAGTTGCCAGGCTCAGTTTTTAGGACATTTTTACAAAATTTTCTGTTGAAAAACAGGGGAGCAGATCGCAATCTACCTCCTCCAGGGGTTTCAAGCAACTCTGTTCTTGTTTCGTTGTTTACTGTTGTACTTCATTTTCTATCAGAAGGTTTTGCTATGGGGGACATCCCTGGCTGGATTAAAGGATGTGGGAGCAACACAGGGCCAGATGTTGGCTTCCTTCACAGGGGTGGCCAACAAAGCTATCCCATGGGTTTGTATTTGAAAAATGATCCTCATCGAGTTGATATTCCTAGACTTGGAGGGTTGTTCAGTCATCTGTCCAAATCGCACCCTGTAAATGTTGATGCAGAAGCAGAAGTTATTCAGTGGGAGGAAGGATGCATGGATGAAGAGGAAACTAGAGTGACACATTCTAGTAGGTGGAAACCATGCTGTTGTTCTAATTATGAAGTTGATTTTTCAAAAATTTCGAAGAATCCAATAAGATGCACAGGCAAAGGGTCTCATGGTCACTGCAGCACTGTTCCAGAGAGATCTGCTCATGTTGCTGCAGAATGCAGCAGTGGGAATTTGAATGATGAGATAACAGACAAACCCAGCACAAGTGACCAATCCGGACCTGAATTTGGTTACCGGCCAATGCAACAAATGAGAATTATTCCATTGGAGAGTGACTCATCTTCAGCCACACTGAAAGAAGAGGAACTTCTAGATGCTATGCTTTTATTGTATCATTTGGGTCTTGCTCCAAATTTTAAACAGGTAAGCACTTATTTTTAGAAAATTATATTTTTGCTAACTATATTATCATCTTTATTTTTGGCTTTGGATTTTTAACTTATGTTCATTTTGGCCTTTTTATCTGCATGGAAATCAGGAAATGTAGGTTATGACATGAGAGATGAGAGGTAGAAGATTGAGTTTAGCTTACAATATTTGTGCTAGCTTGTCAGACACAGGATTGTTGTTGTGGATTATTATCCTTCAGGATCATCTAATTTTCCGGAGAGGGAAAAATTAAATGCTGAATGCTCATAGTTTACTTATTCTAGGTGTTGAAATTAAATTGTAACTTCATTTTCCGCCAATAATGGCACCCATACCTTTGTAAGCATTCTTGATGCTGCTAACACCCATATTTTCTCCCCAAATAGAGTTTTGTGATGCTTTAGGATTAAATTTGAGAACATGTACTCATAAAAAGAGGGAGCAAGCTGACCCCACATCGTTGCTGTATTGGCCCTCAGATGTTGAGACCAACCCATGTGTGGGGGAATGGCAGGGTATTTTGTAGTCTTTGAAGCCTTTGGTCCAGTATAGGTGTCTGGCTATAGTTTATACAAATGAGTAACTGAGTTGGACCATAAAAGTTCGCATGATTTGCAGTGTTTTTTGGCTCCTTACTGACTGGTTTCCTTAGTTGTATAGAGACCCCTTTTCACCTGTTTAACTTGGTCCGGATTGTGTTCTTCCGGACATGATAGGTATATTCATCTCCATGTATTAAATCCTTTGGCTTTCTGGCAAGCCATTCCCAGAAAATTTATGCCAGTTTAGTGACTATATTTTAATTTTGCTGGACAAGAAAGGATGCTGGTTGGTTCCTTGCTAGACTGTTGTTGGAATACCAAAAAAAAAGAAAAAGAAAAAAAAGAATAAAGATTTTATTTCTTTGTGTGTTCTTTTTTTTATTTAAAATCTTGGTTAATTTCTTGAATTTGGTAATGCATAGACTTCTTTCTGGTTCTCATACTTTGTGTCAGTTCTTGAATTTCTTACAAATGTTCAATATTGCCATTACTAAATTAGCCACTGACTGTTTATTTTATTGTAGGCTTTAAATTTTCCATTATTAATGCAAAATCTTTTTAGAGTTTTTGTTTTCTTTGTTGCTTGCCCTTAAGTGTGACACTGCAGCTATAATACTAGTTAATTTACCTGATGAAGGTATATATGATGGAGTTTTCTGTCTGAAAGTGTCATGATTGTCTCTTCTGAAAGAAGACATTTACATTGTAGGCATCATCTTACATGTCTCAGCAGTCACAGTTAGTAGCTCTATTGGAAGAAACAGATAAACAAATAAGGGAAAGAGCTTGTGTAGAGCAGCTAAAGCGCTTGAAGGAAGCTCGTATTGATTACCGAGAAGAAGTTATGGACTGTGTCAGAAATTGTGCATGGTAAGATGATTTCTGGAAAAAAATGTTTGGTTAGGTTTTTAGTTTTATATGTATTCTTCTACATGCATGTTCCTACCTGTTTATGTTTCTAATATATTCACCTTTTCTTTTCCCAATTTCTCATTGTATCTTATTTCCTTTCTGAAACATCAATTATACACTATGGCTTAACAACAACCAAGTCTTAATCCCTTCAAGTGGAGTAGGCTATATAGTTTCTAGCTTGCCAATTGTCTCTATCATGACATATGTTCTATAAGGTCACTAGTGTCTAACATCAAGGAAAATAATGAAGATTTTTATTCTACTTCATTATAGCTTGAAACATAATAATTTTGGTGCTTGCAGTTTGATCGTATTTCACACTTTTTTTCCCCCAAGTGTGCATGTTTATTGGGACTTCATGTTGTTGCTTCTTTATATATATATATATATATATATTTTGAGAGGTAGATTTATCAAGATGCACTTATGGATAATGAATATCCCAAAAGGTTTTTTATTGATTGGGTTAAAAGCGAGAGATACATGTGGATATATAATTCATATAGTGATGTAATGGTTTTGCCAAAAATGAAGCTTCTGTCCATAACAGATTGGTCAGACCTTATTAGGTAATGACCTTTTATTTAGTGTTAATGTGATTCAATTCCCTATATGTGGATTAGAGGGGATTGAAGGAGCAGAAGACAAACCAACTCACTTGGTTGTTTGGAATTGGGTATTGGAGATGGGAGATCTTCTCTAGGTTTGTTGTGAGCCATATAACTTTTAATTTAAATATGAAGAATTTGTTAGCTCCAAACTCCTAATTGTAGTTTCATAGATGGAAAACTTAAGCCTCTATCTGTGCTTTCTGTATAAGAGAGCTATATTCCCAACTAAGGGGCATACTTGCATTACTCAGGGCAAGCCTAAGTTAGTCTGCTAAATGTGCAGGTAGATTCTAGCAAGCCTGAGTTACTCTGCTAAATGTGCAGCAAGAAGCTAGGACTAGAGTTATGACCCTTAGTTGGGAAGGCAGCCTCAAAGATCAATTAAAAGGAAAGCTAAAGTGAGGGGGAGAGTATGCTGGAATATAGCTCTTTTGTATGGCAAGTGCCATTTGGGGCTTAAGTAGCATGTTTCAAGTGATGACCATTCTCATCTTATGGTGCCTTGGATGGCTGTTGTTTTATTAATGTGTGGGATGGCTAGAATTCTGAAATTGCAATATGGCATAGTAGTCTTTTTTGGTAGCTAATTGTTTAGGATGATTGTTGATTCCCCCCCTTCTGCTTTGCACACACTCTATCTGAAAATTGTTGGTTTATTCTGGATAGATGTATATGTTGTTTGAATCACTATCATGAATGTGAAAAGAGGTCTTATCTAAAGTTGCCATTCTAACTGCTAATTTGAATGGTGTAGTTACTTGAGATTGAAATAGTGTGCTGTAATGGTTTGCAATCTTTGTTTAAATTGGTGATTTTAGAAACATGTGAAGCCTGTTTTCTGATTAATAGGAAAATGATATTAATAGTCTGATATTTGACTTATATAATGTTAATGAGGTGATTGTAAATGGTTACAATTGAGAATCTTACTTTGAATTTTTGGTACCTTTTGAATAAAGTTTGGTACCTTCTTGTTTTTATGCTCCACACCCCCCTTTGGTTTATCCTGCTTTGTAGGTACCGTATCTCTCTGTTCTCTCGCTGGAAACAAAGGGGCATGTATGCAGCTTGCATGTGGATTGTTCAACTTCTTCTGGTTGTGAGCAAAGTGGATTTGGTGTTCCTCTATATTCCAGAATTTTATCTGGAGACTCTGGTAAACTTATCTCTCTTTTGCCCCATTGAGGGCATTTCAAATAACATTTTAGTTTCTTGCCTGCTGTGAACTTACAGGAAAATTGGTAAAAGGTTGGATGTGTGGGAGGAGTCCACCTCCGTGGACACAAACCTGAAGAATTCAGATAACTAATCTGAGAGAATAGAAGTTAATATCAAAAGATATTAGACTGAAATATTCTTCAAAGCTGCTCCAAAATATAGAGGGAAACCCCTATTTATAGATCCCTCCAGGTTCTAGGACATATTGGACTCTTTAACAGACTAAATAAATGACATTTGACTGACTTTTGGACTGCTCTTAATTACACAGACCCTTAATTACGAAAATCAACTTTCCAAAACTCCTTAATTGACTTATTTTCCCCAGAACCCTCCATGGACTCAATTAAAGGCTAGGCTGGAAGACTAACTTGCTACAAACATATAAACTCCTTAATTAAAAAAAATACTAATCATTATTCTCCATCAATGAGGTCAGGATGGTCCGTAGGTATATGGGTCCTTAGGGAACTAAGGTTAGGCACCAGGAAGTTGCAGGAGATCTTGAGATTGGAAGGATAAGGGCCAAGGAAATCAAGACCCCCCGCCCAGGGGGGGGGGGGGGGGGGGATGTCCTTGTATGGTTGTGTTGCGGATATGTGATCTCTTGCAATGATGGATAGGGGATAGATGGATGCTCTACTGATGGCAGTAAATTCCTAGAAAATTTCTTTTGTGTCTTCTGCACTTCTCTATCATCTACCAGCCCCTCTTTTTCGTCCAGACATGCTGGTGATGAGATTTTTGTTAAAATCTTGATTTCAATCCCCATTCCACGGATCTAGAGTATCTTGACCTTGGATGCTCTAGGTTGTCTTTACCCAAGGCAGTCTAGGCATAGAGGTTGAGAGAGCATATTCTGGCCGAGGTATCAGTCTGAGTGGTTGATCTTCTGGTGAGACAAGTGATGAGGGCTCAGTTTTGGCAAGGACCGGGGGTAAGGAATTGCACATGCTTTCTTTGGCAAAGCCTGTCCCCTCCAAGTGGACACTTGAGCATATGGAACTTCATGTTTACAAACAGAAAAAGTTTTCATCTGCTTTGTCCTATATTATACATACATATATATATATATATGCTTAGTTGATTATGAATTTAACCTATATTTGAGGTTTCCCGCTGTTTACTTGTTAATTGTCAGGTATTATTACAACTAGCCTCTGTATTCTCCATAGGAGCATGTCTCACATTTTTCTCCAATAGTTTCTTATGTTTTTATTTGTAATTTTTAAATGCTATTGCAGGTTGATTGCTTCCATGTGTTGCGTAAGAGTGATCCGCCGTTTGTACCTGCTCCTTTATTTATCAAGCAAGGACTCACTTCTTTTGTATGTCTTCAATTTTCTTGTCTTGCCGCACTTTTCTGATTTTTTTGCAACGCAGTGTCATAAGGAAGATGAGGATATATTGGCACAATTTATGAGTAGTTGCATGATTAGTTCTTTTACTAATTTGGAAAAAAAATTCAATTGTCAGCATTGAAGTAGTTTGTCAAGTCATATTGTGTTCTATGATTTCTTGATAAAATATCAAATTATAAATATACAAGGACAGCTTTTTCATTTTTCTGTGCTCTTTTTTTTTTTGCATTATTGAGAAAGAAATAAATGATCTCTCTTTTGGCTTGATAGTTTTTAACTCTTATGCAATTCAATCTATGATAACTTTGAGCCAAGTTGTGTGAGCACTGACTAAAGGCTCCAATGAAACTACCAGAAATCTAAATGGAAACATAACCAGGGGGGGCAGAAAAGGTGTTCATTTGATTTTGAGATATACATCTGTATAAACTCTTGATCTATACATCAGTAGGTGAAACCTTACTAACCTGGTGCTGTGAAGAACATAAAGTTAACTGTTAGTTGAACATGTGTTGGATTATGTGTTTGGTGATATACTCCAGGTGTGGCCTACTTACACTTTTTTTTTTTGGCATTAACTAGTTCCACCATATCTTCCTTCACCAAGAGATAAGGGCCACTTAGTCTAGATTAGGGATGGCAATGGAGAGGGTATGGATAGGAGACCCCTCTACTTGTCCCTGTACCCACATTTCTGTTTTTGTCCCTGGACTCGTACTCATATGGTATTTTATTTAACCCCCAATCTGCATACCTGTAGGGTAATGGGTACAGCACCAGAACCCGTATGCCGATATATTTTATTCTAACAAATTCCTATTCATAATTTATAATTCTATATAACTCCACAACAATTTGATGACAAATGAATCTAATATTAGTGCAAGCGAAAAGCTAAAAAAGCAACAACTGCAATATTTTAGATGGTTCCAATACATTACAAAAAAAATCACCTTGATTTGTTTGTGGTGAGGGTGAGAGGGAAAAGAAGTCATAACTAGGTTAGGTTTCAATTTTGTGAGAATGTGTCTAATTTGTCTCTTTTCGTTTTGTCTTTTAAGTTATAATATATAATTAGATGAAATTATACATATATATATATATCAGGTTAGGGTATGGGTAGGGGACCCTATCCCCGCCACCCTCCTCATACCCGGTGTGTATTTTAAATATCTCACCTGTATCCTCCACATGGGTAATTTTTAATACCGAACCCTCCCATCAAGGGAGGGTTTTGGTGGGTTCCCATAGGGTGGGGTACTCATTGCATCTCTATTCTAGATAAATTTTCTGTCACCTTGCAAATTATCTAAATGGGACCAAGATATATTGGCAATATGATAGGTCTACACTAGGGGGAAAGTAAACAGGTTTCAAAGGGGGCACAGCAATTTGTGAGAGACACATAGAAGTTTTCTTTATTGTCCGGTATTCTTTATTAGGTTTTCCATCTTCCTATCAATAAATACCATGTTGTAAACAACTTTTTGGTTCTGCTGTGCCATTTTATTTTATTTTATTTTGGAATCCCCAATTTCTATATCAAAATTGTGAAATTCAGAAAGTTTGACCACTGTTTCTATGCTACAGTTTGTTTCCAAATATCTATGTTTAGATATGATTCAACCAAAAGTGTTAAAGAGATAAAGTCAGAACTTTTTATTTAAAATTGCCTTATTGAATTGTGCATATAGGCTACCTATTACAACTAGTAAAATCCGATACCCACATATTTACATTATGGAGTGCTTGTTCTGAAACATGATATCTTTTTATCCTAAAGCAACAATTTTTGATCCAAAACCTTTCCACATCTTTCCATAATTATTTCTTTACTGGTTTCATTCAGAATAACAAGAAATATAATGAATTAAAATATAAGATTGGTTAGTGTTATCAAAGCTGTCTTGTAAAAAGTATTTCTAGAAACATGATTGTGTATATTAATTTGAAGAAAGAAATACTGACTTTTTGTTGGCTGCATGATTGTTAAAAAAGAGTTGCTGTACAAGTGCCTTATATTGGACGTGTATCTTGTTCTTGTTGCCATTCAACCACAATGCTTTCTGGGAACATGGGTAAACATGTCCCGAACTGGCACAAGGAGTAATATTAGTTTTGTTGTGGGCTTCTTTGTTGGAAACTGTGATATGCTATATGTTGTTAGAGCACTTAAAATTTGATGGTTCATAAGCAACTTATCATGTTATTCTGCCTGTCATCTTATAATTTTAAGAACTGCTATGTTTTATTTATTTGTTTATTTTTGAAATTATCTAAACGTTGGTGTTTGCTACTGCACGGGCACATACTTTATATATACTGTCACAATGTCAAATTTACTCATGTTGAGGAGTCTGATCTTATGTTTCACATGGTTCATGAATCAGGTTACTTTTGTGGTCACTCACTTTAATGACCCACGGATATCAAGTGCGGAATTGAGAGATCTTCTTCTACAATCTATTTCTGTCTTGGTCCAGTATAAGGAGTTTTTGGCTGTTTTTGAGAATAATGAAGCAGCCATCCAGAGGATGCCTAAAGCATTATTGTCTGCCTTTGATAATAGATCATGGATTCCTGTAACAAACATACTACTGCGCTTGTGCAAAGGTTCTGGCTTTTGTTCTTCAAAGCATGGAGAGTCGTCTTCAACATCAATTGTTTTTCAGGTGAACAGAACTTTATGTTTCATTTCTGCACTTGTTTCCTCCAGGTCCTGCCCCACAAATATTATTTACTTTTTGATTTTCAATCCTAACTTGTTATGGATGTGCACCTTTTTTCCTTTCTGTTTTCTGAAGAGATTGCTACAAGAGACTTGCATCCATGATGAAGAATTGTTCTCAGCTTTTCTCAATCGCCTATTTAACACCCTGAGCTGGGCGATGACTGAATTTTCAGTTTCAATTCGAGAAATGCGTGAGAAATACAAGGTAAAACGTTATTGCAGAGCAAATATGTTTTCTCAAAATTGTTATATTCTGTCAAGGAATGATATTTTAGAAGCATCTACTACATATCATGTCTGATACCAGCATTTCCAAGTACTCAATATTATATTTCCGTGCTAGTTATAAAAGAATCTTAGTTATTGTTTAGTCATGGGGCCATTCATTCCGCAGCTACTTTTTCTCCCAGGTTAATGCACTGTAGGAAGATTTGATTCCATCCATTTTAGGTCAGGCACATGGCATAATGAAGTTTTCTACATGTGGTTCTTTAGTATATCATTCTTTCTTTTATATTATTATTATTATTATTTGTGTGGTGGGGGCTTTGATAAGATTTGTGATGGCATGACCATTCAATTCATTTTGAAGAAAACTTCATCCCATGGCTAGGACATGTTTAATGCTAATTATGGTTACTTGTTCTTTCACCTATTACAACTTTATTCCCCTCCCCTCCTCTCTCCCCTTATGGCATTGGTTACTCATTCTTTCATCTATAGAACTTTAGCTCTATTATTTTTGTCCCACTATTTTCTATCCCTTACATTAGAATTAATATCAAAATTTGGTTACAGCTTAGTTATTCCTAAAAGTTAAAACTGATGTTCTATTCTCTTTCCTTCCCCCAGGAAGCCCCTTACAGACTTCCACTCTCTTTTTATGCCCCTATGTCATGACTGATTATAAAAATGTTTGCAGGTTTTGGAGTTTCAGCAAAGGAAATGCAGTGTCATATTTGATCTATCTTGCAATCTTGCAAGGGTACTGGAGTTTTGTACCCATGCAATTCCGCAGGCATTCCTATCAGGAGCAGAGACAAACCTACGAAGGCTCACTGAATTGATTGTCTTTATTTTGAACCACATCATATTAGCAGAGGATCCTGAATTTTTTGAGCTGTAAGTTTATCTATAAATGAACTTGTTGATAAAAGGGAATAAATGTTTGCATGATTGAACTCTTTTCCAGCTGCTGATGTTTCATTCTAGTATTTTAGTGGTTTCTGGTATTATTTCAAAGCTCTGATCTTGATACATACACTTGTTTCATTTTAAAGATTTCTATCAAAACTACTATACATCCTATTTATTTGTTTGGATGAACAAATGAGCTCTTTGTCCATATTGATGATTAAACTCTTGCCCAGGTATATATGCATACACTACGCTACATTTTAGTGATTTCTGTTAGAACTGGTAAACGTCCACTTTTCTTTGCTTGGACAAATTCAGGAGCTTGTTGGCCATCTAAAAATGTTTTCACTTTCCATGTTTCATCTATCTTCATGTTCACTTGTTCCTGTTTGTCATGCCTGCTAGACAAACTTACCTTCTAAGTATAAGTCTATTCCAGCTCACCTAAATAACATTTTTATTTCATTATTAATCTGTTTTTGTTGCTTTATAACTAATAAAGAATTGCTTGGAAATTTTGTTTGTCAAATGTCTGAAGTTATTAAGGTTGCTTTTAGTATGTTACAGATTTGAATATGGATAACATAAAAAATGAGTCATGGCAAGAGAGGTCATGATGTTCCATGTTCCCTATTTTCTTATTCTGTTGCATTTTATTTTTGAAGCATGAATCGAGTATTTCTCCATACTAACCATATTAATGAAATTGGCGTATCAATTACTAAAATGTTTATTGATTATGTCTTATGTATTCTTATAATTATTGGTTCAGAGTAATATCAGCTTCTTGTTTGTGAACTGTTGTCTGTATGCACGTACAAGTTTTGCTCTCTGCATTTCGTTCTTCATGTTGATATTCTGCACCTTGCCTACAGGTCAATTAGGCGGCATGGTCAATCACCAGAAAAAATAAACCGATGCACCATTTTAGCACCTCTAGCTGGTATTATCTTGAATTTGTTGGATGCTAGTGCAGAGGCAGAATCCTGCCAGCAGAATGATGTCGTGGGGGTATTTGCAAGTATAGACTGCCTTGATACAGTTCTATTTGGATTCCAGTTACTCTTAGAGTACATCTCGGTTAGTACTCTCTCTCTGCTCGCATGTGCCCACTTACATGTTTGTGTCATACACTTGTGCTCTAGTGATATATATACACTTGAAAATGTGGGTGTACGTGTCATGCATAAGTACTTAAAATATGTGCATACTTGTAACAAAATGTGTGTTACACATTCATGTACTGTAAAAGTTGAGGCGAACATTAAATGATATCATTTAGCTAAGATGGTAGCTGTTCCAAATTCCTTATGATGGACCTTTTTTCCACTTGCGGTAAGGCTGTTTCTTTTTCTTTTTTCTGGATGACAACTGCAGAAACCCCTTTTTGGGAGAATAACTATATTATTTCCCTTAGGAATGCCACAAATATATATATACACAATGGATCCTAAGAATTCTCCTAGATTTTAGAGATTAGATTCCTACTTTGTAGGGCTAGATTACAACCTCCTTAAATACAAACAAATCTAATCAAAACTAACTAAGAAAGATAAGATATAACAACAATATAAATCTGACGTAGCGTGTAGTGCGAGTGTGAAGAAAGCATACCAAAATAAACCCTTGAAAGAACAAACTTCAATGGCCAAAACTTGACTTTCAAGAAGACGCAAAAACAAGACTGTTTTGCTAAGAAAACCTAAACAGGTTGCTGAAATTTGATTGAGAAAAACTTGATTACAAACTTTAGATCCTAGGCATATTTATAGTATTTGGCTAATCCAAATCCATCTAATATTTGGAAAACAAAATCCAACTAGAATCTTAATAGAAATAAATCATAAATAAAAGTTAACTGGAATCCTAATAAAAATAAAACCCTAATCAATCATGAATTAGAATCTTAAATCAAGTAGAAACATGAAGTAGAATCCTAATTCAAGTAGAATTCTAAAACTTAAGAAGTATTAAAATATTGTTCTGGTGTTACTATTCCGGTGATACTGTTCCGGTTTGGTCGGGTCGGACTTGGGCCGGGTCTTGATTGCTGACTGCGTCATTCACCTCCACTTAAGAAAAAATTCGACCTCGAATTTTGATCCGAGTAGGACAAATCCACGTTCGGCAAGTACAAAGAGAAATTAACCACTTTGAATGTTTAGAAATACCCATATGATTAGGCAAATCCACAACATAAGCATTATCATTGGTCTTCTTCGTAATCTTGTAAGGACCATATTTCTTTGATTTGAACTTGTTTTGCTTTCCTGCTGGAATCTGTTCCTTGTTCAAGAATATCATGATTTCATCTTCAACCTCAAATAACTTGTGCTTCCTATGCTTGTCAGCTGTTGCTTTGTACTTCTTATTTGTGCAACCTTTGCTTGATATTTTCCTGAACCGCTTGAACTTTTTTGCTAAGAGAACATGAGCAAAGACATTCCTCCCCTTCTTAGCCATATCTGGGTTGGCATGGGTCCAACCATCGCCATGTTTGTTGCCATCTGCCTCCACTGTATTATTACTATTAGATTGAGGACGTTGAACATTCCATCTTGAGTGCTTTTCTAATATGATAAATTTTATCATAGGTCCTCTTTTCATCAGCTTTCTTGATTTTGACTCCTCAACAGCTTTCGAATTCATCTGTAGATTTTTCTTGCCTGGAGAAGTATTCTTTCTCAACTGTTTCGAATAGAGACTTATTCCATGACTACCAGCAGTCTCTCCATCACTTAAAATATTGATGCTTGAATCCTCCTTTGATCTAAGCACTTGATCAGCTATAGTAGCAACTGCTACAACATTATTAGTTTTAGAATCTAATTTCAAATTAATACCGAAATCAGTTGCACTATTCGAGTTAACTAGCCTGGGAGATCCAACACCTCTATCCACAAAGAGACCCCTGTGACCATCTTGCTTTTGCAATCGCAAAGGTGAATATGTTCCTATTGCCTTCGATTCAACCATGCTAGAACTTGAATAAACTGTAGAAGAATCTGTTACCATGGCCTTCATCTCCTTTACAGTCGCAAGCCGATCAGAAGAAACGCCACCATCATTGGGTTGTGAAGCAATGCCTGAGCCCTCGGGACTACAAAATACCCTAGTATGAATCAATAACCTTGGAGTTTCTGTCATGTTAGCAGCATAAATCAGACCTGAGTTTGCAAACGTTGAGGTTGTTGGGACAACATAATCTTCGAAATCAAGCTCCAAACTCATCGAAAAGTCATTCTTTAGTTTATACTCATCGTTTCCCCAATAGTTGTGTTGCTGCGCATTCCTCCTAACCCCTTTACAACTAGGGTTGGCTATCATATTACCAAGATCATCCTCATCGTCGCTATCATCCATCATTGGTCTTCTAGGATTAATGAGGACAGGACTAATGGCTGGTCTTCCCGGTTTAACGTAGCCGGCTTGATTCATGCCATTAGTCCGGTTCCGATTATCCTTAACTCATTGTAAAACGCCCAATTGGTTGCGGATTCGCTCCAATTGCTGCTCCATTGTACGAGTTATTTCTCGTTGTTCTTCGATTGCTCTCCAAATCGCGGGCAGCCCCCGATCACCGTCACGAGGCTAGTTGCTACCGTTACCTTCAAGATTGACCATTTGATTGGTTGATGAACCGCTCTGATACCATCTGACGCAGCGTGTAGCGCGAGTGTGAAGAAAACATATCAAAATAAACCCTTGAAAGAACAAACTTCAATGGACAAAGCTTGACTTTCAAGAAGACGCAAAAACAAGACTGTTTTGCTAAGAAAACCCAAATAGGTTGCTGAAATTTGATTGAGAAAAACTTGATTACAAACTCTAGATCCTATGCATATTTAAAGTATTTGGCTAATCCAAATTCATCTAATATTTGGAAAACAAAATTCAACTAGAATCCTAATAGAAATAAATCATAAATAAAAGTTAACTGGAATCCTAATAAAAATAAAACCCTAATCAAACATGAAGTAGAATCCTAAATCAAGTAGAATCATGAATTAAAATCCTAAATCAAGTAGAAACATGAAGTAGAATCCTAATTCAAGTAGAATTCTAAAACTTAAGAAGTATTAAAATATTGTTCCTATGTTACTATTCCGGTGATACTGTTCCGGTTTGGTCGGGTCGGACTTGGGCTGGGTCTTGATTGCTGATCGCGTCAAAATCAAAATAAATCATGGAGGATAAATTAACAGATAAGGAGCTCTACAGCTCGGCATAATAGCTTCCGATCTACACTCTCCCTCAAGCTGGGCTGAATATATTATTCAAGCCAAGCTTAGTGCTTAGCTCATCAAATATTCTTTTTTGTAATGGTTTAGTCAGAATATCTGCGACCTGCCTATTTGTAGAAGTGTAGTTTAGCTAAAAAAATTCCTTCTTCTAACTTTTCTTTAATGAAGTGCCTGTCAATTTCTACATGTTTTGTTCGATCATGGTGGACCGGATTTTTGGCAATACTAATAGTCAATTGGTTGTCACATAATACTAGTTCTAGTATTGGTTGTGCCATAGTCACATGTAACTCTTGTACCAACCTTTTTAACCACATACCCTCACAGAACCCATGAGCCATAGCTCTAAATTCAACTTCTGTGCTACTCCTAGAAACCACTAATTGCTTCTTATTGCGCCAAGTAACTGAATTTTCACAAATAAATGAGCAATATGCCGAGGTTGACCTTCTATCAGAAATTAAACCTGCTCAATCAGCATCACTGTAGATTTTCACCCCTCTGTTCACTGTTTTCCTGAACATTGGCCCTTTGCCTAGAGTCAACTTTAGATATCTCAGAATCCGATATACAACCTTTAAGTGTCTTTCTCTAGGATCATTCATGAATTGACTTACCACACTTACGAGAAAACCTATATCTGGTCTAGTATGTGACAAGTACACAAGTTTTCCCACCAATCTTTGATATCTCCCTTTATCCACTGGAGCACTTTCTTTGCCAACATCTAGTTTTGAAGTGGTTTCCATTGGTGTATCAGCTGGTTTGCTTCCCAACATACTTGTTTCAGTAAGAAGATCTAGGGTATATTTTCGTTGAGAAATTGAAATTCCTTCTTTGGACCTTGCTACTTCCATGCCTAGGAAGTATTTCAGGCTTTCTAGATCTTTGATTTCAAACTCTCTCTCCAGGACTTCTTTAAGATCCTTGATTTCAGAAATATTATCTCCCGTAACAATTATATCATCAACATACACATTAAGAATGGATATTTTACCTTCCAAGGAATGCTTGATGAATAAGGTATGGTTTGCTCGACATTGGCTATATCCATACTTCTTGACTGCCTTTGTAAATTTCTCAAACCAGGCTCTAGGAGACTGTTTGAGCCCATAAAGAGATCTCTTTAGTTTGCATACCTTGTTTCTTGTGAGGTTAGTTTCAAATCCGTGAGGAATTTCCACATATACTTCTTCTTTGAGATCTCCATTTAGAAAAACATTCTTCACATCTAATTGGTAAAGTGGTCAATCTAGGTTTACAACTAGGGATAACAAGACTCTGATAGTATTCAATTTTGGCACCGGAGCAAAAGTTTCTTGGTAATCTATACCATAAGATTGAGTGAACCCTTTTGCAACTAGGCAGGCCTTAAATCTGTCAATTCTTCCATCTTCTTTGTATTTGACTATAAATACCCATTTGTAGCCCACAAGATGTTTTTCAGGGGGTAATTTTGTAATCTCCCAAGTCCCATTCTTTTTCAAGGCCTTCATTTCCTCGAGAACCGCCTCCTTCCACTTAGGATGTTAAAAGGCCTTCAGAATAGTTATAGGAACCTGCACCTTATTGATATTTGATATAAATGTTTTGAAATTAGGTGAGAGACCGTTGTAAGAAATGTAATTGTGAATGGGATGTTGAGTGCATGATCGTACTCCTTTTCTCAATTCTATAGGCTAATGTAAGTCCTCATCCATAGCTGAAATTTCAAAATTCTCACCAATAGTTATGGTATTCTTCTTCTATAACAATTCTGGATCTAGGTTTGGATCAGACTCTTGATCAGTCCTACGACATGTTGGTTCCCCATTTTCTTTTTGTTTAGACTTTTTCCTAGAATAAACTTGAAGTTCATGAGGATAAGAAGGATTATGACCAATAGAAGGTGAACTGGAAGAAGACTGATCTGCTTCTGACGACTCAGATTGTAGGTTGGGAGGAAAAAATAGATTTGTAGGGTTTGTAGGTGGCTGAATTTCAGGTTGCTGTTGGTATTCCCAAAAACTGATATTCTTGAGGATTGTTTGGTGTATTCTCCCCCTGAATATCAGATTTAGGATAATAGTGCTGGTCTTCAAAAAAGGTTACATCCATTGAGGTGAAAAATCTCTTTAAGACTTGGAGAGTAACATTTGTAACCTCTTTGGTGGGGAGAGTAGCCAAGAAATATACATTTGATGGACTTTGGGTCAAGTTTGCTCTGAAATTGAGAGTGAATGTGAACAAAGTGTAACCAAAAATCTTGAGAGGAAATTGAGAAAAAACTTGGGTGTGGGGAAAAGAAGAAAGGAGAAGCTGACTTGAAGTGTGATGTTTGAGGATTCGTGAGGGCATTCTGTTTATAAGATAGGTGACCGTAAGAATAGCCTCACTCCAAAAATATTTAGGAACATGGGTGGAGAACAATAAGGATTTGGCCACTTCCAATAGGTGTCTATTCTTATGTTCTGCAACCCCGTTTTGTTGGGGTGTATCTACACAAGAACTTTGATGAATGATGCCTTGTTGTGACAGATAAGTGCCTAGGATGGTATTGAAGTATTTTTTGGCATTGTCTGTTCTTAGAACTTGAATTTTAGCATTAAATTGCCTTTGCGCTATGGAATGAAAGGTTTGAAAAATGTGTCCAGTTTCAGACTTTTCTTTTATGAGAAAGACCTAAGTAAGACGAGTATGGTCATTAATAAAGGAAATAAACCACCGAGCCCTAGTAACATTTTTGACTCTAGAAGGCCTCCACACATCACTATGGATCAAAGAAAACGGATAGGATGGAGTGTTAAATTTGACTAGGATAATTAGTCCAAACATGCTTAGAATATTGACAAATTTCATATTGAAACATGTGTAAATCTGAATTCTTGAACAAGGAGGGGAACAATTTCTGAAGGTAAGCAAGGTTTGGATGTCCTAATTTGTAGTGCCATAACATAATTGCACTCTTATTTAAATAAAAAGTAGAGAAACAAATAGGTGGAATAGAGCAGCAGTTGTTAGAATTTACTTCAGTTTTTGAATCAGTCCCTTTAAGAACGTAAAGTCTCGAACATGTCTCAGCACTGCCAATCATCTTCCTCGAAGTTCGATCCTGAAATTCACACATTTTTGAGAATTTTGCAACACAATCCATATCAATAGTGAGTTTACTAATAGATAGGAGGTTGTAGTCTAGTTTAGGGACAAAAAAAACAGCATGTAGCGTGAAACAGGTGGACAACACAACCGATCCAATACCTGCCACCTTTGATAATGAGCCTTCGGCAATCCTTACCTTCCAATCTTTGTCACATGGCTGAAAATTGGTTAACAGTGCACTATTTCCAGTCATGTGGTCAGAAGCTCATGAGTCAACAATCCATAGAGTAGATAGCTTACTTTTAGCTGTAAAAACATGTAGAGGGTTACCTTTATGGGCTATTGAACTTGTTGCTATTGTAGAGGCCTAAAGCTGTGTTTTATCAAAAGTATTCTGCAGCCACTCCATTTGTTCTTTGCTGAATAAGCTCGTATTTAAGGCAGTAGCAGTGTCTTCGATGGCTATTAGGTTACCTCTACTCCGCCTTTCACGTGTTGGTTTCCAATTCGGAGGCTTGCCATGGATATCCCAGCATGTATCCTTTGTGTGACCGGTCTTGTGACAATGGTCACACCAAGGACAACCCTTCTTTTGCTTGATATTTGTTGGGTTGCCTCCTCGGGTAAATAGGGCAGAGTGTTCCAGGCTTGGATTTCAAGGCTTTAACATCAGTTTCAGCTTGCTTTCTTCTCTACGAACCTCAGCTAACGCCTCCCTGATACTTGGTAGAGGTTTTGTGCCAAGAATCCTACCTCTCACTCCATTTAGGTTTTTATCTAAACCAATCAGGAACTTATACAGCTGCTTCTTTTCCACTATTTTCTTGTATTGTGCTGAATCTTCAGCGCATTTCTATTGAATAGTGTCACACTTATCTAGTTGAAGCCAAAACTTATTCAAGGAATTGAAGTATTGAGTGACTTGAGACTCACTTTGCTTTAGATCATCGAGAATACTCTATCTCAAACAACTCAGAGGTATTGTCAATATGGGAGTAGAGTTTCCTAGCAGACTCCCAAATTTCTTGTGTTGTGTCGTATAATAAGAAATTCTCACACCTATCTCATTGTTCATTGAATTAATCAGCCAAGACATCACCATGTTGTTCTCGACCTTCCAGATCTGGTGCTGTGATTCCTCTTCCTTCGGTCTGCTGGTAGCTCCAGTTAGATAATCATCTTTCCCTTTTCCACATATGAACATCATCACTGATTGTGACCATTAAATGTAATTTTGGTCATTCAGTTTGTGATCGGTGATAGTAAATGGATTGCTGTTTATCTGTGTTTACAGAATTGGTGGTTTGGAAAGGAACAATCTTAGATGACTGACTGCTTTTGCCAGCCATGATGTAAGTTGATTAGGTCCGGTGGCTATAAAGGGGTGGGTTGGATGGGAGGGCTTAGTGAGGCGGCGAATAAAGGCTAGGGTTAACAAAGAGAAGGGAGAAAATAATTCTGCTTTGATACCATGCAGAAATTCCCTTTTTGGGAGAATAATTCACTATATTATTCCTCTTGGAAATGCCACAAATATATACATACACAATGGATCCTAAGAATTTTTCTAGATTTTAGAGATTCAATTCCTACTTTGTAGGACTAGATTACAATTTACAACAACATTAAATACAAACAAATCTAATCAAAACTAAGTAAGAAAGTTAAGATATAATAACAATATAAATCAAGATAAATTATGGAAAATAAATTAGTAGATAACGAGCTCACAGCTTGGCGTAACAGCTTTCAATCTACAACAACCTACTTAATGTCTTCAACCACCGTTTCTAGATGAAGGGAGCTTGGGTCAACGTAAGATGGTTGGTTTAATGTTTAGAGTGACAACCTGATTAACTCTTGGCAGTCTGTACATGCATGCCAAGTCAAGCTCAACCAACCTTACTGATCTATCAATGCGTATGTTCATACTTGCAATTTTGTAGAGTTGTGTAAAGAAGTAACTTTAAAGGCAGTTTGTTACAAGTATAATCAATATGGATTGGTTTCTTCCCTTGGAAATTTTTCACCATGCATTTGTCTGTTTCTGTCGCACCCCATTCTCTATATCCTTTTCCAGTGAAATACATGCAAGTCGCCTCAGCTTTTTTATTTTTTTTGGGACAAGGATGTGTTTATTTTGTATTTGTTTTAGACATCTGACCAATTTGAAATTGTGCGACCACGTTGATGAACTATGTGTATATATATATATATATATATATGGAAAAGCCTTGCAATTTAACTTAAATTTCACCACTCCTCTCTGTTGACATTGGAAATGCCAGGCCGGATCCTTCAGAGGGGATGGCCATCTTGCAAAAATGAAGCAGCTGGAGCAATTCTCAAGCCTCTTGATAAGCCGATCGGAGTTGGGGAAAGTTGAGAGGATGGGATTCGAGGGAGAAGCTGCTGACAGGATATGCTGTATCTGTTACGCACGGGAAGCAGATGCCCAGTTTGTACCGTGTTCTCACATGTCTTGCTATGGCTGCATATCTCGGCATCTCCTGAACTGTGAAAGGTGTTTCTTCTGCAATGCAACAGTGGTGGAAGTCGTCAGGACTGATTCGAGGGCAGCTTAATTAAAGCTGATTAAGTGTGTTCTGGGTTGAGTTTGGGGGGTGTGGATCAAGTAACAGTCGGGTCAGACACCTACTATTTTAGGAGGTTGGGGTATTATCTCAAAATTGGGATATTATGACAAAAGAAGAAGAGGAAGAGGTAGAGGAAGAGGAAGAAAGAAAATGGGGATTGATAAAAAAACCTTATTACTTATTTTAGAACCGGCAGCTAGATAGAAGTGTTGTTATAGATAGGTGTAATTAAGTATAATAGATGTATAGGGCGCTTGGGGTTGTAGTAAACTGGTTGGTTGGTTCTGGAAGTGGGTTTGTTGTGGACTTGGATTAACTTAAAATTTTGTAGAGAGGGGGGGAAGAAGCTCAAGGCAATTATTTTGTAAATATGAGTTGTAAAAGGAAAAACTCTTTTATTTTTATTTTTTTGTTTTTATTCTCTGTTTGTTTTTATTGGGTTATGACCAGGAGGCAGTAACTGCATTTTGTTTTTAGGTAAGTTGTATATATTGTATTTTATTTTTAATAGGTAAATAATCTGATTGGTTGATAATAAATGAATTATATTTTAAAATACTTAAATCAACTAATTAAATTGTTTTTAGATTGTTTGAATATTAAAAATAAAATATATTTACGGTTCTTTAATCATAATAATTTTCTTTACAAGGCAGCCCGTTAAAGATTATTATTGATAACACCTCGAAACTGGTGAATGGTGATTGTTCAATTTAACAAGAACACTTAGATGGTATTAGTTGGTGCTAAGAATTTCAACGGATTTGTATTTAACGGGCGATTTTGGGTGGGTGGGTGGGTGGCTGAAATTCTACCATTATTTATTTAATAATAATGATCCATTTACTTGGTAAAAACCAACGTGAGCAAAATAACATTACAGGTAGGTAGGGGGGACACAAGTGACAAGTTTAGCTCATGATAGGTAGGGGGGACACAAGTGACAAGTTTAGCTCATGACAGCTATTCATTTCTCTTATAATAATAATGCCAAAGAGGTAAACTAAGTTAGTTCGTCGTTACGTTGCACGAAAACAAAAACGAGAAATATTTTGATAGAAAATAAAAACGTGGAAATGAATATTTTTTTTAAAAAAATAAATATAAATAAGGTTTAAAACGGGAATAGAAAATGTTTCAAAAACGAGAAAATGACTTCTATAAAGTATTTCTATGTAACATAGGTTCGTGGAACACGTGTGTATGTGTGAGGACATTACCAGACCCATTTGTACCTTCTAGTTTTAGCTAAGGTCCCATTTTCACACACACATATATATATATATATATGCATGAGTGAGTGAAATTAAAGTTTTTAAGCATAAGTCGAGTGGTGGGATGAATAATATGTCTGTGTTAATTCAATGGGTTACGAGTTCGATTCTCACATTGTGCAAGGGATAGAGACTTGTGATTTATTTCTGCTAATGTAATCGCAAGATATGAGTATCAAGGTTGTGCAAAGACAATCATCTCAAATGAATGAAATTAAAAAAAAGAATGATCATGAATCAAATTATATATCAAAAGAATGATCATGAGTCAAATTATATATCATTGGAAAGAGTATTGAGAAGGCTTAAAGAAACACAAAACCTTGCCTAAATAAAAGAGTTAATATCAATTACTTTGTAAACCAATTATGCCTTTCATTACTGGCTTGGCTTAATTTACAGTATAAACATAATAATGAAATTGTGCTAATACATGTGAAGGTTTGTGTAGTTGTCTATATACAGGGTAACTCTTTACAATTAAACTAATTAATAAATGTTGTCCTTTCCTTGTGTTGCGTTGGATTGACACAACTTACCCGGTTCAGGTCGGAGATTGCGAGGGAGAGGGACAGAGCGCTGTACTTTGGTGGTAGAGGGAAGCGAAGCAAAACGAGAGAGACTGAGAGACAGAGAGAGCAAATGTTAGACGCTCTGAAGTTGAAAGTTTCGTGCCCTGCAGCAATCGCATCGAACTGCGACCGTAGCCTCGCCGGAAGCTTCACTTCTCGAAACCGCTCTTTGATTCTCCGGCTACCGCAACGCCGCTTGGCATCTCTCTCTCTTCTATCCCACAGCGCCTCATCTGAGCCGTCACTGTCCTCTCAATTCACCTCCACCGTCGGATCTGCCTCCCCTTCTTTTCACCTCTCCCACTGGAATCTCACTCACCGTCACATCCTGCTTCTCAATGTCATCGCTTGCGCTGTACTCTCTCTCTCTCTCTCTATATATATATATATATATATATATTTCTATGATTTTTCTGTT
Source organism: Diospyros lotus (assembly GCF_014633365.1). Classification (NCBI taxonomy): domain Eukaryota; kingdom Viridiplantae; phylum Streptophyta; class Magnoliopsida; order Ericales; family Ebenaceae; genus Diospyros; species Diospyros lotus. The sequence goes on from NC_068343.1 coordinate 21,033,775, forward strand.
TCTCAGTTCTTAGTTATGTTTCAAGACCTTGTCTTTACTTCGATTGGTTGCTTATAAAATGGGGGAAGAGAGAAATTGATATCGGATTATTTCTGTATAAAAGCCAAATGAGTGAGAAACTGACTTCAAATTGAAACCTATGTCTTCTCTTTCGACGTAGCATTTGTGGAGGGAAAGGAAAATGATAGAAAATCAATTGTAGGGACTGGAGATGTTTTTATTTATTTGTTATTTCTTTCAGAAAATGAAAAGAAGATTATTAGATATGTACGAAAATGATTCCTTTTTTTTTTTTCTGAATGATTTGACAGATAGTTAATAGTTTATGAAGATGATTCATTATGCGTAATGAGGTTTCTTTTCTGCTGATGTGTTTTTTGGCTTGATATTTTGATATCTTTCTCACAGGCAGCAGTTTCTGCAACTTGGCTTTTTTGTTCCGCCATCCCAACTCTACTGGTCTGTGATCTTTTATATCTGCCTCTGCTGGTTGTTAGTTTTTAAGCATCACTGATTATGATTTCGTAAAATTTGTTGAGTTCTTGTTTTCATGATTCCTGTTCTTTTGAGCTGAAAATGGCTATATGTCCATGACATAAGAGCAAAATTGAAATCCTGAGAAATTTGGGAGGAATTGAAGCTCGCTTTCCAAAACAGCCTGAATGACAAAAGAATATATCTGCTAATTTACAAATAAAAAATTGTGTTGTTAGTTTTATTCGAATATATGATTTTCATACTTTTTTATGCATTCATGCCCTATATGATCTGCTAAAGGCTTTCAAGCGAGCTGCTGAGTCACTAGAGAAGCTCATGGATGTTACACGGGAAGAGCTGCCTGATACAATGGCTACTGTCCGATTATCTGGCATGGAGATCAGTGACCTAACAATGGAGCTCAGTGATTTGGGGTAAGCATTCAAAATGTCTTCCTCTTCACTAGATATAGAAACCTCACGCTTGTTGTGCAGCCAGGAGATAACTCAAGGTGTTAGAAGCTCCACTCGGGCTGTCCACGTAGCTGAGGAGAGATTGCGAAGTTGGACAAAAATGTCTCCTTCAGGTTATTGATAAATCTACATATGTACTCTCCTATGAGTGTTGAATTTTAATGGAAGAATGGATTTTACTTCATCTTTACTTGATTAGAATCCCTGCAGGCAATGCCTACTCTAAAAGCCAGGACTCCAGAAGCAACCATAGCTAAGACTGCGAGGGGAATGAAGGAGGCAATTGTTAAGGGTCGGTCATTCATCCAAATGTTTTTCACTCTAATCAGGTTTTCTAGGATGGCTCTCAATTACTTCACTTCCCGGCCTAAGCAGTAAATACAGGAATGCAACTCAGGCATCATAAGATTCCATCCCACCTGCCCCCTCTTCTCTGGATCCATATTTTTTTCCATTTGTGGATTATCATTTCTGGTAAAGTTTTGGTTGGATTTTCAATTACTAAGTGTGTCAGGCTATGAGATTTATAATCAATGACAGGTCAAGGGAACTGGAGAAGTGAAATGCTTCGCCTGTTTTCATCTATTATTTGCATATTCCTTTCTTTATTTGCTGATTAGCACTTTGACTGGTAGTAAATTTAACTGTGTGTTTGGAGCTGATTATCACCATCATAGCAAGACTTAATCCCATTAGGTGGGACTCAGGAGGTTTTTGTGCTTCTAATTAAGTGCAAGCCTAATTTCAGCTATAGGAATGGGGAAAAAAACCCAAGGATTCAGGTCCGAGCCTGTTTTGCTCAATGTTGGGTGGGTTTGGGCAACTTGTTATTGGATACAGGCAAGTTCCGAAAAGTTAAATCCTGGAATCGGTTTGGATGGTGGGGAGGAGCGAATGTTGACCCTACACCACCTCTGGTTAACCTCCACCTTTTACCCTCCTCTATTCTTCCTATCTTTAGAAACTTATAGAGGGATATACTAACCAAGTTCTCACACAGACATTACGGGCAAGGTGGTGCACTTTTAGACAATGTTGTCAATTGATTTGCTTTTCGTACCTTACATGGCAGTCTAGATCTTAACTTCACTGTAATCATCTATGAGGCAAATAGAAATTGACAGAGGTTGTTTTGCAGAAAATGCCATGATCTCATATTTATTATTGTTAATGTTGGGAATTTTCTTTAGATTTTGATTTCTAAAGATACAAGGTTACTGGCAAATCATTTTCAGTCTATCAACTAGTCCATATGGCGCCTCAACCCTTTTTATTTAGAAAGGGAAGACTTATTTTTTAGTGCATACCAATTATCTGTTCTTATTTTTTAGTTTTTGTACACTTAGATTCTTGGTTTTATTTCTTTTATGGAACATTTTGGATTAATACATACTGAACGCTGTCTTCAAACTTTTATCTTCCAACATTATTTGGATACAGCTCAATTATGTGGGGGTACAACCTGTTGGGTGTTTTGTTAGCTGTGTAAACAATGGCACCTCTCACCGGGGGGGGGGGGGGGGGGGTGGTGTGAATTGGGTGTTTATGATTTTTAAAAATCTATGGAGGTTTTCAAAGATAAATTACAAAATAGTGAATGTAAGCAAAAGAAACAATCAAAATATACTAGACACACAAGAAATTTAGAGTGGTTCCGCTAAACCCAACCTACACCATTACTTTAGCTTCCCATTGGAGATTTTAAAATCCACTATATCCTCCTACTTAACCATGTAGGCCCTCTAACAAAACTGTGTCATGTAGCTAGGGTTTGAATTGGTAGCCAGAAAGATCCGATAGAGCTAAGTCCAAGAACAAAGGGAATTTAGGGGAAGATTGGACAAAATTGGGGAAGGATTTAGAGAGAAATGAGGGAGAGTAGCAGAGAGAAACGAGAGGGAGATTGGAGAGAAATCTAGAGAGAGAAATGAGAATTATTCAATTACCATTGAACATGCCTTTCCATCCTCTCTAGTTGTGGCTTATATAGCCTCATAGCATTGCACATGCACCCATGTGCAGTTACAACAGTGACTATAACTGCCTATAGCCAAAACAAATATCTATAACAAAAAAGGAAAGGAAATTACAAAATATGATAATGCATGTAAGTTAACTATTATTATATTTCCTACTCTATTCTTGAGAATCCTCAGGGTCATGACTCATGACAATTCTCCCCCTTCTTGAGAAAGTTCTTGTCCCTAAGAACTTTAGCAATTGATCATTGCTCTTACCCATTACCAGCTCTCTCAATCTGTTTCATTCCTCTTTCCTTCTTTCTCCTTCTAGGCCTCTTCGTCTTCATTCTTGGGTTTCCAAGATCAATTCCAGACCTAAGTTGAGCCAAAACTTCTATAGGGAAAACTTCATCAAGTAACCACCCCCAATAATATCTATCCAATCAAGCTTGGTCTCCAATCTATGGACATGATCAGCCATTTCTGGACTGACATACTTAGTAGCTGACCCTTGGAGTCCAACGAAAGGACTATCCATGTTCGTGACTTCCATTAGTACTTCATTACTATCCAATACAAGTAAGGGGAGCAGATCTACAACCATAGTTGCAATTATTGTATCCCCATTCAACCCACAACCATGCTTTGCTACAAAACTATTAGCAACATTTTGGAAATGCAACAATGGAAATTTGTAGACTTGCCTTGGATACTCAGACCAAGGCTGTCTGTGAGCATTAAAATTAGGAGTTGCTGCAACTTCAATTCTAGCCAACGGTTTCTCATTGACTGACACTTGGTCTCCATCTCGGCCTTCTTTCCCTAACTTGATTTATAACTAGATTATCTGATGAAACAATACCCCTACCCGGTCTATCAGATATATGAAAGCCATCTTCATAGTAGTTCTCATCTCCAATCTGGCATGTAGGCTATTCATCACCGGGATCATCAGCTTCATGTTCTTGTAAAGTGTGGTCTACACCAATCTCCTCATCCAATCTTCTTTTATCTTTGGAATCTTGAGTTTTCATTGATTTGTTCACTTTATTTACAACGCCAACTTCCTTAATATTGGCTAAAGTTTCAGTCGAAATCTCCTGATTACATGCAAATAATCCAGAAACTCCTTTTTCTTTGTGTTTGCTGGAATTTTCCTCTACATGAACTTCTTTTTCAAAAATATCCGATGGTCCCTTTGCATCTGTTGCCCTGTTTATCTGATTGTTACTGATTCCCTACGAATAATGCCATTCACCATTAATATCATCTCTGATGTTGCACTTCTCCTCCGGCTAGTTCCTTTTAAGGAATTCCTCTTTGTTAAAAATCCCGCAATATTCATCGAAGAATTCAACAGAAAAACTGTAGTGATAATTCTTAGTTAGTATCATCGCAAACTCCTGCAACTGCTTGTGTATCATGCGGCCGAATTCTTTGCTCGTATCATGTATCACACTTCTTGTTTCCTTGTCCAAGTGGCTGATCTCATTCTCAAACTTTTTTTCCCATGCATGAGGCTTCTAGCCAAACTCCTCATGATATCTATCGCCAACTGAAAATGCAATATTCTTTTGCTGCAATTGCGACCTCATCTGTTTCATGTATGCACTGCTCCCCATGGCTGACATCTCCTGAACAGTACACTTCGAAGACCAAGGGGTAGAAATCCTATATATTGAATCCCTCATCTCCCTTCGATATCTGCTTCATAGCAAGCACCTAGGATAAACGATTGCCTCTCAACACTCAACAACCTTCAATTTCTTAGCAAGATGAGCCACCTACCTTCCAATTCGACTCAGACTCAATGCTAAGGTCGCTTATGTTAGCAGTCACCAAAGAAACTGCTATAAACTCGCCTATGTCGGCCTCAATTTAGCAGAATAATCGGACTCTAGATCCTCTTCACTTAATTCACCAGAATTTCGCCCAAATTGCCGGAATTCACCACTAGAATCGCCTGTGATGCTACGACTTTGCTTAGCAACTTGAATCCGCCTCTGTCACTGTCATAAATCAACTGGCGTGGCTTCAGGTGATCTGATAAGAGAGTTCGCCCAGCTTGCTGGAAATCATGACCAAAGTTTGCCTAGTTTGTTGAAAATCACAGCCAAGAATCGTTGGCCTGTTCCACCAATTTCTACAAGCTGCCTTTGTATCTGCTCCCTTAATTCGCCACTATCTACCTCTCAAATCAGGTTGTAGTCACTAATTGCGCTCGCCTATCAACATCGAGGCCCTAGAAATTTTCAGAACTCTAGAATTCACTAGAATCGAAGTCGCAATCATGGAGACTCACAATCGCCCCAACCAACGTGTCATGACCCTAAGGATATGATTGTAATTGGGGGGGAAATCCATGGTGTATAAGTTGCAGAGTTTATTGTAGAAGTTTAGAGATTAGGCGAGAATAACTAACTCTTGTATAAACAGTTAGCAAGGCTGTTAGAGTAGTTAGTTGGTTATATTTTCTGTTATTTCCTTCAATTGTAAGCTTATAAAGAGGCTGTCATGATTTGAATAACAATTGAATTCCATTTCCCTCTCTCAATTCTCCTAGCTTTCCTTCGGTTTTCTCTCTTCTCCCACCATTCTTTCTATTATGTTCTCTCTTTTCCTCCCTTTCTGCTCTTTCTTCCTCTAATTCTTACCAATTTACTTCCTAACCCTAGCCAAACCCTAGGGTTGTAACACAACGCTTCCTTCTTGCCCAATCACTGTTCAGGTCGAAATTGAAATCGCAATCATGGAGACTCCGATTGTGCCACCTGATGTGGATCGGTAGTCTACAATTTCCTGCAAACCACGGAATTCACTGCAATCGATTGCTATGGGTTAGCTGCCACCAGATCTTATTGCGATCACTGGTAATCGATTTTGTTGCAGTCGTTGGGTTCACTGAATCATTGTTCGATCACGTCACCGGAATCGCTTGGGTTATCTCCTAAGATTACAGCCTATCTTGTTGCTGCTTGTTTTTGAAATCACCTTCAGATTTCGTGAATCCACTACATCGGACAGTAACCATCAACACTCGACGGACCTTAATCAGCAACGAAAATAGTCGAGGAACGATGCTCTAATACCATTTGTCATGTACCTAGGGTTTGAATTGGCAGCTGAAAAGATCCGATAGAGCTAAGTCCAGGAACAAAGGGAATTTAGGGGAAGATTGGACAGAATTGGGGAAGGATTTAAAGAGAAATGAGGGAGAGTAGCAGAGAGAAACGAGAGGGAGATTGGAGAGAAATCTAGAAAGAAATGAGAATATTCAATTACCATTCAACATGTTCCATCCTTTCTAGTTGTGGCTTATATGCCCTCTCATAGCATTACACATGCACCCATGTGCAGTTACAACAATGGCTATAACTGCCCATAGTCAAAACAAATATCTATAATAGAAAAAGGAAAGGAAATTGCAAGATATGGTAATGCATTTAAGCTAAATATTATTAAATTTCCTACTCTATCTTTGGGGATCCTCGGGGTCATGACAATGCACTAGGAATTACAACCTCTTACTTATATACAAGTAGACCCTCTAGCACAATCAGTAAGAATTGTACAACAATAAATACAAAAGAAATGATCTAAGAGTTGACACTCTCAATTACAATATCTCTCAAATAAATATACAAAGGCTTAAACAAGATTTTACAAATGATATGTGTAGCTTTTTTGAGAGAAAAATGAAAGCATAAGCACTAGTGAGAAGAATGAATACAACCGTGAGCTTTTATCACTTCATTAGCCTCTCTAGTGCATTCTTGGGCTAGAATTTATAGGCTTCTCCTGAGCATTAAAGAAAGTAGCCGTCGGAGACTTTTAGAGCTTGCAAAAAGTAGCCGTTAAAACATGTAAGTGAAGAAATAGCTAACAGTTTTACCAAACCGATCAATAGTTTTCTTTGGGAAAATTGAAGCATACCATGGCTTTGGGCAAACGATCGACTGTTTTGACAATAAGTCAACACTATCTAGTGACGACCAACAATTTTTGAACTTACAAGAAAAGAACAGAGACTTGCCTTGTCAACAGATCAATAGAACGGTCAACTATTTTTGCTGAAAGGCCTAAAACGGTCGACTCTTTTGGCAAAGAGATTGACAGTTTAAGCTTGATTCAACAACCCAAATATAAAGGCACAAAACGGTTGACAATTTCACTAACATGATCGATAGTTTTGCCTTCAAATAGAGTATTCATGATATGGAAAATATTTTGACACTCTTTAACACATTTGATATCAAAACAAATATACAAAAAATTGATTTCAAAATAAATATAAAAGATTTTGTATACTTTGAAAGCGTATATATCCTTTGGTATTGATTAAAATAATCATTTTCAATTTCTAAATATAATTCATTTTCAAATGCCAAATATATAAAGTTTTTCATCATCAAAGGTAAAACATGTTTAACATTGTGTCAATGCCGCTTTTGGAAAGAGAAGGGGTGGGTGGGGGGGCAGGGTTAGAGTTGGCCGTCACCTTCTAGAGCCCATGTACTTGTGTCTTTGATAATTAAGAGACATTGGTAGTTATTTGTTGATCTACCAGCAGATTTTGTACCATGAGCACACCCATTCATTAGATTGGTCTAATGATACCATAATAGTGTTAAAAACATTTCATTTCCAGTACAGCACAATGCAGGTGCACAAGGCTCTTGCTATTGTGGGCTTTTGGGGAAGGCCAGCTATATGCGGGGTATTATCCTTGCATCTGGAGAGACTATTTCCATGCTTGAATGCCTAATCCCTTGGTTGCAGTTGGTGCAACCTTTTCTATTCTTGGAGGACTAATTCATAGTTCCAATATGGTGCTTTTATCCCATTACAGACAAGTGGGGCTGTCTACATTGAAAGTAGAAAATACCTTTTGATTTTGAAATTTACTTGGGAGTTGAGACACTGAAATCGGGTTTAGATTATGTCACCTTATCGGTTAATTCGATTGTATTAGATACAAGGTGTTGATGCTGATGTATAGGTTTTGAACTCAAAATGATTACATTTGAGCAATCATAAACACCCAAGATGTTTTGTTGATTGATAATACAAAGGGTAGACCACTTACAATTTTACTCATAGATGTAAAACTACCAGCAATAGCTCAGTGAGAGGCTTGAATGAGGATTTAAGGTTTCAAATTTAAGTGTCGTACTCTGCATGAGATTTAGGTGTTGGTCCATTGTGGTTTGACTCAATAGGAGGGTGAATTGAGTCAATATAATTTCTAACAAGTTTAAGCTTTATTAATTTCTTTTTGTTTGCATTATGTTTAAATGATTATTAAATCTAAAACTAAGCAAAGAATCTGTTTTGTGACTTATGCTCAGGTTCCGTTTATTTTAATGTAAAATATTTTACATTTGGAAAATAATTTATATAATAATCTGATCATTCCCTTATTCTTTGAGACCATTTCATGGGAAGTTTTATCTTAAAATCATAATGATATGGTTATAACATATTAGGCGCCTTCACTATCCATGTTAGTGTAACCGTTGATTGATTGTGGGAAATCGGATAGTTCACACACAATTAGCGTCTCAATAGTGTCAACTTGATTTCAAAATAGCAGTTTTTCATGCTGATTTGGTTGTGCTCGATTGTACTGACATAACTTCTAAGTAATAGCTGACCATGCTGACTTGGTTGTGGTTGGTTATGCCAACTTAATCGTGAAGTTAGGGTCGAAGAACAACTCTAACCGCGATGGCAATTCTGAACATGTTATATTTATTTGCTTTGATTCAATATTTTATTTGATCCACTACTAGTGACAGAAACCAAACCAAGAAGAATTGTTCCTTTAGTCATATCAAGCGCCCAAGGAATTGGCTGACCAAGGGCGCATGTGACTTATCCATGCTTATAAGGACAGTGCTATATGGGCCAATGAAGTGGTCCGACTCTATTGGGCAAGAAGGGTTGAATCCACAATTCAACCCTTGTGTGGTGCGGCCCCACCACACAGCAGGGGCTGAAGGCTGCAGCTGGGGCATGCAGCAAGGTAGATGTCTCATGTAGCACGTTAGCTGGACACAGGTGTTGGCAACACCAACACCAGTAAGAAGTTGAGACCAGCAGGCAGCAAATGCAGGAGTTGGGCATGGGAAGCCATAGGCGCAAGCGGGAAGCTGGGCAACATGTGGGATGGCATGCAAGCATGCTCCCTGCAGTTTAGGAATTCGAATTTCAAAGTGGTTCACCATTTTTGAGATATTTTGTTGGATTTTTAGCAGTCAACCATGCATAAAATAGGCTGGACCCCTTCCCCTTTGGGGCACGAGTTGTATTTGGGTTTCCCACACTTAATGAAGAGTTTGGTTCCTTTCTCCCACATTGTTCTTGCTTTCTCTTGTGTTTCTCAGTCTTTTAGTTGTTCTCTTTGCATGCTTGAGGTTCTCTTCCTTTCTAAGAGATTGCCTCTTTAGTTTAAAATGGACGTCAACTAGGCTGATAGGCCATGCTTGGATTTAGGTGAAGTGAGTTTGATTACATAAAAGTGTTTCGTAAATTAGTGAAGTTGAGTTGAGTTTCAATTAGGGGTGTTCACTAACTAATTGATCTGGTGCCCAAATCGAGATGAACCAAACCAAAAATCGTGGATTTGAAATATGCTCAGTTTGGTTTGGTTAGAAAAATAGCCTAACCGGATGGGTCAGTTCAATTGGTGGTTATGGCTTATGAAACTAGCTAATCGAACCTATCCAAACTGACTATATACATACATGCAAAACTATGCCATTTAAGTTGCAAATATATATATATATATAGAGTTATATACCTATTCTGTTAACCCTAACCCTTATCTAACACTTTCATCTCTTCTCTCCAGTCGCAGACATCTGTTCTCCTCTGTGTTTTATCAAATTATTCAGCAAAGTGCGAACTCATCCTTGCTCTCCACTCTCCACCCTCACCAGCCACTATTGCCTCCCATCTTCTTTATCTCAACCTTTAGGTCTCCTCTATGCTTTGTTGAACGCCAAAGTGAAGTTGTCTCCTCTCTACTCTCTCACGTCGCAGCCATTTGTTCTTCGTTTAAGGTAATTAATTTTAGTTTTGATTTTATCTTGTTTGGGTTGTAATTAATGAGTCTAAATCTGATCATTGATTTTATCTAGGGCTGTTTCTGATATCCTTGTCACTGTTCACGACACCTCTGCCAGTGGGTGTTTTCTTGTTTGAAGCTGTTATAAATTTGGGTTTCGATGTTATAACGTTATCAATTTTTGTTTATTTTATAGTATTATTATTGATATGACAGGCTGTTAAATAAGAAACAAAGAGAATAAAAGAAAAAGTAAGAAATATGTTTAAGTTTAATTTCCTATTTTTTGCAGGTTTTTCAGCCATATATAAATAAGAACACATGCAAATTTTGCAATAAAATGCAGCTAAAAAGAACAAGGACAAATAATACCTTACTACCCAAATTAAAATAAGCCCAATTTTGTAGTTCCAAGAGAATCTTTTTATTTTTCTATAGCTTAGATCTCTTTATACTTACAAGTTATGAAAAACTCAAAAGTTAGGTTGTGATTAAATTGATAATGCGTTTGAGTAAATGTGTTTTAAGTTGTTATTTATATAATTATGTATTTGGTTTGAAAAATTTGATAAGCTTTTAGGATTTAATAAAAAAAAAAAGAAAATAGATATGTTGTTAAATAATGTAAATAAAATTTATAAAAATATTAAATATATTAATATAATATACAAAATATAAGGGAAGATGGAAATGATGGTGACGGTGGAGGATGGCACTAGATGACAGACAATGACGATGGCGATTGCGACAGGCTGGAGATAACGAACGACTGTAAAGATAGAGGTGTAAGCATCGAAAGTTGGAAGCGGCAGTGGGCTGGAGTTTAAAAGGCAGGGTTGTAAATTTTAGGGTTTGTGGAGAGCAAATTTTTAATTGATTTTCTGTGAAGACAGTTAATGAAATGAAATAATTAGTCAAAAAAAAAGAAGTAGAGGTAAATTCAAAAAGATTTTGAGAGAGATATTAAAATTTGATATAAAGTATATATGGCTAAATGAAAATATGAAAAAAGACAGAAATACATAAAAGTCTAGAATGATGTAACCAACCCTACATAATAGAATAAAGGCTGGATATCTTGCTATTTTTGGTCAACAAATTAAACTCTTAACAATTTATTTGGAAAAGGTGGGAGATGAGTTTATTGAAAATGCTATTAAAATAGTTTATAAGTTTAACAGAATTTAAACTCTTGTTTGACAAATATGTAATTAAATAAGTCGTATAGCTTATAAGTTGAAAATAAAACTTAAAATGGTTAAATGGTAAGCCAAACACCTTCAAGTAAACCAAGGTCTCCATAAGTTGTCCAAGACAAATGAAGCAAGCAAAAAGCACAATAAGGTTAATAATTGATTAAGCAAGATTATAAAAATTAAAGCAAAGTATGTATAATTAAGAATATCATAGTAAAAACTTACCTAGAGGCTAAGCTAATTATCAATCAGGGTTGGTTCAATGGGAATCATTGAGCTTGAATGTTCTTGAAAAATAAAAAAAGAATAAAAATTAATTTTTAATAATTTTTTTTAATTCAACTTTATAATTTGTGTAATATATATACAAGGCAAGATAATAAAAAAAAAAAAAGGCATGACCTTTTATAATTTGTTTAATTTTCTCAACTTCATCCAGAGATTCTTAAGGGTTAATTGAGATTTGAGTAGCATTCAACCAATTTTTGGCAAAATACAAGACTCTCCACCATTTTTGGTGATAATGAACTCCTAAATGGATTAATAATGTAATACCCCGAGAGCCCAGAGAAGTTAGTATATATCGAGGATAGTGTAAGAAAGGAAACAACACCAACTGGATACCTTTTGGGCTAAATGTTGGCAAAGAACTCCCAAGTTAAGCGTGCTTGACCTGGGGTAATCCAGGGATGGGTGACCCCCCTCTAGGAAGTTCGTGTAGGCCCATCAGGGTAAGTTGTTCCGGTCCTTCCTATCGCTCGATGCGGGATGTTACAGGTGGTATCAGAGCCGACCCTTGGCGAAGGCGGTCCGATGAGGGCGGGGAGTGGCGCCGGGGCTTGAGGGCCTGTACAAGGAGCGGCTTCTGACAGGCTTCTAGGATGGCAGCCCCCAAGAGGAGAAGGTCTGGGACCAGTTGTAAGGTCGCATGACGAGGACGTCATCTGCTTAAGGGGGGGAGAATGTAATACCCCGAGAGCCCAGAGAAGTTAGTATATATCGAGGATAGTGTAAGAAAGGAAACAACACCAGCTGGATACCTTTTGGGCTGAATGTTGGCAAAGAACTCCCAAGTTAAGCATGCTTGACCTGGGGTAATCCAGGGATGGGTGACCCCCCTGGGAAGTTCGTGTAGGCACATCAGGGTAAGTTGTTCCGGTCCTTCCTATCGCTCGATGCGGGATGTTACAAATAATGTGCCTCTCAATAATAAAAGTCGACTTTGAAGAAATAGAGAACTAAAATAATTAATATATTCTTTGTAAGTCGGGAGAGAATAGTGACCTTTTATTAAGCCAAAATATCAAATAAGAAGCTATATGTATTTGTTTCTTCTCTTTTTTTTTTTTTTTTCATTCTTCTTCTCACCTCAACATCTTCATGGTCATCAAAGTCACCCTTTTGAAAGTAGAGCAAATATTTATCATCATCCTTTCAAATTTTGAGGGGGTTTCTAAGATCAAATAGGTAGAATTCCATCTTGTTTCAACATCAAGACACACATGTCTTTTACAATCAATTTTACATAGCTCTATACATTTATTGAAAGTGGCAGCACTTGATGGAGATGATCTCACATACCTTATGAAGTGTCAAATCTTTAGAATATATTCATTAACTTCTTTCAACTCTTCCTGCACAACAAGATTGAGTATGTGGGCACAACATCTTAAATGTAAAAATTCAAGATCCATGATTGTTCCTTTCCAATTGCATGTTTTTCTCTACATATGTCTCGTATCTCCACCATTAAAATTAGTACTATTAATTGTGATAGTAAAAACCTAATCAATTCCCTATTCTACCAAGTATGACTCGACTTTTGATGTACAGAAACACCAAAAGGGTGTTGTTTTGGCATTTTTAAAATGTTTCATATCCTGAAATGTTAAGAAACACACACACACAAAAAAAAAAGAATATTTTCAAACTGTTTTCATAATTTTAAAATATTTTGCTATCATTTTGCAATATTAGAAAAATATTGAAAACATGTTTCTAATTTGAAAACACGTTTTTGTTCCATAACCATATTAAAGATGAAAACCATTCTATTTTTGTTGTCTCGACAATCACATTAGAAACATAAGTAACCTGTGTTTATGTTTTCTTGAATAGATGATGGAATTTATGTTTGTATTTAATTAAATAATTATTTTTATAATTTTTTATTAAAAAATATATTTATAAAAAACTCTTATATTTTTTTATTTACGCATTTTTTCAGCATTTATGTTTCTTATTTTTTTTTAAATGTTGTTTTTCTTTTTCATTTTGTATTGTATTTATTTCTCATTTTTGTTTCCATACGACCTAGGACTCAACCATCTTACCAATTATCTCACCTTATGATTATTGAAAACTTCACAAGAGTTTATAATTCTTTTATTTAATTTTCAATCACTATCAATGCATGTTGGAGATATGGAGCTTGATTTGATTTAAAGGGGGCTTTAGACATTATTCTTTTAGATGATTAATTCCACATTGTACATGTCCTATATTTCTTTGACTTAGTAGCATACTCTTTTTTACAGAAATTGCAAGAAGCTTTATCATTACTTAATTAAGTGCTTGCAAACATCACCAACCTTCCTACCCCTTTGGGGGCAGATGTACCTTCTTCTTGTTGCGGCTTCTTATTTTCATTGACATTGACATCTCCCTTTTTATTGTTTATTTTAGGTTCCATCCACAAAATAAAGACATGACCAACAATGAACCAATAATAATTCTAACCCTTCATGTTAGGTAAGAAGCGTGTGAAAGCATCCAATTAATTTGTCATTTTGTTAGGGCTAATTTTATAATTACTCACACATCTATTTAAGAGACCATTATGAGTTAATGCATAACATCATTAATTTTTATTTTTATTGAATCATTGGATTATTTTTTTTCCATTTTTAGTGGGTAATTTATTGATCCAAACGCTCATTCAAAAATTTATATATAAAAATATAAATGATATACTAAATTATTTTTAAAAGCAATTCATATTTTTTTTACCTTTATTCTTCACCATGAGCACACTTTATTCTTCACCTCATCTATAACAATTTACTAGTTCAAAATAACAAAAGCTGGTTTTTTAACTTGAGCATGGTCTTGTTCTTAAATTAAATTGATATAGTGATTTGTTTGTGGTTTAATCAAGTTGACATGATAATTCATATTTGTGGTTTACTCGATTGAACATATCTGATTTTAGTAACAAAGATTTTGACAATGAGATGAAATGTTTGGTTCATAATTGATATATCTATTGGATATTTATTGAATCAAAAGTATAGATTTTGACAATGAGATGAAATGTTTGGTCCATAATTGATATATCTGTTGGATATTTATTGAATCAACAGTATCTCTTTTAAGTCTGGTGTAAAAAAATAACTTGAGTCTTTGGCAATGATTTATTACCCACGTCGACGCAAGCATGTAAGGCTCCCTCTGATTTTGTCCGCGTTGGATAAATCTTATGTTATTCGACGCAAGCAATATGATCATTTTGACAACTATTTAAATATACTGGATTTACTCTCATTTTCTTGAGTGTTGTTGATCACATAATGAAAATAAGAACAAACTATAAATCACAACTTTGAGAAAGACTGACTAAAAGCTCGTTTAGATATACAAATTAATGTTAGTTTCATATATATATATATATATATATATATTGGTTTTATATGTAATATAACTGTGTACCATCCTCTAAACTTGCTAGATGATTAACTACCAAAGAATGATCATAGGAAGAGTGACCATATTATGACAAAATTTGGACAGCTTTGGAAGATAAATTTTTAGGGTAGTTTGTGCAAAGCTAGTAATGAGAAGTCAATGAAATCAAAGTATCCTTGAGATTGCCACCTTATTAATCTTCAAGATAAAGCAATCAACCAAGACAATTCATGGCTAAATTGGCATTCCCCTCCTAGCTAACATTGAAATTTCCATATCTTGAGAGCAATTCATTAGCAATTCTTATATTTTAAAGAGGGGCAGAGCTACATGTATGTGGAGGTGGGCAATTGCCCTCCCTCAACTTCCACTAAAGTTACTCTTGACCCTCTGATGTTATACGTATAAATTATGTTCTTTAACTGAAATAAAAAAAATAAGAGACCATTATGTAATACCAAAATAATTTAATATATAAACTTGAGAATTCTGCTCCCAACCCAAGATTCTGACTCCCCATTATTTTAAAATCTTCTATTTGGTTACTCTTCTTTGGATTTCGCAGACACTATCTTCTATTATAGAAAAGCCAGCTTTAGAAAGTATTAAAAAGTTAGCCAATACATATATTTGATAAGAAAGCATATATCAAGTATTGAATTTTTCGATATGTAACTTGTGTGTATATATTTATGTATATGTCAGTGTCACATATATTTAATTGCATGTTTGCTATTACTAAAAGTTACAGTATTAATTGTCTAAGAAAAAATTGTATAACACTTGAATTCTTAACATAAGTTGAAGAAAAGAAAAGAAAAAAGCTATTGAAATAATTAATTTTTAATTCTAAAATTAATAAAAAAATATGATTAGGTGGATTTGAACTTTTGTATTTCTCCTTCAGGGGATTGGAACTTCCAAGATTGAACAAGCAGCCCCAATGCCAAACCACTCCAGAATTAAACCAGTGCACAAATTATTAGCATATAGTTCAAGCGTAACTCAAACTTGACAGACACGGCTTATCTAATCTCCAGGTTTTATCTCTTGGGTCTATTAGAGAAGCTTAGCAATATCGTGTCAGTCACAAATGGAACACTACTTTTACACATTGACCCACCAATACACTGACAAAGAGGAACAATGAATAATCAATGAGAACCTTTTGAGTTCATTAGGGTCATGTTTAGTTACAGTTATGTGACTAACAATTCTGCTACAGATACAGGCTGTGGTTAAACATCATCTACACATTTTATGCCTAAGTTTTACCTTTGCTAGCTCATCTTCCTTTCCTAACCCAGTCTTCAGTGTGGCCATTGTCGGAGCAGCCTGCCTTTCAAGAAGTTAAACATCTTCCTGCAAAACAATAAGTCAAATAACCATGAGTTCAACTGTAGCACTTTACCTCTATGTTTGGAACTAAAATATGTGAAAGAAAGGGGCATCTCAGACCACGACGCTCTCTGCTTTTTGAATCCATAATTTGACACAAGAAAAAAAGGAAAACAGAAAACAAAATATCTATGTATAATGTATGTAACCTTTTCGATCATCCCCTCCTTCAAACTAGTCCAAATATCAATTCACACACACAGACAGACAGATATATATATATATATATAGAGAGAGAGAGAGAGAGAGAGAGAGAGAGACATACATCATCATTCATTTCTCTGTCTTGCTCTGGAAGAATCATTAGAGGGGGGATCCAAGCCGAAACACTTGAGAAATAATTGTTTGGCTAACCCAAGAAAGTGGCAAGGGTGGTGAGAGTGTTGCAAAACAGATGCCTGAGTTGCATCCTTTGCTAAAGAGCTTCCCTCCCTGTCAGTGTCATGGATGTCTTCTCTTCCTACATTTCTTCTGTTTGTGCTTGTTCCTATCTCGCCTTTAATGCTGCAGCTATCACCTACCTGCAAGTATTATATAAGCTAAAATTTTCTTATGCTACTTTAAGATGAACTGATTAAGATGACAATCCAGATTTGTTGCCATTATGCATCTGAAAACTACCAACAATAGGAAATCAGCTCCTTTGATTATTCTGGGCTCAAATTGGCTTCCTACCAAGTTTTATTTGCAGAGCTGTTCTTGGTCATGTCCAAGATGATTTCAGAACCCCAATTCAAACTCCTCTCACCATGAAGTGTTTAATCAAAAGACCCTTCACTTGTTCAAAAACCTAGTCAAAACTCCCTTCACTTTCAGCAAACTTACTCTGGATGAAACATATTACAATAACCTGATGGGTTTTATGTCACCAGGTAACACATTTTCTATTTTAAAAATGTTGGCAAGCAACTTATATAAAAAAAAAAAAATAGTGATATAGCGAAGGGTATACTGGCAATTAAGAAAACTGTGCTAATTAAAGACAATTTTGTCTGCAGATAAATACATTTTTAAAGAGTGACAAGCTAGAATTCATCTATGCAACCTCCCATAGTGGGATTATCCCCTGAAATTGCAATCCAGATTGCGTTCTAGATCCTGGTTCTTTTGTGTTCCAGAAACACAAAGAACACAATCTGGGTCCCAACAATCCCAACCAGTGCATAGAATCAACTAAAACAATTTAAAACTAGGAAGAAAGTTAATAGTCAGAATAATTTTCTAAGAAAATTAAAGAAAAGAAAGCTCATCTACCACATTTTCTTGTATATTCTACTGCATTTTGAATTTGTTTATGTTTAGAGGAAGAGACAAAAAAGTTCAATATCTTATTCATGTGTTAGGTATATATACAACTCTACTAGGTACAATTTAGGAAAGCACCATGTACAAGGCTAAGCATGCACAATACTATAAAGCTAACAGTTCACATAGGATTCTTCAATGCATGAGTTGTACAAGAACATAAAAAAAAAAAAGAATTCAAAATAAAACAAAACAAACCAGCTTCTATAATGGCAAGGACCAATCCAACTAATTCTAACACAAGTACAATTATTAAAATGCAGCACAATTGCAAATAATGAAACAATTAAGTCTGTCCTCTTCATACCACAAAATTAGCATACTAGCGTACCCCATACCTGTTCCCGTACCATGATCCAAAGCATAGCAAGTTCATGGTAACTATGAGGGGGTATAAATGTTTGATATTGTAATATAAAATATGCACCAAAAAAAAAAAAAATTCTATACCTCAATAACTTTATAATCAAGCTTGTACTATGAGGTTTTAGGCATTTTAAAACAGCAAATCTTCAACGCTCATAGTGTATGGTTATTACCAGAACAACCACAACCACTCCAGATTCTTGGATGGTATATGGAGAGAGAGACTTGTATATTGAACTATGTCTAAAACTATGAAAGGAAGTACCTATTTATAGACAACTAGTGATATAGATAAATGATTTCCTTACTTTTCCCAGATGAGTGAGGAGATAAATCTTATCCTTGATAGATGGATATAAATCACATCTCCCAATTATCCTAGATATGAGAAGATGAATCCTATTCCTAATAGAAGGAGATAAATCGCATCTCTCAATTATCAATCCAACTAATTCTAACCTGAGAACAATTATTAAAATGCAGCGCAATCGGAAATAACGAACCAATTAAGTCTGTCCTCTTTGTACCACAAAATTAGCATACTAACGTAACTTGCACCTGCTCCCATACCATGATCCAAAGCATAACACATTCATGGTAACTATGTGTCGGTATAAAGGTTTGATATGTTGTTGTATAAATAAGTTTTAAAATAATAGAACCAGTGTTAAGCACCTAATGAGGATTTCATGTCTTAATATTGAAAAGGAGAAAGAGAATGCGATGCCTTCCTGGTGCAGCCATAAAATAAAGGCACAGCCCTGCTTACTAGTGTCTAATGCTGCAATTACAATACAGAATGAACAAAAAAAAAATGTTAAGATAAGGTTCAAGTGGCTAAATATCCAGTCTTCAGAAATCAATACCTAGAAAGAAGACCAAGTCATCCTTATACGGAGGATAAAATCCGAACTCTGGGATTAATCCAACAAATGAAGGGATAAAGCTAGCATCTGAAATGCTCCCAAGTCCGTCTCTCATCCAAAATTTAAAATTTCTTCCAATCAAAACAACCATTGCTGACTACAACAGAACACATACCGGCATCACCAGATTAAATTTATTGGTAGAGGATAATTTAATATAATCCTATGAATTAAACAATCAGGTTAGCATAACATGAAACTGTATGGGTCCTTCATGCATTTTTTCATTCCATACTTCTTTTGGGGATAAGTACTTTTTTCCTTGAATGAATGTAAACGAAGAACGTCTGAAATGAGATTAATATAAAAGGTTCTTTCACATAAATTACATATCACTAGAAAAGGAGAACACCGTAGATAGGGCGAACTTGATAGAGTGATAAGAAAATATTTCTACACAGCTAATTGAATACTTAGCTCTTATAATACCTTAAAATTATATAATTGGACTTCAACTCCAAAAAGAACTGGATTTTTATTAAATTATATAAGTGGAGCTAGATAAGTTTTACCAAGCGTCTTTCAACCTCACTGCAAAGACTTTCACAAATTCCCTCACATCACAAGCCCATAGAAACAAATAAAATTTGGTTCACTTTAACATATTAACAAGAAAATGCAGTGACATAGGCAACCAAAGGATAAAGAAAGGAGAATATTATGCTTGTTGGTTGACATTTCCACCAAATATACTCTTACACTCCAAGGCATCATTCTCGACATACCATTCTTCAACGCGTTTTCAAATGTCCAATCAAGCAAGAATTCTGATGTGATGAAACTTGGATCACATAATGACTTTGATTTGAAGTAAAGCAACATCCAAAACTAAGATGGATAATAATTTGGTAAGATTTAGTACACAGTGCTCTTTTCATGTTCCAAAACGTTTCAAGATTTTAAACCTCGAGAATTCCTAACATTCCTAAATTTTCTCGGCAACCAAACAACTAATAAGACGGAAACGAGGGGAAAACGTCCAGAAAACAGAAGAACAAGTCACACACACAGGAATCAGTATGCGATAACTCGTAAAACTCAGACTAAGACGATCAATTTGGCAACATCCTGCCGATAAGCCGTTAATTTTTCTCAGGTCTAAAGCACTAGCAACTGACAAAACAAACAAGTTTCACGGCAAGCAAACAGCCGCACGGACGAAAACAAGGGATCAAAAAAGGACAAACAAAGAGAAAGAGGAAGAAGGAAATCAGGGAAGTGAGTGAATGAATAGTTACAGACCTTGAACTTGGTGTTTACTGAAGGTCTTGGGCAGGCGGCCGCGGCAGCGATGGGCGGCGGGCGGCGGGAGGAGGAGCGGGTAGCGCAAGCGGCGGCGGGGGAGAGATCATGTAATTGAAGTCCAAAAGCGGAGATAGAGAAGTAGTAGAGGAGAATGATGAGGAGAAGCATGACCAGTAGCTGGATCCATATCAGCCATGGTACTCTGTGACTTCCGATTATCAGTTCATCCCCCAAATCAAACATTCCAGCATAGAAGAATACTTGGCGAGAGAGAGAGAGAGAGATCGGGGGATGTGAAGAATGAACAAAGATTAAAACTTTGGCGAGAGAAATTGCAGAGCAAAGAGAGAGAGAGAGAGAGAGAGAGAGAGAGATGCAGAGTAGAGAATTGACGGCGAAGGACGACCGGAGCGCCGTGAGAAGGAATACAAAAGGTTTCATTTTTATTTATTTTCTTAAACTAAAGGGGTTTAGTGGGGCCGACTGCTGACTCTCAACCGCTTCGCCTTTTCTTCTCACAGCAAAATTGTATTAATTTGTGTGAAGTGGTAAACCTTCAAATTTTTGTAAGAATGGTGAGGATTAATTTTTGGTGAAAATATAAATATCTCAAGATTATCTCAAATTAATTTAAAAGTGTATAAGTTTATGATTTTATTTAATTTAATTAAATATAAAATTAAAAAAGTCAATATCTTCTAAAATTAAACAAGTGAAACCTGAATACTTGAATCATCAAATATATATATATATATTAATTAAGTTAAATTAGTTTACTGAATGTTATTTTTTTCCCCCTCAAGTGTTGAAACTTTAAAGTTCAGTATCATACGATTAATTTATTTGAGAGAAAAATACACTTGTCATTCTTAAATTTTAGGATAATTACAAGAATAATCTGTGATGAGAAAATACCACAAACACTCTTGGAACTTTAATAAAATGTTAAAATTTCTCCTTGCTGTTACTTAACTTAGTTAAATATTTAAAAAAAAAAACAAATTATCTTTATAATTAAATATTTTCTCTCCCTTTCTCTCTTTCCTTAATCTCTCTCCTTTTTTTACATGAATGTAGATATAGACTTATCCACAATGAATCAAAATTAAATCTAGATTTATTCAGAATAAATGATAAATCCAGATGAGTTTAGTTCAACTAATTGATTTCAACTACTAGTTTGATGATGGTATGATGGTAACCTTTTTTTTTTTCTGTCTCTCTCTCAACCTTTGAAGTTTTGTGATTTGAAGAATCCAAATTTAAAATCCTAATAATTTGGTATTCGATTGAAGAAGAGATAGGTTTTAACCACTACTTTAGGGGTTACATGACGGTAATGGCATGATAACGATAAATGCGAAAGTAATGAGGCTAATAAGTCTCTCTCTCAACTTTTAGAGTTTTCTTCTTCAAATAACCTAGATTATGATTTTTTTTTTTTTTTTGTTCAATTGAAGAACCATAATTTATTTAAAATCCCAAATAAACTTAGACTTCATTTTGGTTCGCACAAGATCAGAAAAAAGTTTTTTGATTTTCTAGGCTCATGAATTGAACCCTAATTATTCATCTAGATTTGATTTGCAATCATTTAAGTTTGATTCTTGAACGTAGATTTAACTCTATGGTTATCGACAATCGATAACTATTGGTTGGTTGTTTTTTTTTTTTCTAAAATTAAAGAAAAAAAAAAGAATAAAGGATAAGTTGGTCATTGTATTACGAGAGGTTATTGCTATTTTGGAAATGTGAGCGTGGTTCCTCAATTATGTCAAAGAAGGTGGTTATTGCAATTTTTCATTTATTTAATGGCGTTGGTAACAAAGGGGGCGTCATAACTAATTTGGGAAAGTTCAAGACCTATTTGGCAAAATATAAAATTCATGGAGTGCCTAGATTTAAGGCTCAAAGTTTAAGATGTGTATAATTAATTTATTCAAAATTTTATATTGACATGATAGATGTGATAATTAGAAAAAAAAAATAATATTAGTTGCCTTTAGGATGGGACGGACAAAAGGCTAAAAATGTGAATATGATTTGTATGAAAAGTTTGGTACTTTGTTAGCAAAGTGATAGTCAAGATTTTAGCAAATAGTCTTAATTAAAGACCTCTTTTGGGTAAAACTTTACCATCTGGATCTCCTTTTCTGTTTAGTTTTGTACCAAGAAGATCTATTTTAGACAACTTAATCATCAGGCAAGAGATTACTCATAAACTAATTAAAGGAGAAGCAAAGGGAAAAGTGCTAGCTCTAATGGGTATCGAAATGGACTTGCCCATAAAGGAACATTCCTTTACTTTCATGACAGGAAACATACATACAAATATATATATATATACACACACTAGCTAAGACAAAAGAAAAAAAAAAATTGAGACGAATTTTATAGACGTACATGTTCAAATAAAATAAATCAAACATCAAAAAGATAAAACAATTGGACTTATATAATATCTTGATAGAAGTATGGAACCAATTGAAGAAATATGCATTTTTTGGTTCAATAGAATTATTTAACATGATCTTTAAATAAAGGAAAGATTCTAAACATGCGGAGGAAGGCAATATCATTTAGTGCTTATTTAAGAGAATTAACAAAAGAGATGTGCAAAGTTATGAAAATTATAGAGGAATCAAGATAATAAGTCACATTATGAAACTCTAAGAAAGAGTAATTGAATAACGTTAAGAAAAAAAACACTTTGTTTGAAAACTATTTTGATTTCATATTTCGTAGGGCAATAATGGATGCTATTTATATTGTTGTGGGATAACCTAGCTAGAAAAATCAAGCCAAAAATTCAAAAATCCAAAGATGTATCGAAGGAAGGCTGAAAACTCGGAAGACCCCTAAGAGTCTTTTGGGAAAAAGTCTCTCGAAGACTCCAAAGAGTGTTCGGGAGAAGCCATGCCCTTAAACTATTTAGTCCTCAAGTTCGAGGACTCAGCCTGAAAAATTTTCCAAGCAAAAGTCTCCCGACGACTCTAGAAAGTCTTCGGGGAAAAACATTTTTTTAAATACCTTTAAGGCGTCCATCCTAATGATTTCAAAGAGTTTTCGGGGTCTTCAGGAGAGTCTTATTTGAAGGATTCTCTTCAGGACATCTCATCCTCAAAGGTACCTTTAGGCTCTTTAGCCTCATCCATAGCCTTTTTGCCTGAAAAATCTTTCGGGCCACCTCAGCATGCCATGTGTCTTGCCTTGTCATGTGTCTTTAGCCATCGAGGCCTATAAATACCCATTAGGTTTGCACCATGGGGATCCAGATCTAGCACTCGAAGACCCAGACCTAATACTTCAGATATAAACCCATCCAAAGACTTTCATCTAGAGACACTTATCCAAAACCTTATACAACATACTCATACTTCATTTTGCATCATGGCACCATCTAACTTTGGCATTGGAGGGCCCACGCGGGAAAGTTCCCCGTGTGCCTTTTAACAGTACATTTGTTATAGACTTACCTGGAGACCCTGAAGCATTGCACCTCTTAGAGACTTTCTCGAAGCCTACTTATCCTGAGATTTCCTCAGTAGCCAAGCCATTTGAAGGCTAGTTGGCCAAAAACTTGAGTCATTGGGAAGCAAGTCTCTTAAAGACTCATCAAATCCCCCAAAGACTAAGGGCATCCTTTCTGCTCTACCGGACAATGGATTGAGCTTAGCCCTGTGATTTCTAATCTTTCGAATAACAGATTGAGCCATCCTCCTACTAGACGCCTACTATCAGCCCTTGCTAACACAAGCCTTATTCATTCACTTCTTACCAAACTCTACCAAGTTGTTGTTAGGGATACAGAGAGTATAGATGCGTACGTAATACAAAAATAACTTGCTTGATACAAGAAAGTAGTTCTAACCGGCTATGATACAAGAAACATATACTATATACTTGACCACTATTATAACAGCTGATATTTACGGTAATAAGAGCTTATAATTAAATGAACAACAACAGAGGTTACCAGACTAAAACAGCAAATCAGAGAAGATGGTTGAACAG
This sequence comes from Diospyros lotus, assembly GCF_014633365.1. Lineage (NCBI taxonomy): Eukaryota > Viridiplantae > Streptophyta > Magnoliopsida > Ericales > Ebenaceae > Diospyros > Diospyros lotus. The sequence continues at coordinate 21,057,889 of NC_068343.1, forward strand.
CACTGCTCCCAGCTGGAACGACAAGGAATCAGGAACAAACTTCTGGATCGTGGAAGAGGCAGGAACAGAAGTAGGTTGAGTCGCGCTTTGCGCTGTCCTGAAGACAGTTAGCGCCCTGCACCGGCGGCAAGCAGACTACGGCGACTGTCTCAGCAGGATGAAACGACCTCTCCGGTGAACGGCAGCCACGAACAACCGGAGCTAGCAGAACTCAGGACGGGCTTGCTTTCAATGATGTAAAACTCGAGAAAACCAAACTCTTCCAAAGCTCAAAGAAAACAAGTCTTAAAACTCAAAGAAAATCAAGTCTCTCCAAACTTCTATCAAGCTTAGGGAGCTTAGGAAATATATATATAGGCTTGATGAACTTGGGAACCAAGAAAAGCTTGAACTTGGAGACCAAGTAAGACTAGAACTTGGAGACCAAGTAAAGAAGAACTTGGTAGGAAAGTCACCAAGCTTCTAGGGAAAAAAAAGCAAGACTTGGAAGGAAAGTCACACACACACACACTCACTTCCAACAGTTGTTTCCTATGATATATAAAGGTAAACAAAACAATTTACATATTGTAAAGAACCATATTTTTATTCCCTAATTTTGAGGAATAATTAAATTTGATTATTATGAATTTATATGTTTAATCTGGTATTGGATCAAGTTGTGACAAAAAAAAGAAAGTATTGATTATTGGGGAGATAATCGACTACCCATCGAATGTTGAGTCCTAGCAAGCAATTTTAGGATTTTTTTTTTTTTTTTCTAAAGTCAAATTGGGGCACATTTTATTATCTTTGGGTATGAGATTAAAATATGTTTCTAACTAGCAACTAACTCAATAATTAAGGATCATTAGGGGGTTTCTCAAGAGTAAGCAATATAATTCTCTTTTTCTTACTCTATCTATAATGGCTTCAAAGGTAATGTCCTTATCAAGCTTATCAACAATTCTAAACTTGGGTGGTACCTTGCTATGTATTGGCACTTGGTCTCATCTCTCGTTTGCTTTACTTGGAATAGGTTTGTGCATGGCTTGGTAGACCATCATTTTTTGATAAAGCTAGCTGTGAACTAATCAATCAACTCTTTGAAGTTGTGATGCTTCTAGGATTAAGGGTTTGGAATCACTCTGAAGCCACCTTTCTTAGGTGTGATATTGATTGAGACAATAAACTAGATGTTCGGTATCACTATAATAAGAAAGTTAAGGAAGCTTGAACTTAGAAGAAACTCTATTTTCTATAATCCTGCATGTAAAAGGAGGCATGAATAAGCTGTTGAGTTCTTAAGCTTTCCCTCAATCATCTTCAAATTGGTGTGCATACCCTCACTAACAAATTTGAAACCTCTATTCTATTGAATGTGCAGTTGGCTTTACTAGTAAAGGAGTTGGTGCATTTTAATCGAATGCATCATTTGTACCTTCTAGGGAAGGATTTGAATTATCTTGAGGAATGAGAGTAATTATGTTGACCTTTGTGGTCGCAACTTCCATTTCAATCATATAAGGAGGTGTTTTGTGGTTTCCATGGTGGAACCCTTCTTTATGCCTAGTTAAGAGGGAGTTCTATATATATCTCTTTCTAGAGGAGCCCTTTCTTGTTATCTCATGCAGAGGTAGCTTTGGGCCTTCCTCGGGGAGGCAACTCTATAACCCCTCATTGGTGAGCCCTCTCAAGTGGCCTCATGGAGTGGTGTCTCTATTTTTAGAAAGGTTTTTTTATTATTATTATTAAAACATTGTGTTATAATCCCTTTGTAGGAATGATTCATTATATAACTTAGCATGGCTTTTGAAGAAAATGTCGGGTACGTATATATTGTGGTGTTGTTAAGCATGCTCTTCGAAATGGAAAATCAGCATTCTATTACATAAGAAATGCACACTATTTTGGCTTAGATGAATACATTAAGATAAAATTATGTTTTAAACTATATTAATTTTTTCAAAAAACTAGAATGTGTTAACAAACGTTTGGTCCAAGAATTGCCTAAAATTATTTTTCTAGAATTAGTTATGAATTTTCTCGTGAGGCCGGTCTAGAACACTTGAAATGGAACACTTTTACATAACAATCAACTTCAACAATTTACTGATATCTATCAAATATGTAAATAAATATGAGAAAATTTTAGGTGATAGGTGAGGAAGTTTGATTTCTATGAAAATTGATATTTTTAGAACGGAACTTATGTGCAAAGACATATAGTCAGTTTAGTAAGATTGCATATTACTATCAATCCGTGTAAACAACCAATGTTAGACTAATCTTGGGAAGGTCGAATTTTGAGATAATTGGATGATCATATATGTTCTATCTGTTTGAGTGACCTTTCCAATGGCGTATTGCTTCCAAGGAGGTTTGGTCAGTTGAATACCCAAAATACTAAATGGTGTCATAATAGAGGTGAAATTGTTAATAATTAACTTTATGTAATTTTTTGAAGGGACAAATTATATCCTTTGGAGCTGATCTTTTCAATCAAGGTTGGGGGTTATGGGTGCTCTATCTAATGTAAAAGTTTCATGAATTTTCATGTAGATTTGAGTATTTTAAAAAAATTTCATGTAGGTCTTGCTAATATTTAATTAATTTTTGACACCGTGGAGGGACAAGAAATGGTCCTAAACTTTTAGAGGCTAATCTAACCCCAGTGAAAAAATGAAGGAGCTCATGAGTGGGCTGACTACCACCCAATGGCAAAGCACTAGTAACCCACCTAATTAGGTATCTCCATGCATAGGAGGTTAGCTAAACTGAGACAATGCTGAAGAATTGAAGTGAGGAAATCACCCTACTTTAGGGATGCAACCTAAAGATGAACTTCAAGGTCGCCTCAAATGCAGTAGAGAGAACCTTACTTTATTTCCTATTTACCTATTACTTTCATTTTACTTTTCAAAAAACTAGTAGTATTTGATCAACAAAACTGCTCGTTGGTCTTTGATTTCTCAATTCCTTTAGGCCGCGTTTGATAGCTAATATTTTCCAAGGAAAAGGCAATTTTTTCACCCAATTTCCATCTTATAATACATTATTTGATAGTTATTTTTTTCTAGGGAATTTATTTTCCCACTAGTGGTCACGTGAGGGGATTTTTCTTCAAATCATGAAAATCAAATTCCTTGGAAGGGGGTGGGAAGATGGAATTTTCTTGGCAATTGAAAACACACAACAACTTGGCAATTTTCTTGCTTTTCTTGACTGTTTGGTTCTAGAAAAACAATTTTAATTTTGTAGTTTTACTTCTTTGAGAAAATAATTTAATTAATTTAAAATATGTTATTATTTCAATTTTTTTTGTATAAGATTTAATATTTTTCAATACATTTTTATCATTGAATTCCATAAAAAATGTCATTTTTCATGAAAAATAATGCCTATCAAACACGAAATGCCAAAAAAATGATCAAATTCTATGAAAAATATTATCAATCAAACACCAAAGATGGAATATAACATCATTTTTCAAGTAAAAAATTATATCAATCAAACAGTTTAAACTTTCAATTTTTAAGAATTCATTTTCCCTATAATTCAATTTCCTAAAATTCATTTTTTTTCCACTCAAATTCCACCCTTGCCATCAAATGCACCCTTATAGTTCAATTCATGTTAAGATGTTGCTATTGTTTATCTTCTTCTTCCTTGTAATATACCTAGGGGTGATAATTCGTGTTAGCGGGTAGTAATCGTGTCGTGTTGAGACACATGTATAACACATATCAGGCTAACTCGAACACGACCCGTTTAATAATCGTGTCAAATTTCTTAAACCCGAACACGACACGTTTATTAAACATGTAACACGACACAACCTGTTTAACCCGTTTAACTAAACGTGTCATGTCGTGTCACCTGTTAACTTGTTTAACCCGTTTAATTTAAACGGATCGTGTTGTGTCACCTGTTAAACGTGTTATTTCGTGTATAATCGTGTTAACATGTTCAAATCAACTCACTAACTCTTTTAATTAAATGAGTCATTTCGTATATAATCGTGTTAACGTGTTTGGATCAACTCGTTAACACGTTTAATTAAACGTGTCATTTTGTGTCTAGATGGGTTGATCCGTCTAAGACACGAAAATAATCGTGTCATAAACGGATTGACCCATTTATAGCCCAAACCCGATTAACCCCAATTCTAACTCGCTTAACTCCATATCGTACCGTGCCGTATAATCGAATCGTGTCCAAAATTACCAACACTAAATATACCTTCCCTTTGTTTTCTCTCTTCAATATACCCAAATTTCTCTCTCTCTTTCTGTCTCCGAATCTTTCTCCCGGCTACCCCTATGGCCTCAGCAAGAAGGCTCATGGTCTCATAATGATTGTGATGTCACCACTTTTGAGAGGCCAACATCCCTACGAGCTTCACGCACCATTGCACACACACCCATGGGCACACCACTAGTAGGTAGCTGTCGAGGGAACTCAAAATCGTAATGCTTGGTTTACGGTGGTCCTTCCATGTTTTGTTTATCGAATATCCTTAGTCCAACCAAGATTTAATTAATCTATTAATTCTCTAAGTTAACTAATCCTGAATTGGTTGGGTCATCTAAAAAAAAAATCAAAATGGGTCGAGCCTAATTTTTTTGCTAATTAAACCCAATCTATTTTACAAAACCCAAAATTACATTGTCAAAATTATTAAACCCAAAACTTAGTTTTTTAATATCCAATCCTCCTATCTTGTTAAGCCCAACTTCATAACTTTAGTTAAGGTAGATCTCATAATTTAATTTTTCTCCAAAAAAATCAATAAGCTTAAAAAATAAATAAAGTTCAGAACCTAATTTGATCTAAGATCTATACCTATCTAACCAAACTCGTGACTTGATTAAACCCAATGACATGACTCCTAAAGTCAGCGACTAATGTCATCATAGTGTTAATGCCAACATGACATCAACGAGCAATCATATACTCATTTCACTTTATTTTTCAGGCTCATTCCATCCATGAGGTTTATTCATTAATTGAGACAGCCATTCTAGGTCATTGGGGGTATTTTAATAATTGTACTTTATTCTTTTTATTTCTTATGTTATTTCGAAAAAGTTACTTACAGGAAAAAGTTTACAAGTTATGTACAAATGTAATAAATTAGAACAAATTCTTGCAATAAATTGGCGATATTTTAGATCTAAAATTAAAATTTTGAGACAAAAAACGGAAACATTATTCAAAAAGCGAGAAAACGTGTTTTTCCTCTTCTTTGTTCTGCCCAAACCAATCGACCACTAGCGATGATTTTGTATTTTAATAATTGTACTTTATTCTTTTCATATGAGTTCCCCAACACTAATCTATTCTTGCATCTTGCTTATATTGTTAAATTGATCCCATTTCTTTAAATTGCATAAAATAGGAAATAGGAGTTCATATTTGTTGTTACATGAGATGACCATCTTAAATCAACATCTAAGTTGCATAGCCTGAATGCTAATGAATATTGCATGTATGGTCTCCAATTCTTAAACATATGAAAAAATAATATAATCTTATCATGCATTCATGGAATTACGAATAACTAGATAGAGCATTATATGTCAACTACAATTGTAGTTAATCGTTTGTGCACAACGTAGTTATGATAGGCAAGAGTATGTTTTGCCATTATGTTAGGGAAAGAGTTTGTTTCATGACTATGTTTATTTGTTAATGTACATGAATGAGTGGATTCTCCTTCTACTCGTTTACTCTCATCATAACACTCATTATTGTCATCACATATTTTACTGTTCTTATAACATTATTGTTCATTTGCCTCTTAGTATTATTTATATTATATTGTCACGGCATTCTTAGTGGCATTTGTTGCATTAATTTTTATTTCCTCCGTCATAATGTTTGTTCACTTTAGAGAGCCAGTTAACATTTGACTCACCCACTATATATTGTTTCTAGTTTGTAGGTCTAAACACTAGTGTTATTTGCAAGGATCACAGCGTGAGATCCTCTTGTACTCCACCCTAGTTATGCCTGAGATACCCACACACGAACAGATCAAGGGGGCAACTCGTGCCAATCTCAATCTTCTCCCAAATCTACTCTATGAATCTAGATCATTTGGAGGGAGAGGAGTTGAAATGATTTATAGATATGAGGACCAGCTCTCCCTAGATCCGTCCCGCCCCTACCCACACACCACATGAATTGAGATAAGCATTTAGAATAAATATTTATTTCCTTTGAATTATCCTATTAATGAGGTATTGCTCTTCGTTAATATAATGTTATTTGATAATGTTGGCCCATGCATGATTATGATATGAAAATTGGACATTAAGTTCCACTAATGGAGGTGATAGTTCCAAAATGAATGAATTATGTAACATGAAACTTAATACATGACAATACACACACACACACACAAAGACTATAAATTATAGGATAATTATTCTAAATGTAGAGTTCCTGAATTTGAGGATAATACGACCAAGCCAAAACCTTAAACATCGATCATCATCAGTTCTCTAACTAATTACCCAACGGACAACCGCCACCCCTCCCTCTTCTCTCTCTCCCTCCTTCTGATGCCAATCTCCGCCTGTTGCTGCTTGTGAAGGTCCGGCGATGGCGGAGCAAAGGCCCGCCGCTGCAGCTCAGGCATCAGACGACGGCGCTTCCGCCTCTCCGCCCCCAACCCTGCCCCTGTCCCTCGTCCAGCCCTCCAAGAAGAAGAAACGCAAATCCGCCAAAGTTTTCCGCGTCATCGGATCCGTTTTCCGCTCCTTCCCCATCATTACCCCGGTCTGCAAGCTGCCATCCCTCCCCGGAAGCGGTGGCCCCTTCTCAGAGAGCCGACGAGGCCCCTCCCGCGAGATCATCACCGGCACCCTCTTCGGCTACCGCAAGGGCCGGGTGAGCCTCTCCATCCAAGAGAACCCCCAGACCCTACCGACGTTGGTGCTGGAGTTGGGCATGCAAACCAACGTGTTGCAGAAGGAGATCGGCTCCGGCATGGTGAGGATCGCTCTGGAATGCGAGAAGCGGCCGGAGAAGGACAAGATGAAGCTGGCCGACGAGCCCTTGTGGACGATGTTCTACAACAGCAAGAACGTCGGCTATGGCGTGAAGAGAGAGGCTTCGGAGGAGGACTTGCGGATTATGGAGCTTCTCAAGGCCACCTCCACCGGAGCCGGTGTGGTTCCGGGAAAGATTGACGTGGAGGGGCCGGACGGCGAGATGGCGTACATGCGAGCCCGGTTCGAGAAGATGGTGGGGTCCAAAGACTCCGAGACTCTGTACATGATGAGCCCTGAAGGGAACAATGGGCCAGAGCTAAGCATTTTCTTTGTAAGGATTTGATCTAGCTTTCACTGGGCCTCCCTCTTGCATATACATATACATACATATATATATATATATATAAACACACGTGCACACACACGTGTACAAATAGGGTAGCATGAATATAAAGGCCTCTTCTCCGGTTTTCTTTGTTATTTTCTAATCGTTTTCAGTTTTTTAAAATAATGAAAACGTATTTATTTTTATATTTTTAATAATAAAAAAATATTAAAAAAATCAAAATAACAAAAAATTATTTAACCTATTTTCATCATAATCACTTAAAATTTTTAAATACAAAAAATGTTACAAACAAAAAGAACATGTTTTTAATATTCTCAAAACACAAAATTAAAAATGAATTTAAAACTTAAAACTAAAAATTAAAATTCAAATAGAACAATCCCTAAATGAATCCGCTCGAGTCAGTTAAGCTCTAATAGGTGATTCGAAATTTATTCATTAACATGTTATACTTTATGTTTACACTTAAATTTTTTGATTTAAAAGAATTCAATTCAAACTTAATAATTCGTTTTCTTACATATGAGAAACAAATCTTTTAATGAATTTATTTGTAAATAATAACAAATTTGTTTCTAAACATATTCCAATTTAACAATTTGATCATTAAACTCAACTTATTTAATAGTTTTAAGATTTTGTTCAAATTTGTTCAATTAATTGTAAAACCAATCGAGAAGGTGATTGTAAGGCTCCCATCCAGGTCCCCAAAGAATTAGAGTGGGTGTCCTACTAAAATAGAAACAACCTGATCAAGAAGAACCTGTCATGCATGCCACTAATAAATACCAAGGAAAAATTGATAGAGAAAAACTTGCCATCCCGACATATAAAACAAAACCTCAACCTGCTATATAACAATTGATCTCTAGGCTTACATAGCCCAAGCATGCATAACATACATCTCTAGCACACTGGCCTCAAAATAAACATAAATCATACAGATCCAAATAAACTAAAGAGAAATATAGTCCAGAAGTGACAAAATGCACAAAAAAAAACCTCAGGCTGACAACTGCTAGGTTTGCATGGCCCTGTACACTGCCTAATCAAGTAGTCGAGAACTACTAGACCCGCCCACAACTGAGTTCTTGCCTTTACCTGGAATGAAGAGAAAACAAGGTAAGTCCAAATGACTCAGCAAGCTCATAAATAAAAGAAAGACGGATATAGTAGGTACTAAGTGTAAACCTGCATCTCAAGTGCATAACAAACTGAAACTCATGGATAACATGCCATACAATCTCATCAACTGACACAGGTACCAACTGCATAATTAATAATGCACATATACAGGATCTTGGGGCCCAAATAAGGAATGCACTAGCACCCAAGTCCTTATTACAAACCTGCTACTGCCTTAAAGGCATATTGTACCTGTACTAGGAGCCGAAGCTCGCCTGGGTGAGAGCAACCACACCCTTTAGCTTGCATAAGCAATCAAAATAAAAAGCTAGGCACGCTGGAGCGTCTTTAAATAAAAAGCTAGGCATGCCGAGGCGTCTTTAAGTTACTCGGTTCGGGAAAGCTCGACACCGTACAGCTGTATTTCAAAACTGGCGCCATAACAATGCAAGTACAACATATAAAGGTGGCATAGTAGACCGAACAGGATACGAAGCCCCCATAAGCCAAGCATCCCGCTAAGTCTCGCCCAACTAGTATAACACACGCCAAATGCAAATGCTCGTGTCTACCAACTACAGATAAATATAACATGATCGTGTAACAAGCACTCAAGTGTAAATGAACCACACAAAATACATTAACTAGACATTACAAAAAAATCAGTATTTAGCGACAATTTTTTTTGCATTTAGCGGCGGTTTAACCGCAACTAAGTTAGCCGTCGCGGAGCGTTTAACGATGATTTTTTGCAACTGCTGGAATAACCGTCGCTAATTTTAAATTTTGTGGCGGTTTTAAAAACCGCCGCTAAATAAGTGATTTAGCGGCGGTTTCTATAATATTTAGCAGCGGTTTTGAAACCGCCACTAAAATTAAAATTTTATTTTCTTAATTTTTTTTAAAATTTTACTTTTAAAAATTAAAAAAAATTATTTAATTTTAGCAGCGGTTTCAAAATCGCCGCGAAAATTAATAAAAAAATTAATTTTTTTAATTTTAGCGGTGGTTTCAAAATTGCAGCTAAAATTAATAAAAAAATTTAATTTTTTAATTTTTGCGGCGGTTTCAAAACCGTCGCAAAAATTAATAAAAAAAATTAATTTTTTAATTACCTGCGCGGGCCACCCAGCCTGCGCCCGGCCGCTCGACCCGCGCCCGCGAGCCCTGCCCTCGCCCAACCCTTGCACGCCACGTGGCTATCTGTGTGCGCGCCACATGGCGATGTTGGATATTAAATCGCAGCACCTTCCCCCTCCCCAAGTTTCGAACCTAGAATCCTCACTGTGCACGCACGCGCGCGAACCACTTGATCTGCGAAACACTCCTTGACATATGTGGACATATATATATTATATACATTAGCAAAATTATATTTTATATATTTTAAAAACAAATATATAAAAGAATAATAGAATAAATTAAAAATAGATTTTTAATTTATTAAAAATCTATATTAAAATTTCATAATTCTGAAAATAAGTTTCTAACAACTAATTTTATATTTATTAAAATAAGTTTATTTAAATTTGAGAATTATATTTTAGAATTATATTTATAAATAGATTTTTAACATTTAATAAGTTTATTTATAAATAAATTTCAGAATTATATTTATTAAAATTTCAGAATTATATTTTATATTTTTTAATATATATTAAAAACATTTATTAATTGATTATTTTTTAAAAGAATAATAGAATAAATTAAAAATAAATTAATTGAGTTAAATTAAATAAATTATCAAAAAATATTAAATTAGATTTTTTTAAATTATATTTTTAATTAATTTTGCTATTAATTTAAATGCAATTTTAAATTTATTTTTAAGATTTTATATTTAATTTTATTAATTTAATTTTTAATTATTTTCTTAAGCTAAATTTAATTTTTTTAATGAAAATAATGAATTTTAATATTTATGATTTTTATTTAATTTTAATTATATGATAATTATAAATATAAATTAAAACTTTTAAATATGAGTAAGAATAAGTTTTTTCAATAATAACAAAATTTAAAAAAAAAATAATTTTGATTTCTTTCATAGTCTTAAAAATGTGATACCTTAAATATTAATTAGCATTGAAAAATCGTAGTATTGAAAAATCATAGCATTTGACAACCTTAAATAATTTTTTATGAATTTATTAAGACATCACATTTTCAAAACTATAATATAATTATTAAAGTAATTAATAATTAATTAATCACTACCTTTGATTTAATGCAAATTTTTGAGGGAAAAAATTCATCATTGATCGACACTTGACAAAATACTTTATTTGACTATCATATTTTAATATTATATAAATATACATAGAATAAAGATATAAAAATAATATTTTAAATAAATGAATAATTTTCTATAATTTAATTAATAGTTTAAGTTGTCTATTAATATTTCTAATAAAATTCATGCAAATTTAATACAAAACAATTAGTATTGAAAAACTCGTATATTTAAAATTTATTATTAATTTTACAATAATTAGTACATATTATTTCAAAACAATTGAAAGATTTAAATTATTAATGTAAATTACAAAATGTAAATTATTAATGCGATAAGTAGTAAACGCAAATCATTAATACAAGTTTTGAGGGCAAATTTTATTACTACTTATTATTTCAAAGCAATTGAAAATTTTAAATTATTAATACAAATTACAAAATACAAATTATTAATACAATAAGTATTAATTGCAAATCATGGACTAATGCAAATTTTGAGAGGAAATTTCTTTTTTCAAGACTATCCTACTTTTATATATATAAAAATGTAAATTACAAAATATAAATTATTAATGCGATAAGTAGTAAATGCAAATCATTAATACAAGTTTTGGAGGGAAATTTTATTACTACTTATTATTTCAAAACAATTGAAAATTTTAAATTATTAATGCAAATTACAAAATGTAAATTATTAATACAATAAGTATTAATTGTAAATCATTAATTAATGCAAGTTTTAGGAGGAAATTTCTTTTTTCAAGACTATCCTACTTTTATATATATAAAAATGCAAATTATAAAATATAAATTATTAATGCAATAAGTACTAAATGTAAATCATTAATGCAGGTTTTGGGAGAAAATTTTATTACTACTTATTACTTCAAAGCAATTGAAAATTTTAAATTATTAATGCAAATTACAAAATGTAAATTATCAATATAATAAATATTAATTACAAATCAATAATTAATGCAAGTTTTAGGAGGAAATTTCTTTTTTCAAGACTATCCTACTTTTATATATATAAAGATGCAAATTACAAAATATAAATTATTAATGCAATAAGTACTAAATGCAAATCATTAATGCAAATTTTGGGAGAAAATTTTATTACTACTTATTATTTCAAAGCAATTGAAAATTTTAAATTATTAATGCAAATTACAAAATGTAAATTATTAATTCAATGAGTATTAATTGCAAATCATTAATTAATGCAAGTTTTAGGAGGAAATTTCTTTTTTCAAGACTATCCTACTTTTATATATATAAAGATTTTGTAATTAATTTAAATTAAATTTTTAATTTCTTTTTAAGATTTTATATTTCTTTTTATTAATTTAATTCAATTTAATTTTAATTTTAAATTATTTAATTATTTTTAAATTTAGCAGCGGTTAAAAACTGCCGCTAAATTAAAATTTTTAATGAATTTTGCGACAATTTTTAAAAATCATCGTTAAATTAAATTATTTAATGAATTTATAATTTAATTTTAATTTTAAATTATTTAATTATTTTTGAATTTAGCGACGATTTTTCAAAATCGTCGTTAAATTAAATTTTTTTATGAATTTTGCGGCGGTTTTCAAAATCGTCGCAAATATTAATTTAATTTTAATTATAAATTATTTAATTATTTTTAATTTAGCGGCGATTTCTCAAAAATCGCTGCTAAATTTAATTTAATTTTTTAATTATTTAATTATTTTCTAAATTTAGCGGCGATTTTTTAAAAACCGTCGCAAAATTGAATCTTTTAATGAATTTTGCGACGATTTTTTAAAATCGCCGCGAAATGTTAAAAAAACCACCGCTAAAATAGTATTTTGCGGCAGTTTACAAATCACCGTAAAAAAATCGTCGCTAAAAATCAATTTTTTTGTAGTGAGACTCGAGTATACGTTTAGCACTTGCATATGTCGTATGAGTTTAACTGGTTGAAACAGGAAAAGCACTATTAAGGACCCTAGCTAGCAACTAGATCGTAGGTACCTATCTTCATTCCTTTAGAAGGTAGAGAGTGAACAAACTCTATGAGATACAATCAAGAAACGCAGGATACTGTTGCAACCTTTAGTGTCTTATTAATTTATACTTTTACATTATAATAACCCAAAGCTTTATTACCTTTAATACTTATCTACTAGTAACATATTATTTATAAATATATATAATTCAATGCTTTATGACAAATAATACATATTATTTACCAGTAGTATTACTAAGATTAGTACTAAGAAAGAAAGATAATAATAATTACATATTATTTACCCAAATTTCTATTACTAGTATATATTATTTGCTAACCTACTTAAAGTTGAACGTGTTGACTTCACACAATCCCACTGCTACACGTTACCCCCACACACTCACATATATATATATATATATATATATATACTTCATGCTTCCACCTTCTTACTTACCTTCTTACTTCTTACTTACCTTCTTACTTCGAGAACAATAATACCTTCTTACTTACCTTCTTACTTCTTACTTACCTTCTTACTTCGAGAACAATAATATATATTTATATATATATATATATATCAAGAATTCTTCTCCAGCGAAGATAGAGACTAAGGTCTAAAGTTTGAGAAGAATATGCTACTCTTTTAAGGACCACCTCAAATCAACAGTATGGAGGTTTAGAACATTGAGCATGGACTCGGACTGTGCCTCGGCTTGTCACTTGCCTAATGCAACTGCATATATATATATATATAATTGTGTATAAACACTCACAGCAACTATAAGCTACCTTAACCGAGTATGTTTATACAATAAGTGTATAATTATATATTACATATATATATATAACAGTCCAATTTCTCCCCCAGCGAGAGCATCAATCTGGATTTAAGTTTTGTATAAGTCAAATTATTCTCTTAAAAATCACCCACAATCAACCGAGTGGGGGAATAGAGCAAGAGAAATGAGCTTGGATAGGGCCTCCAAAACAGTCGCTGTATATTATCGTATATATGTATATCCACGTTATATATATCAACAGCCTCTTATACACTTAAACTCACAGCCACTATTTAATTTATCTAGGCCATTACCGAGAGCAGCAGAAAAGGGAGAAACGACCGAAGATGGAGAGGAGGAGGTCCAGCACACTCTCGGCTAACCCATCACTCACGCCTATATATATATATACACGGAAGGCTTCACGGATGCACAACGCACAAAGTTTACTCCCTGCATATGCACTGAATAACCATAACGATTCAAGAAAGAGAAGAGGAGAAGAGCTTGCCTGAATAGCTTGTCGGAACCGAATCGGAACAACAGCTGCGGCACACCCTCGGTCTCTTCTGCTCTGCAACTCCCCTCTGCTTCGCTGTTGCTCCTTCTTCGCTCTTGGCCCCTGCAACTTCATTTGTTTCTTTCTTCTCACTTGGCTGTTCACACTGCTCTCTCTCCTTCCACTTAACACTCTGCTAAACACGTGGCTAACCCTCCTTAAGCTCAGCCACACCACCGCCTCAATCGAGCAACTTAGTGGCTTGGGAATCTGGAAGCAAACGAGGTGCGCAACAAAAGCTTCTGGGCTTTCAACTAATAATAATAATAGTAATAATAATAATAATATTATCTATATTAACAATAGTAGTAATAAATAAATTTGGATTATTACCGTGATGCTTAGTAATTACATATTTCTTTCTCTTTCTATAAAATAAATAAAAAATTATTATTAATATTACATTAATCCTTAATTTCATTTCCAATGTCGCAAGCTCTTTATCTTTATTTATAGTCGTATATTTAATAGTATTATTACGCCGCCATGTTTAATGTATTTATCGACTATTAAATATTTTTTTTTATGATATGATCATTAATATTTAATTTTTTATATGTTCAAACTATTTTAATCTCATCTCACATATCTTATTTTTAATACTTGTCACTGTAATCGCATTAGGAATAATTAACATCACATCCTGATGAACTTCTCAAACAATTTTAAAATAAAATATTTTGTGATCACTTTAAAATAATTCTAGATATTTTTTATTTTAACCATCATAATTTTTTTTTTATGAGTAATGTTCTCAATAATCATCTCTCCCTCATTGGTCCAAGATTTAGGAACTTATATTTTTAAGAAGGATAAATTATTAATAAAATATTAAAGTTTTACCTTATTATCAATTTTGTAATGAATTTTTATAAATTATTAATTTTATATCAAAATCTTAAATATGCATTAATTTTATAACATTGTCATAACGTGGTCAATGGAATTGATGTTAGTTAAAAAAAACTTTTAAAAATATGTATCGAATGTATATTAAACTTCAAAAAAATATCAAATATATACTAAAGTATTTTAAGAAATTATCAAATCAATTATAATAAGAGCAAACGAATTTGTGGTCCATCTCTCATAGATTTGTCATCAAATATGTAAAATTAGGATTAAGTTCTTTGTACTAGAGAGGTGACTAATGTTATGTATTGTAACGCAGGAGCATACCCCACTAGAAACTACATAAAATAAGGATAATTGGGTTATGGATTAGTGATATGATTCTTCCACACCACTAGGCTTAAGGAAAAATTTAACGAAAACATAAGAATCCTTTGTGGTGAGTACTCCCATTGCATGTCTTTTAGATATTTCATGTTTTGTACTTGTAAATGAATTAATTTGAACTTTCATCCTAAGCATACATGTTATAGTACTCCAAAGGCAAACAATTAAACAAAATATGCTATTAGGTCGTACGTCATCACGGACCATTTACGAACTTTAAACTTAATTAACATTTATATTTAGTTTTCGAATAGAGTATTCCAAACCAATCAAAAATAATTGCATAACTTGGTGTTGGTAGAGCAAATAATTTTCTTACCCTATTCCTCAAGACTCGACAATGTCTACAATCTAATTTAGTCAATGACGACCATCATGTCTTTTGAGGTCTCTGTATTAAGTTTTTAAGAGAAAAAAAATAAAAATAGAAAAAAAATGTGTATAAATAAAATTGATATAAAATGTGTAATATAAAAAACATTCTCTCTTAAATAATGAGACCCAACCAATCTAACAAATAGCTTACTTGAAACAATTATTGAATTTCTCACCTTACCCAACACAAACATACTTGTAGAAGATGCCTCTTGGTATACTTGGTCTCTAAGCATGAAGTGGCAACATTAAGAATTTTTAAATCTGTGATCTAAAAGTAAAATATATAATTTAGGAAAATAAATAAAATTGGTCCTCTAATTTTTTTATTTTAGTCAGTTTAGCCCTTAAACTTTTTTTATCACTCAAACTTACATCAAAACTTTTCCAAATGGTTCATTTTTCCGTAAAATGTTAGTTTTTGGTTTATCTTATATCCAAAATATTAGTCTTTTTACTCAAATTCATCCCTGAATTAAATCAATCAAAATATTCAAGGGTGAATTTGCTACAAAAAAAAAATTAAGGGTCACATTAATATTTGTTTACTATAATTTATAATAATGAGTTTCCTACATTTAAAATTCTTTCAAATACACACACACACACTTAAAATATATTTCTGATGTTAAAGAGTTAAGCTTGTTCTTAGAGCCTTGAAGTTGGTTCTTGGTGCTTCTCCATCAAGTGAGTAGATACAACTATATATGTGTTAACCCTAGTCTAAATGGTGACTTAGACCATGAGTAAATATGTGTTTTAATGGTCCTTAGAATTTTGTTTAACAGTGAGGAGATCACCATTGCTGGAAGATACTTAAACTTCAATCTCATCATTTTTGTAAGTTTCCTCTCACTTTGATATCACATTACATACCATTGTTCACAGTGGCATCAGTTTCGGATTATTTGTACGATTTTCTGTTGTTTGTGTCCTCAATTTCGACAGAGAAGGTAAATCACATGTGAAAATTTTGCCCCACTGCGTAGGAAAATGAATCGAACCCACGACCTATTGATCCGAATCCCAATTTATCGTAGTCCAACCACTAAACCTATATTTTAAAGACACATGACATCAGTTTAATTCGCAAGTCCTTAGTTGTAAGGTATATATACAACAATCTAAACCTCAATCCCATATCTGTCTGACTGATTTTATGTTTATGTTGCCAGGCTTGTTATTTTGATCATTTGCTTTGGTCGAGGGTTGCGATTTGGGTCTCTTGGAGATGAGGACTCTGGGTTTTGGTTGGTGTTGTGATTGTTGATAAAGAAATATGCAGTTTCGCATATGTATTCAAAAATGTAGTTTTAAAAATACATCCATAAGATTCATGGATCATAATTACATTATTAAAATTGAAAATGTAACTAGATTTAAAATAATATAAAATTACAAAAATATCGTTACTAGCAAGCTAGTCATATACCTTCTCTTTGTCTTTTTTGTTATTAACTTACAAGTCTCACCTAGCATGTTTGAATATGCTGCATTAAATGTTGAATTATTTAATAAGGGTTTAAAAATATTTTCATGTATAATGTGACTCGATTCATATGATAAAAGTTTAATGTCTAATGGATCAACCCCAAGTTAGGATATAATTACAATGATTATCCCATTAATTGTCTCTTTGAAGATAATGAAAATAACCCACTAGGCAAACTTCATCTTCCTTGTCATGGTTAGACAATGACATACATGCAATTGATCTAAATAGTCTATTGTTCAATGTAAATAACATAAATTTTGATGTATCATAGTTGACAATTGTTGGTTTCCTACCCAACCTAAGTCTCGGTCAAATCACAAGATCAAACGTAAATTATGAAAGAAAAAATATAAATTTAAAGAACACAAGATATACATGTTCGGATCCGAAAAGATCCTACTCACTGTAGAGGCTACGTCTCTAGTCAATCCACTCAATACTTTTCGATTACAACAGTTTACATCGACTTACAACAAGAACATAAGAAATATAGTATTGCAAAGATACTAAAAAATTGAAAATAAGTACAAATCATTCAAACCCAATAATTACCTGTACAAATAGTATATTTACCTTAATCTCACACTTCAAGCATATTTACAACAGAGATTACGCAATGATAGTAGATCTTACAAAAAAAATCAAAATTGATCGATCGAAAGAAGGATTCACAAGAGTCTGTCTCTCTTCATGCATCAAAAATAAGATTTAAAAAAAAAAGAATGAGCAATTTGTCGATTATAGCATCAAAGAGCCCTTATATAGTAGTGAGGTATCGAGTTGATGAAATTTATTTTTCAATTACGTACAAAAATATCATATTTTCCTCAAATCAAGAAAAAATAATTCTTAAAAGTGGTCGATTTTAATTTTTATTAAAAAACAATCAAACACATCCTTACACCCTTAGTTCAAGCTATGAATGCCCAGTAAGATAAGAATATTGAGTTCCTCTCTTTGATTCATAATTATTTCAGGTATTGATATTAAAGAAATCAAGATGTGTAAAGACTCACAACCAATTAACCAACCATCTCAAATTGGGTAATCTCTGACCTAGCCTTGTCGACCAAAAATGTAGGCTGTCATGACCATATTTGTAGCCATCATAAGCTTGCTAAAAGAGATGATCAATGATAGTACGATAGATATCCTCTTGTCACATTCACATGCAGGTTCAAAGTATTTGTTGTTTGGATAATACTAGATGAAAAAACCCTTGGACAATTTTGTTGACAACTCATACTAAAATTACATATCTACCCCAAGCCTCAAGATTTACTTCTGCCAAGTCTTCTTTCTCATTCTTCCGCCCCTCTCTCTTTCTCTCTCTCACCTACTCGGATGCCTAAGCCTTGTCGCCAGTGTTCTCTCTCTCTCTCTTGTTCTTGATCTCGCTTGCGATCGATTGGACCTCCATTACACAGTGCATGATCGGACCTCCATCGTGGCCAGTCAGACCTCCATCGTTGCAGCTGCCGCCATTCACCACCGATGCAGCTGTAGCCGTTTTCCACCGACCCCGCCACCGCCGTCATTGAAGCTACCTCCATCTCCCTCTCTCTGGATTTTCTGTTAAACCAACTTGGGTTCCTGGCATTGTTTGTCCTTGGAAGCATATATTTGCCTTCAAAGAAAGGTCTTCCACGATGTCTGTACAATGGAATGCACATAGATATCTTTACCAACTCAAGTTTCTGAAAATATAAATACCTTGAAAGAAAGGCCTGCTGGGATGTCTATACAATGGAATGTTTGTTGTTTGTATAATATTAGGAAATCGTAACCATTTGTTGTGTTTCACACTTCTTAGGGTCAAAGGAAATCAAGTCAACAATTCTCAACTTATTTGGATGTATAGTTAATAAGCAGGGGAAATTTATCAATTTAATGTTTGTTGTGTTAAATTGTATTTTATTGAATTGTGCTTTCCGGGCAAAAAATTATGAGATTCGCTTACTTCAAATGTTTTAAAAATCAGATCGGAGAGCGAACCGGCTTATTAATTGGGTCACGAGTCAGTTGATCCGACCGGTTAAACCGGAGTGGTCCGACCAGATGATGTCATATATATATATATATATTTTTTTTATAATTAAATAATATATATATTTAAAATACTAATATTCTATATATTATTATGAGAAATGCTATTATTAACTAATATACAACTAATATTTTATATATAATTGTTATATGTGTTGTTAAAAAATTAATTAAGAATTAAAAATTTAAAAATAAGTGTGAGAAATGCTATTATTAACTAATATACAACTAATATTTTATATATAATTGTTATATATGTTGTTAAAAAATTAATTAAGAATTAAAAATTTAAAAATAAGTGTGAGGGTGAAAAAAATCAGGGTCAATCCGGTTCACGGTTCACCGGTTTGACTAAGTTGAAGAAGATTTGATTTTTTATGTCAAATCAGACTGGATAGGCCACTGGTTCCCGATTTTGCCGGTCCGGTCCGATTTTTAAAACAATGTTTACTACTACTATTATGACTACTACTACTACTACTTTTTGTCATCCAAATCCAAGACTACCCACACGCTTGCACATAAATGTGACATTTCTATTCTACGAATTGATAAATTCAAGATGGGCATTGGGTAGGAAAAATGGATGGATAGTTGAGATTGACTCATCGTTATTAGTAACAAAATACCAAAGTCAAAAATGATATGTAAAGTTGTATAAAATTGTAGTATTATATTTCAGGTTATGCAAATAATGTAAATAAATAATAATATAAAATATTTTTAAACTAAAATATATTATTTATTTATATCTCTGTTTAGTTTATACTTTTATTTAAAAAATATGTATATTTAATTGAAAGTTATATTCAAATATATTTTTATTAAATATATTATATATTTATATATGTGTTAACGACCCAAAGAGAGAGAGAATATTGAGGTGTCGGTGATGAATGGTGGAAGAGGACAATGAATGGTGGAGGCGTTGATGGAGATAAAGGCCTAGAGAGAGAGAGACGGGTGAGAACCGAAGACCCAAAGAGAGAGAGATGGGAAGAGGAGGTAGACGGCAAAAGCATCAATGGAGATGGAGGCCTAGAGAGAGATGAGCTAGTAAGAACAAAAGACCTAGAAAGAGGGGGGGCAGAGATAGAGGCGGAAGCAGAGGTAGACG
Organism: Diospyros lotus; assembly: GCF_014633365.1. Lineage (NCBI taxonomy): Eukaryota > Viridiplantae > Streptophyta > Magnoliopsida > Ericales > Ebenaceae > Diospyros > Diospyros lotus. The sequence goes on from NC_068343.1 coordinate 21,078,169, forward strand.
GTTGTTGGAATTGTGGAGGCAGACGGTGGCTGGAACGACAAAAGCGGAGGCAAATGATGAGAATGAGCAAAGAGAGAGAATGAGGTGAGAGATAGAAAATGAGAGAAAGAGAAAGGATGAGGAAGGATAAAAAAAGTATGGGCGGGCATTCAAAAAATTGGATATAAAATATCACGATATTTTAATGTTAAAATATCGCTAGAAATTGAAGTTGTCCACCAAGTTATTCATATAGCATTGTCGTTTGTTTTTTAGCCCATTAATTTTTCTTTATTTTTCTTGGGCCTTTTCAACTAAACAATTGGGCTTTCGAAAGTCACAATTAGGCCCCAATGTCGTTTAAATTGTTTTGGGATCTTTTTGAAAAATTGCACATGCACCTCAAAAACCTTTTCTGAATTACATTAATGTCTCAATTTTTTTAATTACCAAAATACCCTTGAGATGATAATCCAAATTATTGAAATGCCCTTAGCTTATTTTCTTTTAGAACATTACCTTTCTTGTTTTTCAAATTTTCTTAAAAATTTTGGATATTACATCCAATCCTCCTCCAAGAAATTTTATCCTCATTTTTTTTTTTAAGTTAAACCTTTAGACAAAAATTTCCTCAAATTATGATAATTAGAATATTTTTTCAATATCCCTTAACAAAATTTTATCCTTAGGCTCAAAATAAATCCTTGGTAAGATATAGCCAATAAAATTCAAGGAACTTTGACATTGGTCCATCACCACTATTGTTTAGCAGGGTATTGAATATCGTTACTAATCATACTTTCATCATCATTGTCACCATATTTTGACTTAAACTCAATCTTACATTTTGCTCTATTAATTGTCTTGGGTTACATCCACCTACTTTCATCTCAACAACGGTCTCCTTAAAAGAGTGTAAACATGGTCAAAACTTGATCTATATTTTATTTATCTCATTTAATCTCTCTATCGCCAACCTCTTTCTTTTAAGACGCTAAAGCTCTATCCAAGACTTATAGTTCATCAGACTCAATATTGTGATCCACGTCACCTAAAAATTTTATACATCCCAATTTATCATTCTCACTTAGCTAAGGTTTGCCTTCCATTTTGTAAGCATCAATCATTCAAATAAGATCATGCCCTTTAGTATTTTGTTGGCCCCTTACCAATTTAATACCTTAATTTCAATAATTACTAAAATACTCTAGAGATTTTATTTCAATTTATCAAAATACCCTTAGAAAATTTCCTTCTAGAAAATTACCATTTGTTATTTTTTGAATTTTCTTAAAAATCTTCAATATCACATTCATTCCCTCTTAAAAGAAATTTTGTTTTCGAAATTTTCTTAAATTAAAACTTCAAATAAACATAATTTCCTCAAATTATGGTAACAAAATTAAATTTTCCTCTTAAAGAAATTTCCTCAAATTTTCTTAAATTGAAGCTAGAGAGAACAGGAAGGACAAGAACAAAAACAAGTAGCAACAACAATGGCAGCAATAATGGCGAATAAGATGAGACCCACAATCTATAACCCACAGTGACACTGCCACCATCAATCAACTATGTCGCTAAAACATACTTATCTTGGTCGATCTGGCTTATTTCTAGATCTAGTTTTCTTTACTATTAAGATGGAATAAGGGCTCATAGATAGAGCCAGGTTCCGACTGTAGAGATAAAATAGTGAGTTTTAGCATTAGTGGTGACTGACATGCAACATGGTAGTTGGATCCTTGATATCACTGTCTTTATGCAGTTCCTGATGCTTGTGTCCTTAACTACGTTAGGGGAGATAAATCACAAATTAGACATTTGACTCTTACGTAGAGCGAAGATCAAACTTGCAACTCACCAAATTGACACCGACATATTATTTATCCAATCGTTCAACTTATGTCCTAAGGACATGGTAGTTGGGTCCTTCTCTCTTTCTTTATCTCTCTCTATCTTTCTTTTTGCTAATGGGTTCTAGCAAATTGACTTTTCCTTTTTTATTCTTTTGAATTTGTATTTTTATTCTTATTAAATTTTAATTAATTTATGTTAATATCAATTTAATTAAGGGGGTGTTTTTGAAAAAAAAAAAAAAAGGAAACTAAACCACAAGGAGGCTAACGATTCAAACCACAAGAGATCTTTGGTGCATTTTACCCTTAAAAAAATATACCGATAGCGATAGCCTCATCAGGTGTTGGGGTAGTTGCCACTTGATGTACTTTTTAATTGATAGGCAAATTAAAAAAAAAAAAAAAAAGAGAGAAGGAAAGCAACAAACCAACCCACTTTTATCTTTGTTTTAATTTTAGATGGAACTTTTAAAATTCTTTAATAGTAGCAATCAATTTTAGTTTTGTTTTAATTTTGAATTATCCGCCAATTTCATTAGAAAAATCGTAAAATACTAATATGACCTATTGATGTGACTTTTACAATAGTATAAATGTTGACGTGACATCCGTTGGGATAATAAAAATTATTAAAATGTAAACACGCTAGCATTTAACGGTTTTTCTAACAAAAAGTTAACAGTCGCTAGATATTGAAATAAAATTAAAGTTGAATACTATTATTAGAGAAATTAAAAGCTTGATCCAAAACTCAAACAAAGATAAAAGTTGAGTTTTATTTTTTATTTTTTTTCAATTTGCCCTAATTTATATATAGTTTATACATGTGTGTGCTTGTGTGTATTAATTTACATACATGTATATTTGTTATTTCTCACAGGTAAAGAGAGTAGAAGATTTTAGGGGTGTTGAAAAATATTTGAAAATTAATGAATTTGATCAAATCGAAGCGAACCATGTCTTTTGAATTGATTTTATGGTTCGACAATTAAATTTTGGTTCTAAAAAATTAAGAACTAATATATTTGGTTTGATTACTGATTTTTCTTTTCAAATCATGGTTCGAATCGAATCAGAATTGATATTATACTTGTATATATATTATAATTTTTTGAATATATATATACATATACATAAATATATTATTACTTATAATTTTAATCTGCTAGTTTTTATTTATTTCTTTTTTATTGTTAGTTATTGTTATTCATGAACTTTTTTATTCCTAGATTTTTATGCGCTATTGCTTTATTAAATGGTCAATATAATCTTATTTGATGAGGTAGTTTATGAATTATTTTATTCTACTTTTATTTCAAGATTTGAAGCATTAATGAAGTTATGAACTTATTCTAATTAATAAATTTGTTTGTAATTTTATATTTTGCAAAAATATTTAAAAGTTAGATGTTGATCGAATAGAATTGAAACTGAACCGAAACTGGTCCGATGCGACGGATTGATCATGATTTGATTTTATATATGTAATGGTTCGGTTACGATTTTTATTTTTTCGGAACCATTAAAAATGATTGAATTACTAGATTTTTATAAAATCAGATAAATCCGAATCATTAACGCCCCTAAAAGGTTTAATGGGGGAATCAAAAGAGGAAAACAAATTGCAGATATCATTTTCGCAAGCACCTAATACTAAACACATGGCGATTGCTTTGGGAAGAAAGCAAGATCCAGGGGGGTTCCTCCATGAAGAAAGGAGTCTAATTAAGGAGACATGTTGCTTGCACCAGTATTAATTAATGCTAGAAATGAAGAATATAAACTGATTAAAGAAATTAGGGAAATAAGGGCTTACCACGATTTGAATAGGATTTATATCCAAAACATTCCTCATATGTGTGTGTTTCTATTCTAGGCCAGCACAATTTTTATGGTTGTGGAATTTGGCTAACTGTTGGGACATAAGTGGAATTAAAGTCTCCTTGTAAAAGTGTTTCTCTCTTTGGCTAAGAAATGCTCCTTGAATGAGATGAGAAATGCCACTTGTACCGAAACGGAATTAGAGAAAGATTTATCAAAAATAAAATATTAATTTTTTTATTGCTCAAATTTTACTCACTCAGTCTCCCTCTCTCACCCTCAACCTTGAGAGAAGAATACGACACCGCAGTCGCCGTGACCTCTATTAGTGCTGCTCGTATTATTGTTGCCCACACCTCGCTAGTCTCAATCTTGAGAGAGAATGGCGCCACCGTTGTCGTCTATCTTCTCCTCTACCAATGTTGCTTACACCGCCCGTCATTGCTCCCCCCTCTCGCACTATCGTCATCCTTCCCTTTGCCACTTGCACAGTCGTCGCCCCCACCACCGCCCCCTTCCACACTATCACTTGGACCACCATCGCCCCCGCCCCCCCTCTTTCCCACCACCTCCACCGTTGCCCGTACTCGCCAGCCACCAAAACCCTCCACCGCCACCCGTATCTACTGCCATCACACCGTCGCTCGGACTGCCACCGTTGGCCCCTCATTGTCGCTGCACCACACCATTTATATATACATTTATAAATATTTTGATCTCTTTGTGTGTACATACATACACTTGAGGGAGGGATGACAACGGTGCAAGCGAGGGGGAGGGGAATGAGCGACAACCGGTGGTGCAAGTGGCATTGGTGAGGGAGACGATGGGCGATTACGGTGGCATCATTCTCTCTCAAGGTCAAAGAAGAGAGGGAGAGTATTAGTGAAGTTTGGGCAATAGTGGGTGAGTTAGTGAGCAAGTGAGAGAGAGAAAGAGAGAGATTGGGAGGGAGAGAGAGAGTGTGAAAATGAAATTGGGAGAAAAAAGTAATTCAAAACTAAATTATTATTTTCGATAACCCCTTCTCTAAAACTCTCTACAAATAGCATTACTTTTTTCTTTTGCCACCTGCCACGCAACGCAGCCAAACCTGCTCAAGTTGCATCAGATCGGAGGAAGGAATAATAGATTTAGAAATATTTTGGGATTAATACTAATTTGAGAAATTTAAAAAATAATAATATTATTATTTTAATCAAACACCAATGTCAATTTGGAAAGTTTCAGAATTGGACAAATGTGCATCATGCGATTAGGATTGGGCAATATACTTGAACCCAGCTCAATTTCATTAGAGTGTACACAAAAGAAATTTGTATACAAGCCAACCCTCGAACTGCACATATGCCCATGAGATATGAGCACTCCTACCTATCAGCAACATCCAAGGTATATACCAATTACCAAACAAATCTTAAATTGGATGCTTAAATTTGATTCACTACTCTGTCGTCCTTGTTATAGTCTTTATTTTATCATAGGCTTCATTGCAACGCGCCATCATATTCATCTGTATACTTTCTTAATTACGCGGGCCTAATTAGTAACTTAATTCAAAGATTAATCTGCAAAATGGTAGCACAAAGCAAGGTTTTCGATACCTTTCTGGCCACGACGTCTTGAATTCGTGATCTTCTCTCTTCTCTATGCGGCCTCAAATCTCATCGGACCAATCGGTTAGTTCGCTCTCATAGAACAAGCCATCAATAATCTGGTCAATCAACGCATCGATCAAACTGCTGCATCTGGTGGAGAAAATTCGCCCCACTCTGTTTCGCGCGTACGAAAACCAAGCAAAGGTCGCCGCGCAGGCCACGGCCGCGAAGCACACGCCCGCCGTCTCGGCGATCCCTTGCAAGTCCATCTTGCTGAACACCGAGCTCCCCGTCACCACCTCCCGCGTCACCGTCGCCGCAAACACAATCTGCACAAAAGTACTTATTGTTTCATGAATCGGTCCAGATCTGACAGAGGATCAATGAATTCCATCGATTCCGTATCGGACAGTACGTACGTACCATGGCGAGGCGGCCGGAGATGGTCTCGATGTCCTGGCTCTTCCTGGAGCTCTCGATGTAGTCCGACAGCGTCGCGAAGAACGGAGAAGCTTCGTCGTCGCGTCCGTCCTTTCTAGGCTTGATCACGCCGGCGCGGTCGGATCCGTACGATCGGAGAGTGCAGAGGCGAGGCTGCAAGACGATCTTCACGTTATCCTTGGTCGTCGGCAACAGCTCGGAGCCCCTGACTCTCTGAACAGGGAGGGAGACCGCCGGTTTAGTGGACTTGAGCTCGCAGAACACCGGCCGGACGGCCGTCGCCATGAGGAAAAGAAGGATCGAGAATCTGGAGCAGTACAGTTTGAGCGTGGACGTGGGGGCGGTGGCGGTGGCGGGGGCGGGGGCGGGGGCGGGTATTGTTTAAAGCGTTCGTTGGCGTTTGCGGTGGACGAGGGGCAAACGTCTACCAAAAGTTTGTTGGGGAATGGGCATGGGTCCCACCGGAGACGTGGCGCTCCAATTCTTCGCTAACGTGTTTATCGAACCCCATCTAACCGTCACCTCGAAAAGAAGATGTCTTATATGACTTTGATTCCTCTAAGGTGTCATTATTCGTTAGTTTATTAAAATATTAATAGTTATATATTAAAATTTATTTAAAATATCTTAAAATTTACTAAACTTCAAATGAATTTAATTTAAAAACTCATTAAAATCTTTAAACTTTATTTGTATAGACGATCACTAAAACTCATATATGGCATTTATACATATATATATATAGTGATTTTCTAAGAAAAAAATTGTTTCCTCTTAGCCAAAGAAATGGTTGGAGGCGAACTTGCAATAGCAAAAGACAGGATCCAGTGATCGGAGCGTCGGAATGTTTGCAGATCCCTCAATGAACTGATCGTTGGAGCCCATCATTCGTTGCTACAGGTCTGCCACCGTCCATTTGGCCAAAAAGAAACAAAAATAGTTCACTCACAATTTGATAGAAGAATGGATGGGCGATTGTTGCTTGAATGCTCGACCCTTTGGTTTTTTTCTATTGCACAATTTTAATAGGTACTCTACAATAAGCTTAGGGTGTAAGATTAGAATAAGTATGAAAAATTTAAAATTTAAAGTAGGTAAATTATGATTAGGAAAAAAAAATACAAGTACAAAGAAATGGACAAATAGTGGCACAAGATAGTATAGGTAAAAGGGAGGCATGGCTCGTCATGGATCTAACATTCCATGCTTGTGTGGCATCGCACCCTCTAAAGGATGAGGGGTAAATCTAATTTTATCTCTTAATTAAGCAATTATATTAAAATACACAAATGAGCATTTGGATATCAACTCGTATTAGCACTTGCAACAATATATCAACAACATATTAGAGACCACTTTTGTTATATGATTGCATTTTGAACTTGGGAAAGTTAGGGTTTGACACAAATTGTTACGACCTTGGAATCACTCCAAGCGAACCATGTTGGCACTTAGCTTACAAACACTCTTTTGGTGAAAACTCAATCAACCTATCTCTGAAAATTGTTCGTGCCTTTGAATCCTCATGTCACTAGAACGACCACCACAAGCAAACTCAAGAAAACAAAAGCAAACAAGAGAGCTTATAGAGAAAACTTTGTTAAGAATAGAATGAATTAATACAACTAAGAGAGACCACTTATTTATAACCTTTAGGCTAGCATACAAAAGATTAGGAAGCCCTTACTAATCCTTATCTACAACCCTACAATGTGCACCTTCAATCCATCTTCACCAATTAGATAACTCTAAAACTTTTTGAAACTTTCACCACAAACTTCCATGCAACACATCTTATCACGTTACCCTATGTGACGATTCCTTAGAAGGGTCATCTCACATTATGCCATGTCATTCACCTAATCACTTCTATCTAGCTAGTTAATTACGTCCTTGCAATATGCCCATTTGCACATCTTTGACGTGTCCCAATTATCATAATGCCCTTGTGTCCCAATCATTTGGATCATCAATAAAACAAACCATCATCACCACATGCGGCTTGCATGGTAGAGCCTCCATGCCTCGATCATATGACAAAGCTTTCTATTCAGTGGGGTAGAACATCCCCCCTCATTAATGTGACGATATCCTTATTACTTATTGATAATGTCCAATTAACTCCTTGAATTACCACTACCTTCTCATAAGACTTGGTTACCACTAAAGATGCCTTATGTCAATCATTCACACCAAGTATTTATGATCTCTATAGTAGGGCTTCACTAAACTAACATGAAATACCAAATGGATCTTCAAGAAAGAAGGCAACACAAAATGATAGGAAAACCTACCCATAACAACTCCTTCATAACAACTTATATGAACCTTCATACTTCTTGATCCACTTCTTGTGAATCTTCTGATAGACTTAAACTAGAAGGGTATCACCTTAACCATCTACGCATGTTGACAATCTAAAATTGTACAAAAACATCTTTTGATTTGCCTATTTCTTCATCCATTTAGCTAACTTTTTACAAGTTGTAGGAAAATTATGTCATATATAATAACCAAGATAATCTCGTTGGTTGGCGCGAATGAAGTGTTGCAAATAACACTCCAATAAGCTATACACCAACAATGTCTAGTCATTTGTATAAAGGTGTAAGGTTGTGGAGAAATGTAGCTTTGAGCTAAGGAGCTTGAATAACTCTATTCGCAATCTGTTAGTGAATTAGGTATCTTGATCGCTAACAATGATTTTTTATAGTCCTTAGTATTCACCACATGGCTAAAAAATAATTGGGTTGTCTTCTCTACTTTATAATCTAATGTTGTTGGGATAAAAGTACCATACTTAGAAAATTGATCCACCACAATGAGAATTAATCTACACCCCTTAACCTTAAGCAATGCTAAGATAAAATCCAAAGAGACATTCTCCTAAGATCGGTGTAGAATGAGTAGTGGCTCCAACAATCCACCTAGGAACCATTGCTCCCATTTGTATTCTTGGCACACAAGACATGTCTTCACATACAACACTTTGCCTTTTATCTAGGTTTAGTAGTATGATTTTTCTAAAAGAGCTCAAGTTTGCCGCTAACTAGGATGGCTAGCCACTAGATGTCATGACACTCTTATGAGGTACCTTTGTAGGCTACCTATTTTAGAACACATGTCTCTTGGTGTAGTGTATGTTATCATTTTCCCAAAAATCATGTCATCTTCTTTTGTTGAGATAAGTCTAACAAAACTTGACTATTGAGTCCTAGTTCATGCCTTCTCGAATGTTCGCCATGATCTCCTCATAAACCAAGTTGATGGGAGCCAATTTTACCTTTCAACTCGGTGAATCTACTATGATGTTGGTGCGACTTGGTTTATACTCCAAGTTATAATTGAGCTCAATTAGAAAATCTTATTACTTGGTCTACTTGAGGGATAACTTCTTCTATGTTTGAAAGTAACTGATGTTTACATGATCAGTTTAGGATTCACAAGTGTATCCCAACAAATAGTGTTGTTACACCTACAATTAATGTATTATTGTTGTCATCTCCTTATTTTAAATAGTATAATTCCTTTTAAGTTCATTCAACTTTAGGCTTTTAAAGGCAATGGAGTATTTGTTTGTTGGTAATGTGCCCCTAATATTAGATTTAGATGATATCTAAATGGGTAATTTTTAACATATCCTTGTATTTAATAAATGGAGATTTTATCTTCATTCATGACTCTTTAATTTTGTATGAATAAGTCTTTAAATTTCTTGTTGGAGATCTTATTCTTAAGTTATTAAAAATATAATGATGAGATTCTTCAATACAAGAAATTTCAAATTGTTCCTAGTCCTTAACTTCCTTGAATGAGGACTTTGAGCTAGTGTGTATGGATTAGTATGGCATTTTACTACTTTGATTAGTATGAGATACTAACGATAAAAGGTGATAGTCACATACCACAAACCATGGGATGCTTATAGTAAATGAGTGAATGGTTGTTGGTTGAACAATACACCGAACGTGATGTTGATAACAAATTATATGGTTGAGAGGATTAATAATTTGTTATTAGTTGCGATTGTATAATTGATCCTCTGACTTGAAGTAACATACACTACAAAAAAACGGGTTTATTGCGGCGGTTTTTTTGCGGCGGTTTTCAAAACCGCCGCAAAACATGAAATTTTGCGGCGGTTTTACAACCGCCGCAAAATAGGTTTTTTGCGGCGTTTTATCCTACATTTTGCGGCGGTTTTGAAAAATCGTCGCCAAATTAATTAATTTAAAATAAAAAATTAAATTTAGCGGCGGTTTTCTCAAAACCGCCGCCAAATTTATTAATAAAAAAATTTAAAAAAATTGAATTTAGCGGCGGTTTTTCAAAACCGCCGCTAAATTCCTTAATAATAAAATTGAAAATTAAAATTTGCGGCGGTTTTAAATAACCGCCGCAAAATTTAGAAATTAAAAAATAAAAAATTAAATTTAACGGCGGTTTTATCAAAACCGCCGCCAAATTCATTAATAAAAAAATTCTAAAAAAAGTGAATTTAGCAGCGGTTTGAAAAAACCGGCGCTAAATTCCTTAATAATAAAATTAAAAAGTAAAATTTGCGGCGATTTTAAATAACCGCCGCAAAATTTAGAAATTAAAAAATAAAAAATTAAATTTAGCGGCGATTTTATCAAAACCGCCACCAAATTCATTAATAAAAAATTTTAAAAAAATTGAATTTAGCGGCGGTTTGAAAAAACCGCCGCTAAATTTAGAAATTAAAAAATAAAAAAATAAATTTAGCGGCGGTTTGGTCAGAAACCGCCGCCAAATTCAGAAATTAAAAAAATCAAAAAATAAATTTCAAAAAAATTAATAATTTAAAATTAAAATTAAATTAAATTTTGCAATATAATCTAAATTTTTTAATTTTTTAATCAACTAATTTATTTAATTTAATTCAATTAAATAATTAAATTAAATAATTTATTTATTTTAAATTTATCAATTAAATAATATATAAAATGTAAATTTATCAGTTAATTTATCAATTAATTTTTTTCCCTCTCAAATTTATAAAATGTAAAATTTTAAAATATTAATTTTTTATCTATAAATATAGAAATTAAATTCTAAATATATAAATTATTATATTTCATGTTCATAAAATATAAAAAAAAATATATATACATGTAAACTAATTTATATAAAAATTTATAAATTAAAATATATATTAAATGTATAATAATTAATTATTTGTAATAGTTATCAAATATATACAAAAAAAATGAGAGGAGAGAGAGAAAGGGGCGTTTTCATATTTTAAAAAAGAAGTTAGTATATGAATTATATTTTTTTAATGGGAAAAAGTATATTAAAACTGAATTGAATAATATTTAGAGAATATATATATAAATACTATTCTTATATTGAAAAGATGATATAAATATTTTTAGATTGATGATAGAGTCAAGAAAAACACATCAAATTTCAAAAAACTTGTTATATCACATAATTTTATAATAACTTTTTGAATTAAAAATAACAATACATCTAATATGATCAGAATGTACATTTCTCTATATAATATACAAGAATCTCTATATATATAGTATACATCAAACATGACTTTGATTAATAATATATTTAGTATTATCTTTATCTATATTGTGTGTTGATTAATCAATAAATGCAATGCATTGTGTTGTGTTTGATTAATTAAGCATTACAATGTTTGATTAATCATAAATATATATGAATTAATTTAAATTCATATGGTCGAGACATGAAGTTTAAAAAAACACCAACAGTGTCAATGGTTGAGATCAAACGACAACATATTTTCTCCCCGAAACCATCCCATCCCCCATCACCTCACAAGTATCATAACCACTATCAGAGAGACAGGTGGCGAGATAGACAGCCGGTCACTTCCCCAAATCCATGGCATGGTCACTTCCTTTTCGATTTTTTCTTTTAACTCCCTCTTTATTTCAAATGTCTCTTGTCACAACCATAGCCACAACCACTGAGTTCTTTGTAGTCAACGCTCAGATGGCTTGCAATAGTGTAAGTTTTAAAAAACTTAATTGGGCTTAATCCAAAAGAACTTGACCAGGCTTAATCCGTGAATTAAGTTTTACACTCTTTTAATAAATTTTTAATCTTTTTTTCACATAATGTCTAATATGAATTAAGTTTTACACATAATTAAATTTAATATTTTTATATTATTTAAAAATATAAATTAGTCAACAATATTAATTTTTTATATTAAATTATGTATATTAAATATAATTACTTTAAATGTCACAGTTAAATAATTAATTAAAAAATAAAATAAATTACTTAACTAAAAATACCAAATTCCCTCCCCCAATTTCCCATTACCCGCCTGCGCCAAGGCACCCCAAATTCTCAAATTCCCTCCCCCAATTTTACTCTCTCTCTGCAAACCCTTCTCGATCTCTGTCTCTCCTTCTCCCTCGCGTCGCTAGCCCTCGCCCCCTCGCTCGCTCTCACCCTCCCCTCGCTCGAGGTCGCCCTCGGCCGCTCGCCCACCGTGGCTAGCCCTCGGACCCTCGCTCGCTCTTGCCCTCTCCTCGCTCGAGCTCGCCCTAGGTAGCTCGGCCGTCGTCGCTAGCCCTCGGCCCCTCGCTCGCCGTCGCTCGCGCTCGCCCTCGGTCCCTCGCTCGCAGTCGATTGTGCTCACCCTCGGCCCCTCGCCTGCCGTCGCTTGCGCTCGCTCTCACCTCTCGCAGTTCCTCAGGTTAGTTCGATTTTAATATAAGAGAGAAGATCTTGGTATATTAATTGATTGTCTTTTACGAGTCCCGGTATTTGTTATTGAGACGTGCCTAATTTTGTCCCTGCAAAAACTAAACGAGGATGTTTAGTAAAATCATCAAATCCATCGATCTACAGATGATTAATGATAGTATAAAATAAACATGGTTTACCCTATATAATAATTATACCGATGATTAGGTTCTCACTTAAGCTCAGTACCTCTCACTCAAGTGGCCGTCCAACTGTCTTGCTCTTGTATTTTATGTCCATTTGATGTGGACCTGGTGTTGTTTGGATATGGCCTGCAGATTATACCCACCCACACACAAATATGTATGTTTGTCTTTTCTTAAGTTGTCATTGTTTTAGGATGTCAAATTCATTTTCAAAATGGTGTTTGTTGAATATGAAAGGAAATGTGAGAAACACAGTTAAGGTAATTAGGATAAATGAAAAGAGAAACACAGTTAACTCTATGATGATTGGGAGCGCCCCCCCCCCCCCACTTTGGTAAAGAACGGCTGTGAAATTATGGTAAAAAGAACGGCTGTGAATAAATTAGGAACTTGATCACCTATAATAATTAAAAAATATATATATGAAGCTTTTTTTTTTTTTTTTAATCTATCGATCCCCTTTCAGATATCATGGCATAAGAAATGCTATAAGTACTGCATGGCTTGCCACTCTGTAAAGAAGCCAAATTTCAATTACTTTGTTTAACTATGCCAGAGTACAAAGGCATTGATATCTATTGCCCAGCTCTCTACTGTTTGTGATGCATACATGACTAAATTTTGCATTAATATCATTATGAAGAAATGTAGAAACATAAAAGCGTACCTCATCTTCTACTGGAATTTGCCAGCTATCTTTCCATACAAATTAATTAAAGCATATTTGTGTGTGTCTGTGTGTGTATACCTTGTTATATTAGATATATATACTTCATCTTATATAAATATATTTCCCCTCTAAATATATGTGCAGAAAGAATGGAAAATTTACTTCCTAATTAATGCCATATTAATTCCTTATAAAAAATTATTTTAACTTATTTTCCATCTTGTAATTTTGAATTTAAAATTAAACATCGAATCAGACATTTGATCAGATACACATAAAATGTTTCCATACACAGAAAATGTTTGATCTGAATTAAGTTATAGAAATGAACCTAATGAGCATTATCGATGCATAATTAATCAGTCTATGCAAATTAACTTTAGGGATTGTATGAATTCTGGAAGTGAAAGGGGAC